>NC_082709.1:150814927-152172427 GCF_030144855.1 Hypanus sabinus | reverse complement strand
CTCCTTGCCTGCCCATCACCTCCCTCTGATGCTCTTCCCCCTTCCCTTTCTTCCATGGCCTTCTGTCCTGTCCTATCAGTCTCCCCCTTCTCCAGCCCTGTATCTCTTTCACCAATCAGTTTCCCAACTCTCCATTTCACCCTCCTGGTTTCACCAATCACCGACTACCTTGTATTTCTTCCTCCCCTCCCCCACCTCCTTAATCTGCCTTCTCATCTTTTTTCCCCAGTTCTGATGAAGGGTTTCGACCCGAAACATCAACTATAATTTTTTTCCACAGATGCTGCCTGGCCTGCTGAGTTCCTCCAGTACTTTTTGTGTGCTGCTTGGATTTCCAGCATCTGCAGATTTTTTCTTGATTGCGATAGTGTTGAGAACATCAGATCCATGCATCACAGAAGCCCAGTACAGAGGTTGCACCATCTTCCAAGGTGCCTGCCCATCGAACATCTTTTGTTCTACCTGTGGCAGAGTGTGTGAGTGCCACAGTGGCTTCTTCAGCCACTTCGAAGCCAGCAGAAATGGAGTGGAATTAAGTTATCGTTGGTCCTGACTGCTGACAAGAGAGAGCAACTGTAAACATGAAAACACAGTACGTACATTAGTCTGGAACGTGGTAACCTGTCTAAATGACGATCGCCCAGTGGCGCTGATATCCACAGTGATGAAGTGTTTTGAGAGCTGGTGTTGAATCATATCAGCTCCTGTCTGAGTGGTGACTTGGAGCTGCTCCAATTCGCCTACCAAAGCAACACGTCAAGAGCAGATGCTATCTCATTGGCTCTTCACACAACCCTGGAGCATCTGGACAGCAAAGTTGCATACACCAGAATGCTCTTTATCAATTACACCTCAGAATTTAACCCCATCATCCCCTCAAAACTAATCAGTAAATTCCAAGACCTGGGCTTCAATAACCCCTCGTGCAACTGGATCCTGGATTTCCCCACTTGCAGACCCCAATTTGATCGGATTGGCAGAAACATTTCCTCCACACTCTCCATCAGCACAGGAGCACTGTAGGGATGTGTACTTAGCCCCCTGCTCTACACAATTTATACCTATGTCTGTGTGGCTAAATACAACTCCAACACCATATACAAGTTTGTTGATGACACCACTGTTGTGGGCCATATCAAAGGTGGGGATGAATCAGCATTCAGGTGGAAGATTGAAAATTTGGCTGAGTGGGTTCATAACAGCGATCTCTCACTCAATGTCAGCAATTCCAATGAACTGATTGTTGATTTCAGGAGAGGGAAACTAGAGGTCCATGAACCAGTGTTCATTGGATGATCAGAGGTGAAGATGGTCATTAACTTTAAATTCCTGAGTGCCACAAGTTTACAGGACCTGCCCTGGGCCCATCGTAGAAATATAATTGTGAAGAAAGCACCGCAGCACCTTTACTTCCTCAGGAGGCTCGAGAGATTCAGCACATCAACAAAAACCTTGTCAAATTTCTAGAGATTATGGTATAAAGCGTCCTGACTGGCTGCTTCACAGCCTAGTTTGGGAACACCAACGTTTTTGAGCAGAAAATCCTACAAAAGGTAATGGATTTGGCCCAGTACATCAGGGGTAAAACTCTCCCAACCATTGAGTGCATCTACATGAAACGTTGCCGTAGAAAAGAAGCCTCCACCCAGGCCATGCTCTTCTCTCATGTCCGCCATCAGGTAGAAGGTACGAGTGCCTCAGGACTCACACCACCAGGTTCAAGAACAGTTCCTACCCCTCAGCCATCAGGCTCGTGAACAAAAGGGGTTAACTACACTCATTTAAGGACTCTTTTATCTTGTTATTTCTTGCTCGTTATTTATTGCTATTTATTTATATCTACACTTGCACAATTTGTTGTCTATTGTTTAGGGTTACTGTTCTATAGATTTGCTGAGTATACCTGCAGTAAAAGAATCTCAGGGCTGTATGTGGTGACTTGCATGTACTCTGATAATAAATTTTACCTCGAACTTTGAACTCATTTGACATATCTAAAATAGACATGAAAGTTCTCTTGGCATAATATTCAGGGAATTTTCGCTACTGGCCAACACTTTCCAAATGGTGATGCTGGAGGGAGTCTTCAGTGTCCACATGTGGCGGTATGGTAGTGTAATGGTCGACGCAATTGCTTTACAGCGAATTGCCGATCAGGGTTTGATTCCCTCTGCTGTGTGTTTCTCCCCATTACCGTGTGGGTTGCCTCTGGGTGCTCAAGTATTCTCCCACATTCCAAAGATGTATAGTTAGAATTGGGGTTAGGGAGTTGTGGACATGCTATATTTGTGCTGGAAGACTGGAAACACTCTCAGGCTGCTCCCAGCACAATCCCCAGACCTTGTTGGTTATTTGTCAAAAGCAACACATTTCACTATATGTTTTGATGTACATGTGACAAATAAAGCTTAGTTTTGTTCAAAAATGTAATAGCTTTCTATTGACTTTGTCTTGAAAATCTTGCCAATGAAGTCAGGGTCCCTACCTATCCTCAGTCAATGATGGACATGCCTACAACGGTTAACTCGCCTTCCCTTCCCAGCAACACTCGATCATCAACGTAAAGCACTTCAGTTAATGACGCACTCTCTGATCCTTGAGAAATCCATTTTAGGATGAAAGCTTCAGAGTTGTAAAAGGTGAGAGCAGGCTACCACATTACACATGAGATGTCAACTAAGAAGATATTACCTACGAAGAGAAAGGGTTGGGGTTAGTGCATTCCTACCTATAAACTTGGATAAGCTACAGGGCAATGAACACAATGACTGAAATGACTCATTATGTCCTGGAAAATACAGATTTCCAGGAGAATACAGATTGAGGAAGGCATTGGACTGATGTATTTAATTTAACTTGGGTCACTGCAGCCATTCAATATTAACATGTTTACAGTTATAAATATGTACCAATCTCTCCTCTTACATAGACACCTCTGTACTATGCTTGACCTCAGTCACAGGATTTAATGGGAAAGCAAATCATATG
This sequence comes from Hypanus sabinus, assembly GCF_030144855.1. Lineage (NCBI taxonomy): Eukaryota > Metazoa > Chordata > Chondrichthyes > Myliobatiformes > Dasyatidae > Hypanus > Hypanus sabinus. The sequence continues at coordinate 152,169,439 of NC_082709.1, read as the reverse complement.
TGGGTGGTGAAGCACTTAGTGAATGTAATGTTTCATTTATTCCTTTATTTATGCTGGCTGAACATGGTAGTTATGGATGTGAGTCAGGGTGCTAGCATTTCCTCAGAGTGCTCATCAGGACTTAAACGTGTCATTGCCTTCCCAACAACGTTAAACCACTAAACAGTTTCTGGTCTGTGTGGGTGCCCTGATACACAAGAACATAAGCATTTGTGCCTCCCATGCCATTTATTTAAATCAGGCCTAATCTCAGCAGCAATAATTATTCTTATTACTCCTTGATTCCTTTAATGTCCAAAAATCTATTTGTCTCTATTTTGAATGAACACGACTGAGCCTCTACAGCCATCTTATATAAGGAATTCTAAAAGTTCATTAACTTTTGAGAAAAAAAGGTTGGGGAAACATTAGGACAGGAGATATCTGCCGAACCACTTTGACATGGTGGCCCCTGCCTCCAGTTCCACTTCTACTCAAATAGTAGTGTTCGGATTAAGCCAAATAGGAACATAGATCACCTCAGGTTTTATTTTTATACATTTTCAGTCTCTAAGGAAATGACTTATAATTCAACTCAAATATGTCAACACAATTACTTTTGAAAATCTATTAACAGAACCAGTTCTTTTATTTTTCTAACATGTTGGGCAGGAAGTGTGAAAACTCATTATGGACTGGAAAATCCATAAATTTCCAGTTGCTGCCCTGAAAAAAAGGCAATAGGTTATAATCGATAATACTGAAGAAAAACACCCTGAAAGTCTACTCTAAAAATTTGCAGTTTCTAAAAATTACATTTGGAAAAAAGTATTTTCTGAAGTCAACTGTGCAACTGACTCTAGGAATTCAGCTTTTAGATACTGATTAATATACCACAGTTATTTAGGAACTGTGGTAGAAGAAGCCAATCAGTGACATAACAGGATAATTCGGAAAAGAAAACTTGAGAATAGTGAAAAGGATGGGTGGAAGTGTGCAAACACAAATGTGCAGGTATTGTTGCAGAGACTCCAAGTTGATGCTATAAACCTTCAGCTTTTCTATTTTTATTAATAATTGAAGAGGCTCAATTTTGCTAATTACTTATAATAATAACTTAAAACAAACAGAAACTGAACAAAAAAAAACACAAAAGCAAGGACAATAAGTTTGGAGCCTGCCAAAGACAAGAAGGTCACGATTGGTGTCCTTAAACAGATTTCATGAGTCATCTTGAGAAGAGCATTTGCTGAGTTGGGCAAAGAGCAGAAAAGCTAACAGTCTTACTTGCTTGTATAAGACCTTCCAATTTATTCTGGTGAAAATCTTCAATTCTTATCTTCTAATTACCTGCCCTATGACTGATACAAGTTTTTTTTTCATGCTTATCTTGTTGAAACCCTTCATAATTTTCTATGTTTCAGCCAGACCTTTGGTTGCCCTTCTCTGACCTGATGCTAATCTTAACTCATAACTCAAATGTGTCAGTCATGAAATTATCTTATTGAACCATATTTGCAAACCTTCAATTCTTTAACATCTGTTCCATGCTGAATGAAAAAATCAGCGCTAAACTAATCTGACAAGTTAAAACATAAAGTTATAATAAATAAGGCAACCAAACAGCTTTCTCATGTGGAGGATTTTTGTGCTTGAATAATTCGGGTTTTTTCTATTGGACTGCTTTGCATGAAATAGTTTATAAAACAATTAAACTTTTCCATGACGCATACTTGGGAAAGTATTGCATTATTATAATTATGTTTACCAATTATGCCAGAGCAAACCATACAGGAGTGCAAAAACAGGATGCTCTCTTTTGCCCACCTCCAAGTTATACAGAGAGCAATGAAAAAATCATTAGAAGAGAAAAGATGAAATATGAAAGCAAGCTAGCAACTAAAATCAAAGTGGATAGTAAAAGTTTTTTCAAGTATGTTAAAAATAAAAGAGAAATGAAAGTGGATATAGCACTGCTAGAAAATGAGACAGGAGAAATAATAACGGGGGACAAGGAGATGGCTGATGAACTAAATGAGTACTTTGTGTCAGTCTTCACTGATTAAGACACTAGCAGTATGCCAGGTGTTGAAGGGTGTCAGGGAAGAGAAGTGGGTGCAGTTACTGTTACAAGGGAGAAGGTGCTCAAAAAGCTGAAAAACCTACAAGTACATAAGTCACCTGGACCAGATGAACTACTCCTTAGGGTTCTGAAAGAGGTAGCGTTAGAGATTGTGGTGGCATTAGAAATTATCTTTCAAAAATCATTGGACTCTGGCATGGTGCCAGAGGACTGGAAAATTACAAATGTCACTTCACTCTTTAAGAAAGGAGGAAGGCAACAGAAAGGAAATTATAGACCAGTTAGCCTGACCTCAGTGGTTGGACAGATGTTAAGAGTCAATTGTTAAGGATGAGATGATGGAGTACTTGGTGATACATGATAAGATAGTACAAAGTCAGCATGGTTCCCAAATCCTGCCTGACAAACCTGTTGGAATTCTTTGAGGAGATTACATGTAGGATAGATAGGATGCAGTGGGTGTTGTATATTTGGACTTTCAGAAGGCCTTTAACAAGGTGCCACACATGAGGCTGCTTACCAAGTTAAGAGCCGATGGTATTACAGGAAAATTACTAACATGGTTAGAGCATTGGCTGATTGGTAGGAGGCTGTGAGTGGGAATAAATAAAAGGATCCTTTTCTGGTTGGCTGCCAGTGACTAGTGGTGTTCTGCAGTGTTTGGTGTTGGGATCACTTCTTTTTATGCTGTATATCAATGATTTAGATGTTGGAGTTGCCAAGTTTGCAGATGATACGAAGATTGATGGATGAGCAGCTACTGTTGAGGAAACAGGTAGGATGCAGAAGGACTTAGTCAGATTAGGAGAATGGGCATGAAGGTGGCAAATGAAATACAATATTAGAAAATGGATGGTCATGCACTTTGGTAATAGAAATAAATGTGCATACTGTTTTCTAAATGGGGAGAAAATCCAGGAATCTGAGATGCAGAGGGCCTTGGGAGTCCTTGTGCAGAACTCCCTGAAGGTTAACTTGCAGGCTGAGTCGGTGGTGAGGAAGGCAAATGCCAAGTTAGCATTCATTTCAAGAGCTCCAGAATAGTAGAGCAAGGATGTGATGCTGAGGCTTTATAAGGCACTGGTGAGGCCTCACCTTGAGTATTGTGAACAGTTTTTGGCCCTTCATCTTAGAAAAGACGTGCTGGCATTGGAGAGGGTCCAGAGGAGGTTTACAAGGATGATTTCAGGAATGAAAGGGTTACCATACAAGGAACGTTTGATGACTGTGGGTCTGTACTCGCTATGATGGGAGAGTCTAGGACAACAGGGAACAGTCTCAGGATAGAGGAGCGCCCTTTCAAAACAGAGATGTGGAGAAATTTCTTTAACCAAAGGGTGGTGAATTTGTGGAATTTGTTACCACGTGCAACTGTGGAGGCCAGGTTGTTGGGTATATTTAAGGCAAAGATTAATAGGTTCTTGATTGGACATGGCATCAAAGGTTACGGGGAGAAGGCCAGGAACTGGGGTTGAGGAGCAGACAGAAAAAAAGTATCATCCATGATTGAATGGCAGAGCAGACTCGATGGGCCAGATGGCCTAATTCTGCTCCTGTGTCTCATGGTATAGCGTCAGTGGTTCAGTTTCTAGTACTCAGAATTTTAATGTTAGTGTCAGTATCCTCAGCTGAGTGGTCTTCAAACAACCCAAAGTGAACACAGGAAGTTCAGGAATTCCACATATCTACATGTTTCTAACACGATTGCCACTCAAATGCTATCAAGCTTAGGGTGACAATAGAGATGGTGGAATACAGACACGTGCAATGACAGCCACCGCAAGCTTCAGCTCTTCTTTGATATCGTGCAGAGTGAAACAAATTTGGATGATGGGGCAGTGAAGTTAGCCCTTTTGGTTCAAGAGCCATGTGGTTAAGGGGTAGTAACTGTTTCTAAAGTTGGTGGTACGAGTCCCAAGACTCTTGTACCTTCTTCCTGATCATAGCAGTGAGAAGAGAGCATTCCTGGGCTACATTTCTGTGACAATGCTCTGTGGAAATGTACTCAGTGGTGGAAAGGGCCATACCGGTAATGGACTGAACCTTATTTTCCATTCAAAGGTATTGGTGTTACCATACCAGGCTGTAATGCAACCAGTCAATATACTCTCCTCCATGCATCAATAGAAGTTTGTCAAAGTTTTTGATGTCACGCCAACTCTGTATAAACTTCTGAGGAAGTAGAGGTGCTGCCGTGCTTTCCTCATAATTGCACTTTCATGCTAGGTTCAGGACAGATCTTCTGAAATGGTAACACCAAAGAATTTAAAGAAGCTGACACTCTCCACCTCTGATCCCCGATGAGGACTGGCCTATGGACCTCTGCTTTCCTCCTCCTAAAGTCCATAATCAGCTCCTTGCTCTTGCTGATATTGCATGAGAGGCTGTTGTTGTGGCACCACTCAGCCAGATCTTTAATCTCCCTCCTATGCGCACCACCTTTGATTCGGCTTATGGCAGTGGTGTCTTTAGCAAATTTAACTATGGTACTGGAGTCATGTGTAAAGTGTAAAGCAAGTAGAGCAGGGGGCTAAGCATACAGTCTTGCCATGCACCTGTGCTGATGGACATTGTGGAGATGCTGTTACCAAACAGAACTGACTAGGGTCTGCAAGTGAGGAAGTCGAGGTGTTTTCAAATGTTTCAGCTTTGTCTTCAGCAGTTAAGCTATGGGAGCTCACTGAGGATGGGGGTATTCTTGGAGTCTCCCATTCCCATTAGCCGTTGAACTGCCTGTCACCATTCATGACCTGTTGTGGCAAGAGTACAGTCTTTGATCTAATCTGCTGGTTATGGCGTTACTTAGTTCCAACAACTCCATGCTGTTTTTGCTGTTTAGCACTGTGTGATCCTGCATCGCGGCTTTGCCAAGTTGGCACATCATCTTTGTGTGTGGTGCTGCTCCTGGCATGCCCTTCTCTAAACCTCAGTGACCCAATTTTGATCACCTGGGTCAATTGACTGAGGGAATGATACAGTCTTGTCAAAAATGAACGCCCACTGCTTATGATATTGTGTACTGGTTGTTTGATCACTGTATAGATGGGGTTAATAAGGACTATTGTTAATGTTTCAGCAAACAGCAGGCAATTAACCAATTCCAGTTGTCATAGACATCATTAATGGTCATTTGAATGGGAGGGTTCAAACAGGCAATTGTTTCTCAGCATAATGATCTCTGGATGGACCACCTACAACTTTAGCTTTACCTACTCTGGAGGAATACGCTAAAATAATGCATCATCACAGTGACAAGAATGATAAGAATTATTTTTGTTGTTCATGTGGATATATGTGATTTGCCAAAACTGATTACCAGAAGCACTACAGCATGCAAGTGAAGATTGAAGGGCAGCTTTCAACAAGTTCTTTGGTCCTGTTGAATTGTAATATTTATTTCTGAAATAATTAGTTTTTTAAAAAAAGATATGCCTACAGCTTAGCTCCAACTTGATCAAGTGTATATTGTTAATTATCTATTTCACAGGCAGATATCAATACATTCTGCGGCAGTAGCATTGCATTTGGAAATTACCCTTCATCCAAAAAATAATTAGATCTTATTGTAGATCTTGTTATTTCATCACATGATTATGAACAGGATATATAATATTGAATAAAAATACCACACTGCTGGAAATGACGGGCTGTCAATGCAAAGTGACGGCACAAGGAAGCAATGATCACTTCACTTGGTTGAAAGTCATTTTGCTAAGTATAAAACTGTTGACGTCAATCCCCCCCTCCCCCCACCTGAGCAGCATTGCTTTGTAGTTGCAGGGAGTATGACATTTGCATATTAATGAATCACGGAGCCTACAATTAGGTTTAAGCCAAACTGGGATGGGATGGAATGATTAAAATTTGACAATATTACGGCAAACTTTATATTACATGTAAAAGTGAATGAATTAATTGACAAATATTATTTTACTTTGCTAGGAAAAAGTTATTAACATTTTCATTAGTCACATTATTCTTTCCACTCTTCTTGATTTTTTTTTAACAATTTGAACGTAGCTTTTAATCAAATCATTGACTTTTGTCACTATCTGTGGCGTTCCCAATGCTCTGCAGCATTTCCAGGTTCAATAGGAGGCATTGCACCCGTTATACCATTACTCTGTTTTAAATAAGTTGTTAGTTTATCATTAAATTAATGATTCTCAAAAACAGCAATGTACCTCAGAACGTAAAATATTATGTTGAATGGTAACTAGGTTCTGAAAAATAGGTTAACAAACTGAAAACATATGGCAAAGTCACATATTTTAAATGAATAAATGGTTTGTGTATGTTGATATACAAGTCAAGTGCAAATAGATGACTATCCCTGATATTTTACACATAAAATTATTCAGATTGTTTCTTGCAATTAATTGATAATGGATGACAGATAAAGGGCTTCTTAAATAAGGTATTTTCTTCCCATTAAAAATATTTTCTCTACAATGAGGATTAAGATGCATTTACTCATGTTTACATGGGAGTATTCACATTCCCAGATTGTTCTGGAATTTGCAGAAATGGATGTTTAACTTCCTGGTGAGGTTTAAGAATCGAGTTGTGAAAAGTATCAGAGATGGGATGCTGATCTGTACGAAACCCCCTTTTTCTGGGCATCTCTGGAAATGGCGCTTGTTAGCCCCTTGCTAACAGCCTCTGGACTCCGCGGTGAGAAACCCGCCTTTCTCAGGCTCTGTACGTCCAGGGTGTATGCAACTTTGGTCCCGTGAGGTTGGGGTGTCTCACCCACCTGAACCCCAGTTTGTGTGAATGCTGTGTGGTTTTCTGCCCCCTGCAATCGCCCGTCGGCAAGAAATAACAGATTGTACACTGCATGCAATTACAAAGAAAGTATATTTATGAACATTAACTTAACCAAAGAGTTATTATAGAAAAGAAAGGGAAAAAAACGAAAAGGGCCCATTATAATTAAACAGTCAAATGTGGAGCTCATCTTGAAGTTGTCTATAATTCACACGCTTGGACCCTCAGTCTGCATGAAAGCACACCTCCTTCCAAATGTCGTTCAGAATCCATTTTGAACAAACAGGCTCTCCCACGGGAGTACTGGCCCTTCCTCCTCGAGGCCATTCACCTGCACAAAGCTCCTTGTGCAACAGGGACGGCATCCTCAGTCGTCTTCCCTCCTATCTTCTCCCAGCTCCCGCCAAAAAAGACTTTGACCCACCCAGTGTCCCTCACAAAACCTCTCCGCCCAGCACCTTCTCTCAATTCCACCATCCTGACTGGCTGACTCCAGATTCCTAAGTTGAACAAAAAAGCCCCTACTTCAGCTCAAACCCAAAGAAGCTGAAAGCAGAACAGACTGCTGTTATGGAACTGCTAATATGAAATACCTACAGCATAGCAGTAAAAATCTTTGCCAGGGCATTACATACATAATGATACTAATCATCCAGTCAAGTGATTAAGAATGTGGAAAGGCTGGATTCTGGATAGAATAGACTTACTGGGCAATCAATGGTAGGAATGTTGGTGATTAGATTTCAAGCACTGACATTTTATGGAAGGTGTGCAACCAAATCTATTTGCAGATAATAGCTCTTGCTTCCTTTGCTAATAGCCCTGTTTAGCTGATGTACTTGGAGTGGAGAAACAGTGAGTAAGTAGTTCTATACAGCACTCCATACCCGGGTTAAATCCTAATCCCTGTGTGCTCTCAGTCTGGACTTGCAGTTTCTCTCTGTGACTAAGCTGATTACGTGGATCTCCTCTGGGTGCTCTGGTTTCCTCCCACATCCAGTGACATGCAGTTCCAGCTTAAGGTCACATTCCAACCTGCCACGATGCAGTCCTCCGTATAATACAACTGAATTCAACCATTTCAGTCAACCTGCTGATCTAGGTCATATCAGAACTGACTAATCCTAATGACAGGTCATCAACCTGAAATGTTAATGCTGTTGCTCTCTCTCACAGGAGCTTGATTTTCTAAATATTTCCAGCAATCTCTGTTTTGTTTTATGCAGCTAGCATCTGCAGGTATTTTTTTTGTTTCTCTTGTTTGTCTCTTACGCTTAAGGCACTGTCTTTCTCTTCCTCTGTTTTTTATATTTGTCTCCTTCTATTTATGCCTCTTCTAGGCATCAATGTGATTAACAAACCTTTGTCACCTTCACTCAGTTGTTACCGCTGCCACTTTTGACACTTCGTCTCTTCTGATCTTCACCCTATCATAGACAACCCTTTCATTCGCCCTTCTCTGCAATTTAAAACATGCTAGCTATCTAACTTTTCTCAGTAATAAAGAAAGATTATTGACTCTGTGTCTCACTCTACTGATCCTGAGAACTTCCAGTATTCTATTTTTATTTCAGACTTCCATCAATGTCTTGCTATGATTGCTACTTTCCATACTTCAGTCTAGTTAACATAGATTAGCATCATGGTCAAGGTCACATGCAAATCTTTGATCCTGAGAACAAAGGATAATAAAGTGTGGGAAACTAGATTTTATGCTATTGAGTATAGAGCTGTTGCAATCAACTTGAGCACACCCACATGTTCTTAAATGATCTAAACTAGCTCACAATAAACCAGATTAAATTTAGAGTGTTTCTTATTTGCGTGATTCATTGCATAAGCAGATGGTGCATTTAGGGAAACCTTTTCATGTTTTATGGAACATTTTGTCACATGTGAAGTAAGAAGCTGTTAGGTTGCCCTGTTGGAATAGAATGGGATGTCCTCAATTCTGTAAGGTTAAAACAGTTTCTATAGAAGTTGTCCCAAAAGTTATAACTTTAATAGCTGGATTGAATATCACGGACCTATAAAAAATATGATGTTTTTAACCACAATCTAGCCAGTGCAAAAGGGAAAGCTACATCTGAAAAGCATGTACCATCAAGCACAAGAGCAACTTCCTCTGGGTCCTCTGGTTTCTTCCCACATCCCAAGGACATGCATTTCCAACCTGGTTTCTTATCGTCCAGCCTGGGTTTATATTATGAGACTATTAAATGGGTCTTTTGTTAGTTAAGATGGTCCTTGACCTCACAATCTGCCTCATCATGGCATTACACCCTATTGTGTGTCTGGACAGTGTCTTCTCTGTAACATTGAGTTCTTCATTCCATTATTGCTTTTCCCTTGTACTACCTTAATGTACTGATGTGTTGAAATGATCTGTACGGGTGGCATTTTTCCTCAGCAGATGTGACAATAGTAAAATCAATTACCAATTACTAATTACCAAGTACTAAAGCTCAAAAAATCCTCCTTATTTGTACTCGGGGACGCATAATCTATGTCACAGAACAAAATGAAAGGCTTAAAGCATAATGCAAAATTTATTTGTATAACAAATAAGTTAAATCTCCTCAATTTGAAGATCCATGTCCTGGTCCTGTTTCTCTTGCAATTGCAATTGTTAAGAAGTACTTTTTGAATTACAGACACATTTTTCGGAACACTTTAGCTTCAGAAGTTATTACTGGAGCCCACAACCTTTACATGTCCTGTGCTTTAAGGTCATCCATGAGGATTTGATGAAGGAAAGGTCAAGGGCAACGAATTCCTGATTGTATTGTTATTGTAACCATTGTTATTTTCCATAATGTAGAAGGCTCCTTTGCAGAATGACATCTATCACAGACAGGACTTATATGAGAATAAAAATGAGCTAGCTTATCTTTAGACATGTGGGCCCTATGCACCACCTTAAACTATATCAATGCATGCTTAGCACATATAGAGGAAGAGTTAACTAATTGGAGAATTTTCTCCCATTTCTCTATAGGATAAGGAAAGTTGAAGTTCCCTTTCCCATTCATTTTGAATTTTATCAGATATACCTGGCTGTATTTTTATAATCATATCATAAATAGTTGCTATTAAACCCTTCTGATAAGGGTTTAAATCTAAAATATTTTTCTGTGATGTCAGTTGGATATGAATTTGGAAAAGTAGGTAGCGTAGTATTCTTTGACTCATATGTTCTGGTCTTGCCCTCTTTTGGAAAAATATTGTAAAGACATTTTTGATACTATTTCAACAGCTTTGTGTATTGATTTACAACCTCATCCTATTACTGCAATTCTTGTTTTACTATTGATAGAACATAGTTATTTATCCTCTTCAGCTCATCGGATGATTGCATTTGTTACATTAATGGCTAGAAGATCCATTTTATTGAATCGGAAAGAGATTAATCCTCCGACTACATTCCAGTGGTTTTACCAAACTATATCTTGTTCAAATTTAGAAAAAATCAGAAGTGTCACTTTTGACCCTTTGGTTAAATTTGAAGAAACTTGGATACCGTTTATTCAATATTTTCATATGATGTAAATTGACCTTTTCTGATTCCTTTTTATTAACCTTAAATATATGGATAGAGGAGTGGAGTTAATGACATTAATGATTGTATCCGATTTAACATATCAGCTGAACTTTGTTTAGTTTAGTTTAATTTAGTTTTTTGTTTTTTCTTTGATTTGGCATTTTTCTTTGACTTTTTTTCCATTTTTTTATCATGTTTAACTGGATTAGCAGTTTGGGAGGCTTAGTGCACTTCTGTTATCTGTAGCTTTTATTCGCATATGTTATTTACCAATAATGTAATCCCAATCTCTTTGTCCTATTATTGTTGTTATGTTTATGAATTTGAAAATTAATAAAAAGATTTGCTCCTTTGCTTATTTAGGAATGAAACAAAGATGTCCTTTTAGGTTTGAGAAGCTCTTCTGATGTTGTACAATAGCAGTTGTGTTCTGTGAGTAAATGTAGGACTTTCCTACTGGTGATTTGTTAAAACCTTGTTAGCAGTTACCCAGAGGGAATGGCATGTCCTTTAGTTTCACCTTCTCAGAGATGTTCTCCTTGTCCTATCCATCCCTACTAGTCCTGTTTCCATGATCTTCTGACATGACACATCTCGGCTTTACCCTTAGGATTTCAAACTATCACCTTGTGTGAGAATTACAAACACACACACACCATACACACAAGTGAAGACTGGTCACATGACTTGATTGCACATCAATCATGGACAAATGATGCAGAATCCACAACAGGGTCATCAGACACATAAGTATGTGTAGTTTGGTCTTTGAGAATTTGGCAGGATCAGCAAAGACTGCCTTAGGAAGTACACTGTGAGCACATTGGGGCTTCTAGACTTGACTAGTCCGTGGAGACACAAGCGGCTACAGATGATCCAATCTGGAACGTCAAACAATGTGCTGGAGGAACTCATCAGGTCAGGCAGCATCTGCGGAAGGAAAGAAAAGTTCAACGTTTTGGGTCAAAATCTTGCATCCAGACTGAGTGGAGAGGTGAGATGGATAGTATAAAGAGAAGGCAAGTGGCGAGTAGAGAAGCCAAGGTGATTGGCAGATGGAGGAGGAGTGTAAGATGGCAGGTAGGTAGTGCCAGGTAGGGAGGTGAATCAGGGTGGGGCTGGAAGATTCTAGCAGGTAATGTTTGGCGGAACAGGGGAAAAGGAAAAAAGGGGAGTGGGGTATGAAGATTGGAAAGTGCTGCCGGAAGGATGTAGGCAGATACACAAAGCACTCCCCGAATGAGATTTGGGTAAGTATGGGGGTTGGGGAAAAACAGTATGGGAGAAAGGAGGGGGAATGGGACGAAGATGGCTGAAGGATTGGCTTGGGGGTTAGAGTGGAAAGGGGGACAAAAATGTGAGTATCAGAGGATCAGAAGAAGAAGGGGGAGCAGGATGGGGTGAAGAAGAAAAAGGAAAAAATATTGGGGGGGGGGTTGACTGCCTAAATTTGGAAAGCTCAATGTTCATGCTATTGGGTTGTGGTCTACCCAGGCTCCAGTTCAAGTTGGACTTAATCTTAGCAGTGGAGAGGGCCAAGGAGGGACTGGTCAGTCTGGTAATGGGAAGGGGAATTGAAATGGTTGACAACTAGAAGGTGGGGATGTAAGTGAGCCTTTGCCTCACCTGGAGAGGCTGTTTAGGTGACTGGGTGGTGGTGAGCAAAGTGCTGTAAGAACAAAGCTCGCAGAGCTTTGTGGTTTTTACTTAACTTCTTCCAACTGCTGCTTCCCATAGTAACATAGAAACACAGAAAACCTACAGCACAATAGCTGTGCCAAACATGTCCTTACCTTAGAAATTGCCTAGGGTTACCCATAGCCCTCTATTTTTCTTCACATTTCCCTTCTTCCACTTTCTTCCATCTGTTTCTTTTTGTCTTTTCCCTCTCTCTGTTTGTCTACCTCCATCTATCACTCACCTGGCGCAGTCTTCCAACTCTATATCCACCCACCTCCCCTACTTGACTACCACCTGCTTGTCATCTTGCACATCTCCTCAGAATCCTTTCTCGCTAGTCTCCTTCTCCTCTTTATACTAGCTGTCTCTTCTCCCCAACACAGTACTTCGACCCAAAATATAGACGGTTTCATTTTGCCCAAAGTTGATGCACATTGTTTCTTGGACAATCTCTTTGTCTCTAGAGAATGGTGTAAGAAATTGAAGCTATAAAGGTAGACAGAAAGTTTCTAATGTTTTAAAGCTCTTCACTAAAATGGGATGTCGGGAAAGTGCTGGTCAGTTACTCCAATATCAGTGTTAATTGAATTGTTGAAACTAATTATCAGAAAACAAACAAACTTTAATTTGGGAAGCAATGGGTTAATTTAAAATGCTGTTATACTGTAGATATATTTAAGTTAGCTGTGACTGACTAAGTTAAATTTTTCATGGAGTAACAGAGATTTAAATAAGGCAGAGATTTAGATTTTGTATATATGAACTTTTGGAAGACATTTGACAAAATGCCACAAAGAAAATTTAGAAGGAAGAAAGAAGCCTATAACACAAAAAGGGAACATGACTGTATAGATGTAATGTTAGCTCAGTGACATATCAGTGGGTGTTACTTTTCAGATGGGGAGATAGAGTACCATTGTTCAGCTTTGGGTTCATTATTCTTTTTAGTTTTTATGAGTGAGCTAGACTTCGTTGTGAAGACTTTCACGTATAAAGTTTGCAGATGGTATAAGACGTCATTATGTAGTAGGTGTTTGTAGATGAGAATGACGTAGACACAATAATAAAATGGACGTAAGTAAGTTAAATGAGTTGTTAAGGGTACTATAAATAACGTGGGTTTAAATTCAGTCCATGCATGCACGTAAATCACTTAAGGAGGCAGAGCAAGATGATAAATGGTTTAAATACTTATAGCTTACATCGAATAAAAACGTAAAATGCTGGAAACACTCCCAGGTTTGATGGCATTTGTGGAGAGAAAAACAGACGTCTCAGACCAGAGATCCTTCATTGGAAGTGGCAAAGAGAGAAAGTGAATTTATTTTCATTGGAGGCGGGGAAAGACAGGTGGGGTAAAAGGAATGAGACCATGATTACCTTCAGGTAAGTTGTAGAGGTCCTGCAATTGATGGTTTAGTGGGGGAAGATGAGCAATGGGGAGTTAGGAGGCAAGTGGAGTTAGAGAGACAGAATATAAACAAAAGGGCATAAAAGTTGTAAGATCTTTGGAAAAGTGCTGCAAAATGGTGGATGGTTGGTGGGGAGGGAGGAGAGGATAGTGAGTCATGAAGAGAACAGTCCCTTCAAACTGCTGAAGGGGGAGGAGAAGATGTGCCTATAGTGTACTCCCAGTGAACCTGGCTGAAACTGTGAAGGGCAACCCATTTGTGTGAAGGCCCGTGGGTGTAAGGTGAGGATCAGAGAAATTAAGTCTTGCTCTGTCCATGAAGAGAGGAGGTAAAAACAGAGATTCATGGGATAGGTGACAGGTGATCGAGGCTTCTGTCAAAAATGGCAGAGGTTAGGAAGGTATCAGTATCAAAGGAAATACTGCAGAGACAGAAGAACTTGGAGAATGGAATGGAATCCTGTAAGGCATTAAGACAGTAGATATCAGGTCAGCAGTTAGCAATGAAGAGATATACAGAGAGTAGGAGGCCAGAGGAAGGGATCCAGGTGCTCAGGAATTCTGTGGAGTGGGAAATGTCTACAGTGTGAAGACGCATGACCAAAGTAAAGAGTACACAGGCAGAAGAAGAGTTCAATGCCCCGTTGCACTTGGACTTCAGTAAAATGGGGACCTTGAGCTATTCAACCTCTCTGTTGGGGGTCTTTGGAATCAGAAAGGAAGGGTGAAAACATAGCCATAGGGAGAGATGGAATCAGAGGGAAATGAAGGATAAATAGCAATATAAGTTATAAAGGAAAAGAACTTTATAAATTATTGGCATCCCTTGGGGCGACACGGTAGCTTAGCGGTTAGCGCGACACTATTACAGCACGGGGGAATCAAAGTGCAACCTGGCATCTTCTGTAAGAAGTCTGTATACCCTCCCCATAGAACGTGTGGGTTTTCTCCAGATGCTCCAGTTTCCTCCTACAAGTCCAAAGGTGTTCTGGTTTATCAGGTTAAAAGGCCATTGTAAATGATTAGGTTGGGGTAGAATTGGGGATTGCCGGGGAGTTGCTGGGCGGTGCAGCTAGAGAGGCTGGAAGGACTCATTCCACACTGTATCTCCAAATAAAACTGAAATACAGAACATTGTAGATGATCCTGGGAGACATGCTTCAGCAAAAGTGTAAAGGGATTTGAAAGGATGCAGAGACTTTCCAAGGAGAACATGAAAGATCAACTTCAGTTGTAAGGGCATCGAAAGATAGAACCAAGAATATAACAAGGTGATATAATGTTTTTTATATATATTTTCACAGAATAAGAAAATGCTCTGGTAAGTGAATCAATACCAGGAGATCAGAGATTGAAAGTTATGAAAAGAGGTCTGGAGGAGTCATGAAAGAGATACATACTTTCACTCAGAGGTCTGGAAAACATTACCTGAAAAATAATTAAAACTGATCCCATTAATAATTTAAGAAAGTTAATTAGGCTGTTGAGAATAAGCAATTTACAAATTATGGACACATCGTGTAGGACAAAGCATTCATTCATTTTAAGCAAGGTAAAGGATATGCTCTATCAACCCTCACCATCTCACTCTTTAAGAGATCAGATCCTGCAACACATATTTATCTATGTGTGACTGCTCACAGGTAAAATTTGCGCTGTCACTTGCCTTAAGATTTCCAGATATATCAATTGGAAGTATGTTGTGTGCGATTCACCTTCCCTTTCAACTGGTCTCACCAATTACCTGCCTTTTGAACAGCTTCTCTCCCCCCCCCACATTCTTATTCTGACTTCTGCCCACTTTCTTCCTAGTTCTGATGAAGGGTTATTTCCCTGAAGCTTCAACTGTTTAATTCCTTCCACAGATGTGGCCTCATCTGAGTTTTTCTCCAGCATTTTTGTGTGTTGCTCTGGATTTCCAGCATCTGCAGAATCTGGAATCTTGTGTTTATAATGTAGTATTTAGCCCCACTTTGATTTAGAAAGTCAAAATTCTTTTGAAGTTATTAAGAAATCTTCTGTCATTCAACATCTTTATTGTTTTCTTTTTGGAGAAGGTAATCTTCCTCTCTTAATGTGATCCTAGACACACCAATGTGATGTCACTTCCCATGAAGGAGTAAAATGGTCTTAGTAGTTAAATTGATTTTTAATATTTAAAAGTCTTGCTTCTCTACAGTATTCAGTGATTCATGACCTTTCAATAATATCAACCCAGAATTTGGCTGAAATGCCTTTAATTGGACTGCAGCATCCGTGAATCATTTTGACTAAGATATACATCATTTTCCTGCAATGTAATTAATTTCATTATCTCTCCATGCAGACAACTGTAACACTTCCAAACACTTAGTATTCCACAGCATATGCCATGTCTTGGGTAATATTCTCTACCATTTTCAACTTCAATGCCTTAATATCACGGATGCAGCAGACCAGTGGAAAGAGGAGAAAGGGTTACTGGGTAAAGGTATGGCCTACCTAGAACCTAGACCGCTAGCACCAGGGAATAAAAGATGGAATGAATCACGATGGGGATACAAAAAGATGAGAAGTTGAGGAAGATGTGGCACATTCATCTTGGAAATTGAGCCGATCCAGACATCATAATCATCAGAAGACATGGATATCAGTAGCATTAATGTACTAGAACTGACCCAAATATTTCAGCAAGCTTCAAGTATGGCTGAATAATCCTAATTTTGAAATACTGCATATTTTACAGATGTTAACACATCAAGTGACAAGAGCAGTCAGGTCTACAGCAGATTTAGACAAGCAGCTTGTAGGAGCTTCTTGGAGTTAGATTCAATAGATTCACAAAGATATATAGATGCACTTAGGACACTTGGCTGGGCATCTTAAACCTGCTTTTCAGTTTTAGGCTAATAATTGACTGAAAACTCAGAATTTGGGGCCAGCTCTCAATTGATTCACAGGTCCAGGATAAAATACTATTGGTGAGGGTTCTAGTATTTAATAATACTGTCCCATGGTAATATTTCAGAACCCTGGTTGCCTTCCTAAGAGTAGCTTGCCAGTGGAATCTAGTAGGCAAGATTAGACTGCTTGGAGGCAATTTCCAACCGGACTGTACCCAGGGCTGGTGCTGTGAGACCTTTCCCAGGCATTCAATGCACTATTTCCTATCTCAATGCATTTCATGATACTGTTACATGCAGTACTGTATTAGATGATAAAATGTACCAGGAGCCTACAGTGTTAGACAGGATGTTTTATATGGGCATATCAAGCCCTATGCTCAGTTATTCATTATAGCTTAGTATATTGTGCATTTGTAAATTTCAGAGCAATTGAAGAAAGCCCACTGTGTTTGATAATCTCTGTATTGAGGTTCAAACTGCTTTCTCTGTACTTTGTGGATAATGTATAGAGTTTAAACATACACTTTGTTAATCGTGGAGGCCACAATCAGAAGAGGAATGTTTACTTTCGGGGTCATGTGGTGAAGTTAATGGGACCCTGCTCCCGTGGGAAATCAGGAAGACCACACAATTCAATTTTGCTGATTCACCAGTCAAATGCCTACCGGATAAAGACTCTTATGGAACCTCTGACAAGATAACATTCATTATAAATTAAATATAATAACTGGCTTACCAAAAAAAATTGGAGCTATAAAACATAGGAAGATTTTTTTAGCATAGTTATCTTGTGATTGTCACACAACCAATGTTTTCCTTGGAGAAGTCTCCTAGCACATTCTGTAGGTCTTCAGATATGTTTTACTACATCAGCATGACTTTTAATCCAGTAGTTTATTATGTGTGAGTGTCCTGCCATCTTTCATAATTAGATGCACTCATGTTCAAATACTTTTCTGTAGCAGATTAAATAAAATTTGTATCCTAATAACTACATGCTAAGGACAAATTTCACACACTTTACAGCACATTAATATATTAATGATTAATTGAGTGTATAGTCATAGGTACACAATTATCAGAGGCTTTGGTATGGAAGAATGAAGAGTGCACTATGTTAAAATTTGCTTGTCCCTTTTCTCTCTCTCCTCATTCTTCTGCTTTCTTCCAAATTTTGGCATTTTTTCACCTCATTTGTATTGTTTCTATCTAGCAAATTCAAAAGCATAACACGTCCCATAATCTTTGCAAATACAGTGCAACAGCCAGCAGTCTTTATCAAGATGCTCTCTAGCTAAGGAAAGCTGCCTCCCTTATCCAGCCAGATCTGTACGTGACTGTTGAACCACAGCAATGCAGTTGATTCTTAGCTGGCCTCTGAAATAACCCAGCAAGCCATTCAGTATTTTTCCACAAAATCTCTACATTAGAAAGAAATGGAATGAACCTAACAAATATGAACCAATAAAATTCTCCTAAACACCTAGTCTGCAATATGCAACATCTGAAATATGCACTGCTGTTACTCACAAGGTTATTTTGATAGCGCCTCTCAATCCAGTGATCTCTACCACCAAAGACAACATGTAGCAAGTGAACAAAAATACCATCATCTCACAATATCCTCTCTTGGAAATACATTGCCTATTCTCCATCACTGCTGTTTCCAAATACTCAAACTCACTATCCAACAACACCTTAGTAATGTCACCAGAAGGCATATCAATGGTCCCAACTGGCTCTCCACCACCACTTTCTCAAGAAGCATCTGGGATAGTCAATTAAGGTTGGCCTTCCAATGACAACCACATCACAGAAATGGAAAATACAAAAAAAAGTGTAAACTCATATTATTGTAGATAATTTTCCACACTGATATGCAACTGGAAGACAGTTGTTTTGTTTAGTCCTTTCTGATCTGAAGTTTGATTTGGCACCCTGCCAGCCTATTTACATTGTGCTCACTGATAATGAATTAGAAATATTCCTATACTGTTAATCTTGACTGTTTCTAAACCACAATCATTTAATCCTGGTTAATTTAAAAACCCTTAGGAGTTCCTTAATCAATGGAATTTTTGACTGAATTTAACTGTCCCATTTGCAAATGTTTGAAAACTTCATTGATGTCTGTGCACACATTTCTGAGGCAAATCCTTTCTTAAATAATTTTATCAAATGTTCTAAGAAAATCATTTACTCTTTCCCTTTACATTGTCTGATTTTTATACATTTTTTAATTCTCCGTACTATATCTTCTTTTTAGAAACATTTGACAAATCTCTCGTTATTCGATACTTAAAATTTCACAACAGCATCACAGATGAAATGAGATTTTATTTAAAACAATTTGATGACCAAGTTAACAGATTGTAAAACCTTTATTCCAAAATATCGAATAAAACAATTGGAAATAACATCATTATATGAATTGATGCTTTGATTTTCCAAGAATATTTTCCTTAAAAAGCAAAGTTTAATTAACTTTAATTGCATACATTTGTAAAGCCCATTAGACTTAAATTATCTCATTTTCACAACAAAATTGTTATGATGTACCGTAGTCTCTTTCTGCAAAACTCTTATCAATTGATTTCCTTGATATATTTCCTATTTGGGAGCATTTAAGCAAATATATATGTAACTTGAAATCTTTATTTTCCTTCTCTTCCACTTACATATTGAAACAACTCTATTCGTGCTGAAGAAAAATGTTAGGATACTTGAAGGCTCCTGATTTTGTCTGTTCCATTCGATGTATGCTTCGTAATAGTTAATTATGCCTATATTGTGCATAATAAAGCTAAAGACAAAAATATTTTTATGTTCTGTAATGCTGTACTTGGGGAATAGTTAGTAAAAGATTGAAAGGGTATATTCATCGCTCTGCACTGGAAGTTATGAAATTGTATTTCCCCATCTTAAAAAGAGGTATTTATATTTAGTTCATTTGATGGTACTGCACAACACAAATTGTTACAATTAGTTAGAGCATAAACTTGGTTATCTATTTTTGTTTTGCAGTTATTTGACAACATTTAACAAATTCATAATGTAGTTACAGGTTGAGTGTCCCTTATCTGGAATGCTCTGGGCTGGAAGTGTTTTGAATTTTGGATTTTGGAATGTATAATGAGATAGCTTGAAATTGCCATGATTTCTGAATTTATGTGCTACTGGTAAGCAGTCTTTGTCTTATACTTGTTCATCACACATATGTACTGATGCAACCATAAGGTGTTTTAGATTTTAATCAGCAGTGATCTTACTGAACTCATTAATGAATTTCTCTGCTGCCTCATGATCAGCAGATACTTTATCACCAAATACTTTAACAATTTAATGCCATGCCTTTTCTTAAATTTCTGCAAACAGCCTATTGTATTATTTACAATTACCTTCAATTTTCAATTTGTCATGATAGAACTTTGCTTGTTTCTTGATGAGCATACCATTAAGCAGCCCATGTTCACTATAACAGTGATGAATCCAATCTTTCAATACATACTCAAGTCCTTCATTTTGCACTTTGTTCAGTTTTTCTATTTCTCATTAACTTCTGTTCATTACATGTGTGAGCTCACTTCTCGGAACTGTCTGTGGTGTGTGGAGACCTGCACATCACCTGTAAAACTTCCCAGCACCTTGTGGAATTTTGAATTTGTGATATCATGTCAGTGCTGAAAAACATCTTAGATTTCAGAGGCTTTTGGATTTTGGAAATTCGGATAAGGGGTACTCAACTTGTATAATCAGTAGGAATATTACTGCAGCACTTAACTTTTGCCACTGGGTGCTGCTAATGAGTTATCTAAATGTTTTGGTTGAATCAAGGTGGACAAATAGCTGGAACTACTCTCCTGCTGACAGTAAGATATTACAAATGAATGAGCTTTGATATTTTTATACATGTGAGAAAGAACTTGAAAAAATAATCTAGGAAATAATTTATTCCATGGACATTAACACCAGAAATCTAATCTAATCTGAATGATTATTTGTTTTTCAAAAACTTTGAATTCGCCAACAATGTATTAAATACACAAATTACATAAATATTTATTTCGTTCCAAGGAAACTGAAGCATCAGGTGAATTGCCCTAAATTGCAGAGAGCAGATTGAACTCCAGATCTAATACTCAACAGCACAGGAAATAAAACAATTTAGTTCTCACTGACTGTAAAATAAACTCCATGTTACATCACTAACAGTTCAATGCAGATTATCTTTCATGTATACATGGGGCAGTTTACCATACTGGTATGCTTCTTTGTAACAGAACTTATTGTGATCAAATCAACTTCCCAGAAACATGCAGTAAAGGCATTAATACCCTTTTGTGAACATCATCGATTACAAGACACAAAACAAAATACCGGTTATGAAACATGGCCAATTTAAACTGTCAATTACATTACAGGATAGTTACCATCCCCAAGTACCCACTCTGAAGATAGATCATGTCACAGGTGGACACTGAAAATCTCACATAAAAGTAAAAAACACTGGAAATCATTGGCCGGTCAAGCAGCATCTACAAAAGGAGTGGGGGTTGTGGTTACTATTTTGGTTCTCAAAGAAGACCATTAAATTATAAATTTCATTGTGTTTTCCAACCACAAGACCAAAATGAACTGCTGAGCATTTCGAGCATTGCTCATTTAAGATGCATTAGCAGTAAAGTTGTGAAACCCAATTGTATTAAATCAATTAAACATAGTTTTGTTGTAATCTTCTGAACTGTTATATAAAAATTTACTCAGCCACCTTAATATTTCAGCTGTTGTATGCAAATTAACCTTAAGATGACATATAAAAACCATATATTTAAACTTTGCTTCTGGTTTGGCACTTGCCCAACTCACTGTAAAACTGAACTGCTCTATAACTTAACATTTTTTCATTGTAGATAAAATGTTTTAGGTCAAAATGTTCTCTTGTTCTTCTTGTCACTGATTACCACCAAGGTACAATTCCACAGACGATAGAGATTGGATGGTATGTAATGCAAGTTTCCATGCCTAGACACTGACTGCCCATGGCTATACATGCATCAAGGACTCCAAACTAATCCTAATCCTCACCACTCATCTAGGGTAGATCGTTTCAGAAGGGATGAATAAATAGTGATGAAATTTAGCCATCTTAGTTGATTTTCATCTAGCCAAACTAGGAATATAACTCCTTTCTATTGTTTAATCTGAAGTCAACTAGCATAGGTAAGGAATTCAACCAGGAACATTTCCGATTTGTATGCCTGAGAGACAGAGATTTTTGTTGAATTACAGAGGCAATTAGATTGACCAATTTTTCAAAAATACTTTTATGAGCACTATCAGCATTTATTATATCCTTCAAACAGCAGGATAAAAAGATAGGTTAGTTAAACAAGGATTTAACAATCTTGGGGATAAAATTATGTAATAAAAGGACTAACTATGAAATAAATAGTATAAATGTTATAGGGCACTGCAGCACTTTAGCCTTCTAAAAATACTTTTGTCTTCAAAATACTTCTTAAACACAGCCTGTAATTTTGTTGAGAAAGGAATGCTGTCTCTTAACACTTTGGTAGATATATTTAAAACTGTGGAAACACTGACTAATAAAACCACAGGAAATATTTAGGAACTTCAAAAACGTTTGTTCCGTGGGAACAGGTCATTCATACATATCTTGGAATATTCTTTGTCCCATGGCAATATATGCTTCTTTCTCTTCAGCTGTCATCTGAGCCACTAACCCTTCACACTGGCTGACCTGGCTATATGAATATGGTTGTCCTGCTACCAAAACAGTTGGTTCATCCTCAAACTCTTCATCCTCATCAGCTGCTGCCACTGGGAATGATGCTGCCGCTGCCTGTGGTCGAGGTGACTCATCCTCTGATTCACTTGTTTCACTCTCTGAATCACTGGCATTTGAAGTTGGGATTGTAGCAGCTGCAGCTACTGTTGCTGATGTACTTTTCTTTTCATGGATGAGCAATGTTTGCATAACTTCTTCATTTGCTTCAATTGGATTTCCTTTTCCATCACGATCATGATATGAGTCAGCAGTCATATCATCTAGAAGATGACAGAAGACAGAAAATATTCATGTTGGAGTCCCAAAAATAAAATTACTGTAGTTTATTTATTCCTAAAGCAGCAGACTGAACGCAAATGGAATGACTAGAACCAAACCAACGGTACATATAGAACAGTAATTAGCAGGCACTGAGTTTTTTTTCTACTTTGACAGTCTGGATTAGCCCCTTCCAAGGTGATTAGAAATGTGTTCCCTTCAAGTCAGTCGAATTATAGAGTAACACAGCCCAACTTGTACATGCCAACCAAACATGCCTATCTAAGCCAGTCCTATTTGCTCACATTTGCCCAATATCTTTCTAAACCTTTCCTATCCAGGTACTAGTCTAACTGCCTTCATCAACTACTTCTGGCAGCTCTTTCCATACATGCACCACCCTCTGCGTGAAGAAGTTGCTCCTTAGGTTCCTTTTAAATCATTCACATCTCACTTTAAACCCATGCTCTCTGTGTTTTGATCCCTTTTTTGGAAAAGGCTTCACCCTGTCTATGCCCCTCATGATTTTACACACACCAAAAGGCACCCCTCCACTCTCATATGCTCCAAAGAATGCCACACCCTATAGCTCAGGCTGTTGAGTCCTGGCAACATTCTTGTAAATCTCCTTTGCGCTTTTTCCAGCTTAATGTTGTCTTTCCTATAACAGTGTGACCAAAACTGGGCGTTATACTCCTGTTGCTGCCTCACCAACATCTTATACAGAGTAAGTACTTGCCATGTCAAGCTCAGTGATAAAAATCAAAGGAAAAGATAGGAAACAGTATTAACATTAAAGTATTTGCTTTAGTTTAAAGAAGTGGGAGAGTAACTTAAACAGGAACCTCTCATATTTTCTCAAATAATCTTGTAATATCAGACTATTTTAAATTTTACTTCTTAGCTGAAATCTGTCTAGATACTTCTTTAGGTTTGGAATGATATTGTTGATTCAAAGACAGGTTATTAATTTGTTGGTGTTCTCTAGGTGGCTTCACTAAAGTTAAGTCCATGCAGGAAAAGATGGCATTACTGGAGGAGGTAGTGGTGGTAGGGAGGACAGACAACTGGAGGTGAAGATACACCAACAGAAGATGATAAGCATGGTATCAAAATAATCTGCAATCAGGTTATGGCGTCAGAAAATGAATTCCTATTATAGCAAGTTAAAAAGAATGAAAAAAACCCACTTGTTTGAATAATGGTGATCTCTAGCAGTCACTTTTAAGGTCTGACTGCAAAAAGGAGCAAAAGAATGAAACAGCTTGTCCAGTGTCTTTTCTCCCCAATTTCTGATCAGTTTTGGAGGCCCCACAGTGGCATAAGCAAGATTAAGGCCTTAATGTTTGTTTCTTCTATCTTTCTTCAGTTCAAAGATCATACAGACTAATAATGGGATGCAAGTAATACTGCAATATTTTACAAAGCAACACAAAAAAAGATGCTGGAGGAACTCTGCAGGATAGGCAGTGTCTACAGAAATGAATAAACAGTCAACGCTTTGGGCTGAGACCCTTCATCAGGACTGTTTATTAATTTCCTTAGATGGTGCCTGACCTGCTGAGTTTCTCCAGCATTTTGTGTTTGTTGCTCTAGATTTCCAGCATCTGCAGAATCTCGTGCTGCAATATTTTACACTACTTTCTTGGCTAAAAAGGTTAAATCAAGGTCTAATGGATTCAATAGGCCAAAGGGTCTATTTCTGTGCTGCATGACTCTTAATTTTATTTACCTTCAGACCACACGCACACTTACTTTATCATAACTTTATAAGTAGCTGTAAATTAATCATGCTCTTTTAATATGTAGAAAGAATGTGTGAATAGAATGTCCCTGAAATAAGAATATAGCAGGCAATTGTCCATAACTTAAGGAATTTTTGAGCTCAAATTCAATTAGGGAACGGATTTGAAATTTAGAACTCAATGACTCAAGCCAATATTGATCAGCTTAATTAATTCACAGCTGTGGATGAGGTGAACCATTGATTATATAGCTTCCAGCGAGCTTATCTCTGTGGATAAATTATCTAGAGGAAAAATTGGATAAAGAATGCATTAAAGCAGTTGGGAAAATATCAGCTATTGAAACGTCATGCACTTATGCTCAGTAATTGACAGTAATCAAAATGGAGATCAAGTTCCATGAAAGGAATTCAAACACAAAAGTATGAGCAATCACTCTACTGCATTAACAAGGCACATGCCTTTTTTTTTAAGATAAAATGCTAAATTGAAGTTATAATACTTTTATTCTCAGGCAGATCACTGGAGTTCTGCCAGTGTCCTGGGCAATACTTCTCTTCTTCCAACACAATGGACTAATTTATTTGGTCATTACCAGGCTGCTCTTGGTGAGAACCTATTTGTGGAAGCTTCTCCAAATTGGGAGTTTGGTGTCACATTTCAAATATTCTGGGAGACTAATCACTGGGGGCATTTGAGTAGTATCAAAAATAAAGTAACTGCAGAGTTGTGGAGACAGCTCAGCACATTTGCAAAATCCAGCCTCCCCTCCACAGACCTTGTCTACACTTCTTCAGCCACAGTAAAGCAGTCAGCATAATCAAAGTCTCTATCCACCCAAGTATTCTCTCTTCTCTGCCCCTCCCCCAGTGTACAGAAGATACAAAAGCCAGAAAGCACCTATCACCAGGTCAACAGCTTCTACTACTCTACAGCTAGGAGACTATTGAATAGTCCCGCAGTACAATAAGATAGACTCTTGACCTCACCATCTACCTTGTTATGGCCTTTCACCTTACTGTCAGGCTGCACTGCACTTTGTATGTGACTGGAACACTTTATTCTGCATTTTGTTATTAATTTCCCCTTGTAGTACCTCAATGCACTTCTGTGATGATATAAACTGTATGAATGAAAACAGTTTTTCACTACACCTTGGCACATGTAATAATAATAATAATAAACTAACTTACTAATTTTAATGCAGGCTCTTGAAATGGCAAGTACAGCACCCACAAATAGGAATACAATAACATCCTGTTAATTATTTTAGTGATGCTATTTGAGAGATAAATATTGGACAGAAATCTGAGAGAACATTCTATCTCTTCAAAATATCACCATGGGATCTTTTCTGTCTTAGCAATTTGCAGGTAGATCCTCAATTTAATGTTTTATTTAAAAAGACAATGCTTCTAATAGCAAAGCTCGTCCTCAGACAATTTATATCATCTTAAGCCATTGAAAAGGATCAAATTCATGACCTTCTGACTGTCAATACTGAATTATAGCTGATGGTCAGGGATGGAATATTACAATTAAAGACATGCATCATGTTCTTTACGTTTCTTTTATCATTTAAATTGTTACACTTATCAGCAAAACAATTGTGATCCCTGTTACACAGAGAACTGAAGAATCATAGCTTTATTTAAAAATACCTCAAAAATACAGTGCAAAAACTTGTAAAATGTTAGCAATAGGGACTACACTCTATAGGTTATTACTAAAATGAACAAAAAGAATTTTATACTGAAGCAGAGCCAGCATGCACTTTGATACATTTACAGATAAAACACTAGAAGGGGAGAAAGTCGGTATTTCACCTTCTTGGAGTTCCTCTGAGTCTGCAAATGTTCCTCTGACTGTGCTCTCTCTCAGCCAGATTGGTCTCTCCTTAACTGGTTTGCCATCAGAACCAGCTTTGTGCTGAACATCATGTTCTTCCATATTGATGATGACTTTTTGAGTGTAAAGGTCCTCATACGTGGGTCCTCTATTCACCCAAAGTTCTTTCTGAGAATTCATATTTCCACCGACAGCACCAGGAGTTCGTTGACTATTAGAAACAATATTAAACAACAACATTAAATAAAATGTAGTAATATTGGGTTTAGCACCACAAAATGGGAACGAAAAAGCAAAAATTGAAATATCTTATTGCTGTGTTATAGTTTGTATCAATTGAAGAAATTGAGTTTAAGTCAAAAATTAGAGAATAAAGAACAGTATAGCACAGGAACAGGCCCTTCAGCCCACAATGATGTGCTAAACTGAATAAACATAGAATGTTTAATTAAATTAATCATATCTGCCCACACAATGTTCATTTACTTGCATTCTTTGCATATTCATGTGCCTATTTAAGAGCCACTTGAACATCTCTATCTACTTGCCTCTGTGGAAATGCATTCCAGGCAACCATCACTCTGTTTAAAAACCTTGTCCCACACATCTCATTTGAACTTATCCCCTCTCATCTTTTCTGCATGCCCTATAGCATTAGACATTTTGACCATTGGTAAAGGATACCTGCTGCTGTCTAGTCTTCACATTATCATATAAATTTCTATCAGGTCTCTCATCAGCCTCCAGCATTCCTGAGAAAATGACCCAAGCTTATCCAATCATTTCATCCAGTGCATGCCCTCTAATCCAGGCAGCATCCTGGTAAATCTTTTCTGCACTCTTAGAGGACTCCAATTTTTTCCACTTTTATTAAGTTCTGTTGGAAAACTCACACTTTATCCTTAGATATTTCTAATTTTATCCATTTTCACTATTCAGTATAAAATGAAAATTAACAATTCCATCCATTACTAAGTACTACAGTTGACATCAGAAAGTTAGTACTGAAACCTACACATAACATTTTAAACCAAAAGATTAGAAGTCTGATGAGCCCAGAAAAAAAACTTAGAATATCAAATGTCTCAGGAGGAGAATCTTCCTCATGAGAAAATGCCACAGTGTACTACTTGTGGAATTGGTTTGCCTCATAAAATCTGTTAATTTTCATAAACTATGTCATCTTCTTGACGAATGGCCCAGTTATGAGTTAATTGTTTGTAGGCC
Organism: Hypanus sabinus; assembly: GCF_030144855.1. Taxonomy (NCBI): domain Eukaryota; kingdom Metazoa; phylum Chordata; class Chondrichthyes; order Myliobatiformes; family Dasyatidae; genus Hypanus; species Hypanus sabinus. Next base: position 152,142,203 of record NC_082709.1, on the reverse strand, counting down.
ACGTACTTCTCCAGCCACTACTGAAATTTGATTTCACACAATCCCCTTATTTCTTCATTTGTAATACAGGCTACAACCACTCCGCCCCCACCATCTCACCCCACCATTACAGCAATTTCAGGGAACAGAAGTTTGCCCTTACAAATTTCTCAAATCACTGTCCAAGGTGTGAGATATGGACATTTGCTCTCAAGGAACTACTTGAAAAGAAAGCAAATAGATCAACAGAAAATGCACTCCTTAAACTCAAGTTTCTTGATGCACTCACATTACAGAAGATCACGATGCTATCAGTTTTCTAGGAACTCAACCCACCTGAAATATGTCATCCCTATATGACTTCAAGGAAGCAATTACAGAAAGGCACCCTATTTATAAAATGATACACCGTGAAAGTAATTGGGAGAAGATTTTTTAATAACTTCTATTTATTTAATGCTACTTAGAGATATAGCACTGAATAGACCCTGCCAGTCCAACAAGGCGCACTGCCTAGCAACCCACCTATTTAACCCCAGCCTCAGCACAGGACCATTTACAATGACCAATTAACCTACTTACTGGTACACCTCTGGACTGTGGGGGGGGGGGGGGGGGAGAACTAGAACACCTGGACAATACCCACGTGCTTACAGGAAGGACGTAGAGAGTTCTTACAGAGGGCACTGGACATGAACTCCAGTCTACGATGCCCTGAGCTCTAATAGCGTTATGCTAAGTGCTACATTACCATGACGCCAACTGTAGGCATAAAAACTATGAAGTCTTTAGGAAATATAATTTTCACCAACTATAATGATGATGATGGAAACATGCAAATAAAAGTTACATACTATATAAAGATTCAAAGCAGGAAGATAAAAAGTAAAGACATGAGAAATACTTGCATATAAAATTAATTGAGCTGAAGTATATTTTACCCTAATTCTTATGTTAAGATTTTCATACACTGTGTCAGACATCAGATTCCGGCTTAGTACTTGAACTGCTTGTTAAAGCACGTTTCTTTCTGAAGAAGTGCATCCTTGAAAAGCAAAGGAAAATATGCCGGGCGTTCATCTTTCACAATCTTAAATGACCCAAAACACAGCCAAGCTTTTTGTATCTTTCATGCTTGGTAGAACAAAAAAGATATTCAGAATGCAAACTAACCTTGCTCTAAGTGATGGAATTTCTGTTGGTTCTGGCTCGAGGATTTCATAGGCCAGGTTAACATCTTCAGTTTCTCGCAATAGGGCATAGATTGGTTCAATCTGTTCATTGAATCTTGCCAAAAGTGTTCGGGCATCTTTCTTTGGTAATGCAGATTCATCTTCCTCAACCTCAGTTTGACAGAAAGTGCACCGGAATGTTCCTGCAAGGACAAAATAGATTTTCTGTTAAAATTTCCCCCAGTAAGAATGCCTTGAATCAATAAATTATGGGCTGATACACCCGATGATTTATTTTGAATTGTGACACTAAGAACAATAGAAAACAGTGAATGCCAAATTGAAATTACCTGGAAAACAAGAGTAAATGTGGAAAGGCTGGTTGAACATAGTGACACTATGAATGTAACCTTAGGATTGGCAATAAGGTAGAGGGATACTGTTTCCATGCAAATTATTATAGCTTTATTTTTTAAACTTCTTGTTTCCTTTCCAGATTCACTGCTTTTTTGTTTGTTTAATTCTCTGTTTCATTACTCTACAGCTTTTTTATTTAACGTATTTATTCCATAATAATTGCATTCATTTCATAATAATTTTTAATATATGGTACATAACATCATGCAAAATTAAACCAACAATGAATCTCAGCAAATTGGATAATTTCCTGTAGGATGTGGGTGCTTTATTGGGGCAATTAAAATTTTATGAAAATTATTTCAATTTTCATGATGTGTCTAAAGATTCTTAGTGGTTTTCTCATTAACCAATTCACAGAGTAACAAGGCTCCATATAACCATATAACAATCACAACACGGAAACAGGCCATCTCGGCCCTCCTAGTCCGTGCCGAACTCTTAATCACACCTAGTCCCACCAACCTGCACTCAGCCCATAACCCTCCACTCCTTTCCTGTCCATATACCTATCCAATTTTACCTTAAATTACACAACTGAACTGGCCTCTACTACTTCTACAAGAAGCTCATTCCACACAGCTATCACTCTCTGAGTAAAGAAATACCCCCTTGTGTTTCCCTTAAACTTCTGCCCCCCAACTCTCAAATCATGTCCTCTCGTTTGAATCTCCCCTACTCTCAATGGAAACAGCCTATTCACGTCAACTCTATCTATCCCTCTCAAAATTTTAAATACCTCGATCAAATCCCCTCTCAACCTTCTACGCTCCAATGAATAGAGACCTAACTTGTTCAACCTTTCTCTGTAACTTAAGTGCTGAAACCCAGGTAACATCCTAGTAAATCATCTCTGCACTCTCTCTAATTTATTGATATCTTTCCTATAATTCGGTGACCAGAACTGTACACAATATTCCAAATTTGGCCTTACCAATGCCTTGTACAATTTTAACATTACATCCCAACTTCTGTACTCAATGCTTTGATTTATAAAGGCCAGCATTCCAAAAGCCTTCTTCACCACCCTATCTACATGAGACTCCACCTTCAGGGAACTATGCACTGTTATTCCTAGATCTCTCTGTTCCACTGCATTCCTCAATGCCCTACCATTTACCCTGTATGTTCTATTTGGATTATTCCTGCCAAAATGTAGAACCTCACACTTCTCAGCATTAAACTCCATCTGCCAACGTTCAGCCCATTCTTCTAACCGGCATAAATCTCCCTGCAAGCTTTGAAAACCCACCTCATTATCCACAACACCCCCTACCTTAGTATCATCGGCATACTTACTAATCCACTTTACCACCCCATCATCCAGATCATTTATGTATATTACAAACAACATTGGGCCCAAAAACAGATCCCTGAGGCACCCCGCTAGTCACCGGCCTTCATCCCGACAAACATTTATCCACCACTACTCTCTGGCATCTCCCATCTAGCCACTGTTGAATCCATTTTATTACTCCAGCATTAATACCTAACGACTGAACCTTCTTAACTAACCTTCCATGTCAAAGGCTTTGCTGAAGTCCATATAGACTACATCCACTGCCTTACCCTCGTCAACATTCCTCGTAACTTCTTCAAAAAATTCAATGTTTGTCAAACAGGACCTTCCACGCACAAATCCATGATGGCTACTCCTAATCAGATCATGTCTATCCAGATAATTATTAATACTATCTCTAAGAATACTTTCCATTAATTTACTCACCATTGATATCAAACTGACAGGTCTATAATTGCTAGGCTTACTTCTAGAACCCTTTTTAAACAATGGAACCACATGAGCAATACGCTAATCCTCCGGCACAATCCCCGTTTCTAATGACATCTTAAAGATCTCCGTCAGAGCTCCTGCTATTTCTACACAAACTTCCCTCAAGGTCCTGGGGAATATCCTCTCAGGACCCGAAGATTTATCCACTTTTAAATTTCTTAAAAGTGCCAGTACTTCCACCTCTTTAATTGTCATAGGTTCCATAACTTCCTTACTTGTTTCCCACACCTTACACAATTCAATATCCTTCTCCTTAGTGAATACTGAAGAGAAGAAATCATTCAAAATCTCTCCCATCTCCCTCGGCTCCACACAAAGCTGACCAATCTGATTCTCTAAGGGGCCAATTTTATCCCTCACTATCCTCTTGCTTTTAATATAACTGTAGAAACCTTTCAGATTTACTTTCACCTTATTTGCCAAACCAACCTCGTATCTTCTTTTAGCTTTTCTAATCTCTTTCTTAAGATTCCTTTTACATTCTCCCAAATATTTTCAAATTAAAAATGTTCTCTTCTTGCTGCTGTCATCAGGAAGAAGGTACATGAACCTCAGCTCTCACAGCACCAGGATCAAGAACAGTTATTACCTCTCAACATCAGGCTCGTGAACCAGAGCAAATTATTTCACATAACTTCACTCATCCACACTGAATTGTTCCGACTGAACTAGGAGACACAACACAAAATGCTGGAGGAACTCAGCAGGCCAGCAGCACCTATGGAAAAGAGTACAGGTACAGTTGACTTTTCGGGCCAAGACCCTTCATTAGGATGGGAAAGAAGGCTGAGGAGTAAGAAACTGGGAGAAGGGAGGAAGAACCAACAAAGTGATGGGTGAAACTGAGAGGGATGACGACATACAGAGTTGGGAAGTTGATCGGTGAAAGAGATTCAGGGGGAATCTGATAGGAAGACAAAAGGCCATGTTAAAAAGAAAAGGGGGAACACCAGAGGGAAGTGATAGGCAGGTAAGGTGAGATAGGGAAATGGGAATAGGGAATGGTGAAGGGGGGGGCATTACCTTTTCTTTTTATCCATGGCCTTCTGTCCTTTCCTATCAGATTCCCCCTTTTCCAGCCCTGTATTACTTTCACCAATCAACTTCCCAGCTCTTTACTTCATCTCTCCCAGTTTCACCTATCATCTTGTGATCCTTCCCCCCCCCCCCCCCCTTACACTGACTCCTCCTCATCTTTTATTCCAGTCCTGATGAAGGACTTTGGCCTGAAACATTATCTGTACTCCTTTCCATAGATGCTGCCTGGCCTGCTGAGTTCCTCCAGAATTTTGTGTTGTGTACCTTCACCTCATGTTCTCAATGTTTATTCCTTATTTATAATTATTTCATTTTTTCTCTTTTTTTTTGTACTTGCAGAGTTTGTTGCTTTTTTTTGCACATTGGTTGTTGTCCGCCCTGTTGGGTATGGTCTTTCATTGATTCTATTGTGATTTTTGTTATTACTGTGATTGCTTGCAAACAAAGGAATCTCAGGGTTGAATATGGTGACTTTGATAATATATTACTTTGAACTTTGACCAAGAAGTTGATATTTTGAACTAAGTGATATCTCTAGGATTGCTCCGGAGATAAATGTTCCTATGCAGAAATTCCTGGTGCTAACTACCTGCTTGTTATTTCCAAACTCACACTTATGCACTCACATATACTGTATACAACTACATTCAAAGTACCAGAAAACCATTTAATTTTACAATGGCAAAATGGATGGAATTAACAGAAGTGTAAATACTGTCATAAAGGGAATTGGATGACCTGCTGTCAGACTCAGAAGGCTGAACCCTTCAGTCTGTTCCAGTACTTAATGCCAGCAGTGAAGTCCATGTTTGTTGAGATTCCCAAAGCAACATGCTGGAGAAATCATTTCACTCTTCCATCATGATCACCAGAACAGACTCGCCGGAGTGTGAGTGTGCCATGGTAGTGTAGTGGTTAGCTCAACGCTATTGTAGCTTGGCGTGTCAGAATTCACAGTTCAATTCTGGCATCCTGTGTAAGGAGTCTATGTGTCCTCCCCATGGAATGTGTCAGTATGCTCTGGTTTCCTCCCACAGTCCAAAGGCGTATCGTTTGGTAGGGTAATTGGTCATTGTAAATGATCCTGTGGCTGGGGTTGAAGGGCCTACTCCACGCCATATCTCTAAATAAACAAATAGTACATTAGCACTTGGGATTCTCAACATTGATACAAGGCCCATGAAATCTCATGATATTAGGGCAAACATGGGCAAGGAAACTTTTTCCATCCTCCTGATTACCACCTACCACTTCTTCATGGATGGAGGATGCTCCTCAATGTTGAACAATACTTGGAAGCAGCAGTGAAGGTAGCATAACACAAGAGGTTTTCTGGGCAGAAAACTTCAGTGTCTATCTCACAGATGACAGAAAGGGTTTGTTGCAATTAGGGTGTGACCAACATTAGAGATACACTTATTTGAACCAGTCCATATGCGGCAGAAGCATCTATCCTTGATGTCTTGGAAAATGTGACTGCTGCAGAAAGGGCAAACTGTAGTCTTCACCTTGAGGATACACTCCACCATAATCACACTAAACAGGGTAATCCTGATTCAATGGGGAGTGGCAAAGGGCATACTGGAAGTAGTACTGACCCTATCTAAACCTGAGGTGCCAATACACAACATATATGCTAAATACCAAAAGCATAATAGCTCAGTAGAATGGGTAAAGACACAGCTCTGCAGACCTGCCATTTTTTTTTTATCACTAATGATAGTGGAATAGTAAACAGAAGGGGATGGATCCAAGGATGTTCTAATTCTCAATGATAAACAGGGCTTAAAATGTGTGCACCAAAAACAAACTGAAGTATTTGCAATCATACTCAGCCAGAAAGACTGAGTGGAGAATCCATCTTTGCTTCCTCCTGAGATCCTCACCATCAACAATGCTAGTCTTCAGCCAATTTCATTCAATCTAAATGATATCAAGAGACATTAACTGATCCTCCACAGTCCACTTGGGTAGAAATTTGAGAAGAAATTACTTCTCATCCCATTCCTGAATGGCCATCTAGTTATTCTGAGACTGTCAGCTCTAGTTCTAGCCTGGTGAAACTGTAATTTCTTATTTATATCATCAAGCCCCTTATAAATTTGGTAAGCTATCGGGAGCAGGCAATGTCCAACAATAAAAAAACCCCGCACTTCAGAACTAACCATTTATCTAGACCAACAGTTTCGGTATCATCATAACAATGGCTTTAGTAACATAAGTAGGAGTGAAGAGATCTAAAAGGGAGTTCAGAAAGAGGTCAAAACAGCAGAACCTCAAAGAGTATAATTCCAAAATAATACCTGATGTTACATCCTAAACAAAAACAAGAACAGAAAGAGGAGCAAGTCAGCGAATAGAACAACTGAATGTCAAGCTGGAGAAAAGGTGCAGAGGTGAAGGCTTTAGATTTCCTTTAGACTATCCTCATACAATTATTTTTGCTATTTTGTCCAAATAATCACAAATAGAATCTAAAGTACAAAATACACATTATTGCAAGAGCATGTAGCTAGCTGTTCAAACATAGAGCAAGTCACAAGTCATAAATTGGAAATTAGGGTAACATTAAATGCAAAGGATATTTAAAATCAAGAGCACCCCCATATTGCCTTCATTTTTGCAAAAGAAAACACTTGCTCAATTTGCAATATAGTTAATGATATCTAAAATTTGAAAATAAAAATGATTATAATTATTTCACAGGGTTCAGCAGATGTTGGAGATGGAGGGGGGACAGATGTTGATCACATTTTGAAAATTGTAGGTGGCAAGAATATGACATGTCACAGATTAAATAAAAGCTTGAATCATTTAATTTGCTTTTTTACCCATTTATATTGTGTTTGGGTTTACACCAGTGGTTTGCAACCTTTTTTTGGCCATGCCCCACTTAATCACCTCTAAAATCCTGATGCCCCCTGTAGTGATATATAATTCTTATTATTCAAAAAGTGAACTCCTATTCACCTGGAGGAAGCCTAAAAGACCATTAACTTGGTTTAAACAAGCTTCCAAAGAACATGGCATTCATGAAAAAGAAAAATAAAAGAACCAAAGGACTGTTAAAGTTCTGAGGAAGAAATTACTAAGAAATTGTAAAAAAAGAACATTAAGTGATATTAAAATAATAATAATAAATAAATAAAACAATGCTGATTCGTTCCTACAGCATACAAAGACAGATACACCACTTAAAACAGATGACGCAATGTACACACCTTCACACCACCAAGAACCGAAAGCTACTGCAAAAAGCAGCATTGGCGCGACCTCGTACGAGTGTCTTACGCGTTTGGACTTGTTCATTCGTTCCTTCCTACATCAGTCAATTCATTAATTTAATTATGAAAGCCATTTGATGGTTGTAATGATGGTGATACACTATATATACAGTACATATGCAATTATACATGTAGATACACACAAGTATTTTTATGTATGCATACTGTATATACACATATGTATTAACTCGCACACACACACATACTCACACAGACTAACTAGAAAAAATTCACTGTTAATAACTCATTCTCAAATTGCCCCTCTTAAAATCAAATTACCCCCCGTGGGGCGTACACCCCACGTTGGGAACCACTGGTTTACACTATATGCATGGGATTTAAACACACACTTTGCCTTTCCAATACTTGACTCTACTGTGCGTTCATTTATGTGTCCCAGTTCTCATGTTGGGGTACGATGACACAAACATGAGTACGTCCATGCGTCAACCTTCAACTGTTAGCCTTGGCAGAGAATGTAGCTAAACTAGTCAATAGGAAAACAACTGCAGCCAACTTTACTCTCGTTCAAGGCGCGCGTTCATGGGAACCTTGGCTGATACATTCCAACGTCAAAGGTTTCATGGCAATTTCAGAGCTCCATGTCTGTTTATATCACTATGCACAACTCTACCTGGCCTTTACTTAAATGATGGGCCTATTAAGCTTAAAAAGGATTGAAAAGTATTTAGGTGTATTTTACAATTTAGTTATTTCATGGTCACCACTACCGGTATTAGCCTCTTATTCCAAATTTATTTAGAGACCAGAATATAAATCCCCCAGTTGCTCTGGTGAGAACAGATGCCTGGATTAATAGTCTTGCATTCTGAAACCATGCCAGTAACATAACTCGTGTGCTGCCATATCCCTTCTAAACAATGCTTATCAGTACTACTTTTCCCATGAGTAACAATGTTCTGGAGCCTAATTGTTCTTTCCCACTGACTTCTATCTAATATGAGGGTTCGGAATCCCAACACCACTAATTGACGGAAATATCGTGGAAATTAAAATACCTTCAAAGTACATGGGACTTCCACCTAAAGCACGCCCAAGATAATGAATTTAAGGGATCTAATTTTGGCTTTACAAATTTGTTAAGATCTGATCAAAGCAATCCTAGATGTTTTGTAGCTTTATTATTCTTCCTTAGGGAAACACTGCACCTACAGAAAAATATTACAAATTATATTGTTATGATACTGCTTGGGTGTTGACAAATATCTTCTGAGCCAAAACAAACTGAGCACTAATTTTGACAAATTCCATAAATTCTTTAACAAACTACTGGAAATTATAAAGAAAAAATACTGTAGAATGAAACAAAATGGAATAAAATTATAATAGAAGCCACAACAATGCATATTATATGAAAGCCGAAAAGGTCTTTCAATTATGTCAGAAAAATGTCTTTCAACGTTTGAAGCTCTTAGAATAAAAAAATCACCATTTCTATTTAAGACCAGCAGTTAACAGGCCATATTACTCTATCAGGATGTAAATTATTCACTTTGCCATCTGTCTTTTAGTTTATTTTAGGACAAAGCCAGGAATTGCCAAGTGAAGACACGGCACACAGTGGAGCTCCCCCTGATGCTGCTCTCTGCAGGACTGAAAGTATCAGCACCTCTCATGTGCATAAAAAAGTGAGAAGGACGGAAAACAGATGGCACCAGCCACAAGATATGCAACCCAGACTGCTGAGAAACCTGCATCTTTCCATCTGGACTGTCTCAGCATAAAGAATAAACTCTTGTTAAGCTGCAGTCTTAACGGTATCTATGTCCACCAAAGATTGTTGACTATTTTCAATATAAAACAATAGATTTAACCAATAACACTAATAAAATTAACACTATGCAAAACAATAAAATCATTATCAATAAACACAACCAGTAATTGTAATTTTGGAATATTCAGGATTTGGACCTCCCAACATTTGCATTTTTTATGTATTTATTTAGCAATACAGAAAAGGAATATTGCCCTGTTCACATCTATTACCTCAAATGTGAAATGCAACATGTTATAGGTCTTTAAAAATTAAACATAAAACCAAGATTTTCGCAGAACAGCCACTTGTCCGATAGACTGATTAATGCTGGGAAGGTCCTTTAAAAATGCCCAATAATGGCTCTGGGTTGGAATATTCACTGCTCTGAACCTGTGAAAATGGATTGAGTAACACCAAAAAATACAGTATTTCAAAATCGCCCTGTTTACCACAAGGAATCTGAGTTAGTTGCACTAAATTTCTAACTGGAGTTAAAAAACATCCATCTTGGTCAAGAATAAATGATTATGCAAACAACCTTTATTTTGATGTGTCTTTCTTTTGTGATTTATGCAAAATGTAAAAGAATACTCATGTTTCATCAAAATAATCTTAAGATTGATCTTTTTTTTGCTTGACTAACTGAATTAAAAACACCTAGACCTAGCCTAATAAATAACACTGCTGCTAAGAGGCTGAATTAACTTTTTCTTCTGATTATGAATTAACCCATTTAATGTCAGTTCTGAGTATTATCCACAAGTAAGGAAATCACTGCAATAAATGTGTCTATGGGGTTAATCACAATGGTAAATGAAACAAATCAAAAGGCAGTATATGAGAAAAAACTCAGATTAAGACAAAGAAGCTTGTGGCAGAAAAAATAAGTTTCAGAAGTTCGAAGAATCTTCCCATCAGCTAAGGAATATGCATTAACTCATTAACTTTGTATGTATATCTCCGAAAGGTGTCCAACATCCCAAAGGGAGACTAAACAATACTCCATGGCCTTGCAGAAGGATTGTCATAAGAAACCAAGAGATCTTTATAGGAAGAATTAACTATTTTCAATTCTGATCCAGATATTGGGTAGACTCTGAAACTAAGTTGTTTGAAAGTATTTGGGCTAATGATAATGCTGCATCCATTCAGGGAAAAATTAAGATGAACAAAGCAAAGAAAGAAAAGCTATGGACATTCTAGTGGCTCCATTTTAAAGTAAAGGCTAGAGTGAATAGGTTATTGGGAGGCATTCAAAATCAGTTTCTTTTTTGTACTTGTTCATGGCCTTCAATACATTTCACCTAGAACATGGTGCTTAGTTTTAGTCTCCTACTTCCAGTGATACTGAAGTTTTGGAAGAGTAAACAAGGACCTCTGTACTAATTGGAAGTAACAGCCAAATATTACTGGGGCACACAATCTGCCAAAAACATGCCGCAGCTCAGAACCAAATTCATATACGTTCCTGACACTCCATAATTTGATCACAACTTTTAACACTGTTGTTCTTGAAAATCAAAGAACACTGGTAAAGATCTTTGCAGATGTGGCAAGTCGGAAATAAAAGCAATAATTGCTGGATGAGCTCAGCAGATTGCATAAAATCTGCAAAGAAAGAAAACAGTTAATCTTTTGAGTCAACATCAATGATTCTGCTAGTGGTGGGCAGAGACTCTGGCCCGGTGAAATTGGCAGTGACCTAAATTTCCAGGTCCTCTGGTGAAATCCACACAGATTAGTTGCCTTCAGTTTTTATTTCAGATTATATTATTTTAGTCAGATTTTACAGTTTCGTTGCAGTATGATTGCTTTTTTCTAAGTAATTAGAGAATAAGAAATGTCCAATAGTACCAATACTTTGCTAATTTTAGAACCTTATTTATTTATACATACAATTTGCTACTGCAATCATTGATAAAAAGAATGGTTCAAGTGAAAATTTCAAATGATGAATATGAACTACATAGTTTGAGAGATTGGATGATTTGCAGCTTCAGAGAGCCTGAACGGGTGGAGTACAGGTCTCAGACTTCTCCCAAAGTTTGTATCAGTAGTACTATGGTGAAGTCTGTTTGTGGAAGTAGTTTTTTAAAGCCACTGTAAGAACCTTTAGGCTTGTATTCAATAATTTTGAGATTGTATTTATGTAAGGGAATATGATGCTTACCAAGAAAGAGTATTGTATCACAAATACATGCTATAGCATAATTGAATCTGAATTGAATTGAATTGAATTTCAGTTTATTGTCGTTTAGAAACCACAACTGCAATGCAGTTAAAAAATGAAACAACGTTCCTCCAGAATGATATCACAAAAGCACACGACAAAACAGACTACACTAGAAAGTCCACATAACGTTTGGCAATCTCCAGATCCAGAGTTCGGAGAGGCTGCTGCGTATTAATATCGCACTACCATCTTAGCACATCCCCGGAAAGGAGCTCCAAAACTACCAGACAAAACAAGACTACCCAGACACACCAAGTCAAGAGACCAAATCTACCACCCAACAAACAAAAAAAAACTATATGATGACAGTTATATAACAGTTGGGGCAGGATGGTAACATAGTAGTTAGCACAATGTTTTACAGTGCAGGTGACCTGGGTTCAATTCCCACCGTTGCCTGTAAGGAGTTTGTATGTTCTCCCCATGACCATGTGGGTTTCTCCCGGATGCTCTGATTTCCTCCCACAGCCCAAAGATGTCCTGGTTGGTAGGTTAATTGGTCGTTGTGAATTGTCCCAAGATTGGGCTGGGGTTAAAACCAGGATTGCTGGCAGCGTGGCTCAAAGGGCCGAAAGGGCCTATTCCTCACCATATCTCAATAAATAAATAGAAACTTCAGTATTCATGTCTATTGTCAATTTTCTACATGGGTACCAGAAATCTCATTACAACAGTATTTTTGACTGATGAAGTGGGCTGACAATGTAGATTCCTTTAAAGCCATAAATCTTTTATCCACTTAATTCCCATGGTCAAGTGCATTGAATGAGTCTGAACAGCTGCTTAGAGAAGTCTGACTTTGATTGGACACCTGTTTCTAAATCCCCAGCTCTTTCTTTAAAGAAAAGGGTTGTTAAATGAGCAGGTAATCATGGTCTTTCTTTTTTAAAACAACAAATCTAAAAATGATTAAAGAAGGATAGGCAAAATGTCGGCACAACCCAAGCACCCAGTTTATAGGGGCATGATGTAAATGTGGTCACATTCTCAAATAGAAATCTGGGGAATTGCATGTGCTTTTACTACAGCTAATTTCAACAATATCACATTGAAAAAGAAAAGCCATTTCCAGCAGAGCTAAAAGTCAGTCCACACCAGTGATTTTCCTGGTATTTCTGATTTTCTCATATTTCTTTTCTGATTTTGCAACCAGCAGGACATGATATGAGAGTAATATACTGGCTTGAAGTAAGGACAGCTTAATGTACAGAAAACAGAGAGTGGGAATAAATGGCTAATTTTTCTTGAGGGGTGCTACAGGGATCAGTGCTAGAGCTACAGATATTCACAATCTATATCTATAGTTCAGATAAGGAGATTAAAGTATAATATATCCAAACTTGCTGGTCAGTAGTGTAGGTTGTGAGAAGAATGCAAATAAGTTTCAGGGGATTTGGACAGGCTAGAAAATGGAAGAAGTCTCCATGTAGGCTATGTGGGAAAAATGTGATGTAATCTAGTAAAATAGTGGATTTTTTTCAAATGGTAAGAGATTGAGAGTTGTTGATGCTCGGAGGGATCTGAGTGTCCATGTACACTCAGAGTGTTATGTTGGCTTTACTGGCAAGAAAATTTAAGCACATGCGTAAAGACATCTGTCCGCAATTACAAAGGGCAATGATAAAGCCACACCTGGATTATTATGTATTGTCGTCTCCCCATTTAAGGAAAGATATATTTGCAGCAGAGATTGAAGGCAAATTCACCAAATCAACTTTGCATTCTGCGCCTATAAACATTCTAGAGGCTAGAAGAATGAGAGGAGATTTAAATGAAACATACAATATTTGTACCTATTGTATTTGACATATTAGATGCTGGAATGACATTGGCTGGAGTGTAAAGAATCAGAGAATAGAGTTTCAAAACAAGGCACATTGAGATGAGATGAGCCAGAGAGTGGCGAATCTAAGGTAATCTATACAGACACACGTGGTAGTCTAATGGTGGGCAGCACAGTAGTGTAGCAGTTAGCACAACACTTTACAATACCAGCGACCAGGGTTCAATTCCCACAGCTGACTGTAAGGAGTTTGTACGCTCTCCCTGTGATAGCATGGGTTTCCGCCCACAATCCAAAGATGTATCGGTTGGTAGGTTAATTGGTCATTGTAAATTGTCCTGTGATTAGGCTAGGGTTAAATTCAGGTTGCTAGCTGGCTTGGCTCAAAGGGCCGCAAGGGCCTATTCCGCACTTTATATTAATAAATAAAAATAAATAAATATTAGTGGAACCAAGGGATATGGGGTTAGTGTAGGAAATTGATCTAGAAGTAAATGACCAGCCACGATTATATTGAATAACTGAGCAGGCACAAGCAGACAAATGACCTCTTCCTGAACCCAGCAGTTAAAAGCAATTTTTTCAGTGGTTATGTAACAAAGTTATGAAGTTCAAAAGATTTTGAACTTGAATTCAGAATCAGATTTGTTATCACTATCTTACAAGATGTAAAATTTGAATGTTTGTGGCAGCAAAGCAGTGCTGTGCAAAGACATAAAATTACATAATAAATAATGCAAAGAAAGGAATAATCAGGTAGTGTTCATGGATCATCTGGGAGTCTGATGGTGGAGGGGAAGAAGATCAATTACTCTACATTGCCTTTGAAAATCTGAGTTGGGAAGGTGAAAAGATTCTTGATTAAATGTGTGCATATGAATGAAGAACACATATTGAAGGCAGTCATAGATGAATTAGCCTACTACTTTCTACACAAGCTTACAATAAAAATGGATAAAAGAAGCTACTGGAAACTTCTCTTTGCCTGTGCATATCTACCATTCAAGAGCTTCAGAACAAGATATCAGAAAAGTAGGAGCCTATTGTAATATTCTGAGTAAGTTCCTGAAATACTCTGTTGATCACGACCACCAACGACATTGGGTAGGGAGAGATTTACCTGTGTTTTATGTCAGACTAGTGGAACTGCTGTCTCAGTTTCAGCAATCTAGGCTCAATCGCAACCCTCCAGTGCTGTCTCTGTGAACATTCATGTTCTTCCTTTGGCACCGCGGGCTTTCTCCAGCTGCTCTTTTAACTCTCATCCCAAAGATGTGCAGATTGGTAGGTTAAATGGCCATTGTAAATTGCCTCTAGTATTTAGATGAGTGATAGAATCTTGGGAGAACTGAAGGGAATGTGGGGAGAATAAAATGGGATTAGTATTAGCCAGCGTACAGCCATAGTGGTGCAGCACTGAAAACAGATCCTGTGGCTCACTGAGTTTACATCCTTTCTGTTTTATACTAATTCTACTTTAACCCATTTTAGATCCTTGATGGGCCAAGGAGTCTGTTGGTGTGCTCCTTGACTCCAAAGGATAAATGCATGGCTGATTATGGTCGTTACACAAGATTATGAATTACAAAGATTACAAATTTACAGAAAAGGATATGGTGAGCTTTAAAACAAAGAAAATAATTTTAACTATGAGATCTTAGTGAATTTAGAGCTCACGTGAGTCGGGATAGCACTTCTGTGTCAGTGAGGATATGCAAAAGGAAGATTTGAACGAGTCAGTGTTTGAGAAGGATGGCAGATAAGAAACAGAAATACTAGTGAATGGATCAGAAGCAGATGGGCCAAGTAGCATTGGAAGCAGGCAAATTTGTGGAGATGGATGTAGATTTCTAAGATGTAGAAGAAATGAAGTTCAAGCTCATTCCATTGTCAATATTGTGAACAATCTGATTTGATCAAAAATTCTAACACTGATCCAATATTTTTTAATCTCTAGCCAACATTAAAACAAATTGACAAAACATTATCACAAATACTATGTTTTAATGCATTAATCAGTTCTAAGTGCAAACACAGAGGTCTAATCCAAGTGAGCTCAGCAAAACAATACGTATTGAATTCAAGCAAGCTTTAATCATTAAATGATATTCGTGGCTCTTTGAAATATGCTATTAAATCACATTTTTTGGATAGTTTACAAAAATAATTGTATAGAAAGTCCATACTTTCAAAACTTAATATATTTAACAACAGGGAATGTATAATCTTGTTCAACTGAATACATCATACAAGATATAGCTTCTAGCTGCCAAGTTCTTCTTTTGGTAACACAAGGCAAGAGTAATATTTTTGGTGTAATATTAGATTTGACAAATATCTTGCAAGTAAACAGACTACAATTCCTCAGAATTATCAAATTACTAGATAAATATCCTATTTAATAACCACTGGTTTTCGTTACTTATTTCACCAGTTCCAAAATTGAAGGATAAGCCATTAAGATGAATTGCTATTCGAACTGCTCTTTGATAGAACATTGCATGTCACATTAAATGATTCCCTTTCTTTGTAAGCAACTAGAATGAAACATAAGACAATTATTTTTATAAGACTCAAAATATTTAAATCCCTGCTTTCATCTTTGAGGTGCACTACTGCACAGCAAGCTGTTGTTTGTTGTTGTATTACAATATCAACCAATTCAGTGAAACAATAAAGCTTCAATGTTACACAGATTGAGACCTGTTCTATGTAACCTGAATGGAACACCATTAAAAGTATATATACGCTATGAACAACTATTTATGCATGCACCTTGACAAAGGAAAACTGATGAAAAGAGAAAAAAAATCAATTTTTTTTCTACAACAGTTTTTTTAAAGGACTGCCACGTTTAACTGCACATAGGATTTTGGCAAGAAAAAATGAGGAGGGCTCCACAACATTAATGAACCAAAATGCAAATTTTATTTGCAAAAATATAGCAGATCATTTCATTCAAGTAAATTATTAATAAAATATTTGTAAGAGGCTACTAAAATTGGGGTGTATATCCTCAAGCATTTCAGCCTAGCTCTACTGCATTTTCAAAGTGAATTGCAAGGGAATTTTACTGCAATCAATGACATCAGCTTTTGTAGAGAATTAGATTTTACTGGTCTGTTGTTACTATGGAGCAAGAACAGACAAATAAGCAGTTTCTGAATGTTGAATGTCTATCAAATCAGCAAGAGGGAAATAATGTTTTAATATTTACTGAATTTATTTACTTTTAGTGCAGATACATAAACCAAGTACTAAATTATCTAATATTAGTCTGCCACATGCCCTTGTGGAAATAAAAAGCCTTATTTTTTTTCAACTCAGCTTTAAAAAAAAGTAATTATTTAGTAAATTGCTGGCAGCCAGACTAAATCATCTGCCTACCAATTAGATGCAAGCAATCAAGTCTGAGAACTGTCATTTATTGCCATCTGCCATATAGGAAAAGATAGTTACCTATTTTTCAGCAAAATGAATGAAATAAATTTCACAAACATTTTTAAGGGATTGATGGAAATAGGGGAAGAAGGGAAAGCAGATAATTAAATATTATTCCTATCAAGTAAACAGTTGAACAGATTCCAATTCTGTTGTAAATAGGAGGTCAAAAAGACCAAAACCTTACTGATTGTGCTAAATACAGAGTTATAAATCATATAAGCTTGGAAAGAGACCCTTAAGTCCAACTGGTTCACACAGACCAAGATGCCATTCCAAGCTAGTCCCATTTGCCTGTGATTGGACCACATCCTTTAAACTTTTCCCATCCACGCAGCTCTTGTTAGCAGAATAGTTGGGCTACAATAAAGCTTATAAGAGGGAACCAAATTATACATAAATGGCTTAAAAAAAAGAAAAAAATAATATATTTTGTCATACATAATAGTGAATAAAAAAATTTCAATTTTTGTTACACTTGCTGTTTTCAACTTGTAAGTTTACTCTTCTAGATCACTAACCTCACAATTACCATCAGCACGAAGATAAGCTGCTATACACCAAATTAACAAAGATCTGGACAATTTCCCTGCAACTCATAGTTAATCCAAATAAAAAATAGCAAACTGAAAATAAATATGTGCCTAGTAACTTAATAGAGTAAAGGGAAAAGAGAGGAGGAGACTGACTGGTAAGGAGACTTGTTATCTACTTTTATTTGGGGAAACAGCAGGAAATGATATTAGATTTAAAAGACAAATACAAATTAGAGTGACTCTTAATAGGTCTGGATCAATTTATCAGGCAATATTTATCATTAGCCTGGTATATGATAAAATTATCCTAGCTGTGAAGGCCTTTGGGGAGAAAGAACATAGAACAGTACAGCACACATGTGCTCTTTGGCCAACAATGTTGCACCAATTTGAATAAACCTATTCAATCTAACCCTTTCCTCATTCGCACCCTAAAACCCATAAACCCAAGAAATTGTGCAGATGCTGGAAATCCAGAGCAACACACACAAAATGCTGAAGGAACTCAGCAGGTCAGGCAGCATCTCTAGAAAGCAATCAACAGTCTACTTTTCAGGCGAAGACGCTTCATCAGGACTGAAAAGGAAGGGGAAAGACCAGAATAAGAAGGTGGGGGGAGGGGAGTGGAAGGAGTACAAGCTAGTAGGTGATAGCTGAAGCCAGGTGGGTGGGGAAGGGGAATGAAGTAAGAAGCTGGGAGGTGAAAGGTGGAGAGGAGAGTGCACCATGGGAGAAAGTGAAGCTGGAGGGGCACCTGTGCCAGGTGATAGGCAGGTGAGAAGGTGTAAGTGAAGAGCCTGAATGGAGAATGGAAAAAGAGAGGGGAGGGGAGAAATTAACCATGTTAATGCTGTCAGATTGGAGGCTACCACTCACTGTACTTCCTTACACTTTCCACCACCCACTTTAAATGGATGTCCTCTGGCATTGGCCATTGCTGCCTTGGGAAAAATGTGCTGACTATCCGCTCCCTCTATGCCTCTTATTATCTTATACATCTCCTATAAGGATCAGAGGCAACTTATTCGCTCTAAAGAAAAAAGCACCAGCTCATTTAACCTTTCCTCATAAGATTTGTTCTCTAATCCAGGCAGCATACCTGGTAAACCTCCCCTGCACCCTCTCTAAAGCCTCCACATGCTTCCTATAATGAGGCAACCAGAATGGAACACAATACTCCAAGTGTGGTCTATTGAGGGTTTTATAGATATGCAACATGATTTTGTGGCTCTTGAACTCAATCCTCCAACTAATACGGCCAACACCACAGATACCTTCTTAACAACCCTATAAACTTGCATGGCAACTTTGAGGGAACTATGGATTTGGACTCCACTGCTAAGAATCCTGCTATTAACCTTATATTTGGACTTCAAGTTCAACCTTTCAAAGTGTATCATTTCACACTTCTGGATTGAAATGCATCTGCCCTTCTTTGCAAATTCCTGGATCCTGTCTATATCCTGTTGTATCCTATAACAACCTTCTACACTATCCACAACACTACCTATCATCACATTTGACAAAATTGACAAAAAGCATAGGTCCCCGACCAGATCCCTGTGGAACACCACTAATCACAGACCTCCAGATAGAATGTGCTCCAACCACCCTCTGCCTCTGCGGGCAAGCCACTTTCAAATCCACGTAGCCAAGTTTCCATGGATAACGTAACTCATGACTTTCTGGACAAGCCTACCATGGGGAACCTTGTCAAATGCCTTACTAAACTCCACATACATCACATTCATGACTCTACTTTCATCAATCCTTTTTGTCACATTCTCAAAAAATTCAATCAAGCTTATGAAGCACAACCTGCCCCTCAAAAAGCCATGCTGCATATCCCTAGTAAGGATGTGTCCCTAAGAATCTTCTTCATTAGTTTGCCCACCACTGATGTAAGGTTCACGGTTTTATAATTCCCAAGATTACATCTATTACCTTTCTGGAATAATGGAACAACATTTACCATCCTACAATTTTCCAGTAGCACTCCTGTGACCAGGGAAGTTACAAAAATAATCTTCAATGTATTGCAATCTTTTGCTTCACTTCCTACAGTAATCTGGGGTACGAGTATCACATTTGGCCCCAGGGACTTATCTATCCTACAAATCTGCCCCACCTAAACCTTTTGCACGAAGGAGGTGTAAATCAATATTTGGGAAGTTGAAGTCTCCGTTGACATCAACCCAGTTATTTTTGAACCTTTCCAAGATCTGCCTATTGGTCTGCTCCTCAGTGTCCTTGTTGCTACTGGGGGAGGGGGGAGTATACCCTATAGAATACTTTCAATAGAGTGATTACTTGCTTCCTGTTTCTGACTTCAACCTAGAGTTACTGAGTACACAATACCCCTATGATATCCATGATCAGCAATGCCACCCTCCCTCTCGCTTTTGAAACATCCAAACTCTGGAACATCAAGTAGCTAGTCCCACCCTTACAACAGCCAAGTCTCTGTAATGCCTGTAACATTGTGTAATTCCATGTATTGATTCATTCCCTAAGAATAATTAAAACTGACTGAAAATATTTTTTTGGAAGTAAAGAAAATTAAGAATGCTTTCCTCCTTGTAATCTTTATAAAGCAAAAGTTGCCAAGAAGGCACAGATGTTTGATTGGATGAATTCAGCTTACTGCCAGAGATAGAGGCTGATGGTACAACGATTACTTTTGTGACCAGTGGTGTACCCCAGAGATCAGTGCTGGGACCTTATTGACTGCTATATTTATGAACAATCTGAATACTAATGTAGATGGTATGATGTAAGTTTGCAGATAGCCTGAAAATTGGTGGTATTATTAATAGTGAGGAGGACAGTCTTCAGCTACAAAATGATACTGAAGTGCTGGTAAAATGTGCTCAGCAAGGCAGATGGAATTTAATCTTGGACAATGTAAGGTAATATATTTTGGGAGGAATAACGAGGCTAGGATGTACACAGTGAATAGTAGGACCTTAGGGAGTACTTGGAAACATGTTCAAGGATCCCTGAAAGCAAGAGCACGGGTAGATAAGGTAGTTAAAAAGGCACACAGAGTATTTGTCTTCATTAGCTGGAGGGCAGAACAGCAGAGAGGGAATGAAAAGCTATACAGAATGAGATAGGTCACAGGAGGAGTATGGTGTCTGTTCTGGATACTGCACTTAAGGACGTGATTGCATTGGAGAGGATGCACAGGAGACTGACTAGGATATTGCCTCAGATGGAGAGATTGGATTTGCTGGTGAGGACAGAAAACTAGAATGACCTGGTTGAATTGCAGAAAATTATTTTATTTAGAGATACAGCAAAGAATGGGCTGTTGCACCATTCGAGTGCGCCACCCAGCAACCCACCTACTTAACCTTAGCCTAATCACAGAACAATTTACAATGACCAATTGACCTACTAACCAGTACGTCTTTGGACTGTGGGAGAAAACTGGAGCACCCTGAGGAAACCCAGGCGCACACGTGAAGGAATGTACAAATTTGCTTTCAGAGGATGCTAGAATTGAATTCCGAACTCCAATGTCCTGAGCTATAACAGAGGTGCTCTAATCGCTATGCTACCACGACACCTCACTGTATGAAGGGCACTGAAAGGGTAAGTGGTGATATTTATAGCCAGTGGGAAAAGGTTTATGAAAGAGAATTTGAGGAAGATTTTTTTAAACCAAAAATGTAGTTGAAATCTGAAGTACATGGAATGAGGGGTTGACAAAAACATGTAGTCATACATTTAAGAAATATTTGGATGAGCCTCTGAAATGCCACGGCATTGAAGACTACAGGTCAAGTGCAGGAAAATGGGATTTGTACAAATGGGTACTTAATGGCCAACATGGGAACAGTGGGATGAAGGGCCTGTTCCTGTGATATCCAACTCTAAGTCACACTTAACCCAATTTCTGTGCCACATTACGCAGTTTCTTTTTCAAAGGATAATCTACGAGGCAGAAATGTAAGCTTAGTAGATTTTAGCTTAAAACCTACTAAGCTTACATTTCTACCTAGTCACAGCTGATTGTATCCAAGTGTTAATCTTATCTATTATGTTTCATATTATTTTAAAACATACTTAAAACATAGATGCTGTTGATTTTCATGGGAGTGAGGAAGGGAAAATTTTTAGAAAGTGAATTTGGAGCTGGAAATGACAGATATGAAGAAGGCATCAAATGTTTGAAAGAAAATGCACTCATTTATAAGGTACAGCTGTACACCTGCTCGTTAACACAAATACCTAACAAACTACTCATATGGTGGCAACTCAATGCACAAAATCACGCAGACATGGTCAAGAGGTTTAGCTGTAGTTCAGACAAAATCTCAGAATGGGGAAGAAATGTTATCCAAGTGAATCTGACTGTGGAGTAATTACTGGTGACAGATGGGGTGGTTTGAGTACCTCAGAAACTGGTTACCTCCTGGGATTTTCATGCACAACAGTCTCTAGAGTTTACAGAGAATGATGCAAAAAGCAAAAAAAAATCCACTGAGTGTCAGTTTTAAGTGCAAAAACACCTTGTTAGTGAGAGATCAGAAGAGAATGGCCAGATTAGTCAAACTGACAGGAAGGCAACAGTAACCCAAATACAGACGTGTTACAAGTGGTGTGCAGAAGAGCACCTCTGAACACACAACATATCGCACTTTGATGTGGATGGTCTATAGCAGCACAAGACCATGAACATACACTCAGTGGCCAATGTGTTACAGGAGATGTCTAATAAAGTGGCCACTGAGTGCATATGGATTAAGTACATGGACAACAATAGGCAGAAAAAATTAGAATTATTTGCTATACAGGAAGAATAGATAATAGATTTTTAATTGTGAGAAACCAATACATTTTGTTTACACACTAATGATCATTAAGGGCCCTCCAAGACATCCAAGACATGCCCCCTTCTCATTATGACCATTAGGGAGGAGTACAGCAACACTAAGACAAGGATTCAACAATTTAGGAACAGCATCTTTCCCTCTGCTACCAATTTCTGAATGGTCCATGAACTTATGAACAAAAACTTATTATGTCATTTTATATCTTTGTACTGAACTGCCACTGCAGAACAACAAATGTTACCTCATGTAAGACAATGTTAATAAGCCTGATTCTGATGGTGCACTTCATGAGACACAGAAAGCATGCATGCAGGTACAGTTAGCAATGGAAACAGTTAGTTGGTCTTTAGTACAAGTGACAGAGAAAATCGGCATATAAACAAGCCTTTTTGGCCACCAAGTCCTGTGCCAATTTACACTAATCCCACATTTTTATTCTCAAATATTTTCATCAACTACTCACTGACATACTAGAGGCAATTTGCAGTGGCTAAATGGCCTACCAACTCACACGCCTTTGGGATGTGAGAGGAACTTGGAGTATTCAGGAGGAACTCATGTGGTCAAACCTATGTACGATCCCTGTACAGAGAACACCCAAATTTGTGATTAATAATGGAAGGAGGTTTGTTCTGGTTGAATAGAGATCATGTTTGGAACTGTCTAGAATTTTTGTCTTGTACCTAGAGAAGGACGTAGTCAATGTAGAACAAATTTATAAACTGATTCCTGGGAGGAGAGCATTGCTGATTGTATGCTTGGCTAAACTGACTGGAGTTGAGAAAAATGAAAGGTGCTCTTATTGAAAGATTCTGTGTGGAGTTGACAATATAGATGCTGAAAGACTGTTTCTTAGGCTGTAGATGTTAGGAATTCTCTTACCTACTCAGTCACAGAGTGTATTTATTGAGTCATAGAGCATGGAAACAGGACAGAGATGGAAAGATGGTTGAATGCCAAACACTGCGCAGAAACTAAAAGGCACAGCAAGCCTAAAAGGGAATATTGACTATTCCTGCTGATCCTTACACCAGTAGCAAAAAGAGTATTCTATAATAGTGGCACAGACAGCGCATAAAACAACCGTCCTAGAGCTTCTACCACCTTTCGCTCAGACAAAAATAGAAATATTTTGTTGCATATGCATTTGCAAGTACTGTAGCTTAAAGATCATTATTAGAAGGCAACCCCACTTTAACTGTAAACCCTGGCCAGCTAAGGATTGACAAAGTCAAAATTTTTGTATCTAGGCATAATCTAGTAATTATTTTCTAAAGTACTAAGGTAGGTAATTTTCAAATATTCTTGCTTCTTGTTTGGTTGTATCGTGGCTTCAGAATTGAATAGAGCAGAAGCATTGAGTGAAGAGGATGAATAGTTTAGGAAAATCACAAATTCTATAAATCCCCATATGCCATGGAGCTTTACCTCTAAATAGCCTGTTCCATTTTTCCCCAGTGTGTTTCAATACTGGAAGCTCTATGTTATAATGGAGCTATTTCACAGGAAGAAATGCTGCTGGGCAAAAATTAGCATCCACTGCACCCAAAATTGCATTTCACATCTTCTACATGATCAGCCGAAATGGAAAATCAAACCATCTTTTATGAATTAAGCTTGGAATAGAGTGGAAGGTGAAGAACACAAGCAAGATCTTCCAATGCATATTGAAAAGTTGGCAGGCAAAAAGAGAAGTATGCCAGAAAAAAGTGTGAACTGGAGGAGAAAAAGAGTGACAATATGAATAGGCAGAGTAGAACAGAACAAACTGGAGAAGAAAGTGCCAGTGTGAACAGGAAAGGGAAGCAATATAGTTACACCAACCAGGAAAAAAAAACTAAGAAAGCAATTTAACAATTAGATTTAGTACAAGAGCAATAATAAGCCGTAGCTTTTCCTCAAAGTTCAAAGCAAAGTACATATATGTCTCCATATACAATGCTGAGATTCATTTTCTTGCAGGCAATCACAGTGAATCCAGGAAACAAAATAGAATCAATGAGAGGCTGCACCCAACAGGATGGACAAACAACCAATGTGCAAAAGACATCAAACTCTGCAAATATAAAAAGAAAAAAAATAATAATAAATAAACAATAATTATTGAGAATGTGAGATGAAGAGTCCTTGAAAGTGAGTCCATAGGTTGTGGGAACCACTCAGTGATGGAACAAGTGAAGTTGGGTGAAGTTATCCCCTCTGGTTCAAGAGACTGATGATTGAGGAGTAGTAATTGTTCCTAAACCTGCTGGTGTGGGTCCTGTACCTTCTTTCTGATGGCAGCAATGACAGGAGAGCAAGGTGGAGTCCTTGATTATGGATGCTGCTTTCCTGCAACAGTGTTCTGAGCAGATACGCACAAAGGTGGGGAGGACTTTACCCGTGATGAACTGGGCCATATCCACTACTTTTTGTAGGATTGTACATTCAAGGGCATTGATGTTTCCACACCAAACCGCAATGCAACCTGTCAATATTCTCTCACTGCACATCTATCAAACTTCATTACAGTTTTAGATGACTCGTTAAATCTTCACAAACTTAGAAAAAGTGGAGGCACTGCTGTGCTTTCTTCATCATGGCACTTACGTGATGGACCCACTACTGATCCTCTGAAATGATAACACTGAAGAATTTAAAGTTGCTGACCCTCTCTGCCTTTGATCCTCGATGAGGACTGGCTCATGGACATCCGTTTCCTCTTTCTGAAATCAATGATCATCTCCTTGATCTTGCTGACATTAAGTAAGAGACTGTTGTGGTATCACTTGGCCAGATTTTCAATCTCCCTCCTATAGGCTGATTTGTCATCACCTTTGTTTCAGCCAACAATAATAACATTGTCAGCAAATTTAAATATGACATTGGAGCTACACTTAGCCTCACAGTCATAACTATAAACTCAGTAGAGCAGAGCAACAAGGGTGTCTTAAATCCTTTGCAAGAACCAATAACCAAAGTAATAGTATGTATTCTGTTATACTCAAAACTTAAGAATACCTCAAAAATTAAATTATTCATTTTAGATGATGATAAGTGTATATCCTACTGTAAAATATTTTGAATATAAAAATTCCTTACTACAACGTGCTATGTTTATGTACATGTAGTTCTGGCTTCTTCACACAGAGTTGTCAATCTTTTTACTTCTTTTCACATGCTGATCCTATGTTAATAATTAAGTACCCCTTACAATACTACATAGCACCATGATTCATATATATCCACCTGATCTCAAATAATAACGAGGCAGCCTACAGAAGAAATCATCACCCTGACACAGTGGTATCAAGAAAACAACCTCTCCATTAGGGTCACAAAAACAATGGAACTAGTCATGGACTACAGGAGTAATAGAGACAGGTTAACCTCTATTAACATCAATGGATCTGGGGTTGAGGGGGTGAACAGCTTTAAGTTCCTCGGCATACATATCACTGAGGATCTCACGTGGTCTGTACATACTGGCTGTGTGGTGAAAAAAGCATAACAGTGCCTCTTTCACCTCAGACAGTTGAAGAAGTTTTGTATGGCTCCCCAAATCCTAAGGACTTTCTATGGGGGCACAATTGAGAGCATTCTGTCTGGTTGCATCACTGCCTGGTTTAGGAACTGTACCTCCCTCAATCACAGGACTGCAGACAGTGGTGCCAACAGCCCAGCGTATCTGTAGATGTGAACTTCCCACTATTAACAAATGTAACATAAAAATTTTTACTCCTCATGTACATGAAGGATGTAAGTAATAAAGTCAATTCAATAATCATGCCAAAAATGGTTTGTTAAAGCATTGATTAAAGAGCATAAGAAACCATTTGATCCAATTAATAGCTCTTAAATAACTATCAAACTAGTCTCATTCCTATGTTCTTTATAATTCTGTAAATTATTCCTATTCAAAGTCAACTGACAATAAATTCAAATTTTCAAGTTTTTTTTGTCATTCAACCATACATGAACAACCATGAATACTGCCAAAAAGTACAGCCCAACTGCTAGAACCCATGAATGTTATCAGCAAGAGCAAGCCTATAGCAGTCTGCAGATGAACAACATCCAGCTTGCCTTGCATCGAGCGAACACTGAAAGGCAGCACCAACACCAGCATGGACGCAACACCATGCTGCCTCCTGGCACTGATTCTGATGCCCCTTTCCTGGGCGGATGCAAACAGGTAACACAGTGGCATGAGGCCTTGTCCTCACTACATCTAAGGCCATGCAGCTCCACCGTCATCAGTCTCGTCAATAAACCAGTGAACCGGACTTGCAGCATTCCACATTACCCATGTCCAACAGGGTCTTGCAACCACAAGAAAATCATACAAGACATTAACTTGCAGTAGAGTGCAGATCACCTTTGTGCACCAACTCCGACATCTTTCTGTAGCAGCCAACTACACAACCCACACCAAATCGAGCTCTTCCAGTTCCTCTGCCAAGGAGCTATTTGCTGATAGGGTAAATAAGCCAATGACTGGGTACAAATGCAGACAGAGCAAAGAGATAAATTAAAAAGGGCAAAGACTGTAGGACTGAAGATGGCATGCAGCATTTGGAATAAGGTGGATGAACTTGTGGTGCAATTAGAGATTGGTCGCTATGATGTTGTGGGCATCACTGAGTTGTGGCTGAAAGAGGGCCATAGTTGGGAGCTTAACAAGGCCTTCATCAAAGGATTTACTTTGTATAAAAAGATAGGCAAAAAGGCATAAACAGTGATGTGATTCTGTTGATAAGAGATGGAACAGATGACATAGAAAGAGGTGACATAGGGTCAGAGAATGTTAAATCTTTGTGGGTGGAATTAAGAAACTGCAAGGGTTAATAAACCATTATGTGAATCATATATAGGCCAAATAGTAGCCAAGATGTGGGGTTGAGATTGCAAAGGGAGCTGGAAAAAGCATGTAATAAATGTAATGGGGGGGGCTTCAATATGTAAGGGGATTGGGAAAATCAGGTGTTGTTGGATCGCGAGAGAAGGAATCTGTTGAATGCCTACGAGATGGCTTTTAATGGCAGCTTGAGCCTACTCTGAAAAAGGCTATCTTGGATTGGGTGCTCTGTAGTAACTCAGATCTTATTAGGGAGTTAAAAGTAAAGGAACCTTTAGGAGGCAGTGATCATAATATGATTAAATTCATATTGCAATTTGAGGGGGAGAAGTCACATGTAACAGTATTGCAATGGAATTCTAGAGGCATGAGAGAGGGGCTTGCTCGGGTGGATTGGAGGATACTGGCAGGGATTAAGGCAGAGCAGAAATGACTGAAATTTCTGGGAATAGTTCACAAAGCACAGGATAGATATGTCCCACAGATGAAGAAAAAAGGTCTCAAATGGCAGGGGTAGGCAACCATGGCTGACAAAGGAAGTCAAGGACTGCATAACAGCCAAGGAAAGGGCATATAAGGTAGAAAAAGTGAGTGAGAAGTTGGATGATTAGGAAGCTTTGTAAATCCAACAAAAGGCAACTTTAAAAAGCTATAAAAAGGGAAAAGATGAAATCTGAGGGCAAACTAGCCAATAATAAGGCAGGATACTAAAAGCTTTTATTGGACCACTGGAAAATGATGCTACTGAGGTACTAATGGGGGACAAATAATTGGCAGATGAACTTAATGGGTACTTTGCATTTGTCTTCACTGTGGAAGACACTAGAGTGTCCCAGAGATCCATGAGTGTTGTCAGGGAACAGAAGTAGGTGCCATTGCATTATGAAGGAAAAAGTGCCAGGCAAACTCAAAAGGTCTTAAGGCTAAATCACCTGGAACAAATGGACTACATTCCAGAGTCCTGAGAGAGATAGCTAAAGAGATAATGGATGCGTTGGTCATGATCTTTCAAGAATCACTTGATTTTGGCATGGTCCTAGAAGACTGGAAGATTGCAAATGTCACTCCACTCTTTAAGAAGGAAGGCAGGCAAAAGAAAGTGAATTATAGGCCAGTTAGCTTAACCTCAGTGGTTGAGAAAGTATTGAAGACTATTATCAGGGATGAGATTTCAGGGTACTTGGAGACGAATGATAAAATAAGTCAAAGTCTGCATGGTTTCTGTAAAGGGAAATCTTGCCTGACCAACCTGGCATGGATAGAGGAATGGCTGGCAGGCAGGAGGCAGCAAGTGAGAATAAAAGAGGCCGCTCCTGGTTGGCTGCCTCAGGGATCAGTATTGGGAATGCTACCTTTCACATTGTTTGTCAGTGATTTGGACAATGGAATTGATGGCTTTGTGGCAAAGTTTGTGGATGATACAAAGATAGGTAGGGGGTAGGCAGTGCAGTGCTGAGGAAGCAGCAGACTTTAGACAAATTGGAAGAATGGGCAAAAAATTGGCAGATGGAATACAGCATTGAGAAATGTATGATAATGCACTTTGATAAAAGGAACAATAGTGCAAACTATTATCTAAATGGGGACAAAGTTCAAACATCAGAGGTGCAGAGGGACTTAAGAATCCTTGTGCAAGACTCCCAGAAGGTTAATTTATAGGTTGAATCTGTGGTAATGATGGCAAATGCAATGTTGGCATTTATTTCAAGGGGAATAGAACGTAAAAGCAAGGAGATAATGCTGTAGTACACTATTCAGACCGTACTTGGAGTATTGTCAACGGTTTTGAGCCCCTTATTTCAGAAAGGATCTGTTATCATTGGAAAGAGTCCAGAGGATGTTCATGAGGATTATTCTGGGGTTAACATTTAGAACATATAACATAGAACATGGAAAATCTACAGCACATTCCCGGTCCTTTGGCCCACAAAGTTGTGCCGACTATGTAACCTACTCATGAAGCTGCCTAGAATTTCCCTACAACATAGCCCTCTATTTTCCTAAGCTTCATGTGCCTATCTAAGAGTCTCTTTAATGACCCATTTGTGTCCACCTCTACCACCTTTGCTAGCAGCGCACTCCATTCACCCACCACTCTGTGTGAAAAACTTATCTCTGACATCCCCCTTGTATCTACTTTACCTACTTCCTAGCACCTTAAAAGTATGCCCCCTCATGTTAGCCATTTCAACCCTGGGAAAAAGCCTCTGACTATCCACATGATCAATGCCTCTCATCATCTTATACATCTCTATCAGGTCACCTCTCATCCTCTGTTGCACCAAAGAAAAAAGGCAAGTTCACTCAAACTATTCTCATAGGGCATGCTCTCCAATCCTGGCAACATCCTTGCAAATCTCCTCTGTACTCTCTATAGCATCTACATCCTTCTTGTAATGACATGACCGGAACTGAACACAATACTCCAAGTGGAGTCTAACTAAGGACTTAAATAGCTATAACATTACCTCCCAGTTCTTGAACTCAATCCCACGGTTGACGAAGGCCGACACACTATAGGCCTTCTTAACAACACTGTCAAACTGTGCACTAGCTTTGAGTGTCCTATGGACATGGACCCCAAAATTTCGCTGATCCTCCACACTGCCAAGGGTATTACCATTAATATTATATTCTGTTTTCAAATTTGTCCTACCAAAATGAACCACTTCACACTTATCTGGGTTGAACTCCATCTGCCACTTCTCAGCCCAGTTTTGCGTCCTATCGATGTCCCACTGTAACCTCTGACAACCCTCCAGACTATCCACAACACCCCCAAATTTTGTGTCATCAGCAGACTTACTAACCCACCCTTCTACTTCCTCATCCAGATTATATATGAAAATCTCAAAGGAGACAGGTCCTAAAACAGAGCCCTGCAAAACACCACTGGTAACCGTCCTCCATGCAGAATACGAACCATCTACAACCACCCTTTGCCTTGGTCAAGCCAATTCTGGATCCACAAAGCAAGGTATCCTTGGATCCCATGCCTCATTACTTTCCGAATGAGCCTCACATGGGGAACCTTATCAAACACCTTACTGAAATCCATATACACTACATCCACCGCTCAATTTTCATATAAGGAACCTTTGGCAGTTTTGGGCCTATACTCACTGGAATTTAGTAGAATGCTGCGGGGTGGGTGGAATTTCATTGAAAGCTGAAAGGACTAGGTAAGGTTAAGAGGAGGTTTCCTCTGGTGGGGGCATCCAGAACCAGAGGGCACAATCTCAAAATTGAGGGGTGACGTTTTAGAACAGAGTTTAGGAGGAATTGTTTTACCCAGAGAGTAGTGAATCTGTGGAATGCTCTGCCAGACTGTGGTGGAAGCCAATTCCATGGGTATATTTAAGGTGGAAGTTGACAGTTTCCCGATCAGTGAGGGCATTAAAGAATATGGCGAGATGGCAGGTATATGGGATTGAGTGGGTTCCGGGATCAGCCATGATGGAATGCACAGCAGACTCGATGGGCTGAATAGCCGAATTCTGTTCCTATGTCTTATGATCTTATATGCAGTATTTGAAGTTCTTAATGTTCAGCAGTATCTTGGGATTATAAAAAAGATGTTTAAAAAATACAATAACACCTGGGCCTGCAGAGGCCAATGTGTCTGAATGCACCACCATCTTACCAGAAGTAATCAACAATATAGATGAATAAGTGAATGAATGACTCAATATTATATATTTTATTGATTAGCTACAGAAGACAACGTCGTAATGCTCTTACAGTACTGCAGATTATGACAGTGAATTTTAGATTACTTTATATCTACTTGAGTTGTGTTGTAATGCCCTCTGCTGACTATTCAGCTAAACAACAATATATTTAGACAAGTAAGGAAATAAATCCATTTCTGGGGGTGGTGGGGGTCAGATAAAATCAAATCAATTCACTGAATGCCAAGACAACAAGATGCACAGTTAAACAGTGCTGAAATCTGCAGTAGGGAATCAAAAAAAGAATGGAATGTATTTTACACCTTCAACATCCATAATGAATTCCGCTTCATCATATTTTGGTGCTTTCCTAAATCCCTTCATTCTGGTGATCAGAAATTAAGAAAATTAAAGCCTTCCTGAGGCCATGCTAAATGCATTGCTCAACTTTAATAAATGTAGCTGACGCGGTAGAAAAAAATTACTAAGATGGTGGAAAATGGTTGGATGATTAAAACATAAATTTTCAATCTGAAGAAAGTATATAAGAAAATAGTAGAAGCAAGAATTGACCACCCACCCCCTCAAGCCTGCCTTGCCATTCAATAATGATTATGGCTGATCTGTGCCAGTTCTCTATAGTCCTCAATTCCCTGATCTTTCAAAATCTATTTATTTCCTCTTTAAATAGCACCAGTGAACTAGCCTCCATAACTCCCCATAGTAGAAAGTTCCAGAAATTAAGTATCCTATATACCAGTTATAAATGACTGTTCTCTAGTCTTGTAATCACGTCCCCTTGTTTGAATTTCTCTGAGTACTCAATTAAAAAATAATGTTCTTAATTAAAGCTGATTAGCTAGACTTCCTCTTAATGAAACAAATGAAATTGAGCAATCTCATGAAGCCTTATGTTATGGAAACGGGATCCATGTTCCATCAGATTCACATTGCCCATCAACCACCAATTTTACACTAATCTTGCACTTTCTTTTTGTTCTCCCCACAATTCCACTATCTCCTCCCAGACTCTACCACTCACTACACATCAGGGCCAATTTAAAATGGTCACTTAACTAGCACCCCACACATATAGGATGAAACTGAAGTCAAAGAGAATATACAACCTCTACATAAACATACATCGAGGTTTCAGATTGAACCTCGGTACTGTACCTGGAACTGTGAGCAGCAGCTCTGCAAGTTCTGGCACTGACCATCCTGTCGCTACACTGTGCCATCCTCTCAGGGATCTTAATGAAGAGGCAATGTCAGAGGACAGATCTATGTTTTTAATGAAGGATATGTGCACTTGTTGGAGTAGACAAAATGGACAGTTAATTGCATTGCTACTGACAATGTAAAGTGCTGCGCAATCTGTGTGCTAAAGATAAAGCATTCTCCCTCTGCATTACTGCGTTGTTGGTAGATACATCTTTTAGATAAGTTAAACCTTTCTCCGTAGCTGCAACAGTGTATTCTGCATTCATTTTTTTATTAGACCTTGATTTTTTTTTAAGGCATGCAAACAAAGGCTTTTCACTGTAACTCAGTTCATGTGACAATATTAATAAGCCATTACCTCATTATCTTGCATTCAAAGCAAATAATATATTATGCAAATTTGTTTAGGTTCCTGAAGTAATAACCTACCACTAAAAATTGCTTCTGGTACTTCACATAAACTGGTCTTTTAACTATGGCTGCAATTTTAGTGACTATTCTGATACTGGAAGGTGACAATTTGGTCACAGTTGTTATTTATTTTGTTGTCCCTCCAATTAACCAGTTTTTTTCATCCCCATTTCTTAAGTCAATGTTTTAATGAGGCCAAGCATGGCTCCAGTAAAATTGCATCTCGTCTCTTCAGTGTGGTGTATCTCATAATATCATATTCTGGTTGGGTCAAGATATTCTTTGGGGTCTCTGGACACCCCAAAGCACTCACACTCAGGATTGTAATGCTGGATAACTTGCAACAAAATTGCACTGAATACACTCAACCGAAAGGTGAATAATGATAAATTGTTTTGTCATGTCAGTTGAGAGATAAATACTGACCAGAACATCAAAGGTTATTTCTGTGCTCAAAGGCTACGGTTACCTCATCAGGTAACTGAAGAGAGCACCCTGGTGTATGAAGCAAGCAACATTTGGTTTGCCAGTGACGTCCAAGAAAGTCTGGATGGGAACCAAGAAAGATCGGTGATGCTGGAAAGTCAGCTGACCTCCAGGAAAGACTGGCACGGACACACAAGGCTAGCAACCTTGTGTGCAGCACTCGCAAGAGGGCATCATACAAGCTATGGATGAACTAAATACAAAATACCCCCAGTGTCTCCTGAGAGTGGGGGGGGAGGATGAGAGACTCAATAGAACAGACATAACAGTAATGGCCGGGACTGGAAATACAATAACGAGAAGGCTCAAGTAAACAACACTGACCAGGGAGGCAGTCATTGCAGTGCCATTGCGGTAAAATCTGCAAAAACATCAAAGGCCTCAAGATACAGCAAAGCAGGTCCAGCTGTGAAATGAAGGCGACTCAAGTGCAATGCATGGACTCAACGTCCAATGAGACGATGGAAAACTCCAGCCAAAAGCACCCCACAAAGCTGAAGATCTCCCCCCACCCAAGCTGGCCCAGTGCCAAAGAAGGGACCAAGTGAGAGCCCCCTCTGACACCCTAATGCTTTCATCAAGGAAGGAGATGATCAGATGGTCTAGATCATCAGATAATGTATTTTGGGAGCTACAGTTGCATCTTGTAAGCTACACTGTCTACAGGGAAATCGACTCTCTCACAGCCATTATGTTCAACTTTACTAAAGAGTGATTCAGCCCAATGGAGAACAAAAGGGATCTTAAACTATCCCAGCAAGCAAACAGGAGGGAAAGGGAGATTTACCACCTGAGAAGTGATATAAAGACCCTGAACAAACAATTCACAAACAGTTCGCCTGATGATAACGAAGGTGTCAAAGATCTAACCAGCAGACTGCGGGAACAGTTGCACAAGCTCAGGAAGGTGAAGCAGCTGCAAAAGTGAAGAAAGGAGAAAGAGAGGAGGACACTCCAGTTTATTAAAAACCCATTCAGGTTTGCCAGGGCTCTTCTCAGCCAGCAAAAATCTGGCACCCTAACCAGCTCAAAGCAGAAGGTGGGAGAACTTCTACAGGAATCACACAGTGATCCCTGTAGGAATCAGGGGCTAGAATTCAATCCAGAAGTCCCCAACCAAGAATCCCAGCAACTGAGCTGAACGTGGCAGAGCCCACATGGCAGGAGGTCCAGGTTACCATCAAGAAAGCAAAGTTATCTGCTGCCCCAGGACCAAGAGATGTACCCTACAAGCTATATAAGAAATGCCCAAATCTCCTCCAGAGGTTGTGGAAAGTTTGGACCAAAGGCTCTATCCCACCAAGCTGGAAAAATGGCTGAAGGATGCTTTGTTCCCAAGGAAGAAGATTCCTATACAATCACACTGTTTAGGACAACCTCCCTCCTTAGCGTGGAGTGCAAGATATTCTTCTTGGTCTTGCAGGAAGGCTAAACTCTTACTTAATAGAGAACCACTATATCAACACATCCATCCAGAAAGGTGGCATCCTGGGTTTTTCTGGGTGCCTTGAACACATCACAATAATAAGCCAATTGATCTGTAAGGCCAGGCAGAAGAAAGGCGACCTAACACTTGTTAGACCTAGCCAATGCCTATGGATCAATTCCACACGTCCTCATCCAGGTTGGCCTGGACCACTACCATATCCCACCAGTAATGCAAGACATAGAACCATAGAACATTACAGCACAGAAACAGGCCTTTTGGCCCTCCTTGGCTGTGCCGAACCATTTTTCTGCCTAGTCCCACTGACCTGCACCTGGACGGTATCCCTCCATACACCTCTCATCCATGTACCTGTCCAAGTTTTTCTTAAATGTTAAAAGGGAGCATGCATTTACTACTTCATCTGGCAGCTCATTCCACACTCCCACTACTCTCTGTGTGAAGAAGCCCTCTCCTAATGTTCCCTTTAAACTTTTCTCCCTTCACCCTTAACCCATGTCCTCTGGTTTTTTTCTCCCCTAGCCTCAGTGGAAAAAGCCTGTTTGCATTCATTCTATCTATATCCATCATAATTTTATATACCTCAATCAAATCTCCCCTCATTCTTCTGCGCTCCAGGGAATAAAGTCCTAACCTATTCAACCTTTCTCTGTAACTCAGTTTCTCAAGTCCTGGCAACATTCTTGTAAACCTTCTCTGCACTCTTTCAACCTTATTAATATCCTCCCTGTAATTTGGTGACCAAAACTGCACACAATACTCCAAATTCAGCCTCACCAATGCCTTATACAACCTCACCATAACATTCCAACTCTTATACTCAATACTTTGATTTATAAAGGCCAATGTACCAAAAGCTCTTTTTACGACCCTATCTACCCGTGACACCACTTTTAGGGAATTTTGTATCTGTATTCCCAGATCCTTCTGTTCTACTGCACTCCTCAGTGTCCTACCATTTACCTTGTATGTTCTACCTTGGTTTGTCCTTCCAAAGTGCAATTCCTCACACTTGTCTGTATTAAACTCTATCTGCCATTTTTCAGCCCGTTTTTCCAGCAGATCCAAATCCCTCTGCAAGATTTGAAAACTTTCCTCACCGTCCATTACACCTCCAATCTTTGTATTATTAGCAAATTTGCTGATCCAATTTACCACATTATCATCCAGATCATTGATATAGATAGCAAATAACAATGGACCCAGCACTGATCCCTGTGGTACACCATTAGTCACAGGCCTCCACTCAGAGAAGCAATCCTCCACTACCACTCTCTGACTTCTCCCATTGAGCCAATGTCTAATCCAATTTACTACCTCACCATGTATACCTAGCAACTGAATCTTCCTAATTAACCTCCATGTGGGACCCTGTCAAAGGCCTTACTGAAGTCCATGTAGACAACATCCACCTTCCTAGTAACTTCCTCAAAAAACTCTTAGTAGATTTGTTAAACATGACCTACCATGCACAAAGCCATTTTTGACTCTCCTTACTGGCCTATAATTTCCCGGATTACTTTTAGAGCCTTTTTTAAACAACGGAACAACATGATCTATCCTCCAATCCACCGGCACTTCACCCATAGATACCGACATTTTGAATACATCTGCCAGAGCCCCTGCAATTTCAACACTAGTCTCCTTCAAGGTCTGAGTGAATACCCTGTCAGGCCCTGGGGATTTATCTACTCTGATTTGCCTCAAGATAGCAAGCACCTCCTCCTCTTCAATCTGTATAGGTTCCAAGACCTCACTACTTGTTGCCTTATTTCCATTAACTCCATACCAGTTTCCTTATTAAATACAGATGCAAAAAACCCATTTAAGATCTCCCCCATTTCTTTTGGTTCCATACATAGCCGACCACTCTGATCTTCAAGAGGACCGATTTTATCCCTTACTATCCTTTTGCTCTTAAACGTTAAAAGAGCACCAGCTACCTAGGAGTATTCAAGCTAAGCTTCATTTTAGCCCACTTTACAATCAGGTGGCAAGACCCCCAAAAGGGGATTCCATCTAGCTGTACCATCTCCCGCATCTTGTTTGTCATGGACATGAACCTCCTCGTATCAGCAGACATAACCAAAGGCCCAGTGTTGGAGCCCAGGAACTGACAATACAGGGGTTCATGGATGATACCATTGTAACCACTGTAACCCAAGTCCAAGCAAGACAATGGAGCTACCAGGGCTAGGATGACCTTCAAGGCCAGGAAGTTCAGATGCATGGTGATCAAAAAGGGCAAGGCTACTACCAAGTTCAGTCTTCAAGTACAGGGAGGTCATTCCATCCATGGAAGACAACCCAGTAAAGTGTCTTGGAAAGTGGTCTAATGCAGCAATGACATACAGCGCCAGCATCACCGAGACTGTACAGCAGACTGAAGAGTGGCTGAAGAAGTTCAACAACACCAGACTCCCTAGTAAATTTAAGATATGGCTGTACCAACATGGTTTCTAACAAGGCTGCTCTGGCTTTTCATGGTGTATGAGTTTCCCATGACCACTGTAGAAGGCTTTGAGGGGAAAGTTAACAAGCAGAGGTGGCTGGGGATCTGCCGAAGTTTTTTCTTCAGTGGGGCTCTACGTAAGATCAGGCCTGCTACAGCTCCCGTTGTCATCAGTAGTGGAGGAGTTCAAGATGGCAAAGTATAGAGTTGTGTTAACACTGAGGGATTCCGATGACAAGCTAATAAATCAAGCAGGAGTCACAACAAGATTGAGCTGAAATGAGCCCCCAACTCAGCCACAGACCAGGCAGCGAGCTCCCTGTAATTGAGGACATCATTGGCAATCCATTCCTGGATGACAAGGCCTCAGCTTTGCACACTTCCAATGCTGGGGGAGTGCGAGTACGAGGGATAGGCGGGACATAGTCCAGGCAGAGGTACAGAACCGTGAAGACAAATGGCGGTTATCGAGGGCAGTGGAGTTGGGGTCACAGGGCCCCTGGACAAAATGGGACCGCTTGGGCAGAGCTTTGGAGACTGGAGCCCTTCTTCACTTCTTTCCTCCTGCGGTCTGTGTATAACACTCTCCCTACAGCATCACAGCTGCACACATGGGGTCTGAGAGAGGACCCTAACTGCAGGCTTTGTGGTTAGTGGGGTTCACTGTCACACATACTGTCAGGATACAAAACAGCTTTAACACAAGGACTGTATTGGTGGTGCCACAACGAAGTCCTGCTGTCCCTTGCTGACATATTGAAGTGGGGGAGGTGTAAAAAGAGACCAGCTGGCAGAGAGGCAAACAGGGCAGCCATTTTCATCAAGGAGAGAGTCATGCCACTCATATCAAAGAGGCCTAAATCCAGTCTGCTGCAATCTGCCACATCATGGGAGATGAGGGTCAATGTGGAAAGGAAACTGCAGTTCCCAGAGGTGGTGCAAACCACAGTTCGACCAGACATCGTACTGTGGTCCACCAAAGACAAGAAAATCAACCTGGTGGAGCTCACAGTGCCACAGGAGGAAGGTTGCGAGGAGGCTCACCAGAGGAAGGCCCTGAAGTACAAGTCCTTAGTCCGGGACTGCAAGGATAAAAGATGGTAGATGTGGCTATGCCCCATGGAGATCAGCTGTAGAGGGCTCCCGGCAAGGTCAGCATGGAGGCTGCTGTCTGCACTGGGCCTTGATGAAAAGAGCAAGAACCAAGCAGCTCATAGGATAAGGGAAGGAAGCAGGTGGGCAGTGACTTGGTCACCACTGCTGACCCACAAGGTGTAGGGTGTAGTGGTTAAGGGTTGAAATGCTCTATGATGTTTCGGCACCATCTGATGACATCTACTCCTGGCCAAAGGCTACGGTTACCTCATCAGGTAACTGAAGAGAGCACCCGGTGTATGATGAAAGCAAGAAGCCCCACAAAATCTTCTACATTCATCCAAGAAAACAGGGGGAGTTTAACTTTTCATCCAAAAGATGGCTCTGCCAGCACTGCAGCAGTACCTCAATAATGCAGAGCAACACTGGCCAACATTTGAATATTTAAATTGCTGGAGTGAGATTTTTGGTAGGAACCTTCTGACTCAGAGGCTACCAAAAGAATAGTATCTTATGTTTGGTTGAAGCAGAATGAAACATAATGATAAAGGTCATGTACAATGAATAATGTCATGTGGTAAATAATAAGGATTTGTTCTTGGGCCTCAAATTTTCAACATATTTGTTCAAGATAGATGAAGGAGTAGAGCTGCACATCCAAGTTTTCAAATGGTATCATCAGGAAGAACTATAGTAAGTACAATGGGAGCTTATTTCTAGGGATAATACAAGTCATCCATTTGATCCCAGCAAAGATAATCAGAATAATAATTTTAACCAGTGAGCAACTGGACAATGTATTGTGGCAAAATGAGTTGGCAGATTGAGATCACACACATCAGTAAATATGTAGGCTGTTAGTAATTTAGCATGTGTGAAAACACAATCAAAATTCTTACACAGTATTAGGTGTTAACTCAATTTTGCTTCCTTATAATCGGGAAGAATTCACACTTCAAACCATCTATTATGTGCACTTCTGGTCAATACATCTTTGGAAAGGAGTACATTGTAGATTCTCCAGAATAGTAATAAAGCTTTCATATGAGCCTTCATATGAGAATAGTTTGTATAAATATGGCTCTTGTTCCCCTAAGTTTACAGGAGTGTAGAATAATGTATAGGTATTTAAAATGATAAACAATTTCAATTAAATAAGTTGGGAAACATTGGTGGGAGAATTCAGATCAAAAGATCAGACTTTTCCATTAAGAATTAGGGAGCTTAAGTGTGAAATTTTAAAGTACCTTTGGTTTTTAATATGCAAATACAAGGACTTGTGAAATCTTGGAACTCCAGATGCTTAACCATCTGCAGGTGGGTAACCAGGAAGTAAAATCAATTTGGCTTAAAATAAGAAATCAGCTGGGGAATAGTTTACAACCTCACAAAGTGGTATGTAGTAGTTGAAGGCAACTTTTATTTTCTTATTAAATATTTATTTAAATATTTGATTTGCTTATCTAACAACAATCCATTTTGTTAATTTACCAGTCTGCTCACCCTACTTACCCCTGAAGTAAAGGTTAAAACTAATAAAAGGATAGTTTGGAACTCAAATTTGTTGTTTGCAAATTGAGTGTGAAATTAGGAGCAGATTACTAATCAATTTTGTCTCGTTACTGGTGACAGATTTAAAATAAGCCGCTGTTTGATCAGGTGTGGAACATATCCTAGGGAATTGTCTCTAATGCATTCTATGATCATGTTGTCCAATTTGATTAGCCCACTTAATAAGACCACAAGATATAGAAGCAGAAGTAGGCCATTCAACCCATCGATGGGTTGAATGTCACCAGTAACCAGTCACCAGTAACGAGACAAAATTGATTAGTAATCTGCTCCTAATTTCACACTCAATTTGCAAACAACAAATTTGAGTTCCAAACTATCCTTTTATTAGTTTTAACCTTTACTTCAGGGGTAAGTAGGGTGAGCAGACTGGTAAATTAACAAAATGGATTGTTGTTAGATAAGCAAATCAAATATTTAAATAACTATTTCATTCAACCAAGACATATTATTTAGAAATAAATATTCTACAGAAAAAGGGATTTGTCAGCAATTAACTAAAGATAGAGATGGTGTACAACCAATAAGAAGGTTCATAATATGCTGAAGAACAGTGGCAAACCTAAATATTAGGACTATTTCCAAGACCAGCAGTGGCTAATTAAAGAATTATTAGCAAAAGAATAATCTAACAAATAATATAAAAAGAGATTGGAAGAGTTACTTATCAATCTAAAAAGCAACAAAAGCAAATGTTGATCCTTTAGGAAGAAACTATCATGGAAATAAAATTGACAGAGACACTAAACAAATATTTTGAGTATACCTTTTCATTACAACACACTGAAAAGACAAAAAAAACTTTGAATCCCACCTTGGCAGCTTTTTTTTATTTAACTAAAATTAATCCTTTTGAATAATTTATATGAGCTGTGGTTTTGGATATTTAAAAAATATATATTAGTTAATGTTTTTCAACTATTTCCAATCAGGAGCATTTAGAAGACAGTGTAAAAAGGCCTTCTAACAGCTAGACGAAGGTATCAACAAGTAGATATAAGCCATGGATCAGGTACAGTGAGATCCCATCTAGCAAACTATGAGAGGTATGTCAGGGTAAAGCTAAGAAGATGTTTTCTCCAGGATGGAATCAAGAACTGGGTATGATATTCACATTGTTAGGTTTGCCCATTTAAGATTGAAATGAGAAGTAATATATTCCCTAAAAATGAATCTTTGCATTTTCCTTCCCCACCTCTTAGGTGTTGAAGCCAGTCATGACTATGTTCATGGCTGAGACAGGTAGATTTTTAGACATAATGCCTTTCAAGGGTCATGCAGAAAAGCAAAAGTGAAGTCAAGATCAATGCATACAGCAGTGGTAGAGCTGGGTCAAAACCCATATGATCTAAAGTTATGTTCAAATGTAACAGAGATTTGTATTAAGTACTGTATATTAAGGGATTGAGAAAAAGGTAAATTACTTTAAAGTGTAGCCCATCTTGAATGAGAAAGTGCAACAGGCAGTGAAGAGGGCAAATGGAATGTTGGCCTTTATTACAAGGGGAATTGAGTACAAGAGCAAGGATGTCCTTTTGCATTTGTACAGGGCCCTGGTGAGACCACACCTGGAATATTGTGTACAGTTTTGGTCTCCATTTTTGAGGAAGGACATTCTGGCAATTGAGGAAGTGCAGCGTAGATTCACTAGGTTGATTCCTGGGATGGCAGGGCTGTCTTACGCAGAGAGATTGGAGAGATTGGGCTTGTACACACTGGAATTGAGGAGATTGAGAGGGGATCTGATTGAAACGTTTAAGATAATTAAAGGATTTGATAGGATTGAGGCAGGAAATATGTTCCAGATGTTGGGAGAGTCCAGTACCAGAGGGCATGGATTGAGAATAAGAGGTCAGTTATTTAAAACAGAGTTGAGGAAGAACTTCTTCTCCCAGAGAGTTGTGGAGGTGTGGAATGCACTGCCTCGGAAGATGGTGGAGGCCAATTCTCTGGATGCTTTCAAGAAGGAGCTAGATAGATATCTGATGGATAGGGGAATCAAGGGATATGGGGACAAGGCAGGAACTGGGTATTGATAGTGAATGATCAGCCATGATCTCAGAATGGCGGTGCAGACTCGAGGGGCCGAATGGTCTACTTCTGCACCTATTGTCTATTATCTCTATATTTAACTGACGATCAGAAGATATATATCTTGGGACCTGCTAGCCCACTCTTTTCCTAAACAAGCTTTTAAAGGAGATTCAAGAATGATATTTCAGTTAAAATATGGTATAACATTTTGATATAAAATGTAAATAAAAATCTACCTTTTCTTTTTGAAACTTGATTCATCAATCAAATTAATTACCTTTGTATTGCTAGAAGTTACCCTCATACCACTTCCCATTTGTCCCATTTTTCTTCTCCCAAAACTTCTGCTGTTTATTGGGGAAGTAACCAGTGGCTCACTTTCATTTCCACTCCTCGTGCATAAATTTATGACTATAAGCTCTTTAGATGTAACTGTTTCTAGCTCAATTTAATCCTTTTTCACAAATGAGCCTTTCCAGTGAGGGTTCTTGAAATCCTAGATTCTTTCTTTTCCCAAGATATCCATGCTTATTTTAATATTTTTAATTTGTAGTGTTCTGTTTTCTCAGAGATTGGAAATAAAGAGTAAAGTAGGAATCATATATTCATTAATGCAGCCATCGAATAACTTTAGATAATTAAAAGCACTTGATTTTTTTTTTAAAAATGGAACATTGTGCAAGTACAAAACTCTCTGTACCTGTCATTACATCAAATAGTTGGTTGGCTTCCAGATCTGTGAACGTTTTGTAACAGTTGGGACATTTAAAAGAAGCTCTGTTTGTAGAATCTCGTTCATCCGTCTCAATCCTTCTCCTCATGTGGTCAAGTTTGTACTTCACCACATTCACCAGAAGACGGTAATTTATGAAGTAATAATTATGTCTTGTAGTTTTACCATCAGGAGCAGTTTCAACTCGCATTCTACTTTTAATAAATTTGTCATTTTTCAATGTATTCAAAACTGCTCGCAGTTGTTTACGGTCAAATTTCAGCAGCTCCAACATGTCCTCTTCTTTGACACAGGGGTTTCTAATGAGGATATCCAAAGCTAGTGCATGCTCTAGTCCATAAAATCCTCTCACAACATATTTGGCAAGTCGTTTCAAAGCTGCAGGCACTTCAGTCACAACATCTGGATCAGTCATCTTTGACCTTTGGGTTTACAAAAAAAATATCATTCAAGATTAGG
Organism: Hypanus sabinus; assembly: GCF_030144855.1. Classification (NCBI taxonomy): domain Eukaryota; kingdom Metazoa; phylum Chordata; class Chondrichthyes; order Myliobatiformes; family Dasyatidae; genus Hypanus; species Hypanus sabinus. The sequence continues at coordinate 152,099,489 of NC_082709.1, read as the reverse complement.
AACTCACACATGGGAATTGCAAACACAATTATAAATCCTGATAAGCTGTGGTGCCGGTACTCTTGTAATAAATTAAATAATCAAGACTGACTTATGTATAGTTTTAGGTAATTAATTCCATTGCTAAAATCAATACAAACCAAGAGATTGCATTTGTGCTGCCAAACAGGAAAGATACTAGAATGGACAGAAACAATCAAATTAATATACACTCTCAAAATGCTGATTTTAGCTGTTAGTCTTGAGTGTTAGTTTGGTTACCTGCTTATAGAAATCCTAGGGAATGGTAACTGAATTACACTTCAACTGAAACAAGCAGAACAGGTAGAAGTAAGATTTTTACACCATTGGTTAGTTTATGATTTGATCCAAATCTCAGACCGGATGGTTCTGTGCATACCTTCAATAGGTTAATAACATTTGCATTCTGCTCTCCTTTTCTCACAAGGTGAAACCTCTTGTTGCATACTTTTTTTTCCACTTTATAACTTTTATTTTCCATTCATCATGTCTTTACTCGCTAGCGTTACATATAGACCAAAGTATGCAAATATTCCATTCTGAAGGCCAATATATACTTGATGGATTTTTATGAAAATTAGTTTCACACTCATCCATACTAAAATTGGCTGGCTATCATAAAAAGGAGTTGTTCATATAGCTGCCAGGATGGGATATTGTCAATCAACTTCTGTGGATTACCATTCTGATAAATAAATAAGTACACCATCGCCTACCGCTGATCAGGTCATTAAAGACTGAGCAAAGTGTAATATGTATTTAATTTGTTTTACTGAGATGAATACAATTATTTTTGGTTTTAAGTAATGAATAAACCAATAACGATTATATAGAAACATAGAAAACCTACAGCACAATATAGGCCCTTCAGCCCACAATACTGTGCCGAACATGTACTTACTTCAGAAATTATCTAGGGTTAGTGCCTATCCAGGAGTCTCTTAAAAGACCCTATCATTTCTGCCTCCACCACCCTCGCCAGTGCCCATTCCACGCACTCACCACACTCTGTGTAAAAAACTTACCCCTAACATCTCCTCTGTATTTACTTCCAAGCACCTTAAGAATGGCATTTCAACACTAGGGAAAAGCCTCTGACTATCCACATGATCAATGCCTCTCATCATCTTATACACCTCTATCAGGTCACCTCTCATTTTCCATTGTACCAAGGAGAAAAGGCCAAGTTCACTCAACCTATTCTCATAAGGCATACTCCCCAACATCCTTGTAAATCTCCTCTGCACCCTTTCTATGGTTTCCACATCCTATATCACTTTATATAGCAGCAGATTGACACTAGTTGCTTATCAAAATATTAACAAATTTTGATCCCACTACATGAGGAAATATTGGGGCAGATGGCCAAATAGACAGTTTTCCCAGAGTATCTAGGAAAAGGAAGCTATAAGCAGAGAACAGGAGGGAGCTAGCACCTTGACACATGAAAGTTCTGCAACAAATTAATTTTGCTGATGATCAAAGAGTTATGCAAGGTCATGGAGAATCCGGAAAACGTGGGGGTGAGTTTTAAAACCTGAGTCTATATCTAACCAGAATTCAGTGTAGGTCAACAAGTACAGACTGGATAGGTGAACAGGACTTGGTACACACTGAGTTAAGAGCAGCAGAGTTCAGGATGACCCCAAATTGATGAAAGGTAGAATAAAAAGGCCAGTCTGATGTAAAGCAGTTGCTAGCATGCTGCAGGGAGGGTGTGGGAAAGATAGGTAGGGCAATGGCCACATCTCTGATATGGCAAGGCCTGGATTTCCCTGGAATAAATTGTAAATATGGTCATCTGGCCAATGAGTTAAAAAAGGGTTAGAGAGGAAAATTTGGCCCTTTCTTCATATAAGCTATAAACTGAGGGAAGTTAAGAGTGAGCATGCAATGGAATGTGAGTAGACAGCAGGTCACTCATAGTCATAGAGATATACAACATAGAAACAGTCCATCACGTCTATGCCAACCACCCATGCTATCATTAGTAATAGCACTAGCCTGCTTTAATTTCTTATATCTCGGTCATTCAAGTACCTGCTCTTACCACCACCTCCTCTGGCATCTTATTCCAGATACCAACTACTCAGTGAAAATTTAACCCCTTAGGTAATTCCCTGTGACTTGGACAAGATTACAACCAGACTCTGTTCATTTTTCAGGATCTAAATGTCAACATTAGCATTTATCGTCCATCCGTAATGTAGATGAAAATGTGATTAGCAAACCTGCGGATGACATCAAGATGGGTGGAGTTGTTGACAGTGTAAAGGTCAATCAAAGTGTACAGCAGGATATACAGTGGCAGATTAATCCAGGCAATTGTACTTTGTATGGTCAAGTGAAAGGAGAAAGTATACAGTTAAATGCAGAACCAGACAAGCCCCCAACTCTGCTCAATCTACACTCATGATTGTGTGGTCAGCTTCTGCTAACTTCATCCATAAGTTTGCAATTGATACCGTTGAAAGTGGACTGGATCTCAAATAATGATGATTCAGAGTACAAGGAGGTAGCTAGTAATTTGGTGTTATGACAACAAGTTTTCCCTCAACGTCAGCAAAACAAAACCACTGGCCATTAATTCAGGAAGGGATAGGGGTGGGTGGTTGAGGGAGGTTGGTGTTTACACCAGTGGTGGTGAGGTCGAGAAGGTTGAGAGTTTCAAGTTCCTAGCAGTGAACATCACCAATGTCTGTCCTGGTCCACACAGATGCCATGGCCAGATGTCCATACTTCCTCTGGAGGCTACATAAATTTAGCATGTCTCCATCAACCCTTACCAATTTTTATTGATGCACCATAAAAAGCATACTATTGGGATGCATAAAGCCTTAGAATGGCAACTAACTGCTCTGCTTATGACCACAAGAAACTGTACAAAGTTGAGGACATAAGTCAGACAACACAGAACCAGCTTTCCCATCCATGGACTCTGTCTATGCTGCTTGCTTTTCATTGTACCTTGCTACACGTGACAATAATAAACCAATTCCAATAATAGCATTGAGGTACAGAGGAATCTTGGGGTACAGATCCATATGTCGCTGAAAGTAGATAATGTGCTGAAGGTGTATGGAATGGTTTGGTAAGGGTGTTGAGCATAAAAGCAAGAAAGTCATGTTGCAGCTATACAAAACTTCAGTCAGAACACACTTGGGGTATTATGTTCAGTTCTGGTTGCCCCATTATAGGAAGGATTATAGAAAGGGTGCAGAAGAGTCCTGGATTAGAGCATATAACAAACTTGGGATGTTCTCCCTAGAGCATCAGAGGCTTGGGGAAGACTTGATAGAGGTTATTTTAACTTACCAGAAGCTTAGATAGGGCAGATTGTCAGAACTGTTTTGTGTGGTGGAGTCGTCAGGGCGCCGTCACAACAAGTTTTTTGCAATGATCTTTTTGGTGTGCTCATTGTATGGCGTGTCTTGGGCATCTGAAACCTAGTGGAGCCCATCACCCTCCAGGTTTTTTTCTTTACGAGGTCGACACTCAACCCAGGCCCGGATGGAGAGTGTGCAAGGGAGCCGGCCAGATTCGAACTCGGGACCTCTCGCTGCATACCAAAGGGTGTGCTTTTTGGTTAACAGCAATGTGATAGGCAAGTTCTTTTTATGCCAAGAATGGGTGTCTAGAATGGGTTACCGGGGTTGTAGTGGAATCAGGCAGTTTGCTAAAGTTTAAGAAGCGGGTGCCAGGATCCGGGACATCTTAGTTCAAGTTCTCAACGTTCTTACATGGGAGGATGAGCAGCCAGAGGTTGTGGACCATGTAGGTACCAATGACATAGGGAGGAAGATTAACAGGGTTCCGCGAAATGAGTTCAGGGAACTAGATGCTAAGTTAAAGGATGGGGCCTCCAGGGTTGTGATCTCAGGATTGCTACCCGTTCCATGTACTTGTGAAGCCAGAATTAGGAAGATTACAGGTTTCCCCCACTATCCGAAGGCAGAGCGTTCCTATGAAACAGTTTGTAAGCCAAAATGTCGTAAAGCGAAGAAGCAATTACCATTAATTTATATGGGAAAATTTTTTAAGCGTTCCCAGAACCAAAAAATAACCTACCAAATCAAACCAAATAACCTATAAAACCTAAAATAACACTAACATATAGTAAAAGCAGGAATGATATGATAAATATACAGCCTATATAAAGTAGAAATATTGTATGTGCGGTGTAGTTTCACTTATCAAAATCGGGAAGACAGCGAGCCAAAATTGATATGGAGAGAAAAAAAAACCGGCACATACACACCTATGCACGCACATGCATACGTACGTACATCTCGTACACGCATGCGCACACAACTGCCCGCACAACGTTTCACAGTCATGGTAGTCTTTCTCCGGGTAAACACACGTATAAAGCAGGCATCTTTTTTTCATAAAAACGAAAATCAATCTTTGGTTAGTGAAAACAAGTACTAATGTAGTTCTTTTGTAAAGCGAACGTTCGAAAAACTGGGGCCACCTGTATACAGTTTAACACATGGCTAAGAAATTGGTGTGTGAGGGAAGGCATAAGATTTTTGCATCACTGGGCCCTCTTCCAGGGAAGGTGGGACTTGTACAGAAGAGACAGTTTGTACCTGAACTGGTACTAATATCCTAGCAGGAAGGTTTGCTTGTGCTGCGGGGCGGAAGGGTGTTACGAATGTGCCACAACTCTGAGGGGCCGAAGAGTACAAAGTAGCCCTCTCCTTTTTGAGAATCATAAGATCGCTATTAATTCGGGTCTGGGACCCAGGAAATGAGAGAGATTCCACAAGGTTTGGAATGTGTCCTGGCCTCAGCGAAACAAAGCCACTGATAACGGCCATTGTCTCTTGGAGATGGAATTGTGTATTGAGTCCTGTACTATTCATTGAAGCCCCTCAGGGGACGACCAGAGTGGGCTGGTTGAGGGATTGCATCATCCCAACCTAATTGACATCTGAGACCCCATGAGTAAGGATAAAAGAGGGTCTGGGGAACAACCCCTTTATACGCACCAGGAGAAACGCTAGAAATCTTGTGATAGCGTTTAATAGCGACAGCCGGTGGGAGGCTCGTGTGCGTCCTTCCCTTGCCTGGGAATGGCAGGCTCACCACGGAAGAACGGCTTATCTAAAGGAGAGGCCACAAGTGAACGGCCACACCAACGAGACTCCAACGGATCGAAATCATAAAAGGAATCGGCAAGTTTTTCTCCAAATCTCTCTCTCTCTCCAACCACTGCAAACCCAGTGGTCCCCAAAGGCTGCAGCCTGCATGAACTGAGTGACTTTTATATTTCCATCGGACAATACATTATCCCCTAGACAACGATAGAGCTTATTTCTTATTGATTATTATTATACCCGCACTTCTAGATTTAGTATTGATGACGTATATTATCTGGATATTTGCATTGGTATTATTTTTGTGTGTTTTTACTAATAAATACTGTTAAAAATAGTATCATCAGACTTCAACGGACCTCTCTATCTTTGCTGGTAAGTGACCCAGTTACGGGGGTTCGTAACAAAATGGGGGCCTCATCTCAAGATTTAATACCAAATTGGAGGCCTAGTGAATCGGGCTTTTAAGTCCAAACGTGGGTTTGGTTGCGTTGGTAACCAAATGGGAAACCAGCAAAGATGGACGTTGACGAATTTATAGAAAACCCGACTCTAGAGGCGCTAGAGGCTGCCACAAAGTCGGACTTGATAAATATTGCAAAAGGAATAAATCTCACAGAGGTGAGGTTGTCAATGAAAAAGCGGGTGGTGCAGAGGGCCGTAACTCAGCATTATATTGTGAAGAATGTGTTTTTGGCTAAGGTATTGGAAAATATCCCAGAAAAGGCAGCTGAGAAAGAGACCAGTTTAAATCAGGCCAGTATCGATTTGGCCGAGACGTTTTTACCGACCCTGTACCAAGAACAGTTAGAGGGTGGTAAAACGGAGAATAAGAAAGTGAAAAAGAGTAAGGGAGAGGAGGTAGACCTGCACTTAGCCTGGAGGAAATTTATAGAGGCACGGAGAAACAGATAATGCTGTTAAAAGGTCCAGGGTTGGACATGGGTGATCTGCCTGGTTTGGCAGAACTGCTTGAAGAAGTTGAAAATTTTAAATGTGTTCCCAATAATGAAATGAGGGCAGTCCTAGATGAAAAGGATGCCATTACCTTGAAGAAGTCTGCTGGGTTGGCAGATGAGGTTGTTTCAGCCCACAGGGTTGAGTTTACTCCAGAAGGGAGTTGCCCAGAGAGGAACTGGGAGGATCAGGGGAATTTAGAATTTGAAAAGGGTACGGGTATTGAAAGCCTGGAAGAGGCAGATGTCCCGTTTGAGTGTGTTCAAGATGTGGATACACGTGGTACTGAACCTAGTAATGGAGCTCAGAAAAAGTCTGAGGTATTTGATTCAGTTGAAAAGGAATGCAGTCCTTGTGGGTCAGATGGTCTTGGTTCAGTGAAGAAAGGGTTAACCTTGGAACTAGTGGGAGGTGAGAATTCCCAGTTATTTGTGTTCCAAGGTATGTTAAAAGTTAGTGAGGAGATAAAAGGTGGTGAGGTGAATATTATTAATGAAGGAAAAGGGAAAAGTGTAGTTCCTAAATTGAATGAAGAAAATTTAAAGTCTGGATTGATGTCAGCAGCAGCAATCAGGCTACAGAGACAATGGCTTGGTAAGATGGTGCCTGCGAATCAATTACAGGTTGATTTGGAATGTAAAGGTGCCCCACATGCTATTGTTATTCAAGAGAGTGCTGTGAAGAGGCAGAATTTGAAATGCTGTTTGGACAAAGAGGCATCGCTTGTAGATTTTAAACTGAAAACTAATAGCATGAAGGGTCCTGAAGATAAAATTAACGACTTGCTTAAAATTAAAGAATTGTGTGGAAATTCGGAAAATGGTCTAAGTTTGGAACACATTGTTGATAAAATAACTCCTATGAAAGGAGCATACAACGGCCTATTCCACACTGGCGCACAAGCTAACCACATGGGAGTTAACTGGAAAAGGGGCGAGGGTTGACGGGATGCCATTTTAAATAACAGGATCCGGATTTAAGGGATTTCGACAAAGCATGTGAATAATAAAGAGAACCCCATGGAAGATTGACTGTTAAGTTTGAAAGTAACATAAAGATTAGTATTTGCATGAACTTTTGTAGTATACACGTAAGCTAAGATCACAACTCTTTAGTTTTTGTTTGCTGAAGGGAAGGAATAAAAAATAGGTGGTTATTAAATTGGAGTCTGATGCTACAAGAATTTATTAAGGTACAAGATGTTAAGATATTAAAGGAAGTGACAATGTAATTGTTAACTGTTTAGATGCTGAATTGAATTTATAACTGTTTTACTCTGTAGTGAAAAAAAAACTTTTGTATTGTGTTAGATTCTGAAAAATCCTGTAAGACTCCGTATTAATTCATTTTTACCGGTGGTAAAAATCTTAGAAGGAAGGGGGTGTTACCAATGTGCCACAACTCTGAGGGGCCGAAGGGTACAAAGTAGCCCCCTCCTTTTTGAGAATCGCAAGATCACTATTAATTTGGGTCTGGGACCCAGGAAATGAGAGAGAATCCACAAGGTTTGGAATGTGTCCTGGCCTCAGCAAAACAAAGCCACTGACAACGGCCATTGTCTCTTGGAGACGGAATTGTGTATTGAGTACTGTACTATTCATTGAAGCCCCTCAGGGGACAACCAGAGTGGGCTGGTTGAGGGATTGCATCATCCCAACCTGATTGACATCTGAGACCCCATGAGTAAGGATAAAAGAGGGTCTGGGGAACAACCCTTTCAGACGCACCAGGAGAAACACTAGAAATCCCGTGACAGCGTTTAATAGCGACAGCCGGTGGGGGGCTCGTGTGCGTCCTTCCCTTGCCTGGGATTGGCGTGCTCACCACGGAAGAACGGCTTAGCTAAAGGAGAGGCCACAAGTGAACGGCCACACCAACGAGACTACGACGGATCGAAATCATAAAATGAATCGGCAAGTTTTTCTCCAAATCTCTCTCTCTCTCTCCAACCATTGCAAACCCAGCAGTCCCCAAAGGCTGCAGCCTGCATGAACTGAGTGACTTTTATATTTCCATCGGACAATACATTATTCCCTAGACAACCATAGAGTTTATTTCTTATTGATTATTATTATACTCACACTTTTAGATTTAGTATTGACGACATATATCATCTGGATATTTGCATTGATATTATTTTTGTGTGTTTTTACTAATAAATACTATTAAAAATAGTATCATCAGACTTCAATGGACCTCTCTATCTTTGCTGGTAAGTGACCCAGTTACGGGGTTCGTAACAGGGGTTTAAACTAGAGTTGCAGGGGGATGGGAACCAGAATGCCAGACAGATAGTGGAGAGGTTGTAGACGCAGATGTTGCTAAAACCTCAGACAAAGTTCGGGATCCCGAGAATCTCTATCGTGTTTGGAAGCATAATATCTCGGGGCTCTGGAGACGGGCAGATCGAGGGTCGGTGTCATGACAAGAGACTTGTGTGTTGTTGGGGAGGCCAGAAAGTCTTTCGCTGTGGGCCTGAAGACCCGAGGTCTTTGCAATCTTCAGACACAGAGCTCGAAAAAAAGCGATGAAACAGATTTTTAAGATCATAAACCAGTGGGTTGTTGTTATGTCTCCCGCTTGCTGTGAAAATGGGGGACACCTCCCTCTCCCTTGCCAGGGAGAAAGAGAACCTGTGGGTTGTTGAATTTCAGATGAAATGCGAAGCTTTTGGGGTAACTTTGGTCTGTGTCTTTGCTAATGCTTAGCACAGGCTTGGGCTCAGTAATGGTACCGATGTGCATTTAATTTTGCTGTTGGGGGGACAGAATTATTGCTCACTGCCACTTATGCGCGGGAGGGGGGAGCTGGGGGAGGGGACTTTGGGGTTCTCACATTTAACTGTCGTTCATTCTTTAGGGCACTTCTCTGTTTTCGTGGATGTTTGCAAAGAAAAAGCATTTCAGGATGTATATTGTATACATTTCTCTGACATTAAATTTGACCTTTGAATGAAAAGTGGTGTCCTGAGTTACATATATTTCAATGCAAGAAGTATTGTCGGAAAAGTAGATAAGCTCAGAGCATAGACAATCACATGTAATTATGACTGTAGCCATTATTGAGTCTTGGTTGCAGGAGGGGCAGGACTGGCAGCTCAATATTCCCAGGTTCCATTGTTTTAAATGTAATAGAGCAGGAAGGATTAAAGGGAGAGGGGTGGCGTTACTAGTAAAGGAAATTTTTAAGGCAGCGTTCAGTCAGGACAGACTGGGAAACTCATCTAGTGAGGCTTTATGGGTGGAACTGAGGAACCAGAAAGTTATGACCATGTTAAAGGGACTAAAATTATAGCCCACCCAACAGTCCATGGGATTTAGAGGAACAAATTTGTAGAGATCGCAGACTGCTGCAAGAAATGTAAGGTTGTTAGCTTTCCACATATTATAAAAATACGAGATGGGATAAAGTTTGTCAAATGGGTTCAGGGAAGTCCCCTTGATTAGTACATAGAGGTCTCAACAAGAGAGTGTATGATACATGATCTCCTATTAGGGAATAAGACAGGGCAGGTGACAGAAGTTTGTGTGAGGGAACACTTCACATCTAGTGATCATAATGCCATTAATTTTCAAAGTAGATATGTAAAAGGATAAGTCTGGCCCACAGGATGAGATTCTAAATTGGAGGAAGGCCAATTTTGATGGTATCAGAAAGGATCTGGAAAGTGTGGATTGGGACAAGCTGTCCTCTAGTAAAAATAAAAGGTAAAGATAACAGGTTTAGGTAACCTCGGTTTTCAAGAGATATTGAGGTCCTGGTTAAGAAAAAAATCATGGTGCATAGCAGGCATAGGCATGTAGGAAGAAATGAGGAACTTACGGAGTATAAGAAATGCAAGAGAACACTGCAAGAAATGCAAGAAATCAGGAGAGCTAAAATAAGCACGAGGTTGCTCCAGCAGACAAGGTGAAGGAGAATCCTATGGGATTCTGCAGGTAAGTTAAGAGCAAACTGATTGCAAGGGACAAAATTAGTTCCTTGAAAGATCAGGATGGTAATCTCTATATAGAACCAAAAGAGATGGGGGGGCAGTGGGGAAGATCTTAAATGGATTTCTTTGCATCTGTTTTTACTCGGGAGATGGACACAGCGTCTATAGAAGTGATGCAAAGCAGCAAAAAGGTCATGGACCCAAAACAGATTATATAAGAGTGGGTGTTTGCTGTCTCGTAGCAAATTAGGGCGGATATATCCCCACGGCCTGACAATGAGTCCCTTGGACACTGTGGGAGGTGTGCAGAAATTGCAGGAACCCCAGCAGAGATATTTAAATCATCCTTAGTGACAGAAGTGGTAACAAAGCATTCAAGTCTAGCAAACGTTGTTCTGCTGTTTAAGAAGGACTCTAAAATTAAACCAGGAGATTATAGGCCAGTGAGTCTGACATCAGTAGTCTGAAAGTCAGTGGAAGGTATTCTAAGGGAGGGATATTTCTGAGTATTTGGAAAGAGAAACTGATTAGGGATAGTCAGCATAGCTTTGTGTGTGGTTGGTCACGTCTAACTATTATAGAGTTTTTTTGAAGAAGTTAACAGGAAAGCTGATGAAGGCAAGGCAGTAGATGTTATCTACATTGACATCTGACAAGGTCCCACATGTGAGGTTGGTCAGGAAGGATCAGTTCCTTGGCATTCAAGATGAGGTAGTAAACTGGATTAGACATTGGCTTTGTTGGAGAAGCCAAAGAGTGGTGGTAGATGGTTGCCTTTCTGACTGAAGCCCTGTGACTGGTGGAATGGCGCAGTGTTCGGTGCTGGGTCTGCTGTTGTTTGTCATCTATATCAATGAATTAGATGATAATGTGGTTAACTGGATCAGCAAATTTATGGATGTCACCAAGATTGGGGGGGAGGTGTAGTAGACAGAGAGGAAGATTATCAGAGCTTGCAGTGGGATTGGAACCAGCTGAAAAATGGCAGATGGAACTTAATGCAAATAAGTGTGAGGATTTGCACTTTGGTTGGACCAGCTAGGGCAGGTCTTACACAGTGAATGGTAGGGCATTGAAGAGAGTGGTAGAACAAGGGGATTTGGGAATACAGGTACATAATTCTTTTGAAAGTGGTGTCACAAGTAGATAAGGTCATAAAGAAAGCTTTTGGTGTATTGCGCTCCATAAATCAATGTACTGAGTACAGGAGATGGGATGTGATGTTGAGTTGTACCAGACATTGGTGAGGTTTAATTTGGAGCATTGTGTGCAGTTTTAGTCACCGACCCAGAGGAAAGATGTAAATGAGGTTGACAGAGAGCAGCAAAAATTTACAAGGATGCTGCCAGGCCTGGAAGACCCGATAAGGAAAGATTGAATAGGTTAGAACTTTATTCCTTGGAATATGGAAGATCAAAGGGAGATTTGCAGAGGTGTACAAAATAATTATGAGAGGTATAGAGAGGTAAGCAGGCTTTTTCCACTGAGGTTGGATGGGACTAAGTAGAGGTCACAGGTTAAGGGTGAAATGTGAAAAATTTAAAGGGAAAATGAGGGGAATCTTCTTCACTCAGAGGGTGGTGAGACTGTGGAACGAGCTGCCAGTGCAAGTGGTGCATGCAAGCTTGATTTCAATATTTAAGAAAAGTTTGGATCGGTAAATGGATAGTAGGGATATGGATGGCTATGGTCTGGTAGCTGGTCGATGGGACTAGGCATTTTAAATGGGTTCAGCATAGAGGCCAAAGGGCCTGTTTCTATGGTTTACTTCTAAGCTTTTAAACAGGCACATGAACATGAAATGAAATGGAGGGATCTGCAGAGGACAGTGCTCCCCAGGGCATTGCCATTCACTGTGTATGTCCTCTCCTATTTTAACTTCCTAAGATACTTCATTTTGTGCTAATCTAAATTAAATTTCATCTCCCATTCCTTTGCACACTTTCCAAGTTGGTTAATATCCTGCTGTAACTTTAGATATGCATTGTCACTGTCCAAAATACCACCAATTTTGGAGTGAGAAAATCTTAACTAGTAATCACTGATGGTTGACCTGGCCTATTCCAACACAGATGTAGAAATAAATTAGCTGAAGTTGATAGGGAATCTGAAAGGCTGCAAAACGCACAGATGGAAGAAGAGCAGTTGTACTTGGAATGATATTGGGCCTCATTACAATGTTATACATTGCTACAATTGTACAGGGTATCTCTGAGGCCCTTGTTTTGATTCCCTTAGTTAAGAAAGGACATGCTTTCTTTGGAACCAGTCCAAATTCATCAGGCTAATTCCTGGAATGAGGTTATTCTATTAACAGTGGCTAAGGAAATAGCATCCATAATCTTCGAAATTTAGTGGAATGAGGGGTGACCTTAGTAAACCATACAAAATCCTTAGCAAGCACAACAGGGTAGATGTTATGTTTCATCAGTGGGAACAAGTTGAGGAAGCAATAAAATGGTAAGATGGGAGGTGGTTGTTTAAACCTGAGGTTTGTAGGAGATTCTTCACACAGATGACACTGAGGGTGCTCAAGGAGCAAGTACATCCATTTTGTGAATTGATGAACATGGAGAACAGATCAGCAAAGAAGATGAAGCCTAGGGAGCATCAGCCATTATCATACTGAATGGCAGCCTCTTTTCTTATGTCCTTATACTTAACATCTGAGATCAATGAGGTTTTGTCAAGTTCTTTGCACGTAAATAGTAAAGATTAAAAAATAGAATGCCTGAACATGAAAAAAAATAATATGCAAAGGCTTGTAACGTTCTGATGATGGTGACTAATCAAACTGGAAAACAGGCACTTTGCATCAAAAGTGACTGTAGGTGAAATTCAATAATCATTCAGAACACTGCTGTCATAAAGAGAATAGTAGGCTAAATTACACAAGGACATTAAGAGTAATGAAAGATTAGGATCTTGCAACTGACTTTCTCTCTCTAAAATTGTTGGCCCTACCAGTATTTTCTATTTTTATTACAGTTAGGAATATATCATTTGATCAAACATCAAGAAGACGAAGTACACTAAGAGATATAGAATTTTGAGCTCAACAAATTGATGTGCAGGGCAGATGTTTATAGCCGATTTCCTCTTGCTGAAAAGTCGAGGAATAGAAGAGTCACAGAGAAAGAGTTTAACCATATCGGGCTAGAATAGGGAGAAACTTCTTTAGACATAGATTTTAAATCTGTGCATTTCTCCCTTTCAATCCAATGAATTCTCAATCATTTAAGATTCAGATCCATTGATTTTGGATCCTAAAGAAATCTTGGCACATAGCGAACAGGCGTGATCAAAAACTTGAGGCATAAGGAGGGCCATGCACGTTTGAACTACCAGTGGGCTGGAAAAAAAACTCCATAGCCGAGTATTATTTCACGTTTGTGTGACTCCATGACTCCAGCCCAACACAAAAGCACACTTCACAAATATCAATACCGATTCTAACACTCATGTGTAATGAGCCCCACACGTGGGGCTCTTTACATATGCTTTTCTAAATCAGAATCCCAAATCCAAGTTTATTCCTGTAATTGATTTTCTTCATCTAAAAATTGGTTTAGACTCGATGTCCAAATAAATCATTCAAACATCTTGAACCCCCCCCCCCCACCCATCGGAATGTTACTCTGAACGTTCAGATCATCTCTCAACTTCCCATATATCAACCAAATAAAACACAGCTCGCTCGAAACAGGCAGAACCAGGCCCGATGAAATACCCCCGAGGAGGGTTAATTATATACAAGTACTGTGAAGGCAAAACTATCGGCAATTCCGGGAAGATCAGAAGTTAAGGTCCTGTGAGAAGATTCAAGAACAATGTCGACCGTTAATGCGGACAGGCGCCCAGTGTGACACACAAGGATGCCGGCCGGCCGGCCGGCGCTGAAGAGCTACTACACGAAGATTACCGATGAGAATATTCGCGAGGATTATTTTCAGGCTTCAAATACTCACGATCATCAACGGCACACCGACGAGCCCGAGGTGCCTCACGCAGCAACAGCGCCTTCTCCCGTGCGTCAGTGCGTCAGTGCGTCACCGCGACACCAGCGCGTCATCGGGGGGGCGGTCGGTTGGCGGTGACTGACAAACAGCTAGCCATTCACAAAGGGAAGTGGGTTCTATTTGCGGTCCCTTGTGGGGAGATAGCCAATCAGACAACGGTTTCTGGACGTCACCGACGCAAAGGTGGGGTAAAGTGGTTTCGTTCCTGAACATGGCATCGTTGGATCGTGTGAAGGTGCTGGTGTTGGGGGATTCAGGTGAAGGACTGCTGTGTTTCTCATATGTTTGCTTAGAAAGAATAGTATGTTTGCGAAGTTCTGCATTTTGTTGAGCTAATAATTTTGTGGTTCGTGAAAGGACAACTTTTTACCTTGTTGTTGGATTGCTGATGTACAGATGCTTCATACAACAGGATCCATCCTCGTTCATTAGACTTTAAAGTTGTTATGATTCTACCTAATGATAAACGTATCCTGCGTCTTTATGACCTTTATATTCATTTGCAATGTTGAGCCGACGCTGGAATCGTACATTATTAAAAATTTCCGGTGACTAGTTGTTTTACTCTGGTGCTGTAAAATTAATCCCTTGTGGAGCAGCAATTGAAGATGGAAAGATGGTGTAGTGTTAAGTACCCATACATCAGTATCACTTGTAAATTATTGATAGAAGGATTCAAGTTTATTGTCATGAGCATACAAACCCAGAATATAAATGCTATGAAAGTTAGCTTTTTGCAACAGCACTGTACACGTACATGAACTTAATGCAAGTCATTTATAGTTTGCACGATAAAGTAAAACAAACATAACGACATTAGTACAAGTTGAGGGAAATGTAAACCAAGGTAGAAGGTGGCACAGTAGTACAGCTTCTGATATTAATGTACAATTAGTGCAAATGGTTGGTTGATTGTCAGCATGAAAGCTTGTTTCTGTGCTGGATCCCTCTGTGACTACTTGATTTTTTTTCCTGCTTGGTTCAACAACCTTAATGCAGTGAGAAAAAGTACTTTGAGTAATGGGTCTCCAAGCTCCTCTACCTCCTGCCTGATGGTAGAAATGAGAAGAGACACGTCTGGGTGGTAGGGGTCCTTAATGATGGATGCTGCCTTCCTGAAACATCCCCTCATAGATGTCCTTGGCAGTGAGAAGAGATCTACCCTTAATGGAAGTGGCAGAGTCCGCTGCTGTCAGTAACCTCTTGCATTCCTGTATATTGGAACTTCCATATCTGGCCATGATGTTATCAGTCAGAATGCTTTCCATTGTACATCTGTAGAAGTTTATCAGAGTCTGCGATAACTTGCTAAATCTCTTTAAACGTCCAACTAAATAAAGATAGTGATGTGTCTTTACATGGTTACATTGATGTGTTGGGCCCAGGATTGGTCTTTGGAAATCTTGACACCTTAAAGCTGCTTATCCTTTCCAGTGAGGACTGGTATGTGTTTGCATGCCCTCCTAAAGTCCATAAACAGTTCCTTGGTTTTGCTGATGTTGAGTGTAAGGTTGCAATCTCACTCCTGAATACCACCTTGTCACTGTCTGTAATTCTGCCAACAACATTAGTGAATTTGCAGATAGTGTTGGAGTCATACTTAGCCACACTGTCGTAGATGTAGAGAGAGCACCATGGTGGAATATTGAAATTCATGGTTTATTAGGTTAATTTGATTAGATTTTTGTAACCCATTTATATAGTATTTGGCATGACCTCTTCAGATTAAATTTGCATTACATTCTCACTGTCATCATGTAGGCAGTTCAAGCACAACAATGATCATTCTTATCAAATAATTCATAAATACACAGGGAATGACTGATTTTTATAAAGTAACTGCAGTAGGGTAGCAGTTAGTGCGACCCCATTACAGCTTGGAGCGTATCAGAGTTCAGTTCCAGCAGTGTCTGTAAGGAGTTTGTACATTCTCCCTGTAAACACATGGGTTTCCTCCCTCAGTCCAAAGTTGTACCAGTAATTGGTCATTGTAAATTGTCCTATGATTGGGCTGGTGTTAAATGGTTGGGTTGTTGGGTAGTGAGTCTTGTTGGCCTGGTAGGGCCTGTTCTGTGTTGTATCTCTAAATAAAATTTAAAAACAAAATAAGGGATAATCCAGCCTTGCGCAGTTAATATATTAATAACAAGTGAAATACAGTGGATTCTGATTAATTGAGAAAAATAGGCGGGATCCTTTTGTTTATTTGGGACACTATTGCTGAACAATTTCTAACTAGTGTCAGTCACACGCACTTGTATGACACTACACCACACTTAGAGTGAACGGTTTTTATAATGGTGGCTGCTGTGGGTGTTTGTGTTCAAAAAATAGTTATTTTTGTCACTGGTAGTTGGTGAGAAATAACCAGAAAGACATTTCAAAACTGTTTTGCTCACTGCAGTTTCAAGCATTCGAGTTTGAAGATGCCAGAAACAGCTGGGAGTGAAAATGAAACTATTTCATTATTTTAACAAGTTAAGAACTAGGAAGAATTTGGAGGATGCAATTGTCAAAAGCAGTGTATAAAGGCGGTCCATTATCTGTGCTGGTGTCTGCCCTGATTTTGTTCATTTTCAGTCAATCAAAAGAACATGGCAGCGTACACTGATTGAATTCCTCAGTTGATAACTATCAGCAGTTAATACAGTTTTATAGTATTGTAGTAGTAATAGTAGTGTTCAAATTCTAAGTTTTATTTAAATACATAATTTGATACTCCATTCAATGGTAGTTTCTGTTTTTTTAAATACATACTCTTTAAAGACTTTCTATGAAACTTTGGCTAATTGAGTCAGCAGCTTAATTGGGCCAAAATGTACTGGTCCCAATGTGTCACAATTAACCAGAATCTACTGTACCAAGAATACTGAAGATCTGAAGTTTCAAAATGTAGAGAAGGGTGGAAAATAATACAATGGGTATAATAGAGTAATGCAGCATTTTGACTCAGAACATCATCAATTCATCTCTCCCACCCCACCCCAACTGATGCTGCTCAACCCAGTCAATTTCCTAACAGGTAGTTTGTCACTAGAAAATAGTGCGTATTTCAGATTGATAACTTTTCATGAGAACTGTTAATGAAAGATCATTAATATAAAATGCCAACCCTTCTGTTGCACTGAATCTTTGCTAATTTTTAAACTTGTTTCTGATGCTGTGATCTTGTATCAGCCTCTGGTCCTAGCCCATACATGTTTATCTTGTGTCAGGAGTTTATGACTTCAGTTTCATTTGTGGGATTTGAGTATAAAAGTTAGTGAATCTACAGGGAACGTAGCGCATTGGATGAGAGATTTTCCAGATGAAGTGCCAACAGATGAACAGGCAGTAAAATATCCCACAGGACTAATTAGAGAAGAGCAGTAAATACAAATCCCTGTTAGTATCCTTGCTTAAATGTCTCTCAAACAACAGTGCCTAAAATGTTTTTTTTAGGTAATATATTGCCATTATGAGGGCTTGCAAATTGATTACCACTTTCCTATAGCTCTGAAGGAATCAGCTGGAATCCTTCCTTGTGTAGAAAAGGACATTGGTAGTTAAAGGAGATCAGTCAATTAAATCCCAGGGCACCACAGCTGGAATACAGGCCTAATCACTTTCACCCTCCATCAGTGAACCTTTCATCATGCCAGAAATGGAAATATTTGCTGGTAATTGCACAGTGTTTTATTCTATTAACATCTCATTAGAAAATGTATGTAGATGTGGCCTGTATTTAACAAGACAATACTTGGGCGTGTGCTGATACCAGGCAGGTAACATTTTTTTGTGAGCAAGTATCTGGCATTAGCAAATGGAAGAGGGAGTCTAACCAGTTACCATCCCCATTCAAATAAAGCATTACTGGGCACCATGTGATCAGCACCCTGGAATTCTGCATTGACCAAAAACTTCACAGATTCACGTGCACATATCTGTGAATTTACGAGATCCTAAATCTCGTAAGGGATTTGACCATCGGTAAGTGTGTCAGGAATCTGCTGGAAAGCTCTTCCACAGCTCTCAGAAGAAGCTAAACACAATTCATCACGTTCAATTAACATTTAATGCATCACCCTAAGCATCAGTACGTCCTAACCGCAATGTGTAGAACCCACCAAATACTTAGCAATTACTTGCCACAGCTACTTTGATGGCACCATACAAACCTTTGATCTCTGCTACGAAAGATGATTCTGTCAGCAAGTGCATTAGAACACCACTACTTGTATGATCTGTACCAATTCGCTTAATTGTCCTGTACTGCAAATGCCTGCTTATCTGTTCATTGCCTCATCTATGTCGAGGAACTGGCTGGAAATACTGCAACACATTAAAAGGATAGCTCCCCATTATCTTAATAAAGTCCTTAACATATAGGAGCAGAATTACTCCATTTGGCCCATGGAGTCTGCACCATCATTTCCTCATGGCTGGTCCAATTTTCTTTGCAGCCCCAATCTCCTACCTTCTCCATGTATCCCTTCATGCCCTGACCAATCAAGAATCTATCAACCTCTGCCTTGAATTACATAAAGACTTGGCCTCCACAGCTGCCTGTAGCAACAAATTCCATCGATTAACACACACAAAATGCTGGAGGATCTCTGCAAACCAGGTAGCATCTAGGGGAAATGTCAACTGTACTTTTTTTCCAATAGATGCTGCCTGGTCTGCTGAGTTCCTCCAGCATTTTGTGTGTGTTACTTGGATTTCCAGCATCTGCAGATTTTTCTCTTGTTTGAATTTCCATAGATTCACCACTCTCTGGCTAAAGAAATTCCTCCTCATCTTCTTTCTAAAAGGATACCTCTCTATTCTGAGGCTGTGTTCTCTGGTGTTAGGCGCTCCTAAAAAAAAAGGAGAAAAGATCCTCTCCACATCCACTCTATCTGTGCCTTTCACCATTTGATAGATTTCAATGAAGTCACCCTTATTTTTTCTGAATTCCAGTGAAAGCTGACCCAGAGCCATTGAACACTCTTCATATGACATGCCATTCAATCCTGGAATCATTTTTGTGAACCTCCTTTGAACCTTCTTCAGTTTCAGCGCTTTCTTTCCGAGATAAGGGGTGCAAAGCTGCTCACAATACTCCAATCGTGCTTTATAAAGTCTCAACATTACATCCTTGTTTTTGTATTGTAGTCCTCCTTGAAATGAATGCTAACATTGCATTTGCCTTCCTCGCTACAGGCTCAATATGCAAATTAGCCTTTAGACTAGTGGCCACCAACCTTTTTAAGCCCAAGATCCCCTACCTTGGTCTTAGTGAAAGGCAAGATCAACCCCTCAACCTGGAAGTAGAAATACAGTTGGCCCTCCTTATCCGCGGATTCAGCAAGTGCGGATTCAACCAACCGCTGATTGGGAAAACCTGGAAGTTCTTTCTCTAGCACTTGTTGTTTGAGCATGTATAGACTACTTTTTCTTGTCATTATTCCCTAAACAATACAGTATAACAACTATTTACACAGCATTTACTTTGTATTAGGTATTATAAGTAATCTAGAGATAATGTAGAAGTACAGGCAGTCCCCGGGTTATTAACAAGTACTGTTCCTGAGTCCATCTTTAAGTCAGATTTGAAGTCAGAACAGGTACATCCGCTATTATTTAGCTTCAGTTAGTCAAACGTTTGTCTTTGTATATTGTATATATTTTACCTTTCTATGCAAATAAAACACTGAAGACAGGTATGTATTTCAATAATTAAACCACTGCATTGCTTAGTAATAATTCTAGCTTTCATCAGGGCAGGGCCTTTCACATTATCCATTAAAATTGTTCTGATTGTTGACCAACGTAGCCTAATTTTCCAATAACCAATAGTGTTTCACCTCTTTCCGATCACTTTATTACTTGCACTTTATTTTTAATCGTGATCATGTTTATTTTCATGAACAGAAACACTGCGGATTCAGAGCTGTGCCGGGTCCTAATGTCCACCGGACTGAGACAGGTTAAATAAGATCTGGGGTTCCGCTGGGAAGACCACCGCATTGAGACAGATTAAATAAGGGACTTGGGTATCTGTGGGTGTGGGTGGTACCGGAACCAATTGCCCATGGATAAGGAGGGCTGACTGTAATGTATGTACACTGTGGGTCACCACCCTTTTGCATCGCAGACCGGTTTACTATTGACAATATTCTTGCGGACTGGCCGATGGGGAGTGGGGGGGTGTTAAACACGACTGGAATACAGCGGTACTCGAAGCAGGTTCCTTAAGTCCAGTCTATTCCACAATTTAGTTTACGTGGCTCTCAGCACTTACCTGCTGTCCCACTTGCTCACGTTTTTTCCACTGAAAAAACTCAACGGGTTTGTCTTTAAGTGCAGGGTGCTTGTATTCAAGGTACCGAAGCCATTTAGAGGGCTTCATTGCCTCATTAGACAACCTCTGGGCCCGAACTCTTCCCACCCGCCCGCCGCCAGACGCCTTGGCCAGGTGCGGCTGGTCATGGGTGGATTGAGGACAAGGTCAGGGCCAGAGCTCCCCATGCCAGGGCCGCAGTGGTCGCAGTCCAGACAGAGCGACCGACCGAGCGAGGAGTGCGACAGGGCCATGTGTGCCCATTCCCCCCCCCCCCCGTAGGATTTATCGGCCGACAAAAGTTTGGCTCGAGGGATGATTTTCAATAGATCACAACGAGGTAGCTCCTCTGCTACTTACAAAACCCTGAGCCCGAATTAGATCGTCTGCGAATATTTTAGCACTGGGTTCCCCAACGAACATTCGGTGTGCTAAACAGGTTTAGAGGCTGCACCCATCTGTCTGCTCTCCAGGCCAGAAGCAACGGCACTTCCCGCCAGCAGCGCGAGGTGGCCGGTTACCTGAGGCCAACCAGTGATCCCTGGCGCGAGGGTGTCACTGTGTTTAGGCGACTGATGACCTCACGTGCATTCAAGTTCAACAGTGGGCGTGACAGGGAATGAGGAAAGGTGCAGCTGACTTGTATTGTTTAATATCGCCAAATTATATTGTTTCCTCATGGTTGGGGACCACTGATGTACACTGTGTAATGCGTGGCGGGGGAGCTACACACATGCACACTGGGCAGAAAGAACAGAACTAAAATGCCGCAACCCGGAAACAATCTCTCAACAGTATTTGTGTATTTATTTTTCTTTTTTTTTCCGGGAGCTACTAGGAAAGTCTCCAAGATCAACCAGTCGATTGACAGGTTGGCGACCACTACTTTAGGTAATCCTGGTCAAGGACTCCAAAATACCTTTCCACCTCATTTTTTTGAATTTTCTCTCCATTTAGAAAATAGTTAAAGCTTTTGTTTTTCTATGAAAGTGCATGATCATACTTTTCCCAACACTGTATTTCATCTGTTACTTCTTTGTCCACTCTCCTAATCTGTCTAAGTCCTTCTGTAGCCTACTTCCTCAGAACTACCTGCCCCTCCACCTATCTTCATATTGTCTGTAAATTTTGCAACAAAACCATCAATTCCATCATCCAAATCATTGACATATAATGTAAACAGAAACATATAACGCAACAAGAATTGGTCCCAACACTACTAGACACTGGCAGCCCACCGGAAAAGGCCACCTTTATTCCCACTCTTTGCTGCCTACCAATCAACCAAAGTTCTATCCATGTTGGTATCTTTCCTGTAATACCATGGGCTCTTAACTTGTTAAGCAGCCTCGTGTGGCACCTTGTTAAAAGCTTTCTGAAAATCCAAGTACCCAACATCAACTGGTTCTCCTTTGTTTATCCTGCTTGTTATTTAACCATATAACCATATAACAATCACAGCACGGAAACAGGCCATCTTGGCCCTCCTAGTCCGTGCCGAACCCTTAATCTCACCTAGTCCCACCTACCCGCACTCAGCCCATAACCCTCCACTCCTTTCCTGTCCATATACCTATCCAATTTTACCTTAAATGACACAACTGAACCGGCCTCTACTACTTCTACAGGAAGCTCATTCCACACAGCTATCACTCTTTGAGTAAAGAAATACCCCCTCGTGTTTCCCTTAAACTTCTGCCCCCTAACTCTCAATTCATGTCCTCTAGTTTGAATCTCCCCTACTCTCAATGGAAACAGCCTGTTCACGTCAACTCTATCTATCCCTCTCAAAATTTTAAATACCTCGATCAAATCCCCCCTCAACCTTCTACGCTCCAATGAATAGAGACCTAACTTGTTCAACCTTTCTCTGTAACTTAATTGCTGAAACCCAGGTAACATCCTAGTAAATCAAAGAATTCCAACAGATTTGTGAAGCAACATTTTTCCTTGAGGAAACCATGCTGACTATGGTCTATTTTACTCTGTGCCTTCAATTACCTTGAGACCTCTCATCCTTAATAATCGACTTCGACATCTTCCCAACCACTGAAGTTAGACTACTTGGCCGATAGTTTCCTTTCTTCTACCTCTCTCCTTTCTTGGAGTAACATTTGCAATTTTCCAGTCTTCCAGAACCATTCCAGAATCTAGTGATTCATGAAGAATCATTACTAATGCCTCCACAGTATCTTCAGCCACCTTTTTTATGACCCTGGGGTGTTATGATTGACATTGAATGTTTGACAGAATGATGGACAGATGCTGCTGGGTAAACTGTTCTCGTTGGGTCTCAACACCTCTCTCTGCAACTGGATTTTGGACTTCTTGACAGAAAGGCCACAGTCGGACTGTACTGGCAGAAACATCTCTAGATCTATTATGTTAAGCACTGGCGCCAGCACTCCCCACCAGGGTTGCATGCTAGGCCCACTGCTGATGCATGACTGTACTGCTAGATTCAGTTCAAACCGAATCATCACGTGATGATGATACAATGACACAACAGTGCTTGCCCTCCAACAACAGTGACAAGACAGAGAGGAGGTAGAACAGCTGGTAGAAGGTGCAGGCTGACCTCTCTCAATGCACATAAACGCTCCAACGTGGAGAGAGTTAGGAGCATGATGTTTTTGGGAGTGCATGTAATGGGCGATCTCATCTGATCCTTCAACATCACCTCTTTAGCCAAGAAAGCACTGCAGTGTCTCCATTTCCTCAGGAGATGGAGGCGAAACTCTACCTTTTCCACTACCCGCCCAACCATATAACCATTGTTTACAGGAAAGCACCATTGAGAGTCCTGGCCAGCTGCGTCACCATCTGGTTATCTGACCACAAGACCAGCCAGATTATTGTGAGGACTGTGGAGAGGATCATCGAGGCTATTCTAGCCTTCTGAGATATTTTGCAGGAGTGCTGCTTACGCAGTGCCCATGGTGTCGTCAGTGATCCCACCCATCCCTTCAAAAATCCCTTTGACTTGTCATCAGGCAGGAGGTACTGTAGCGTTAGGACAAAAACTGTTAGAATGGGAAACGACTTTTTCCCCCAAAATGTGAAACTACTGCATTCCCTGCCACCACACAGGTTTCATCGCGTGGCGTATACTGTTTACTTTTGATCAGTGTAGTAAAATGCACCTTATTATTTGTCAATGTATTTGTGATAATGTTAGTCTGTGTTGTGTGTGAGTTATATGTATGGTGTTGTGCACCTTCGTATGGAAGAACACTGTTTCATTTGGTGGTATTCATGTACAGTATATGGTTGAATGACGATAAACTTGAACTTGTCAAAGATGCCAGGCACCATAAATTAAGCAAATGTGTTTCTTGCATTGGCTGAGAAACCTTTATGGACAAGCTGAAGTATTGTTTTGGATATGAATTTTTGGATTTCTTTGGAGAAAAACCTGTGTGTATAATTTTATTGCAAACAAAGTGAATATTCTCCAGTTGGTACCTAATTAGCCCTCTAGCAGTAGATTGCTCCCAATAGCATTGATGTTTTTATATTTTTCATCAGGCAATTCATTCCACTTGGTGTTTTTCTTATCTGCTTGTTTTTCAGGAGTTGGGAAATCATCTCTTGTCCATTTGTTTTGCCACAACCAGGTACTGGGCAATCCATCGTGGACTATTGGATGCTCTGTAGATGTGAGGGTAAGCTTTCAAGGGGTTAGAAACTTTTCTTAAATGTAAAATATCAAGATTTTATTTTTCCTCTGAGCTATTATAAGCTCACTAAATACAGCAACTAGATTTTAAGAGGAAAAACAATTTTAATTTGTGTTCCTGATTTGGAGAATTTAAAAATAGTGACTGCCATAAAGGTACTTTTGGCTTGGAAATACTATGCATAAACTCTGGGCTTCCAGCCTGGTCCAGCTGTTGATTTTAACCAGCTTTTCAATGACAAACTCTGCCACCTTCGTCAATGTCTAGGCCGGGGGTCGGCAACCTGCGGCTCCCGAGCCATTTGTGGCTCTTTCACCTCTGTGCTGCGGCTCCCTGTGGCTTTGGGAAATAATTGGTCAGTATTTAATTAAAATGTATTTTATGTTAGTTTGTTAGCTTTTGAAATGTAATTATGGTGATCTTGTACAACCTAAGTGTAGCGACACCATTTCCTGCCACATCCGAAACGGCTCACAATTAGCCAGCATTCCGGCTAAGGGAGATAGCCTACGGGGGTTTGTGAGTACGCGTCTTTTGCAGCATCTGCGTCCATGGGGGCTGGGTTGAGGGAGGCTTAAAAGCAAGGCTGTTTCGTTCGAATAAAGCTATCTTTGACTGCAGTTTACTGACACCGCTACAACGTGTTTTTATCGCTGGCTGTCCAGACGGAAGGTGCTGAAACGCTTTGTCGCGTGTCTGGAAGAAGTGAAAACTTTCCTGGGCAGCAAAGGGCTCACCTTTCCTGAGCTGGAACAGCCAGAGTGGCTGGAAAAGCTACACTTCATGGTAGACATGACAGCGCACCTGAACACGCTGAACACAGCTCTTCAGGGGAAAGGACGTACAGCCCTGCACATGTTGGAGGATGTTTTGGCATTCGAGCGCAAGTTGACAGTGCTTGCCAGAGATTTACAGAAAGGCACTTTGTCTCACTTCCCCAATTTGAGAGAGTTCAAACAAGGTCACGACATGATAATTTCGGAGTATTTACATTCTGCAATCATCGCAATGCAAACATCGTTTGGGAAACGCTTCTGTGAGTTCAGAGAGGAAAAAAACACATTATCCTTCCCGGTCACTCCCTTAAGCATCGATCCTTCCCTACTGAATACGACTGCATTGGCAGGTGTGAGTCAACCTGATCTTGATATGGAACTGGCCGACATAGCCGACAAAGACATATGGGTGTCCAAGTTTAGACGCTTGACAGCAGACCTTGAAGATGTTGCCCGTCAGAAGGCCGTTCTTGCTCAGAAACACAAATGGAGTGATATTGAAAACCTCACAGATGACAGCTTGCGATCCTGTGTAAAGATGAAGGTGACATCATACAGCCCTGATGTGCAGACGCTGTGCGCTGAGGTCCAGGAGCAGAAATCCCATTAACCAAGTATGATAAATATTTTAATTGCCTATTATTTTACTCATATTCATATTTTTTCATTGTTCAGTGAAATAGTCCTTTCATTTTTCAGGATGACAGCTGGCTGACGTTATTTTTGGTTTGCTGCTGGCGGAAAATTTAAGTTCGGCGTTTTTCATAAATACAAGAAGGACTCAAATAGACATTGAATATTTTACTTAAAAGTAACTTTCAACCCAACGTCTTTTTTTCGGAGTTCAAAATGTTTTTGTTGCATGCAGAAATGTAATTTCGTTTTCTCTGCAGGAGTTCATCAATTTCATAAATGCAACACATTATAGTTTGTTTATACATAGCATAAAGGCAAAAAAAACGTTGTATGCAGTGTTATTTCATTTTAAATGTCAAACGGGTTTTGCGGCTCCCAGTGTTTTCTTTTCTGTGGGAAACGGGTCCAAGTGGCTCTTTCAGTGGTAAAGGTTGCTGACCCCTGGTCTAGGCCCATCTAGTCTGGTGGTGTATGTCCTCAACTCCTGTCATCTGTCCCTCTTGATTGGTTGAGGACTAACCAATCAGGTTTCTGTTGTCCTACCTTGTTTAAAATCATATTCTAGTTGTTACTTCACAAAGACAAAGGTCTTGCTCTAAGTAAGAACAATTTAAACAAGGTGGGACTCTGGAAACCTGTTTGGTTACTCCTCAGCCAGTCAGTAAGTTCAGACAACAGGGGTGTATACATACACCAGACTACACATGCCCAGCATCTTTCCTTGTGAAGATGGTGGAGTTTGTGATCAAAATGTCAGTTAAAATCAACACTTGGATGTAGCTGGAAGCCTGAAAAGAGTTTGTGTCATGTATGCTGGGCAAGCACTAGATCCTTTCTGGAATAACATGTCATTATGGAATTAAGGAGTGGGTGAATTCTGGACTTTTTTTTAAACTCTTAGTTCTCAATTTTATACCAGAAATGGGCTGTTCTTCAGAGGCCATTGAATGAAAAATGATGAGATTTGTGGGGAGAGAAATAGAGTTAATGTTCCCAGATTGAATACCCTTTTTAAGAATTGGGAAAGGGGCAAGAATTCCATTTTAAAACTGTGGGATGCTTAGGGAAAGGGGATGTTTCTGTTAGGGTAAAACTCGGGTGATGGTGGGATTAGACTGTAAACAAGATTACCTGGTCAAAGAGTGAATTGGAGTAGTTTAAAAGTGGGAACGTAGGGAGCATGTAGAGCAGAAAGATGAGCCCCAGCTTGTCAGGCTGGGGCCAGGGGTGGGGGGGGGGGGGAGGAGATGGGAAGAGAGAGCAAATGAGCTGTACCAATATCAGTCAACCATTTGTTACAGACAGAAGCCATATTACCTTAGGTTGTAGAATTAAATATGGAGTCCAGAAGGTGGCAGCGCGTTCAGACAGAAGATGAGGTGCTGTTTCTCAAGTGTGCTTTGGGGTTCGTTAAAGCAATCCAGGAGGCCATGGTGTTGAGTCAGATGAAAGGGAATTGATTTTTGTTTGCTGGAGTAGTAGATAAAGAAAAATCTGTAAATATAATACACTTGGATTTCTAGAAAGCAGTTGATTAGGTACGTATAAAATCTTGCTACACAAGTAAAGGAATGTACAATATTTGGGATGAAATTTGGCATGATAGTGGAGTACCTAACTATCAGAAAACAGGTTGAGTGGGTAATTTTTAATTGGCAATGTAACTCGTAGGGCGCATCTAGAATCAATGCTAGAACCTAAACTGTTTACAGTGTATATTAGTGACTGGGAAAGAAGGGGCTAAATTTGCTGCTGTTAATAATGAAAGTTGGCTTAGCAAGTTGTGAAGACACTTAAAGCCTACAGAAGGATGTGGATAAGTTAAGTGTGCAGACAGGAGTTGTCAGATCAAGTATAAAGAGGAGAAAGATGAGATTATCCATTTTGTAAGGACGATTGAAAAGGCAAATTACTACTTCAACAGAATCTAACTGCAAAATTTCGTGGTGCATTGGGATCTAGGAGTTTTAGTGCAAGGAACCAAAAAGATTGGCTTGCAGGTACAGCAGCTAATAAAAAGGCAAGTAAAATATTGGCCTTTATTGCGTGGGGTGTGGAGTATACAAGTAAATGCTGCACCATAACATCTCAGGGTACTGATGAGACTATAGCTGAAGTTATGCTTTCCATATGCAATGTAGTTGCACTGGAGTCAAGTGACTTTTTTTTCAGTTTAACTATTTATAAAATAAAGCTCTTAAATATCTTGCCATGGTTTACTATGATTATGGCAATGAACTATAAATTCTTTGCTTTTGCCAAGGTAACTCCTGTTGAATTACTTCTAGATATTACTGGTTTCACTTTTAAAATATTATTTGCATTGTTTTCTTTACTGGTTGGGGTAATTATTTATAACTACAGGAACTGGTGATTTGATTTAATTCAGGTTCATGACTATAAGGAAGGCACACCAGCTGAGAAAACCTACTACATTGAATTGTGGGATATTGGTGGATCTGTGGGCAATGCCAGTAGCATTAAAAGCACTAGAGCTGTATTTTATAACTCCGTGAATGGTATGGAAGTTTCTTTTGCTGTTCAGTGTTTGTGTCTACAATAATTATATGTAGGCCTCGGCATGTCATAATCTGCATGATTTCTTCCTTAAACGAGTTCTAAAATTATAGAATGTTATGCGACAGAATCTGACCGTTCAGCTCTGAGATTGTGTGAGTGTTTTTCTAGTGTCATTTTCACAGAGGAATATAGCAGAGATAGAGGCCCTTCAGCCCAACAAATTCATGCCAAATACTTTGTCCATCTAGCTGGTCCCAATTTCCTGCATTCAGCCCACATCCTTCCAGGCCTTTTCCTTTCATAAAGCTGTCCATGCACTACTTAAAATATATTATGCCTGCCTCAACTACTTCTACTGGAAGCTCATTTCATATACTCATCACCTTCTTCATGGAAAAAGTTGCCCCTCGGGTACCTTCTAAGTCTTTCTCCCATTGCCCTAAATCTATGCCTCCTAGTTTTGGACTTCTCTCCTTGAGGATAAGGCTCATTATCCACCTTATCTTCACCTCTCATAATTTTAAACATTCCTGTGTTCCAGGAATAGAGACTTTGTCAGGCCAATCTATCCCTGTAACTCAGTCTTGGTAACATCACATAAATTTTAATGCAGTTTTCAGTTTAACCACATCTCCATCCTATAACAAGGTGACCAAAACAGTACAAAGAACTCCAAGAGCAACCTCAACAACTCCCACTGCAACATAAAGCCCCAACTCACTGCCCTGACTGATGAAAGCCAGTGTGATAAATGCCTTTTTTCATCAGCCTGTTCCCTGTGAAACTGCTTCCAACAAACTATTTGCTTGTACCTTGGGTCTCTCTGCTCCATTCTGCTCCTTAGTGTTCTACCATTCATACTCTACTTTCTTTTGCTTCATTCATGAATATTCATAAGTGTCTGCCTACTTCTACAGAATAACTCATGGACTCTGCTTCACCAGCCTGCAGCTTTTAAACTGTCTTTAGCCAAAATAATTGCCTTTTTCATACTTGAAACACTATTCTTTATATTTCTTTCTCATGCACACTATGAAGCTATTTTGTACATTAAAATTAATTATAAATTAATGTTTTCTTCCTATTTAAATCTGTTGCTGGATGTTAGATCCCTTAAGCCTTGGTTAGATGGGCACCAGCGTTATAATGAATGCTGAAATTCATTAAAGTGATATCTATCTTTGCAATATTGTTGATCTATATACAGTGCTTTGTAAAAGTATTCATCCCCCAACCCTTGTTCACATAAATGAGTATTGCAACCAGGAATTATGATCAATTTACCTGAGAACTTTTACTTGTAAATTAATTGTTTTTTTTTTAACCACAGGTAAAATTGTAAAGCATGAAAAACTGAAAAACTGAAATATCAGCAGTTTAAAAGTATTCATATCTCTTTGCTTAGTACTTATTTGAACCACCTCTCACAGTTATGATAGCCAGTTGTCTTTTTGGATAAGTCTCTATTAGCTTTGCACAGCATGATGGAACAAAGTTTGCCTGTTCCTCTTTGCAAAATTGCTGAAGAGGTGCCAGGTCAGTTGGGGAGTAGCAGTGCACAGTGATCCTGGGGTCTTGCCAGAGATGTTCAATTGGGTTAAAGTCAAGACTCTGACTGTGCCACTCAATGCTATCAACTTTCCTCATTTGAAGCCACTTCATGGTTGCTCTGGCATTGTGCTTTGGCTGGCTGTCCTACTGAAAGACAAACTTCCTCCCAGTTTAAGCTTTCTGGCAGAGACTAGCAGGTTTTTATCCAGGATCTCTCTGTATTTAGAAGCATTCATCTTCCCATCAATCCTGACCAGATTTCTAGCCCCTGCTGCTGAAAATATCCCCAGAGCATAATGCTAGCCCCACCATGCTTTGCAGTAGGGATGGTGTTACCTGGCTGGTGTGCAGTATTAGATTCACACCACATGTACCGCTTAGTGTTGAGGCCAAAAAGTTCCACTTTAGTCTCATCTGACCACAAGAACTTCTTCCACATCTTTACAGTGTCTTCTAAATGATGCTTGTAAATTCCTCACTCTCTCTTTAGCCAGTGTTTCTTCCTTGCTACTCTTCCATAAATGCACTTTTCGTGCAAGGCCTTTAAAGATTGTAGAGCCTTGAACTTCATCCCCAGTGGCACCCACCGACTCCTGCAGCTCACTGTGACAGCTGGCATCACAGTAGCCTCGCTTACAAGTACTGTTCCTCTCACAGTGAGGTGGGGTGACCTAACCTAGGCAGTGCGGCTGTGGTTTCGTTGTTTTGCACTTTTTCACGAAGGACTGCCCTCAGCTTTGAGGAATGTTCAGTGCCTTTGAGATGGGTTTTGTACCCTTCCCAAGATATGTGCTCTGTGTTACTATCATTTCCCTGACTTGCCTTGAATCCTCTTTTGCCTTCATTTTGATTTGGTCTGTTGAAAATATACCATACTGTTGGACCTTGCAGAGAGAGGGGTTATATATTCTTACGAATTATTTGAAAACAGGTGATCCTCCAATTTTCGATATCAACAAATTGGGTGAGCTGTTAAGGTAGGAAAGTTAGTGTAGTAATTACAAAGTGGATGAATATCTTTACAGTCTCAATTTTTAAAAATATTTAGTAAATTGACAGATTTTGGAATTTTTCTTTAGATTTGACATCATACATCCCACCCTGCAAAAACTCATTTCAGGGAAGTAGCAGCACCACCCCAGCCCCCCGCAACCACATATCTCACCCCCCCCCCCCCCCAGTAAAAGAAAATGTGACATTAAAATATGTACTTATATTATCATGGAGTTTTTTTAAAATTCTATTACAACTTTAAGCAAGTGTGCAGGGAGTTTGGCCTCATCATGTAGGACATCAATAGAGTAGCTCCTTAGCACCTAGCCAGCTAGTTTAAATAACGTCAGCTATGCTAATGAATGAATGACACCTGTTAAACTCACCTTAACATGTCTTTTACAGTCATTTAACCCACTATGGGCAATAGAAAAGTCACTGTTGCAAACAGTGCAGCGAGCAACACTGTCTATTTTTGACCCCTATTAGGCAGGGGTGCACTTTAGTGTAGTCTGGGGTGAAGTACGTTTTATATTTTATGTTTTTGGAACACTCTGCCACGGTGCTGCAGGACACAAAGCTGAACTGATGGACAATGAAAGGGAGAGAGAGGTTGACTGTAAAGCCCGCCCACAGAGAAAACTGATAGGTCTACTTAGCACAAAGAGAGACCAATCAGGATGCTCTCTGTGTTAGGCTCTCGCTACATTGCTCACTCTCTCGTTTGCGCGTTCTCTCACACTCTCTCAAAAAAAAATCAATTTCCGGGATATTGTATATAATTTGCGGGCGTCAGGGAGCCACTATCAATATACAGGAGACTCCCGGAGCTTCCGGGAGAGGTGGGACGTCTGTGACATGATGCACAACGTTCTGTAGATAAGCTCAAAATCCTAATTCAATATATTTTAAATTTAGAAGTGAGACGGTAAAATAGTTATGGGGCTGAATACTTTTTCAAAGTACTGTATGTCTGTGAGGTCCATATTGTTATAAGAATCCCATGCAGCTGGATCTCAAGTAGCTTTATAACTATACAATAGTTTTAAGCTTGTTTTTCTGTTATCAATATTGAACTGATGCTTTGTTTCTTTTGGATGTTGACTCTTAAAGGTATAATATTAGTGCATGACTGTACTAACAAAAAGTCATCTCAGAATCTGTATCGGTGGTCTTTAGAAGCTTTGAATAAGGATTCCACTCCTACTGGAGTCATAGTAGCAAATGGGTAAGTTTACTTCTGCAGTAATGCCTTCTCTAATTCTACAAGCAATACAGTACACTTATTAGTATATTCTTTGAAAACTTGAGGGGTATTATTCAGAATGTACATAAACCATAGTGAATTTACTTAAAATTTGATGCACACAATGCATGCTGATAACTTTTAAAAGTAGTTGATCTTTTGCCAAATTGCATATGGATAGTCCTGATAATATTGAACTTTTTGGTTGAAGTAAAATGAGACGAGAAGTAAGAATCGGTGTGAAGAGGGAGAATGTTTAAGACATATTGAAACAGAGGAGAAGAGGAAATGGAAGGAGGCAGCAACAGATAAAAAGAGGAAGATGGATGATTTGAAATAAATGCAGGAGAATGAAGAGTAATTTTATGCTAATTGATTTTCAATGAACTTCATCACTGCCTGGAAAATCAGTCTGTGACCAAAAAATTCAAACAATTGGAGAAAAATAATAAAGGTGAATTTGCATGGGAACCAATCATTGAGAAGGGTAAATGACGATAAGTTCGGTGGTTGGGTGGGTGGAGGGTGTTGAGAAATTGAGCAATGATGATGTGGGAGTAGAAAATGTTGGACACAATTGGTTTCGCAATTCCTGCTGTGTACCATTTCAGAATTGGATTGATGTTTATAATTGAATGAGATTTATTTTTTGTGTAATTGCATGCATATAGATCATGCAAAAGTAAGAAATTGTTTTTTTTTAAATAGGGACTATGATCGGGAGCAATTTGCAGATAAGCAGATTCCTTTGTTAGTCATTGGTACAAAGTTGGACCAAATCCATGAAACTAAAAGGAATGAGGTGTTGACAAGGACTGCATTCTTAGCAGAGGATTTTAATGCTGAGGAAATTAATCTGGTATGCTTCTTTAAATCCCTGATTCTAATAATAAAAATAACATTTTATTCATTTGAACACAATTTAGGAAATTACTCTAGTAAAATGTATGCAATTATTGCATAGCAAACAGTGGGTCAGATTTGGATAGAAATTTGTTGTAGATGCAAAGCATGTTCTGCTTTGCTTTTAGAATTCCTAATCAAATTTATGGAGCATGAAGCTCATAAAGTATTGTTAATGTGTTGTCTACATGCAATTGAGTAAACATTTTTAACACCTAGATTAGTATCATCATGCCCAAAATCAGCTATAGTAGGTTTAGTTTTAACAGTTCATCCTAAAATTAAAATAGTTTGGTGGTTAGATTGCAATTTAATATTACTTGCCAATCTAATCAATTGCATTTAATCTATTGCAAAAACCTAAAATTTTACATAAGTCTAGATTGACTATCTAGCACTGATGATTTTGTGCAATTGTCCAAGTATCTTCGGCCACAGTTGAGAGAACTATCTTGCAGATTAGTTTGCATATCATAGTCTCTTATATCATCGTACTCTTGGAACCATTCCCTTCAGTCAACATTTTGGGTTCCTCCGCTATCACTTCTGTGCAAACCTGGCCTCACTGGTAGATAGGGCCCACTAGAGATGGCAGAGTAGATGTGTATAGTTAAGACCTCCACAGCCTTGATCCTGGACCCTTTGAAATTTATTTCATCAGCCAACCAAGAGCAAGGAATAGTGATAAAGTTGCCACCTGGTGAATCTGTATATTTTCTGTCACTTGTCTGCTGTCCCACCTAGTCTGACCTCGGCTCACTCACGATCTGCATAGTTCTATTAGAATTCCCGTTGTGTTCCAATATACTGTATACCTCAAATAATAAAGGACTATCTTATTTTAAAATACAGGCAAATCAATTGTTTACTTCAAATTATACAACCGCTGTGAGTTTGCAATTTGTTAATTCACTTTTTTAACAATTTATTACAGGATTGTACCAATCCACGTTACTTAGCTGCAGGATCTTCCAATGCTGTGAAACTGAGTCGATTTTTTGATAAAGTAAGATAACGTTTTAATCTGTACTGTAGCTAGTCTTAACGTCATTGTAACAGATGCTGACAAATTGCAATTTAAATGATAATTTGTCAGATTACAGTAAAATTATAAATTAAGAAGTCTTATGAATCCTAGTTACTGAAATTGCTAAACTAGCATGTCACTTTTTAAAATGTGTGTTTTAGTGGCTGAGAGTATCATAGCTATGTCTGCTCACTGGGTTCTTTTGGCTTTTGGGGCTTAACAGGTCTGTGCTGCCCAATTACACATGTCACCAGTTAATGTACTGAGCCATGTGTCTTTGGAATGTGAGAGGAAATCGGAATGCCCACACGTCTTGGGAGAATGTACAAACTCCTTACAGACAGGGGTAAAATTGAACCTGGGGCTCTGCTGCTGTAATGGCATTACAGCAGCTGCTACTCTGATTGTTTATTAAATAAAAAAACAATATCTCTAAATGGGGAATTTGAATTTTGACAGCTATTTGGTCCAGAAGGGCATGCTAGGTCAGGGGTGGGCATATGGCCCCCGGGCTGTAGTTTGCCCATGCCTGTGCTAGGTGAAACACCAGGCGTATCTAAAAATGAGTTACCAGCCTGCTGAAGTTATGACATAGAACCTCATGCATGCATTGGATAGCTCTGCAAGCCCACGACCAACCATCAGATCAAAGTTCTGCCACAGTGTTGAATGGAAGTAAATAATTAAACCGTTAAAAGGAGGATGATGCACTAGAGTTCATCTCTATCCTCAGTGATAGCAGAGCTCTGCATGAGAGGCAAAGCACTTGCAACCTTTAGCCATAAGTGGTTTGTTTTGGCTTCATTCAGAATAGTGTCTAGGACCTAACATCATTTTCTATCTTAAGATATGAAGTGGGAATGTTTAATTCATTGCAACTATTCACAGTGCAACATCTGCATACAGCAGGACTTGATTGATGTGCAGCATTTAACAGTCGTGAATCGTAACTTGTAAGCTATGACTAGCTCCATAAAAAAAACCACGTAGTGCTGGTGTTTAAGGGTATTGTTATCGCCAAGTCCCCACCATCAACGTCTGAGATTTACAATTGACCAGGAATGTTAACTGAACACAAGTAATGTACAGTAGCTACAAAAATGGGCCACAGGTTGAGGATCCTTCAGCATGTGACTCAATCATTTGTCCCCCACTGATCCCACAACCTAATAAGATGCATCAGAAGTTGCAATGAGATGCACTCCTCATGTCTGTAGAGTACAACTTTAATAACATTTGTAAAGCTCATTACTGTCCTGGAACAAAGTAGTTTAGAATGGCCATTCCAAACATTGTCTCTACACCACAAGTACATCTTAGTTGCCATACATACCAGCTAACAGGAGTTACTTGCCTTGGCTTGTCTGACAGCAAAATCAATGATCAACCATTGAAGATGAGAACAGCAGCCAGTGAATGATTCATGGAGTTTCCCTCCGAGTCATGAAGCATCCTGGCTTATCCATATTTTTGTTTGCCTTCATTATCACTGTGGCCAAGAACTGGCACTCCCAGTCCAACATGGCACAGAGTGGGGGGATTTTGTCAAACAAATCTATTGAAGTTTTAAAAAATGATAATGGGATAAATGAGGAGAGAGCAATGGATGTCTGCAAGGACTCAAGACCTTTGATAAAGTCCTGCATAGCAAGCTATTCTGGAAGGTTGGATTGGTCTGGATCCAGGGAGTGAAAGCTAATTGGTTTGATGGTAGGAAGCGGAGAGTGGGTTTCAGTGGTTGTTTCACAAGCTGGAGCCCACGGGTCAGTGCTGGGACTTTTGTACACTATGTATATAAATGTTTTGGATGTGAATATACAGGGTGCGGTTAGTAAGCTTGTGGATGATACTGATATAGATGGTACCACAGACAATTAAAAATGATTAAAAATTACTGGGTGATCTTGATCATCTAGGTAAGTGGGCAAATGTCTTTCCGTTTGAATTAGTGTAGTGTGTTGTATTTTGAGAAGTCGAGCCAAGGTAGGATTTGTGCGGTGAGTGGTCGGGCCTGGTGAGTGTTGTGAAATGCAGAAACCTGAAAGTACAAGTACATGGTTCTCTGAAAGTGGAGTGACAGGTTGATGAAAGAGGAAGTTAGCATATCGGACCTCAGTCAGGGCATTGAGCGTGTGAGTTGGGACATTATGTTACGTAACATTTGTGAGTCTGCACTTTTGGTTGCCCTGTTGTTGACACTTAAACAGGAACAAGTGCAGAGATGCTGTCGGGACTCAAGGGCCTGAGAAGTTTGGGCAGGCTCATTTTTTATTTTTTGGAGTGTAGCAGATTGAAATGCAACTGATTAGTAGAGGTGTATAGATTGGGTGAGCTCATGTAAGCTTTTTCCTGTGGAGGAGGAATGTAAAAACTAAGGAGTACAGGTTTAAAGTTGGAGCTGAAAAATTTAAAAGGGATCTGATGGGCAACTGCTTCATGCAGAAAATGATGCATATAAAGAATGAGCTGCCAGCGATGTGGTTGAACTGGGTGCAGTAACAACGTAGGAGGGGTTCGGGGGGGGTATATGGGCAAATAGAACTAGTTTGGCATGGTGTGTGGGGCTGAAGGCCTGTTTGAATGCTGTATTATTCTGACTCTAATTCTCTGTAACTCTGTATCGGGTACAGAGTTTTTTTTTAAATAACCAGAAAGACTGCAGTAGTTTGAGAAGTAGCAAGCCATCACCGTTGTAAATTAGAAGAAAAGCATGTGATCCTAAATTCTAAGGATGTGAAAAGACTGCTTCAGTTTTAGACAGAAGCCAAGAAGAAGGGCAGGATTAAATGGCTAGAAAATATCATTCTACAGAATTCCAAAAGCTATTATAAGTGGAGATGACAAAGTTGACACTGAATCTCCAAAAGAACTTTTACAAAGTTTGGAGTGTTTTTGTGCAACTTGATGGCTTACCATATTGCATCTATACCTGTACATACTGACATACAACTACGCAGGGAGTTGTGTTATTTGGGTTAGAGTGAGGGGTGATTGGTCCCTTATTACAAATCCAGTGTTCATATTATTGCCAGGAGTTCAGTGGTAAAGTAACTTCTGACTAAGATTTTAAATTGAAGTTGCTCATTTTATTTGAAGCATTAGGCATTTTTGGCATGTTGTTGTGATTTTAATCCAGTGTATTGTGCTGTTATTTATAAATCCATTGTACCTTTACAACACAATTTGTGTTTTTTTTCCCATAATGGCAGTTGAGAAAGTGATCCATATATAACAAAGGACTAGACAGTCTTGCCATTGACACATGTTACCAGATTATCAAAGCAGCAAATTACATGGATAGCTACCAACTTAATAATAAATGATCTAAAATTGTCACATGACACTGTATCTTTGTTTTCAGAGTGTATGATACATATTAGGTGCTGGTTTCACTAAGCGTGTATGGTGTGTACATCTAGTAATTGTTGCTTTGTTTTGAGTTTTTAGGTCATAGAAAGAAGGTATTTTTCACGGGATAGTAATCAGGTTGGTATTTGCTTAAGTGTTTTCTCACAAACCAAGTGGTGTATATAGCATTTTTCCCATTCTAATGGTACAGGTAAATAAACAGTTCAAGCAAAAATTAGAGGGGGAAATAGAGATTATTAATTTCTGGATCAAAGAGCTTGTGGATTAGAATGCTGCTCCAATAGTGATCAGCCTCAGTATCTTGTACAGCTGGATCACTTTGGCTCATTTGGTTATACTTCTGTCTGTGTGTAGCTAACTGTACGTCCTAGTTCTCCAACATGTAATCTACTTGTATATCTGTGTAATAAGTATTGCAAGATGAATTGGAGATGTGATGCATTAATCTAAGTTTGTCTGTTGGAATCAGAATCTGGTTTATTATCACTGACCTTTGTTCACAGCATCGTAGCATTTCAAGTAGATTGAAGGACTGAAGCCCTTGTCAAAAAGCAAATCTTTTTCTCCCCCAGTCAATATCATAAAACTACTAATGGGTTTTTGTTGGCTGCAAGTAATGAGAAGATTTACTGTTATATTATAATACTGAAAGACTTTCTAAGGCCATGAGCCATTTGTAAACTGAAGATGAAAGTGACCTTCTATATTTAAAAAAAACACTTTCCATTCTTCTGTTCCAAGTGCCTTTTGGATTAAGTTTGTTTCCTTCACCTTAAAGAAAACCTACCCATTTGTCTGTATCTTCCCTGAAGTGTTTTCAATGTGTTGACCCCCTTTCTTGGAAAAGGAGATCAATACCATACAAATGTAATCTCACCAGTACCCAATGTAACTGAAGCATAATTTCCCTGTTTTTCTATTCATTTAGGGATAGGGTTCCCAACCTGGTGTTGATGGACTCCTCAGTTAATGTTAGGGGCCCATGGCATAACGTTTGGGAACCCCTGAGCTAGGGAATCTCTCAAGTGTTAGTGAAATATTTTCCTCCTGCATTCTTAATACGGTTTTAAATTCTCTTGTTGTGCCCATGTATAATTTGTGTCAGTATTGTCCATTTCACTGTCTCAGATTCTATTCTCAACCCCTCAGAATTGGCTGTTTCCATGAGTAGTCTTGGCTTTCCAGGAAATTTCAGCTCATTCTGGAACATGTGCGCAAAGTGCCTGAGTAGTTGTGAAACTACTTGGGCACTCTGAAGTACTTTTTGGGGGTGGGGGGCAAAGGGAGAATGCAAATGAAAAGATGAAGCAAGCGCCCCTGTATCACTTTGTTTTCTATTTGCAACACCAGCACACTATCTTGATCCTGTCCTGTAACGCAAGTGTTGATAATTGGAGTTGGGAACTTGAGTTTGGGCCAAACATATATTAAGTAGAATTCTGCATTTGGTAACTTATTTTAACTCTAAAATTTTCTTTTTCAGATTCCTAGTTTTGCTGATCGAAAACGTTTTGGAACAACAGGTGCATTGAAGGTTCTTCATTATGATTAAGCATGATTGCCAGTGGCTGTAAATTTGTGGAAGCAAATTATTTTGAGGAAAGGAAAAGAGTAGTGCATTACCTTTGCCTTTCAGTGTAAAATATTAAGTAATCAGAGGGTATTAAGAGAATATTTGAAATATTCAAGGAGCTAAATTACTTTTTTAATATCAGCATTATTGGTTTCCTTTACAACAAATGCATATTTCAAATTCCAGTTTAGAATACCTAATACTTTATGTCAAGGGAACTGTACATCCTACTCCTCTTCTAAGCTTCTGTGCTGTTGACTTCAGTGAAGCTGAATTTTGGGAATCCAAATACAGGATAAAATTCTTACCTGATCTCTGATCTGTAAATTACAATTCATGTGGTAATGAATCCTTAAGATGGCAACTTTTTAGTATCTGAATGAAGTGATATGTAGTATAGAACTTGGTTTCAAATGAGGTAAATAGAATCCAACTAGTTGAATTAGTAGACATGTAAATTTGAAGATGCATGTAAATTTAGAATCTTGGCAACAAATGTACAAATCCTTTTCATATGGAAATAAAAAGAAAAACCTGGTAAAATGCACTATTTCTGTAAATGGTGAAAGAAAGCTGTTGGTGTTCAGAAGAATCTGGGTTCTCATGTGCATGAAACACTAAAAATTTAATATACAGGTACAGTATAAAGGTGTACCTTTAAATGAAAATTTGAGGTGTACCACAAACAAAAAGGTGAACGTTACACCGATCTTCATTCAAATGGATTTCAGTACATGAATAGAGATGTCTTGTTACAACTGCATCTGGAATGGATTTTCTACTTGGAGAGGATATACAAGTAATAAAGGAGTACAATTACGTTTGCAAAATTGGATGGTAAGTTTATTGCGTGAGGACAGATGAAGCATACTCAACCTGAACTCTTGCATTCGGAGGAATAAAAGGTGAACTCTTGAAGTGTGCCAATTTCATATGGGCTGAACATACTTGTTGTAGGGATAATGATTCCCCTTTCAGCTTTAATTCAGGAGTGACAACCTCAAAATTCAAGGTCAGGAACTCAGGATGATAAAGCAAAAATTCTTTATCTTGTGTGCTGATTTAATGCCCAATAGATCTGTGAAGGCTCAATAGCGAACTACATCCTTAAGAGATTGAATGGCCTTAGATATTAGAATAATTATTGTTAATATTAGAAATTGGTTGTGTGGTAAAAGAGCAACTAAAATCTTTAAAATGGAGGAGCAAGCATGAGTGTCTTGTGGCCTAATCTTGCTTTTCTTATGTAAATATACTTGCATTTAACTTAGCAAGGTTTTTGTGTTTCTGCTAGAGCCTGATGATGTACTTATGCAGAAATATGTACCTAAAGTCATTCAGTCATATTGCCAAGGGACATGTAACGCTCAGAATATATGTTCAGCAGGTGTTTGTTAGCTGAGAAAAGGGATAAACATCTCTTATGAGAACCAAAGGCAATTTTGAGCAGTAATAATATAAACCACTGAATGCAAGGTTAATTGATGAATTTATATATGTATATACTGATGTAATGTTTTAACGTGTGTCTCAGGCAATGGACAAACACTCTATCAACTGTCTCTTTGGGCAGACTTCAATCTCAACACTAAACCAAAGTATTATCTGAGATATTTGCTTTTTTAATAAGCAGAGCTTTTTTAAAATACACACCGAGTGCCAATGCTGTGTAGTATTTTGCATGTTTGAAGGTAAAGTTAATGCTGTGAATCTCAGGAATTTCTTTTACTCTTGAATGTCTACTACTTACAATTGTTTTACTCAATGACCAGATTTTCAGTCATGCGTTAAGATAATCTGTTTGGACCGTGGGACTAAAGTAATCAACACTGGAACTGCAAAACTAGCTGATTTGTTTGCAAGGCAAAAGACGTTCCTGCAATTCTATTTTACTCTTCCTTTCAAGGTCACTTTCCTTTGGTAGCCACTACTCGTGTAACTTCTTTCAGTATGCTCCTATTGTAACAAGCAAAAGTTTGTAGTTCTAAAGATTACATGGAATAAACTAGAAATCACTTTTAATGTTTCTAACTCTGGTATGTGATCCAAATTTGATTTATAAAAATTGGTAAGTTTAAATGTGAAAATTTGCTGTAATCTGTAAGAGATCATTTTAAAAACATGTAAAATACTATTTAATGGGTATTGCACTTCAAAACCATTGAAAATTTATTTTGAAACTTGAATTTAGTTAAACGTATACATTTATTGGAGGAATTAATAAATAAGTAGTCAAGTGCTTTGAGCCGTGATTGTAAAGAATACTTTGCATGATGGTGTATTTCAAACATCCTTGGGTCAGATATAGGACTGCTTTTCTGCACAAGAATAACCTGTCTGCACCTTTCTGTGGGTTTTTTAGATGGGGTTATCAACTTTCCAAGTTTAGAACATCATGCTCATAGAAGATTGGATTGTCTAGTAATGCCTAATGGTTTATAGGAAGGCAAATTTTATCATGAAAAGGTGATGGAAGTAGAAAGGTGCATCACATTTGCTTGAATTTGAACCTGCTGGGTTGCAGACCTAGTGTTGGAAGGCAGACAGCTGATTTTTGAATCATGTAGACATAATAGGATTAATTTTCTCAAATTTTTTGACTTCAAAGAAGAGTTTCAAAAAGAGACTTCAAAATAAACAAATTTTTTAAGATAATCATACACATGGGATTTAGTTACACTCTCTGATTAAGCCTTTGCTATTTTCTCCCTTTTTAACCATCCTTTTGACTTGTTAAAGTAGCTTGAAAGGAAGTCAATGAAAATGAGTAACTGCCTAACATCAGTGATACGGGGAGAAATGCAAGAATCAACATTTAAGGATGTAATAATAGAACTCCTCACAAAGACTGAGCAGAATCAGCATCAATTTATGAAAGTTGTGTTTGGCTAACTACTGGAATTAGGGTATTTTGAGTATTTGAGCTATGGAGTAAATATGGGGAAACTGGTGGATCTGTTATGTTTGGTTTTTTGGTAATCCTACACAAGAGATTAATTATAGACGGAGTTATAAAGCATGGTAAAAGGCCCCCATGTTCATGCTAACCAGTGGGACCCATTTACTTTAATCCCATCTTCTAGTACTTGGTCCATAACATTATCTGCCCAATGATGTCACGAGATGGACGAGGTCTTAAATAAATGCCTTTTAAATGTATCTACTGTGGGAGTTATGAAAGCTGGTGAGTTCAGGGAAGAGAGCAGTGATTACCTGAAAAATATGGATATTATGAAAAAGGGGGTGCTCTTGAAGCATATAACAGTGGATAAATCCCTGGGCCTGACAAAGTATATCCTGTGGGAAGCAAAGGATGAAGTTGCTAGGGTCCTGCTAATTTTTTTTTTATACAGGTACAGAAGACTCAAGTAGCTGATGTGGTGCCTTAATTTAAAAAGGACTACAAAAAATGCTAGAGAACCACAGGCTGGCAATCTTGCTTCATCAGTGGGATGGTTACTGGAAGGGATTCTGAGAAAGAGAATTTGGAAAGGCAAGTTCTGATTAGTGGTAGCATGGTGCAGTGTTTGGGAAATTGTGTTTCGCTAATTTGAAGGATTTTTTATTTGAGGGTATGTAGGGCATTGTAGAATGCAGTAGAGCAGAGTGATCTAGGAATAATGGTGCATAGTTCCCTGAAGGTGGAATCTCATGTGGATAGGGTGGTGAAGAAAGCTTTTGGTATGCTGCCCTTTATAAATCAGAGCATTGAGTATAGGAGTTAGGATGTAATGTTAAAATTGTACAAGGCATTGTTAAGGTCAAATTTGGAGTATTGTGTACAGTTCTGGTCACCAGATTATAGGAAGGATGTCATCAAAATAGAGTACAGAGGAGATTTAAGTTGCAGAGAAAGGTTGAACAAGTTAGGTCTTTATTCTTTGGAGCGTAGAAGGTTGAGGGGGGGACTTGATAGAGGTATTTAAAATTATGAGGGGGGGATAGATAGAGTTGACGTGGATAGGCTTTTTCCATTGAAAGTGGGGGAGATTCAAACAAGAGGACATGAGTTGAGAGTTAAGAGGCAAAACACGAGAAGGAACTTCTTTACTCAGAGAGTGGTAGCTGTGTGGAACGAGCTCCCAGTAGAAGTGGTAGAGGCAGGTTCAATTTTGTCATTTAAAAAGAAAATGGATAGGTATATGGACAGGAAAGGAATGAAGGGTTATGAGCTGAGTGCAGGTAGGTGGGACTAGGTAAGAGTGAGTAAGTGTTCGGCATGGACTAGAAGGGCCGAGATGGCCTGTTTCTCTGCTGTAATTGTTATATGGTATTGACAAAGGCAGGGCAGTTGTTGTTCAAAATTACAACAGCATGAGATCAACTGGGAAAGTGGACAAAGCAATGCCAGATGCAATTGAAGACAAGGAATGTAGTTTGTCAGAGTAATGGTGAGTATTGTACAACAGAGAGACTTAGGGCTGCATGTACTTGGGTAGTTTGGACAGGGTGGTGAAGAAACTGGTATGTTTTCCTTCATCAATTGGGGCACTGATTACAAGACCTAGATATCTTGTTATATGGAATGTGCTGCTGGAGAAAATGGTAGAAAAGCAACAATTACAATGTTTAAATGTCATTTGGACCTGTACACAGATAGAAAAGGTTTGGAGGGAAATGGCTACACAGAGGCAAATAGGATAAGCCTTTGGTCTGTATCAGTTGGCTCAAAGGGCCTATTCCATTGCTGTTTTATTCTATGAACCTAAAACTTACAAAATGTTGCCAGCATCACTGCTTCCACCACGTGCTGAGGCATTTCAAATCTGAAGGGGATCTTTTCACTGGGTAGGAAGAGAGTCCCCTTCTCTTATTCCTTGCCCTAAATCTAGGTCCTCTTGTTTTATTCGCTTATGATAAAGTTAAAACACATTCAACTCTATTGGCGATAATGCACTAGTATGGTTATCAGACTATGCAAAGAGTGGCACTAAATGGATCCTCCTTGGCTTGGCAGTTTGTGATTTGTGGGATACCCAGGGATTTGTGCCTTAGGGTCCAAATATCCCGGATGGTCTGTTGCTTCCCTGGTGCCAGGGTCCGCGATATCTCGGATCAAGTTCTCAATATTCTCAAAAGGGAGGGTGAGCAGCCAGATGTCGTGGTCCATATAGGGACCAATGACGTGGGTAGGAAGAGTGAGGAGGTCCTGAAAGTTGAGTTTAGGGAGCTAGGTGCTAAGTTAAAGGACAGGACATCCAGGATAACAATCTCAGGATTGCTAGCAGTGCCACGTGCAGGTGGGTTTAGAAATAGTAAGAAAGTGCAGATCAACACGTGACTGGTGCAGGAGGGAGGGCTTCAGATTTATAGATAATTGGACAGTTTTCCAGGGAAGGTGGGACCTGTTCCGGTGGGACGGTTTACATCTGAACTGAAGGGGGACAGATATTCTTGCAGGTAG
Source organism: Hypanus sabinus (assembly GCF_030144855.1). Taxonomy (NCBI): domain Eukaryota; kingdom Metazoa; phylum Chordata; class Chondrichthyes; order Myliobatiformes; family Dasyatidae; genus Hypanus; species Hypanus sabinus. The sequence continues at coordinate 152,055,474 of NC_082709.1, read as the reverse complement.
GTTTGCTAGAGAGGCTCCAGTGGATTTAAACTAGATACAAGGGGGGAGGGGAACCAGAGTGTAGGAACAGATGTAAGGGAGAAGGAAGAAAAAGAAGACAGTAAAGTTCTTTGTACTGTTAGAGATAAACAGAGAGGAAGAGGTGGAGAATCTGTTAAATGCTTTTATTTTAATGCTAGGAGCATTGTAAGAAAGGTGGATGAGCTTAGAGCATGGATTGATACCTGGAAATATGATGTTGTAGCTATTAGTGAAACATGGTTGCAGGAGGGGTGTGATTGGCAACTAAATATTCCTGGATTTCGTTGCTTCAGGTGTGATTGAATCGGAGGGACAAGAGGGGGAGGTGTTGCAATGCTTGTCAGTGAAAATATTACAGCGGTGCTCTGGCAGGATAGATTAGAGGGCTCGTCTAGACAGGCTATTTGGGTGGAATTGAGGAATGGGAAAGGTGTAGTAACACTTATAGGGGTGTATTATAGACCCTAATGGGGAGCAAGAATTGGAGGAGCAAATTTGCAAGGAGATAGCAGATATTTGTAGTAAGCACAGGGTTGTGATTGTGGGAGATTTTAATTTTCCACACATAGACTGGGAAGCCTATACTGTAAAAGGGCTGGATGGTTTGGAGTTTGTAAAATGTGTGCAAGATAGATTTTTGCAGCAACACTAGAGAAGGGGCAGTTTTGGATCTTCTGTTAGGGAATGAAATAGGTCAGGAGACGGAGGTATGTGGTGGGGAGCACTTCGGGTCCAGTAATCACAATACAATTAGTTTCAATATAATTAATGGACAAGGATAGGACTGGACCCAGGGTTGCGATTTTTAATTGGGGAAAGGCTAACTTTGAGAAGATGTGAAAGGATTTAGAAGGAGTGGATTGGGACAACTTGTTTTATGGGAAGGATGTAATAGAGAAATGGCGGTCATTTAAAGGTGAAATTTTGAGGGTACAGAATCTTTATGTTCCTGTTAGGTTGAAAGGAAAGGTTAAAAGTTTGAGAGAGCCATGGTTTTCAAGGGATATTGGAAACTTGGTTAGGAAAAAGATATCTACAATAAATATAGGCAGCATGGAGTAAATGAGGTGCTCGAGGAATATAAAGAATGTAAGAAGAATCTTAAGAAAGAAATTAGAAAAGCTAAAAGGAGATACGAGTTTGCTTTGGCAAGTAAGGTGAAAATAAATCCGAAGGGTTTCTACAGTTATATTAATAGCAAAAGGATAGTGAGGGATAAAATTAGTCCCTTAGAAAATCAGAGTGGACAGCCTTGTGTGGAGTCGAAAGAGATGGGGGAGATTTTGAACAATTTCTTTTCTTCAGTATTCACTAAAGAGAAGGATATTGAATTGTGTAAGGTAAGGGAAACAAGTAGGGAAGTTATGGAAACTATGCCGATTAAAGAGGATGAAGTACTGGTGCTTTTAAGGAATATAAAAGCGGATAAATCTCCGGGTCCTGACATGATATTCCCTAGGACCTTGAGGGAAGTTAGTGTAGAAATAGCAGGGGCTTTGACAGAAATATTTCAAATGTCATTAGAAACGGGGTTGGTGCCAAAGGATTGGTGTATTGCTCATATGGTTCCATTGTTTAAAAAAGGTTCTAAGAGTAAACCTAGCAAATATAGGACTGTCAGTTTGACGTCAGTGGTGGGTAAATTAATGGAAAGTATTCTTAAAGATGGTATATATAATTATCTGGATAAACAGGGTCTGATTAGGAACAGTCAACATGGGTTTCTGCATGGAAGATCATGTTTGACAAATCTTACTGAATTTTTTGAAGAGGTTACGAGGAAAGTTGACAAGGGTAAAGCAGTGGATGTTGTCTATATGGACTTCAGTAAGGCCTTTGACAAGGTTCCACACGGAAGGTTAGTTAGAAAGGTTCAATCGTTAGGTATTAATATTGAAGTAGTAAAATGGATTCAACAGTGGCTGGATGGGAGATGCCAGAGAGTAGTGGTGGATAACTGTTTGTCAGGTTGGAGGTCGGTGACTAATGGTGTGCCTCAGGGATCTGTACTGGGTCCAATGTTGTTTGTTGTATACATTAATGATCTGAATGATGGGGTGGTAAATTGGATTAGTAAGTATGCAGATGATACTAAGGTAGGTGGTGTTGTGGATAATGAAATAGGTTTTCAAAGCTTGCAGAGAGATTCAGGCCAGTTAGAAGAGTGGGCTGAGAGATGGCAGATGGTGTTTAATGCTGATAAGTGTGAGGTGCTACATTTTGGTAGGAATAATCCAAATAGGACATACATGGTAAATGGTAGGGCATTGAAGAATGCATTAGAACAGAGTGATCTAGGAATAATGGTGCATAGTTTCCTGAAGGTGGAATCTCATGTGGATAGGGTGGTGAAGAAAGCTTTTGTTATGTTGGCCTTTATAAATCAGAGCATTGGGTATAGGAGTTGGGATGTAATGTTAAAATTGTACAAGGCATTGGTAAGGCCGAATATGGAATATTGTGTACAGTTCTGGTCACCGAATTATAGAAAGATGTCAACAAGATAGAGAGAGTACAGAGAAGATTTACTAGGATGTTACCTGGGTTTCAGCACCTAAGTTACAGGGAAAGGTTGATCAAGTTAGGTTTTTATTCTTTGGAGCATAGAAGGTTGAGGGGGGACTTGATAGAGGTATTTAAAATTATGAGGGGGATAGATAGAGTAGACGTGGATAGGCTTTTTCCATTGAGAGTAGGGGAGATTCAAACAAGAGGACATGAGTTGAGAGTTAGGGGGCACAAGTTTAAGGGTAACACGAGGGGGAATTTCTTTACTCAGAGTGGTAGCTGTGTGGAACGAGCTTCCAGTTGAAGTGGTAGAGGCAGGTTTGGTACTGTCATTTAAAGTAAAATTGGATAGATGTATGGACAGGAAAGGAATGGAGGGTTATGGGCTGAGTGTGGGTCAGTGGGACTAGGTGAGAGTAAGCGTTCGGCTCGGACTAGAAGAGCCGAGATGGCCTGTCTCCATGCTGTAATTGTTATATGGTTATTTACAATCCATATCAGCAATTTGGTTGAGGAGACCAATCGTCATATTTCCACGTTCAATGAAGGTACCAAACTGGGTGAGATACTAAGTATGATTTTGTACAGGAATTTTGCAGAATGTGTAAAGTTAAATGGCAAGAATGTAACAGTGGATAATGTGGGGAAAATGAAAAGGTCATCTATTTTGGTGAAGATAATCAAAACCGAGTGTTTGTTAAATGGTTAGAGATTGGGAAATGTTAATATTCAAAGGGACCTGGTGCACGTGTACACAAGTCACTGAGGTCAATTTGAAAATGCAGCCGATGATTTAGAGAGCAAATGGTCTGTTAGCCATTTTAACAAAAGGGTCTTTGGTGCATTTGTACTGTTTTTTGCTGAAATTGCACTGCAGTATCAATCTCCCTTCCTCATCCTTGCAGCTCAACAAGCTTCCTTTGTCTACTCCCAGTTCTGACAGAGTATTTGGGCTGAAACATTAACTCTATTTCTCTTCTCTCAGATATGGCCTTGTATGATTCTGACATTTTCTGCTTTTACCATTTTGAACAAATCTTGCAAAAAGCATTTAATGTAGCAAGGATCCACAATGTATACTGGGTGAACGACTTAATTGTCCATCACCAGGAATGGCTTGGTAGAGCCACCACTAATTGAGCAAACTGAGTTGTAAAGAGCATTTTCTGCTTCAGACCCAGTGCGGTACTCACGAACAAACATATTTGACCTTGTGTTGCTAATCAGGCTGGTGCAGATGACCTACAAACAATCCTTGTGAATGCAAGATCTTGCCTTCATGTTGCAATAGTTACCAATTTCAACCTCCTGGAAATTGACTGGAAACTCAGTTGGACCAGCCATATAAATGTTGTGGCTATAAGAGCACATGTTTTGTTGTGAGCAACTTATCTCTTGACACTGTAGCGCTTTCTATAACTTACAAAGCATATGTCTGGAATGAAATAGAATATTCTCCACTTGCTTGAATTAATACAACTTCTAGTTTGACAGATATCAACATCTTCTGGACAAAACACTCTCATCCACCAACTTTGTAATGTTGATCCAATATCTGGCATCCATGAAGTACACTGCATTTACAAACCTGGACTACTTTAACAGTAGTTGGAATTCTAACATTAAGAATAGCAAGGGGAGCAAGCACTTAACAACACGACCACTTGCAGATTGCGCCTTTGCATACCATCTTAACTCGGGGAAAAAATTGCCGTTTCTCTATTGTTGGGTCAGAAACTAGAACTTTCCAAAGTTATTGTGGGTGTAGTTTTGCCAGAAACATTGCACAACTTCAACAGCTTGGCTCACAGCTACCATCTTAAAGGTATGTAAGGATGGGCGATAAATGCTGAATCTTACCTGTGTACCTGGAAAAATGAAGGGAAGTATGAGCAACAGCAGTGATGATATTTGTTATAAGGCTATGGAGTTTTTTCTGGAAATGAAAGACAATAGTTTTGATCTTCTTAAAATTTAAGTGGAATAAGTTAACACATTAGGGACTGAATGTTAGACTCTTGTGATCTTGTAGCCAAGAATAATAGATACTGCAGTTGGATCTGGGTGCAGAGAAAACGTGAGGTTTTAAATTTCATTTTCCACTTAGTCGACTACGGTGTGTAGATTATTATTTTGGTTGGAGTTCCAGACAATCCTGTAACTGCATGCTTGCATCTCCTTAAACATGTCTTGCTTCTTTCTTTTCTAGCACAACAGCTGAGGACATAAATGCTGAGCAAGCTGATTTGATATCTACTGTAGGAAAGATGCCCTCAAATGTCTACAGGTAAATACGTATAGGAAGATAAATTTGGGATTGGAGATTGTGTTTGTTTGTGAGTACTTAGGGTGGTGAGAAAGTAAGTTTACAGCTATAAATTAATAAAGAATGGAGGGGAAAAGTGAGAATAACTCCAGCAAGCTGTGCAGTGCTTAAAAGCTGTCCAAGGTGTATGCTGTACCTAACCAACTCAAAGGTGCAAGGTTTAAAGGAAAATAGACAATGGCCAAAATCGCAGAAGTTCACTTGAACTCTTATGACCCTGTAAAGAAACAAAACCCACTTAAAGAGATCTAAGCACGGAGCTAGGTGGTCATGATAAGAGTGAAAAGACAGGGCAGAGGCAGGATATTGGTTTGAAAGAACAATGAGATTAAGGACAGTTTTAATAGGATGAGGTGATGATGATACTGAAGTGGAAAATAATTGTACCTGAGGGGAGGGAACATTTAACACATCAACAAGCACTAAACCAAAAAGGCATGTTGACTGTCCAGTGCTGTAAACTAAGTAAGGTCAATTAGTGAAGAAATTAAGTTTGAAGTAATCTTTGCCCTCCAGTCAGAGAGATAAAGTTCAGGAAACAAAAGCTGCAATATGACTTTTAACTTGACTGAATGACTACTTGTAGTGCAGTTTCACATCATACTTAACCAAATAACACACCGATTATGATCCCATCTGCCATCTAAATATTCCCACCACTGGAGCAGCATTGACCATCTACAAAATGCACTTCGAGCTACTGTACCAATACTTTTCAACAGCATGTCGCAAACTGGAAACGGCCACTATTTGATGAGAATCAGTCAGTGGGCAAATGCAAGTTCTCATTATCACTTGCAATTTATCCTCCTAATCTCACAAAATCCTGCTCTGTACTGCTAGTTCATCACTAAACAAGATTCTGCAACTCTAATTAAAGCTGTGTGAACTCACCAAGATTGCAATAGGTGGTTGATAGCCATCTTCCCATGGAGGCTTAGGAATGGATCATAAATGCAAGTGTATGTAATACACAGAAGAATTTTAAAAAGTGATATGTAGATAATTATATAGTTTGTTCCAGATTAGGTATGAAATTCAGGTTCAACATTCTGAAAATATAGTGTCCTGCTTCTCTATTCCTTTTCCTTCTTATTTTCTTCCATTTAATAGATTTTTATTATTTTCACACTTCATACTCCCTTTTTATTCTCCATGTTTGATCACTTCACTTACTCTCATTGCACTTTTATTTATTTTAACCAGATTGATTGCATCAGTTTTGGAGCATGCCTATTGCAATGTCAGTCATATAAAGTCTGCTCCCCTACAGCTGCAAAGTTCTTTCTTCTCTGAGTACTACCTCTGGTTGGTTTGAAATTTGGACCTTCTGTACATTATTTAAACACAACTAAGCGGAACAAAAATGGGCTCACTCAAGGTATGAACTCTGAATTCATCAATGATAGATCTAAATATATTTTATTTATCATAAGAGCTACATTTCATTTTTCATTTATTTTGATATAATTCACTGATATTATAATTAAAATGGTTTTCTTTAGTTTTTTAGGGTCAATTAGTTTAATTTAAAATATGCTATTCTCTAATATGCTATTATTATATTTATAATAATATAAATATAGTTTTAAATATTACCATTGAAATTCTATACTCTGTTTTCAAGTGTATTTTTTTTACCTCTGTCACAGAATTAGTATCACTTTCAGTAACTGACATTAGGTGATTTTGAAACTATTTCTGGTGAAAAATCTGTAAATCTATAACTGAACTGCATAACTTTTAGACTTTGAAACCAAACACATATTTTGAAACTTCTGCATTGCTGACAGCCAATGAATGGGAGCCAGAAAGTATCTGCCTACTGACAGGAGGTCAAATGGCTGGTTGAACAATCCTCTCTTTAGGGAGTTTATTATAAACATATTACTTAAAAGATACTAGCATTGTAAAAATTTTATGATATATAAACATTTCTGTGATAATTCAGTTTTAATTTCCACATTAATATTTGTAAATAGAGGATAATAAAGTAAACATTTTTGCATAGTATGTTGGGAGCACAAACTTCCTACTTCATAAGTATCTCTACATCCTTTTAGAAAGGAAATCTGGCACAGAAGTTTTGAGTTTAAATAATTCAGAACCAGACTTGCAAGAAACATTAAGACTGCCAGTCTTTTAAATAAGACTTGTGTTGGTTGTGTGCGATGGGTCAGTGGGTAGGGGATAATAGACTTTAGATTAATTAGATCATAGTGTTGAAAGTAATAACAAGTTGGTGTGGTTGCAGTAATTCAGAAGTGTGAAATCCCCCAGTGTGAATGGCACTGAGGGTTTATAGTGATGTGTGGTAAGGGATCTTTGGAAGAAAGTAAGAAGTTCCAATATTTTCTTTGCCAAATGGTTAATAATTAACAGTGAGTTACAGTAGCTGTAGAGTCCCAAGAGAGATTTGGAATTAAAAAAACACTCAAAATGTTAGTATTTCTTAAATCACAATCCTATAGGGAGTTTGATTGCTAGAATAGAAATGAAATGCTGAATCTGGAAGTTTCTGAAGAAGTACTGCACCCATTTGTCAGAAATGAATGTATTTTGAAACAGATAAAAGTTAAAAAAAGAATAGAAAAGCATTTATTGATAACTGGTAAGAGAAATAAATGGATCCTGTGCAAAGCAGAAAACTGCAGAATAATTTATAAAACTGCTGGACATTCAATGGTTTAAATCAGGGTTTCTCAAACAGGGTTCTGTGAGAGATCGTGATTTAAAAAAAACATTGTGCGATGTGTGATGTTAGCACTCTCAATGACTGAGCAGCCCCTTTAGAAATCTCGTTAGAGGTTTCTCAGCCCAGTGGCAGTGCACAGTAAGACTGTTTATGTGGTTGAGTCCATTCTCAGTTTTTGACGCGAGATCGGTGAGGCCATTAATGACTGTTGAGTGCTGTATTGCAATGGAGCGGAGGACAGTAGGCTGATGAGGAGTGTGAAGTGTATTTTCCAAGCATTGAATTGGCTTATCCAACCTGGGCTGTGATATCAGTCATTCCCTGGGTAAGATACACAGGGGTATTATATTAACTCTGTGTTTTACAAACATGCCTGACAGTCCAGAGTGATGATTTTTGAAGAGGAGGTGTGAGATGGATGAGGACCTAGTCCTGTGGACAATTCTGATTTAAAAAGTTAATGATAAAGAATTACAATCTTCTGAGTCACTTCATTGCACTAGTGCAACGACGGACACAAAAATACCCGTCTTAATAATGAAAGCTACTTATCTTTGCGTTTTACATGTTCTGGTGATCCGAGTTGTCTTTTCCATTGCGCCTAGTCTGTGGTAAACAACTTAGAAATGCAGCAGTGGCTTCAGCAAAGTGTGAAAAGACACTTAACTACATATCACAGCCATATGACACGTAAAAATGCTGATTATTTTAAACAGTTATTGGAATCTCAAAACAAACAGAGTAATGCTTTTATTAATAAAGTCACAGTCAGTAAAAGGATTCAGGAAGCAAATTTATTAGTAGCAGAACATATTACCCAGAAAAGGAACAGTCACAAAACTGCTGAGAATCTAATAACGCCAGCATGTAAAATTATAATGGGTAAAATGCTAGGACAAGATACAGTGTGAGAAATTGAAAAGGTTTCACTTTCAAAACAGTACAACAAGTTGGCATATTGATGACATGTCATATGATGCTAAAGAGATTTTGTGTGGTAAACTGAAAACTAACAGCTTCTATATCCAGGTTGATGAGTCAACATATTTTACCAATAAATGTCATATTGTAGCATTTATAAGATTTGTAAGTGATGGTGAAATTCAAGAAAACTTTTTTTCTGTTACAAAGAGCTGCCTGAAACAAACAAAGGCCAAGATATATTTAATGTTTGGTCTTCATATCTGGAAACAAAAAGTCTGTCTTGGGGGGGCTGAGTGCTCTGAAGATGAAGAATGGCTGTAGAAACTAGCTTACTTAGCAGACATTTTTTCATCAGATGAACTAGTTGAACAAGTCTCTGCATGGCCCTGCAGAAAATTTTTTAAGTTCAAGTGACAAGATTCTTGGATTTAAAAGAAAACAATCTTTGGAAAAACCATGTTGCAGAAGGAAATCTTGAAATGCTTCCACTGCTGCTTGGGCTTGAGAGTGAGGAAGGATATCAGAAAGTCTTGAGTCTTATTGTAAACCACCTGGAAGAACTGCAGAACAAAATTGAACAGTATTTTCCCTCCCTTTGAACACAAATGTCTGACTGGGTGAGGGACCGTTTCTCTGAATCTTCTGCTCACCTTGAGAACTTCGCTTTTAGAGAAGCAGAAGAACTTTATAAGTTGCAGGTCTGATTGTGCATTCAAGATGAGATTTACTGTCCTGCCACTGGCCAAGTTCTGGATTTCTGTGAAAGAAGAGTAAACTGCTGTTCATAGGAAAACAATGAACATTTTGCTGCAGTTTTCAACTTCTTACATGTATGAGCAAGCTTTTTTTCTTGTTTAACAAGCATCAACAGCAAGAATAGAAATGGTCTCAATTCAGTTTTAAGGTGAAATCCTTGTGTGCTTATCTTAAGTTTGACCCAGAACTGAGTATTTGTGTAGCAAAAAAACAAGCACAAGTTTCACATGCTAGGCCTACATTTGATCCTAATCATGTCACTTAGTAAGAAATTGTTTTTTTTCCAAAGTCTTCTATAAAATTGTATTTTGGACTACATTTCTATTTCTATTGCTTTGTCTTAAGGTTTTTTTTAGTAACCTTACTATTCAACATTGTCAATAAATTTTCATGTTGTAAATAGCATTAATTAAAATCAATTTACAACCTTTATTTAAATTAAATCTACTGAACCTACCTTAAGAAAAATTAATTCCCATTTGGCTTAAGTCAGTTATTTAACAGAAATTTATTATGTTTGCCTTATGAGCTTTAAAATTTATGAAAAAGAAATAGATTAATTTCAAGTGTTACGCCTGCAGCCCCCTCCTTTTTGAGAATCGCAGGATCGCTATTGATTTGGGTCAGGAGACCCAGGAAATGAGAGAGAGACCTGCAGAATGTCTTGACCCCCCCCCCACCCCCCGGCGATATAAAGCTACGGGAAACTGCCATTGTCTCTTGGAGACGGACTTGTGTATTACAATACTATGCTACGTGGAAGCCCTCAGGCAAAGTGGGCTGGTTGAGGGAGGGATTGCATCACCCCCAACCTGATTGACATCTGAGACCCTGTGAGCCAGGATAAAAGAGGGTCTGTGGGAACAGCCCCTCAGACGCACCAGAAGAAACGCTAGCGATCCCGTAATAGCGGAAGCCGATGGGAGGAGGCCACGTGCGTTCGGTTCCATTTGCCCCGGAACCGGTGGCTTTTACCATGGAAGAACGGCTTTTAGCTAACAATGGAGAAACCAACTCCCAACGACTCTCGAAGGATTGACATCATAAAAGGGACTGGGCAAGTTTTAACCCATCCTTCTCTCCAACCAAAACGCTGCAGCTTGAATGAACTAACAGTGACTTTTATATTTCCATCGGACAATACATTATCCCCTAGACAACGATAGAGCTATTTCTTATTGATTATTATTATACCCGCGCTTTTAGATTTAGTATTGACGACGTATATTATCTGTATGTTTGCATTGATATTATTTTGTGTATTTTTATCAATAAATACTGTTAAAATAGTACCACCAGACTTCAACGGACCTCTCTATCTTTGCTGGTAAGTGACCCAGTTACGGGGTTCATAACAACTTGGGGTTCTCGTCTCGAGATTTGACACCAAATTGGGAGGCCAGTGAATCGGGCTTGTAAGTCCAAACTTGGATCTGGTTACACGGGTAGCCAGACAGGAAACCAGCAAAGATGGATGTGGGTGAATTTATAGAGAACACGACTCTGGAGGTGCTAGAGGCGGCCACCAAATTGGACTTGATAAATTTGGCGAAGGGGTTAAACCTTGCAGAGGTGAGGTTGTCAATGAAAAAGCGGGAAGTGCGAAGGGCAATAACTCAGTATTATATTGGGAAGAATGTGTTTGCAGCTGAGGTATTGGAAAATATCCCTGAAAAGGTACCAGCTAGTGGGACGGCTCAGTTAGAGTTGGAGAAATTAAGGTTGGAACATGCAATTAAGGTAAAGCAGCTGAGAAGGAGAATGAAAGAGCTGAGAGAGAGAAAGAGAGGAAAAGGGCCAAGAGAGAGAGGGAGCATGCGCTCCAGCTAAAGGAGTTAGAGGTGAAATGGGAGAATGAAAGAGCCGAGAGAGAGAGGGAGCATGCGCTCCAGCTAAAGGAGTTAGAGGTGACACGGGAGCATGCGCCCCAGCTAAAGGAGTTAGAGGTGACACGGGAGCAGGAAAGAGCTGAGAAACACAGAGAGCATGAAATTCAGTTAAAACAGCTGGAAGCAGCTGAGAAAGGGAAAGAGAGAGCTGAGAAAGGGAAAGAGAGAGCTGAGAAAAGGAAAGAGAGAGCTGAGAAAAGGAAAGAGAGAGCTGAGAAAAGGAAAGAGAGAGCTGAGAAAGGGAAAGAGAGAGCTGAGAAAGGGAAAGAGAGAGCTGAGAAAGGGAAAGAGAGAGCTGAGAAAGGGAGAGAGAGAGCCAAGAAGGAGAGAGAATATGGGGAGGCAGAGAAACAAAGGAAACATGACTTGGAGGTGGAGAAGTTAAGGCAAGAGTGAAGAGATCAAGGGTCAGACCGAGAGGAGCGTTTTAATGTTAGTCGAGAGTTGAGGTTAGTAGAGACGGATGTTGATGGTTATTTCTTGCTTTTTGAAAAGGTGGCAGTGTATCAGAAGTGGCCCAAAGATCAGTGGGTGGCGCTGTTACAAAGTGTGTTAAAGGGGAAGGCACAGCGGGCGTATACGGCGTTGTCCATGGAGGAGGGAGAGGAGGAGAGTTATGACAAAGTAAAGGCGGCCATTCTCCGGAGTTATGAGCTAATACCTGAAGCGTATAGACAAAAGTTCAGAACTGTAAAGAAAGGGGGGAATCAGACGTATACCGAGTTTCCCTATGAGAAGGGTGTGCTCTTGGACCATTGGTGCACAGCAGAGATAGTGGAGGAGGATTATTGGCATCTCAGTGAGTTAATTCTGATTGAGGAATTTAAAGGTTGTGTTTCGGAGGATATCCCGATGTATTTGAATGAGAAGCCGAATAAGTCCATCTCAGAATTTGCTAGGTTCGTAGATGAATATGCCCTAACCCACAAGACAAAGTTTTCCTCAAATAAAAGTTCCCAGAGAAACCATGGGAATGATCGAGAAAGCCCGCCGGCTGAGGCAGAGGTCCCGCCGGCTGAGGCAGAGGTCCCGCCGGGAGCTAGTGGTAAGGTTGAGGGGGAAAGGCCAGACGGCCAGAGATTTCAGGGCTTGACCCGTTTTAATTGTGGAAAGGGGGGGGGGGGCATATTGCATCTAGGTGCTTTGCTCCGAGGAAAGAGACAGGAAAAGGGAAAGCAGTGGTTCCTATCGGATGTGCCGTGGTAATCAGTAAATCGACAAGAGAGCCCCAGGTAGACAGAGTACGAGAAGGGTCTGAGACTTGTCTGTCACACGGAACCGTGTCTGCGAGGGAGAGAGACACACCAGTTCCCGTACGGATCTGGAGAGACACGGGGGCTGAGCTGTCGTTGATCAGCAGTAAGGTACTAGAGTTTGGTCGCAAGACGGGAATGGTAGCTGTGAAAGGAATAAGCAAAGGGACGGAAATGGTGCCCTTACATAAGGTCATTATGGATTGTGAGCTGGTGTCTGGACCAGTTGAAATAGGGGTGCGATCAGAATTCCCGAGAACTGACGCGGACGTCCTTCTTGGTAACGATTTAGCCGGTGGTGAGGTTTGGGCAGCAATGATGCCGACAAGCTGGCCGGTGAGTGTTGTGGTCCCGCCCCTAGAGTCCCAGATCTACCCCGCATGCACGATCACTCGCAGCCTGTCGAGAAAGGCAGCTGAGAACGAGAGCACTTTAAATCCGGCCAGTTTCGATTTGGCCGAGACGTTTTTACCGACCCTGTACCACGAGGGTTTAGAGGGTGGTAAAACGAAGAGTAGTAAAGTGAAAGAGGGTAAGGGAGAGGAGGTAGATCTGCCCTTAGCAAGGAGAGAAGTTCTAGAGGCAGAAGATAAAGATGAGAAACAGATAGAGCGGTTAAGAGGTCCAGGGTTGGACATGGATGATCTGTCTGGTTTGGCAGAACTGTTTGAAGAAGTTGAAAATTCTAAAGGTGTTCCCGATAATGAAATGAGGGCAGTCCTAGATGAAAAGGGTGCCCTTACCTTGAAGAAGTCTGCTGGGTTGGCAGATGAGGTTGTTTCAGCCCGCGGGGTTGAGTTTACTCCAGAAGGGAGTTGCCCAGAGAGTAGCTGGGAGAATCGGGAATTTAGAATTTGGACCTGGTACGGGTATTGAAAGCCTGAAAGAGGCCAATGTCCCGTTTGAGTGTGTCCAAGATGGGGATGCACGTGGTACTGAACCTAGTAACGGAGCTCAGAAAAAGTTTGAGGTGTTTGATTCAGTTGAAAGGGAATGCAGTCCTTGTGGGTTAGATAGACTTGGTTCAGTGAAGAAACGGTTAACCTTGGTAATAGTGGGAAGTGAGAGTTCCCAGGTGTTTGTGCTCGACGGTGTGTTAAAAGTTAATGTGGAAATCAAAAGTGGGGAGATAAATATTATTATTGAAGGAAATGGGAAATATGTAGTACCCAAATCGAATGAAGAAAATTTAAAGCCTGCGGATCGCTTACAGATTGAGTTGGAAGATGATGGGGGCCCCCCATGGTATTGTTTTTCCAGAGTGTGGTGTGAAAAGGCAGAATTTGAAATGCTGCTTGAACAAAGAGTTCGAACTAAACACTAATAGCCTGAAGGGTCCTGAAGAGAAAGCTAGCAACTTGCGTAAAATTAAAGAATTGGGTGGAAATGCAGAAGATGGTCTAAGTTTGGGACACGGTGTTGATAAAATAACTCCTATGAAAGAAGCAGGTGAAAGCCTATTTCGCCAGGGTACTCAAGCTCCCCACGTGGGAACTAACCGGAAAAGAGGCGATGGTTAATGGGGATGCCATTTTTAAATAGCAAAAGCCGGTTTTACGGGATTTCGACAAAGCATGTGAATAATGAAGAAAACCCCATGGAAGCCTACCTGTTAAGTTTGAAAGCAACAGAAAGATTAGTATTTGCATGAACTTTTGTGGATACACGTAAGCTAAGATCACAACTCTTTAGTTTTTGTTTGCTGAAGGAAAAAAATAAAATAGGTGGTTATTAAATTGAAGTCTGATGCTACAAGACTTTAGTAAGGTACAAGATATTAAGATATTAAAGGAAGTGACACTGTAATCGTTAACTGTCTAGATGCTGAATTGAATGTATAACTGTATTACTCGGTAGTGAAAAGGAAAAGCTTTTGTATTGTGTTAGATTCTGAAATCCTGTGAGACTCGGTATTACTCCGTTTTTACCGATGGTAAAAACGTGTTGAAGAAAGGGGGTGTTATGCCTGCAGCCCCCTCCTTTGTGAGAATCGCAGGATCGCTATTGATTTGGGTCAGGAGACCCAGGAAATGAGAGAGAGAGAGAGAGAGAGAGAGACACGTGCGGAATGTCTTGACCCCTCCGGCGATATAAAGCTACGAGAAATGGCCATTGTCTCTTGGAAACGGACTTGTGTATTACAATACTGTGCTACGTGGAAGCCCTCAGGCAAAGTGGGCTGGTTGAGGGAGGGATTGCATCACCCCCAACCTGATTGACATCTGAGACCCTGTGAGCCAGGATAAAAGAGGGTCTGTGGGAACAGCCCCTCAGACGCACCAGAAGAAACGCTAGCGATCCCGTAATAGCGGAAGCCGATGGGAGGAGGCCACGTGCGTTCGGTTCCATTTGCCCCGGAACCGGTGGCTTTTACCATGGAAGAACGGCTTTTAGCTAACAATGGAGAAACCAACTCCCAACGACTCTCGAAGGATTGACATCATAAAAGGGACTGGGCAAGTTTTAACCCATCCTTCTCTCCAACCAAAACGCTGCAGCTTGAATGAACTAACAGTGACTTTTATATTTCCATCGGACAATACATTATCCCCTAGACAACGATAGAGCTATTTCTTATTGATTATTATTATACCCGCGCTTTTAGATTTAGTATTGACGACGTATATTATCTGTATGTTTGCATTGATATTATTTTGTGTATTTTTATCAATAAATACTGTTAAAATAGTACCACCAGACTTCAACGGACCTCTCTATCTTTGCTGGTAAGTGACCCAGTTACGGGGTTCATAACAACTTGGGGTTCTCGTCTCGAGATTTGACACCAAATTGGGAGGCCAGTGAATCGGGCTTGTAAGTCCAAACTTGGATCTGGTTACACGGGTAGCCAGACAGGAAACCAGCAAAGATGGATGTGGGTGAATTTATAGAGAACACGACTCTGGAGGTGCTAGAGGCGGCCACCAAATTGGACTTGATAAATTTGGCGAAGGGGTTAAACCTTGCAGAGGTGAGGTTGTCAATGAAAAAGCGGGAAGTGCGAAGGGCAATAACTCAGTATTATATTGGGAAGAATGTGTTTGCAGCTGAGGTATTGGAAAATATCCCTGAAAAGGTACCAGCTAGTGGGACGGCTCAGTTAGAGTTGGAGAAATTAAGGTTGGAACATGCAATTAAGGTAAAGCAGCTGAGAAGGAGAATGAAAGAGCTGAGAGAGAGAAAGAGAGGAAAAGGGCCAAGAGAGAGAGGGAGCATGCGCTCCAGCTAAAGGAGTTAGAGGTGAAATGGGAGAATGAAAGAGCCGAGAGAGAGAGGGAGCATGCGCTCCAGCTAAAGGAGTTAGAGGTGACACGGGAGCATGCGCCCCAGCTAAAGGAGTTAGAGGTGACACGGGAGCAGGAAAGAGCTGAGAAACACAGAGAGCATGAAATTCAGTTAAAACAGCTGGAAGCAGCTGAGAAAGGGAAAGAGAGAGCTGAGAAAGGGAAAGAGAGAGCTGAGAAAAGGAAAGAGAGAGCTGAGAAAAGGAAAGAGAGAGCTGAGAAAGGGAAAGAGAGAGCTGAGAAAGGGAAAGAGAGAGCTGAGAAAGGGAGAGAGAGAGCCAAGAAGGAGAGAGAATATGGGGAGGCAGAGAAACAAAGGAAACATGACTTGGAGGTGGAGAAGTTAAGGCAAGAGTGAAGAGATCAAGGGTCAGACCGAGAGGAGCGTTTTAATGTTAGTCGAGAGTTGAGGTTAGTAGAGACGGATGTTGATGGTTATTTCTTGCTTTTTGAAAAGGTGGCAGTGTATCAGAAGTGGCCCAAAGATCAGTGGGTGGCGCTGTTACAAAGTGTGTTAAAGGGGAAGGCACAGCGGGCGTATACGGCGTTGTCCATGGAGGAGGGAGAGGAGGAGAGTTATGACAAAGTAAAGGCGGCCATTCTCCGGAGTTATGAGCTAATACCTGAAGCGTATAGACAAAAGTTCAGAACTGTAAAGAAAGGGGGGAATCAGACGTATACCGAGTTTCCCTATGAGAAGGGTGTGCTCTTGGACCATTGGTGCACAGCAGAGATAGTGGAGGAGGATTATTGGCATCTCAGTGAGTTAATTCTGATTGAGGAATTTAAAGGTTGTGTTTCGGAGGATATCCCGATGTATTTGAATGAGAAGCCGAATAAGTCCATCTCAGAATTTGCTAGGTTCGTAGATGAATATGCCCTAACCCACAAGACAAAGTTTTCCTCAAATAAAAGTTCCCAGAGAAACCATGGGAATGATCGAGAAAGCCCGCCGGCTGAGGCAGAGGTCCCGCCGGCTGAGGCAGAGGTCCCGCCGGGAGCTAGTGGTAAGGTTGAGGGGGAAAGGCCAGACGGCCAGAGATTTCAGGGCTTGACCCGTTTTAATTGTGGAAAGGGGGGGGGGGGGGCATATTGCATCTAGGTGCTTTGCTCCGAGGAAAGAGACAGGAAAAGGGAAAGCAGTGGTTCCTATCGGATGTGCCGTGGTAATCAGTAAATCGACAAGAGAGCCCCAGGTAGACAGAGTACGAGAAGGGTCTGAGACTTGTCTGTCACACGGAACCGTGTCTGCGAGGGAGAGAGACACACCAGTTCCCGTACGGATCTGGAGAGACACGGGGGCTGAGCTGTCGTTGATCAGCAGTAAGGTACTAGAGTTTGGTCGCAAGACGGGAATGGTAGCTGTGAAAGGAATAAGCAAAGGGACGGAAATGGTGCCCTTACATAAGGTCATTATGGATTGTGAGCTGGTGTCTGGACCAGTTGAAATAGGGGTGCGATCAGAATTCCCGAGAACTGACGCGGACGTCCTTCTTGGTAACGATTTAGCCGGTGGTGAGGTTTGGGCAGCAATGATGCCGACAAGCTGGCCGGTGAGTGTTGTGGTCCCGCCCCTAGAGTCCCAGATCTACCCCGCATGCACGATCACTCGCAGCCTGTCGAGAAAGGCAGCTGAGAACGAGAGCACTTTAAATCCGGCCAGTTTCGATTTGGCCGAGACGTTTCTACCGACCCTGTACCACGAGGGTTTAGAGGGTGGTAAAACGAAGAGTAGTAAAGTGAAAGAGGGTAAGGGAGAGGAGGTAGATCTGCCCTTAGCAAGGAGAGAAGTTCTAGAGGCAGAAGATAAAGATGAGAAACAGATAGAGCGGTTAAGAGGTCCAGGGTTGGACATGGATGATCTGTCTGGTTTGGCAGAACTGTTTGAAGAAGTTGAAAATTCTAAAGGTGTTCCCGATAATGAAATGAGGGCAGTCCTAGATGAAAAGGGTGCCCTTACCTTGAAGAAGTCTGCTGGGTTGGCAGATGAGGTTGTTTCAGCCCGCGGGGTTGAGTTTACTCCAGAAGGGAGTTGCCCAGAGAGTAGCTGGGAGAATCGGGAATTTAGAATTTGGACCTGGTACGGGTATTGAAAGCCTGAAAGAGGCCAATGTCCCGTTTGAGTGTGTCCAAGATGGGGATGCACGTGGTACTGAACCTAGTAACGGAGCTCAGAAAAAGTTTGAGGTGTTTGATTCAGTTGAAAGGGAATGCAGTCCTTGTGGGTTAGATAGACTTGGTTCAGTGAAGAAACGGTTAACCTTGGTAATAGTGGGAAGTGAGAGTTCCCAGGTGTTTGTGCTCGACGGTGTGTTAAAAGTTAATGTGGAAATCAAAAGTGGGGAGATAAATATTATTATTGAAGGAAATGGGAAATATGTAGTACCCAAATCGAATGAAGAAAATTTAAAGCCTGCGGATCGCTTACAGATTGAGTTGGAAGATGATGGGGGCCCCCCATGGTATTGTTTTTCCAGAGTGTGGTGTGAAAAGGCAGAATTTGAAATGCTGCTTGAACAAAGAGTTCGAACTAAACACTAATAGCCTGAAGGGTCCTGAAGAGAAAGCTAGCAACTTGCGTAAAATTAAAGAATTGGGTGGAAATGCAGAAGATGGTCTAAGTTTGGGACACGGTGTTGATAAAATAACTCCTATGAAAGAAGCAGGTGAAAGCCTATTTCGCCAGGGTACTCAAGCTCCCCACGTGGGAACTAACCGGAAAAGAGGCGATGGTTAATGGGGATGCCATTTTTAAATAGCAAAAGCCGGTTTTACGGGATTTCGACAAAGCATGTGAATAATGAAGAAAACCCCATGGAAGCCTACCTGTTAAGTTTGAAAGCAACAGAAAGATTAGTATTTGCATGAACTTTTGTGGATACACGTAAGCTAAGATCACAACTCTTTAGTTTTTGTTTGCTGAAGGAAAAAAATAAAATAGGTGGTTATTAAATTGAAGTCTGATGCTACAAGACTTTAGTAAGGTACAAGATATTAAGATATTAAAGGAAGTGACACTGTAATCGTTAACTGTCTAGATGCTGAATTGAATGTATAACTGTATTACTCGGTAGTGAAAAGGAAAAGCTTTTGTATTGTGTTAGATTCTGAAATCCTGTGAGACTCGGTATTACTCCGTTTTTACCGATGGTAAAAACGTGTTGAAGAAAGGGGGTGTTATGCCTGCAGCCCCCTCCTTTGTGAGAATCGCAGGATCGCTATTGATTTGGGTCAGGAGACCCAGGAAATGAGAGAGAGAGAGAGAGAGAGACACGTGCGGAATGTCTTGACCCCTCCGGCGATATAAAGCTACGGGAAATGGCCATTGTCTCTTGGAAACGGACTTGTGTATTACAATACTGTGCTACGTGGAAGCCCTCAGGCAAAGTGGGCTGGTTGAGGGAGGGATTGCATCATCCCAACCTGATTGACATTTGAGACTCTGTGAGTCAGGATAAAAGTGGGTCTGTGGGAACAGCCCCTCAGGCGCACCAGAAGAAACGCTAGCGATCCCGTAATAGCGGAAGCCGATGGGAGGAGGCCACGTGCGTTCAGTTCCATTTGCCCTGGAACCGGTGGCTTTTACCATGGAAGAACGGCTTTTAGCTAACAATGGGGAAACCAACTCCCAACGACTCTCGAAGGGTTGACATCATAAAAGGGACCGGGCAAGTTTTAACCCATCCTTCTCTCCAACCAAAACGCTGCAGCTTGAATGAACTAACAGTGACTTTTATATTTCCATCGGACAATACATTATCCCCTAGACAACGATAGAGCTATTTCTTATTGATTATTATTATACCCGCGCTTTTAGATTTAGTATTGACGACGTATATTATCTGTATGTTTGCATTGATATTATTTTGTGTATTTTTATCAATAAATACTGTTAAAATAGTACCACCAGACTTCAACGGACCTCTCTATCTTTGCTGGTAAGTGACCCAGTTACGGGGTTCGCAACACAAGAAAGGTAAGCTAAGCTTAACTACCTCTTTTTTTTCCCAAGAAAGGTTGACTAAACATTCATTCTCTACTCAAAACAGCATTGACAGTTATTTTTGGATTATTATATCTACAATTTGCAGATCATGCTAACATATTGTGAGCTGTGAATATAGATTTTTATGCAGGGATTTTCTGAGACTTGGTAATTACTTCAAGGGTTCCTCCAGAGCTAGAAGGTTGAGAAAGGCTGGCTTAAATGTTTCAAAAGGGATGGGGAGGGAAGTAAAAAGGGTGGGGCATTGTTAATCATGGGTAGTATTACAGCTGGAGAAAAGAAGGATGTTATGTAGGGATCATTTACTGAGTCAGTATGGGTAGAAGTCAGAAACAGGAAAGGAACAATTACTCTATTGGGTGTATTTTACAGGCCCCTCAGTAGCAACAGGAACATTGAGGATTAGATCAGAGGGGCAGGTTTTGGAAAGGTGCAAAATAACAGAGTTTCTGTCATGGATGACTTCAACATCCCTAATATTGAATGGCACATTCTTAGTGAAAGGGGTTTAAATGTGGCAGAATTTGTTGGGTGTATCCAGGGAGGATTCTTGACACAATATATGGATGGGCCAACTAGAGGAGAAACCATTCTGGATCTAGTACTAGGCAATGAGCCTGTTTGGGTGACAGACCTCTGAGTGGGTGTGCATTTCAGAGACAGTGACCACAACTCTGACTTTTAGCATAGCTTTCAACAGGGATAGGAGCAGACAACGATGGAAAAGTATTTAATTGGGAGAGGGTTAGTTATGATGGTATTAGGCAGGAACTTGGGAGTTTAAATTGGGAACAGATGTTCTCAAAGAAATGTACAATAGAAATGTGGAGATTTTTTGGGGAGCATTACATGGGGCTTTGTATAGGTGTGCCCCATTGAGGCAGGGAAGGGATGGGGTGAAAGAATAATGGTTGACAGGAAATGTAGAACATTTAGTGAAAAGGAAGAATGAAGCACACTTAAGGTTTAGAAAGCAAAGATCAAACAGAGCTCCAGATAGTTATAAGGTAGCACAGTAAGGAGCTTGAGAGACACTAGAATGGGAGCTGAGAAGGCTTTAGCGAGTAAGATTAGTGAAAACCCCAAGACATTCTATACACATGTGAAAGACAGGAGGTTGCAAGGGTGAGGGTAGGACTGATGAGGGATAAAAGAGGAAAAATGTGCCTGGAGTTGGAAAAGGTTGGGGAGATCCTTAATAATACGTTACTTAACTATGCACCAGTCAGAGAGCCTTAACGAATGTGGTCATAGAGAAGTTAAGCACAGAAGTAGGCCCTCCGGCCCATCCAGCCCATGCCAAAAACATTTGAGCTGCCTAGTCCCATCAACCTGCACCCAGATCATAGCCATCCATACCCCTGCTATCCAGGTACTTACCCAAACTTCTCTTAAATGTTGTAATCAAGCTCACAGGAACCACTTGTGCAGGTAGCTCATTCCACATTCTCATGACCTGTTGAGTGAAGAAATCTCCCTTCATGTTCCCCTTGAACTTTGCACCTTTCACCCTTAACCCAAGACCTCTGGTGGGAAAAGCCTGTTTGCATTTACCCTAGCTATGCCTCTCATAATTTTGTATACCTCTATTAAATATCCTCTCAGTCTTCTATGTTTGAAAGAATACAGTCCTAATCCATTCAATCCTTCTCTATAGCTTGGTCCTCCAGACCAAGCAACATCTGTGTAATTTTTTAATACTCTTTCAACCTTGTTTACATCTTTCCTGTAGGTAGATGACCAAAACTGCACACAATTCTCCAAATTAGGTCTCACCAAGATCTTATCCAACTTCAACACAATATTCTATCTCCATTACCTCAATACGTTGATTTATGAAAGCCAATGTGCCAAAAGCTTTCTTTACGATCTTATTTACCTCTGACACCACTTTCAAAGAATTATTGATCTATATAACCATATAACAATTGCAGCACGGAAACAGGCCATCTCGGCCCTTCTAGTCCATGCTGAACGCTTAATCTCACCTAGTCCCACCGACCTGCACTCAGCCCGTACCCTCCATTCCTTTCCTGTCCATATACCTATCCAATTTTACTTTAAATGACAATATTGAACCTGCCTCTACCACTTCTGCTGGAAGCTCGTTCCACACAGCTACCACTCTCTGAGTAAAGAAGTTCCTCCTCATGTTACCCCTAAACTTTTGCCCCTTAACTCTCAATTCATGTCCTCTTGTTTGAATCTCCCCTACTCTCAATGGAAAAAGCCTATCCACATCTCTATCTATCTATCCCCCTTATAATTTTAAATACCTCTATCTAGTCCCCCCTCAACCTTCTACGCTCCTAAGAATAAAGACCTAACTTGTTCAACCTTTCTCTGTAACTTAGGTGCTGAAACCCAGGTAACATTCTAGTAAATCTTCTCTGTACTCTCTCTATTTTGTTGACATCTTTCCTATAATTCAGTGCCCAGAACTGTACACAATACTTCAAATTTGTCCTTACCAATGCCATGTACAATTTTAACATTACATCCCAACTCCTGTACTCAATGCTCTGATTTATAAAGGCCAGCATACCAAAAGCTTTCTTCACCACCCTATCCACATGAGATTCCACCTTTAGGGAACTATGCACCATTATTCCTAGATCAGTCTGTTCTACTGCATTCTTCAATGCCCTATCATTTACCAGATATGTCCTATTTTGATTATTCCTACCTAAATGTAGCACCTCACACTTATCAGCATTAAAATCCGTCTACCATCTTTCAGCCCACTCTACTAATTGGCCTAAATCTCTGCAAGCTTTGAGAACCTACTTCATTATCCACAACGCCACCTCCCTTAGTATCATCTGCATATTTACTAATCCAATTTACCACCCCATCATCCATATCATTAATATATATGACAAACAACATTGAACCCAGTACAGATCCCTGAGGCACACCACTAGTCCCTGACCTCCAACCTGACAAACAGTTATCCACCACTACTCTCTGGCATCTCCCATCCAGCCACTGTTGAATCCATTTTACTACTTCAATATTAATACCTAATGATTGAACCTTTCTAACTAATCTTCCATGTGGAACCTTGTCAAAGGCTTTACTGAAGTCCATGTAGACAACATCCCTGGCGAGGGTAAAGACCCTCGTCAACTTTCCTAGTAACCTCTTCAAAAAATTCAATAAGATTTGTCAAACATGACCTTCCACGCACAAATCCATGTTGACTGTTCCTAATCGGACCCTGTTTATCCAAATAATTATATATACCATCTCTAAAAATACTTTCCATTAACTTACCCAACACTGACGTCAAACTTGTAGACCTATAATTGCTAGGTTTACTCTTAGAACCCTTTTCAACAATGGAACAACATGAGCAATACACCAATCTTCCGGCACGATCCCCGTTACTAATGACATTTGAAATATTTCTGTCACAGCCCCTGCTATTTCTACGCTAACTTCCCTCAAGGTCTTAGGGAATATCCTGTCAGGATCCAGAGACTTATCCAATTTTATATTCCTTAAAAGTGCCTGTACATCCCCTTCTTTAATCATCACAGCTTTCATAACTTCCCTACTTGTTTCCCTTACCTTACACAATTCAATATCCTTCTCCTTATTGAATACCGAAGAAAAGAAATTGTTCAAAATCTCCCCCATCTCTTTTGGCTCCACACATAACTGTTGACTCTGATTCTCTAAGGGACCACTTTTATCCCTCACTATCCTTTTGCTATTAAGATAACTGTAGAAACCCTTTGGATTTATTTTCACCTTACTTGCCAAAGCAACCTCGTATCTTCTTTTAGCTTTTCTAATTTCTTTCTTAAGATTCTTTTACATTCTTTATATACCTTGAGCACCTCATTTACTCCACGCTACCTATATTTATTGTAGATATCTCTCTTTTTCTGAACCAGGTTTCCAAGTTTTCAGTGAGTTGTATTCCCTGATCCATTTGTTCTACCACTCTCCTCATTGCCCTGTTGTTCTCTGTGTAAGAGCTACCCTGGTAGGTCCTACAAAAGTGCAAAACTTCACACTTAACTGCATTGTTTCATCTGCCACTTTTCAGCTCATTTTTCCAGCTGATTGCAGATCCCTCTGCAAACCATGATAGCCTTCCTTACTGCTCACTACATCCCCAAACTTGGTGTCTTCCACAAGCTTGCTGTTCTAGATAACCATGTTATCATCCAGATCACTGGTACCATCAAAATTGGTCTTCCTCCAACTTAGAATTTCAGCCCATAGACCAAACCCATCTCTTTGCATATTTACTTTGCATCTAGTGACCACAATGCCATTAGTTTCAAAGTGTTCCTCTAATTTTGATGCCAGTAAGGTATGCAAAGCTGTTCAAGAAGGTTAAGTCGCTTGGCATTCAGGATAAGGTAGTAAATTTGATTAGACATTAGCGTTGTGGGAGAAGCCAGAGAGTGGTAGTAGAGGGTTGCCTCTCTGACTGGAGACCTGTGACTGCTAGTGTGCCACAGGGATCAATGCTGGGTCATTTGTTGTTTGGCATCTATATCAGTGATCTGGATGATAACATGGTTATCTAGAACAGCAAGCTTGTGGAAGACATCAAGATTGGGGATGTATGCGGTTCAGGACACTGGTCACAACCATACTCAACCTTTTGACTACTGACTTTGTCTGAGGTCTTCCCAATATCTTTCTCCAGAGCCTCTCCACTAACTGTTTTCTCCTATTTATGTCGGATCTCACCGCTATACAGGAGGCTACAGCGGACACAGTAAATGAGGCTCCACATACTCACAGGTGAGGTGTTGCCTCACCTGTAAGGACTGTTTAGGGCCCTGAATGGTAGTGAGGGAAGAGGCATAGGGGCACGTGTAGCACTTGTTTCCCTTGCAAGGATAAGTGGCAGGAGGGAGATCAGTGTATATGTAACTCAAAATAACTTGAACTCAAAAATAATGTCAACACAGTTCCCATCCCACACATATTATGTTGTTGAGTATCTCACAATGGGAGAAGGAGCTGAGAAATTAGAGAATGTATTGGACAAAATCTGTAAATATTGCAATGTAAAGCTAAAATTTAAAGCAATTAAAAGTAGCTTATACATAGTAAGTTAAACAACTGTCCTCCACAAATGAGATAAAACACCGAGGATTAAACTGATGGAAAGCTCTCTTATCATATTCAGCCCTAGACTTGACTGATAACTCATGCAGAGTGATAAAGAACAAACCTAATATGATATGGAATGGAACAAGCAAAATAATGGCATATAGTTGAAGAATAAGAGTAATGACTTCAGAATGCTGTCACTCATCAGACTGAATGCTCAAGAAGATATGATCATGTATTCTTATAAATTTAGAACTTTCAAAGTTAAAAGTAACCATATATAACCCTGAGATTTGTTTTCTTGTGGGCATACTCAGTAAATCCAAGAACCATACAGAATCAATGAACTTCTGCACACAACAGGGCGTAGAACGAATTTGCAAAAGGCAATAAACTGTGCAAATACAAAAAGAAATATACTAAATAAGCAGTAAGTATCAAGAACATGAGATGAAGAGTCCTTGAAAGTGATGCCATGGGTTGTAGGAACAGTTCAGTGTCAGGCAGGTGAAGTTAACCCCATTGGCTCGAGAGCCTGGTGGTTGAGGGGCAATAATGGTTCCTGAACTTGGTGGTGTGGTTCCTGAGGCTCCTGTACCACTTTCCTGATGGCAGCAGTGAGAAGAGAGCATGATCTAGGTGGTGGAGGTCCCTGATGATGGGTGCTGCTTTCCTGCAATAGCACTCTGTGTAGTTCCTTATGGGTATGGAAAGGAAATTCACTGATACCACAGATGTAAAGGAAAGGAGACCTAAAGTCCTTTCTTATCCGTGGTTATTTTGCCCTGAGAAGCTAAGGAGGAGGGAGTGAGAAGATTTGAACATCTAGGCGCTAGGTGATTTGCAGATATGATTATTACCAGAACTATCACAAAAGTTATGCTAGGATGTCAATACTAGAAGGATCAAACTTTTTGATACATATATTGGAAACGTATTACTGAGATTGACCAATGGAATTGAATAGCTTCTTTGATAATTAAGAAAATACAAAAAAATCAATCTTCAGTTTTAAAATTTACTACTGTCCCAACATTTTCTGTCATTTTCTAGTATATGTCAGGATTTGGCAATGAATTTTCTTCAGAAGATCTGAGCTGTCCTGGTTCCTTACCAGAGGGTCAGGTACTGTACAATCCTCTATTATTTGAGTGTGTTAAACTCAGCTAATATGCATTTTTCGCTGAATTCCAACACCTGAATCTGCTCTGCCAGTTTACAGTTCAAAACCCAATTTTAGGACCGATCTGGATCTTGTTAAAATTAAATGTTCCAGGGTACATGTTCCAGAACCCTGGTGAGGCACCATTCCTAATGTCATACATCAGTGAGAGAAGTTATTTCCACATAGTACCTCATAATAACATAAACAGTGTAGGCTATTCAGCCCCTTGTGCCTGCTCTCCCATTCAAGAAGATCATTGCTGATCCTTTAGCTCAATGCCACTTTCCTGCACCAATTCCATATCCAATGATTTGCTTTATATTTAAAAATCTATTAATGGCAGTTTTGAATATCCTTGGTGAGTATATAACCAGCTAATTAAAATTGTCCCTTGGGACTTTTTAATCTAACTGGGAAAGCAGACAGACATTGATTTAATGTCCTATTCAAAAATTAAAACAACACCAAACTGTTTACATCAAGTTCTAACTCTTCATCAACCAACTGAAGTAAATATTATTAATTATCAATGATGTGAAAAAAATCAGAATATGCTGTAGGTCAGTTTGTCAGTTACAAATTGCTGCTGGCTATTTGCCAGTGAGTTGCGACATGAAACAGTTCTTTGTGATTGTTCAGAAACAATATGATGATTTTTGAGTGGTGGTAGTGTTAATTTGTCAAACTAATGTAATATCTGTTGCCTTGTGTTTCAGAATAATCCACAGGTTTGTCCGTATGGGCTGTATGCAGAACAACTGTCTGGTTCAGCCTTCACTTGCCCGAGAAACAACAACAAGAGGAGGTAATTACAAACTCTGGGATTTGTTGCAGCACACTGGGACAGTTAGAGAACTCATCCTAACCCTGAAAATTCTTTCATCCTAAACAGAGCCATGCTATTGCAATTGAGTCCCCCTCTGCTAACTCTGGAAGTGTATTCCGGGCTCTAACACTCGCTCTGTTTAAAACAAAACATTTCCTCTTGTCATTTTTTTTTTCTGCCAATCAACTTCAATATCTTTCCCTAATGTTATTTGTTTAATGAAATTAAGAAAATCATATTCTTTATGTAATATGAAATGTGAATAATTTCTACATTTCATTATCATTAGGTAGACCCAAACTCTTTTTGTGTAGGCTTCAACCACCTTAACATTTAAAAAGTTGTAACACTATTGATATTAAAATGCCAGCAGAATATATAATGAACATTTGATAGCAAATGCTATATTCTGACATGACGATTTTAAAAAGTATTTCTGCATTAGGAATTTACAAAATGTCAGTACCATTCATCGACTGAAACAGAACACTTCAGCTTCATTTTTGCTGGTGGTATGAGTATTGGCAAGAAGTTCAAGATGCTAAAAGTAAAAATGCTGGAAATACTATGGAAGTCAGGCAGCATCTGTGCAAAGAGAAATAGTTGACACTTTAGGTTGAAAACCTTTCCTCAGGACTGGGTCAGAAAAAGAACTTTTAAACTACATGGAGGGTGTGGGGAAGACCCACAGGACAAAATAAATATCGATATCAGGACACAGACACAAGGAAATCTACAGATGCTGGAAATTCAAGCAACACGCACAAAATGCTGGTGGAATGCCACAGGCCAGGCAGCATCTACAGGGAGAAGCACTATCGATGTTTCGGGCTGAGACCCTTCGTCAGGACTAACTGAAAGAAAAGATAGTAAGAGCTATGAAAGTGGGAGGGGGAATCTGAAATGATAGAAGACAGGAGGGGAAGGGATAAAACTAAGAACTGGAAAGTTGTTTGGCAAAAGGGATACAGAGCTGGAGAAGGGAAAGGATCATGAGACAGGAGGCCTAGGGAGAAAGAAGTGGGGAGGGTCCCATCAGAGGGAGATGGAGAACAGGTGAGGAGTGATTGTGAGAGGGGCAGAGAGAGGAAAAAAAGGAGAGAGAGAGAAAAAAGGGGAATAATAAATAAGGGAAGGGGTAAGAAGGGGAGGAGGGCATTAATGGAAGTTAGAGAAATCAGTGTTCATGCCATCAGTTTGGAGGCTACCCAAATTGTCAGAAACACACTGAGTCTCAGCAATTTGCAGAACGGTAAACTTTATTCCCGCACCCTTCTACTATAATAGTAGGCACTTACCCGGTGCGTCCTGGGGACTTCCAGTACCAGGTACTGTCCCCTTCTCCCCGTTTACCGCTCTGCGCTGTCCGGATATCACTCGCTCAAGCCGCGTCGGAGCGACGAGCAAGGAGTCAGGGACCGCCAAACTCGGCGGGGTGCACCGTCTCCGATGTCCTTCCTCGTGTCCACCGCGGCCGGAGTGTGGATCCCGGACGAGCCCCCACGTTGTCAGAAACACACTGAGTCTCAGCAATTTGCAGAACGATAAACTTTATTTTTCGAGTCTGCAGAGTCGGACCCAACCAGCTCCTGCTAGATTGAGTGCCGAATTACACTTTGCACAGTTTTTTTTATACCCTACTTGTTTACGACTTTGTGAGTTGCACCCATGTGAGGTGCAGACATTCTTCCTTAATCTCATTACAAAATTACAAATGTGATTACCCTTTGGCCCACTTATCAGCCTCAGCGCATTAACACCGTTATTGTTCAACCGTTAAGCATGTCTTCCCGTTACCCGTATCGCTTCTTTAATCAGTAAGCTATTGTTTCATCCTGATTTTGCAAATTGGTTTATACGTTGCCCTGCAAGTTGCTTTGCACATTCTTTCTGTGTCAGCACATTCTAAATGGACTCCTTAAGTACCGTCTTTAATTTAATCATTTCTCTCACAAATGGAATATCAGGTGTTGTTCCTCCAACCTGAGTGTGGCTTATCTTGACAGTAGAGGAGGCCATGGATAGACATATCAGAATGGGAATGGGAAGTGGAATTAAAATGCATGGCCACTGGGAGATCCTGCTTTCTCTGGTGGACAGAGTGTAGGTGTTCAGTGAAACAGTTTCCCAGTCTCACCAATATATAGAAGGTTGCACCAGGAGCTCCGGACACAGTATATCACACCAGCTGACTCACAGGTGAAGTGTCACCTCAACTGGAAAGACTGTCTGGGGCCCTGAATGGTGGTGAGGGAGAAAGTGTAAGGGCAGGTGTAGCACTTGTTCCGTTTATAAGGATAAGTGCCAGGAGGGAGATCGGTGGGAAGGAATGGGGGGGGGACGAGTGGACAAGGGAGTCATGTAGGGAGTGATCCCTTTGGAAAGCAGAAAGGGGGGGAGGGAAAGATGCGCTTGTTAGTGAGATCTCGTTGGAGGTGGCAGAAGTTACGGAGAATTATACTTTGGACCCGGAGGCTGTTGGGGTGGTAGGTGAGGACAAGAGGAACCTCATCCCGAGTGGGGTGGTAGGAGGATGGGGTGAGAGCAGATGTGTGTGAAATGGGAGAGATGTGTTTGAGAGCAGAGTTGATGGTGAAAGAAGGGAAGCCCCTTTGTTTAAAAAAGGAAGACATCTCCTTCGTCCTGGAATGAAAAGCCTCATCCTGAGAGCAGTTGCGGCAAAGACGGAAGAATTGTGAGAAGGGGATAGCCTTTTTGCAAGAGACAGGGTGGGTAGAGGAATAGTCCAGGTAGCTGTGGGAGTCTGTATGAGAGAGACAGAAAGATCAAAAAAGGGGAGGGTGATGTTGGAAATGGGCCAGGTAAATTTGAGGGTGGGGTGAAAGTAGAAGGCAAAGTTAATGAAGTCAATGAGCTCAGCATGCATGCAGGAGGCAGCACCAATGCAGTCATCGATGTAGTTGAGGAAAAGTGGGGGATGGATACCAGTATAGGCTTGGAACATGTCCTGTTCCACAAAGCCAACAAAAAGGCAGGCATAGCTGGGACCCATACGGGCTACATGGCTGCACCTTTGGTTTGGAGGAAGTGGGAAGTGCTAAAGGAGAAAGTATTAAGAGTAAGGACTAATTCTGCTAGACGGAGGAGAGTGGTGGTAGGGGAGAACTGGTTAGGTCTGGAATCCAAAAAGAAGCGGAGTGAGGCCATTGTTTCATTGGGTAAAATGTTGATGTTATCTGGTTAATGCAGCGAGGTTGGAGAACACAAGAACTGTGAACCAAGAGAGGTGTGAAAGGAAATGCAAACAAAATAACACAAAAGCTGTAAAATGCAGAGTTCTTGATCTAATCCTGCTGGTGAAGATGAGCCAATATTATAAATAGATAATCTAGGGCAGAATTGGCTGTTCTGGTACAAAACAGAAAGCTAGCACCTGATTTCTATTGCAATATTAAAAAGACTAGACTGAAAATGAGATGCTGTTCCTCAAGCTTGTGTTGGGCTGCATTATAAAAGCATTGGAGACTCCAGGCAGATAGTTCAGTGTGGGTGCAGAATAGAGGATTAGAGTTTAGGCAACTGAAAGTGTAGTTGATCTGCAAGGTGGTCAGTCCATCCGTGCAGGGTTTCTGTAATGTACACAAGTCCAAAGCATAAGCACCAAGTACCCTTGAACACTACTTCACTTTTTAAATATATATTAGTTCTGTTTTTGCATGATTTTTAATCTAATTAATATACATATACTGTAATTGATTTACTTATTTATTATGATTTTTTTCTATATTATGTATTGCATTGAACTGCTGCTGCTAAGTTAACAAATTTCACAACACATGCCGGTGATGATAAACCTGATTTTGAAATACAGTACAGTAAGTGCAAGTGAATCCCTGTTTCAGCTGGAAGGATGTTTATTTTAGTTTTTTTATTTGAGATACAATATGGTTAAATCCTTTAAAGATGTTCACTACTCCATTTTGCAAAACATATAATTACTAGCTTAGACATAATGAAGGATATGTGCTGAAAAGGTTGTTGGTTACACATGGTTACAAGATGATATCCAAACGCAAAAGCCACAGGAGCTTTAAACTTGGCTTGTCAACCTTATTGAATTTGTTAAGAAACCAACCTTTTATTCATTCGAAACTAGGTGTAACAAACAATAGTAACCACAGGCTTCCACTATCTTGCACTTTATTTTTATCAAGCAAGCACATAGCCTCAAATAGGCTATTCTTCTGTTACTCCTTTTGTGTATGTGCTGTGGAAGGACCTACTTGTTATCAGCATGAAACGGAATATTGTTCTGTATAACATATCCAGCTTTGTCCTGTCAGATCAGCTTGTTTAATAGAACGGGAAGCTTTGAAATATTGCGGCTCCATACGATTTTACTCTCTATGGCATGGTGTGTTATAGAACAAGCTTTTTCAATATGCTTCAATGTCTGGAGATGGTTTAAATTTGGGGAACTCATAAAATGCTGGAGGAACTCAGCTGTTTAGGCAGCATCTATGGAAATGAGTAAACAATCAACGTTTTGGCCTGAGACTCTTCATCGGGATCTGAATAGGCTGACTATTTACTCTTTTTTTATATATAGAGGCCAGTTGGCCTGCTGAGTTCCCCCGGCATTTTGTGTGAGTGTTGCTTTGGAATTCCTACATCTGCAGATCTTCTCCTATTTGTTAAATTTGAGGAGGTGAGTCTCATTGTAAAATTGGCATTCCTTAAGATACCAGTCTAAGTGAGCCAGCCTGTGAGCAAGGTTAACATCTTTACCTGCTTTTTTTCCAATATGGGGTTCAAATGCCTATACTACTTCAATGTGAATTAATTTTTGTTTTCTTCTAGTTGGCTGTATCGTATTCTACCTTCAGTTGTTCATAGGCCCTTTGCTTCTGTATATCAGGGAAATCTCTCTTATAATTGGGATGAAGTCAACCCTGATCCCAACCAGGTAATAACATGCCATCTTCACAGTTTTAATTACCCATGAATAAATATAATTTGGTTACATTTTTTAAAAAATCCACATCCTTGCAAGATAAGACATGATATTTTATGAAATAAGCTATTGTAAATTGTGGCAGATTTTGCTGGTAGTGCACATTCAGTTTTCCTTTAGATACAACAGATTTGACATTTTAAAAATGAACAAATTGCTTTAGATAAATCATCTAGTGTAGAAACTGTGCACTTCATTATATCAGCGTACCCTTTCCAAAAGACAAATTGGTTGTGAGAGAAGAGAGGGGAGACTAATTGGCTTCCATATGTTAACGATCAATAGTTTCTGAAGTGTGAACAATTCTTTTAACTCGAAATATTGCAAACAAGATACCTTTAAAGTATAGTTAGCTTAGTGAATATGTTATACTAACCCTTGTGACATCTTGGATTTTAACAAGTGATGCAATAATTACTTGACAGGAACATTCATAAAACTAATAATTTCAGAACAGGTTTAGAGGGATGCAGTGTATGTGATAATGTACGCGGTGTTCACTACTGAGTACACAAAATAAGACACTGATGTGTTTCCTTACTAATTGTTTTAGAAATTCAAGCAATAAGAGAGAATCTATCAGTAATAAACTTACTTGAGACCATTTATCTTTTTCAAGGAGGTATTCTTTGAGAACCTTAACAAAACACAGTGAACTGAGAGTGTGCTCTTCGTCTCATATCACATGGATCCTTGGAAGCATTACCAAAAACAAAAGAATTAGAAATGTAATTTTCAAATCAAATGAATACTCAAAATTTGCAGTTAGATGCAGAATTGAAGTTGCCTGTTTGGAAACAAAAGGCGCGTTGGGCTTTTGTCTGTAGCCGCCCAGTAATGTAGTGGCTAGTGTAATCGCTGTGCAGTATCAGAGTTCGATTCCTGGTGCCGTCTATAAATACAGAGGTTGTACATTTTTCCTGTGACCATTTGGTTTTCCTCTGGGTGGGTCAGTGAGTTGTGGGCATGTTACATTGGCACTGGAAGCATGGCAATGCTTGTAGGCTGCCCCAGCACAATCTTGGGCATTACCAAATGGTTCAATGTACATGTGACAAATAAAACTAATCTTTAATCTTTCCATGTTGAATTTTTGATTTGCTAATGAAATGAAAATTCACTCCTTCAGATTATCACCTAGAGGTAATTTATCTTGGAATAGATGTATTCTTCAAATGAAGTGGGATTATAGAATAGGAGTGAGTCATTTGCAGATTCCATTTTACTGTCAAATATTCTGTTTGCAGAAAGTGTTCTCGTAGTTGTTTAATTCCAAACATGTAATTCTGATCCATTGTTAAACCAAATGTATGAGTGAGAAAGGAGCTAGTGTTTTCCCAGTGGATATGACAAATTAACTCTTGGGCTTCCAGCTGGGTACAGGAATTGACTTTAACTGATGGTTCGAATACAAACTTTGCCATCTTCATCAGGGGTTATGGTATATATCCCCCCATCATCCGTCCCTCCTGATTAGCTGGTCCCCATCCAGTCAGGTTTCCTCTTGTTTACAATCAGATTCCAAGGGCCATAGGATTGACTTCAACAGCACGGAACTACTGTGCCATGCCAATGGCTTTTGGGACCACCTGTGAAGGGAGCCATTGAAATAAAATTAGAGGAAATTAATTTTAACAAAGACAAGGGTCTTGCTCTCAGCAAGAACTGGAATTCAATTGTAAGTGGGACAGTGGAAACTTGATTGGATGAGGACTAACCAATCAGGAGGGATGGACGATGGAGTATATATACCATGGGACTAGACATGCCCAGGCATCCCTGATGAAGATGGCAGAGTTTGCCATTGAAACATTGGTTAAAATCAATACCAGTACTTGGCTAGAAACCCAAGAAGAATTTATTCATCGAATGTATGAGGCTCGATTAATCTCATTTCTGCACACTCTTACACAAAATCAGAACATGTTTGAAGAGATCCAGTGCCATGTAGCACCTGTGGAGAAAAGGTTTCTAGTTCATGATGTTTTATTGAAATTGGTCTGATGAAATGTTATTAACCCGAAACATTAACTCTGTTCCAGGTGCTACATGACTTGTCAATTTCCAGAATTTTCTGTGTTTTGTTTTTAATTTCAGTAGTGCTTTTGCAAGTTCATAAGTATAGCTTGTAACAAAACTTGCCTCATGCAAATGATTTCAATTTTCTTTCAGCTCAGATGGCTGCCCTTCAAACTACAAAAGAAATCGGAGAAGATGGTTGATTTTATAACTGTAAGAGAGATATTATGTTACTTTAACTTCTCCATCTGTGATCATATCTTACTCAAGAAATTCAGCATGGAGAAAAAAACAATTGATATGATAGCAGTTAAAAAAGCCCATTCCAATCATGTAAACTATGCACAGGGATAAACCTTGTAGCAAAATCAAAATAAGCCCAACTGTTTATCAGAATAGGATCTTGTATTTTAAATTAGGTTAGCATGCATACTCACCAAAAATAGTCCACATTTTCAGTCTATTGCAATGCCAAGTGACCATCAAACATTTCAGGAAGGGAAGCAATTATTGGTACTGATGTAAGGTCATAGATATGGAACTTTAACCTTGTTTCTCTCTCCACAGCTGATGTTTGACCTTCTTTTCTCATGATTTAAGGTTTTTAATAAATTAGTTAGAAAGAATTCTGTAAGATATTGCACATTAGTTCCCTCCATGTATTTCATTTTAACAATGGATACTTGGATATTTAACAATGGATACGTTCTTCATTTATTCACTCATTTATCAATCCATTTATTTATTTATCTGTCTATCACCTATTTTTGGGAAGAGAATAAACTAAATTGCAATAAGGAGCCATCAGTCACTGAACTTAATTGAACATCAGCAAAGCCTTCATGACTCTTTTTTTCTCCTGTAACCATCTCACCGGGCTTGTATACAAGCTTGGCTCATTGAGTTATGCGGCTGTCAGCAGAATCAGGCAGTGGTGAGAAGGCCACCTTTCATAAGCAATACACATCTAGGATCAGTATACAGTCGGCCCTCCTTAACCATGAGGGATTGGTTCCAGGACCCCTCACGGATACCAAAAAAGTGCGGATGCTCAAGTCCCTTATTCAACCTGTCTCAATCCGGTGGACTTTAGGACCCAGCGGAACCCCAGACCTTATTTAACCTGTTTTACTGCAGTGGACATTAGGACCCAGCAGCGGAGCTCTGAATCCTCAGTGTTTCTGTTCACGAAAATAATCATGATCACGATTGAAAATAAAGTGGAAATAATAAAATGATCGGAAAAAGGTGAAATGCTATTGAACATTGTAAAAGCATTAGGCTATGTCAGTCAATGATCAAAACAATTTTAAAGGATAAAGTGAGAAAGGCTCTGCCCCGATGAAAGCTACAATTATCACTAAGCGACGCAGTGGTTTAATTATTGTGTTTTGGGGTTTTGATCCTCCACATCAACCAGGCACGGATGGACAGCGCACTCGAAAGCGGTCTGTCACTGGATCGAACTCGGGAACTTCCGTTCCAGAGCCCGGTGCTGAAACATACGTTCTTAAGTGTTCTATATGCATAGAAGGGTAAAATACATACTATATACTAAGACAAATGTTTGACTAACTGACGCTAAATAATACCGGATGTACTTGTTCCAACTTACATAGTAAGAGAACTTGGAATTTTTTTCAATCCCGATCCACGATAACCCACGTACATCCTCCCGTATACTTTAAATCATCTCTAGATTACTTATAGTACCTAATACAATGTAAATAGTATGTAGAATAGTTGTTCTCCTGCATTGTTTAGGGAATAATGACAAGAAAAAGAAGTCTGTACGTGCTTGAACATGTGCTGGAAGAGCACTTACGGGTTTTCTCGATTCGCAGTTGGTTGAATTCGCAGATGTGGAACTTGTGGATAAGGAGGGCCGACTGTAATTTGGGTTCAACCAAACATGAAAGTTAGGATGTTCCAATTAAGGAACATTTTAGTGAAATGCTGCCTATTAGACAGTGAGCGTTCACCAAGAAGTGACATATTGTACACTGGCATAAGATTACAAAGAAAGTATATTTACCAAATTTTCAACTTTAACAGTTATAGAAAAATAAAAGGGCCTATTACATTTAAAACAATACAATATGCACATAAACATTGGAGCTCATTTCTGGGTGTAACTCTTTACTCAGACACTGAACCCATGTGAAAGACACCAGCCACAGTTTGAACTTCCCTCAAAGACTACCTTGACCGAACTGGCTAACTCATGAGTATTGGTACTTCCTCCTTTGAACTATTCATCTGCACAAAGCACTTCTTACAATAGGGTCTCCCCTTTGGGTGGGAGCCTCCCAGCATCTTCCCCTTGTGCTCTTCTCTGCAACTCCCACCAAAAGACCCCAAACCAGACTAATGTCCTTCAGAAATCTGATCTCACCTAGCTCTTTGGAATCTTCCCTCTGCCCACTGGGTAGAAAAATACAACATGTACCAAAACAACCCCAATTAACTGAGACAACATTCCTAACTTGGACAACAGGGCTGAAGCTAAAACATTCTTGCGAGCAAGACACACTGCTTTTACAGAAAACTTCTAAAATAAGAATACCTCCCAGTATAGCAGTAGAAATCTTAACACTAGTTACTTTCATTTGTGATTTGCTGGTCTTTCCACAGAGCTTGGGAACAAAATTCTTTTCCTCATGGGCTTCTTACGTTTTTTTTGGTCAGCATATTATTTCAATGATACTCTGTTTGAACAGGGCTTACATACTATATGTGGAGCTGGAGATATCAGGTCTCACTGTGGCTTGGCTATTCATATCTATATCTGCAACACATCAATGGAGAATAAGTAAGTAGCAACTATTTTATGAGCATTTTGGGATTCAATGATTAAAGAATATGTATAAAGTTTTTCGACTAAGGAAGTGTTTATTTGCTTCTGGTTGCAAAAAGAGTTCACTAGATTCTCTTCTGATACGTAAGAGCTGGACAATTGATAGAATTGAACAGAACTAACCTATATTCTTTTAAATTGAAGAACAAGAGATTTCAATGTACAAATTCTGAAAGGGCTTGGAGGCTGGAGAGGGTGAACTTGAAATGGAGGATAAGCCCTACAGAATGGCAAAATAGGCCCAAAGGACCAGATTGCCTTTTCCTGCTCCTATTTTCTGTGTCTCAGTCAAGAATCTGGAACCAAAGGATAGGCATATCTTCATCAAAATCATTTGAATATTCTATCCACAGAGGGATGTGGATGCTTAGGTATTGAATAAGTGATCAAGAATAATAAATATTTAGATACTGATGAAACAAGGAGTATAGAATATTCTGGATACAGAAGGTTAGCTCCAACACAATTGCATCGAGGAGTAGGGTGTCCACAGCACAACCCTCAATTCTGTGATTTCTTTATAGATGGCACCATGTTCATGTTTTTTCTTTTGCTCTTCCTATTTCCACTTTAACTTTATGAATTTCAAGAATGATGCCCAGGGAAATTAGCTCAAATTTATGATCACTGTATTTCAGATCTTTTCTGGGGCATTGAAATACATCACTCTTGTTAAGTACAAATCCCATAAAATTTCGATTTTACCAGAATAGATTGCAGACGCAATAATTTCCAAGTGAAATCCATTGGACAAAATCCAAATTGATTTTTTTCTCTCAATGACAGTACTTACCTGGTGACTTCATTATTTGTTTCATAAATGTACTATAAATTGATGTAGTGGGAATTTCGAATGAGGAGCACATCATGTGCTTGTTGCTTCTCACTTTTTAAAGGGATAGCTGGTACTGGTGACATGAATGAGCAGCTTCAGAACTCGATGTAAGTTGCACAAACACCTTCCAAAATTTAGCTGCTGAGATACTCATTCAGTGAATGTCTCTGTAGTTACTCAGCTGGCAGCACTTTGATCATATAAACACTGTCACGGGCTCAGAAGGAGACTTCAGGTCAAAAGATGAAGACTGCAAGCAGTCTCTTCCCAAGGATTTTTCTGAGCTACATCCTCAAATGATGAATGAAATAGCAGACACAGAGATTCTGCCGATGCTAGATATCCAGAGCAAGATGCACAAAATGCTGGATGAACTTGGTAGGTTAGGCAGCATCCATGTAAATGAATAAACAGTCAACATTTTGGGCTGGGACCCTTCTTTAGGACTGGAAAGGAAGGGGCAGGGATCCAGAATAAAAAGATGGATGGGGGAAAGGGGGACTAGCTAGAAGGTGATTGGTGAAGCTGTATCTAATGAAATCACAGGTTTACATTTACACATATTTGAGATATGTGACATTCTACAACAAGGCATTTAACTATGCCAACACGAGGAAATCTGCAGATGCTGGAAATTCAAACAACACACTCAAAATGCTGGTGGAACACACCAGGCTAGGCAGCATCTATAGACGAAGGGTCTCGGCCCAAAACGTCAACATCGCTTCTCCCTATAGATGCTGCCTAGCCTGCTGTGTTCTACCAGCATTTTGTGTGTGTTGTTATTTAACTATGCCCTTGTGCCTACTCTACTATCTCCTTTGGCTATCAATATCTTCAAAGTGGTTGCTGCTGACCTGTTTCCTGTTTCTCAGTGTACTGCTTACCACTGCCTCAAGGTCACCAAGTGCTCTACTTGCAGAGAAATAATTTCTGCTACTTGTATTTCAGTGAAGACCAGGTATCATCTTGGATATGCCAGCCTTTTCATTCCTTAATAATCAAGAAAGGTTTCCACCCTTCCAATTTATATGGCATTATGGATCACAGAAAACAAAAATTGATGGTGGATTTCTTATTTCTGGAAAGTACATTTAACTCTTTATGCTAGTGCATAAAGATCCATTACATTCTGCTATACCAGCCCACCTGCACGCAACCAATAAATTGATAATTCCTTCACCCTATAAATTAATAGCTTGCTATAAGATCTCCTTTTCCCAATAATAAGTACCTAGTATTTCATGCAGAGGTTATAGTTGGTTAGACAATATTCTTGGATCAGCTTCCTCCAGTAGGCATAAGCATTGTTAGATACTTGAACCCTTGGGGGACTCTCTTATTTTTTTGAGTAGTCAGTTAGCATACCATACCAATAGGCATCATGGTGTGAAACACTATTACAACACTAGCTACCTAGGTTCAATTCTGCCGCTGTCTGTAAGGAGATTGTATGTTCTCCCTGTGACCATGTGGGTTTCCTCCTTGTGCTCTGGTTTCCTCCCACATTTCAAAGATGTACGGGTCAGTAGGTTAATTGGTCACAGAGGTGTATTTGGCAGTTGGGCTCATGAGGCCAGAAGGGCCTGTTACCATGCTGAGTGCTAAATTAAAAAATACTACCAGGCCTATGGTGTTCCTCCTAAACACCTCAGAATGCAACACACTCTAGAAGAAAGTTCATTAAACTAAAATAAATGTAGTACATATCTTGCAATGTTGGTCAAAGTATGACAGCATCATAAACTGCCTAGTCATATGGTTTCAAAGACAAACTTTGGATAAGCTGAAACTGAAGAAACTGTCTCGTAGACAAATATAGAACGGTACAGCACAGGAACATGCCCTGAACTTACTGTCTCTCACCATTAAATGCCTGCTTTCTGCTATTAGATATTTCATGCATGGGAAAATAGTTGTTGTATCTATACCTCTTAGGATTCTATAATCCTCTATTAGATCTCCCCTTAGCCTCCAACACTCTTCTTGATCTCAAAATGCTGAGCACAGCAACATGTTCCACACTGGTCTCCCTATCCTCCAAGTCCTTCTCCTTTGTACATACCGATGCATTTAGACCTCACCCACACCCAACGCCTTCCTTCTTTATCTTTGAGAAGTCCTACTTGTTCCCTAGTTATCCTTTTGCTCTTGATGTAGGTATATAATGCCTTGAGTTCTTTAACCCTACTTGCCAAGTAGTTTTCATGGAACCTTTCACCTTCGTATTTCATTTCCCGAGTTCTTTTCTGTTTTCTTTATCATATTTAAGGGTTCTGTTTGATTTTAGCTTAAGCCTTCTGTTTTCTTTCCCTTCTTGACTAATTTCACCATCTCTCCCAATTAAGTCACCCTATTTCCTGCCTAATATTCTCATAATCTACCCTGTTTATAAGAGTAAAATTCCAAGGTATGATTGTATTAAACTTTTGTATTTCAGGAGTTTTTATAATTCAGATGGGGATTTCCTTCTAGGTAAGTAAAACTTGATAAATCAGTAGATTTGCCCTATTATCAAAATTTGAATGGTATGTATTCCTTGTAATCCAAATTTGTTACATAATACTTTCTTAGGAACAAATTCAAAACAAATATGGATTTCATAAATCAGAACCTTCAGTTATTGGAGTGATAGAGCCAGCACTGAAGTTTAGAGGCAGTTATCCATATCCTTTGTTTAAAAAAATGTGTAGTATTTTAGAACCTCCTACTTTGCTTTAATTTTAATCTGATGGTTTGATCAAAATGTCTGCTTAGCCAATAAATTGGGAGAATATTTACCAAAGAAATATGGAACTATGAAGAACAAAACTAGATAATAAGGTAACCTCCGCTCTCATTCTTTTAAACTATGTCAGCTGAGGGCACCACAGATATAACTAAGAGTATTTACCTTCAGGATTTAATTATTACCATTTTGTTATTTTGGTTCAGAAGGTGGTATGTCACAAACTTCAACAATAATACAATACTGTAGCGGTGTGCTACACGCAGCGCTGAACTAACGACACGGAGTCAGTAAACTGCAGTTAAAGAAGATTTTATTCGAACTTCGCGGCTTCGCTTTAAAGCCTCCCTGATCCCGCCCTCCCTGGGCACGGATGCTGTAGGAGGCACGTATTCACAGTCCTGCACGAGCTTTTCCCTTTGTTAGTGAAGCAGACCTGGCGCCATTTTGGGACTGGCCTTTATGCCGGCATGCTGGCTATTTGTGAGCTGGTTCGACTGCGCTAGGAAGTGGGTCGCCACAATGCTTTTGTTAGAATATTCCAATATCATCTCTTAAAGAGAAAGCACAATGATGACTAAACTTAAAAAGAGGAAAAATTAGAAGCATATTCACTTACCAACACTGATTTGAGAAAACATTGTTTACATGTTTGTTTTAAGATTTTGGACTTTTTAAATTATCTTGCAGTGCCCCAAAAAGGGAACCTCCTGATCACCACAGAATTTGGCAAAATGCTGGTGGAACCCAATGAGATTTGTGTCATTCAGGTAAACAAGAGGAAAAATCATTTGTTTAAAATATCAATTTTGCTTAAATACAGGCCTCTAAATCAATGAATTATTAATTTTTGTTACTTAATTGGTTTTGATATTAATTCCTGTTCAAAGTGACATACTATTTATGTATTAGAAGGGAAATATTTATTGCAAACAGAACTCAAATTTTAATCTGTCTGGCTGTGCTGAAATGTCATGTGACAATCTATTCTTGCATCCTTTACCATTTTCACAGATTTTTATTATTATTATTATTGTCACATGTACTGAAATGCAGTGAAAACTTTGTCCTGCATGTTATTAATACAGATCAAATTATTTCACATTGTATTCTGGTAGAACAAGGTAAGACATTAACAATGCATTATAAAGTATAACAGCTACAAGGAAAGTGCAGGTAAACTATAAGATGCAAGATCATAACAAGAAAGATTGTGAGGTTAAGAGTCCATTTTGTCATACTACACAATCATTTAGTCTTGTAACAATGAGGCAGAAACAGATGTTACATGTTTTCAGGCTTTTGTACCTTCTGCCTAATGAAGGAGGGTAGATAAGAGAATGTCTGAAGTGGGTGTGGTTGATTACACTGGATGCTTTTTTGAAGCATCAAAGACTATAAGACATAGGAGCAGAATTAGGCCATTCAGCCCATTGGGTCTGCTCTGCCCTTCCATCATGGCTGATTTATTATGCCACTCAACATCATTCTTCTGTAACCATTGTTGTCCTGAT
Organism: Hypanus sabinus; assembly: GCF_030144855.1. Lineage (NCBI taxonomy): Eukaryota > Metazoa > Chordata > Chondrichthyes > Myliobatiformes > Dasyatidae > Hypanus > Hypanus sabinus. The sequence goes on along the minus strand of NC_082709.1, from coordinate 152,013,811 downwards.
TAATCGAGAAACTGTCAACTCCCAGTTTAAATATACCTAGTGACTTGGCCTCAACAGCCGTCTGTGTTGTGCTGAGTTATATCCATTTTTCTATGTAGTTTCTTGCAGTCGTGTGCAGAACAGTTGCCATTCCAAGCTGTGATGCATCCAGATAGGATGCTTTTTATGGTGTATCATTAAAATTGGTAATGGTTGATGGGAAATGCTAAATTTCTTTGGTCTCCTGAGGATGTAAAGGCTTTAGTGAGTTTTCTCGGCCACATATCTACACAGTAGGAGCGGGACAGACTATTGGTGATGTTCACTCCTAGGAACTTGAAGCTTTCAACCATCTCAAACTCAGCACTGTTGACATAGACAAGAGCATGTACACTGGCCTTCTTCCTAAAGTCAATGACCAGCTCTTTTATTGTTGATGTTGAGGGAAAGGTTTTCCTATGGAAAATATTAACCTGTGAATTTTAAGAAAAACCATTTGATATCTGCATGAAATTCCTATACATCTGGAATATAATTTTGATTTTTTGTTTTTGCAGCAAGGCATGCACTTCAGTGTGGAGGTCTCTGAAGAAACCAGAGGTTACGTTCTGGAAATCTTTGGAGCACATTTTGAGTTACCTGATCTTGGCCCTATTGGTAAAGATTGTAGTGTGCAAAATATTTAGTTTCAGGCTTCAGTGTAAATTACTTTATGTGACATTGTGTTATGTATGTAAGAGGTAACAGAGGGTTAATAAAATTCTGATAATCCAACACTCAGGACAGAGTGATGCTGGACATCAGATTATCTGGACTATATTACAGAATAAGTATTCCTATTAATACATCAACATGATTTGAATTTGCTCATTTTTATATGTTACTCGGTGTCAAAAGGTATTTTCTAGTGAAGCCAATGGATTGAATGGGAACTTGTGAAACAGGGCCACAGCAGGTTAAAGGGGAGCACAGAAACTGGGGTACTGGAAGTGCAGGAACCAGTGTCCTAGTGGATTTAGAGTGAGTCAGGTGCTGAACTGACAACATTTCCAAATAGTTGGAGAGTGAATTTTACAGTATAAATGGAATATTAATCAGCATGGTTTCATCTGGAATTTAACTATTTCATTGATAGTTTTGTAAAATTGATTTTAGATCAATATCTGCACCTTAATCATGCAGTTTCTATATTGGCGGAAATCACATTTTTAGTTGCAAATCTTCTAAAAGATGATTTTCCTCTGCAATTTCACTTACTGGGGCCTGGGTTTGCACTTGCACTTTTCACTCACCCGGACTTCAGTCCCTGTGCAACTGTTCCCGTTCCTGCACACCCTTTCAACTTAACTGCTTCACTGGAATATCTGTTGTCATATTGTGTAACATCCTGAAAAGTGGTAAAATATTAGAGAAATATTAAAAGAAATAGCATTTAATAGTCTAGAAAATCTGTCAGTGCATCACCTCCACAATCCTAATCATGCTAGATTATCAGAACATTATTATATTAGTAATTCAGAGCAAACTACTGCAGATGGTGGAAGTCTAAAACCAAAGCAAAAATTGCTGGACCATCCAGTAGCCAAAGCAGCATTAGTGAAGAGGGAGACAAAATTGATGTTTCATGTCAATGACCTTTCATCAGAACTGGGTCATTGATTTAAATGAAGGGAGGGGTGGAGAGGACAATGGAATTGTCTGTGAGAGAGTGAAGAACAAAGTCATTGAGAACACAAATACTTTTAAAAACTGGCACAGTAGTTGGAGACGTTAAGAAAACAATTTGAAACAGAAAGCAAACTACATCTATGTTGTGGAGGGGAAATGTAGAGAGAGAGTGAAAATTAGAGAGTCAGAGAGAGGGATGGACAGTGATAGATCAGAAAATGTTGCTTAGCAGTACTATATACTGTATGTCCTCTGCATAGTATAGCCTGTCTTTTTTATTTTTCTGCAGCTGCTTCTTGTGGCATTAGTGTTTGGAATATTCAAGTTCTCTTGGTCCTAATATTTACTCCCCCTACCATTTGTGTATGCTAATTATAATACCATTTAAAAAAGCAGCATTTTGTATATTGCAACAATTCTCAGTAGTTGTTTGATAGTACCTTTCAAACCTGTAATCCTTCCCACATTTAGGTTCCCACATTCAGTGACATATAATCCTCATTAGGAAATGTATTCTTATTCACCTTCAAAAAAAGGTCAAAATCTTTGAATTCTACCTACCAGTACAGTGATATGACTTGCACCATAACAACTACAGTTCAAAATGGTGGCTTACCTTCTTACCTTTCCAAATGTACTTAGTGCAACAAATTATTTTTTTTTAATTCTCAAATGACTGAAAGTTTTCCACTTTGGCCAGCTGAAATAAAGAACATTTAAACTGTTTAAGCTATTTAATAATTAGAAGTGATTTATCATTCTTTGTCAAAGAACCTTGTTTATACTCTCAAAGAGTTTGACTTGCTTTACCAGGAGCCAATGGCCTCGCCAATCCCAGGGATTTCAAAGTTCCCGTTGCATGGTATGAAAACCGACAAGTTCCAGCAGGCTTTACTGTCATCAACAAATTTCAGGGGAAGCTTTTTGCTGCCCTGCAGGTAATCAGTGTCAAATACTTGGTGCATAAACAGCAAAATTATCCTAAGATTTTAGTATTCAGGTTCATTAATGGGTAACAAATGTGAAGCAGGAGTTTTGTCCTGTGCAATGACAATTCAAAAAGACCAAAGACTTTAGTTCAGTTATTGATCTATATTGAATTCATTAACATGTGCTGAGAAAATTATGGGATGCTACAATAATTCATAGCATCCTTGAAATTGAGTATTTGTCTGGGGTTCTTGCTTCTCGTGACACATTCAGTAACGTAAGCTGAAAAACTAAGTTTTGTGAAACACTTTGGATGGATAGCCAAACCTACCTTATTGAATTCTTTAATGAACTTCTTATTTAGTTCAACCCTCAACTATGTGAGGTTTCAATAAGCCGAGTTTATATTACCTCTCCTTATGATTTAATTTTAAGGCCTATTACAGTGAATCTATGCTATAACTCTCACCTGTCTGCATCCAAGGTATTCCAACTTGACTTTGATTAAAATTCAGTGCAGTTTAGGCATAACATCTACATTCCAATGCTCTCAAGATGAAAGCAGACATAACTTGACTACTTGCACTTCATCTGTACTCACAAATGCATTTATCATAAGGCTAGGTTTTCTAGAAGTTTAGAAATGGCCATTTGATCTTAGCCATAATTCTTCAGATTTTAATATTCATTACCATTTTTTTTCAGAATCTCTCTCCATTTAATGTTGTGGCCTGGCATGGAAACTATACACCTTACAAGTACAATCTGAATAACTTCATGGTCATTAATTGTGTTGCATTTGATCATGCAGTAAGTAATTTTCCTGGTGAATCATCTTTTTTTGAGTAATGTATATCAAGCACAAATATTATTTGGACATTCAAACATCTTGCAGTGAAAAATTTTCCAATAGTAAAGTTCATGGCTTGTTCTGTATTCCAAGATGGGACTTTCACTGGATGGTTTTGCCATTTGAGATTTGGGTTTTAACGGTGGTAAGAAAGGAAGGGTTCTGCTTCACACCACAGTGTTCAGCTTAGTATGTTGATCAGTTGATGGCATCTATTGAGATTATCGTAGCTGATTTATACAGAATAGATGAAGTATAAGAGATTTTTAAGAGGTAAAAGATATTCAAAGCATCACAAAAATATCACTGAATATTTGGAGGAATTTGAAACTTCAGGAAGCATTTGCAAAATAGTTAAATATTTTTACATTCTGTTACTTGAAGTTCATTGAAGTTCCCAACATGGGGAAACAAAATGATTCTGTTGAAGTAACAGATGCTTTATCTTGCAGTTTTGTCTTGTATAAATGCAGAAATTGGTGCTACAGAATGAGTCAAATATCAAAGAAGTTAATTTGAAAGTTCATTTTTTGCTTTAAAAAAAATCAAAATAGCCCAATCAAATTTTGAATTTCTTATTTCAAAGACTCCTGTGCAAGGTAACCAAATCGAGACAAGTTGACACCATGTTGAAACATTTCCAACATGGATCGGCAGCCTAATAAAAACCACATGTCTTTTCAGGATCCTTCAATTTTCACAGTGCTGACTGCTAAATCAACTCGCCCAGGTGTGGCTATTGCGGATTTTGTGATCTTTCCACCACGTTGGGGAGTAGCTAACCACACATTCAGGCCTCCTTACTACCATCGTAAGTTACAGCAAATCTCATTTGTGGCTTATCTATGTTTTTTATTAACACAATACAAAATGAAAAAAATTGGGAAAATAGCATAAGAAACAAAATCGCAGGCTATCTGAATGCATGTAACTTTTGCAATATGGTAGATAAATTGATGAAATAAATGAGTATCCAATGTTAGCTGTTAATGAGATGTGTCTGCAAGGTGACCAAGGCTGAGGACTATATATTGCTGGGTATTTCACATTTCAGAGACATGGGCAGAAAGGGAGAGAATATGGAGTACCCCGATAATAAAGGATGAGATCAATGCATAGTGATGGTGAGAAATAATTGTACCTCAGAAAATAAAGCTGTAGAATCAGTTTGGATGGAGATAATAAAATGCAAGAGAAATAGACAATGATTGGAGATAAAAATGCACCTGATAACAGTAGCTAGAGTTGAAATCAAGAAATAATGGGGTGGGGGGTTAATGTTCAAGGAAGATGCTGTGGTAACTATGGATGACATTGTCATACACATTGAACAAATCAAATTGGAAAAGTGGTTTTGAGGGCAAGTTTACTAGATGTATTTGGATAGTTATTTTTAGAAGCACGTGGAAACAGCCATGAAGAGGCTATTTCAGATCTGGTCACTGTAATGTGCAGGTAAATAATAATCTCATTGAAAAATATCCTCTGGAGAAGAATGATTTCATATTCAGTTTGAGTGTAAGAAATTTCTTCAGAAATTGGAGGATTACATTTAATTGAAGACAATTACAAAGATATAACCGTATAACAATTGCAGCACTGAAACAGGCCATCTTGACCCTTCTAGTCTGTGCCGAACGCTTACTCCCACCTAGTCCCACTGACCCACACTCAGCCCATAACCCTCCATTCCTTTCCTGTCCATATACCTATCCAATTTTTTTTTTAAACGACAAAATTGAACCTGCCTCTGCCACTTCTACCGGAAGCTCGTTCCACATAGCTACCACTCTCTGAGTAAAGAAGTTCCTTCTGGTGTTACCCCTAAATTTTTGCCCCTTAACTCTCAACTCATGTCCTCTTGTTTGAATCTCCCCCACTCTCAATGGAAAAAGCCTATCTACGTCAACTTTATCTATCCCCCTCATAATTTTAAATACCTCTAACAAGTCTCCCCTCAACCTTCTATGCTCCAAAGAATAAAGACCTAAATTGTTCAACCTTTCTCTGTAACTTAGGTGCTGAAACCCAGGTAACATTCTAGTAAATCTCCTCTGTACTCTCTCTATTTTGTTGGCCAGAATTGTACACAATACTCCAAATTTGGCCTCACCAATGTCTTGTACAATTTTAGCATTGCATCCCAATTCCTATACTCTGATTGATAAAGGCCAGCATACCAAAAGCTCTCTTCACCACCCTATTCACATGAGATTCCACCTTCAGGGAACTATTAACCATTATTCCTAGACCACTCTGTTCTAATGCATTCTTCAATGCCCTACCATTTACCACATATGTCCTATTTTGATTAGTCCTACCAAAATGTAGCAACTCACACTTATCAGCATTAAACTTCATCTGCCATCTTTCAGCCCACTCTTCTAACTGGCCTGAATCTCTCTGCAAGCTTTGAAAACCTACTTCATTATCCACAACGCCACCTACCTTAATATCATCTGCTTACTTACTAATCCAATTTACCACCCCATCATCCAGATCATTAGTGTATATGACAAACAACATTGGACCCAGTACAGATCCCTAAGGCACACCACTAGTCACTGGCCTCCAACCTGATAAACAGTTATCCACCACTACTCTCTGGCATCTCCCATCCAGCCACTGTTGAATCCATTTTACTACTTCAATATTAATAGCTAAAGATTGAACCTTCCTAACTAACCTTACGTGTGGAACCTTGTCAAGTCAGAGTTAATGAAGGCAGAGTTGGCTGACAGGAAAAAGGTAAGACAGCAGATAAATAATGGCAAATATTTACTGAAGATATATTTGAGAAATAGATTCCATAGAGGATGATTCAATCATGACCAACCAAAGAGCTCAAAGCTGGTATCAAATTCTGAAAGAAAAGGCATACATTGTTGCAAAGATTACTAGTAGACTAAAAAAATTGGGGGAAAATAGGACCCAGTTAAGAATAACTAATTACAAACAAGTGATGGGATAGAATCTAGGTTATGTGAGTAAGCTTCTTTATGTGTATAAGGAGGTTCACCACGTTGATTTGTGGGATGAGGGAATTGTCGATGAGGGAAGCCTATATAGATTGGCCCTATATTTATAGGACTTACGAAGAATAAAATGTGATTTATTAAAATACAAGATTCTGAAAGAATACTTCCTCTTATGGAGGAGATCAGAACACATGGCTTCAGAATAAGGGATTATCTATTTGAAATGATGAGCAGCAACGTATTCTCTGAATTATGAGTCTTTGAGAACCATGGCCAATATCAGATCAGCTATCATTTTCTTGAAACCTAAAGACTGTATGGCCTACTCCTATTATTTATGTTATTTTATTTAGTCTTTGTAAATATTAATAAGTCCTTAGGCTAGTGGTTATTGGCCAAAATGAAAACTGGGATGTACACTATGAAGTTGTGTGATTATTTTTTAAAATAACCATGCACTTAAGTTTCATTTTAGTTCAGTGAACCAATATTTAAGAAGCTTTGGGATCATGGAATTAGATACTCATAACATGCTGTACAATTGTATGACCTACAATTCTATGAAAGACATTCATGTCCAGAAAGTCTTCTGTGTAAAATAAATCCTTCCAACATTCCCTAGTGCTTTCTAAAGATAATTTGTAATACAGGATACTTGTTAACAATTAAGTAGGTTGATGAGATTCTTTACCATCTTAAAATAAATCAATCTTATCAATTATAACCTTTTATTTCTGGCATCATACAATTGAATCTCTTTTGTATCCTTTACCCGGCTCTAATGCCCAATTTAATATCATTAGATAAACTGCATCCAGGAGCCCGTCAAAGATTTGGTGTGTACCTGGCATAATTTTGTAATCATCTACTTCATATGAGGGCATTCATGTCAGAATGGGAAAAGCAATCTCTGAGCTTGGGTTTGAAGATCCTTGATCAGTAGTAGGGTAGTACACAGCCTGAGTAATGGTGCAACACGTCTACTGTATTTAAATCACAGATTGTTTCCCTGAATATTGAAGGATATTTTTCAGTATTATTCAAGATCCCTATGGAACATTAAGAGTAGGTTTTGGGTACTGGATACTCAGAAAATGTAAATAGACTGATTTTCCAATACGTACTGTATATCATTCGATAAGAATTGCATTGGAGGATGTTGCCATCTGTCATAATGACTGTCATGGGAAGTTCTATGCACAGCATCTTTATGATGGATTTTAAAACATCATAGTTGACTTATCCATGTGCATTTCACAAATTCTCAACAGCTGAATTTTAAATTTTATAAAAAGGGAAGTGTTGACAAGAGTGGCAATTATACTCCCTTATCTATTGTTTTCTTACACCAAAAAACATTTTGTTCTGATGGTTATGAGGCAAAGAAAATGCAGAATTGTTTGCAGAAGTATGGATTTTAACACTTGGTTTCTTTCCTGCCCAGGCAACTGTATGAGTGAATTTATGGGACTGATTAAGGGTCATTATGAAGCAAAGGAGCAGGGCTTCCTGCCTGGCGGAGCAAGTCTGCATAGCATTATGACTCCGCATGGGCCAGATGCTGAATGCTTTGAAAAAGCAAGCAAGACAGAACTCAAACCAGAACGAGTAGCTGATGGGACAATGGTAAGTTACAGAAGGACTCTGCTGGATCCAACTGTTTAATTCTTTGACTGTTTGATTAATATATCATAGTCCAGAATACCTTCTAAACAAATAGTATTCCTAAGTTTCATGATCAGAGTACAACAACACAGAAATGGGCCTTCAGCCCATGGAGAACTGTTATTCTGCCTAGCCCCATTGACTAGGCCATGAGACATTTTTAGAAAACTCTTACTCATTTTTCAGATGTAGCCCCTGGTAAGCCCCAGGCTCGCTCAGCTCGCTTCTGTCTATGGGCAGCAGCCTTCAGCCCTGCCAAACTGGGTAATCAGCTTGTGTAGATGCTGTGTGATGTCCCCACCATGTCAAATAACAGACAATACACCATATGCGGTTAAATGCTTGCACTTTATAGATCTTACTGGAACTATGTACTTAATAGAGATACAATATAAAAGGAAAAGTAAAAGGCATCAAACTTATCAAAGTTCAACCACCATGCACAACCGTTGGAGCTCGGTTAACGAAGTCTTCTTGCCACCATTCGATCCCCTCCGACCTCCTCGACCTGCCGCCTGGGGCCAACAACAGTGGTCGACCAGACCTCCACACAAATCTGTCCTCGTCTCCTCTCCTCGCTGAAGACCCTGGGCCTCGGACTCTCGCTCGGGGTCCGTTCCATTGCCCAGCTTACAGCATCGCGTCTCCTCTCTATCCCCATTATGCCTTCTCCCCAAACCACGTGAAACAATCGCTTACAGATCCACAAGAAAGAATAACATGTATCCCAATTGGTTAACAGATGAATACAATTCTCGTTATCAGTAATTATAACCCAAACAAGCTGTGAGAGAGAAGCACTTTCTCTGCAGTTACCATAACAAAGAAGCCATTTTATTAGCCTGAGCAGTAACATAAAAGAAGAAACCCCTTACACAATTCATTGATCTCAGCCCAAGATTACTTTCACTGTTAAAGTTATTAAGTTTCTTTTACTTTCTATTTATTTGGACAGGCATTTATGTTTGAGAGCTCTTTCAACATGAGTGTCACCAAATGGGGTCTGGAGACCTGCAACTGCTTGGACAAAAGCTATTCAGACTGTTGGAAGCCTCTGAAAAATAACTTCAATATCAAATGGAAGCTAAGTGACAAGTGAAACACTAACACAAAAGGGTGAGATAAACCGTAAACTTATTGTGTGGAATCTGTTTAAATGTTATGATGGGGGATCTACAGCATACCACATGCTTAAAGCCAGCAGAGGATAGAAGGGAGAAAAATGGGGTAAGCAGAGATTTCAGCCAGACTGGTCTCTACTACTAACTTCATTCCCTAACCACTGATAGACTCTCCCTTTTCCTAGCAGAAATTAAAACCAGGCCCAATCTGGATACAGATGTCTGATTACAGTTCATCTAAGCCCTGACTCAAATACATGCTGAATGGATCATCTCTATCCTGAATAACCTGACATTTCACCTTCTATAGCAGAAATCCTTGCCTGAATAGTGTTAATTCTGAATTATGTTTAGTCTTCTGTTATGTACCCTTGCCCATCATCAACATATTTGATATGAAATTTAAAGCAAACTGAAGACAAGGAAAAGTCATCATCAGTTGAACTGCATTAAAATACATGTTAGAATGGTAAAATCCTTTGCCCCTTGTTTAGGGAGTTCACTCAAAGCTAAGTGGGTGCATGTCAAAAAAAAACACGCATGCCCTATTTAACACAGCCCGATTGGATTTAACAGCCAACCTCTGCAACTCCTCCCCTCTCTGCAAACCTTGTCCCAGAGTCAGCCACACAACTCTAAATCTTCCATGTACAGAGCCAAGCAATGATTAAGCTGAAGGCAGGACAAAAGGCATATGAGTAGAATTAGGCCATTCGGCCCATCAAGTCTACTCCACCATTTGATCATAGTTGATCAGTCTTCTTGGGGTCAGGAATGACAAGCTGTCTTAACTCCAAGATTTCAGTTTGTCTGAGAGTGCAAAGAAACATACAAGTACTAAGTGAACTAAATGAAGAACTGAGAAACGATGCTAAGAGGTGAATGAATGTGAAGACAAAGGGACAAAAATGGCCAAGATGACACCTCTGAAAACTCCATCATGTCTATAGATAAGAAATTCCTTAGATAGAGAGTAAACTAGTATAGGCTACACTATTAAAACAAATGTATCACTTGGGTAATGTGCTAATACGTAGCCAATGAAAAAAGGGGTAAAGTGATAGATCACCCATTTTAATTCCATTTCCCATTCTGACATGTCAGTCCATGGCCGCCTCTACTGCCACGAGGCCACAGTGAGATTGGAGGAACAACACCTTACATTCCATCTGGGTAGCTTCCAACCTGATGGCATGAACTTCGATTCCTGAGCTTCCAGTAATTGCTCCTCCACTGCCTCCCCCCAACACCACCATTTCTGTGGACCTGACCCTCAGGCAGCCTTAATGATGTTTTGACAGCTTGTTCTAACAGAGAGGCTTTTTCAACTTTCAAAGTATGTTTTATTTCACATTTTCAATTGTGGAAGAAACCAAGAGAAGTTGTATTTTTTTTAAGAGGTTGCCAGCCCTATGAAAATAAATGAAGCTATGCTAGATATACCAGCAATGACTCATTTGAAGCTGAAAATCTGACTTCCAGTGGATTTAGTCCTTCCACGCTGCAGAACCCAGGCATGGAGGGTAAGAATGGGTTGACTTGTGGGATAATTTTCTGATGACATGTCAGCGAAAACCAAGTACGATCCTGTTCAGCTGCTCTCACATGGTTACCACACTCAAGAGTTTTTCTTTATTTGTGCCAGAGTAATAGCTTTATTTATAATTCCATTATAATTATTTATAATAAATCTTACTTGATATGTTTTCCAGATTCAGATCAGTCTGTGGCTACTGAGGGAAAAATTTCACCTGACTGACAGATCATTAGTTACCACTGAAATAATTACTGATGCAAACATATGTAAGCATGTAGAAATCATAAGTGTTGAATCAAATAAAGTTAAATGACTTGTATTTACTCACACTTAACTATTTGAAACACTATTTTTGAAGAGTTTATTGCAAAAATAAGATGTATTGATACTTTCCACAAACGTGTCTAATTTCTGTAATAGTGCACCGTTGGTTACCTATAACTTGAAATGTGCCCATTTAAGCATACTGAATACCAGTTTGCCCATCTTTGTGATGAGGAAAAAAAATCCCAGAGTTGTAACATTTGCACTGTTAAAACCAATTAAGGTCAACAAAGTTGGAAATGTTTCAAGACAGAATATTAAAAGGGATTAATACTGAGAAATACTGCAGAACAAATAACAGTAAAAGGAACAACTGAATTTGTGACTTCTCCATGATATGAATCTTCTTTACCTATGTAACCAGCAAATGTTTCAAGCCTTGTGAAATAGGAAAAAAAGTCAGAAATAATAAACACAATTACTTTTAACATAAAATATGAATAAACTGACCAGAAATTACTTGCACGTTATTATATTAAATTTGAACTATTGCAAATAATGGAAATCACAACTAATGTACATCTTGTTTCAGGAAACCTGGAACAAAATAAAAATCAACTTTGAAAATGCTGATATAAGTAAAAACAAGAGAATTGAATGAAAATCAGGAAACAAGACAATAGAGCAATATCATTCCATCTGTATATGTTCATCCATATTCACTGTAATAGTGGAGTGTAACACACCAAAAATTGGTAGTAACTGAAGTCTTCCACTTGTCTTCACTGCAGGTGTTTAGTGGTTGAGTCTTCTTCTCTAAGCAATAGTTCTGCTTATTGGCACTATGCTCTGATTCACTTGTGATTAATTCACAGTGTATTTTCATCCAAGCTCACTGCTGCCTCTAGGCTCTGTTCTTTTTATGTTCTGCCATTAAACATCACCTATAGACACACATGCTAACACCTCACTTTATTACAAACAGAAGGCAACTAAAAAAAGACAACTAAAAAAAGACATTTAAAAAGGTAAAAATAGAATATGAAAGTAAGTTAGCCAATAATGTTAAAGGGGATACCGGAGGTTTCTTTAGATACATAAAGTGTAAAAAAGAGACGAGAGTAGATATCAGATCACTGGAAAATGGTGCTGGAAGTAGTAATGGGGAAAAGGAAATGGCAGGTGAACTGAATGAGTATTTTGCATCAGTCTTCACTGTAGAAGATACTAGCAATATGATAGAAGGTCCAGATGTCAGGGGTCATGAAGTGTATGAAGTTCATGTATTTATATTTAATGCAGAGGTTGATAGAGATTCTTGATTGTCAGGGCATGAAGGGATGTGGGGAGAAGGAAGAAGATTGAGGCTGAGAGGAAAAATGGATCAGCCTTCATGAAATGGCAGAGCAGACTCGATAGGCCTAATTCTGTTTCTATGACATGGTCTTACTTCCATATCCACTTACTTTGATATTGCCTCTATACTGTCTAGCTATCTTTTATGGTATACAGTGTCTCACTGTCCAACAATGATATCAGCTTCAAAAATCTTAATGTATTAGCAATTGGCAACACGATTTGCCATCAGGTACACTCTGTATTATTGAGAACTCAAGGATAAGTTTAAATTTCAGTGGCAAAGACCTTTTCAGGCAATTAACTAAATACAAGCTTTTTCCCCATAATAAACTGAACCGTTCATACTGAGTTTTCTGTCTTTTACTACATTGGTGACATTCTCCACCTCAATTTTAATAGGCTTTTAGATGAGAAGCTAATCTACCTAAGCCAATGGAATTTATTTTTGAGGTTTCTGTATGGTAGATAGAAAAATGTTTATGCAATTCCCAGGATTTCTGAAAGCCCATGCAGATTAAGCAAAAGGAGATTAGCAAAAAAATAGAACAACACAGAATTGGATGCTGCAGAGAGTGAACAAAGTTAAGAGTTGCTGATAAATAAATAGGCACATAAGAACTCAACATTTTGTTCCTGCGTTCACTGACATGATCTGATCCATAGATGCTGCACCATTTCCTTGGAAGGAAATCAAATACTGTAGCGGTGTGCTACACGCAGCGCTGCAATAACAATACAGAGTCGGTGAGCTGCAGTTGCAAAAAGAGATTTATTCAAACTTCGCGGCCTCGCTTTAAAGCCATCCTGATCCCGCCCTCCCAGGGCAGGAATGCTGTAGGGGGCGCGTATTCACAGTCCCATACTGCGCGCGGGCTTTTCCCCTTGCTGGTGAAGCAGGCTTGGCGCCCTTTTTGTGACCGGCCTCAATGCTGGCGCGTGCTGCTTTGTGAGCCGGTTCAAGTGCGCTGGGAAGTGGGTCGCCACATAACCCCCCCACCCCAGAACTGTCGATACACCCCCCAATGTCCACAGTCTGGGTCAGACTCTGTTTGGGAGGTCTGCCTCTGCGCTGTGGTGCCGGAATCTCGACCGGCTGCGCCAAGTCCACATGGGCCGGTTTGAGTCAGTCCACCATGAAAATCTCCTCTCCCCCCAACATCCAGCACGAATGTGGACCCGTTGTTTCTGATCACCATAAACAGCCCCTCGTAGGGCCGCTGTAGCGGTGCCCGATGTCCGCCCCATCGTACAAAAATGAACTTACAGTTTTGCAGGTCTTTGGGTATGCAGGTCGGGTTCTGCCCATGCTGTGAAGTGGGTATGGGGGCCAGCTCACCAAGCCTCTTGCGTAGTCTGCCCAGGACTGCTGCAGGTTCTTCCTCTTGCCCCCTTGGGGCCGGTATGAACTCTCCTGGGACGACCAAGGGTGCACCATACACCAACTCGGCCGACGAGGTGTGCAGATCTTCTTTGGGCACAGTGCGGATTCCGAGCAGGACCCAGGGAAGCTTGTCCACCCAGTTAGGACCTTTGAGGCGGGCCATGAGAGCCGACTTCAGGTAACGGTGGAAACACTCCATCAGTCCGTTCGACTGTGGGTGGTAAGTAGTTGTGTGGTGCAGCTGTGTCCCCAGAAGGCTGGCCATAGCTGACCAGAGGCTGGAGGTGAACTGGGCGCCTTTGCCAGAGGTAATGTGGGCCGGTACACCGAAGCGAGATACCCAGGTGGCAGTCAGTGCCCGGCGCAAGATTCGGAGGTGGTGTCGGCGAGCGGGACTGCCTCTGGCCATCTTGTGAACCGGTCCACGATAGTCAGGAGGTGCCGCGCTCCTCGTGACACTGGCAGGGGGCCCACAATATCCACAAGAATGTGGTCGAAATGCCGGTGGGTCGGGTGGAACTGCTGCGGCAGAGCTTTGGTGTGCCGCTGCATTTTGGCTGTTTGGCAGTGCATGCACGTTCTGGCCCATTCACTGACCTGCTTGCGGAGTTCGTGCTAAACGAACCTGTTGGCTACCATCCGGATGGTTCTCCTGATGGAGGGGTGCGCTAAGTCGTGAATGGAGTTGAAAATGCGCCATCGCCAGGCTGCTGGAATGACGAGGCGGGGTTGGCCGGTGGTGATGTCATAGAGTAGGGTCCTCTCACCTGGGCCTACAGGGAGGTCCTGGAGCTGCAAACCAGAGACTGCAGTCCTGTAACTAGGGATCTCCTCGTTTGCCGGCTGAGCCTCCGCCAGTCCTTCATAGTCTACCCCCGGGACAGGGCTTGGATGTTATGGCGGCAGAGGGCGTCCGCCACAACATTGTCCTTTCCCGAGACATACCGGACAACCGTCGTGTATTCGGAGATATACGACAGATGTCACTGCTGGCAGGACGACCAGGGGTCGGATGCTTTCGTGAATGCAAAGGTAAGAGGTTTGTGGTCCGTGAACGCGGTGAAAGGCCTACCTTCTAAGAAGTACCTGAAATGCCTGATTGCCAGGTATAGCCCCAACAGTTTCTGGTTGAAAGCACTGTATTTGAGCTCGGGTGGTCGTAGGTGTTTGCTGAAAAATGCCAGGGGTTGCCAGCGACCCCCGATGAGTTGTGTGTTAGATGCGTCCACTGTGAGGGCGGTAGGGACGTACGTTCTGGGGTGCACTAGCATAGCGGCGTTTGCTAAGGCTTCTTTGGTTTTCATGAAAGCAGCGGCGGACTCCTCGTCCCAGGTAATGTCCTTGCCCTTACACGACATCAGGGAGAACGGGGGCGCATGATTCAGGCAGCAGAAGGGAGGAAGCGGTGGTAGAAATTCATCATACCCACGAGTTCCTGAAGGCCTTTGATTGTGTTGGGTCGGGGGAAATGGCGGACCACGTCTACCTTGGCGGGTAGCGGGGTTGCCCTGTCTTTGGTATCCTGTGGCCTAGGAAGTCGATGGTGTCGAGCCTGAACTGGCATTTGGCCGGGTTGACTGTCAGGCTGTATTCACTCAGTCGGGCGTAGAGTTGATGGAGGTGGGACAGATGCTCCTGACGACTACTGCTGGCTATGAGGATGTCATCCAAATAGATGAAAGCGAAGCCCAGGTCGTGTCCCACCACGTCCATTAACCGCTGAAACCTCTGTGCGGCATTCTTTAGGCCGAATGGCATGCGGAGGAACTTGAAAAGGCCGAAAGGGGTGATGAGTGCTGTTTTGGGGATGTCGTCCGGATGCATTGGGATTTGATGGTATCCCTGGACGAGGTCTACCTTGGAGAAGATCCGTGCACCGTGCAGGTTTGCTGCAAAGTCCTGAATGTGCTGCACAGGGTAGCGGTCCAGTGTTGTAGCCTCGTTCAGCCTGCGGTAGTCACCGCATGGTCTCCAGCCTCCAGCTTTGGGCACCATGTGCAGGGGGGAGGCCCATGGGCTGTCGGACCGCCGTATGATCCCCGATTCCTCCATCCTCTTGAACTCCTCCTTCGCCAGTCGGAGCTCGTCCGGGGAAAGCCTTCGAGCACGGGCGTGGAGGGGTGGTCCTTGTGTCGGGATGTGGTGCTGTACGCCGTGTCTGGGCATGGCTGCTGTGAACTGCGGTGCCAGAACTGATGGGAAATCCGCCAGGACTCTGGTGAAGTCATTGTCGGACAGCGTGATGGAGTCTAGGTGTGGGGCCGGCAACTGGGCTTCACCCAGGAAGTACGTTTGAAAGGTCTCGGTATGGACCAGTCTCTTCCTGGGCAGGTCGACCAGTAGGCTGTGAGCCCGCAAAGAATCTGCTCCCAGGAGCTGTTGGGCTACGTCGGCCAGTGTGAAGTCCGACATGAACTGGCTGGAGCCCAACTATAGCCGCACCGTACAGGTGCTGTAGGTCCTTACTGTGCTGCCGTTCGTGGCCCTCAGGGTGGGACCCGGTGCTCTGTTTCAGGAGTCGTAACTCGTCAGAGGTAAGATGCTGATCTTGGCTCCAGTGTCGACCAAAAAGCGGTGTCCTGACTGCTTGTCCCAGACATACAGGAGGCTATCCCGATGGCCAGCCGCCGCTGACCCTGGCATTTCCCGGGAACTTGCAGGGTGGGCTACAGCGGCGGGCTTCTGTGCCCCACCGCTGGTGGTAGAAGCACCATTGTTCGTTGGTCTCCTCACCACTGCCTCTGAGGTTAGCGGGCTCTGCGGCCGGGCCTGGTCTGGTTTGCTGCTGGGAGCGTGGCCTGGTGAGCTGTGCGACGGACGCCCCACTCTCCTTCTTGGCTTTCCACAGCACATCTGCCCGGGCCGCCACCTTCTGGGGGTCACTGAAATCCGCGTCGGACAGCAGCAGGCGTATGTCCTCGGGCAGCTGCTCCAGGAATGCCTTCTCAAACATGAGGCAGGGCTTGTGACCTCCAGCCAGGGAGAGCATCTCGTTCATTAACGCCGACGGCAGCCTGTCTCCCAAACCATCCAGGTGCAGTAAGCAGGCAGCTCGCTCGTGCCGTGAGAGTCCGAAAGTCCTTATGAGCAAGGCTTTGAATTCTGTGTATTTGCCGTCCGCTGGGGGCGATTGTATGAACTCCTCAACCTGGGCAGCTGTCTCCTGGTGGAGGGAGCTCACCACGTAATAGTAACGTGTAGCATCCGAGGTTATCTGCCGAATGTGGAATTGGACTTCTGCTTGCTGGAACCATAGGTACCAGCGTCCAGAAGCTTGGCAGTTTTAATGAAACTGCATGAACAGATGCAGCATCATTCATCTTCGGCCCAAATATCGTTTGGGCTGTCGGGGTCACCAATTGTAGTGGTGTGCTACACGCAGCGCTGCAATAATGACACGGAGTCGGTGAGCTGCAGTTGCAAAAAGAGATTTATTCAAACTTCGCGGCCTCGCTTTAAAGCCTTCCTGTTCCCACCCTCCCCGGGCGGGAATACTGTAGGGGGCACGTATTCACAGTCCCGTCCCGTGCGCAGGCTTTTCCTCTTGCTGGTGAAGCAGGCTTGGCGCCCTTTTTGGGACCAGCCTCTGTGCCGGTGTATGCCACTTTGTGAGCTGGTTCGAGTGCGCTGGGAAGTGGGTCGCCACAATACCATCATTTTAATTTAAGGATGGATGAATAAACACTAGTGTGAATTATTAAAACCCCAAGGTAGCTAGTATTTTGTATTATGTATTTTCTTTGCTGTTTCTGCAAAACATTTGAATAGACATTGAATATGGTGGCACAGTTGTGTAGTGGTTAGACCTGTGTTCAGTTCCCGCCGCTGTCTGTGTAAAGGGTTAAGACCATAAGACATAACAGCAGAATTAGGCCATTCAGCTCAATGAGTCTGCTCCGCCATTCCATCATGTCCTGGCTGATCACGGATCCCACTCAATCCTATACATCTGCCTGCTCGCCCACATCCTTTGATGCATTGACTGATCAGGAAATGATCAACTTCCACCTTAAATATGCCCATGGACTTGGCCTCCACCGCAGTCTGTGGCAGAGCATTTCACAGCTGTCTGACTAAAAATAAATCCTTATCTCTGTCCTAAAGGATCGCCCCTCAATTTTGGGGCCGTGTCTCCAGTTCTGGATACTCCCCACCGTATGAAACTTCCTCTCCACATCCACTCTATCTGGTCCTTTCAACATTCGATAGGTTTCAATGAGATCCCCCTGCATTCTTCTAAATTCCAGTGAGTACAGGCCCAAAGCTGTCAAACGCTCCTCATATGTTAACTACTTCATTCCCAGAATCATCCTCATGAACCTCCTCTGGACTCTCTCCACTGAAAACACATCCTTTCTGAGATATGGGGACCAAAATTGTTGACAATACTCCAAGTGCAGGCTGACTAATGTCTTATAAAGGCTCAATATTACCTCCTTACTTTTATATTCTATTCCTCTTGAAATAAATGCCTATATTGCATTTGTCTTCCTTACCACAGGCTCAACCTGTAAATTAATATTTTGGGAGTTCTGCACGAGGACTCTTAGGTCCCTCTACACCTCTGATATTTGAACCTTCTCCCCACTTAGATAATAGTCCACACAACTGTTCCTTTTACCAAAATGCATCATCATACATTTCCCAACACTGTATTTCATCTGCCACTTTTTTTGCCCATTCTTCCAATTCGTCTTAAGTCCTTCTGTAATCATATTGCTTCCTCAGCACTGCTTACCCCTCCACCTATCTTTGTATCATCAGCAAACTTTGTCACAAAGCTATTATCCAAATCATTGAGAAGCAATGTGAAAAGCAGCAGTCCCGATACTGACCCCGAGGAACACTAATAGTCACAGGCAGCCAACCAGAAAAGGCCCCCTTTATTCTCAACTGCTGCCCTCTACCTGTCAGCCATTCTGCTATCCATGCCATACCTTTCCTGTAATGCCATAGGATTTTATCTTGTCAAGCAGCCTCATTTGCGGCAACTTATCAAACGCCTTCTGAAAATCCAAGTAAATATCATCCACTGCTTCTTTGTCCACCCTATTTGTTACTTACTCGAAGAACTCTAACAGATTTGTCAGGCAAGATTTCCCTTTTTTAAAAAACCATGCTTTGACTTATTTTATCATTAGTCTCCAAGTACCCTGAAACTTCATCCTTAATAATACTCCAACAACTTCCCAACCAATTAAATTAAGCTAATTAGACTATAATTTCTTTTCTTTTGCCTCCATTCCTCCTTAAAGAGTGGAGTGACATTTGCAATCTTCCAGTCCTCCAAGGCCATGCCAGAATCAAGTGATTCTTGAAAGATCATGACCAATGCATCCGTCATCCCTTCAGCAACCTCTCTCAGGATTCTGGGATGTAGTCCATTTGGTCCAGGTGACATCCTCCTCACAACTTTTGAGTTTGCCTAGCACTTCTTCCTTTGTAATAGCAATGGCACTCACTCCTGCTCCCTGACACTCACGGACCTCTAGCACACTGCTAGCGTCTTCTACAATGAAGACAGATGCAAAGTACCCGTTAAATCCATCTGCCATTTCTTTGTCCCCCATTACTATGTCAGCAGCATCATTTTCCAGTGATCCAAAATCAACTCTCGCCTTCCTTTTATTCTTTAAATAACTGAGAAAACTTCTGGTATCCTCCTTTTTATTATTGGCTAGTTTGCCATCACATTTCATCTTTTCCCTTTTTATAGCTTTTTTAGTTGCTTTTTGATGGGATTTTAAAAGCTTCCCAATCACCCAACTTCCCATTCACTTCTGCTACTGTATTTGCCCTTTCATTGGCTTTTATGCAGTCCTCCCTGTGACCATGTTAATCGGTAACATGGGTGATACTGGGTGCAATGAGCTCGTGGGCCACAAGGATCTGTTACCATGCTGTCTCCCTAAATAAACAATGAAACTTAAATAATGTGCCATAAAAGATAGGAGCAGAATTAGGCCATTCAGCCCATCAAACCTGCTCCACCATCCTATCATATATTATCCCCCTCAACCTATTCTCCTGCCTTCTCCCATAACCTTTGATAACCCTACTAATCAAGAACAATATCAACTTCCACTTTAAATATATCCAATGACTTGGCCTCCACAGCCACTCTGACCATGAATTCCACAGATCCACCACCTTCTGGCTAAAGAAATTCCTCATCTCTGCAAATAAGTTGGAGAGATATTGAGAAATATTTTCTGTATTTTTAAATTTCATTTTATAACACTTTTCCAAAACACAAAGGAAACTGAAGTATAATTAGCAACATTTATTAAAGCAAAATGACATTTTATGACTTCTGTATAATATACTGTACAATTACTTGTCACATCTGCAGACTTTGCTTCAAGAACTCATGATGATAAACTAAACGGCCGCTCCATTCCTTCACTAATAAGCTTTTCTTTACGATCCTTGAAAGAAAACAAATCAGCAACTTAGATGAAATGTATTACACTATGCAGAATCTATAACATAGCAATCATGTTTACCAATTTAACAACTGAGAGATTCAGCATGACACATCTAAGACTTTGACAAACTTTTATAAATGTGTAGTGGAGAGTATACTGACTCGCTGCATTACAGCCTGATATGGAAACATCAACACCCCTGAATGGAAAATCCTACAAAAAGTGGATATGGCCCAGTCCATCATGGGTAAAGCCCCCCCAGTCATTGAGCACATCTACATGAAATGCTGTTAGGAAAGCAGCATCTATCATTAGGTACTCCCACCAACCAGGATATGCTCTCCTCTCACTGCTGCCTTAGGATTCACACCACCAAGTTCAGTCCTGAGGCTCTTGTTACTACCCCATAACCATCAAGCTCTTGAACCAAAGAATATAACCCCATCATTGAAGTATTCCCACAACCAATGGACTCAATTTCAAGGACTCGTCTCATGCTTTCAGTATTTATTGCTTATTTATTTATTATTATTGCTTCTTTTTGCTTTTGCAGTTTGTTGTCTTGCACTCTGGTTGACCACCTTAGTTGGGTGGTCTTTCACTGATTCTGTTATGGTTATTATTCTTTAGATTTATTGAGTATGCCCACAAGAAAACAAACCTCAGAGTTGTATATGTTGATACATATTTACTTTGATAATAAATTTACTTTGAACTTTATGTAACTAAACTATATGGACATGAGGTTGAAATTGTGAAGTGTTTATCATCCAGACATCACTGCCTACAAGGTTTTTGGAAACAAGATAATCAGGGCTTTCCAAAAAGAAAATGGATGGACACAAGGGAAAACCATTTACAAGACCAGGGGAATGAGATGACTGACTTGCCCTTCAAGACAGTAGTGACCTTAAAGTTTGAAAACCCTCCCTCTGTGTCATGATAGAAAACCTCCCTTTGGGTACTTACATCCTTACATGCAAATTATCTGAATAAGATTTGCTATACTTTCAGAACATTGCTTCTGCGCCAACATCCCATCACATTGATCACAACATTCTGTACATATTCCAACAGTGATGCAAAAACAGCAGTGAAAGAACACCTCCCTCTAGTGCCAATTGTGCTTCTGAGAAATAGGCTTCCACTACTTTTGAGGTGACAGGATGCTTTGAAGCTGCTGACTGCCGATGACAGTCATGGGGGTGGAGGACATTTCCCTGTCCATATTCAAGAACCTTCACCTCTCCAATTGTAAACAATGAAGTATTCTGCATGTCAACATATAAAAGTTAATATTTTTGAACATATTCCTTAACAAGAGGTGTCACTTCCTTTTAGATCTAGATCAATCACAATGAGTCTATTTTTTCCAAATTTTACTGTGACTGTTATTGACTTTAGCCGCAACTGAGCCTTTCAAAACCCCAAAGTGGCAAACACTCCTTTTAGCATTCCAACAACATTTGAGTTTATAACAAATATTGAGCCAATTTCATTAATAATACACATTATAGATGGAAGTTCAACTATGATGCACTAATAGTGATACATCTATCAATTATGAAAACTATGTTGAACCATAACGTAACACTTAATTCAATTATTCTTACCCGATCGGTTTTGAAGACGTAGTACCAGAAGAACAGAGGTACTACACCGCAGAAAAATCCTATTAGTGATGTCTTAGGACTTGGACGGAAGTTGGGATAGATATGGTTCAGAGTGCGAGCATATACCCAGCGAGTTATGGCTGGATCTTGCTGTAAAAGAAAAAGAAATGGCAACAATCTCATTTTCAGCAAAAACATGACAGAATTATTAGAGGAGTCTACCAATCCATTCTGGTTCCCTTACAGTTCAGTGACATTTCTCTGCTCTTTCCAAATGATCTAAGTAATTATTTTTCCATGCCTTTCAGAAATCCGTAATTGACTGTTTCCATCAATGCCCCCCCCATAAGAAAAGATCACAACCAATACATAATGGAGTTTTTGTTCCTCTATTTCCCCTGTATAGGTGGCATGTGGATGACCTCAGTACCTCTTCTACATTCTTAGAAAGGGAGAAGAATAGCCCTCCTACAGTTCGTGATGACCTGTAACTTCAGTCTCCAAGTCGTTGTCAGAGGTCAAAAAGGTGAATCCATGAGAGGCTTCTAACCCAGACAGCTTAAAACTGAAAACCTGTGCAGACCAAATGACTGGTATATTCATCTTCAACCTTTCGCTTCTACAGTCTGCTTTTCCCACCTGCTTCAAAAAGGTCACCTGCAGTACTGGTGCCCAGGAAGAACAGTGAGCTGTCTGGTATCGTATGCATCCAGTGGATGAAGTGCTCTGAGAGAGTGGTTATGGCATGAATCCACTCCTGTCACAGGCATGACCTGGATTCCTTTCAATCTGCAATAGCAGACACCATCTCACTGACTCTTCACTCTGTTCTGGAACATCTGAACAACAGGCTTCATGGAATAAAAGCATGGCATCCCTTCTAAACTTATCACCACGCTCCACGACCTGGTCCTCTGTACTTCCCTTTGCAACTAGCCTCAAGTCCCACACCACCAGGCTCAGGAACAGCTACTCTCTTACACCCAGCCTGCCTGTGCATTTGACCGGTCACTTGGCTCAAGGACGTGATGTACAGCAGCAGAGTGGAGCCGGAGCTCTCCTGCCCTGGGTCAGTCCCGTGGCCGGCGGCTGCGACAGGGGGACAGCCCGCTCGCCTCCACTGAAAGAACATCCTGCGGGCCCACTCACCATCGGCTCCGCCCGCGTCGGGTCGTTCAGCTGCCGCAGGTACTGCAGCTTGAGGCGGGAGCGAATCGCCAGCCGCTCCTGCTGAGCCCGCCGCTCCTCCACACTCTGCTCCGTGTACTCCCTGGGGTCAAGGGTGTGGGGCCGGCTGGCGAGCGGCGCCTCCCGATACTGCGCCATTGCACAACCACGGACAAACGTCCTCCAAACGCAACTTTATTGACACCATCAAAGGACACGCTCGCATCCTGCTGCGCATGTGCCGTAGAGCCGTCTCCTCCCGCGCCCCGCAGCGCCACCCAGCGGCAGCAGACGGAACGAGGGTGCTGGAAATCCAAGCACTGGCGGAACCCGGCACCTCTGGACAGGAGACCCTTCAGTAGAACAAATAACAGCATAAGGTGGGCAAGCTCATACGCAGAAGTAAGGCAGTAAACATAGCTGAAATTGGTTTATTATAGTCACAGATATACAGCGGAAAAACTTGATTGCATACCGTTCATACAGATCAATTCATTTCAACAGTTGCATTGAATTCGCATAAGGAGAAAAGCAATAACAGAATGCAAAGTAAAGTGTAACAGATAAGAAAGGTGCAGTGTGGGCAGTGAATAAGGTGTAAAGTCAATAACAATAGGTCAGGAAACCTATTTTACCGTACTAAGGAACCGGGATTGAAGTTGCCCTTGAGCGTGGTGGTACATGCTTTCGGGTTTTTGTATTTTCTGTTCAATGGGAGGGGATAGTGAGAAGATTATCATGACACCAGGCTGTCTTTCTCTTTCCTCTACTAAAAGTATTTGGACTACGCCCTCTACCGTGGTGTCATCTGCAAATTTGTGGATGGAATTAGAGCAGGATCTGGCCATGCAGATGCCAGTGCATAGAGTATAGAGTTGGAGGGACTGAGGATGTAACCTTGGGCCAGATGCTTTCTGTGGCACTCTCCTGCACTGATTGTGCATTCAGGTGCTTTGGAGGAGTGGTGATGTTCTGATTTCCTTTTGTACAAAACATGAATAGGAAAGTATTAAGTTCATCAGGAAGGGGCGCACTGTTGTCAGCAATATTTCCAAACTTTGGCTTGTAGCCCATTACAGCATGTAAGCTCTGCCACAATTAATGGCTAGTCTGGAACTCTATTTTGGACTGGTATTATCTCTTGGCATTTCTCATAGCTTTAGAGGTCATATCTCAATTCCTTATAAAGCTCAGACTCACAGTCCTCAACACACTTGCTGATAAGTCTGTGACAGTGGTGACATATTCATCTGAGACGGCTGCTGAGATGACAAGTCAGCTGACTCAGAGCAATGACGTAGAAGTTAATCTATTTGTTCCGACCGGCACTATATGACTATTCATCCCCAATCATCACGTTTCAGCTTCTGTTTGCACGCAGGCAGAAATAAGATTCCTCAAATTAAAATAGGAGGAAAATCAGATCTAGAAAATGCTATTTAGCTTAACAAGCCGACATTAAAAAAACATAACCAACACGAGTGAATCTGCAGATGCTGGAAATAAATAAAAAACACAAAATGCTGGCAGAACTCAGCAGGCCAGACAGCATCTATGGGAGGAGGTAGTGTCGACGCCAGCATTTTGTGTTTTTATAAAAACATAACCCCTGTTTTTGGGTGACAGATGGAGGAAATGATTAATTTTCATTGCAATATTGAGCAACAGCTCATCTTCACGGACTCATCATCTCGTTCTCCACATCTATTGCTTATTTATTTATTATTTCCTTCCCTTTTGTATTTGCACATTGGTTGTTTGTCCTGTTGGGTGCAGTCTTTCATTGATTCTATTGTGTTTCTTTAATTTACTGTGAATGCCGGCAAGAAAATGAATCTCGGGGTTGTATATGGTGACATATTTATTTTGATAATCAGTTTACTTTGAATGAACTATAAATGTTTATTAGCCTGTAAATGTGTACTGCATCGCCCCCTGGAGGGCTGTTTCCCATGTGCTGATTGTGCATGATCAATAAATGTGCACAACGTACATGATATGGATTAATAAA
Source organism: Hypanus sabinus (assembly GCF_030144855.1). NCBI lineage: Eukaryota > Metazoa > Chordata > Chondrichthyes > Myliobatiformes > Dasyatidae > Hypanus > Hypanus sabinus. The sequence goes on along the minus strand of NC_082709.1, from coordinate 151,988,860 downwards.
GAACTGAGGTACAAAAATCCGAGTCTAGAGAACAGGACTCATCACTGTTGTAACCGTTTGCATGTCACAGGACTAAGTTTATGCTACCACTCACTTCTGTCTTGACTGTCAATCTTCAATGCGTCAATGCATCTTGCCCCTCCATTCTACAATGAGAGACTTAAATTATTCCTTCCTGTTCTTTCTAGATTGGTATCAATTTCTAAGTAAAAGGTGTAAATAGCAGCGCTCAAGTGGACTGCAAATTTTTTGCTAAATTTTAAAACATGCAATACAAGTCATCCACATCAACAGGACTAAAACAACCCAATTCTAACTGGATCCTGAAATAAATTAGGAATACAGGTAATGTTTTTTTTTATTAGTTTTTCAAAACATTTTACAAATTAAAAACCCCAAATCCCAATGAGGAATATTAAAACAGTGCAAAATTAAGCATACAATAACAATATGCTACAAAGGAAGAGAATTTAGCCAAAAAAAAGCACCTGAATTAAAGACAAGTAAGCTTAGTGTCCTCCCCAAGCCCCACAACACAAGAAAAAAACAACAGCAACTCCAGACCAACCACAACACAATATAGAGAGTATAAGTCAGGACAGCCAAGATCCCAGACTGTGAATACACTCAGCAACAGAGGATAATAATGCCTTCTACCAGAAAAAAAAGGAGCTGAAAGCAAGGGACCGAAAAGAAAAAAAAACCCTAGTCAAGAGGAAGGTTATGAAAGTACTCGATAAAAGGTCCCCAGACCTTATGGAACTTTAGATCCGAATTAAGAACTGAATAATGAATTTTTGAGGTCCAAACAGGCCATGATGTCATTCAGCCATTGAACTTGAGTGGGCGGGGCAACATCTCTCCATTTAAGGAGGATCAAGCGTCTAGCCAGGAGAGAGGCAAAGGATAATATTCGGCATTTGGTCAGACCCAGACATAAATCTGTCTCGCCCCAAAAACCGAACAGAGCAATAAAGGGGTTTGGTTCTAGGTGCTGATTCAGAATACACGATAACGTAGTGAAGACATCTTTCCAGAATTTCTCCAAGCTAGGACAGAACCAGTACATATGGATGAGAGAGGCCACGCCCCTCTTGCATTTATCACAGAGCAGACTAACGCTAGGGTAGAATCGAGATAGTTTAGATTTAGACAAATGGGCTCTATGAACAATCTTAAACTGTAAAAGGCAGTGGCGAGCACAAAGAGAGGTTGAGTTAACCGATTTGAGAACTGAATCCCAGCTCTTCTCAGATAAGGAGATATTTAAATCCTGCTCCCAGGCCATTTTGATTTTATCCATAGGGGCCCGTCATAAGGCTGCTAGTTTATCTCGGATGATTGATATTAAGCCTTTACCTAGTGGATTCATGGAAAAAAATAGGTCCATAGCATTTTTCGCAGGCATTTCAGGAAAGTTAGGAATTAAAGGAGCAATAAAGTGTCGGATTTGGAGATATCTGAAAAAACTGAGCATTGGGCAGATTGAACTTAACAGAGAGCTGCTGAAAAGAAGCGAAGCGATTATTAATGAAAAGATCTTCAAAATGTCTAATGTCCTTCCTATACCAAACCTGGAATGCTGAACCATATGTAGTAGGTAAAAAAAGGTGATTATGAGCAATAGGGCTGGAAACGGAAAACCCCTGGAAACCATAGCATTTCCTGAACTGAGCCCATATACGCAGAGTGTGTCTAACAAGAGGATTAGCTATTGATCTGGGCAGACTACTAGGGAGTGCAGAGCCAAGAAGTGAAGAGATAGATAATTCTTTAGTGGAGCTCAGCTCCATCGCCACCCAGTTAGGGCACTCGGGTTGGCCATGGAAGAAAGACCAGAAGGTAGCACAACGTATATTAGCTGCCCAATAATATAAACGAAAGTTAGGTAAAGCCATGCCACCCTCTTTTTTAGATTTTTGGAGATGGATTTTATTAATTCTAGAGCGCTTATTCTGCCACAGATATGACAAAATAATAGAGTCTAAGGAATCAAAAAAAGATTTGGGAATAAAAATTGGGATAGATTGAAATAGGTCTAAAAATTTGGGAAGAACATACATTTTAACAACATTAATACGACCTACCAAAGACATAGATAGAGGTGACCATTGTACCAGACTCTGTTTTATAGCATATGAAAGATTGGCAAAGTTTTCACGAAAGAGATCTTTAAACTTCCTTGTGACTGTAATTCCAAGATAAGTAAATTGATTATGGACTACTTTAAAAGGGAGATCATGAAATGTTAGTTCTTGTGCTTCTTTATTAATTGGGAGAAGTTCACTCTTATGTAAATTAAGTTTATAGCCAGAGATCTGGCTAAACTGGTCAAGAAGTGAAAACATTAGAGGTAAGGATGTAGACGGATTTGAGAGAAAGAGTAATAAGTCATCAGCATAGAGAGAAACTTTATGCGCAACACCCCCTCTCCAAGTCCCAGTCAATTCAGGGCAGTTTCAAAATGCTATCGCCAGAGGTTCCATAGCCAAATCAAAGAGAAAGGGACTTAAGGGGTATCCCTGACGGGTGCCATGTTTGAGATTAAATACTTGGGATTTCTGAAAATTAGTTAAAACAGAGGCAGTAGGACACAGGTACAGCAATTGGATCCAAGAGATGAAACTTTGGCTGAGGTCAAATTTTTCTAAAACTGCAAAAAGGTAGTTCTACTCTATACGATCAAATGCTTTCTCCGCGTCGAGGGAAATAACACATTCAGGAATCCCAGTTGGAGGTGAGTATAAGATATTAAATAAACACTGAATGTTAAAAAAAGGGAAACGGTTTTTAATAAAGCCTGTTTGGTCATCAGAGATAATGGAGGGAATGACGGTTTCTAATCTATGAGCCAAAACTTTAGCTAAGATCTTTACATCAACATGGAATACAGGTAATGTTAAAAATAATGGGACATCTTAAGAAGATATTTCTCTCAAGACTTAAGTTATACAATCTCCCACCTTCAATTTTAACAATCTACATATCTGGTACTTTTGTTTCATTACCCTTAAAGTAAATCTGTGCAATAAATGTTGTTGCTGCAGAACTAATTTCACATCCTACTGTATGTGTCAGTGGTAATGGTGGTAATTCTGGTTTGCCTTTCGGATGAGAATTGATTTCTGGGTCTTAAGGGGATCTAGATATCAAAGAACAGGCAGGAAATTGACATTGTAGTAGAAAAAAAAACATCAGCCACAGTCTTGGCAGGGAAAACTCAAAAAAGGGCCAAATTCCTGCTCTCATTTTTTATTCATAGAAACTGATAGTTATGTGGCATAACCTAGCTGTCATCTCACACCCCTTCTCAGACTTTCTCTTTGGATTGGCCATCTCACCTTTCCACTCTCACTCAACATATTGACAGTTCCTCTCCTCCTACAGACGTTGCCCGACTTGCCCAGTTTCTTCAGCAGATAGTTTTTCATTTTAAAATAATACAACGCAAACTTGCATTAATTTGCAATTTAGGGTATCGAAGGCATGCAGCAAGTCTCCCTTTAAGAGCCGAGACAGGAATATAAGAAACAGGGCCTCTTTGACAAACAGAGGATGAAGTGCAGTTTAGGAAGGATCATTAAGTTAGCAATAATGTGTGGGGAGTGACATGGCAAACTCACCATCGCAAAGGACACAGAGCCAAGGAAAGGTACAGTTATCACTGGGCAATGAGGTAATGCTGTTCTTTACTCTCCCCTCCCAAGATAACACAGCTATGCCTGTCCATCACAACTTACAACAGGGTCATTGTCAACCTCTTACACGATCAGCATGCCTTACTAAACAGGGCGAGGTGAACTTCCACCAGTGAGGTCTCTTGACAACCTTGAAAATGTGCCATGAGGAATATATGCAGCAATATACTCACAAATTTTCCATTCTAAGTCATTCAAAGATTTCACCAGTTGTGGAACCTTTAACTTGTTTTCTTACTTCCCCCAGTTCTTAAAACATTAACCACGTTCAGCAGCAACACTAGAGTCATCTCCTTCATGATCATGCAGACCTGATGTTTGCCTGCAAAGTGGTCATTTTTTTTCCCCCAAGGTCATGGAATATGTTGGAGGTAAAAATAAATTTGATAATAGCTCTGATGTCACCAGAAAGGAATGCAGTGTGAAGGGTGATCCCCAGGAACCTGTAAGAGGTCAAAGGCAATTATTTCCCTCCAAAGTACGGTATCAATGAGAATCAAAATCATTTTATATGAAGGCACTTCAAATATGAAAAAAAAAACAAATAATGGCAAATGTGAATAGGCACAATCCTTATGTTTATAATTTAATGAGACCTAGTCCCTTTATTACTACTAGTTAAATCTATTAATGAATTCAAAGTGTGACCTTTTGTTATGATGATCAACTCCAGTACAAAATAGATGCTATATATAAAAATCAGAAGCCAGCATTTTAAAATATACTATTGCAAGATCATGCACAATTCCCGTAGAAACTCACAGACTACTGACTAGTGGAGCCATTGGTTGGAAGTTGGCAAATATTTCAAAGGGGCAGTGTACAATTCAAATCAAATTAGCTGGCATATTTAATGTATCAGAATCAGGTTTATTATCACCAGCATGTGTCATGAAATGTGTTAACTTAGCAGCAGTTCATTGCAATAAATAGTATAGAAGAAAAAATAAAAATAAAATAATACTAAGTAAATCAATTGCAGTATACGTATATTGAATAGATTAAAAATCATGCAAAAAAAAAACCAGAAGAAGTGAGGTAGTGTCCAAAGCTTCAATGCCCATTTAGGAATCAGATGACAGAAGGGAAGAAGCTGTTCCTGAATCGCTGAGTGTGTGTCTTCAGGCTTCTGTATCTCCTATCTGACAGTAACAGTGAGAAAAGGGCATGACCTGGTTGCTGGAGGTCCTTAATAATGGACGCTGCCTTTCTGAGACACCGCTCCTTAAAGATGTCCTGGGTACTCCATAGGCTAGTACCCAAGATGGAGCCAACTATATTTACAACCCTCTGCAGCTTATTTCAGTACAATGGAGAGCTGCAAGATGCTCTTAGTAAAAAAAAATGTTTTTGTAGGTGAACTCTTCCTCAATAAAGGATCAAATTTTTAACTCGAAGAACAAACCTATTTTGATACACGGTGGGAGACTTCCAGGCTTGGGGGAGGGCGGAAGCAGTTCAAGAGAGTTGCGACCAGTTTAGACTCAATGTGAAGAGACTGGCCTCAATTCTCCGTTTCATAGTCAGGGGCAAAATACACTGCACTACATTCAAGGAATCTACTCCAGAAAATTCATTAAATTATATGTTTTTTATTCTCAAACAAATTCCAGCGTGGGAATGCTAAAACATTTAAAAAATCTCTATGATTTGACAAGGCAAGAGATAAAACCTTAATAATCTGATAGTAAATTTTTTAAAATTTAAATGAACATATTTCACAGTCACCAGTGCTAAATTATATTCAGTATTAACATTCCATTTTAAGTAAATCACAATATGAAGTAGTAGATAGAATACATCAAACATTACAAGTACAATATAGGATATTTTAATTCAAATCATTTAATATCAGCCTACATTCTTAAGTAATATTCACTTGTACTTTCGACATCAATGCACGAATGGAATGACTTGTTATACACACCTGTAAAAATGAATAAAACAGAAAATGCTGGAAACACTCATCATCTGTAGAAGGAGAAGCAATTAATGCTTTAGATCCAACACCCTTTATCAGAACTAAGCGATAGACTAGTTTGTGTGGGTAGCTGAAGAGTCAATGTGTCTGCGTGTCACAAAGGTAAAATAATGAGGCTGTTAAGGTCTGTGCAATGGGTTGCTGGTGTTCAGAAGTACGGTCTACTGACATACGCTGTACAACGGGGGGGGGGGGGGGGGGGGCAAAAAAAGGTCCAAACAAAAAAAATGAACAGTCATGATTCAAACAAGAAAAAAAAGCATGCGTTATCTAAAATTTGGAAGATTGGACGCTGAGTCCCTCAGGCTGCAGTGCGCCTAGATGAAAGATGAGATGTGTTCCTTAAGCTTGGGCAGGGGTCTAATAAACCCTGGAAGCTGCAAAACGCCTGCCATCAGTTCTAGAAACAATACCGCATATTTTGTCAGGGGCTCTATATCAAATTCTCTAAACTTAGATAACTCACTTTTCTTCTGCTTTCTCTTTCCCCTTATTCTTTGATTTGTACAGTCGGCCCTCCTTATCCGCGGGTTCCGCATGCGCGGATTCAACCAACTGCGGAGTGGGAAACCCCAGTTCTCTCTCCAGCACTCGTTGTTTAAGCATTGTTCGCCTCGGATCTCGTGTACAGACTTCTTTTTCTTGTAATTATTCCCTAAACAATACAGTATAACAACTATTTACATAGCGTTTACATTGTATTAGGTATTATAAGTAATCTAGAGATGATTTAAAGTATACCGGAAGATGTGCATAGGTTATATGTAAATACTACGCCATTTTATATAAGGGACGTGAGCATCCGCGTTTTTTGGTATCTGCGGGGGACCCCGAAACCAATCCCTTGCAGATGAGGGCCAAGTGTATATTCTGGCCTGCAGGCACATCAGACGTAGACTTTGCAATAGAAGCAATGCATTACACAAGACAAAAGGATCTTAACTCCATTAACTTTAATACTTGCTTTGAATTTTCTTTGGTACCTGGATGTATTTGGGTTTCTTTTCCTCCCAGCTGCTGAAAGTTCTAAGATCTGAAACAATTTCTCTTTCCACAAGTACTGCTTCAGCTGCTGTGTATTTACAGCATCTTCTGTTTTTATTTCAGATTTTCTGTGTCTGCCATTTTTTTTTGGATTTTCGGTAGAAAGGTGAACTGTCTAGGTTGAGAAAGTTAAAGGTGGGTGGTTGAACCTATATTATCTTCCAGCCTTGCCAAAACAGAAAGATCTGCCCTTAGGAATATTGTACGATAAAATTAAAAAATTGTTTAAAATTGTAAACTTTATCTTAAAACAACTTAAAGTAAGAGTACATCCATCATCAGAATCTGAAAATTTTGATGTGCAAGTACTTCACATCTTTAGGTCTTTCATTTAGGAAATAATAAATAGTACCAGTGGCCACAAAAAACTCTAATTTCCTGATTTAATGCCTGTGGTGTTTAATAACTAGCAGTAAACAATAAGAGGCAATACTGGGGCCAGAAGTTCAGGAAAATTGAGTTTCAAGGTTAGAATTGGGTTCCCAATATCAAGAGTTTTTGTCTATTGAACACTGCGCTTGCCACACACTCCACAAACATTTGTTATACATACATAAACATAATACATTTTCTCAATAACTAAACAGATTTTCTCAGTAGGAAGGGGCAGAGAAGATTCACAAGGATGTCGCTGGGACTGATGGGCTGAGTGACAATATGCTGAAGTCCCACATAATCCGGTTCAGGAATAGCTACCTTCCTACAACCATCAGATTCTTGAACCGATCCTCACAAACCCAATCCTACTCAAGTGTTGGAACACCACAGGCTATCTATTGCACTACAACAGACTGGTCTCTGATAAGTGTTTTTCTAGCATTAATACCCAGGTTTAGCACTATCTTCACTGTCTTGTATAATTTATAGTGCTAACTGTAACTATGTGCCTGAAAAACTTGCTTGCTGCATCATTGTTATACCTAGACATCACAGTATTTGTGCTGTTAACAATAGACTCAACTGGGCTACTTTCCCTGCTGAAAGGAACCAAGCAGTTACCTCATAGGAAGTTGAAAAAGTTATCGGTAACATGGAAAAGATGGTAGTAACAATCTTTGTTCTCAGGTCAGGAAATCTGAAGCTAGAGAGGGCATCAATTTAGGTTAGCAGGGGAAAGATCCCTCAAGGTTCACCAGAATGATCCAGGGAATAAAAGTGTTAAAATCTGACCATGATTCTGAGCTGTACTTGCCGGAGTTTATTAGAATAATTGGGGGGGGGGGGCATGAAGGAAATCTTACTGAAACCTACCAAATATTGAGAGGCCTAGATAGAGTGGATGTGGAGAGGATGTTTTCAAACGTGGGAGAGTCTAGGCCCAAAAGGCACAGCTCAGACTGGAGGAATGTCCCTTTAGAACACAGAGATAAACAGAAATTTCTTTAACCAGAGGGGAGGGTGGTGAATCTGTAGAATTCATTGCCACAAGTCACTGGGTATATTTAAAGGAGAAGTTGCTAAGATCTTGATTAGTAAGGGTATCAAAAGTTCTAGGGAGCAGACAGAACAATGAGATCGAGGGTAAAAATAAATCAGCCATGATTGAATGACAAAGCAGACATGATGGGCCGAATGGCCTAATTCTGCTCCCATGTCTTACAGTCTCATTTAAAGGGGACCCAAGAGGTGTGTTTTTCACATAGAGGGTGGTGGATATATGTTACTGGAAGAAGTGGTAGAGATGGGCACAATTACAACCTTCCAAAGGCATCTGGGCAAGAAAGATTTAAGGGGGATAAGGGCATGGAGAAATGGAACTAATTCTGGTCGGCTCCTCCATCAACATGGACAGGGGCCAAAGCAATTGTTTCCATGCTGTACGACTCTGACAAGAGGTAATCGGCAAAATCAATGGTTTATCAGCTATGCTTCAGCTAACTCATCTTTATTCTTGCACTGATGCTCTTATGCAATCCAACAAGTGTATTGGGACAAATAAACTGGAGACACAACAGTGGGTAATCATGTGACAGCATAAATAGATAGGCTTTAAATAAACAGTATATGGCTTGATTGATTTTTTTTAAAAAGAGTACATAGGGAGAATTGGCTCCAAACTGCAAAACAAAGACCATCTTGTATTTCATGCTTTGTTACAGAAGATCGTAGTAAATCTGAGGTTTCTTAGTTTCAGCACGGAACTGTTCCACCTTCAATCCAATCCGGAAAAGAATTGCTTCGTCCCACCATTTACTCATAATCTGAGAGGGAGGATTAGAATTATTATTGTAACCGCACATGATACTTTTTTTTATTACAAGACAGACCAAGAGATTGAAGTATGACATTGCAATGACAGTTCAGCTTTAGTCCCATTGTTTAGTGCAAGACAACTGGAAATACAGCTGGTGAGCTGGGCATTAAGACAGCGGTAAAAAGTGTACAATATGTCGTATCATAAAACACCATCTTCCCACTGAGTCAATTCATACAATGAAAAGCAAATATCCAAGAGAAGTGATACTACCTGAAGACTAATGGGTAGACCAGAGGAGCTGTACCCAACAGGAACCACGAGAGAGGGAATTCCCGTGAGATTTGCAAGCTGCATGAATCTGAAATGAAGAAAAGGAACCTGCCTTTTAGATGTAAGATTTATTATTTCATGTCAACTTAATAATGAATTTCATTTGTCATTTTATTCATGGTTTTCACCATATACCCAATTACTCCACGCAATAACAATTAAGAGCGGTGTATGGATCAGTCATCTGTAGATGATAGATAATGCAGATTTCCAACTGCACTGTACAAAGTTTAACTGAAATTATGATGTTCTGTCCGAGGATGTGTAAAAATGTTAAATAAATTATCCAAGTTTTTAAGACTAGAAGGAAAGAACTTAAAATTTTTGGTATAATATAGGAAGAGAAATACTAATTTTTAACATTTAGATACAGCCACAATCTGTCTCTTTCCTTTCATTATCCCTTTTAATATTGCAATACAAAGGAGATAAACAGTAAAGGTATATATGACAGTGGCTTTTAACAGACTGTTAAATAAACACATGAATATGCAGTGAATGGCCAGATGGCAGAAGCAGAAGTAATTTAGTTTAATTCAACATCATGTTCAGTGTAGATACCATGAGGCAAACAGTTTATTCCCATCCTGTGCTGTTCTATGTTCTCTGTAATATGCCATACTGCCTGTTCAGTAAAATCATTGCTGACCCTGTGGCTCATCCCTATATAGCCAACCAATGCCCATATCCTCTGACTCATTCAGTGTCTAAAAATCTCATCTACCGAGCATCCTTGTCTCTCTGTAGAGATGTAGATGTAGGATGTAGAGCAAACAATCCATGCAATTTAAAATGTTCCTCATCAGTATAAAATGGCTATCTCCCTGTGAGAGAATGCTTCCCCCCAAACCTCCCCATATTTTATTTTTTGGTACTTCATTCCCTGTTCCCCCCCCCCCAATCCCGCACACTCCAATGTCCCCTATTTTTGCATACGGTAGGCAGAAAAAAAAATCAGCTCTTGGCTTCTACCACATCAGTCTTTCTCAGAATTGTCTACTATATGTCACAAAAGAAATTACCTCTCAGTTTTTAAACTCCAATGAGTGTCGGCTAGTCTTGCTCATTCTCTCTTCACAGGCGAACCAATCTAAGCAATGCACAGCTGGGAAGGTTCAAACACCAACCAAAACTGCAAACATCCTTCAGATCAATTAAACTCAGTCAAAAAAATATATATAAAATTATATTTATTTATTCAAATTCTTTCCACTAAAATAACCTCAAATGTTCCTTCACTTTATACTCAAACTGGTACCTGCTTACCCCCTCATTTAAATTGTCAATTTCCTTTTGCTATTTGAGTCTTCTGTACAGCTTCATGCCATCAGAAAACTTGAATGGATTGCATCTGTACTTTCATCCTTGTCATTAATATAAATTGTGAATGGCTGATGCCTCATTACAGATCCACGTGTAGCTCACATTAACAGTCTGCAACCTGAAAATGACCTCTTTATTACAACTCCCTGTATCCAGTTCTCCAGCCATGCTAATATATTACCCTCAATCTTTACTGTGGTATATTATCAAAGCTTTTCAAAAATCCAGACTACCTACATCTAATTGTCCTTCCTTACAAGATATTGCAGAATTAGGCAATTTCATCTTGGCTGATCCATTTTACCACTCAGCCCCAATCTCCTGCCTTCTCCCTGTATCCCTTCATGCCCTGACCAATCAAGAACCTGTCAACCTCTGCCTTAAATATACATTAAAACTTGGCCTCCACAGCTGCCTGTGGCAAAGAATTCCACAGATTCATCACACTCTGGCTGAAGAAATTCCTCCTCATCTCCATTCTAAAAGGATTCCCCTCCATTCTGAGGCTGTGTCCTCCAGTCTTAGACTCTCCCACCATAGGAAACATCCTGTCTATATCCATTCTATCAAAGGCTTTCACCATTCATTAGATTTCAATGAGGTCACCCCCCCCCCCCCCCCATTCTTCTAGATTCCAGTGAATACAGGCCCAGAGCCATCAAATACTCTCGATATGACAAAGTGTTTAATCTTGGAATCATTTTTACCAGCTCCTTTGAACCTTCTCCAGTTTCAGCACATCCTTTCTAAGATAAGAGGCACAAAACTGCTCAGAATACTCCGTGAGACCTCATGAGTGCTCTATAACGTCTCAATATATATCCTCACTTTTATATTCTAGTCCTCCCTGAAATTAATGCCAACGTTGCATTTGTCTTCCTCACCACAGACTCAGCCTGTAAATTAACCTCTAGGGAATCCTGCACAAGAACTCCCAAATCCCTTTGTGCCTCAACTTTTTTGTATTTTCTCTCATTTAGAAAACAGTCAATCTTTTCATTTCTTTAATCAAAGTGTGTGACCATACACTTCCCGACACTGTGTTCCATCTGCCAATTTTATCCATTCTCCTAATCTGTCCATTTTCTTCCGTAGCCTCCCTATTTACTCAGAACTACCTGCCCCTCTACCCATCTTCAGATTGTCTGCAAACTTTTCAACAAAGCCATCAATTCCATCAACCAAATCATTGACACGTAACCTAAAAAGAATATGTCCCAACACACCTGCAATAACCAGAAAAGGCTCCTTTTATTCCCAATCATTATCTCCTGCCAATCAGCCACTTCTTTATCCATGCAAGAATCTTTCCTGTAATACCATGGGCTCATAGCTTGTTAAACAGCCTCATGTGTGGCACCTTGTCAAAGGCCTTCTAAAAATCCAAGTACACAACATCAAGCAAGTCTCCTTTGTCTATCTTGCTTGTTATTTCTTCAAATATTTCTAGCAGATTTGTCAGGCAAGGTTGTCCCTTGAGGAAACCATTACTGATTACAGCCTGTTTTATCATGTCTCCAAGCACCCCGAAACCATATCCTTAACAAATCAATACCAACATCTTCCCAAACAGAGGTCAGTCTAACTGGCCTATAGTTTACTGTTTCCAGCCTCTCTCACTTGAAGAGTGGAGTGACATTTGCAGTTTTCCAGTCTTCCAGAACCATTCCAGAGTTTAGTTATTCTTGAAAGATCATCACTAATGTTCCGACAATCTCTTCAGCCACCTCTGTCAGAACCCTGGTGTGTGCACCATCTGGTCCAGATGACTTGTATACCTTCAGACCTTTCAGTTTGCCAAGAACCTTCTCTCTAGTTACGGCAACTTCACACACTTCTCAACCTCTGACACCTGGAACTTACATCATACTGCGAGTGCCTTCCACAGTGAAGACTGATGAAAAATACTTAATCAGTTCATCTGCCATTTTTGTTGTGCCCCCCGCCATTACTACCTCTCCAGCATCATTTTTTTAAAGCAGTCTGATACCCAGTCTCGCTTCTCTTTTATACTTTGTGTATGTGAAGAAACTTATGGCATCCTCTTTAATATTATTGGCTAGCTTACTTTCGTATTCCATCTTTACCTTCTTAATGACCTTTTTAAGTTGCCTTCTGTTGTTTTTTTGAAAAGCTTCCCAATCCTCTAACTTCCCAATAATTTTTGCTCTGTGACACATCCTATCTTTCACATTTATGTTGGCTTTGACTTCCCCTGTTAGCCATGAGTGTGTCATCTTGGTTTTAGAACACTTCTTTCTCTTTGGGATGTATATATCCTGTGTCTTCCATATTGCTTTCAGAAATTCCAGTCATTGCTGCCCTGCCATCATCCCTGCCAGTGTTCTTTTCCAATCAATTCTGGCCAACTCCTCTCTCATCCCTCTATAATTCCATTTACTCCACTGTAACACAGATACATCTGACTTTAGCTTCTCCCTCTCAAATTTCAGGGTGAATTTGAATGTATTATGATCATTGCCCCCAAGGATTCTTTTACCCTACGCAATCTAATCAACTCCGATTCATTGCACAGCACCCAACCCAGAATAGCTGATCCCCTAGAGGGCTCAACCACAAGCTACTCTAAAAAACATCTCACAACGCTCCAAAAATTCCCCCTCCTGGAATCCCGCACCAACTTGATTTTCCCAATCTACCTGCATATTGACGTCCCCCACAACTACTGTCACATTGCCCTTTGCCATACTGTTTCGATCTCCCATTGTAACTTGTAGACCATATCCATACTACTGTTTGGCTGACTGTACACTACTCCCATCAGGGTCTTTTTACCCTTTCAGTTCCTTAGCTCTATCCACAATGATTCAACACCTTCCAACCCTATGGCACTTTCTTCCTAATGATTTAATTTCATTTTTTTTTAAACAAACAGAGCTATGCCACCGCCCTGCCTTCCTGCCTGTCCTTTTGATACAATGTGTATCCCTGGACATTAAGCTCCCAGCTATAATCTTCTTTTAACCATGATTCAGTGATGCCTACAACATCATAGTTGTCAACCTGTAACTGTGCTACACATTCATCCATCTTATTTGTATACTGCATGCCTTCAAATATAACACCTTTAGTCCTATATTCACCTTTTTCCGATTTTGTCAGCCTTTTTATGTTGCAACTCACTCTGGTGACTTCAATTTTGCCCCATCATCAGCCTCTTCTTGCTAGGAGTCTCACTGCACAGTGCCTCTGTTTGTCAAACAGCCACCTCATCCTCTGCACTATCACTCCCATTTTTATCCCCTTGCCAAATTAGTTTAAACCCACCTAAACATCTTTGTCCAACCCCCTTGGGTTCAGGTATAACCCATCCCTTTTGTACAGGTCATACCTTCCCCAGAAGTGAACCCAAATGATCCATGAACCTGAACCCCTGCCCTGTGCACCAACTCCTCAGCCACGCATACACCTGACAAATCACCCTATTCTTACCCTCACTGGCACATGGCATAGGCAACAATCCAAAGATTACTACCCTGGAGGTCCTGTTTCTTAGCTTTCTATCTAGCTCCCTAAACCTCTTTTCAGGACCTCTTCACCTTGTCTACCTATGTCATTTGGGCCAATATGTATCAAGTCTTCTATCTGCTCAACTCATCCTTGACAAATCCACGGACACAATCTGAGACATCCCTGATCCTGGCACCAGGGAGGCAACATACACCTGGGTTATCTCTATCACACCCACAGAACCTCGTCTTGTTCCTATCAACACTGTAGTCTTCTTCACCTCTGCTCTTTTGAGCCAGAGAACCAGACTCAAAGCCAGAGACCGATGCCGGTCACTGTGGCTCCTCCCAGTAGACCATCTCCCTTAACGGTACCTGAAGTCATATACTTATTGAGGGGAATGGCCAGAGGTGTACTCTGCACTGGTTTCCCTTCCTTCTCCTGACGGTCACCCACCCACCTGTCTCTTGCAAGCTTGGGGTGACACCTCCCTGTAGCTCCTGTATCACCTCCTCATTCTACCACACAAGTTGGAGGTCATCGAGCTGCAGCTCCAGTTCCCTAATACTTTCTCTGAGGAGCTGCAACATGATGCAGACGTGTGTATCTGGAGACTTCCCGCATCCCACACACAGTACGAAACACTGCCCCGGAGCCATTCTCACTATCTGCACTAATAGTTGGGGAATGAACAAATACGAACTTACTAGACAACTTACCTCACCGAAGCCTGATCTCACCCAAACCTGGTGAGCCAAAGCCACTCAAACGACTGGTACTCCCCAAAAGAAGGGCCGCTCCACTTGTACTCCTTATTGTTATTCTTATTGGCCCTCTTGCTGATTGGTCACTCCTCAACTCAGAAATATTGCGGCAAAACTCTGCCATCCAAATCTCCATTAAAAAGTAGCTCTTTACACGCACTCCTGGTGTGGACTGTCCAACCGCTATCTTGTCTAACTCTTACCTATCCAGCTAATGAAGTCTTCAGAAAATCATTTATCAAGTATTATTTTCTCCTCATAAAACCATCTTAGTTCTTCATATTATGTTATTGTTTCCACACTGCCCACCTTCCATTCTCTTAAAGGTGGGGTTGCTAGCAACAAACAGTAACAAACAGGAGGCTAACTGCTCTAAACCCCACTGTTTTCTCACTGCAGCCTTTCTTACACAGCAGTGCTACACGTGTTAGTGTCTGTTACCCCGGGAATGACCTGGAACCAGAGGATTTCAAAAAGAGCATCATTAATGCATACACAATCTCTAGAGATACTCCATCTAAAAATCTGGAACATCCAGGAGGCGTTTCTCATTTCAGTCCTTTTAATTTTCTCCAGTGTTCCCCCCCCCCTTTCCTGATGTTAATTAAGTTTCTTCCAACTATTAAACAATTGGTACCCTTTTACTGTGATATTAGAGCAACATTGCAGAAAGAATGGACACAATAACAACATAGAACCTGCTGGAAGAACTCATCAGGTCAAGCAGCAACAGGGAAGGAAAGGAACAGTCAATGTTTTGGACTAAAACCCTGTACCAAGACAGAGTGAAAAGGCAAGATAGCTAACAGACAGACATACTGACGCCCACAGCTATTTGGACCACACCTCTTCCCATCCTTCCTCTTGTGAGGAAGCCATTCCTTTTCCCCTGTTTCAACTTTTTTGGCAGATCTGCTCTTTAAGACGAAGCTTTCTGTTCCAGGACATCTGAAAACAACCTTTTTTTTAATCCAGGAAGCATGGCAAGGGTTTTAATGAAAAGTCACAGGTGAAGGAACTGTTGAGCAAATAAAAAGGTGCAGAGGGAGAACTCCAGAGGCTGGGATCAGGATGTAATGGTTGACAATTTGAAGGATAAGCATTTTGAAACTATAGTGCGGTTAAATGAGGAGAGGAAGTATGTGGGTAAAAAATGGATTCAAGGAAAACAGATAGTTAGGGAGAGGGAGTTGTGCTCCTGGGTGTACAAGGATTGAAAACTCTAGGGCTGAAGTAAGTTATAGGAGAAGGTTAAAGGAGCTGAAGGCTAAGATCCCTCTGCAAATGGAGTCACCAAGTTCCTAGATTAACAAATTAATGTGATATATAAAAGAATACAGTCAATGTTTCGGGCTGAGACCCTTCGGCAGGAGTGATGGAAAAAAGCTGAGGAGTAGAATTAAAAGGTGGGGGGAGGGAGGGAGAAACACAAGGAGATGGGTGAAACCTGAAGGGGGAGGGATGAAGTAAAGAGCTGGGAAGTTGATGGGTGAAAGAGATACAGGGCTGGAGAAGGGGAGTCTGATAGGAGAGGACAGAAGGCCATAGAAGAAAAGGGGGAGGAGCACCAGAGGGAGGCAATGGGCAGGCAAGGAGATAAGGTGAGAGAGGGAAAAGGGGATAGGGAATGGTGAAGAAGAGGAGGGGCCGAGAAATCGACGTTCAAGCCATCAGGTTGGAGGCTACCCGGACAGAATACAAGGTGTTGCTCCTCCAACCTGAGTGTGGACTCATCTTGACAGTAGAGGCGGCCATGGACTGACATATCAGAATGGAAATGGGAATTAAACTGGATAGCCATTGGGAGATCCCGTTTTGTTCTGGCGGATGGCGCATAGATGCTTGAAGCGGTCTCCCAACCTGCGTCGGGTCTCACCGATGTACAGGAGGCCACACTGGGAGCACCGGACACAGTATATGACCACAACACCTCACCTGGAAGGGCCGTTTGTGGCCCTGAATTGTAGTGAGGGAAGAAGTGTAGGGGCAGTGTAGTACTTGTTCCACTTGCAAGGATAAGTGCCAGGAGGGAGATCAGTGGGGAGGGACGAATGGATAAGGGAGTCTCATAGGGAGCAATCCCTGTGGAAAGCAGTAAGTGGGGGGTGGGGAAGAGGGGAGGGATGGAAAGATGTGCTTGGTGATGGGATCACATTGGAGATGTTTGAGACGTTGTGGAGCCTCCAACTTGATGGCATGTACATTGATTTCTTGAACTTCCAGTAATGGCCTCCCCCACCTCACCATTCCCATACCATTTTCCCGCTCTCACGTCATCTCCTTGTCTACCCTTCACTCCCTCTGGCGCTCCTTCCCCCCTTTTCTTCTATGGCTTTCTGTCCTCTCCTTTTAGACTCCCCCTTCTCCAGCCCTGTACCTCTTTCACCAATCAACTTCCCAGCTCTTTACTTCATCTCTCCCCTTTCTGGTTTCACCCATCTCCTTGCGTCTTTCTCTCTACCCTCCCCCCACCTTTTAACTTAACTCATCTTTTTTCCTCCAGTCCTGCTGAAGGGTCTTGGCCCGAAACATTGACTGTTTACTCTTTTCCATGGATGCTGCCTGGCCTGTTGAGTTCCTCCAGCATTGTGTGTGTGTTGCTTGGATTACCAGCATCTGCAGATTTTCTCTTGTTTGTGAAAGGAGACAACTTGTCAGGAGAGGCAGTGTATAGTGGAGAAAACCTCCAGATTTTCAGCTTTTAAAATAAAGCCAGTTGTCTGCTTCATTGCACCATCTGTTTCATCATTCGCAGAACAATACATTTTTAACTGTACTTCAATTTTCCCCTTTTGGCGTCCTTTATCTGAGATTCTTATCCTTTAATTGCTCATATTTACCTTATTGTGCTGTAAAGGATATGGAGATCACTGGAACCATAACTGAAGTCAGAGGATTTAGTAGGTGGAGCAGTGCTGGGTATTGCTAGAAACAGACCAAATGATTACCAATATAAAAACATGAATAACATAACTGCATACAGGTTAACCAAATGAAGATTACTGTATAAAACTTGCTTCCTATTTTTAAAGAAAATTTCCACTTGACGGAGTTAGATGTCCCATGCACACAATGATGCTATTGTAGTTATTATCCCGAGGATCACAGGTCAGTCGCTCAACTATGAGTAGAATGATGAAGCAATCCCTTACAATAGATACAACATAAACTCAGCTGCCATTTTTTAATCTTGGACATAAAAGACTATAGTTGCTACTGATGCCTGGGCTCTTAAGACAAAGGAAATCTCCCACCAGAAAAATGGAAAATGCTGGGGTTAAATTGCATCTGTGGAGAGTTAATATTGAAGAGTCATTGACCCAACCCTGTTTCTCCCTCCACTCATACTGCCTAACCTGTTGAACATTGACAGATTGCCCCCCTCATTTATTTCAGACTTTCAGCATCTGCCATTATTTTGTTCCAACATTATCACACACTTCAAGATGGCAGCAAACATTGCGACTATTAAATATAATGATTGTTCTTGAAATTCTAAGGAACTTTATTATATTGCTATGAAGTAGAAGAGGGATTTTGTAATGGACAAGATTACTCTGTGCCTATAGAATTAGGGTGATCAGAAAACAAGTTAAACAGACAACAATCCTATTATATTCTTTAGGTGCCCTTTCAGCTCCAAGGGCAAATCCCAAAGTTTCATTCAAACTGTTTATCCCAAACTCAAGGTCCAGACACACAATTGCAGAAATCTTACAAACCAACAATCAAGCAAACCCAGCCTAGGAAGAATTATTAAGCGTTGAAAATTCATTTTAAGCCTCAGAAGTCTCACTCCAGGCAATGCAGCTGCTAAGAAATAACACCAGATCTCATTTATTTGTCCAATAACACTACGTATTTAACAATTAACCAAAGAAATTGTGCTTTACATTGGCTACTTACTTTTAATACAATTATATTCTTTTAGCTGAGGGGAAACTTACACAATGATTGCAATGGAGAGGAAAACTATGCCCTTATAATAAAAGGCAATTGTATTTATTATTTCTTACTGCCACAAGATCTGGCATAATCTATTCTTCAGATCAAATTTCCTCTTGGGGGGCCTTCAACGATTGGTTCACTTTTTCAAGCTCCTCCTTGAACCCAGGAATATTAATATTTGCCTTTTTTGTAATTATGTACACCAGTTACCTTAAAGAATGCTGCAAAATCAAAAAATATCACAGGCAAGTCTATCACAGAAAATCTGGAGCCACCATATTTAATTTCTGCTTCCTTATGCAATCCTAATTTAGTGATGGCTGTAAGTCTGATTTTGATCAGTATAAATATCCTCCATGAATTTCTCTATGCTATCTCAACAGACGATGGCAATGTATAAATGCTGAAGACAACATTTAAAAGTTATTCTTATCCCATAGAATGTAATTCCCAGCATGACATACCCTAGAGTAAGGGGCAGAAATGGTACAAAATAAACTTCCACAGCAAATTTTTGGTTTTATTATTACACCTGATTGGAAAGAACTGGTCTGTTGTGCATTTAATATCCCCAAAAAAATTGAGAAAATTTGTATACATGTTGTTTTATTGAGCATTGTTTGTTTAAATAATTAATTACTGGTTAAAAATCCATTAATTGCATAAATCATCACACTAGCACGTGATACGTGCACACCTTGCTTAAAGTAAAGGCGATGTTAGACTGCATTTCTGGGCTTGCAGGTTTATATTTGAATTAGTTTAATGTTTTAAAGTTACAAAGCATAACACTGGAGACAAAGTACTTTTAAAATGAACTGACCTGTTAAAGAGAAGAGAGACGTGCAAACTAAAAAAAAACACTTGGAGGAAGGTTGGATTTAAAAGAAACAGCCCAGCAAACGCAAAGCCATTGAGTTTAAAAAAAAAAGACGAATTCAAAGTTCATAAAGAGTGAGTACTGGATGATAATATTTATCAAAAAATACAATCAGAAAAGGCTGGCCACATTGGAAAGATTGATGAGATTGATTCATGTATACTGAGCTATTGGAACAATATTTTGAAACAAATGAAATAGCTAATGAGAAGTTTTGCTGAAGTCATGAGTTTTAAAGGCATACAATTTCTTTCAAAGTTTGACTGCTCCGATCAAATCTGCAGAAATGAGCTTTGCTACTATTGTCAAAGTGATGCAGGAACATTTAGAACCAAAGCCAGGATGCTTTAGGTTTCATAACAGAATCAGAATGAAGGGGGGTCCATTTCAGTGTAGGAGACTGAGCATTGTCAGTTTAGAGATGGACTGAACGATGCACTGACAGATCATTTAGTTTGTGGAATCTTATAAGAAAATGGCTCTTAACTGAAGCACAACTTGCAAAGAAATGAGCAGTGGACAGAAACCTGCCTGGCTAAACAAATTGTATTACTTTTGTGGCAGGGGCTCACATACACCAGAACAATGCAGATTTAAATGTGAAACTTGCAGAAACTGCAACAAAATAGGTCACATACAAAGAACATGCCGGCCAGTCAAAATAAATGGACTGCACAGGAAAGCAAAAGTCAAGTTGCAGTTTCAAAAACAGCACTAATCTTCATGCTGATAATGATGAGGGTGACTCAGGATTGGCTTTACACTTGAGATTTACAATTTGGAAAATAACAAGAGACAAGTGATATTGCTTACATCAGAAATGTACCGCAAATTAATTCAAATGAAATTGAACACTGGTGCAACTGTTTCATTCATTCTCAAAATGAGAGTGAGGCATTTCAAAGATACTAAACTGAAGCTTGCAGATATCCAACTAAGAACTTGTACTGGAGAAAAAGAGAACTCCTGTGGGAATGACATTCACAACGGTGAAATACAACAGGCCACATTGTGCTTGTATGTGGTAAAATCAGAAGGACCAGCATTATGGGGATCTGTGGGGAAGCGTGCAAGTGATAAAGCACTGGTCCAACTACAACTGTTTTTGTAGACAACTTATCTGAGAAAGCTTTTGATATGTTAATTGGGCAGTAACTTGCAAAATGTAGTGCTTTTTTTGTAAAAAGCTAGAGAGGTCATTGGGCTTCAGGAAAGTTTCAAACATTCAGCTTTTGTGAGCATCCCTCATACAAAAGCATGTCTGTCTTCTCCCTCCTGTCATCTGGGAAAAGACACCAAAGCATTCGGGCTCTCACGACCAGACTGTGTAACAGTTTCTTCCCCCAAGCTATCAGACTCCTCAATACCCAGAGCCTGGACTGACACCTTACTGCCCTATTGTCTTGTTTATTATTTATTGTAATGCCTGCACTGTTTTGTGTACATTATGCAGTCCGGGGTAGGACTATAGTCTAGTGTAGTTTTTTTTTTCTCTGTTTTTTTTTATATAATGTAGTTCAGTCTAGTTTTTGTACTGTGTCATGTAACACCATGGTCCTGAAAAAACATTGTCTCATTTTCACTGTGTACTGTACCAGCAGTTATGGTCAAAATGACAATAAACTTGACGACTTGATAAAGGAGCAGAATCTACTCTGTGTGCATTGAGGGTAATTCATGAACTTCATGTGGGAGGCAAAAAGCTGCTTGTAGAAGTAGCTGCAAAGACCAACACCCAGATGGATGAACAGAAAGCCAAAAATAGAGGCATCACTGGAAATAAGAAAACAACAGGTTCATCAGATGATGTTGTGGATGCAGAAACTAAAAGGACAGATCAGACTGCAAAGTGAACAGAAGAGGAATGAATAAGAGAATACCAGTGGGCTAAATGCACCTTCCCAAGATCAAGATGCACAAACTAGAAGAAAAAGGATGAGATGGAAAGAATGTGAGAAAGAAAGAGTAAGGAATTGAAGCAGATCCAGAGAGGGAAAAGAAAAAAAGGGTCAGAGGTGTTACAAAACATAACAGGGACCTACAGAAGTCATCTCATGTATACCAAGCTGAAACACAAAATTCAGTCACAAATATAAATTTAAAACATTGATTGAAATATTTTTAGGTTCATTTTTACTGAACAGTTCAGACACAGTGATTTAATTTAGTACTTTACTTTGTATTGTTCAAGAGAATTGCTTCACCTGGCGTAATGATGCATTGCACATCTTTGAAAATTTCTTTCAGAAAATGCATAGCCCGTGCTCGTTGACGACAAGCCTGTGAGGTGGAAAGAAAAAGAAACAAGGTCCTTTTCTTTACTGAAGTGAAAATCTGGGTTTAGTACAAAGATGCATAGAGAAGGACATACGGAATAGGTGTGGAGAGATTAACAGAAGATGCTTTCCCCACCCATCACCCTCCTCATTGCCTGATCACCGAATCTCAGTTCCACCCTGAAAAGCAATATATACTACAATTTAAAAAAAAAATTCTGTTCTATAGCTCACACAAAATGTCCTGTGTCCTGATGAAGGGTCTCGGCCCGAAACGTCGACAGTGCTTCTTCCCATAGATGCTGCCTGGCCTGCTGTGTTCCACCAGCATTTTGTGTGTGTTGTTTGAATTTCCAGCATCTGCAGATCTCCTCGTGTTTGCTATTCTATAGCTGCCCTGGCAGACAGACTGGTCTCTTTTACAAATATGTTCGTAAACACTGTGTACCACATATATGTAAAAAGACTCCGAGGAGATCAGCAAGTTCTTGAGGCTGGCTTGTGAGTCTTGGAGGAAAATCATTCAGCTGTAAGGTCAAGAGGAGGAGCGGATACAGGAAGTTTAAGATAATTGACTGGGAGCCTAACTGAAGTGAAGCTGCTTCCCACTTGTGGACTCAGTAGTCTGGGATTTCCTTAGGATATCCCTTTCTGACAACAACAATACAATCCTATTGCAAAGACCCAATTCTTCATTAACAGTCTATACCACAAACACTATGTGAAGAAATAAACATAAATAATGGCATCAAAAAATTCACTGCACACATCAAGACTCTAAGCTTTTTCCTCTGGTAATAGCCCGACATTTAAAAAAAGCTATTTTGTTAATTCTCCTTTAATCAATTTATGGCAAATATTCTTTACCAACATCACTTTCCTTCCCTTTGAATCAAGTTGTTACAGTTGGAAGCCACTGAGATTATTCATGAATCTTAAAAGAAATTTTGTCAGCTCTGCACTAGCATATAGAAACATGGAAAACCTACAGCATAATACATGCCTTTCAGCCCACAATACTGTGCCGAACATGTACTTACTTTAGAAATTACCTCCGGTTACTCATAGCCTTCTATTTTACTAAGCTCCATGTACCTATCCAGGAGTCTCTTAAAAGACCCTTTTGTATCTGACTCCACCATCACCGCTAGCATCCCATTCCACGCACTTACCACTCTCTGCATAAAAAATTTACCCTGACATCTCCTCTGTACCTACTTCCAAGCACCTTAAAACTGTGCCCTCTTGTGGCAGCCATTTCAGCCCTGGGAAAAAGCCTCTGATTATCCACACAATCAATGCCTCTCATCATCTTGTACATCTCTATCAGGTCACCTCTCATCCTCCAACGCTCCAAGGAGAAAAGGCCTAGTCAACCCAACCTGTTTTCATAAGGCATGCTCCCTAATCCAGGCAACATCCTTGTAAATCCCCTCTGCATCCTTTCTATGGTTTCCACATCCTTCCTGTAGTGAGGTGACCAGAACTGAGCACAGTACTCCAAGTGGGGTCTGATCAGGGTCCTATATAGCTGTTACATTACCTCTTGGCTCTTAAACTCAATCACACCATTAATGAAGCCCAATACACCGTATGCCTTCTTAACCACACAGTCAACCTGCACAGCTGCTTTGAGTGTCCTATGGACTCGGACCCCAAGATCCCTCCGATCCTCCACACTGCCAAAAGACTTCCCATTAATACTATATTCTGCCATCATATTCTACCAAACTATATTCTACCAAAATGAACCACTTCACACTTATTTGGGTTGAACTCCATCTGTCACTTCTCAGCCCAGTTTTGCATCCTATAAATGTCCCGCTGTAACCTCTGACAGCCCTCCACACTATCCACAACACAAACAACCTTTGTGTCATCGGCAAATTTTCTAACCCATCCTTCCACTTCCACATCCAAGTCATTTATAAAAATCATGAAGTGTAGGGGTCTCAGAAGAGATCCCTGAGGCACACCACTGGTCACTGACCTCTCTGCAGAATATGACCTGTCTACAACCACTCTTTGCCTTCTGTGGGCAAGCCAGTTCTGAATCCACAAAGCAATGTCCCCTCGGATCCCATGCCTCCTGATTTTCTCAATCAGCCTTGCATAGGGTACCTTTTCAAATGCCTTGCTGAAATCCATATATACATCTATGATTCTATCTTCAATGTGTATAGTCACATCCTCAAAAAATTCAATCAGGCTTGTAAGGCACAACTTGCCTTTGACAAAGCCATGCTGACTATTCCTAATCATATTATGCTTATCCAAATGTTCACAAATCCTACCTCCGAGAATCTTCTCCATCAACTTACCAACCAATGAAGTAAGATACACTGGTCTATAATTTCTTGGGCTATCTCTACTCCCTTTCTTGAATAAGGGAAGAACATATGCAACCCTCCAATCCTCCAGAACCTCTCCCATCCCCATTGATGCATAGATCACTGACAGAGGCTCAGCAATCTCCTCCATCGCTTCCCACAGTAGTCTGGGGTACATCTTGTCTAGTCCCGGTGACTTATCCAACTTGATACTTTCCAAAAGCTCCAGCACATCCTCTTTCTTAATGTCTATATGCTCAAGCTTTTCAGTCCATTGTAAGTTATCCCTACAATCGCCAAGATCCTTTTCTGTAATGAATATTGAAGCAAAGTATTCATTAAGTACCTCCGCTATCTCCTCTGGTTCCATACACACTTTACCACTGTCACACTTGTTTGGTCCTATTCTTTCACGTCTTATCCTCTTGCTCTTCACGTACTTGTAGAATGCCTTGGGGTTTTCCTTAATCCTGTCAACCAAGGCCTTCTCATGGCACATTCTGGCTCTGCTAATTTCATTCCTAAGCTCCTTCCTGCTAGCCTTATAATCTTCTAGATCTCTAACATTACCTAGTTTTTTAAAAAACGTTTCATAAGCTTTTCTTCTTGACTGGATTTTCAACTGCCTCTGTACACCACGGTACCTGTACCCTACCATCCTTTACCCATCTCATTGGAATGTACCTATGCAGAACGCCATGCAAGTATCCCCTGAACATTTGCCACATTTCTGCTGTACATTTCCCTGAAAACATCTGTTCCCAATTTGTGCTTCCAAGTTCCTACCTGATAGCTTCATATTTCCCCTTACTCCAATTAAACGCTTTCAGAACTTGTCTGTTCCTATCCCTCTCCAATGCTATGGTAAAGGAGATAGAATTGTGATCACGATCTCCAAAATGCTCTCCACTGAGAAACCTGACCAGGTTCATTTCCCAATACCAGATCAAATACATCCTCTCCCTCTTGTAGGCTTATCTATATATTGTGTCAGGAAACCTTTCTTGACACACCTAACAAACTCCATTTCATTTAAACCCCTTGCTCTAGCAAGATGCCAATCAATATTGGGGAAATTAAAATCCCCCATCACAACATGCCTGTTATTACTGCAGTGCTCCAGAATCTGTCTCCCCATCTGCTCCTCAATGTCCCTGTTACTATTGGGTGGTCTATTAATAAAAAAAAACACCCAGTAGAGTTATTGACCTCTTCCTGTTTCTAACTTCTACCCACAGAGACTCTGTAAACAATCCCTCCATGACTTCCTCCTTTTCTGCAGCCGTGACACTATCTCTGATCAGCAGTGCCATGCCCCCACCTCTTTTGCCTCCCTCCCTGTCCTTTCTGAAACATCTAAAGCCTGGCACTCTAAGTAGCCATTCCTGCCCCGAGCCATCCAAGTCTCTGTAATGGCCACAACATCATAGCTCCAAATGCTGATCCACACTCTACGCTCATCCACTTTGTTTATGATACTTCTTGGATTAAAATAGACACACCTCAAACCATCAGTCTGAGTGCATCCCTTCTCCATCACCTGCCTATTCTCACTCTTGCACTGTCTACAAGCTTTTTCTATTTGTGAGCCAACAGTCCCTTCCTCCATCTCTTCAGTTTAGATTCACCCCCAAGGAATTCTAGTTTAAACTCTACCCAATAGCCTCAGCAATCCTCCCTGCCAGGATATTGGTCCCCCTCGGATTCAAGTGCAACCTGTCCTTTTTGTACAGGTCACACCTGCCCCAGAAGAGGTCCCAATGATCCAGAAATCTACATCCCTGCCCCCTGCTCCAATCCCTCAGCTACGCATTTATCCTCCACCTCACTCTATTGCTATACTCACTGTTGTGTGGCACAGGCAGTAATCCCGAGATTACTACCTTTGAGGTCCTATTCTTCAGCTTCTTTCCTAACTCCCTGTTGTCTTCCAGGACCTCCTCCCTTTTCCTACCCATGTCATTGGTACCAATACGTACCATGACCCCAGGCTGTTCACCTTCCCACTTCAGGATATAGTGGACGCAATCAGAAACATCCCAGACCCTGGCACCTGAGAGGCAAACTACCATCCATGTTTCTTTCAAGTGTTCACAGAATCACCTGTCTGACCCCCTAACTACAGAATCCCCTATCACTGCTGCCATCCTCTTATTTTCCCTTACCCTTCTGAGCCACAGGGCCAGACTCTGCCAGAGGCACGGCCACTGCTTCCCCCAGGTCGGCCATCTCCCCTCCCCAACAGTACTCAAACAGAAGTACTTATTGTCAAGGGGGACAGCCACTGGGGTACTCTCTAGTATCTGACTGTTACCCACTTACCTGTCTCCTGAGTCCCCAGTGTGACTACTTGCCTATAAGCTACTCTCTAACACCTCCTCACTTTCCCTAACCAGATGAAGATCATCGATCTGCATCTCCAGTTCCCTAAGGAGCTGCAGCTCGACACACCTGGTGCAGATGTGGCTGTCCGGGAGTTTGGGAGTCTCTCAGACTTCCCACATCTGCCACCCAGTACAGAACACTGGCCTCACTTCCTATCCCTACTCCTATTCTATACAAGTAACTTAACTTGCCTCGACCGTTATCGCCGAAGCCCCGTTGAGCCAAAGCTCTCCTACTCTGATGCCTGCTCTATAAAGCTGTCTTCTTTTTCAATTCTTCCCACTGGTCTAACTTGCTGATGTCGAAGCACCTTCACAGTCGTGGCTCGATCCCTATATCCCTAATCTCTTTATAATTTGAGAATGTACACCAGCAGGTAAAAAGGATTTGTTAACTTTTTGTACCAGCTACATCCAGAATTGCCGAAACAAGGGAACCATTTGGCTCCAAACAGCTCCTGGAACATCAGAGGACAGGGGGAAGAAAACATACAGGATGCGAACAAAAGACAAAAATTTCCTAGTTAGTAGATGAAGATTTGTGTTTTGTTCATACCTGAATGTAGTCAGAACTTGTGAATTTTGATGCAAGAGCTAAAGTTGCACGAGTATCTAGATTCTGTAAGGGAAACAGATGACGTGACTCAAGATTAAACAGTCTTGAATAAGTAATATCAATCTAGTATTGCAGCTAGGATGGCCACATGCATGAACAAACATTTGTACAAAAATAGTGGAGTTGTAATGCCTTCCAAGTATAACGAGAGAAGCAAACTCTAATCCACATTGTTTCAAAATTCAGTGAGGAGTTTTAATTTTGCACTAGCAGCTTCTGATGTGTCAGTCAACCCTTTTGGAAAAGATATTCAAACAGCTTCTTGCTTTAGAGGATAAAATTCTATACTTCTGCCTGAAAAATGATCCTTTAAACACCAAAATATTTCTACAAAAACAGATAAACTGAAAACACGATCAGATGTTTGCACTCTCATGGTATCAGTTTCGACTTGTGACTTTGGCTCTGTGTTAGGATTGGAAAACAAGATTGCCAATAAAAGACAGACAATCTAGTTGGCCAAAGAGCTGGCTTTCAGCTCTTGAAATTCAGTAAGATTCCAATTTCTGTGCTAGCTCTGCTGAATGCAGAATTTGGAGAATTACTGAGTGTAAGATGTGGCCACATTAGACCTCAAGCTCCAGTCTCAGGTTGAGAAGACCTGCAGATTCAAAAAGGGATTCCAACTCTATAGATGAGAATGCAAAGGGGAAGACAATGATTATTTTTAATTAAAAACCATCAAATAAAAATCTTTAAATATTTCTGAATACCTTAGTTATTTTCAATTAACTATTTGCTTTTGAAATTATTATGCAATTCATCTTTAACAGTTTTTAAGCATCTTTCAAATGGATTTTAAAAAATCCTTACAACTGCTCCAGAAGCCAAAGTGCTCCCAGTTTTGCTTATCAAAGCTCACTAAGTTCCAGAGACAGAATCACTTAACACCTAGTCTCTGAAGTTACCTCAGGGTGTAAGAGCCAGTGAGCCTCATCGTCAGCTGGGCCAGAACTGTGGACAGGGGACTGCAACCAGCACAATTCTCCACTACGTCTACTACTACAGTAACTACCACAGATCCTACTAGCATGTAAACAGACCTACGTGTTCTTTTTTCAAAAATTATAACAAATATACTACACCTTATTTGGTAACACTTTCCAAGACACAGCGGACAGATAGGATACATTCTAGTCTGCTCTCCTTAGAGATAAAATCCATTTGTTTGGGCCATGGAATGTGCTGACTAGATGAAAGAATGAGTTGGACAGTGGGAGATGAATTCCAGATGAAATCTAACAGTGACAAATGCAGAGGGGTGCATATAGGAAAGCAGAATGGACAATTTGATATATACTATGAGAGATGGGATAATAGCCAGACACTGCACAGCTGCTATCATAGGCAAGACACTTAAGCAAAAGCAGAATAAACTTATTTCCACTCTCTGTAGCAGATCATTTTCTGATTAAATAGTGATGAAAATCAACTCCAGGCAGTCAAGATTCTAGTTTTGAAAAGTGTGAAGTACCACTTATTACATTTTTGCCATTTTGCACTCATTCTGAACTACACCAAATTTTCTTTCCATTTCAAAACACAAATGGTGCTCATCTGATAGAAATAATCAGAAGTAAATAACTTGCAAACTAATTTTGCTTTTTACAGGATTAGAGCTACAACAAGGACTCAATTGAACAGCTGCCTATAGACCACAGAGGGATTCAAAGACATCCAAGGAATGCAAAAAAAAATTTACTTTGAAGCACAGTTAATTAGCACTGGGAATTAGGTAATGAAGGGCAACCCTTCCACCATACAAAAGCATTCAGGTTAGTGTTTTTAGTTAAAAAAAATTCCTTACCATTTTGTCGTATTGGTTATTAAAATCCATGTTCAAAAACTCTCGAATCTCACTCAGAATACATATAAGGTGTGCAGTCTGTGCTTCCTCCAACTCTGGAATGTGCAAGTCTACTACTGTTGCACCCAAACTCATTAAGTGCTGTACCGCTGCATTAAAGTGAGACAAAATTAGCTATGACTTAAGTACGTGAATAATTTGTGTGTATTTTCTTGTTTATAGATATTTTTTCAGATTTTCATATTTGACTATGGAGACCACATATTATGAGGCCTCCTACTCTGACCTAGGTTATGAGGGCTGATTTTAGTGATAAAAGGTAACACAGTGTCTCCAATTCCCTCCCCATACGCAGATGGATGTTGACCATCCTCCTGATAACCTGGCAAACAACTGAGCTGTTGCATTACACCAGCCTGAGTAGGTGGGGCTGGATAATTAGTTTGTGCTATTCTGCTACAGCCAGAGGGATGTTCTCTGGAGCTGCTTCATTTATGCCGTATCTTTTTAAGGAGAGGAATGTTTTCTCTCCCCTGCAATTTACTATGGACTGGCCAGCATCGAATATAAACCTACAGTCAAGAGATGAGTGGGGTCAGTTGGTTTGAGGAGTATTTACTAGGATGTTTTAACCCAGTTCTGTTCAGCTGATTCAAGTTTGGACTCTAGAACAGTTCTGTTGAGTTTGTAAACATTTTGGGTAAATAAAACTCCTATTTTTTTTCACCTTTACCTGCTCTCCTAGTTTTATGTTAACCCTGGTCCTTCACAGAGGGAATGATACATTTTCCACCCATATTGTGAATATGGTATGAATTAGCATGGGGGAGGGATGTAATAATCTGCACTCTTAGATGAGGATACACACACACCACATTTTCTTCAAACTGATAAACTTTGAAATCCCAAATTTACCCTTTGATCACATCTCAACTTGAAAACTAGATGAAACACATCTTAGTGTCTAAATGTATGCTCTGAAGTTTTCTCAGTTAAATTACAAGGACCCATGTAATAGCTGGCCAGTCTTCAGACAGGATGTAACACTAATTTTTCCTCTTTCTTCTTGCCCACCCACATAAAGACAGAGATACAGCTTCATTACATCAAATAATATTCTTCCAATTTATGAGTCCAGTTTGGAGGTAGAGACTGTCCTGGTGACTTTCTATTCCATTATATATGGAAACAAATTTTAAAGTTTTAAGAGATTCATACCTCTCTGGCAAGCGTTTAAAACTTCAGATTCACAGTCCTGTTAAAAGAGGAGAGAAATTTCAGACCAGTGAGGAATTTTAAAATAGAATATAATACAATCATTTCAAAATGGGGATCAAGACACAGGGGCTGCAGAAAAAGTTGTGGTGTGCATCAGGCTGTTAGGAAAGTGGCAAACTGAGGCTTAGCCAGAACTACTGGATTCATACCTTCTCCTTGGGAGCCGTTTTTAAGAGGTAGGAGACATTTACTCAGAACATCCTAATTGTGTCATATAGAAAGCACCTCCAGCATATTCCATAACTTTACCCTGATTAATCTCCAGCAGGCTATACAGAATCTAAAACAATGAAATTAGATACACATTTCATCCCACAGTTCCAAAAAAATCAACTGTGCACTGAAAGCTCACTAATCCCAGAGAATTGTCAATTAATTCCCTCTATGGTCCATTGAAATTGTAAATGCTGTTAGGACAATTTTCTTCAGGTACTTCCAGGGAATAGTTCCAATCATTCCTACTTCAATTCCGTTAAGTGATTGTGTTGGATTTAAGGTTTCTTTCTACAGAAGACAGCTTACCCTTGGCTTCACCCCAAGTACCCGATTACCTCACCAGATAAGCAGCTCACACACCAGACTCAAATGAAAAGCAGCCAAAAAAAAAAATAAAGGCAAGGATGAATATGGTGTGAAAACCTGCCAGGAAGCAGGACTAGGGTATTCTACACTGCAGTGGCTCTTGTACACTGTACTGCTTGCCCCTCAGTCTTGCATCAGTCATGCCACTTGCCACGACTTGGACACTGAAAGAGCTTTAACTCCTCTCCCACTGAGCAGCTATAATTGCCAGCCACCGCTCTTCTCCCCCCCCCCCCCCACCCCCACCTTTTGCCACGATTCCAATGTCATCCTCAAGATAGGGAGTCCTGAGCAACGGCCTCCCCATTCATGGACAACCTCTACAAAACTTTTATAAATGATGCCACTCTACCCTTGTACCTGGCAGTACAAATTTAT
Source organism: Hypanus sabinus (assembly GCF_030144855.1). Taxonomy (NCBI): domain Eukaryota; kingdom Metazoa; phylum Chordata; class Chondrichthyes; order Myliobatiformes; family Dasyatidae; genus Hypanus; species Hypanus sabinus. Next base: position 151,957,573 of record NC_082709.1, on the reverse strand, counting down.
TCCACTACAGTAGGTGAAGATGCACTTTACCGTGAAGAACTTCCAATCTATTCCAACTCTTACATTCTGTAGATCAGGATGTGCAATATCATTGAAATTCAATGGCGGCTGATTCAGACCTGAAAGAACAACATGACAGCAGTCCACAATGGATCCAGTCTGAAACCAATCCCCACAAAGAAAGGCAGTTCTTACACCAAGAGGGGGAAAAAAAAGAGATGAAACCAGTGACCAAATGGTGACAGCAAAATCACAGCAGACAATTTAACCCATTTTCCTGAAGTGGCACTTTGAAAGAGGAGTTCCAATTTCTTCAAACCCACTTTTCATCTTTAATCCTGTACACTGCTGAAACTAAATTATGTTATCAAACTCTTTTTAATAATTTGTCACTTCTACAGTCTGCATTTCAGATTTCAAAACATTATGGGAAAAGGATAATCTCATCTCCCACTTTGATCTTTTCTTCTTTAAATCTAAGGTTATTCAGAAATAAACTTTCACCACTATGAAAACCTCAAAGCCTCTTAAACTTTCTCTACTGCAAAATGAATCAAAATCTTATATATATATTTTTTACCCTCCTCTTTCCAGAATTCTATATTTTCTAACCACTCCAGACAGAAGCTGCCTTTCCCATTTGCCATCTTGATAATTATCCCTAGTAACATTTCTGAAATCTAAAATATTTACGATATTATGATATATTTATGATAAATTGCTCTTCCATACTGTGCATCACTTTAGTTTTTAAGTGCTGATTAGGTGCATAGAGAATTAGGCAACTTTATAATGTTGCAGTTGTTTTATTTTAGGGAAACTTGGCAATTTTGGCCAGTTTTAAATTTGAGAAATTGTCTACAAGGTTTTTCCCCACAGATTTAACATTCCACCTACATCTTTCTGATCTTTTGTGCTCCAAATTATAAAACATCCACATCTTGTAAATTCCTAAAGCACAATTTCAACAGTTTTTAAAGCCAAATTCACAGGCTGGATAAAACGCATTAAAAAATCACAGATAAACAATCTATTAAAGGGAAGCTGGCCAGTGGTGTTGTGGTATCCACACTGGACTTCGAGGCAAATGGTCCCGGGTTTGAATAAAGCAGCAGCTAGATTGCCACAAGGTGCCAAAAGGAGCAACAACAAAGTACACTCTAATCCATAGATGCTGCTTACAGAGTAGGAAGAGGAAACAAAAATACCCACAATTTTTGCGTAGGTTGGTAATTTATAAAGAGATAACGACAATGAAAACAGACTAACTTAACTATGGAATCTAATCTAAACTGTAATAATAAATCTTCTATGTACCTATCTGGCTCTAAAATGGTATACCCTGTAAGAAGCAACAAATCAAGATCAAACAATGGGGCAATTCATGATTAGATGCTGATAAGGTCACTTTTCATTAATATATTCCTCAATAATATATATGATCTTCTACACTCAGTGACCACTTTATTAGTTACCTCCTGTACTTAGTAAAGAGGTCACTGAATGTATGTTTCTGGTCTTCTTCTGCCGTAGCCTATCCACTTCAAGGTTGGACATGTTGTGCATTCAGGTTTACTCTTCTGGACGCCACTGTTGTAATGCGTTGTTAAATGAGTTACTGTCACGTTCCTGTCAGGTGGAACCAGTCTGACCTCTCTCATTAACAAGGTACTTCCACCCACAAAAACTGTCACTCACTGGAAGTTTATTTCGTTTTTTGTACCATTCTCCATAAACTCAAGAAGTATACTGACCCAAAAGCCTATCTTCTCAATATTCCTATCCTTTCAAGCTAAAAGCTCGAAGACCCAAAGAGTACGCCACTACACGTTAATGCAGTAGGTAGCAAAGGAAAATATTGCTGTTATATAAAATCTGAAATAAAATTGGAAAATGCTCAGCAGGTCAGACAACCTCTGTAGAGAGAGAATTGAGTTAATGCTTCAGGGGAAATGCCACTCCTTTCATAACAATCGTTGACAAGGTTGCTCAGGAGTCCAGAATTTTCTGTGTTTAGATCACTCTGCCGGGTCACATTCACTTTCCCGGGATTTAATCAGGAATTACAATCGGAGCAGCAGAATCAGAGCAGGTTTGGAAACTGTTCAAACTATGCCTGACATAGTGATAAGAAATTTGATTACGTAACTGATTTATTGCTGTGTATTAAAAAAAAATCAATACTTCCTAAAGTAAACCATGTCCCATTTCTGGGACTAATCACAACAATCGTAACATCTGACCTGGCTTTTCCTGTCACAAATCACCCGTTGCCTCAGTGCAGTTTTCACAATAGGTCTGCCTAGCATAACATCTTTTCCTATGCAATGATCCTTCTGGAGGCACTGCTGGGGATTATGGATCACACACGTGGGATACCAATGGGACAACATGGTCTTTGCGTCAGAGCACCAAACAAGCCAGCCTACAGGTTAACATGATGAGATCTCCGGCCTCTTCCAGTCACTACACAGATCACTGACAACTCCATTGCTCAACCTTGTTGTCTCGTCTCCTTTCTTATGCAAAGCCAGTTCCTCAAATCAACTTCCCCACTCCAGGAATTGAACAGATCCATTAAAGAGACATGGTTGATATGTGACCAAGGTCAGAAAGTGACAAGTCAGAGGCATTTGATACTCTGGACAATAGGCGGAAAGGATAGGGTTAATGAAGGATGAGCGCACTGAAGTCTTGAGGAATGCTATTGGCTCAGAAACTCAGTTTGTGTGGAGACATACTAACAAGAAGTTATTGATGGAATTAGCATATAGTAGCATTGAGAATGAGTTCACGGAGCACATACAGTGCCTATAAAACATATTCAACCCCCTTGTAACTCCTCATGTTTTATTGTTTTACAACACTGAATTACAGTGGATATAATTTGACTTTTTTTTTACCACTGTCAGATTGCATGCAGATCATGAGTGAACAACCACAATTGGACTGAGGTCTGGACTCTGACGTGGCCACTCCAGGACATTAATTTTGTTGTTTTTAAGCCATTCCTGTGTCGCTTTGGCTTTATGCTGGGGGTCATTGTCTTGCTGGAAAATAAATCTTTCTTCCAAGTCACAGTTCTCTTGCAGACTGCATCAGGTTTTCCTCCAGGATTTCCCTGTATTTTTGTTGCAATCATTTTACCCTCTACCTTCACAAGCCATTCAGGGCCTGCTGGAGTGAAGCATCCCCACAGCAAGATGCAGCCCCCACCATGCTTCACAGTAAGGATGGTGTGCTTTTGATGACGTGTGGTGTTTGGCTTATGCCGAACATAACATTTAGTCTGATGGCCAAAAAGTTCAATTTTGGGTTCATCAGACCATAGACCCTTTTCCCAGTTGACTTCAGCAACTTTTATGTGCTTTCTGGCAAACTCTAACTGAGATTTCATTTGAGTTTTTTTTTTAAACAGTGGCTTTCTCTTTGCCACTCTCCCATAAACCTGTGACCAGTGAAGCACCCGAGTAACAGTTGTTGGATGTGCAGTCTCTCCCACCTCAGCCACTGAAGCTTGTAACTCCTCCAGAGTTGTCATGGGTCTCTTTGTGGCCTCCCCTCACTAATCCCCTTCTTGCATAGTCACTCAGTTTTTGAGGATGACCTGCTCTAGGCAGATTTACAGCTGTACCGTATTCTTTCCATTTCTTGAAGATTGACTTTACTGTACTCCAAGGGATTTTCAGTGACTTGGAAAATTTCTTGTATCCATCTCCTGACATACTTTTCAATAACCTTTTCATGGAGTTGCTTGGAGTGTTCTCTTGTCTTCATGGTGTAGTTTTTGCCAGGATACTGACTCACCAGCAGGTGTGTTTTTACTACAAACAATTGAATCACCTTGACTGCACACAGGTGATCTCCATTTAACTAATTATGTGTCTCCTAAAACCAATTGGCTGCACCAGTGATGACTTGGTGTGTCATATTGGGGGGGGGGAGGGGGGTATTGAATACTTATGCAATCTATTATTTTGTGTTTTATATTTGTAATAATTTAGATCACTTTATAGACATCTGTTTTCTCTTTGACACAAAAGAGTCTTTTTCTTTTGATCAGTGTGATTAAATCCACTGTGATTCAATGTTTTAAAAATAAAATATGAAAATTTCAGAGGGGGGGGGGTGGTGAATACTTTTTATAGGCCCTGAAGTTTATTCGAGAGATAGAGGAACAAACCAGACTCTGTTACCACCGGTGTCGTACATTAAGACAGGATTAATTAACAATCTCATAGACAAGGAACCTCAGGCGAGCATGACCACAGCATGGAAGAATTTCATATTCCGTTCGAGTGAGAAAAATATCAGTCTAAAGCCAATGTTTTAAACTTAAGTGAAGGCAATTAGACTAATAATAATAGTGTTGGCTTGCTGCTCTCAGAATATAGATTAAAGGCGTCTTTAATCTGTAATTTAGTAGCAGGAAATATTTGTGGAGATGCTTCATACGACTCAGCAAACGCAGAACAGAATGCTCTGCTGGAGGGATGCAGTCTCTGGCTAACCAAGGATGGTACAAAAAAATCCAAAAGGCACAGAATTTTGCAAAGATTCGTGGGAGGTCAGAAGACTGGGAAATGTCTAGTCAACATTTAATACTTTATGAACTAGGAAGAAAAGATGAAAGCAAACTGCCACTGGCAAGATTGGACTCCACTATTAACAATGTTGAAAAATCTAAAGTCAGTATTGTTTTATGAAAAGGGATATCATGTTGGAACATCTTGCAAGAGTTCTTTGAAGATGTAACAACAAACTGGGTGGATAAAGGGAACCAATAAATAGAATATGTTTGGAATTCTAGAGGACTTTAGATAAGGTGTCACATAAAAGATGACCATCAAACAGCACAAGAGATAGAAATTATTATATTGTCCTGGATATGGAAATGGTAATTACCAGAAAACAGGACGAGGACAAATGGAGGATAAATGGGTTGTTTTCAGTTGGCAAGCAATAATTGGTGGGGGTGGGGGGGGTAAGACTACATATGTGGTACAATGAATTTTGGGAGGGGTCCTAGTACATAAAAACAAAGGTTAGCATACAAGTACAGCAAGAAATCAGGAAGAATAATAGAACATTGGCATTTATTCCAAGAATAATACAGTAAAAGTAGGGACATATTCAAACACCTTTGTAAAACCTGGTCTGATTACAGGTTTGGTTTTAATAGCCAAGAAAGGATTTACTTGCATTAGAGGCAATAAAGAGAAATTTCATTAGATTTATAAAGTTTCTTCATCTATCAGTTGCTTTAATAGGTTGGGCTTACACTCATTAGAAGAATGAGAGGTGAACATACCAGTAGAGAGCCACAGTGACTGGGTCTCTGGTCAACAGCAGAGGGGTGAAGGGGACTGCAGTGGAGATCAGAGATTTCATTGTCAGAGGAACAGAGACACCCCATTGATAAGTTGCCTCCTGGGTGCCAAGGTCACGGATCTCAGATCGGGTCCATGGCATTCTAAAGCAGGAAGGTGAGCAGCCAGAGGTCTAGGTACATATCGGCACCACTGACACAAGTAAATAATGTGAGGTGGTCTGAAGAGAGATTTTAAGGAGCTAGGTAGAAAGCTGAGCAACAGGACCACCACAGTAGTAATCTCTGGATTGTTGACCGTGCCATGTGCCAGTGAGGATAAAAATAAGATGATTGGCAGGCGAATGCATGGCTGAAGAACTTGTGCACAGGGCAGGGATTCAGATTTATAGATCATTGGGATTTCTTCTGGGGTAGGTGTGACCTGTACAAAAGTGAAGGGTTGCACCCGAATGCGAAGGGGACCAACGTCCTTGTGGGCGGGTTTGCTCGAGAGGGTTTACACTAATTTGGCAGGGAGATGTGGTAGTTGGTTTACAAACAGAGGCAGTGTGTAGTGAGACTCCTAGCAAGAAGAGGCTGATGGTGGGGCAAAATTGCAGACAACAGGATGAGTTACAATTTTAAAGGCAGACAGAAAAAAAGAAAAAAGTGAATACAGAACTGAAGATGTTATATCTGAATGTGTGCAGTATATAGAACAAGGTAGATGAATTTGTAGCACAGTTACAGATTGGCATATATGAGGTTGTGGGCATCACTGATTATGGAAAATGTTAGCATTCATTTGAAGAAGATTAGAATATAAATGCACGGATATAATGCTGAGGCTTTACAAAGCATTGATGAGGCCTCACTTGGAATATTGTGAGCAGTTTTGGGACCCTCATCTTAGAAAGGATGTGCTGAAACTGGAGAAGGTTTAAAGGAGGTTCACAAAATGATTCAGGATTGAATGGCTCGTCACATGTCCAGCATTTGATGGCTTTGGGTGTGTACTCACTGGAATTCAGAAGAATGGGGGTGACTTCACCGAAACCTATCAAATGTCAAAAGGCCTCAGTAGAATGGATGTGGAGAGGGTTTTTTCATATGGTGGAGGAGTCTAAGACCAGAGGACACAGCCTCAGAATAGGGAAGCATCCTTCTAGAATGGCGATGAGGAGGAATTTCTTTAGCCAAAGAGTGCTGAATCTGTGCAACTCCACAGGTGACTGTGGAGGTCAAGTCTTTAAGGCAGGGGTTGATAGATTCTTGATTAGACAGACCATGAATGGTTATGGGGAGAAGGGAGGAGACAGGAGCTGAGAGAGAAAATGGATCAGCCATGACGAAATGGAGGAGCACTCGAAGGGCCAAATGGCCTAATTCTTGCTCCTATATCTTATGGTCTTATATTGAAACATAATAAAATCTGAGGATTTTAACAGGGTGAATGCTGAGAGAATGTTTCTTGTTGTGGGGCATCTAGAACCAAGGGGCATACTTTCGATAAATTGTTCACCAAGAGAAGAAAAGCCTTCAGATCTGCAAGAGGTTGCTAAATCTTTGGAATTCCACATCACAATTAGTGAGTACATGATCCACATATATTTAAGCTGCAAAGGATATGAGATGGGAGCAGGAAAGTGGTGCTGAAGCCCAGACTGGGTCAGCCACAAAATGGCTGAGCGAGCTCAAGGACCTGCTTAGTATGTTTTTACAATCACATGTTGAATATGAAAAGGTGCAAAGCCTGGAGTCCTACAATAGAGATTTTCAGCCTCAGTCTAATGAACTTTCATGTGTTTTCCTTTATTTTAAGACAAAAAGAGGAAATATTGACATACCATTTCTGATATAGGCTGCATTTCTGCACAAGGAGGAAGACGGACATGAGGCTGCACTCCCAGATTTAAAATCATCACATCTATTGGTACTATGCCAGTAATAATTTTCTTAGACACTAAGTTTATGCTCTAAATTTCAAACAATGATTTTCAGAAGTACAGGTGTCCCGCACTTTACAAATGTTCACTTTACGCCGCTCCGCTTTTACAAGAGACCTACATTAGTAACACACACAAAATGCTGGTGGAATGCCACAGGCCAGGCAGCATCTATAGGGAGAAGCACTATCGACGTTTTGGGCCGAGACCCTTCATCAGGACTAACTGAAAGGAAAGATAGTAAGAGATTTGAAAGTAGGAGGGGGAGGGGAAAATGTGAAATGATAGAAGACTGGAGGGGGTGGGGTGAAGCTGAGAGCCAGACAGGTGATTGGCGAAAGGGATACAGAGCTAGAGAAGGGAAAGGATCGTGGGACGGGAGGCCTCGGGAGAAAGAAAGGGGGAGGGGAGCACCAGAGGGAGATGGAGAACAGGTGCTACACCTGCCCTTAAAGTGGAACAAGTGATACACCTGCCCTTAACTCCCTTGTCCCCCCTTCCCACCAATCTCCCTCCTAGCACTTACCCTTGCAAGCGGAACAAGTGCTACACCAGCCCTTACACCTCCTCCCTCACCACCATTCAGGGCCCCAAACAGTCCTTCCAGGTGAGGCGACACTTTTATATATTGATAAGACCCGATGCAGACTGGGAGACCGTTTCGCTAAACACCTACGCTCTGCCCGCCAGAGAAAGCAGGATCTCCCGGTGGCCACATATCTTAATTCCACGTCCCATTCTCATTCTGATGTCTATCCATGGCCTCCTCTACTGTCAAGCCACACTCAGGTTGGAGGAACAAGACCTTATATACCAGCTGGGTAGCCTCTAATCCTGATGGCATGAACATTGATTTCTCTAAATTCCGCTAATGCCCCTCCTCCCCTTCTTACCCCATCCCTGATATATTTAGTTTTTTTTCCTTTCTCTGCCCATCACTCTGCCTGTTCTCCATCTCCCTCTTGTGCTCCCCTCCCTCTTTCTTTCTCCCAAGGCCTCCCATCCCATGATCCTGTCCCTTCTCTAGCTCTGTATCCCTTTTGCCAATCACCTTTCCAGCTCTTAGCTTCATCCCACCCCCTCTGGTTTTCTCCTATCATTTCGCATTTTCCCCTCCCCCTCCTACTTTCAAATCTCTTACTATCTTTCCTTTCGGTTAGTCCCGACTAAGGGTCTCGGCCCAAAATGTCGACAGCGCTTCTCCCTATAGATGCTGCCTGGCCTGCTGCGTTCCACCAGCATTTTGTGTGTGTTGTAGTTTGAATTTCCAGCATCTGCAGATTTTGTCATGTTTACCTACACTAGTAACCTGTTTTCGCATTACAAAGAGGATTTTCCCTTTTGTCAAAATTTTTCCCCTATAAATTAATGGTTCTTCACTTTACGCCATTTCGGCTTAAGAAGGTTTTCATAGAAACGCTCTACCTTTGTAAAGTGGGGGGGGGGGGGCGCGGGAGGGAGACCTGTATAATACTGACATTTTATTCCTAAACTTGTGCTTAACATGCTTCAAGCTGGGTCTTGGGATGCACAGGACTGAATCCACATTTGGTCATGCCTAACTGTCCCATAGAATATATTTCTTGGGATTTCCATCATTCTAGATCACAACAGTAACAAGGAATTTGCATTGTGTCATTTCTTACATTTCAAATGTAATTCATTGTCTTAAATCACTTTTATTTATGAAATGCCAGCAGGTTAAAATACCATGTCGTAAAGTACATCCAGGATCTTATTTTCATCTGTATTATGTACAAATAAGTTAGAACACTTACTGTATGAGTAATTAGGGTCTGGGCCAGCCAGAATTGCATAGGCCATGGCGGCATCTTTTACAGAAGTACAAAATGGACCTGGAAATAAATACACATTATTCAGAATTTCAGCTTTGAACAATGGAATTAAGTTTTTTCATTACTACTTTAGAAACAAAGGAGAAAACTAGATTAAGAAGGAATTGAAGAGCAAACCAGCTAAAAAATTTGTTGTCACCAGGGGGAAGCACAGTGTGAACTTGCCACACTGAATGAATTAAGATCAATCATACCTAAACAAGGCACTGAATACAAGTGAACAGCCCATATATCCTTCCTGCACTGAGCTTCGAATTGCATTGGCTGATTTATACTTGTGTGTACGGGCTACGCAGCAGCCTACGCTGTAGCCCTGATCTTCACTTCTGCACCATAGCCAGCATGTGTTAGTGTGCGCCAAAACGTTAGTTGGTGGTGGGGTTTCTATGCCACGGTGTTGAGTTTCTTCGTGAGAGACATGTACGAGGAAATGCACTTCAAACATTTTTGCATGTCGGCAGATAGATTTGACGATTTGGTTCATTTATTTCGCATCAGTGTACAGACATAGTGGAGAAGCAGCAACCAGAAATGTGCAGGAGGAAATGCGATGCTACCAAGCGGACCAATCACAGCTGTTGCAGTCTGCATTGCCGCGACACGTGTATTAATTTTTTGGGGAGGTGCATGTCACCCTAAGGCGTAGATGCGACGCACAAGTATAAATCAGCCTTTAGTTGAGTCCTGGTGAAACCAGGGCGAATCATCATTGCATAGGGTCAGGCTCACTGATTTTGTGGGGGGGGGGGGGGGGGGGGTCAGTGTCTCAGCCCATGGCCATGACCTGCTTAGAGTACGATTATTAAAAATCACTCTGAGAATGGCAAATGAACAGGTGCATCCTACGATAAAGTGAATTACATCACTTCACATGATAACACAAGGGTGCCCAGCTAAATTTCCAGTATGCTGCTTCAACTCTTTGCAATCAAACACACAAGTGTGGCAAACAAAAATCACTATGCAATTATTTCCTTTTGTTTCACATCATTAACAAAAATAACAATATACACAACGAAAATCTGAAGCCATGTGATAAGGAGTTGGTGCAGGATGGAGGGCTTCAAATTCTGGATCATTGGACTTTCTTCCTGGGAAGGTGGGACTTGCACAGAAGGCAGTTTGCACCTAAACTGGAAAGGGATTAATATCCTAGTGGAAAGGCTTGCTGATGCTACATGGGGTGGGGTGGTTGGAGTGTAAACTAGAGTGGCGGACGATGGGAACCAGAGCACCAGAACAGATAGTGGAGAGACTGTAGAGAAAGATGTTAAGCCTACACACAAAGTCAGGAATCAAAAGGTCGAGTATGGTGGGACTAATGTTCTGAACTGCATGTTTCAATTTAAGCAGTATTGTAGAAAAGGCAGAAGAGCTTAGGGCAAGGATCTACGCAAGGAATTATAGTATTGCAGCCATCAGTGAGACTTGGTTGCAGGAAGAGCAGGACTGGCCAATGTTCTGGGGTTCCATTGTTTTAGATGAGATAGAGTGGGTTTGCTGAACTACGTATACCTGTCTGGACACGCCCCCTGCTGACTGCTCCTGTGGCTCCTCCCACAGACACCTGTATAAAGGCGATCGAGGCCTGAGCCCGGCCTCTCAGTCTCCAGGATGTAGTATGGTGGTCACTTACTGCTTGTTCCTTCTTCCAGTCAATAAAAGCCGATATTTCGCCTTACGTCTCAGAGTGAGTTATTGATGGTGCATCAGTGGGAGGGATTAAATGGGATGGTGTGGCATTACTAGTCAGGAAAAATGTCACAGTTCTCAGATATGACAGACCAGAGAGCTTGTCTAGTGATACTTTCTGGGTAGAATGGAGGAACAAGAAAGGTATGACCACATTAATGGGATTATATTATAGACCACCCAGTAGTCCGTCAGAATGAGGAACACATTTGCTGGGAGATTGCAGATTGATACAAGAAACACAAGGTTGTGTTAGGTAGGTGATTTTTAGTTTCTACATATTGACTGGAACTCCCATCCTCTAAAAGGACTAGATGGGAAAGAGCTTGTCAAATATGTTCAGGTAAGTTTCCTTAAGCACCACAAAGAAGTCCCTACTAGAGAGAGTGTGTTACTTGCTCTCCTGTTAGGGAATGAAGACAGGTCAGATGACAAAGGCTTGTGTAGGGGAACACTCTGCATCTAGTGATCATAATGCCATTAGTTTCCAGGTAATTATGGAAAAGAATGGGTCTGAGATTCTAAATTGGAGAAAGGCCAATTTTGATGGTATCAGACTCGAGGGGCCGAATGGTCTACTTCTGCACCTATTGTCTATTGTCTAAAAAGGATCCAGCAAGTGTGGATTGGGATAGGTTGCTTTCTGGCTAAGATGTACTCTGTAAGTGGGAGGCCTTCAAAATTGAAGTTTTGAGAGGACAGAGTTTATACATTCCTATCAGAATAAAAGACAAGGATAACATGCTCAGAGAATCCTGTTTTTCGAGATATATTGAGACTGGGAGATATATTAAGAAAAAGATGCATAGCAGGTATATGCAGACAGGAACAAATGAGGTGCTTGAGGACTATAAGAAATGCAAGAGAACACTTAAGAAGGAAATCACGAGGGCTAAAAGAGGACATGAGGTTGCCCTAGCAGATAAAGGTGAAGGAGAACCCCAAGGGCTTCTACAGATTATATTCGGAGCAAAAAGGGTAGCAAGGGACAAAATTGGTCCTCTGGAAGATGAGAGTGGCAGTCTATGTGTGGACCCAAAAGAAATGGAGGAGATCATAAATGGATTTTTGCATTTGTATTTACTGAGGAGATGGACAGTCGATAGGAGTGAGGCAAAGCAGCAGCACGATCACGGACCCAATACAGATTACAGAGGAGAGGATGTTTGCTGTCTTGAGGCAAATTAGGGCGGATAAATCCCCAGGATCTGACAAGATGTTCTCTTGGGCCCTGTGGGAGGCAAGTGCAGAAAGTGTAGGGGGCTTAGCAGGGATATTTAAAACACCTTTAGCCAAGAGTGAGGCACCGGATGTTGGAGGATAGGAAATGGTGCTCTGTTGTTTAAAAAAGATTCAGAGTAAATCAGGGGATGATAGGCCAGTGAAACTGACACCAGTCATGGGATAGTTATTGGAAGGTATTCTGAGGGATCCAATATACAAGTATTTTGATAGACAGAATTGATTAGGAATAATCAAGATGGCCTTGTGCATGCTAGGTCGTGTCTGATCAATCTTTGAGATTTGAGGAAGCTACCAGAAAAACTTATGAAGGCAAGACAATCAATATCTGCATGGACTTCAGAAAGGTTTTTTTGACAAGAACCCAGATAGAAGGTTGGGCAAGAAGTTTGTTGTTTGTTATCAATATCAACAATCTGGATGATATTGTGGTAAACTAGATCAGCAAATTTGTGGAATTCACCAAGATTAGAGAGGTGTAGTTGACATAGAGAAAGACCAAAGTTTGCAGTGGGATCTGGAGCAGCTGGAAAAAATTGACTGAAAAATGCCAGAGGGAATTTATTGCAGATAAGTGTGAGGTGTTGTTCTTTGGGAGGACAACCAGGGTAGATTTTAATATAGTGAGCAGTAGGGCACCAAGGAGTGTGGTAGAACTGAGGGACGTGGGAATACAGATCCATAATTCCTTGAAAGTGGTGTCACAGGTAGATATGGTCATAAAGAAAGCTTTTTGCATACCAGCCTTCAAAAATCCCATATTGAGTTCAGGAGTTGGGATGTTATGTTGAAATTATCCAAGATGTTGGTGAAGCCTAATTTAGAGTATTGTGCGCAGTTTTAATGACCTTCCTGCAGGAAAGATGCAAATAAGATTGTAAGAGTGCAGAGAAAATTTACAAGAATGTTGGTGGGACTTGAGGACTTGAATTATATGGAAAGATTGAATAGAATGTAGAGGATTTAAGGGAGATTTGATAGAGGCATACACAATTATGAGAATTATAGATAGGTTAAATGCAAGCAGGTTCCCCCGCCACTGAGTTTGGGTGAGGCTAGAGGTCATGGGTTAAAGGTGAAAGGTGATTTTTTTAAAAAAGGGGAACATGAGGGGGAGCTTCTTCACTCAGAGGGTGTGGAACAAACTACCAGCGCAAATGATGGATCCAGCTCAATTTCAACATTTAGAGAAACTTGGATAGGCACACAGACAGGAGGGCTATGGTCCCAGTACAGGTTGATGAGACGGGGCAGATTAATGCTTTGGCATAAACTAGAAGGGCTGGTTTCAGTGTTTATATAGTTCTATGATTCATTGATTCCATGTCAAATGTTTATCAGGTTTTCATTAGGAAAACAAGATACATAAACTGAAACTAATTTGATTAAATCCTGATATCTACTATTCTTGACTGTCAGGAAAATTACCTTATGTTGTAGGCAAGGTACAATTTCAACATGACTTTGCATTGTGCAGAAATATAAATTTGGATTAATTCAAACATTATCAATGTTGGGCTGCAAGGTAAATGGAGAGCGAGTGGGAATATGGATGATAAACCACGATCATATTCAATGTTGAAGCAACGCTGTAGGGCAGAGCAAGTTACGCTTGCTCCTATTTTCTACATTTATATATGAAGAGAATGCTGCACAGTTACCTTTCAAGCATTTATGCCACTTAATATATTAAAACATTTCATGGTACTGTTCAGTATATTAAAACTAATATTTTAATAAATTAGGTTTACTATACATATATCATGTACATTTCTTTGAAACTTAAAAAAAAGCAGGAAGTTGCATGTGAATCCAAAGTCATCTTACCCAAACTAACGGTAGAATAAGAAAGAGGATAAGACCCATAGGGACTGATTCGCCCAAAAGTGACTAAAAAGAAAAATAATTCTGTTAACATTCTTATTTTGTTAGCAATACAATTCTTTCAAATCTTTTGAATATGCATGTCAACATGACTCTGAGACAGAAACAAAAGTCTGAGTACAACAGGCTGTTAGAAATGCAAATTTAACTCCGTAAGCAGAAAGTCTTGGATGTGAACAATTCCCTGCATTGATGTGGCAATACAATTCAGTGAAATGCACATCAGCTAAAAGTGAAAAGCATACTGGATGTTCTGTCTGCACAGACTCTTTACAGATAAACCCCAAAGTCCGACAAGCTTCTGGTTCGTCAGTAAAACTTTGTAAAAATCAGTTATCAAGCTCATAGGTTTTAATAAATCATGGTACAGTTCATGCTCCAGCTGAATGAGCCCATTTGACTGAATACTGAGGAACAACAAAGATCTGATGGTAACATACTGTTTGAATTAATTGGCTTAATAGAGACTGAAAACCATGAACCCAGGAACACATGTTATGGCAGCTATAGATTCCAGTTTTAGACATTCTCAATGATTATACCATCAGTAAAACTGACCAGAGATACATTTATCTAAATATCATTAAAGTACAAACTGCTTCAGTAGATGAGGACAAGAAAGCTAACCTCTTCACCTTGTCCAATGTAATGTTACCCTAGCCCACTACAATACCAGTGGTTTTTGCCAATCGGTTGGATGACAGCAATTTTACCATCACCTTTGTAAAGGCACTTAGGGTCAGGCAGTACACTCCAGGCTTCAGAAAAAAGGCAGCTGAAGAGATTGTGGAGGCATTAGAGTGATCTTTCAAGAATGACTAGCTCAATGCCTTCTATGCCCACTTTGAAAGGGCGAGTATAACTACAGTCGTGAAGGTCCCTGCTGCAGCAGTTGACCCTGTGATCTCTGTCTCGAGGGTCAATGTCAGGCTGTCTGTCAGGATCATGAATCCTCATAAGGCAGCAGGTGCTGATGGAGTACCTGGTAAGGTTCTGAAAACATGCCAATTAACTGGCTGGTGTGTTCAAGGACATTTTCAACTTCTCATTGCTACAGTCAGAAGTTCCCAACTGTTTCAAAAGGGCAACAATTATACCAGCGCCCAAGAAGAGCAATGCGAGCTGCCTTAATGACCATTGCCCGGTAGCACTCAGTCTACGGTGATGAAATGCTTTGAGAGGCTGGTCATGACTAGACTGAACTCCTGCCTCAGCAAAGACCGGACCCATTGCAATTTACTTATTGCCACAATAGGTTTATAGCAGACGCGATCTCAATGGCTCTTCACAAGGCCTTAGATCACCTGGAAAATACAAACATCCATGTCAGGATGCTCACAAAATGGTGGAGGAACTCAGCAGGCCAGGCAGCACCTATGGAGAAAAGTATTTCTTTTCCCCATAGATGCTGCCTGGCCTGCTGAGTTCCTCCAGCATTTTGTGTGTGTTGCTTGGACTTCCAACATCTGCAGATTTTCTCGTTTGTCAGGATGCTGACTCGAGCTTAGTTTTTAACACAATCATTCCCAGATCAAAAAGATACATAACCTGGGCCTTCCTTTGCAATTGGATCCTGGACTTCCTAACTGGAAAATCACACTTTGTGCAGATTGGTGATAACGTATCCTCCTCACTGACAATCAACACTGGCGCACCTCAGGGGTGTGTGCTTAGCCCACTGCTTTACTCTCTATATACCCATGATTGTGTGGCTAGGCGTAGCTCAAATGCCATCTATAAATCTGCTGATGATACAACCATTGTTAGTAGAATCTCAAATGGACATGAGAGGGTGTACAGTGCAGGAGTGAGATATACCAACTAGTTGAACGGTGTCGCAGCAACAACCTTGCACTTAACGTCAGTAAGACCAAATAGCTGATTGTGAACTTAAGAAAGAGTAAGACAAGGGAACACGAACCAATTCTCAGAGGGATCAGAAGTGGAGAGAGTGAGCAATTTCAAGTTCCTGGGTGTCAAGATCTTGGAGGATCTAACCCAATCCCAACATATCAATGCAGCTATAAGATTGCCTTTAAGACAGCGGCTATATTTCATTAGGAGTTTGAGGAGATTTCGTTTGTCACCTGAAACACTCAAAAACTTCTACAGATGTAACATGGGGAGCATTCTGACAGGCTACTTCACTGCCTGTTATTGGGGGGGGTGGGGGTTGGTGATGGTGGAAAGCTACAGCACAGGATCGAAAGAAGTTACAGGAAGTTGTAAAATTAGTTAGCTCCAACTTGGGTACCAGCCTCTGTAGCACCCAAGGCATCTTCAAGAAGTGGTGTCTCAGAAAGGCAGCATCCATCATTAAGGACCCCCATCACCCAGGACATGCTCTCTTCTCATTGTTACTGTCAGGAAGGAAGTACAGAAGCCTGAAGGCAAACATTCAGCAATTCAGGAACAGTTTGCCATCTGATTCCTAAATGGACATTGATCCCATGAATACTACCTTAATTTTTTTTATTATTTCTGTTTTTAAATTTAATTGAACTACTCAATTATCACACTCCATTCATTCTGATTCTGGAGGACTGGAAAATTGCAAATGTTCCTCCACTCTTTAAGGGAGGGAGGTAAATGACAGGAAATTATTGACCAGTTAGCCTGACTTCAGTGGTCGGGAAGACGTTGGAGTTCATTATTAAGAATCAGGCTTCAGGGTATTTGGAGGCACATGATAAAAATAGACCAAAGTCAGCTTGGTTTCTTTAAGGGGAGATCTTTCCTGACACATCTATTGGAATTCTTTGGATGCGAAGAAAAACGGAGGGGCAAGAAGCATTGAAGAAGCAGGACTGCAGAATACTTCGAGGGATTAGGGGATGTGCAAAGAAGTAGCAGATGGGATACAGCATAGGGAGGTGTATTGCCATACACTCTGGTAGAAGAAATAAAAAAAAACTATTTTCTAAATGGAGCAAAGATTCAGAAATCAGAGTTACAAAGGGATTTGGAAGTCCTAATGCAGGATTCCCCAAGGCGGAGTTGGTAGTAAGGAAGGCAACTGCAGTGTTAGCTTTCACTTCAAGGGGACTGGGAAACAAGAACAAGGACGCAATGCTGAGGTGAAGGCCTTGGTGAACACACACTTGAAGCAATGTGAGCAAATTTTGGCCACTTATCTAAGAAAAGATGTGCTGGCATTGGAGAGGATCGAGGGGAGATTCATGAGAATGATTCTGGGAATGAAAGAGTGAAGCTACAAGGAGTGTTTGATGGTTCTGGGCCTGTACACACTGGAGTTCAGAAAAACAGGCTGGGGGATGTCTTGCTGAATCCTATTGAATATGGAAAACCCTACATACAGTGGATGAGGAAAGGATGTCTCCTATAATGGGAAGGCCAGGGCCAGGGGGGGCAGAGCCTCAGAACAGAGGGATGCCCCTTTAGATCAGAGATGAGGAAGAATTTCTTCAGCCAGGTGGTCAATCTATTGAATTCATTGCCACAGACAATTCTGGAGGCCAAGTCATTGGGTGTGTTTAAAGTGGAGATTGATAGGCTCTTGATTAGCAAGGGTGTCAAAGGTTATGGGGAGAAGACAGGAGATTAGGGTTGAGAGGAATAACAACTCCGCCATGATAGAATGGTGGAGCAGTCGATGGGCCGAATAGCCCAATTCTGCTCCTTTGTCTTGTGATCCAATTGATAGCATAACCAATAATGCTTGCATCCCTTCCCCCCCCCCCCACCAAAAAAACTAAAGGCTAAAAGGTTTTGTAATAGGACTGAAGTTAGTAACCCTGAACACGAGTTATTTCTTTTCTCACAGATGCTGCCCGAGCTGGGTATTCCGATATTTTATTTGTTTCATTTCAGAATTCCAACATCTATATGCTATTGTTTTTTGACCATTGCTAAACAGCATAATGCCACTTAAAAAAAAAACACCCAATACCCCCAAACAGGGGTCAATTTTATAAAGCAATATACACAAAATGCTGGAGGAACTCAACAGGTCAGGCAGCATTATTGCTCTGGATTTCCAGCATCGGCAGTCTCTTGTGTTTATCCTTTTTAAACAATCTTGTTCAATATGTTTGCTTTTAAGTTGATGCCTTGCAACAGTTTAGTGGTTACTGAAATTATATTTGTTTCTATTCGTATTCCACAAGCCTGGCTAAGAACGCATGAAGGACACCTAACAGCACTTCAAGGAATCATTTCCAGAATCCATTCTTCTAAAAGGCTTCACCCATATTAGAAAGTGCAGATGCCTAGGGTCATCTGAGCACTGATAATGCGGTCTCATGTCCAAACTTACAGAGAAGCAATGTCAAAAGAAAACCAACAACTCTCTTTTATAATCCATTTAGTCAGATACCGAATCAAAGAAGAGATCAGCATTCACAGTTATCAATTTGTAGGGTTATTCAGCTTTCGGACCCCAAGTTACTATTTTGCAATTGAAAGTCAATTACGCAACTTATCACTGTAAAGGAACTGTGATTAAAGAAATACTTTGTGGAAAAATGCCTAGATGTGATCAGATAACAAAATGGTTAAAGGGTTTCCAAAATTAGAAGAGCGCTTTCTTGCAAGTACATCATACATTTATACCAAAACAATAATACCTTTCAATCCTACCACTCCACAAAATGATGCTGGGATTCTTACTGACCCTCCTCCATCACTCCCGACCGCCAGCGCACAGAGACCTTCAAGAAATCAATCACGTTAATACAGGTCATCTACACAGTGAAAGGTTGTATCTTCTGAGTTTAGGTTTGCAAGCTGTTTTCTAATACATTAATATAATAAAGTCCATCAAAATAGACCAACAAGAGTTACTCAGGTATTGAAAGTGATATCACAGATGAAATACAGAAATATTTTTGGGGAACTCCTGGTCTCTTCCTGATATATTTCTCTCTGCCTGCTCCCGTCTCCTGCCTTCTCGATTCTCACACTATTTCCCAAGCAAAGCATCATAGTTCCTCAGTCAGGCTTTCCCTCGTTTTGGTCATGCTGACGGGCAACCCTCTGGCCTTCATGTCTGTAGTCGCCTCTTCTACTGTCTGGTACAACTGCGTCCCATTGTCATAAAACACTTGAAGTTTAGCAGGGTACAGAGTTTGAAATCTCATCTTTTTTTTGCTTTAGTACTGGCTTTACTTCAAAGTATTCTTTGTGTTTCTGCAGGACCACGGGGGGGGGGGGGGTAATCTCAGTCGAAATATTTTAATTTATCATCGAAAAACACTCCCTTCTTACCCCAGACCCTTCATAGAATCTCCGCCTTGGTGCTGTACTGAAGGAATTTAATTATTATTGAGTGTGACTTTCTATCCCGGGTAGTTCTCGGGACGAGCGCATGATGGGCTCTTTTGACTTCCAGCTTCATAGCCAAGGGAAGCTCTAGCGCGTCCCACAGTAACTTTCCAACAAACTCCATCATAGACGAGCCCTCCGCTCCACTCTTTTCCATAAGTGTGTACCTCAGATAAATACTTTGTGGAGATTTGTGATATATATGATTATATGATATATAGGTACAATATCTGAAATACATCTTATGGAAATGTTTGTTTGATGATGAACTTCAATAAAAAAATTACAAAAAAAGGAATACAGAAATATTCATTCATGTTGTCAGTTTATTCTGAGAGTACAACAAATTCACATAGTCAGGTATGTAGCTAAACAGATCTGAAATATAGAAAACTGATCCTTTATTGTGGTGGATCAGCTGTAAGGTGATGGAAAATTAGAACCGATTTCAGTAGCTGAATATTGGACGAATGAAGGTTCAAACTTAATTCTAAGTTTTAAACACTGTGTCTCAGATGAAGTTGGTAAAGAGGGCTGGGGGAGAGGAACTGTGTTGGTAGGTCATTTTAACTAAAAAGAAGAACGGAAAGTGTCTGCAGATCCATGGAATGCACATTCTGTGTCATTAGCTCCTGGACAACCACTGGTGAGAAAACCTCATGAGTTAGAGAAGTATATGATCTGGGCTTTGGCATCAGAGATCTTTGACATCTGAGAGACAGCTAACTTTTACCATGTCTCATCAGCAAAGGCAAACTACAAGTGTTCCATGAACAGTGCTTTCAGGAGCTGATCACTCTATTTTGCAGCCAGAGAAGAAGTGGGTGATGTGGAGAGGAAGCCAAATGAAACTATAGACTGATATTAGGCTGCTGTCAGAGGTTAGTGGGAGGTTAAAGGGGCAAATCAATGTTTGCACAAACGATATCAGAAGATGCAACGTGCACCATTTAGTTTAAAACCTTGGGCCAGAGAGCCTGGTATTGTGAACAATTAAACTGACCTGCTGCTACAGCTGCTGCCGAACCACTGGAACTTCCTCCTGTGAAATGCTGAGGGTTGTACGGGTTCCTAGGAACACCGTGATACCTGGAGCGACAGGTCAAAATATGCTTCATATCAATACTCTGCTAACAAATACACTGTCATACATGCACAATTCTTTTTCATGCTTATGTCTTGTACTGAAAGGCCATACTGTATGTATTCATGCCTCATCTCTCATGACCATATGTACATGTGCATGGCTGGACGGGGACAGTGAACTTATTATACTTGTAATGAGCACCTGCCCAAAGCAAAGACACATTATTCAACATACAACTATGCTAACAGCTCTTTTTGGTTCATCAAAATGACTAATTTTGAACCTACAGCCTTTTATGGCTCTAGGAAGGTTATGGCAAATTGTGGTTGGCAGTAGCAGATGGAATTACTCAAATGACTTGGACTTGGACATAGTAGGCACAAATTTACAAATCTGCAGATGCAAGTAATCCAAGTCATAGTTAGATTTGTCACTTTGATGGCAGATGGAATACATTGCTAGAAAATGTGAAATGTTGCACATTGGTGAGAAGAATTAAAGTGGGAATAATGTGATAGACTGGAAAAGCTCAGGTTATTTTAAATCACAGCCCTCTGTAATCCCTTCTGTTAGACATTTAAAATCCTGAAAAAGTACATAAATGCCTTTGGTAGAAGGGCGAGGAGACAGATCACATAGAATGAAGTTAATTGGCAAATGAAGAAGCAATGACATGAAAGTGACAGGCGATGGTCCGGGGAGGATGGGGGGGATGATTCGGCCCAAAATGCTGACTGCTTATTCATTTCCATAGATGCTACCAGACTTGCTAAGTTCCTCCAGCACTTTGTGTGTGTTACTTTGGATTTCTGGCATCTGCAGAATATCTTGTGTTTATGAAGCATTCCCCCCCCCCCCTTTTTCTTGTGCAAAGAGTAAGGTGTCCATTCTTGCCATAACCATTCTGCAGTCTTGTAATCCAGGCACTACTGGTCAGCATGTTCTGACTGGAGTATGGAAACCTTATGGGGAATGTGTGTCCTTGCAGGAGGGAGCAAAGTGCCTTTAGTACTTCTGGTTCTGGAGATGTTTTACCTATAGGAATTCTGACCCTTACACAAATTATTTAACACTAATGCAACACCTAACGATGCTTCCTATTTTGACATTGTAACTGCAGAAGTTGCTAGAAGGTAAAAGGAAGGTGCTTTTGTCAGTTGCAAACTTCCAGCAGTAGAGGAAACGATCTGCAAAGAATTTTCAATGCACAAGCACATACAAGATTAGGTCAGGGTCACCTGAGTTCAAAATGGCTTCAAACTGTAACGTAGTTTTACAAAGAAATGAGCTAATTTAAGGCCTACCATGATGATTTAAAAAACAATACAAAAAAAACCAGAAAATTTGGAAGGAAGTTTGAATTTAGCTCTGATTGATGAGAAGTGGGTAGAATACACAAGAATAATGATGTGGTCCATACAACAAATTGACTCTTTTTGACTTCCAGCTGGGCACGGGTTTCAATTTTAACCGACGTTTCGATGACATCTTCATCAGGGATGGAGTTTAGGCATGTCTATTCTGGTGGTATATATACCCCTGTCATTTGTCCTTCCTGATTGGTTAGTCTTCTTCCAAACATGTTTCCAATTCTAGTTCTGACTTAGAGCAAGATCTTAGTCTTTGTTAAAGTTCTTTTTAGCTAGTTTTATGTCAAAGGCTTCCTTCACCAGGCGGCCCCAGAACCCATTGGCGTGGCACAGCTGTTTTGTACCAAAGTAAATCCTATGGCCATTGCAAATGCAAAGTTCTGCTACCACCAATTTCTCCGGGTAACCCAAATGGATAAATCTCCTGGGCTCCTTGATGCAGGTTTCCACCGTGCATCCTGTCCGGCTGATGGATGCTCCATAATCAACTTACTTCCTCTCCTCAAAATCCTCACCATTATTACCCAGAGAAATCAGCAGTAGCAAAACATTGCATTTGCAACTGCCATAGGATTGACTTTAATGGCACAAAACTACCATGCTGCACCAATAGGTTTTGGGACCGCCTGGTGAAGGAAGCCTTTGACATAAAGCTAGAGAAAAAGAACTTTAACAAAGATGAATGTCTCACTTTATGCAAGAACTGGAATTCAATTGGAAACTAGGTGGGACAACCAAAACCTGATTGGGTGAGGACTAACCAATCAGGAGGGACAGATGACGGGGGTATAAACACCACTGGACTAGACATGTCTAGGCATCAACTATGACGAAAATGGCAGAGCTCGTTATCAAAACATTGGTTAAAATCAATACCTGTACCAGGCTGAAAGCTAGAGAAGAGTTTATTCGTCCTATACACTGGGAAACACTAGATCCTGGATCATACCAGGACTTGGAATACTTAAATTCTCTACATTTGGTATACAAAACACTCAATCACAAAGGCTGCAGCAGCACAATTCTGATTGTTTAGAATGCCCTCTTCTCATTTATCCCCTCAGGGAGGAGGGTACAGGGGTCTGAAGATGCACACTCAATATTTTTGAAACACCTTCTCCTCTGCCATCGGATTTTTGAGTGACCCATGACCACTACTTTGCTACTCCTCTTTTGCACTATTTATTGATTAATTGTAACTTGAGTAATTTTTATATATTGCACTGTACTGCTGCCACAAAGTGATAATAAACTAGATTCTGAAACTTACCAGCCATTTAAAAAAAAAATCACTAGTAAGGAAACGCATAAAATTATACTCCCCATCTCTTAAGCCTCTCTCCGCTCAGATTATCTCCACTGTCTAACTTTTGGCCATTTGCTCTTGTATCTTCTTGTAATCACAATTTGCTGGAGGAACTCAGCGAGGCATGTACACGAGTATGAGAAAGAAACTCAGATGTTTTGAGTTGAAACCTTGTGTTAGGCCCCAATGAGCTCCTGCAGAACATTTTTTGTTGCACCAAATTCCAGCATCTGTAGTCTCTTGTATTTCCTAACATGCCAAGTGTCAAATTTGAATTGATTAAGCTCCCCAGTACAACTGCTCACAATTCCATTGGGAAGTTCTCCAATTCCATATTATTTAGAATATTTGCTGTGAGAAAACAGAACTGAAATTAAAAATTAAAAATCAATAATCTACAGAGGCCGAGTATTCAAGACAAAAGTACTGAAAAATGAAGGTCAGGCACCTAAAAACACACCTAGTCTGTTTTTTAGTCACTGAATTACACAGCCGAAGTTGTAAATGAGTAATAATTTCTGGATCACCTGTTGACATTACAGCCAGTTACTCCCAGTCCAAGCTCGTGCATATTGGAAACACCAATAATAATTGCTCCAGCCTCTCGTAACTTTCTGGCAACTGTGGCATCTTCAGTTTCTTGCTCCTCGCCAAGATAAACAGTTCCCACCCTATGATAGTACGGAACCTACACAAAAGTAATGTTTAAAAGAAGAAACTTGTTGAATGCTGACAGATATAATAATGAAATTGGTCTGTAAATTGAATACGATATGCAAAAACTAAGTACCAGCAATTAAAATGTGATCAGATTACTAAGCAGCACTGTACTTCCACCATTTATAATTCACACCATCTCAAGTTTGTGCCCCAACCAAAGTAATTTGCATGCAAAAATATTCAGAGCATAACGGTCATTAAATTTCACAGCCCCCAACAGGTATAAAAGAACCTCATTCTATATGACAATTTAAAAGTCAGTATGACAGAAGAGCTCATTTACAGCTTGCCAAATTTGTAACTTCAGATTCATTTTGACACGCCATCGCTGCAGGTCTATGAGATACAAGTTGATAGTTTTATCCATTCAATAGCAGAGTTGTACAGTATAGAAACAGGCCCTTCAGCCCATCATTTCCATGCTGTCAACATGCCTAGCATCAACATAACCAATTCCATATGCCTGCACTAATACAATGCCTCTTTGTACCCAACTCATTTAAACTTGTCCAGATGTCTCTTAAACACTATTATTACTCTTGACTTCATCACCACTGACAGCTCATTCCAAATTTCAACTATACTATGAAAAATTTACTCCTTAGATTTACTGTAAAACTCCATCTCATTTTAACTTAATGTACAAGACGACATAGGAGCAGAATTAGGCCATTTAGCTCATCAAGTCTGCTCCACCATTTTATCATGGCTGATCCATTTTCCTCTCAGCCCTAATCTCCTGCTTTCTCCGCATATCCCTTCATGCCTTGACCAATCAAGAATCTAACAACCCCTTGCTTTAAATATACATAAGGACTTGGCCTCCACAGCTGCCTGTGGCAACAAATTCCACAGATTCACCAGTCTCTGGTTAAAGAAATTCCTCATCTTTGTTCTGAAAGATCACCACTCTATTCTGAGGCTGTGTCCTCTCAACTTGGTAGAGTGGATGTGGAGAGGATGTTTCCTCTGCTGGGAAAGTCCAAATCCTTTCACAATTCAATTGGGTCACCTCTCATTCTTCTGAATTCTAGTGAATACAGGCCCAGAACCATCAAATGCTCTTCATATGACAAGCCATTCAATCCTGAATTATTTTCCTGAACCTCCTTTGAATCCTTTCCAGTTTCAGAATGTCCTTTGTGAGATAAGAGGCCCAACACTGCTCAAAATACTCCAAGTGATGTTTCACCAGTGCTTTATAAAGACTTCTTGCTGTTATATTCTAGTCCTCTTGAAAGGAATGCCAACAGTGCATTTGCCTTCCTCACCAGACTCAACCTGAAAATTAACCTTCAGGGAATCTTGTACAAGGACTTGTAAATCTATTTGCACCTCAGCTTTTTGTATTTCTGCATTTAAAGTAAAATCTACCCTTTCATTTCATTTCTTCTACCAAAGTGCATGACCATACACTTTCTGACATTGTCACTCTCCTAATCCAAGACTTTCTGTAGCCTCTCTACCTCCTCAGAGCTACCTGCCCCTCCACCTATCATCATATTGTCTGCAAACTTGGCAACAAAGCCATCAGTTCTGTCATCCAAATCACTGACATACAGTGTAACGAAAAAAGAATCTGTCCCATTACAGACCCTGTGAAACACCACTAGTCACTGGCAGCCAACCAGAAAAGGTTCACTTTATTCTCACTCTTTACCTCCTGCCAATCAGCCACTGCTTTATCCGAGTTAGAATCTTTCCTGTAAAACCATGGGCTCATAACTTGTTAAGCAGCCTCATGTGTAGCACCCTGTCAATGACCTTCAGAAAATCAAAGTACACAACATCAACCACTTCTCCTTTATCTATCCTGCTGGTTATTTCTTCAAAGAATTCCAACAGATTTGTCAGGCAAGATTTTCCATTGAGGAAATCATGATGAATACCATGTGCCTTTAAGTACCCTAAGAATTCATTCTTAATATTCGACTCCAGCATCCTCCTAACTACTGAGGTCAGACTAACAGGCTATAGTTTCCTTTCTTCTGCCTCTCTCCCTTCTTGAAGAGTGGTGTGGCATTTGCAATTTTCCAGTTTTCTCGAACCAACCCATAATCTACCGATTCTTAAAAAATCATTACTAATGCCTCCACAATCTCTTCAGCCAACTCTTTCGGAATCAGGGGATGTACACCATCCAGACCCGGTAACTTCTGTACCTTTGTTTCCCCAAGAACCTTCTCACTAGTAATGGTAATTTCACACACTTTATGACCCCTGACACCTCCACCATGCTGCTAGTGTCATCCACAATGAAGACTGTTGCAAAATACTTATTCAGTTAGTCTGCCATTTCCTCGTCCCCCATCACTACCTCTCCAGCATCATTTTCCAGCGGTCTGATATTCACTCATCTCTCTTCCTGTATCTGAAGCAGCGTTTGGTATCCTCTGATATTACTGGCTAGCTTACTTTCATATTCCATCTTTACCTTCTTAATAACTTTAGTTGCCTCCATTGGTTTTTAAAAAGCTTCCCAATCCCCCAACTTCCCACAAATTTTTGCTCTATTATACGCCCTATTTGTCTGTTATGTTGGCTTAGACTTCTCTTGTTAGCCACGTGTAACACGCTGTAAGGATTCACTACTGATGTAATGTCTTCTTTGTAATGTTTCACTGCTGAGGTAGCAGTTTCTCTGTAGCAGCAATGTTTGGGTTATGGCTGGAGATAACAGGACTGTGGTATGCATGTTAGCCAGTTGGAGGTTGTTGCTCTGTCTTGTGGATCTGGAAGGAGACTTTTCACAGTCTTTGGTCAAGGAGGGATTACAAGGAAGGACACATGTGGAGAGAGCTGGTAGACCATCGGACAGAATGGACTGGGATCTGAGGGCCCGAAGGTCGGCGAAGCTCAGAGGAGATCAATGGTGGAAGAATGGTGAATTAGTGAGCTCCAAATTGCACTTTCGACTTTTCCTTGAAATAAGCCCTTTTTTCCCTATTTTCATTACTAATCCTATATCTAGATTAGATTCATAAAGTTCAGTCATTTAATTGCATATGGTGTACAGTCTGATAATTTGTGTTGTGGGTTTCTAACTGGGTGGTACATCACACAGCATCCACACAAACATGATTTCTCAGTTTGGAGGGGCCAAAGGCTGTTTTTCCCTGGACAAACACGAGCTGGAGGGTTACACATGGCTGTGTCATGTTGCCTTTGGAACACTTCTTCCACTTTGGGATGTATATATCACATGCCTTCTGAGTTGCTTCCAGAAATTCTAGCCATTGCTGTTTCACTGTCATTCCTGCTAGACTACCTTCCCAATCAACTTTGTACCTCTTCTACACCTCTAGTTCCCTTTACTCCACTGATACATCTGACTTTAGGTTCTCCTTCTCATATTTCAGGATGAATACGATCATATTGTGATCACTTTCCCTGAAGGGTTCTTTTTCTGGAGCTCTCTTATCAATTCCAGTTCTCTGCATAACACCCAATCCAGAACTGCTGATCCCCAAGTGGGCTCAACCACAAACTGCTCTAAAAAGCTATCTTGTAGGCATTCTAGAAATTCCCCCTCCTGGGATCCATCAACCTGATTTTCCCCAATCTACCTGCATATTGAAATCCCCCATGACAATTGTAAAATTGCCCTTTTGGCGTGCATTTCTGTTTCTCAATGTAATTTGCAGACCACATCTACACTACTGTTTGGGGTGTGTATAAAACTCCCACCAGGGTCTTTTTACCCTTGCAGTTCCTTGCTCTGTCCAATCTTCCGACCCTACATCACCTCTTTCTAATGATTTGATTTTTTTTATATATATATATATATAAACCAACAGAGCAACATCACGTCCTCAGTCTTACTGCCACTCCTTTCAATATAATGTGTATCCTTGGACATTTAATCCTTTTATCCTTTAATCTTCTTCCAGCCATGATTCAGTGATGCCTAGTTCTTACAGTTCATGCCAATCTGTAACTGTGCTACAAGTTCATCTACCTTATTCCATATACTGCGCACATTCAAATACAACACCTCCAGTCCTGTATTCACCCTTTTCGATTTTGTCTGCATTTTGCATTGCAACTCATCCTGTTGACTGCAATTCTGTCCCACCATCATAATCCTCTTCTTGTTAAGAGTGTAGGAGCCTATACACCCCATACATGAGAAACAGACTCTGGCTATCTGTGTATTTACGCCTCCAGCAATTTAATATACCTCTATCAAGTCCCTTCTCAGTCTCTCTCTCCCCTAATCTGGATCAAGATTCTTTTCTACCTCATCTCTAGCTTAATTACATTTTCTTTTAGTGCCATGACAGAACTGATGAAATAATCCAGTGTGACCCAAATAACTTCAAGTACAACCATAAAAGGACGACTCAACACTTGTATTCTGTGCCTTAGATGATGAAGGAATGTATGCCTTATGCCTTCCGGGCCATCTTAGTTACCTTGCAAGCTACTAAATACTTGCTGGTCTAGCTGTTCTATGCTCCCCAGGGACCAGGTCTGGTTTAACTTCCTAAAATGCATCATTTAGCACTTGGGAGTTAAATTCAATCTACCATTCCCTTGGCCACTTTCCTTATCGATCTATATCCTGTGGTAACCTTAGGAAAGCTTTTCACCATCCACTATACTATTAATTATGCTGTCATCCATAAACTTACAACTGCATTCAAGCACCAGTCCCTGTGATACACCAATGGTCACAAGCCTACAGTCTGAAAAATAACTGTCCACTCCCACCATTACCAAGATAATCGAGTGGTTGATACTGAGTGAGAGGTTGTTGTGGCACCACTCAATTAGATTGTCAATCTCACTCCTATCGTCACCACCTTTGATCCAGCCAGTGACAGCATTGTCCTCAACAAACTTCAGTATGACATTGGGATTGTGCTTAGCCTCACAGGCACAAGCTTACAGCAAGTAGTTGCATTGCCGTGCTTTCTTCATATTGACCCAAGGTAAATCCTCTGAAAAGATAACACCATGGAATTTAAAGTCGCTAATCCTCTCCATCTATGGTCCCCCAATGAGGACTGGCTCGTGGACCTCCAGCTTCCTTCTCCTGAAGTCAATAATCATCTCCTTCGTCTTGCTGACACTGAGTGAGAGGTTGTTGTTGTAACAGCACTCTGCCAGATATTCAATCTCCCTCCTACGTGCTTTGAATTTGCCAATGAAAATGGTGTCATTAGCAAACTGAAATATGGCATTGGAGCTGTACTTAACCTCAGAGACTTAAGTGTAAGCAAGCAGTGCAGAGGGCTAAGCACAAAGCCTTGAGGTTCACCGCTGATGGAGATTGAGGAGATGTTGTTGCTAATTCAAACTGATCAGGGTTTGCTAGTGAGGAAGTTGAGGATTCAATTGCACTAGGAGGTATTGAAGCTGAAGCCGAGAAGCTTATTGATTAGTTTGAGGGTACGATAGTATTCAATGCTGAGATATAGTAAATAAAGAGCATCGTTTCTCTTCAGATGTTCCAGAGTTGAGTGAAGAACCAATGAAACGGCATCTACTGAGGACCTGCAAAAGTTCATGTGTTTCATCATCAATCTCTCAAAACACTTCATCACTGTGGATGTAAGTGCAACTGGACGATAGTCAGAGGCAAGTTACCTCATTCTTCTTTGGCACCAGTATAACTGCAGCCTGCTTGAAGCTGCTGGGTACCTCATACTGCTGAAGCAAGAGATTAAAAACAACAATGAACACTCCAGCAAGTTGATCAGCACAGGAATTTAGTACTCAGTCAGATACCCCATCCGGGCTGGGTGCTTTCCATGGGTTCACCCTCCTGAAGCATGTCTTCAAGGCATGCTGTAGGAATTCTTGAAGATTGCTTCAGGTTTTGACGGTCAATGCCAGCACATAAGGCATTGAGTGTTGTTATCATTTGGCAAACCTTGTGGAAGCTGAAAACTAGCTCCACAAAGCCTCCCCACATCTTTACCTTAAGAAGATTGGGTCATTCCCTCTGGAAATCACCCCTCCACAACCCCCAGTCCTATAGCTGCAGCAAACATAGAGAGACTGCTTCTAACCCCTCTCCGCGATCCACAAACCAGACTGTCTTGCTGGACCATTTTTCAGCCTGATCTTATCCATAAAATTGTTGATATTTCATGGTCAAACCATGCATCAAGATCTTTTGCAGAGTTCCAACCTGAAATGTCAGCAATTTCTTTACTCCTAGACAATTCTTAACCTCAGAGTTCCTCCAGCAGATTGTTGCTCCAGATTCCAGCACCTGCAGCCCTCATATCTCCAAAATTCTAACAGGACAGGGTGGATAGTGAAAGGCTGTTCCTACTCCCCTTTCACAAACACAAGAAAATCTGCAGATGCCAGAAACCCAAAGCAACACACACAAAATACAGCAGGAACCCAGCAGGGCCTACTCCTGTTTTCAGTGTTTCAATGTAATACAAAACATAAGAGCAGAATTAGTCCATTTGGCCCATTGAGTCTGCTCCACCATTTCATCATGGCTGATCCATTTCCCTCTCAGCCCCAATCTCCTGCCTTCTCCCCATAAACATTCATGCCTCAACCAGTCAAGAAACTATCAAACTCTGCCTTAAATAAACCTAATGAGTTGGCCTCTGCAGCTGCCTGTAGCAAAAAATTTCATATATTCATCACTCTTGGGCTAAAAAAAAAATTCTTCATTCCAAATGGACAGCCCTCTATTCTGTGGCTGTGGTCTTAGACTCTCCCACCATAGGAAACATCCTCTCCACATCCACTCTATCGAGAGCTTTTGCCATTTGATAGGTTTCATTGAGATTCTTCCTCATTTTGAATTCCAGCGAGTGCAGGCCCAGAGCCAGCAAATGCTCCTCTTACAACATGCCTTTCAATCCAGGAATCATTTTCCTGAACCTCCTTTGCACCCTCTCCATCGTCAGCACATCCCTTCTTAGATAAATGGCTTAAATCTTGTGTTATGAGATTATGAAATTTTTTGTTTTGATGTGATGGTTGACCCCAAATATGTTCTGTATAAGTAAGAGGGTAGGCGTAATAAGCTGTAGCTTCAGCCTACACCCTTTGTCTGTTTTAAAAATTATTATTATTTAAGTTTGTCTTATGAAAATGACAATGCTGAATGTTGAAAATGCTGCTTTTTGTTATGTTTGTACTGACCAAAATAAATAAAACCTCAATTTCAATTTATGGCCCAAAACTTCTCACAAATCCTCAACATTACATCCTTGCTTTTATATTCTAATCCTCTCGAAATTACATCTCATTTGCCTTCCTCACCATAGACTCAACCTGCACATTAATCCTCAGGGAATCCTGCACAAGGACTCTCAATTTTTGAATGTC
This sequence comes from Hypanus sabinus, assembly GCF_030144855.1. NCBI lineage: Eukaryota > Metazoa > Chordata > Chondrichthyes > Myliobatiformes > Dasyatidae > Hypanus > Hypanus sabinus. The sequence goes on along the minus strand of NC_082709.1, from coordinate 151,926,568 downwards.
TCTCCATTTACAAATAGTCTACCCTTTTATTTATTGTTCCAAAGTGCATGACCAACACTGTATTCCATCTGCCACTTCTTTACCCATTCTCCTAATCTGTCCCAAGCCCTTCGGTAGCCTCTCAGTTTCCTCAACACTACATGTCCTTTCACCTATATTTATATCATCCGCAAACTTGGCCACAAATCCAACATCCGAATCACTGGCCTATCATGTGAAAAGTGGTCCAACGTAGCCCCGTGTGGCATCCCTCTGGTCACTGGCAGTCAACCAGAAAAACACCCCCCCCCCCTTTTATTCCCACTCTTTGCCTCCTACCAACCAGCCAAAGCTCTATCCATTTAAGTATCTTCCCTGTAATACCATGGGCTCTTAACTTGTAAAGCAGCCTCTTGTGTGGCACCTTGTCAAAGGCCTGCTGAAAACCCCAGTACACAACATCAACATTTTCCTTTGTCTATCTTGCTCTTTATTTCCTCAAAAGAATTCCAACAGATTTGTCAGGCAATATCTTCCCTAGAGGAAACAATTTGGCTTATTTTATAATGTGCCTCCAAATACCCCAAAACCACATCCTTAAGGATTGATTCCAACATTTTCCCAACCACTAAGGTCAAGCTAACTGGCCTTTACTTTCTTCTGCCTCTCCCTTCTTGGAGAGTGGAGTGACATTTGCAGTTTTCAAGTCCTCCAGAACCACGCCAGAATCCATTGATTCTTTAAAGATCATTACTAGTTCCTCCAAAATCTCTTCCAGCCACCTCTTTCAGAAGCTTGGAGTGTAGACCATCTGGTCCAAGTGACTTATTTACCTTCAAACCTTTCAGTTTCCTGAGAATCTTTTCCTAGTAATAGCAACCACACTCTTCTGCTCTCGGACACCCTCAGATTTCCAGCATACTACTAGTGTCTTCCAAGCTGAAGGTGATGCACCTGCCAGTTCCTTTTCCACCATTAATAGTCCTCCATCATCATTTTCCAGCATCCAATATCTATTCTCACCTCCCTTTTACAATTCATAAATCTGAAGAAACTTTTGGTATCCTCTAATATTATTGGCTAGCTTACCATCATACTCCATCTTTTCCTTCTTTATGGCCTTTTACTTGCTTTCTGCTGGTTTTTAAAAGCTTCCCAATCCTCCAGCTTCCCACTAATTCTTGCCCGCTTTCACTTTTATGTTGGCTTTGACTTCTCGTCAGCCAGGGCTGCATCATCCTGCCTTTAGAATACTTCTTTGGGATGCATCTATCCTGTGCCTTTCAAATTGCACCCAGAATCTCCAGCCATTGCTGTTGTGCCATCAACCCTGCCAGTATTTCTTTCCAATCAATCTGAGCCAGCTTCTCTCTCATGCCTCAGTCATCCCTTTTACTTTACAGCAGTGGTTCCCAACCTGGGGTGCCCGCACCCCCAGGGGGTGCGAGATGGAATTTCAGGAGGTGTGACAAAGAGTGGCTTGTTTCCTTGACTGACGAGTAATGAGTCATCAATCAGCCGGCTGCCAGTGTGCCTTGAGAAGTGGTAATAGGTGGTTGTGTTGCATAGATAGTAGTCTCATTGTTTATTTAATCAAAAGGAGAGAATAACAGAATTAACATATACATAAAGTAACTAATTGTCAGTGTATTGCTTTTAAAATCATTATAACGCAACATCTGACAATCATTGTATATTGTTTCACTCAAATTCACAATTGCGAGAGTTCATTAAGTATTTCACCCCTCGGGGCCTCTGCTCACACGTACCGTGCCTCCCTCCGTCACTTGAATTCACTCGGCCAATCCTGTGCTTATCCCTGCTTTGTCCAGCCAATCAAACGCCTCCCTCGTTGCCACCGACTTCCCTGTATATAATGCGAAGGACTGAGGAGCACGGGGGAAGACAGGAAGTAACGTTTGTCCCAAGCACACTCCAGTCTCCCACTGCCCGAGTCGAGAGAGATGTAAACTCACTCCAGTCTCGCACTGCTCAAGTCAGCACTGAAGAGTCTCATCAGTGTTACCTGAGAAGTTACACCTCAGAGTTGAGGAGTCTCATCAATATTAGCTTGAAGGTTACATCTCAGAGTTAAAAATCATCTCATAATGCCAAAATCTTTATACATCCTGTAGCAACCATCGAGTAACGACTTCGTGTTAAAACCGAACCTGCAGACAATAGGTAAATTATTCAATTATAAAATTTTATAAAGCCACATTTTGATAAAAAGCAGCTGAAGTCATTCATTCATATTTGTTTCAATACATTAAAGTAATTTTTGAATTTCAAAGGCTTTTTTTCCCCTCTTAAAAAGGTTTTTTTCTTGAATCGTTGATAATTTTGAATTGTGTTAGTTGAGGAGATATCATGGTTAGCACCGAGGACTTTGAATCATGTGATGGGAGTTCATATCTCTGGTAATCATCGGAAATAGGTGTGTAAATTCAGTAAGAGTAGCCTATTAAGTCGCATCATGTCCCTGTAGCATTTCTACCTGACGATTTATCTTGGCGTAACCACAGATAATATTGTAATATTAGAAAGCATATTTCTCGTGATACTTTGCTATAGGCATGTCTGGTTTAGTAAAGCAGTCATCAAAAAATGCGAGTAAAGCATCAAAAATGTTGCCTCCAAATTTGAAGAAAGTCCTTGATACCTGTGCGAAGATAACTGGATCAGGGGGCCTGCTTTGAACCATCACATCTTCAAATCATTGTGAGGATCTGGGAAGTGAGCATTCAGTTTTGCTTTTCCACACTGAAGTCTGTTGGTTGTCACAAGGACAAGCTTTAATCTGCTTCTTTGAACTTTGGGAAGAAATCAAAGTTTTTCTAGAGGAGCGTGAATGTGATCTGGTTGGGGCAATGGAATCACAGGCATTTGCCCAAATGCTGGCTTACTTAGCTGACATCTTCACTTGTATGAATAACCTGAGTGTTTCTCTTCAAGGAAAAGGGATAAACATATTGAAGGCTTGTGAAAAGTTGAATGTCTTCAAAGAAAAGTTACGTCTTTGGCGTCAAAGGATGGAAAAAGGCAGTCTCTCAAATTTTCCTTCACTAGAAGTGATGGTTGATGATGCTGAATCCATAACTCCTACTGTGCGTGAAGAATTTGTGGCTCATTTGGAAATGCTGTCAGAATCGTTTGATGGATATTTTGCTGCTGGAGAACTGAAGATTTCAGAAGAATAGATCATGAATCCATATTCCTACAATTTGGAGAAAATGCCAGATGATGAAGAGCTGAAGGAAGATCTTATTGATTTGCAGACAAATCGAGCTCTTGAAATGCAATTTGAAAGCAAGACTTTGGAGGAGTTTTGGCATGCAGCACTGGATAGGTTCCCAAGACTTGGTAGAAAAGCACTCCGTGTCCTCGTTCCATTTGCAACAACATACCTGTGTGAATCTGGATTCAGTTCTCTTTTGTCAATCAAGAATAAAATCTAGGAATCGCCTGAATCAACAGGCAGACCTGCAGATCGCAGTCAGCAAGAAAGTTCCACGTTTTGACAAAATCATGAATGAGAAGCAGGAGCAAAGAAGTCATTGAATTTTATGTTCACAATTGGGATTGATTTTACTGTTTACAATTTTTTCTGAATAAATTAGAATCTGATTGCTCAATTTATATTTGCATTTTATGCACTGAGTTAAAAGCTTTTTTTAAAAAAAAGTTCAATTTGTTCAGCCACAGTATTGTATGTGGTTCAAAAATTAGAAATCAGACTTCTTCATCTTCAAATGTGATATTACTTTTGTAGGGGGTGCGAACATTAATCAAATATTTCCTGGGGTGTGGGGCATAGAAAAGGTTGGGAACCACTTCTTTACAGTAATATTGATACATCTGACTTTAGCTTCTCCCTGTCAAACTGCAGGGTGAATTCCATCATATTATGATGACTGGCTCCTTAAGGTTCCTTTACCTTAAGCTCTCTAATCAATTCTGGTTCATTGCACAACCCCCAATCCAGAATAGCTGATCCCCTAGTGGGCTCAATCCTAAACTGCTCTAAAAAGTCATCTTGTAGGCATTCTACAAATTCCCCTTCTTGGGATCCAGCATCAACCTGATTTTCCTGATCTACTTGCACATTGAAATTCCCCTAAGACTATTGCAACGTTGTCCTTTTGACAGACATTTTTTATCTCACATTGTAATTTGCAGCCCACATCTTTGCTACTGTTCAGAGATCTGGAAACAACTCCCAGCAGGGTCACTTTACCCTTGCAGTTTCTTAGCTCTACCTATAATTCTATGCCACTTCTTTCTACTGATTGGATTTACTTCTTCCTGTTTAAAATCTATTCTCTACCCCCCCCCCCCCGCCATTCTCTTCAGATGCATCCCCATCATACAGACAACCCACCTCTACTTATCCAGTTTCTTACATAGTCAAGCTCTCTACATCTTCACCCCACAGCAGGCTGTCCAGAGGTTCCATTTAGTTCTTTCTTAAATGGAGGATCAATAGTTTCAGTTCCCCTGTTTTCTTGCTCCCTTGGTGTAATCCTTTCTGACACCAAATATGAATGAGGAGTGTTTGATGGCTCTGAGCCTGTAGTCTTTGGAGTTTAGAAGAATGGGGGCAGGGGTTGCCTCATTAAACCTACAAACTATTGAAAAGCCCTGACAGAGTGAATGCATACAGGAGGTTTCCAATAGTGACCAGTGGGCACAGTCTCAGAACAGAAAGATATTCCTTCAGGAAAGAAATAGAGGAATTTATTTAGCCAGACAGTAGTGAATCACTGTGAAGAGCACGTCCTTAGGTATATTTCACCTGGAGGTTCATTATTAGTAAGGGGGGGGGGAGGAGGCAGGAAAATGGTGTCGAGAGGGAAAATAAATCAGCCATGATCAAAGGGCAATGCCAACTCGATGGGCTAAATGGCCTAACTCTGCTCCCATATCTTCTGGAACATCTTGGCCCTCTAACTTCCAAATTCTTTCTCTCTCCACAGATGCTATCTGACTTGCTAAATACTTCCAGAATATTCCATTTTACTTAAAATCTCAATACATCCTCATTCCCTGCCTTTTCATTTTTTGCCTACATGCCTCTTAAATGTTGTTAACGTAACTGCTTCCACACTTCCCCCAGCAGCATGTGCCAGGCACCTACCACACTCAATTCCTCAAATTTCTTTGACACTTTCACCCCCCTCACTTTAAAGCGTGGCCCTCTACCATTTGACAATTCTATCCTTACAAATAAAACACAAATTTACTTCTGAATACCTCAATTTTTCTTTGAAAGAATATCTGTGCACGTTCATCTATGCCATCAAATGCAGATTCTATATTGGTCACTCTCTCCTCTCTGCACACATGGGTGAACATCTTTGTCCACGTTTGATAGTCATACTGAAGCACAGTATGTACACTGTACAGACAGCATCAGCACAAAGAGTTCTTAATCTAAGAAATAGTTCTGTAACAAACAGTTTTGAGGAACTAGGAGAACAAATGCAGTACAGACAAAACCTCCCATGTGCCTTGTGCAAATCATAAAACAGTACACTTAAATCCAAAAAATATAAAACACCAAAATACATCAATCTCGCCTAACATTTTGGTTTGCAATTTAAATTGACCCAAAAAGCAGGAATGAAAATGTGGGTTCATAACATAAGTATGTCATTCTCTTAAACTTTAAACCTAGTTATCAGTCAAAAATAACAAACTGTTTTGAAATTGAGCACAAAGTTGACAGCCTTGACCTGGGAACATTGCAGAGAACCAATATGTAGTTGTACTTTATACATCAAAGTTAACTAATAACAGAAGAAAGTTCACAAGAGAAGCGAGTTGAGTGTTTGGGATACATTTTAAGTATCATCATTTCAAAAGCACCTCCAGGGCTCAACCAGGGATACCAAACATTTTTTGCACAATATATTGTGCAAGACAGTAGCCAAGCGGGCAGCAGTCTAACTGGGGCAGGAGCCTTCAACTTTGTTACAATATATTAGTGCACAACTTCTTATAGGGGGGTACGGACTTCTAATCCAAAACACCTTCAATAGGCAGTCAGGAATTATTTATTTATTTATTTATTTATTAATTATTTGAAAAGAAAAATTATGAAAGGCCACCGGGGATGCTGCATTTCATCATGAAAAAAAAATTAAACACAACCTTGATTCTTTTTCTTTGTTTGGTAATCTCTATGTCAGAACAGGGAGAAGAGTTTCTGTTTTGGAGTCATGTGAATGACGTTATCCCCCCCAAAGAATCTGATAGAATGGAACTTGGGTCTGGTGATGGGATAGGATACTGAAGTTGGAAAGAAAAGGGAGCAAATGTATTTAGTGGATTATGCATAGACAGGGTTGGTGGCATCTTGACAGTGCCGCAAGATTCTTGCTGTTGGATTGTTTAGGTATCAGCAGCATATGGAAAAACAGGGATTGGTGCTACCCAATGAACCTCAGTGTTGTGCATGGGCTGCAGTCTTGATCTCTAAATACTCTTTCCCTCCCCACCCCCAAATGATTCAGGCAAAAGATCTGCTGCTTTACTGCAAGTCTGTCCCAAGCCTTATAGGCTCATCAGGCCAGTGCTTATGCTGGCAAGTCCTACATTTTCAGCAGAAGAGATTTTGGGAACCAGCAACATCATTTCTCCCCCTGGCAGAATATCTTCAAACAATGCCTCAAATTAACTTTCTTCTCTGCTCCTCTCCTCAGTTCTTCAGCTTTTGGCTCTAGGAACCATACACACAGATCAATGGATGGTACTCATCCGAAACTGTTTCTTATTCTCAAATATTCACACACTGGTTAATCTTCAATCGAACAGTATTATACTTACAACTTTCAGTTCCTCTTTAATGCACACAGGAATTCCATCCAGTGGGGAAAGAGGTGCATTGGCTCCATACCGAGCAGTGGAGGCTTCTGCCATCTACACATAACAGAATTTCAGTGGTAGATTAAGAATAATAGCACCGTCGAATACATTGAATCGTTGAAATTCTTTGGTGAAAGGGACAAATGCTTAATACAAACATTGATTACATTTCAAACTGAAGGTCGCATTCCTGTAATTTTCAGTACCAAAACATTTCCACATCATGTGGCAGCACACAGTTAAAATGTGATGGTATGCAAATTAACTGCATCAGACATCCTTGACTGGCAAGAAGAGGCTATGCACAAGATCAACAAATTACATAAAATGAATCAGTGACCGTCATGATGGGTGCGAGAAACAGCCAAGGCTATAAAATTGAAAGTCAAACAATTCTGTACGGAATCAACAACCCCCTAGTTACATCTACATGAAAACTTATAACCGCTTTCCTGTCGTTTCTTTCAGTAATCACCCCAAATGAGTGGATTCATGACTTACAGTTATAGCATACTGTATAGCCACCTTTCAGCAACGACATCCATCAAGTTAAATTCTGCATAGCAACAACAGCATTCACCATGGGAAAACTACACACTGGCTTTACACGGTTCCTCAAGTTAACCATTTGATTGCCTCCCAATATCTCAGCACCCATGCATTAACTGATGAAGCACAAAGAGAACTTTACAGTATACATTTTGCACGAATAATCATTTTCATGGCATCATTTGGCAAAACAGCAGGTTATCACTATAGAAAACAATAATGAGAACAGTGTGTACTAAGTGAAGTTTACTGCCAATGTGCGTCCTTAGAGAAGGTATGTATTAAGTTTAGAGAATGTGGAGGATCACTAGGAGTTATCTTTCTTTTGGGCCTTGAACAAAATGCCATCATTCTGTACTGACTTTTGGTTGGCTTAAAATCACCTTGGAAGAAAGACTGGAATTAAGCAAACCTTGGCAACTGCTGATAAACTAGAAAAGTTGCCAATGTGCTTATTCCAGAAGTAAACAGACTGGTTTTTAAAAACCTGCTACGTTTACTAGTTCGAAGTTCAAACATTACAAGTGAATTTATTATCCAAGTACATATATGTCACTATATACAATCTGAAGATTCATTTTCTTGCAGGTGTACCCAATAAATCCTAGGAGGGTCTCAGTCAGTGGATGCTGCATCCCAGCTGTTTAGATATGCAAGCTGGGGCAGTACAATATGGAGAGCTAAGCTGCTGCCATGAAGCAAGCTCCCTTTCTCCACACATCTAGTGAACCGCAAAGGAGCAGCAGAGACTGACAAGTCTGGTACTAGCAGTCTTGAACTCAATGCAGCACTGCCTCAGGGATTCCAGCTCCAGACTCACTCCCTCAAGGTTTACTCCCAAAGCCTTCCCCGTGAATGGGTGTAGCCGCAAGGCAGCGGAGGTTTGAGATCAGAGTTTTCCATCTCTAGATGAGCTGCCAACCACGGCTGACAAGCCCCATCTGCCTGAAGCAACTGGTTTTAAGCCACCAGTAATACAACTTTAGTCCTGTCAGTACAAATGGTTCCGCCAAGCTTAATACCTAAGCCACATGTCAGGGCCAGGAGCTAGACTTGGATGTTCGAGGCTATTTGAGGCACACACCTTTGGGAGCATTTAATAAATCCCATAACTATACAATAAATAATAACTGAAAGAATCAGTGAAAGACTGCACAAACCTGACCATTCAACAAATTGCAGAAATACCAAAAGAAAGAAAATGTGTATAAATAAAATAAACACATAAACATCAAGAACATGGGATGAAGAGTCATTGAAAGCGAGTCCATTGGTTTTAGGAACTTTTCAATGATAGGGCAAGTGAAGGTTCAAGAGCCTGATGGTTGAGGGGTAATAACTAGTCCTGAACTTGCTGGTGAGAGTCCTGAGGCCTTCTTCCTGATGGCAGCAGTAAAAAGAGAGTAAGCCTGGATGGTGAGAGTCCCTAATGATGGATGCTGCTTTCCTGCAAAAGCGTTTCACGTCAATGGTAGGGAGGGCTTTACTCATGATGGCCTGGGCCATATCCACTTCTTTTTGTGGCATTTTCCATTCTAGAACATCGGTGTTTCCATACTAGACTGTGATGCAGCCAGTCAATTTACTCTCCACTTCACATCTATAGAAATTTGTCAAAGTTTTAGATGTCATGCTGAATCTCCACAAACTCCTAAGGAAGTAGAGGCCGTGCCTTCTTCATAATTGCTGACCCTGTCCACCTCTGGTACTCCGACCTCTGGTTTCCTTCCCCTGAAGTCAATAATCAGCTCCTTGGTCTTGCTGACATTGAGTGAGAGTCTGAGCACCACTCAGCTAGATTTTTAATCTCCCTCCTATACGCTGACTCATCACCACCTTTGACCTGGTCTACCACAGCAATGCCATCAGCAACCTTGAATATGACATTGGAGTGGTGCTTAGCTACACAGTCATAAGTGTAAAGCGAGTAGAGCAGGGGACCAAGCACACAGTCCTGTGATGCATTTGTGCTGATGCAGACTCCAAAAATATCTCCAAATGAGGAGATAGAACTGACTGGGGTCTGCAAGTGAAGGGATCGAGAATCCAATTGCACAAGGAGGTATTGAGGACAAGGTCATAGAAAAGTACAGCACAGAAACAGGCCCTTTGGCCCATTTGGTGCATGCCGATCCATTTAAACTGCCTACTCCCATCGACTGGCTCCAGGACCACAGCCCTCCATATCCCTACCATCCATGTACCTATCAAACCTCTTACACATTGAAATCAAGCTTGCCTGCACCACTTGTGCTGGTAGCTTGTTCCACACTCTCACAACCCTCAGAGGACAGGTTTCCCTTCATGCTTCCCTTAACTTTTCACCTTTCAGCCTGGACCCATGACCCCCAGCTGTAGTTCCATCCAACCTATACCCTTCATAATTTTGTACATCTCTATCAAATCTCTTCTTAATCTTTTATGTTCCAAGGAATAAAGTACCTACCTATTCAATCTTTCACTACAATTCAGGTCATCCAGATCAAGCAACATCCTTTTAAATCTTCACTGCACTCTTTCAACCTTGTTTACATCTTCCCCGCAAGTAGGTGACCAAAACTGCACACAGTACTCCAAATTAGGTCTCACCGATGTCTTATACAATTCCAACATAACACCCCATCTCCTATACTCAATAGATTGATTTGTAAGTGTCAATGTGCCAGGAGCTTTCTTTATGACCTCATCTACTTGTTACACCACTTTCAATGAATTCTGGGCCTGCATTCCCAGATCTCCTCCTTCTACCCCTTCACTCCTCAGTGCCCGATGGTTCACTGTGCAAGGCCTACGCTGGCTGATCCAACCGAAGTGCACTTATCGCCATTAAATTCCATCTGCTGTTTTTCCAGCTGATCCAGATCCCTCTGCCAGCCACGATAGCCTTTCTTGCTCTCCACTACACCCCAACCTTGGTGTCATCCGCAAATTTGCTAATCAGTTAAACACATTGTCATCCAGTTTGTTGATATAGATGACAAACACCGATCCCTACAGTGCTCAGTTAATCACAGGCCTCTAGTTAGAGAGTTAACCCTCTACCACCACTCTCTGGCTTCTCCCACAAAGCCAATGTCTAATCCAATTTACTACCCCATCTTGAATGCCGAGTAACTGAACCTCCTTGACCAACCTCCCACTGTCAAATCCAATGTAGGCAGCATCCACTGCCTTGCCTTCATCAACTTTCCTCAAAAAACTCTACAAGATTGGTTAGACAAGATGCACCATGCACAAAGCCACGCTGACTATTCTTAATCTGTCCATTCTATCCAAATACTTGTATACAGTTGGCCCTCCTTATCCACGAGGGATTGGTTCCAGGACCCCTCGCGGATACCAAAATTCACGGATGCTCAAGTCACTTATTCAACCTGGCTCTATGCGATGGATCTTAGGACCCAGTGGAACCCCAGAGCTTATTTAATCTGTCTCAGTGCAGTGGACATTAGGACCCAGCAGCAGAGTTCTGAACCTGTTTCTGTTCACAAAAATAATCACGATCATGATTGAAAATAAAGTGGAAATAATAAAGTGATCAGAAAGAGGTGAAACACCATCGGTCATTGGAAAAGCGTTGGGCTATAGTCAGTCAACGATCGGAACAATTTTAAAGGATAAAGTGAGAAAGTGATAAAGTGTTCCCCGATGAAAGCTACAATTATTACTAAGCAACACAGTGGTTTAATTACTGGGTTTTTGATCCTCCACGTCAACCCGGCACAGTGGAGAGCGCACTCGATAGTGATCTGTCACTGGACTGAACTCCGGAACTTCCTGAGCCCGGTGCTGAAACATACATTCTTAAGTGTTTTATATGCATAGAAAGGTAAAATATATACTATATACGAATGCAAACGTTTGACTAACTGACACTAAATAATACCAGATGTACCTATTCTGACTTACATAGTAAGAGAACTTCTGATTTTTTTCCGATCCCAATCCACAATAACCCACGCACATCCTCCCATATACTTTAAATCATCTCTAGATTACTTATAATACAATGTAAATGCTATGTAAAATAGTTGTTATACTGCATTGTTTAGGGAATAATGACAAGAAAGATGTCTGTACATGCTTGAACAAGTACTGGAAGAGCACTTCCGGGTTTTCGCGATTTGCGGTTGGTTGAATTCACGCATGCGGAATTCGTGGATAACGAGGGCCGACTGTATCTGGTCCCTCAGAATACCTTCCAATATCTTTCCCACTACTGACGTCAGGCTCACCAGCCTGTAATTTCCTGGTTTATCTTTTAGAGCCTTTCTCAAACAGTGGAACAACATTGGCTATCCTCCAATCCTCTGGTACCTCACCTGTCACTAAGAATGATTTAAGCATCTTTGCTAGAGCCCTGTGATTTCTCTACTTGCCTCCTATAAATTCTGAGGGAACACCTTGTCAGCCCTGGGGATTTATTCACCCTAATTTGCCTCAAGACAGCAAACACCTCTTCTTCTATAATCTGTACAGAGTTGATGTCGCTTTGCCTCACTTCTATGGACCATGTCTGTCTCCTAAGCAAATACAGATGCAAAAAAAAATTCACTTAAGATCTCCCCCATCTCCTCATGTGGAATACCATTCAATCTTCCAGCGGACCAAGTTTGTCCCTTGCTATCCTTTTGCATTTAACATATCTGTAGAATCCCCTAGGATTCTCTGTCACCTTGTCTGCCAGGGTAACCTTGTGCCTTCTTTTAGCCCTCCCGATTTCTTTCTTAAGAATCAAACCTGCAGATAAGGGAGGTTCTTTATAGTCTGGCAAACAGACCTCGACCTTGCCGAGGCTCAGCGCCAACTCTGAGACCTCCTATTACTTACCCCTCAAACAGGACCTGGCTAAGGAACACCAGGCCATCGCCTCCCACACCATAACCAACCTTATTGACTCTGGGGATCTCCCATCCACTGCTACCAACCTTATAGTTCCTGCATTCTGCATCTCCTGTATCTACCTCCTGCCCAAGATCCACGAACCCATTTGTCCAGGTAGACCTATCATTTCAGCTCATTCCTGCTCCACTGTACTCATATCAGCAAATCTCAATTCTGTTTTATCTACCCCCTACCCATGTTCAGTCCCTTCCTACCTACATCTCACACGCTCTTGATCTTCAAGGATTTCAAGTTCCCTGGTCCCCATTATCTTATTTTTACTATGGATGCCCAGTCCCTATACACCTCCATCCCCCACAAGTAAGGCCTCTAAGCTTGGTTTCTTTCTTGGCACCATATCTAACCAGTTCCCCTCCTCCACCATGGGCAGTGACATGGCTCCCAGCTATGCCCATCTATTGGCTATGTGGAACAGTCTATGCTCCAAGCCTACTCTGCTGACCGTCCCACATTTTTCCTATGCTACATCGTTGACTGCATTGGCGCTACATCCTGCACCCGTGCTGAACTCGTCGATTTCATCCACTTTGTCTCCAACTTCCACCCTGCCCTCAAATTCAGCTGGTCCATTTCCAACACCTCCCTTCCCTTTCTCGGTCTCACTGTCTCCATCTCTGGAGAAAGCTTATCCATTGAAGACTATTATAAACCCACGGACTCTCACAGCTCCTGAGACTGCACTTTGTCCCACCCTACTACTTGTAGAAACAGGGAATCCCATACTGTAAAAGGACAGGATGGGATAGTTTGTCAAATGTGTTCAGGAAAGTTCCCTTAATTAGGTCACAGAGGTCTCAATGAGACAGTGTGCAATACTTGAACTCCTATTGGGGAATAAGATAGGGCAAGTGACAGGAGTTTGTGATGGGGGACACTTTGCATCTTGTGATCATAATGCCAGTATTTTCAAAGTAAATATGGAAAATCTCCCTTTTTCAATTCCTCCGTTTCCGCCGCATCTGCTCTCAGGATGAAGCTTTTCATTCTAAACGAAGGAGATGTCCTCCTTTTTCAAAGAAAGGGGCTTCCCTTCCTCCACCATCAATGCTGCCCTCAACCGCAGCTCTTCCATTTCACGCACATCTGCCCTCGCCCCATCTTCCCTACCAGGGATAGGATCCTCTTGTCCTTACCTACCACCCAACCAGCCTCTGCATCCAAAGTGAAACTCTCTCGCTTCTTTCTCAAGTGTTCATTTGCATTTCTCATACTCTGTAAGCACCTGCTTATTCCTGCTATGCATATCCTTCTTCATCTTAACCAGGGCCCAATAGCTCTTGCAAACCAAAGCTCCCTACACCCATTATTGTTACCTTTTACTCTGACAGGCACATATAAACCAAGTATACTGTTGCCAGAAACAGCCTGTCCCAGTCAATACTAGCCTGATTCTTTCTGATGCCATCAAAATTGGCCTCTCTGTAATTTAGAATCCCAACCCGCAGACCAAACCTATCCTTTTCCATATTTACTTTGAAAATAATGGCATTATCATCACTGGATACAAAGTGTTCCCCATCAAACTCCTGTCACTTGCCCTGTCTTATTCCCTAATAGGAGATCAAATATCACACACTGTCTCATTGAGACCTTTATGACCTAATTAAGGGAACTTTTCTGAACACATTTGACAAACTATCCCATCCTGTCCTTTTACAGTATGGGATTCCCTGTTAATGTGGAAAGTTAAAATCACCACTAAAATAACATTATGCTTCTTGCAACGGTCTGTGTTCTCTCTGCAAATTTGTTCCTCTAAATCCCTAGGACTGTTGGGTGGTCTGTAATACAGCCTTATTAACATGGTCATACCCTTCTTATTTCTCAGTTCCACCCACAACATCTCACTGGATGAGTTCTCTAGTCTGTCCTGACTGAGCACTGCCATGACAAGTAGTGTTACCCCTTCTCCATTAATCCCTCCCAATCTGTTGCAACCAAAACAATGAAACCCCAGAATACACAGCTACCAGTCCTGGCTCTCCTGCAACGACATCTCATTAATAGCTACAATTTCACAATTCCAGGTGTTGATCCATGCCCCAAGCTCATCCGCCTTTCCTACGATACTTCTGGCATTGAAACATCGGCAGCTCAGGGTACTAGTTGCAATATGCTCAGCTTGTTGGTTCCTGACTTTGTCAGAGGTCTTAACAACATCCGTCTCCACAACCTCCCCACTAACTGTTCTGGCAGTCCTGTTCCCATCTCTATTTTATATCCCACTGTATCACTTACAGACCTTCCCGCTAGGATATTAGTCCCCTTCCAGTTTGGGTGCAAACCATCTCTTCTGTACAAGTCCCACCTTCCCTGGAAAGAGCTCAATGATCTAAAAATCTGTAGCCCTCACTCCTACACCAACCCCTTAGCCATGTATTAAACTGGATAATCTTCCTATTTCTGGCCTCACTAGCACGTGACACAGGTAGCAATCCTGAGATCACAACCCTGGAGGTCCTGCCCTTTACCTTAGCACCCAACTGCCTGAACTGACTTTACAGAACCTCGTCACTCTTCCTACCTACATGGACCACAACATCTGGCTGTTCACTCTCCCACTTAAGAATGCTGAGGATCAGAGATGTCCCAGACCCTGGGACCTTGAGGCAGCATACCATCCAGGAATCCTGTTCTTGTCCACAGAACCTCCTTTCTGTTCCCCTAACTAACAGGACCCCTGTCTCTACAGCCCTCCTCTTTTCACCCCCTTCATTTCTGAGTCACAGAGTCCAATTCAGAGTCAGAGACCTGACTGCTTTGACTTCCCTCTCCTAGGTCCTCCCCAGACAAGTATCAAAAGTGTTCAACCTGTTGTTGAAGGGGATAGCCAAAGGGGTAATTTGCACTGCCTGTTTAACCCTTTTCCCCTTCCTGAATGCCACAGTTTCCTGTGTCCTGCACCTTGGGAGTAACTACTTCTCTGCATGTCCTATCTATCATCCCTTCAGCCTCCTGAATGATCCCGAAATCTTCCAGTCCCGGCTCCAACTCCTAAATGCGATGTTAGACGCTGCAGCTGGATGCACTCCTCTCAAGTGTAGTTGCAGGAACACTGGAGGTCTCCCTGCCATCCCACGAGGAGCATTCTGCACCTCTACTGTTCTAACCGAGTAGATATAAAGAAGGAAAAACAATAAACTAAGTGGGGAATTTCTTTACTCAGAGAGTGGTAGCTGGATGGAACGAGCTTCCAGTAAAAGTGGTAGAGGCAGGTTTGGTATTGTCATCTAAAGTAAAATTGGATAGGTATATGGACAGGAAAGGAATGGAGGGTTATGGGCTAAGTGCGGGCCAGTGGGACTAGGTGAGAGAAAGCATTCAGCACGGACTAGAAGGGCCGAGATGGCCTGTTTCTGTACTGCAATTTTATATATGGTTATAAAAGAACTCAGCCTACAGTTTTTTTGTCCTCTCTCAATCAAGCCCCTCCTTGCTGAAGCCTCAAAGAGCTGAAGCTTTAGAATCCCCACTCAAACTCTGTCCACTCCAACAAAGGCTGCTCCACTTGCCCCACCTTACTTTAATTTGTAATTGCCAATCAATCCCAAGTGCTAAATGGCCACTGCTCAAAGCCTTTTTCTATTCACTCACGTCTTCTCGAGCTTCTGATCTCCAACTGGGCATTGCTTAAAGCTCTAGAAGCTTATTGATTAGTCATAGCAACGCTAATTCAAGTTTGCAAAGGAAACATTTTAGAAGTAATTCCTTTTCCACTCTACACCAACCATTCCACTTATGCTTGTTCTGCCAAATGATACATTTGGTTTACACTCTATATATTGATTACAGGTCCAAAATCCACATTGTTGCTGGTCAAATAGAAATTGTTGACAATGGCAGATTGGAGGTGACACCCGCAGCATGCACAGTATTGCAAAATGTTGGTTATTTATCCTGGGATCCTTCGAGCCACATCACCAGCAACCCCCGATTTAACCCTAGTCGAATCACAGGACAATTCACAATCACCAATTAAACTACTAACCAGAGCCCTCAGAGGAAACCCACGCATTCCACGGGGAGGATGTGCAAACTCCTTACAGAGGACACCAGGAATGAACTCTGAAATCCAACACCCCAAGCTGTAATAACATTACACTACATTACTGCTATGCAAACTTGGCACCCCAAAACAAGGGCTACATGGTTATCCAGCCAGTCATTTTAAATGGATGGAGAAACAGAAGCTGGGGATCTATAATTCCCAAATACCACATTGGGTGCTCCAAATTCAGTCCACTCCTCCCAGCCATCTTTTGCCCTTTCTCATCCAAAAGATGAGTAGGCAAGTAGAAACAAACTGGCAATGCAACAAGCAGCAAAAAGTTGATCTATACAGCTAGGGAGCCCAAAACTTTTGCACATTACCGTAGAAACTTTATGTATTGCACTAAACTGCTGCGCAAAAAACATTCATGACATACGTGAGTGATGATAAACCCGATCCTGATATGGGTCTCTACTGTGTACTGAGAGTGGGAAGGGGGTAGGGAGAGGGGAATCATGGTTGAGAAAAAGGGGAAGAGATGGTGTGGGAGCAGGAAGCACCAGAGACATTCTGTAATGATCAATAAGCCAATTGTTTGGAATCAAATGACCTTGCCTGGTGTCTCAGGACTGGTGGGAGGGGGGGGGGGGATAGTGGCTTAAAACAGGCATGTATTTGGCAACGTCTGCCTGTGTGCAACCAGTCTTTCTCTCCCTCTCACTAGCTACTGTCAGAAGAAAGTTCAGGTGCCTTGGATTCCATGATGCAAGGATAGATCAGCAAGGCTGTGGACTCGTTTTGGGGACTCATGGTGCATGTATTTCTAGGTTCCAGTTACTCTCTTTTTGATGGTTTGATTGAGGTGATCAATGCAGTCTGGGGCACTTCAGCAAAAAATTCCCAAAGTCTTTTGCTCCCACCAGATTTACAAACTTGTTTTCTTAACCACATTAAAAAAACCGTACTGTACAAAAGTCTTAAGCATCCTAACTATACAGTATGTATATGCCCAAGCCTTTTGCACAGTACTGTAACATATGATTGCTTAGTACATATCTTGATTACTAGAAACAAATGCTATTTAAGGAACAGTCAAATGCTGGCATGGAGAAAATCAAAGAATTTGCCTGATGGGCAAGTTTAAAGTAACTTCCTTATCATTAACATATCACAGTCCAATATTCCTTGAAAACCTTTGCACCCACAAAGGAAACAGATTTTCCTCCCCAGAGTACTAATGGAAAGAAATGTTTGAGCTTGACTGCATTATCCTAACAGCGAAACAGCCTGCCATAATCATCACCAGGAATGAGAAAATACTTAATGAGATATTGCAAGGAGTGAGGACATTGTGGAACTCTGTTAGAAGCCTGGTCCTTTCCTTGACACCCTGCACCCTCCTCCTGCAATCCCACCCTCCATCCCACTCCTCCAACATCGAGGAACAACTCAGACTGAAAGCCCGAGATATACAGGAACAGGTAAGGAACACGGAGCGATACAGACAAGCAGCAAATCCAAATCTGCAATGACAGGTAAATTGTGAAAAATAAGAAAAGAACTTCATCTTGATCATTTTTTGGATCATTAGTGCCTGCCTACTAATAAGCTTAGGAAACACTAAAATTAGATTTTGTTCCATAATCTCTTAGAATTTGACTTGCACACACCCCACAATATAATCACTGAATGCCTTGCTAAGCCTGGATTTGAGATATATACACACTTACATTTTTAAATGAAGGGTTAAATTCTAGCCATTAAAATCTCTCTCCTAATTGTCATAAGTCACACAGTATGGTGGGGTGGGGTGGGGGGGGGGAAGGGTCAATTGTGTTTTGTCTGATAAATTAAAAATATTTCCAACCTTCATTATCAGGTGACTCTCATACTGCACAATAGCTCGCAATGGGGCAGTTGTTTGATCGGCATCTTCCAGAGCTCTGATCACATTCTTAGCTACTTGGGTTGGAGTAATTTTACCTGACCTATACAAGCACAAAACAGGTTGGGTCACAAATTGATTGCTTTTAATATAATGGCGATTGTTAGATCAATTAATTAATCAGAAAGAACATCATGAACATTAGGGAAGATATTAACCATTAGGTTCTTCTTACAGTGACCCAAGCATCCAGGGACCATTGTAACCTATTTATATCAGGAGAAAACAAAGTCAGGTGGGATGTAAATAAACAACAATGGAAAAAGTAAAAGCCAATTACAGTGGATTCCGGTAAATAAGAACACATCACGACCAGTACATTTTGGCCCTGCGTGTAGCCTGCAGTGGTGTGGCGCTAGACTGAACTAATGTATTCCTGGTTTGATGCTTGATATTCTATGTTTTGTTTGCTCACTTTTTGCCATGGGCACAATTAGTTCTTTCTTCATGCATTGGGGGTTAATGATTTCTTCAGCATTTCTTTATTGGTTTCTTGTGTTTCTTTATTCCGTGGCTGGCTATGGGAGGACGAATCTCAGAGCTGTCTTCTGTGCACAGACTTTGATAATAAGTGTACTTTGAATCTTTGAAAACCCAAACAGCAATTTACCCAAGAAATAAATGATGTAATTAAATGAAATGGAAATGTAAGAACACCACAAATTCCACTACCGTGCTATAAAATTGTGTATTAGTTCCTAACAGTTATTGGCACTACACTGCCATGTTCTTCTGATTGACTGCAAATGAATAAAGTCACGCAGACACCTAATGTAGATAATGGACTGCCTTCATATAATGCATCCACCAAATCTTCATTTTCATTGTAACCTTCAAGATAAATGTTAATACCTTCAAATACGTGGAGGTTCCCAACTTGTAGTGAAATTGTTTCATTTTCAGTGAATGTTTCTGAATGCTTGAAACTGCAGTGAGCAAAACTGTTCTGAAGTGTCTTACTGCTTATTTCTTGCCAACTAACAGTGGCAAAAAAACACAAATACACGTGCCTGATGCTAGTTATGAACTGTTCAGCTATAGTTTCCTATCCCAATTAAGCAACATAAAATGTTCCAAATAATTAAGGGAATCCTAGCTATTTTCTCAATTAGTTTTTGTTCTTTAAGAGTTGTCCCAATGCTCCTTGAGTCAACATCTTCTAAATAACTCACAAAACCAAACATTCCACTTCTTCTGTGTCTTTTGTTTTTTTTTTGTCCTGAATACAGTTGCTGATGACAGCGATTTGCAGTTTGGAGAATGTTTCAGTATTTCAGCTCTCTGCAGTCTCTGAGGGGGATTTGAGGAGGCAGAAACAATGTGCAGGAACCTCATGGCAAGAAGGATACAAGCTGATCTTAGGTGCTTTTGCTGATTAAAGCTTTAAATGCCAGCAGCCTGCCTTTTTAAAATTGTTCTGCTGCCAGAGAGGAGAGACTGTAGCGGTGTGCTACAAGCAGCGCTAAAATTACGACACGGAGTCGGTAACTGCAGTCGAAGGAAAAACTTTATTCGAAAACTTCAGCCTCACTTTTAAGCCTCTGTCAACCGGCCCCCCATGGCGAAGAGGCTCCAAAGCTCTGTGCTCGCAAACCCCCGTAGGCTATCTAATTGTGAGTCGGTTCGCATACGCTAGGAAATGAGCCGCCACATAACCCCCCCCCAGAACCGGCGATACACCCCCCAATGTCCACAGCCTGGGCCAGAACCTGCTTGGGAGGTCGGCCTCTGCGCCGGAAACTCGGCCGGTTGCGCCAGGTCCACATGGGCCGGCTTGAGGCGGTCCACCGTGAAAACCTCCTCCTTCCCCCCAACGTCCAGCACGAACGTGGACCCGTTGTTCCGGAGCACCGTAAACGGCCCCTCGTATGGCCGCTGCAGCGGTGGCCGATGCCCGCCCCTTCGTACAAACACAAACTTACAGTTCCGTAGGTCTTTGGGTACGCAGGTCGGGTGCCGCCCATGCTGTGAAGTGGGTATGGGGGCCAGGTTACTGAGCTTCTCGCGAAGTCTGCCCAGGACTGCAGCGGGTTCTTCCTCTTGCCCCCTCGGGGCTGGTAGGAACTCCCCGGGGACGGCCAGGGGCGCGCCGTATACCAACTCGGCCGATGAGGCGTGCAGGTCGTCCTTGGGCGCTGTGCGGATGCCGAGAAGGACCCAGGGAAGCTCGTCCGCCCAGTTGGCTCCTCGCAGGCGGGCCATGAGGGCTGACTTCAGGTGACAGTGGAAACGCTCCACTAGCCCGTTCGACTGTGGGTGGTAGGCAGTGGTGTGGTGCAGCTGAGTCCCCAAAAGGCTGGCCATAGCTGACCACAGGCTGGAGGTGAACTGGGCGCCTCTGTCGGAGGTAATGTGGGCTGGTACACCAAAGCAGGATATCCAGGTGGCGATCAGGGCTCGGGCGCAAGATTCAGAGGTGGTGTCGGTGAGCGGGACCGCCTCTGGCCATCTTGTGAACCGGTCCACGATAGTCAGGAGGTAACGCGCTCCGCGCGACACTGGCAGGGGGCCCACGATATCCACATGAATGTGGTCGAAACGCCGGTGGGCGGGATGGAACTGCCGCGGTGGGGCTTTGGTGTGCCGCTGAACCTTGGCCGTCTGGCAGTGCATGCACGTCCTGGCCCATTCACTGACCTGTTTGCGGAGTCCGTGCCAAACGAACCTGCTGGAAACCATCCGGACAGTTGTCCGGATGGAGGGATGCGCCAAGTTATGAATGGAGTCGAAAACACGTCGCCGCCAGGCTGCGGGGACGACCGGACGGGGCTGGCTGGTGGCGACGTCACAGAGTAGGGTCCTCTCACCTGGGCCCACGGGGAGGTCCTGGAGCTGCAAACCAGAGACTGCAGTCCTGTAACTCGGAATCTCCTCATCTAGCTGCTGTGCCTCTGCCAGTGCCTCAAAGTCTACCCCTTGGGAAAGGGCATGAACGGTAGAGCGAGAGAGCGCATCCGCCACGACATTGTCCTTACCCGAGACGTGCCGGACATCCGTTGTGTATTCAGAGATGTAGGACAGGTGGCGTTGCTGGCGGGATGACCAGGGGTCGGATGCTTTCGTAAACGCAAAGGTAAGCGGTTTGTGGTCCGTGAACGCGGTGAAGGGCCGACCTTCTAGGAAGTACCTGAAATGCCGGATTGCCAGGTAGAGCGCCAACAGTTCCCGGTCAAAAGCACTGTACTTGAGCTCGGGTGGCCGCAGGTGTTTGCTGAAAAATGCCAGGGGTTGCCAGCGACCTGCGATGAGCTGCTCCAGCACCCCACCGACTGCCGTGTTTGATGCGTCCACTGTGAGGGTGGTAGGGGTGTCCATTCTGGGATGTACTAGCATTGCGGCATTCGCCAAAGCTTCCTTCGTTTGAAAGGAAGCGGTGGCGGACTCCGCGTCCCAGGTAATGTCCTTGCTCGGACCCGACATCAGGGCGAACAGGGGGCGCATGATCCGGGCAGCTGAAGGGAGGAAGCGGCGGTAGAAATTGACCATACCTACGAATTCCTGAAGGCCTTTGATCGTGGTGGGTCGGGGGAAGTGGCGGACCGCATCTACCTTAGCGGGCAGAGGGGTTGCCCCGTCTTTAGTAATCCTGTGGCCCAGGAAGTCAATGATATCAAGTCCGAACTGGCATTTGGCAGGGTTGATTGTAAGACCGTACTCACTCAGTCGGGCGCAGAGTTGACGGAGGTGGGACAGATGCTCCTGACGACTGCCGCTGGCTATGAGGATGTCATCCAAATAGATGAACGCGAAGTCCAGGTCCCGTCCCACCGCGTCCATTAACCGCTGGAACATCTGTGCGGCATTCTTCAGGCCGAACGGCATGCGGAGGAACTCGAAGAGGCCAAACGGGGTGATGAGAGCCGTCTTGGGGACGTCGTCAGGATGCATCGGGATTTGATGGTACCCTCGGACAAGGTCGACCTTGGAGAAGATCCGGGCGCCGTGCAGGTTTGCCGCAAAGTCCTGAATGTGTGGCACAGGGTAGCGGTCCGGTGTGGTAGCCTCGTTCAGCCTGCGGTAGTCGCCGCACGGTCTCCAGCCCCCCGTCGCTTTGGGCACCATGTGCAGGGGGGAAGCCCAGGGGCTGTCGGACCGCCGGATGATCCCCAATTCCTCCATTCTCTGGAACTCCTCCTTCGCCAGTCGGAGCTTGTCCGGGGGAAGCCGCCGAGCACGGGCATGGAGGGGTGGTCCCTGTGTCGGGATGTGGTGTTGTACGCCGTGCATGGCTGCTGTGAACTGCGGTGCCAGAACCGATGGGAACTCCGCCAGGACCCTGGTGAAGTCGTTGTCGGACAGCGTGATGGAGCCAAGGTGAGGGGCTGGCAACTGGGCCGCGCCCAGGGAGAACGTCTGAAAGGTCTCGGCGTGTACCAGTCTCTTCCTGGGCAGGTCAACCAGCAGGCTGTGAGCTCGCAAAAAATCCGCACCCAGAAGCGGTTGGGCTACGGCGGCCAGTGTGAAGTCCCATGTGAACTGGCTGGGGCCGAACAGTAGCTGCACCTGACGGGTGCCATAGGTCCTTACTGTGCTGCCATTCACGGCCCTCAGGGGGGGACCCGGTGCCCTGCTGCGGGTGTCGTAACTTGTCGGAGGTAAAACGCTGATCTCAGCCCCAGTATCGACCAAAAACCGGCGTCCCGACCTTCTATCCCACACATACAGGAGGCTATCCCGATGGCCAGCCGCCGTAGCCATCAGCGGCGGCTGGCCCTGGCGTTTCCCGGGAACTTGCAGGGCGGGCGGCAACGGCGGGCTTCTGCGCCCCACCGCTGGTGGTAGAAGCACCAGTGGTCATTAGGCCGGGGGTTAGTGGGCTCTGCGGCCGGGCCTGGACTGGTTTGCTGCCGGGAGCGTGGCTGGGAGATCTGTGCGATGGACGCCCCGCTCACCTTTTTGGTGTTCCACAGCAAGTCCGCCCGGGCTGCCACCTTCCGGGGGTCACTGAAATCCGCGTCGGACAGCAGCAGGCGTATGTCCTCGGGCAGCTGCTCCAGGAATGCCTGCTCAAACATGAGGCCTGTGTGTCCCTCGGCCAGAGACAACATCTCATTCATTAAAGCCGATGGAGGTCTGTCGCCCAAGCCATCCAGGTGCAGTAAACGGGCAGCCCACTCGCGCCGTGAGAGTCCGAAAGTCCTGAGGAGCAGGGCTTTGAATTCCGTGTACTTGCCGTCTGCCGGGGGCGACTGTACGAACTCCGCGACCTGGGCAGCTGTGTCCTGGTCGAGGGAGCCCACCACGTAGTAGTAGCGGGTGTCTTCTGAGGTGATCCGGCGAACGTGGAATTGGGCTTCGGCTTGCTGGAACCATAGGTCCAGGCGCTGTGTCCAGAAACCCGGCAGTTTCAACGAAACCGCATGAACAGAGGCGGCGTCGGTCATTTCTGGTCCAAAAATCGTTTGGACCGTCGGGGTCACCAATTGTAGCGGTGTGCTACAAGCAGCGCTAAAATTACGACACGGAGTCGGTAACTGCAGTCGAAGGAAAAACTTTATTCGAAAACTTCAGCCTCACTTTTAAGCCTCTGTCAACCGGCCCCCCATGGCGAAGAGGCTCCAAAGCTCTGTGCTCGCAAACCCCCGTAGGCTATCTAATTGTGAGTCGGTTCGCATACGCTAGGAAATGAGCCGCCACAAGACTGCCTTTTTACTGCTGGTGAGATCGCTCTGCTACAGAGAGGAAGAACGTTACCCAAGTTTTCTGCATTTTGGACTGTGGACATTATTTCCCCCCATTCGTATGATTTTTATGTATTGTGTTTTTTGCTTGATCTTTCTCATTTTTTTTGTATGGCCGGGGGGGGGGGGGGGGGTTGATGGGACTTCTGTTTTTGTTCATTTTTCTGTGCATGGAGGAGGGATTGGGGGGTCGATGATCATACTGCCATTCTTCCCTTTCTTGGCTCTGTGGCTATCTGTAGAAGAAGAATTTCAGGAGTTGCATACCTTGATAATAAATGAACCTTTGAAATAAGGAGCTGCACCTATTAACTGATGGCCCAATTAACCAGAATCCACTGTATTTTTATATACAAGTTAAATTAAAATTTAGTACAAGAGTTGAGGTAGATTTTCATCTTCACAGAATAGTAGCCGTGAAAACTGCTGTCACTGTGTTGAAGACAAAACCAGTGTCTATGCAAGTTAATAATATATTTGCATCATAAAAGGTCAAAAGAAAAGTGAAAAGACACTTTAGTGTAGGCTCTCCAACCTACACTCATTCCATATTCTAAAGGTCAACAGTATCCTTTTCAAGCTGACTGTGAAACAACTGTTACCTTTTAAATAATTTATGGAGTTTGTTGCAGAAAGCCACTGATCTCCTCAAAACTGTGACTTTGTTCAAATCTATAAACCCAAATCAGTTATTGCTCACTATAATATAAATGGGAAACAAATATCAGCAATATATGCAGCTCATTTTAACATACTTGCCTGATATCTTAAAATAATTTCGGTAGAAAATTGTTTGTGGCATTTTATATCGTTTTGGTCAGAAATGGTCTTACTTTCCTTCCATCAATGCATTCGATTTTGGGCATTTTGCTGACGCTCAGTTTAACAAGCCATGCCTCAATAAATAAACATATCTGCAATCAGCATGAAATGGAGGATGCAAGCACGGGATGATAAGGGGCACAAAATGCTGAAGGCCAATTTTCCCCATTTCTTTTGCCTTCCCCACCATTCAGTTGCCTCTCTCTCTCCCCGTTTACTTTGATCTTGACCAAAGCTACCATGAACCATCAGTAAAACTCTCAAAATATGCCTTTTAGGCACATACAATTTCTAGCTTTTTTATGTTATCTCTTATATAAGGTCATTGGTTTACCAAATAGGTAATGAATATAAACATACTTTAAGTACATAACATTTTCCCTTCTAACAG
Organism: Hypanus sabinus; assembly: GCF_030144855.1. Lineage (NCBI taxonomy): Eukaryota > Metazoa > Chordata > Chondrichthyes > Myliobatiformes > Dasyatidae > Hypanus > Hypanus sabinus. Next base: position 151,901,438 of record NC_082709.1, on the reverse strand, counting down.
GATTACAATTGAGAACATGTTTGAGTAGGTAATGGTGTTACATTGGAATGGCATTAATCCTGCTTTCTAAACTTTCGTTAGTTTTGTTCACGTGGTAAGGAACTAAAAAAGGTAATTTCATCACTTCTTATATTTATATACATACTTGTACGCTTGGATGAAATCAGAAATGCTTTTGAAGTTGAATCCATGCTTCTCTTCCGAAACACTGCAAAATTATATATAAAACTATTACTTTTAGCACTTAGAACCACTTCAAACAAACCCACAAACATGAAGCAACCAACGTTTCTTACACAGCAGATTAAACAACAAAACTTGTGTTTTTTTTAAAAAAAGTATTTATCATGGCACAGATTGAAAGCTACCAGTTCTATGATTACCGTCCACTGCACTAGTGTCTGAATGCTTCCCGTGTGTTGCAGCAATCAGAATGGACTGTGGTTTGAAAATCAAGGGTTCTATTTTAATAGAAATTGATCTCAGTACCTTAGTACTTAGAATTTACCTTCCTGGCTACCCTCAAAAATTACCAGTGGGTCTGATGAGTAGATTGTTCAGATTATCAAAACTTTGTGCTCATTTTCTCCAGTACTGCTGGTGGTTTGCTACTTTGCTGGCCTACCGATTACATTGGCTCAAACACAGGAAATAAGGCATATCAGAAGAGGAAAAAGTTAGGGTACACAAGTCTACAAGAACTCAAGAAGGGGGATGAAATTGATACAAGCAACAGGATAATGTGTTTTATAGTTTAATTTTATTTTAACTTTAAGGTTTTACAATAGATCAGTATTGATGACCTTAAGAAAACATTAGTTGCCATATTTACGAATATTGGCAGTGCAAAGCAGAATGTGAGAAATAGAGGGCTGGGCAAAGAAAAAAAAACACTTTCTCCAATAGCAGCGCCAAATGTGTGACATTTTTGCATCTGTATGCAGAATTCAGCTTCTGATCTTACTGCAGTCAACAGAAACAAATTACAAGACTGATGTCCAATACATCCATTCCACTTACTAATGACAACAAAGGACAGGTGTAAATAAGGAGGGAATCTGAAACACTCTACTTGCCATTTGCACTTTAAACAGAGAAATTTTCTATCTTTGCACAATGTAAATGTGTGAGGTTATCAACTTTGGGAGTAAGAACAGGAAGGCAGATTATTATCTGAATGGTGTAGAGTTAGGTAAGGGAGAAATACAAAGAGATCTAGGAGTCCTTGTTCATCAGTCACTGAAGGTGAATGAGCAAGTGCAGCAGGCAGTGAAGAAGGCTAATGGAATGTTGGCCTTTATTACAAAGGGAATTGAGTACAAGAGCAAGGAAATCCTCTTGCATTTGTACAGAGCTCTGGTGAGACCACACCTGGAGTATTGTGTACAGTTTTGGTCTCCAGAGTTAAGGAAGGACGTCCTGGCTGTAGAGGAAATGCAGCATAGATTCACGAGGTTAATTCCTGGAATGTCCTGACTGTCTTACGCAGAGAGGTTAGAGAGACTGGGCTTGTACATGCTGGAATTAAGGAGATTGAGAGGGGATCTGATTGAAACATATAAGATTATTAAGGGATTGGACAAGATAGAGGCAGGAAATATGTTCCAGATGCTGGGAGAGTCCAATACCAGAGGGCATGGTTTGAGAATAAGGGGTAGGTCATTTAGGATAGAGTTAAGGAAAAACTTCTTCTCCCAGAGAATTGTGGGAGTCTGGAATGCACTGCCTCGGAAGGCAGTAGAGGCTAATTCTCTTGATGCTTTCAAGAAGGAGCTAGATAGGTATCTTATGGATAGGGGAATCAAGGGATATGGGGACAAGGTAGGAACCGGGTATTGATAGTAGATGATCAGCCATGATCTCAGAATGACGATGCAAGCTCGAAGGGCTGAATGGTCTACTTCTGCACCTGTTGTCTATTGTCTAAATCATCAAAACTTTGACAAAAAAAATCCAATGAATAGTCCCCAAGAGGTATTGCAAATATGAACAAGTCCTATTTGTACTAAACTTACAACATAAATTTCTTTTCAAACCAATACACACTTGGGCTGTTTTTGTCCATCTTATTGATTGATAGCACCAAGAACTGTTCCACTGTTGACACTGTAAAATGTCTTCACTTTCTCATCCTCATATACTGAATGCAGCCTTCATCAGCTGCACTACCCAGTGTGAGAATGACACTTTCAACATTAAATGAATCATCTTGATGCAAACCCAGTGCTGGGTTAAAGCAAAGCAGGTTTCAAAAAAAAGAGCCGATATTATATTGCAAAGTACTCATTTGAAAAGGTTAATTTAATATATTAATTACCTTTTGTGCAGTATATCATATGCTTATTAAAATCCTATCAAATTAACTTACAATGAAGCATACTTGTAAAAGAAAATCTAATTAAATGCATTCAGGATTGCTGCAATGCCAATAAATGAATAATACTAAAAACAAAGTTTAATTTGCAGTTTTGTGATCATTCACTTCATTATAATTGACTTCTCTGGCAATAATGTCATTCAGTTGCTTTAGACATGCATATCTGTTTAAACTCCAAAAACAAATCCACCTTTCAAGAACACTGCTGACTAACACCTTACCCAGTACTCGCTGCCTACCTCAGCTGCAGGAGCTCATTCAGAATACCGTCATTGCTGTCGTCTTTTGGTGGCTTATTGCTGCTCTCAGGGTTAACAACTGGAATGAATATGGGATCTTCTGGAATAACTATACGTCGTAGTGAAGTGAGATTTACCATTCTAGAGATAAGCACAAGTTTTAAAAAGGAACATTAATTAGGATTATTTAAATAATACATTTTCCTCCATGCTATAGACATCCAATGACAGCAATACCCAGCAGGTGATTAAATGGAGGGAGATGGGGAGGAGAACGGGGATGACAGGCAGGAGAAGGGGGTGGGAAAGTGGGATATATGGTGTTGGCCCACTGTTTCTCCTCTTACATCCTCTTTACTTCATTCTCCACCTTGCTCTCCTATCACATTACATCATCTTCAGCCCTTTGCCACTTCCACCCATCACCTTTCAACTTCTATTGCCGTTCCCACTCTGCCTATCAACCCTCTCACCTATATCCATCTGCCAGCTCTTGCTCCACCTTTTTATAATGGCTACCTGGATCTATCTATCTTTCTTTCTTTATAAAAAGAGCTCTTCTTGAACAGTGGAACAACATTAGCTATCCTCCAATCCTCTGGTACCTCACCTGTCACCAAGAATGATTTAAATATCTCTGCTAGGGCCCCGGCAATTTCTCTACTTGCCTCCTGTAGGGTCTGAGGGAATACCTCGTCAGGCCCTGGGGATTTATCCACCCTAATTTGCCTCAGGGCAACAAACACCTCCTCCTCTGTCCGTGAAGTTTAAGCCATTTTGCCTTAATTCTCTAGACTGTGTCTATCTCCTGAATAAATACAGTTGCAAAAAAAAAACCATTAAAGATTCCTCTTCCCCCCCCCCCATCTCTTTTGGCTCCACATGTGGATCTTCCAGAGGACTAGTTTTGGCCCTTGCAATCCTTTTGCTATGAACATATCTGTAGAATCCCTTAGGATTCTCCTTCACCTTGTCAACCAGGAGAACTTCATGCCTTCCTTTAACTCTCCTGATTTCTTTAAGCATTCTCTTGCATTTGTTAAACTCAATAAGCACCTCATTTGTTCCTTTCTGCCCAAGCATCTCTTTTTCTCTTCCCCAGGACCCCAATATCTCTCGCAAACCATGGTTCCCTACACCTGTTATCTTTGTTTTATTCTGACAGGCACATACAAGCTTTGTACTCTCAAAATTTCACTTTTGAAGGACTCCCACTTAGCAAGTACACCTTGCTCCACCCTCTCTCTCTCCACCATTTTATAGTGGCTATCTACAGTCAGAGCACCACAGCACATAAACAGCGTCTCTGGCCCATCTAGTTCATTCCAACCAGACCCAGCAACCTGCACCAGGAACAGAGTCCTCTACACCCCTCCCCTCAATTTCTCTTAAATGCTGAAATCAAACTCATATCCACCACTCATTGGTAGCTCGTCCCACACTCTCACCACCCTCTGAGTGAAGACATTCCCCTCATATTCCCTTTAAATGTTTCATCTTTCACCCTTAACCTCTAGTTCTAGTTTCACCCACTCTCAGTGGAAAAAGCCCACTTGCATTTACCCTATCTATACTTACAATTTTGTACACCTCCCCTCTGCCTTTCAGTCTTGACACAAAATGTCAACTGCTCATTTCCCTCCATAGACGCTGCCTGACCTGCTGAGTTTCTCCAGCTTTATGCTTGTAGAAACCTCATTTAAACATACTTAATACTGATAATTACAGTGGAAATAGAAGCATGTAAGAGTAGAAAACAACCATGCATGGTATACTCATTACAACTCAATGAATGCAATTGCATATGGCACACAATAGGAAACAGGAGCAGGTAAGATTAGTCTCGAGCTGGATCAGTTGTTCAAAGAGATTGTGGTTGATATGCAGTATTGTATACCCATCTTTTCTAATATCCCTTCCTACATTTGCTTAAAAATTATCTACAAACTCAAATACAAAATTAACAATTGATCTTGCAAAAGTTAGAAAGGTTAACATTTTTAATGTACCCGGCCAACAAATAAACAATCAGATAATATCTTCAAAATCAAAATTATCCCTCAAATTTCCACATCTCATGAAACAAATGTTACAGAAGTTGTTAATTTCTTTCCTGCACTGCATAAATTTTAATCCTTAGAATCAAGTTATCAGACAGACAAGACCAATGTATTATCCTGAAGTTGCAGTACTGAGACATGGCAATTGGAGTCTAGGTGTGGCTTAGATAGATGCTTATATAAACTGGGTGTAACTTCCTGCATTTCACTCAGTATAAAATTCAGCATTCCACTGGTTTTTAAAAATTACTTCCTGTAGCTGCCCAAGGACTTCTAGAAAATAGAACATTTAACTTGCTCCATCCTTTTTGGATACACCATGGGCAAGTTAGATGTTCTATTTTCTAGAAGTTAAATATTTTCTATTTTCTAGTCCTTCATGGCTGATCCCGGATCCCATTCAACCCCATACATCTACCTTCTCACAGTATCCTTTGATGCCCTGACCAATCAGGGAACTATCAACTTCCACCTTAAATATACCCATGGACTTGGCCTCCACCGCAGTCTGTAGCAGGGCATTCCACAGACTCATGACTCTCTCACTAAAAAAAAATAAAATTCCTCTTTAACTCTGTTCTAAGGAGCTGCCCCTCAATTTTGAGGCTGTGCCCTCTAGTTCTGGATACCCCCACCATAGGAAATATCCTCTCCACATCCACCCCATCTAGCCCTTTCAACATTCAGTAGATTTCAAGGAATTCTTTTAAATTCCAGTGAGTACAGGCCCAAACTAGCCTCTAGGAGTTTGTGACCTTCTTGGTTCTGAAGGTTGTATGATAATTTTGGAGAAAATGGTGAGAAAAATGAATCAAAGCATTCGGGGTGACATATGGCAAAGCTCAAGAGCATACAAGATGCTATTAGAAACAATTTTTCTACTATTACCAGTGAATGCAGCATGTTACCTTCCACCTTAGAGAGGCTTAAGGTGAGAGGGGGAAGGTTAAAAGGGATCCAAGCAGCAACTTCTTCACCACCCCTCTGGCAACTCATTATAGAATGCCTGTATAGGACAGGTTGCCACAGAAAGTGGCTGAGGCAGGTATTAGAACATTTAAAAGACACTTGGACAAGTATATGGATAGGAATGGCTTAGAAGAACATAGATAAAATAGTGGGTACCTTGGTCAGCATCCATAAGTTGGGCCTCAAACTGTCTGCTTCCCTGTCATATTGTTCTATGACTGAATGACTTGTCATTAACATTGACTGAACACCATTAAATTCCCACAATTGCAAAGCAGATATAAAAAGTAAACTTGCTATAGAAAATTAAAGCTGATTATTTCAGTTTATGTACCAAAAAATGCTACAGAATTGGAATTGCTTAAAATCCAATTGTGGAAGCTGAAAAATTAACTTTCACACGCATAAAGTCTGACTCTACAAGTATCAATAATACCATTTTATATATAGTCATAATACACTCAGTGGCCACTTTATTAGGTACAGTTGGTCATTAATGCAAATATCCAGCCAGCTAATCATGTGGCAGCAACTCAATGCATAAAAGCATGCAGACATGGTCAAGAGGTTCTGTTGTTGTTCAGACCAAACATCAGAATGGGGGAAGAAATATGATCGAAGTGATTTTGACTATGGAATGATTGTTGGCAGACAAAGTGGTTTGTGCATCTCCAAAACTGCTGATCTCCTAGGATTTTCATGCACGACAATGGTACTAACATGGATAGAAAATTGGTCGGCAGACAGGAAACAAAGAGTAGGGATTAATGGGTCCTCTTCAGAATGGCAGGCAGTGACTAGTGGGGTACTGCAAGGCTCGGTGCTGGGACCGCAGCTATTTACAATATACGTTAATGATTTAGATGAAGGGATTAAAAGTAACATTAGCAAATTTGCAGATGACAAAAAGCTGGGTGGCAGTGTGAAATACGAGAAGGATGCAGGGTGACTTGGACAGGTTGGGTGAGTGGGCAGACTCATAGTAGATGCAGTTTAATGTGGATAAATGTGAGGTTATCCACTTTGGTGACAAGAACAGGAAGGCAGATTACTATCTAAATGGAGTCAAGTTAAAAAAGGGGAAGTACGACGAGATCTAGGTGTTCTTGTACATTAGTCACTGAAAGCAAGCATGCGGGTACAGCAGGCAGTGAAGAAAGTTAATGGCATGTTGGCCTTCATAACAAGAGGAGTTGAGTATAGGAGCAAAGAGGTCCTTCTGCAGTTGTACAGGGCCCTGGTGAGACCACACCTGGAGTATTGTGTTCAATTTTGGTCTCCAAATTTAAGGAAGGACATTCTTGCTATTGAGGGAGTGCAGCGTAGGTTCACAAGGTTAATTCCCAGGATGGCAGGACTGTCATATGTTGAAAGATTGGAGTGACTGGGCTTGTATACACTGGAATTTAGAAGGATGAGAGGGGATCTGATTGAAACATATAAGATTATTAAGGGATTGGACACTCCCCCCGATGTTGGGGGAGTACAGAACCAAAGGTCACAGTTTAAGAATAAGGGGTAGGCCATTTAGAACTGAGTTCAGGAAAAACTTTTTCACTCAGAGAGTTGTGAATCTATGGAATGCTCTGTCTCAGTAGAGGCTAATTCTCTGGATGCTTTCAAGAAAGAGTTAGATACAGCTCTTAAAGATAGCGGAGTCAAGGGATATGGGGAGAGGGCAGGAATGGGGTACTGATTGTGGATGATCAGCCATGGTCATATTGAATAGTGGTGCTGGCTCGAAGGGCCAAATGGCCTACTCCCGCACCTATTGTGTATCGACAATCTCTAGAATTTACAGAAAACAAACAAGCAAAAAACACATCCTGTGAGCTGCAGTTCTGTGAGCGAAAATGCCTTGTTAATGAGAAAGCTAGAGGGGAATGGTTCAATGACAGGAAAACTCAGATAACAAGAGTGGTGCGCAGAAGAGCATCTTTGAATGCAAAACACGTTGAACCCCGAAGTGGAGAGGCTACGACAGAAGAGGAGCACACAAAGTTGAAAGGTGTACCTAATAAAGAGGCCACTGAGTGGACAGTATAATTTTTTCCCTTTATAATCCAGTCTCTTTCCAACAATATTTTGCTTCAGTACTTGACTTGACAGCAAAGTCACTATTCCTTTACTTCCTGTTTCAGAATCTTCACTGTTCATTAACCAAGTTAGATTGTTAAGGAGGTACTCGGATGTACTCAAATTGATTAAGCAGGCATTCAACAGTTTTGAGCTCAGAAAGGATGTGTTGTCATTGGAGAGAGTTTACTCACTGGAATTTAGAAGAATGCGGAGGGGTGGGGTGGGATTTCTTTGAAATTTACAGGAAGTTGAAAGGACTATATAGGGTAGACGTGGAGAGGATGTTTTCTGTGGTAGGGGTGCCCAGAACTAGAGGGCACAGCCTCAAAATTAAGCTGCGACTTCCTTACAGAGGTAAGGAGGAATTCTTTTAGCCAGGGAGAAGCGAGTCTGTGAAATGCTCTGCCACAGACTGCGGTGGAGGCCAAGTCCGTGGGTATATTTAAGGCGTAAGTTGATAGTTTCCTGACTGGTCAGGGCATCAAAAGATATAGCAAGAAGGCAGGTGTATGGGGTTGAGTGGGATCCAGGATCAGCCATGATGGAATGGCAAAGCAGACGTGACGGGCTGAATGGCCTAATTCTGCTCCCATCTTATGTACACCTGTTTACATTTACCTAGATGCCCTGAACAGAAAGTGGCATTATTTTAATGTCCTTCATACTAGGAATAGTTTACAGAATGCTTAATGACTTCTATTACATTCATGTCGGTGATTGACAGGTAGGTACAGCAAATTCTGGATCCAAGTGATATTGGTGGCCTAGTTGTCCGTACTTAAGGATTAATGTACCAATACACTACCTCATGAGCAGTGGAATTAAAACCAGTTGTCCAAAGATCTGAAAATAAACACACAATATAATTAGTTCTAAAATTTAATTTAAAAGATAATTAAAATTATATTTGATGTAGAAACTGACAGAGATACTGCACATTTTTTGGGTTAAGGGAAGAGTTTGTATGCAATACCATTACGTTGGTGCCACTTTTTGCAAAAGAAAGAACATTCTGGGGGAGGAACTCTGCAGGTTGAGCTGCTCTGTGGGATGGGGGGGGGGGTGGAAGGGGAAGAACTGTTGATAGTTTGGATCAAAACCTTGCATAGGACTGAGTCAGATCTTAATCCAAGCCATTCTTTCTTCCTACAGACTCTGCTCGACCCACTGACTTCCTCCAGCAGGTTACCTGCTGTCCCAGAAGCCAACAATTGCAATGTCACACTTCCAATAGTTAACCAAATTCTGTCATTCACATTTTAACAAGTCTTCTAACAAAGATGAACAGGTTTATAAAAAGATTGTCCTCATGTCTCCAAAGCTATTCAAATATTTGAGCAGCAAAATATTATCCGTCAGCAAGACAAGACTGAACTTAAATTTATCAGATTATTCTTAACAATTATAACTCTGATTTATAATGCCATATTAAACAGCTTAACATTTTCTGAAATGACAATCTGAAGGGAAAAATAAAGCATACTGTAGATTATAAATATTAGAGTTGTTTCTTTTCTTGACAAAGGACTGGCATGTTATTACAGTTTTCAATATGTTTGCTTAAAACATATTGTAGAATGTAATAAACAGGTTTATTCTAGGTCACATATTAAAGATCAGCATTCTCAAAGTAACCCATTTCCCTGAGTCTTCATACAACGCATTTTTTCATACAAATCTTGAGTTGCACAATAGAAAGCCCCACCAAGCCACAACAGAGAAAAAAAAAATCAAATAATTCATTTATTTTGGCGTAGCATTCAAATTTCTTCCAAGCAACATTTAGGATTGAGTTTGGAAAAGCATTAATTTTAAATGCTTCTTCTATTCTATTATAATTTCTTTCCTGGGGAAGATAGTTGATTTATTCTAAATAAAAACAGAAAATAGCACTTAAAGTAATTAGTAGCCCCTTCAGGTCTCGACCAGGGTCAAATGACAGGAAAAGTGAAAGTCATTTCTTTAGGAGTCTCTGTAAATATTTACTGAATCAATATTTTTTTTATTTTTATTTTTTATATAAAAGGAAAAGGCACTGGTATTGTAACCCCTTTGTTCTACGTGGTTCTTTTACTGGAATTATTCTTTTGGCAACTTCACAACCTCCAATTCAAAACAACGGCGAGGCGAAATTTTAGTTTCATACTTAATGGAGAAGCTCAACCGTCAGAAAATTCAGGACTACATTGTTTTCTAATCTTTAAACAAATTTCCAAACAGCAATTCTTATAGACGTGGTTCTGTGCCAACAGGCTAGCCAGAATGGAAAGTGGAAAGTTACTCCTAGCTACAGTTCACAAGTCTCCACAGTAAATGCATTTTACAGCTTTGTTTTGAGAGATGCTACACACATTTGTCCCTGTACTTCACTGTGAAACAATAGCTGTGAAATGGGATCTCCATCTAGTTTAGCTCCATGCCACAAAAAGGAATACCTTTATAGACATTTCCTGTTGTTGCAGAGTATAAAGCAAGAAATCCAGATTACAGCATGAAAGAGACACTCACATACATATCCTTAATGATCATAGAAAGGATGAGTAGCAAAGAGCAAAATATCAGGTCCTAGCCCCTTGCCCCCTTGCTTGGGTCCTTTCCATTTGCTCCAGATAGCTATATTACACACACACACCCACCCACCATCAGGAAAGGAAGTGGGGGGGGGGGTAGAAGCCAGAATAAGATTGTGGGGGAGGGGAAGGGGTACAAGATGGCAAGTGATGGGTCAGACCAGGTAAGGGAGATGGTGGGTGGGGAGGGGGAATGAAGTGAGAAGCTGGAAGGTGGTGGGTGGAAGATATGGGGCTGAAGAAGGAATTTGATAGCTGACAGTGGACCATGGAAGGGAAAGAGGAGGAAACCAACAGCAGGTGAAGAGAAGGGGTGAGAGGGTCATCCGAATGGGGAATGGCAAAAGAGAGTGTGGAAGGGGGGAGAAATTTCCAGAAATTAGAGAAAATGATGTTCAAACCATCAGGTTGGAAACCACACGCAGACGATGAGGTGTTACTCCTCCTACCCAGTTCTGGCCTACGTGGCAGTAGAGGAGGCCATGGACAAACATAAGACTGTGTGTTCAGTTCCCTGCTCTATTCACTTTATACTTACAACTGCGAGATTTTTTTTTGCGCATTGGGGATTTGAATTTTTTCCCTTTGGACAGGTTTCATAGTTTTGTTTGGCTTGTGGGAAAATTAATCTCAGGGTTGCTTACTGCATACGTATTTTGATAATAAATGTACTTTGAATTTCTCCATTGCTGCTGCCTGGCTTGCTGAGTGCTTCCAGCATTTTGTGTGTGTTCCTCAAGATTTCCAGCATCTGCAGAATCTATTGTGTTTATGATTTGCCATTTTAAAAATTGTTTCGCATCCCAAGCATAACCCTTCAAAAAAAGTGGAAAAGCTCACTAGAAAGTTAAGATAAGCAAGATGAGATATCAACCCACCAGCTGCTAGCAACCTTGTATTTAGTAATAATGATGCAATTCACTACTTTGCATCAAATGTTAACATTGTAAAACAGTAATTGCTCCAGAGTTTATCAAACTGAGTCACTGTGACCTATAAAATTGGCATACCCTTAATATACTCCTAAAATAGGGCACATAGGAGAACACAGCAAATTAAAATATCAGTTGCATTATTTTTACTGCTTAAATAAGAAAAAAAGAGATTCCAATTCAATTCAAGTTTAATTGTCATTCAACCACACATGAATACCCTGGAAAACAGCCAAACAAGAAGGTATTACTTCAGGGCTAAGGAGCAAAGCACAATACCATAGTCACACACAGCACAATGCACACATAGCACAAGGAGGAAGAGGGGCTTAGGAGAACGATGGCACTTAACAGCAACTCCTTTGCTTGAATCTTCAGAAACAGCTCTATTTCTATCTTTAATATTTTTATTTTTCCGTTTCAGGGTTCTTTTGAAGACCCTGACCTGGAGTTGCACCCTGACTTCAGTTCTTTGCGGGAATGGGACCAGCTCTCAGAGTCTCCCAACTGGCTGCTATTCGATATGCCAAGAACGTGGCCTAGAGGACTAGCATACCTTCAGGGTTCTGGGATTTCACAGCTCTGGAGGTGGGTGGACTAGAGGTCCATGCCTCCGCAGTAAATAGGTGTGTTGTGGGAGGTGGAAGAACAAAAGCAGTGAGCTGGCTGGTGGCTGTGCACCCAGAGACCCAAGTTCTTTGGGCACAGAGCTCAGAAGAAGCAATGCAACAGACTATTAACATCAACAATCAGCCAGTTGCTTTGTTATGCCTCCCCTCTCGCTGTGAAACAGGGACACCTCTTTTTCCCTTATTAGGGAGAGATAGAGCCTGTGATATGTTGAATACTAGCCAGCTGCCCGTGGCGTAGTGGCATCAGCATCGGACTTTGAAGCGAAGGCTCCCGAGTTCGAATCCAGCCTGCTCTCTTGCATGCTTTCCATCCGTGCTGGGTTGAGAGTCAAGCTAGCAACTTGGCCTCATAAAAATAAGAAAGCCCGCCATCACGACAGCATCCCAATGACTCCACTCAGAGTTAAGGGCTTTCTTCATCATGTTGAATACTGGGTGATCGAGTAGTCTGTGTCTTTACTGATGCTTTCCTGTTTGAGTGCTTGGTGGAGGGCGCCGATGCTTTTTTGCTGGTGGGGGAGGGGTTGTTGCATTGCTGCTGCTTATGTGTGGGTGGGAGGAGCTGGGGGGAGCTTTGGCATTCTAACACTTAACTGTCTTTCATTTGGGAAACTCCTGATTTCGTGGATGCTTGCAAAGAAGAAGAATTTCAGGATATATATTGTATACATTTCTCTGACATTAAATGTACCTTTGAAACAAACAGGGTAGTAAGCACAAAGATATCAGTAAGATACAGCCATGCAATTAAAAAGTTCAGACCAGAGCCATGACTGCTGCAGACATCTGCAGTCATTCACAATACAGTTTGTCCCCTGCTAAATACACGGCAGAGAGCAGCATCGACTCTAGCCCCAACGCTGCACCACACTGCCCCTGGTGGAGCTCACCAGCTCCGACACAGGCAGAACTGTGGCTTGAGGCCTAATCGTTGCTACGACAGAGGCCACACAGACACTGAATCAGGGAATCGAATTTGTGACATTTCACACTAACAATGTCCAAAAGAGTCTTGCGATCACAGGAAAAGTGACCAAGACAGTTATTCGCTGTTGTACTGTACTCCTCCTTTTCACTCAGCATGATGCGTAGCTCCTACCTTTCCTCCACTAGCTGGAACTCTCTGATGGGGGTAGACCTGCACTACTTTAAGTTCTTAATGTCTAGCAGAATCTTGCAATCATAAAAAATATGGTTAAAAAGGTAAATAGCACCTTTTGTTGACCCCGTAGAAGCTGCTGCAATCAAATCCCCCGCCATCTTACCGGAAGACTTATTTCTATATTGCACTTGCAGCGCTTCTGAAAATAATTCATTACATAAGAGGCTTATTAATCTTAATGAGGAATCCATTACAGTGTTCTAAAAATTTAAATAGGTGCCTTAAAAATCTAATTTTAATTTTTATATCTGGGGTGATCTCTTATCAATTTCTTCTACCTTTGGTTAATTCTTGAACCAGTGGATTGTTCAGTGACCTACTCCAATCAAGGCAGACTCGAGAAACCTTTAGTCAGAAGTGGTAAAAGTCACACATGAAACAAAGACAACAGAAAGTCACACTTAGATGCAATTCACTCTTTTCTATCAATACACTTTGTTATGTCTGACTCGTTAGATATCCAGCTTTGTCCACTTTTGATGATGCATTCACTCTGCTTCTCTCTCCAACCTATCTTAAGTGTTTTTGATATTCTCTATTTTCCCCCCGTATTTCCAACATTTGCAGCATGTTATAGTACAGGATGAAATGACCTGAGCAAATGCAGTGCAGAAGGATGTCTCCCCCGGAAACTGCATGGAGATGGAAAACTCACTGGCTGGACAAAGGGAATATTCTGTGACAACTCAGGCTCGCCTTTAATTTACTAGTATCGCACTAGTCCCCATTTGTCTGATTATTGCATGAACATTCAAGGAAGCATGGATTGTTATTGCTACAACACCAATAACCACCAACATTACATTGATTTTAATAGGAAATATTTAAAATGATAACACAAAGCTACAAATATCCATTTTAAATACTAACTTTTCTCTTGACAATTTCAAATGTAATCACTTACTGTATTCAATAGGTGTGTGGATATTCTCAGTGCAAGGCCAGATATACGAAGGGATAGCTGGGGGGGAAATAAAGTAGAAATAAGTGTCTATGAGCACTCTGTATGAACCTGGATCATAATAAGTAACATTTAGTTTAACAATAATTTCATTCATTCTATCCATGGGAAAATTAATTTTCTAGATCTTTATAGTGGGAGTTTTGAGTCAGTGTTTAGCATTTATTAGTAACATTGTTTAATTCAATAAAACTGTTTGAGCCCCTTCATCTTTTGTTTCCTTCCTTTGCCTGGCAAATTTTCATTTGGCAATCAATCACAACAAGTTGGCTTCCATTACAGAATTAGTTACACAGCTGGTTGATCAGTAGCAACTTGTTTTATGCCTCCTCTGGAGCCTGTCTTCTGCCTTTCTTGTTCAATATAACTCTAATTAATAGAATACAAATTAAGTGTTTTATCAGCAGGAACATTTTGAATGGATGGAGTTGCAAGTTCTTCGCATCAAAGAGGAGGACATGAAAGCAAAAAAATGGGTTGATGTTACATTTGGAATCAGCTAAATAAGAGAAAATTCAGCACAAAATCTCTCCACCTTCTTTCATTATTTATTTATTTATTTATTTATTTGTTTAATTTTAGAGATTACAAAGAATAAATGTAATAGTAAAATAGTAAGAAAGATAATATTAACCCTCCCCCCTCCCCTTAACCCTTATCTAAAGGGAAAAAAAGAAAGAAAGAAGAGAAAGATTGCCTGGATATCAGAGGATCCCCACATGCTCCATGGAGTTCAAAATAATTTTGATATTTATTTCTTACTTTCCCCAATTACTATAATTTTATCTTCAAAGGACCTATGTATTTAATCCTATCTTTTGTAAGTATGGGAGCCAAATTTTCAAAAACATATCATATTAATTTCTTAAATTATATGTAATTTTTTCAAGTGGAACACAACTATATATTTCCTTATTCCAACGATCCATAGTTAAATATAAATCAGATTTCCAACTAACTGCGATAACTTTTTTGGCTACTGCCAATGCAATTTTTATAATTTTTTTCTGATACTTGTTCAATTTAAGTTTCGGTATTGTCCCTCCAATGTCTCCTAATAAAAATAATAGTGGACAGAAAATAAATAGATTAAATTCAAATACGTCTGACCAATGTTTTCGATGTGATCAAGAAATTGGTACCTTTTTACATTCTACTTGGTCTTGTTTTAAAATTCAACCATTTTGGATAAATTTAAGACTTTTATTGGAACAAATTATTGGAGTACAACTCCCACATAGTCCACAATCTCTCCACTCTCAGCCAGATATAGTGTACAGATAAAGGAATATCTGCAGGATTGAATGAAAGTCACCAACAATGTGAGATAAGTGATACACAAGCTAATTTTCCACTCAAGTTGAGATGGTCAAGGGATAAAAAGACCCTCACACCTTGGAGGAGTCTGCCCATTCACCAGTTCCTGGATTTTCCCAAAATGGTGAAGTTTGATTTGCAAACGAAGGTTTACTTTGCTTTCAGTGGATCTAACAACATTGTCTGATAGAACCAAGGCTTCGTCACATGCATGAGGACATCACTGCTGTGTGACATGTGCAACAGTGGCCTATTGGCCAAGTCCCTGCAAAAGCAGTGATCTGGAAAGGCAGGGCATGCACCAAGAACTTAGTAGAACACACAGCCTAGTGAAACAGACACGGGAATAGCAGCTACCATGTCCTTCCTGCAAACCAAATGGAGAAAAGCAATACATCTGCAACATTTCACATGCTCTCCATCTCTACAACCTTAATTCCCTGGTGCTGATCACCTCATATTCACAATGGATATCCAGTCCCTAGACACATCTATTCCCCATCGAAAAGGCCTTAAAGCTCTCCACTTCTTTCTTGACAACAGACCCGACCTGTTCCCCGCCACCACTACCCTCTTCCGTCTGGCGGAACCGATCCTCACCCTCAGCAAACCCAAGGCGTATCCACGAGCACCAGCATGGGCCCCAGCCACACCTGCCTTCCTGTTGGCTACACGGAACAGTCCAAAGACACCCTCAGATGTACTTAACACACGCTGGCCTTCCTTCACAAGAAACTGTCCAAGGTTTGGCGCAACCAAAGCAAAGCTCCACGGGAAAGACGTGTGTTTAAAGACATTCTGCCATTGCAGAAACGAGGAGCTGTTTACTCAAGAAACATATGCGAAGGAAAATAGATATACTAAAAATGAATGATTTGGCTTGTGTTGAAAATAACAAAGATAAAATTGTTGTTGAAATAAGCGAATAATCTTGTGAATGCACGTTCAAATCCTTTTATGATACCCGGGAAAATTTAAGTATTCAACACATGTATATATTTTACAAATCTAATCTCATTATTAACGAGCGTGGTGTTACCAAATCGAAAAGAAGCCCCGCATAGTTCACTAATACCCTCCATTTGATACGCCTGACGCAGTAATAACGGTTGCTGCGAAAGACGAAATTGAACAACCAAGACACCCTAAACCTAACCACAGCTACAACTTACACTGTGCCAAATACATCGACCTTTCCAGTCACCCGAGGACCCACCAATATATACCCCCTTGGGGAGAGAGAGATTTAATATGCGACTCCCAGTCCATCGATTTAAGTTTACTTTTAGCTTCCTTTTCGATTTAAAGAGAACGAGTGCCAATAGTGCCTCAATAGTGGCTCAATAGTGCCAGTCACCAGTAATGCCCTGATCAAAAAAATTCAAGACGAGGAACAACTTAAGCCAACTTCTTTAATGCAAGAATCTCCGCAAATGTTTATTATGATGGGCACAGCGCCTGGGTTCAGTAGGCACCCGCTCTTTGGTTGACAGCCACGAACAGTCTCCGCAGAAGGATTCTGCAATTTTTTTGACCTTCGCTTCCCAATTTTTATTCGAAAAGTGCGACAAATCCCGCAATTTATCAGCGAGCAATGGGAGTGAAATGCTGTTCCTTTTGTACCCTTTGCCGGTATCTCCTCGCGTTGCGGGCGTGGATATCGGGTTTACGAAGGGAACCTACGGGGAGATAGTGGTGGTGAACATAAAGGAGACACGTACTGTAATTCAAATGAGAAAGATCTAGGCAAAGCTGCAGGGAGATAAAACTAAAAGGGACAAGAAAGTTAAAAGAGGGCGGAAAGGCGGGAGCTCGGTCAGTTGGCGGTTATGCCGGGCCCGGCTCACTTACCACGTCCTGTACACCGTAACCGTACAGCCCGTCCACTTTGCCCTTTTCCCGGATCACCGGTCTGGTCCGAAACCCCGTGCAGCGGTGCAAGAACCCAAAGTAAAAGGCGATCATCGCCAGCACCATCCAAACCAATTCCATGGCAGCAGAAAAGTAACAATAGAACACGGGTTGTAAAGGGAGCTGACACCGACAGAGGAAGTTCTAATTCTGCTCTGCCTGCAGCGATCCTTTTCGACGATTGGCCAACCGATCCCCATCCAACCTTTTCCGCATTTTATAGATTTCCAGCACCTGCTCCGAACAGCGGAATTAAAGGAAAAGATTATATTTACAAATTGAGCCGACGAAAAATCAGGACACAGGGAAGCAGGCGAAAGTTGAACACATAGAAAGTTTGCTGAAATTAATTTTCCTCATTCATAGGCGAACTGGACGAATTACTAGGCTGCCGCTTTGCTAAAGGATGTGGTTGTTGCAAACAAGTTATCTTTATTGTCCTGGAAAAGTTGGGGCCGTTCTCCCTGGACTTTGAAAGAAGGCACGTTCAACATGATTAGGGTCTGCACGGTGCGAAACGGTTTCCATAAGGATCTGGAACCAAAGGATTCTACTTTAAGGTGATTTGCGAAATTAGTACAAAAGACATGAAGGAAAAAAGTTACAAAATACTCAGCAAGTGCCCAGTTTAACAAGCTGGCAGGGACAGACATAAGGGAACTGATTCATTTCGAGGAAAATATTTCAGGCCCATGGGTCGGCAGGTGTTACCGGTTGCACTGCTCTTTCGCGGGTTGTCTGTGCTGTTCACATGTCTGCAGCATTAATGGAACCTCTTAAAGGGGGTATTTTTGTCAGCCATGAGTTTTTCCAGTGGGAAAAAAAAAGTGGAGGATTCAAGGTTCAAATCTGTTCAGAACATATTCGGACTAATACACAAACTCGGGAATGAATTCACCTCATGTATCTGCACAATGCTGGGACAATTCCACCACTGATCAGACAACACCCGTGGAGAGAGAGAGAGAGTCAATAACCTTTTATCAGGCTTGGTTTTCTTACGAAAGATTCCATAGCATGCCCTATTTTTATTGGGCGAGAAACAACTTAAACCGATTTCCTTAATATAGGAATCTCCACAAATGTGTGTTATTATAATGAACAACTGGGTTCAGTTGGCATCAACTTTTGGTTGAAGAAGATACAATAAATAGGTGCAGAGCAATCCAGTGCTACAAGACCATAACGGTTGTAGTTTTGGCCTCAGCTTATTCTCCATAATCTTTGACTGACAACTGAAAATCTGTCTATTGCAACCTTGAATATATCCATATAATTCAGCCATCACAACATTGTGGAGTAGAGAATTCCAATGATTTATGATGCTGTAATATAAATTCTCCTCAACTTCATATTAAATGACTAATTGCTTATTTTGAAACCATACTCTCAAGTTCTCAATCCCATTAGAAGGGGATGCATTATCTCAACATCAGCCTTGACTATCTGTCATCTTTCTGACCTCTAATGTGCATGGCCTAACCTACCCAACCTATCATCATGCCAACCATTTAGAGAAGATTCCCTGAATTGATTCTTTCTCCAATACAAGTATATCCCTGCTTATATAAGGAGAAAACAAAATTAGTATGTGTGGTGAACTATGTGCCTGTCGGGACACGCCCCTGCTGACTGCTCCTGTGGCTCCTCCCACAGGCCCCTGTATAAAGGAGACCTGCGGCCTGACGCTCGGCCTCAGTCTCCAAGACCTTGTATGATAGACACTCACTCCTGGTTCCTTCTTCCAGTCAATAAAAGCCGATATCTCGCCTACGTCTCAGTGTGAGTTATTGATGGTGCATCAGTATGCATTACACCAAGTTTGAGATCATCAAACCCTGTACAGTTGTAAACAAGGAATTCCTAATTCTCCATCCTTTTTGAAATAAAGGTCAACTTTGCATTATCCTTCCTAATTATTTCCTGTACCTGCATGGTACAACACGTCGGTCTCTCATTTTAAGCAACATTCTTTTTTTCTATTCTTTCTATCAAAGTGGATAAGATCTCATTTCCCATTGTATATGCTAACTACCAAATTTTGGCCTGCTCACTTAATCTATTTTTGAGTCCTTCTTACAAGTTTGTTTTTGTACAACATAAAAACAGGCCCTTTGGCCCACCATATCAATGCTGACTATCATGGCTGTCTATACCAATTCCACTTGCCTGCATTAATTCCATATCCTTCTTTGCCATGCTCATTCAAGTACTTGCCCAGATGCATCTTAAAAATTGTTATTATTCCTGCCTCCACCTTCCTTCCTCTGACAATTCATTGCAGATGATTTTTTGTGAAAAGTTTATTCCTCAGATCCCCTCTAATCCAACTCCCTTTCACTTTAAACCTGTGTATCTCTATCTCATCAACACAATTGTTTATAATAAACACAGTGACCTCATTTAATTCATTGTATATCGTTGAAGCTCCAGCATTAATCCCTTTGGCTTCCTACTAGTTACAGATACTAACCTGAAAATGCTATCCTGACTCTGTTTTCTATTAGCAAATACTCTACCTATGCTATTTAATATCATGGGGGGGGGGGGGGAACAATGGTGGAAGACAAATCTGATTCTGTTAGGAGCATGGTGTCTTTACTTATCTTAAAATCAGAGCAGCAGTAACGTCGTTCTGCCAGCCAGAAAGACACATCAGGTAGGATTAGGAATTTTGGGGTTTGCTTTATTGTGAGCATGAAGTTCTGGCACCAAGAGGCAATATGGGGAATCTCTTAGGATCATTGAAAGAGAGTATCTGGGCATGATTTTTCTGTAAGATTAAATTCCCCTGGCTTAGATATTTTAGACCTTGCATTAGGAATGATGTAAGGGCAACCACACCACTAAGGTAGCTAGTTTCTGATTTTAGCACCGACCAAATCAATATAGAGCAGTGGAGGAAAGGGAGATAATGCCTTAAGCCTAACCATGTAGCTTCAGGCAGTGCGCCTGAACTACTGTTTAATACTATCTCTGAAAGAAGGCTATTCCTAAGTTCAACACTTGGAACTGTGGTTATTTGTCAGTCAATTTTATGTGCTTAATTCTCCAAAGTGGGGGAACAGAATGCCCAACCTTAGAACATAATAGAAAAGTACAATTGAGCCAAGGCTTCCTATAATAAGGTATTTATATTGTCTTCCAATTCAAGCTGGCATAAATATTTCAGGAATTACACTTTTCAAATGTTCACCTGCCAAGTTTCCAAGAAACTTGGAAAATAATGAAATTTTAGCCACATTTTTCAGAACTTCCTGATTTAAAGCTGTGGTTGAGTTGTGCGCATTTGTGAAAAACAAAATGAAACTATCTGCAACGACCAAAAGTTGCCCAGCAGTGCTAAGTTAGAGACACCATTATACATTTACTGAGGAAGAGAAACCATTACTGTTCTTGTTCTATTTTCTGTTCAATGGCATATCTTAGAAATGACTGTTGTTCCTGCATAATCATAAGACCAGGTTCAGCTGTAATGGCTTTTCCCATCACCAATCTCTTTGAACCAAATAACTACTTGAGGAGGCTACTCAACACCTTGAAACTCTAACACAGAATGTACGACAATGTGTTCAGGACAGGAAATGGGAAAAAATCAACTTAGCTTCTTCTTAGCTTACATGTACTTTTGCAAATGAGCTAAAAGCAGAATTATTTCAGTTAGGTTACCAGAAACAGCTAGCAGTACAGCACAGAAAATGGCCTTTGGCCCATCTAGACCATGCCAAACTTTTGTTCTGCCTAGTTTCTCTGACCTGTACATGGACTATATCTGTCCATAGACCTCTCATCCAGGCACCTATCCAACATACTCTTAAATGCTGTAATCGAACCCACAGCCACCTTCACTGGCAGCACATTCCACTGTCTCGGTGAAGAATTTGTCCCTCAGCTTCCCTTAATTATTTCATCTTTCATCCTAACCTATGACCTCTACTTCTAGTCTCGCCCGACCATCATGGAAAAAGCCTGCTTGCATTTATTCTATCTATACCCCTCATAATTTTGCATACCTCTGTCAAATCTTCTTCCCTCATTCTCCTGTTCTTCAGGGAATAAAATCCAAACCTATTCAACCTTTCTTTATAACTGAGATCCTAAAATCCTGGCAACATTCTTGTAAGTTTCTCCGTACTCTTTCAAACTTATTGATACTTTTCCCCTAGGTAGGTGTCCAAAACTGCACACAATACACCGTTTTGGCCTCATAAATGTCTTATACAACTTTGACATAACATACAACTCCTGTACTCAATGCTTTGATTTTATGTAGGCCAATATGTCAAAAGCTCTCTTTATGACCCTATCAACATGTGATGCCACTTTAAAGGGAATATGGATCTGTATTCCCAGATCCCTTTGTTCTACTACACTTCTCAGTGCCCAAGCACTCACTGCGTAAGTCTTTTCCTGGTTTGTTCTCTCATAATTCAGCAACTCACATTTTAAATTCCATCTGCTAGTTTTAAGCCCGTTTTTTTTTCAGTGAGTTCAGATCCCACTTCAAGTCTTGATAGTCTTTGTTGCTGTCCACTAATGTCCCCCACTCCATCTTGGTGTCATCCACAAATATGATGATCCAGTTAATCACAACGTCATCCAGATATTGATACAGACGATGAATTTCAATGAACCTAGCATGAATCCCTGCGGCACACTACTAGTCACAGGCCTCCAGTCAGAGAGGCAACCGTCTGCCACTCTGGTTTCTCCCATGGAGCCAATATTGAATCCAGTTTACTACCTTGTCCTGAATGCAAAGTGGATGAACCTTCTTGACTAGTCTTGCATGTGGGTGTTGAATTAGTTTTAAGCTGTATGTTTATAAACAAACGTATTACAGAGCTTTCATTTTTCTTTGGAGAGATTGTTAAAAACTAATTATCTGTTCTCTGAAATTTGTTAAAGCTGGCAATGGCACACTTAATGTTCATTTCTTATAGTGTTGAATTAATTATGATGTTCTTTTCTGGTTCAGTTAAATTTTGGTAAAAGATGTTTAGGACATAAGATAGGAGCAGAATTAGGTCCTACAACCCATTGAGTCTAGCCTGCCATTCAATCATGGCTGATTTATTATCCCTCCCAAACCCATTTTACAAAAATATTGAAAGCTAGCATTTGAAGGTTCAACAGAAGTTAGGTCTTTTCATTCAACTTTGAATGGGTGGGTTGTTGTATGAGGAAAGATTGAAGAAGAATGGCTCACATTCACTGCAGGTTAGAATGACTTGATTGAAGCATGTAAAATTCTGACAGTGCAACTGTGGACAGCATGATTCCTGTTGTGGGAGAGTCTAAAACTAGTGTGATTGTCTAAAATTAGAGTTACCAATTTAGGACAAGAGTTCAGTAATGTTTTTCTCTCAAGGTGTCGTGACTCTTTTGAACACTCTTCCTCAATGGATGTAGAGACGGCACCTTTGAATATTTTTACCGCAAACATAAATATTGATGAACAAGAAGATGGAAGGTTATTGTAGGTGGGAGGGAATATGGAGGTGATGTTGTAATCGGATCAGACATGACTTTATTGAATGGTGGAGCAGGTGTGTGGGTGCCAGTGGTCTACTCTGGCTTCTAATTCATATGCTTCAATAGGATGACCAGCCAGGCTGGTTACTAATTAATGTTAAATTTAAATTGGGCCAGAAATTTTAAAAAGCATGACCCATTTGACTAATAGAGTGAGGTCACATATATTTTAAACAAAACAGTAATAAGATATGAAATTAAAATACGTCTAAGCCCTGCACACCAGTAAGTAATAAATGTGAATACCAATGGAGCTCAAAAATCTAAAGCAGCTGGCAATAAAATATAAATGTTATAAACATCTGAAACAAAATAAAACCAGACCAGACATTACCTCACAGAAATGAAGATTCACTTTTTGGGTTGGAGCCTTTCCCAGAAGGATTATTCTGGAGAAGGTTTCTTCCCCCTGCTGTTGTTTTCAATTTCCACTGGACTTTTGCAATGGGGGACGGGGGGTTTAGGGAGAGTCCTACTGACAACACAGGATTTAAGAGACACCAGTATCATTCAGCCATGACTCTGAAGTACCTTGTCAACAACACCTTTCCTTTTTGCCTTCCTCCTCCTGTGCCACTCTTCTGTGAGAAATTTGCAGGAATGAAAGGTTGAAATGGTAAACAATGAGCAGTGCCTCTTAAGGAGACACAGAAAAGGAAATACAATTGTGTCTCTGTAATTCTTCATTGAATTATTAAGACAACAGCACAGTTGTTCAAATTTAACCACCTTCTCTTTTCCCAGACAAGTTCTGAGCAAAGTTAAGATGGAAAAGTGCCAGCAGGAATATGATCCCCTACCCTATAACTGCTGACCCTAACTAGAATCATTGAACAGGTTAAGGATATGCACAGGTGTTTAATGTGTTTCTTCAAAGGTGTCCAATAAAATCTCTGCACATGCTCTTGCAACTGCTTGCATTTCTGTTAGCTTTATAACCCATGCCTTGGATGGCAAGATACTTATAGTTGAAAAAGTGATCATCCGATGCTGTTTATAAGAAGATTAATCAGAAAACTAGAGGCAAGGCTCACAGTTGAGGCAGATGCACCAATTGGCATTGTTAGTGGCCCATTGTGGTAATATGTATGAAATGAAAGGCTGTTATCATTGGAGGAGTTGTTTTTTAGCATCCTGAGCTAGTTTAAGATGAACATTTGGAGCATCAGACCAGCACCAACACACCCCCCTCTTCCTACCTCTTTAATAAGAGGAACATGTGGCATTTGATTCTACAAGGATTAGAAGAATGAAATGTGTACCAATGCGAGGGACATGCAGAATGAAGAATATTATGCTTGCTTTGCCAAAGCCACAGATGGAACTATGCATTTAAAATAATAAGCAACCTGTTTTGTTCATTACTTCCAAGTCTTTTATATGTTCTTCAATATTTATTTGTCTGATGAATGCCCTTTGTGAGAGTCATCTACAACTAATCTTGTGTTGCTCCTAAATGACAGATCTGCAGGAAGAGTAATAATGGTAATCTTATTTTTAAGCTTCCTGCTTTGTTAATAATGACATGATGATATTGGGATAGAGCTTTAAAAGTACTGCAGCTCATACTGGGGAATTAAATCATGAAATTTTAAAATGGGTTCAAGTTTGATTTCTGAGCTTAAGAGTAAAAGCTAATATGGATATAGTTTTGATGTGTCTTTCTTGAATTGGGGATAATTGAAACCAAAGAAATCTGATCTCTGAATACATTGTATCAAAAACCTACAAGAAATATGTTTCAATTCAATTAAGTAACTATTTATCAAGAAATATGCATTTAATGTACAGATGTAATTATCAATTTTACATATCTGATATTTAAAATACAATTTTCATTTTTAACATAATCTTAATAAATTTTTGTTACAGTTAGTATATTCCTGTTGCACCTAGTAGGAGTCCATGTTTCAACTACAAATACAATAAAACATCTTCATCATCTCGGTGGCAATTGTGGTCACAGCTTCAGGTGGCTTAATTTACCATTTAATCAACCAATTTAACAATACCAGAAATTCAATCTCACTAAAAGTATTTCAGATGTTGTAATATACTGAGATAGGATAAAGTCAATTCAGTTACTTGGCTGCACGGTTTAACAAAACGCAGCTTGCCTAGTTGATATTTGTTGTGTTGTATTGTTCTGTTACATAATTCAAAACATTCAAATGAGAAAATAACAAGTCTTATGAGGCTTCGGAGGTTTGGCATAACATCTAAAACCTTGACAAACTTCAGTGGATCTGTGATGGGGAGTATATTAACTGGCTGCATCACGGCCTGGTGTGGAAACACCAATGCCTTTGAATGGAAAATCCTACGTGATCTGGCCCAGTACATCCTGGGTAAAGCCTTTCCTAACATTGAGCACAACTACATAAAAAGCTGTTGTAGGAAAGCAGCATCCATCATCAGAGATCCCCACCATCCAGGACATGCTACTACCATCAGATAGAAGGTGCAAGTGCTTCAGGATTCACAACACCAGGTTCAAGAAGAGCTACTACCCCTCAACCATCAGGCTCACTCACTTGCCCCACCATTGAAATATTCCTGCAACCAATGATCTCACTTTAAGGAATCTTTATCTCATTAATTCATGTGCTCGTTATTTATTGCTCTTTATTTATATTTGCATTGGAACAGTTTGTTGCTTCTTGCACTCTGGTTGATCTTGCTTGATCCTGTTATAGTTACTATTCTATAGATTTGCTGAGTGTGCCCACAAGAAAATGAATCTCAGGGTTGTATATGATGACATATATATACTTTAATACTAAAATTAATACTAAAAAAGCTTTGAATTTTGAACTTAAGAATGCTTCAGAAATGAGTAGGCATCACTTCAGTTATACATCCTGTCCAATAAATAATGGAATATTCTTGAATGCATTTTTTCCTATAGCCACACAACTTTTGTTTCAAATGTTACCATGTTCCACTAACACATCTCTCATTGATACACTGTGCCATTACTTCTCTTTAATTACTGTCATATTCCTCGATTGCTATACACAAAAGATTCTGCACTTGCTGGAAATCTATTGCTATTTCACTACTGTTAAATGGTTTTATTACTGTTGTCTTTTGATCTCATGTAATGTCATTATTGTGACATCATTTTAATAACACTATTCTTTCAATAAGACTGTGATAATAATCTTGTATTGTTACTTCACTTAATCACCTCTGTCATTAGCTGCTAGTTTGTCCCATTTCTAGTTTTGCCATTGTTAGAATGACTCCTTCTCACGGTATTAGCACTGTTTCACTAATATCATAAATTACATTGCTACCAAACTATGATTTGTTAACAGTCACATAATTGTACTAGTTCCACAACCTCCATCATGGTATTTCAGTCCTAGGTTCTTCATCATCATTGTTTAATTTTTTCCCTCCTTTTCTAAAGCCATTGACTGTTAATTATAAGTTTAATAATTGTTAAAATACTCAATTTAGTTGCTATCCATACTAAACTACATCATTTCAATTTTCTTACAAATTCTACATTATCATTGTTGCTTCTTGATGGACTCTTACCACTGACTTTCCACCGTTTCCCTTTACACAATTCTCCATACAACTATGTGATCACATGGCTCATGTGACCAGAGCCATTAGTACCAGCGTGTTAAAACAGGATTGGTCTTATTACTGGAACTGAGACATTGTAGTCCAGGTTTTGCTTTACCAAACTTTAATACTAATATACTACAAAATAACTTTTAGTCGATGTAACATGCACAAGTTCAAAACCTTAGAATTTTTAGCCTAAGACACTATCTTTCTTCAAAGCTTCTCTGCCATCTACTCATTGGAGCAGTATCTCAATTCCAGGAATGGTCTATATGGGCCAATATGTGCTGTTCACTTCAATAATCCTTAGAAACATCCCCACAACCTTTATCCTGAATGGTAAAGCAATGTCTTGCTTCTTTCTAATACAGTGCTAATTTCCTAATTCTTTAACTTGCATTTTCCACTATAGAATTCCTTCAGTACCCAGATCAGTTTAAGTCACTTTCCTCCATCAATAAGATGACTTCTATCTGATAAGGAAGTTCAACATTTGTAATTTCTCTACGTCACCTGCATTTCTGATATTCATAATTGTTCTTTATTTCTCTGCTCTTTGAACAATTAACGCTCACTTTAACATTCATTTGCAAATGAGACAAGTTGGTGTAACAGTACAATAATGACCATGGTGAAGTAATAGGATCGCCTGTTGCTGCAAGTTTCCGGAGTCACATTTGATGGACCTTGCTTCTAGCAACATTTAGTTGCCACGGTGTTTTCATACGCTTGGCTGAATTTGTGTTAAAAAAACAACTGTGTTGATACAACAATGGTATTGTGCTTGAGCAATTAATTTTTATAACAACATAAAGATCTTTAAGCATATCAAAAAGTTTCTTGTGCTGCCAGCAACATTTTTAACATGGTGTTAGACAATTCCGTACTTCACTGATTACATAAATTTGTTTGCAACAAAAATGAGGCCATCATATCAACACAAAAACATACTTTGTGCAATCATAATTTCAATTGCCCTTCAAGTAAATTGAGTTGCTGTTTGTTGAAAGAATGAAGCTTTTAAATGTCGTGTCCACAGGCCGTCCTGTTTTAAGATTTTGTTTACTTCCATGTTTCTGACTTGGCTCTTGCGTTGCTAGGCTCACATTTTATTAGATATTCCTCATTATGGGAAAATCCAGAAACTAGCCCTTATTCTCCTATAGGTCAGGCTTGGGGCTTCTTTATTGTTTTTAATTGGCACTTGGGTAGTTGTCCTAAGCATAATTTTGTGTGTTGATTCTGCACCAATAACATTCCACAATATGCTGGAATTATCTGAATTTATACTGCCCAAATTGAAAGTAGGTCCAATAACCATCATTAAGAATTTATGTCATTATCTACAATGTTGCCATCAACAAGGTTTCTCAGATTTACTGAAGTGTTGGAGGAGATTTCTTCAGCACTTTTGGTACATTCTTTGCTATCATCCAGAGACTGAAAAGTTCCAGACCCATTCTTTCCTGATATCTTGCATCGTGTGTCATTTCCCATGTCACATTTCTGAAGGGGGATCAAAACGTTGTGCTTCATCAGAATGTCATCACTATTTTTGGCGTCCATCGAATTTCTCCTCCTCATGTTCCTGCTAACAGTGGCATACCTTCCGGTTTCCTCAAAACTCAGAGATAAGGTGACAGTTCCACTGCCAAAACTGACCTTCTGCTTGCTACACCTCTGCATCTCCATGGTAATTGGTTCATCGTGGGCATTCCTGCTGCAGATTGAAGACGATGGCGATGATACAGTTGAACCACCTATGCTATTGGACCTCTTACGAGACATGGTGCTGCGTCGCAAAGTTGCCCTCGCGGCGACTTTAAAAGCATGGGCAGCTGTACTGCATCTGACTTCTTCAATGGTGTTCCTTGATGGCTTGAACAAAATAATATAGCATTTGTTAAAATAAATGCATCCAAGTAAACCAAAACTTGATGCAAGTATGGCAATGACCTCTACAGCTGAAACAAACTTCCCATAGGTGCTGACGTAAGCAGGAATGAATGAGATCCAGACAATGAAAAATATCAGCATACTAAAAGTAATGAACTTGGCTTCATTGAAGTTCTCTGGGAGCTTGCGAGACTTAAAGGCAAAGAAGAAGCAAATAGCAGCAAGCAGACATGTGTAACCGATGAGAAAACCAAGTGCCATTAAGGAGCCTTCATCACACGTAATAAAAATAATTTCATCTTCCAGTTCATGATTTCTGTAACTTGAAGGGGGTGCAGTGTAAAGCCAAATGACACATGTAACAATTTGCACGAGAATACAGAGAAAAACCAATAGGAATTGCAAATTGAGGCCAACCCACTTTCGATGGAGGCTTGTTGGGATCTTGGCCTCAAAGACTAATAGCACACGGTTTGTTTTTACCAGAATGCAAGAAATGCACAATACAAAGCTGATTCCAAATGCAGGTTGCCGCAGTCTACATGTCCAATCTTTGGGTTCTCCGATGAAGATCAATGAGCTGGAGAAACAACAAATTAAAGAGAAGAGAAGGAGATAGGACAGTTCCCTGTTGGTGGCTTTCACGATTGGAGTATTTCTGAACTTAATGAAAACTCCCAAAACAAAGGAAGTAATCAATATTCCTAGCACAGCAAATATTGTCAGAGCAATTCCAAACGGTTCAGTCCACGACAGGTACTCAATCTCCTTGGCAATGCATGATGTGTGATTCTCATTTGACCAGAAATCATTGGGACACTTTGTACACGCACTTGCATCTAAAGGAGTAGAAGAAACAAACAATCAGGTACAGCTAGAAACACAAGAAATTCCGCAGATGCTGGAAATTCAAAGCATCACATACAAAATGTTCGAGGAACTCAGTAGATCAGGCAGCATCTATGGGAATAAACAAACAACTGAAGTTTCAGGCCAAGACCCTTTATCAGGACTGGAAAACAAAGGGGAAGATGCCAGAATAAAAAAAGTGGTGTGAGGGGAAGAGGGATAGCTAGAAGGTGATAGGCAAAGCCAGGAGGGTGAGAAAGGCAAAGGGCTGGAGATGAAGAAATTTGATAGGAGAGGAGAGTGGACCATAGGAGAAAGGAAAGGAAGCAGGGCACCAGGGCTAGGTGATAGGCAGGTGTGAAGAGGTAAGGGGCCAAAGTGGGGAATAGAAAAAGAGAGGAGGGAAATATCTCTTTATTGGAAGGAGAAATCGATATTCATGCCATAAGGTTGGAGGCCACCCAAACAGGATATAAGGCACTGCACCTCCACCCCACCATGATGTAGGAGGAGGCCATGGACAGACGTGGCAACAGGAGTTGGAAACAAATTGTTGGACCAATAGAGGAGGCTGCACTGGGAGCACCAGATACAATAGAAGACCCCAGCAGGTTTGCAGGTGAAGTGTTGCCTCACCTGGAAGGACTGTTTGGGGCCCTGAATGGAGGTGAGGGAGGAGGTGAATGAGTAGGTTTAATACTTTGGCCAATTGCAGGGTTAAGTGCTGGGAGGTAGATTAGTGGGGAGAGATGAATGGACAAGGAAATCACGGAGGGAGTGATCCCTACGGAATGCGGAGGGGGGTAGGTAAAGATATGTTTGGTGGTAGGATCCCTTTGGAGATGGTGGAGATTACTGAGAATGATGTGCTGAATGTGAAGGCTCGTAGAATGGTAGTTAAGGAGAGGAACTCTTATTACTTTTAAGGCGGTGGAAAGATGAGGTAAGAGCAGATGTCCAGGAAACGGAGGAGATGTCAGTAAGGGTGGAGGATGGAAGACAGCAACAGTGGTGGAAATCACATTCTGCAAAGTACTTAAGGGCTGAAGTCTAAAAATATAAAAATATCTGCTGCCTCAGACTGATTATCATGTTCAGGGGTAAAAAAAATTAAGAATTTTTTTTGTTAAATTCATGACAGATGTGTTTGATATACTGACCAGCTACTGCTTTTCCAACAGTATAAACACTTCTGTTTACTCCTCTAAACCACACACACAGCTACAAATTTAATCCTGCCTTGAATTCCCCACCACACTCTATATCTGCTTCTTCAAATCCATCTGTTACACACCAGAGCTTATCAGAATGCTTACCATTCATGTCTTAACCCATCTGCTTGCCTGCGATTGCAGACACCAGTCTCTATAGATTTCCACGAGCCTTGTTTCTCACTCTATATTCTTTGCTGACTATGTATTCTATTATCTCAGTACCTCAGTAATATTGGTAGGGCCTTCAGCTCTCTTACTGGAATTCAATTTCCAACCTTCCCATCTTAATGAATTTCTCCAAATAATTTGCATGGGATCCCAATTTACAGTTGTTACCATGTATATGTCGATCTGTCGCAGACACCCAGATTGCTTGCTCTTTAGCAGATTGCCTGAATGTAGCATTAGACAGCTTCTGGGATTGTAGGGAGAGCAGTAAGACCTCTTACTCATTTATCCATTTTTCAAATGTACCAGTGTTGAATGTCTTGCTGGTTCTTTTAAATACAGGTAACTTGGTAGAGCCAAGTTCTTGTAAAGATACCTAGTGAAAGTAGTTTCATTGAACCACATCATTGTAGTCTACACGTTTCCAAAGAAAATTCACTGAGAATTAAACTTTTTATACCATTCTCAGGTACTCTTACATGTAAGAACAGTTTTAATTACCATTTTCATCACTGAACTCTCCTTCTGCACATGCGACACATTCAAAACAGCAGGTGGGTTCCCCCTCGATTATCCCTTTTCTGGTGCCAGGCACACAATCTCGGCTGCAGTTGGAAAAAGGAACCTGCAAAATCAAATAAAGACAGGACATTTTATAACTTTGATTGAAAAGCTTAGTTAATTTGAATAAACTTATGTTTAGTTACTCTCTCAGTAATTGAGCTGTTACATAATCCGATATTTCTATTCAAAGTAATTCTGTCATGTAACTATTCTTTTGCAGATATTTCTACTATACATTTGTTCATATGTACAGTTCTGTGCAAAAAGCCTGATGGTAAGGCTTCCACAGAGCCCTGATTTCAACCTCATCGAGGTTTCACTGGCATTACGTGGTGAGACAGAAGCGAGACAGCCAGAGTCTGCAGAAGAACTGTAGCGGGTTCTCTAAGATGCCTGGAACCACCTACCAGCCGATTTTCTTATAAAATTGCACGACAGTGTACCTAACAGAGTTGATTCCATTTTAAGGGCAAAGGGTGGTCACACCAAATATTGATTTAATATAGATTTTTACTGTTACTACTCTTTCTAGTAATTTTTTTATATTTATAAACATTTCATTTGATTATTTTTGTAAGTGCCTTTGGTTTGCAGAATTTTTTTTCATGTGCCTAAGACTTTTGCACATAAATATAGTTGCCTTGAACTTGAAATTCAGCATTACAGCATGTGTGTCTATGTGTGTTATATGCACGCACACTATTTGCATTTGCAATTCTACCCCTTGCCTTCAAATGATTGACAAAAAATCCTCATAAACCTAAAGAACATTTCCAATGTTTACAGAAAAGCTGAGACATCGAATGGGCAGCAGGTTGTAGTTTTGTTTCAATTGCCTGTGACAGCCAGACTTCTTGGTAGGAAAAGTGAGAGTCTGTGTTAAAAAAAAAACAAGTTGTTTCTAAGAATTATTGCTTCATTAAGAAGTATTTCTGCCAAATCAGTATACTGCCAGTTGCCAAATAAGAAACAATTAAATGTGACAACAGTTTGAAGTGAAATCCACTGTGATATCTGAAATAAGTAATAATTTTGAGAGATACAGCTTCAACAGATCCACATTTCTAAATTATTTATTTCACTTGAATGTCTACATCTTTCCTGTAAGGTGCCACTTAACCGGTCCTTTAAAATTATACAGCTAGCAGATTATCCCCTTCAGGAGAATGATTGGTTTGGCAGCTATTCATAATACAACTCCACAAGAGTTTGATGGACCAGTGACTTTTCATACTTAATATTCCTGCCTGATAATTTTATCACCATTGTTTGACATTTTGTTGCTCAGAACAACCAAATGTTCATGAGAAAATAATCATGTCATTTTTCTCTCATAATTGCAACTGGGTTTTATATAAAAATTATAGCTAATACTATAATAACTGATAACTGATTAAGGACCATTCTATGAATGCAACTATTACAAGAGTGTCTTCTTTATTTCTCAAATGTATGACCTAATTAAAATGAGTGGTGAAGGTATCAAATGCATTGCGATATCACCAGCTGCACCCTCCCTTCCTAGACACCTTCCTGACTGCGAAATATGCTGTTGGTACAAAATTTTGTAACCTATTACTCAATACTTCTGTGAGATTATTTTCACCACCCAGTCTGCAATGTTTCAAGATGACACCTCCCCATAAGCAGGAATGGACCATGAAATGTGCCTTACCAGCAAAACCCACACCTATAAACTGAGTATACTTTTAAAAAATCTATAGTATTGAATCCCAGTCCAGGCTGTAATACTATGCAGTGAAAGTATTGTGAAATTGTTCTTGTATTATTTGGGCATTTGAACAGTTAATCCAGTAAGTACAACCAGTTAAAAAATCACTCAGCTTTAACTTTATCTGCAAAAAGAAAGCAGATTTTTTAAACTAAATTTCATAATCTAATGGTAGTTTAACGTAAGTGATCTTTTTAATGAACGTCAGAAGTACAATACATAGTGAATGCAAATTATGGATTTTTTTAACCTTGCAAATGCTGTAAGGGTGACATAAAATGTGTGGTGAACAATTAATCTCATACCTCTTTAGAGAATCCACTCCACAGGATTTTCTTTTCATTTATGTTGAGTCTGTCACTTGGTTTAGCATAAGCATTGTAGTTGCCGACTTCTTGAAACACCACAGATTCATCCTCATGGGACAGCTGCCAATTGATAATTGTGTAATTTCCTTTGAGATCACCCTGATCATCAAAATCGACGTGCTCGCCCATGCTGTTTGTAAACTTCAAATGCAATAGGTGATTGAGGACCTGGGTAGAAATTTGAAAGTCGTTGTAACGAATGTTGCATACGTAATTCATTCTGGTACACTAGTCACCTTGCATACCATTACACAGTAACTATTTTTACAAGTTTGATTGTATATTATCACTGCAGTGGTCAAAACAAATGCATTTAAAATATCCAAGGTTTAGGAAAGCTTGCAGTACTTCCACACTACATCGGATAAATCTGTAACCGAAGCTTTTTCTCTTCGTTTTTACCCTTCGTCCACACTAAATTGGCATTTTTGTCCCCTGAAACCGGAGCTTTCCAGAAACGCTCTCCAGGGTGTGTAATTTTGAAAATGCTGCTTGGGCAGATCGGTGTGGATGGAGTAACCGGAGAAATCTGAAAACACTGTCAGAAGGATATTGAGGCCCTCGTTAAGAAGAAAGAGGTCCATAGCATGGATAGACAGCAAAGAATAAACAAGGTACTTGAGAAATCTATCTTCAGCTTCCATTGAAACAACAATTCAACTGCTCTTTGAAAAGTAAGTAGTACTTCAGTTTTTAAATGCTTTCTTGTAGGATTCCAATTTCTCAGTACATCATTAAGACCACCTCTGAACTGACGATGCTCAGACAATCTCTTCAATTCTGCTGCATATACTGAAATGGACTCCCCTTCTTTTTGATTCTGCTTATGAAACCTAAAGCACTCTGTAATCAGCTGGCTTTGGATCTAAACGTTCCTGCATTTCTTTGACAGTATCAGCAAAGCTAATTTCGGATGGTTTGGTTGGAACAGTCAAACTTCGAAGCAAACTTATACCTTTAAGCCCAGTGAACACAGCAAAATTGGCACTTGCTTCTCATTGGCTATTTCATTTGCTTCAAAAATACTGTTCCAATAGCTGAGTATACATGAGCCAATTACCTGTTGTGTAATCAAATGTGCCAATCTTTCCAATATAGACAGCCCTTTTTGCTCTTTTTTTTTGATTATTATCTCCCAGTACTCACTCCTTATCAGCCCAAGAATCCTTCCATTCTCTTTAACAACCCATGAAATCTTACATCTTCTGACTTTTTAAAAAACTCGATCATGCCTTTCCTTCTGCAGAATATGTGCTGTGATGCTTCTTTTTAAACTGATCGTCTGCATGGTGCTGGGCTGGATATTTTACTTGACGTTCCTCACTGTATTCTTTTTTCATTTGAACGTCTCACTGCATTTCATAGGTCGGTAGCCATCTTGGGTTTGTTTTTAAAAAATACCTTGTTGCCAATGTTATATTTTGTATCTTCAAAACATTAAACTAATTCAAAGGAAGACACAGAAGTCCAAAAATATGGGTCTAGCTTTAAGTTTACTTTAAGCAAGGCGCACATGTATCACGTGGTAGCATGACAATGTATGTAATTCATGTTGTTTTACATATAACCCATAGTTAGAACAAACAAGAATGCTTAATTAATCAATATAGACACAAGATTGCTTCAATATTATTGAAATATTAAATACACAACACTGTGGAAGAGAAGGCACTATGTACTTCAACTGTGTTTATATTCATTACAAAAGTTCAAATTAACTTTATATTCAAAGTACATATATTGGCGTGTGGCCAAGTGGTTAATGCATTGCTCTAGTGCAGGGGTCAGCAACCTTTACCACTGAAAGAGCCACTTGGACCTGTTTCCCACAGAAAAGAAAACACTGGGAGCCGCAAAACCTGTTTGACATTTAAAATGAAATAACACTGCATACAACGTTTTGTTTTGCCTTTATGCTATGTATAAACAAACTATAATGTGTTGCATTTATGAAATTGATGAACTCCTGCAGAGAAAACAAAATTACATTTCTGCATGCAACAAAAACATTTTGAACTCCGAAAAAAAGACGTTGGGTTGAAGGTTACTTTTAAGTAAAATACTCAACGTCTATTTGAGTCCTTCTTGTATTTATGAAAAACGCCAAACTTAAATTTGCCGCCAGCAGCAAACCTGAAAAATAAAAGGACTATTTCACTGAACAATGAAAACATATGAATATACAAAATAATAGGCAATTAAAATATTTATCATACTTGTTCAGGTTGACTCACACCTGACAATGCAGTCGTATTCAGTAGGGATGGATCGATGCTTAGGGGAGTGACCGGGAAGGATAATGTGTTTTTTTCCTCTCTGAACTCAGAGAAGCGTTTCCCAAACGATGTTTGCATTGCGATGATTGCAGAATGTAAATACTCCGAATTTATCATGTCGTGACCTTGTTTGAACTCTCTCAAATTGGGGAAGTGAGACAATGTGCCTTTCTGTAAATCTCTGGCAAGCAACGTCAACTTGCGCTCGAATGCCAAAACATCCTCCAACATGTGCAGGGCTGTACGTCCTTTCCCCTGAAGAGCTGTGTTCAGCGTGTTCAGGTGCGCTGTCATGTCTACCATGAAGTGTAGCTTTTCCAGCCACTCTGGCTGTTCCAGCTCAGGAAAGGTGAGCCCTTTGCTGCCCAGGAAAGTTTTCACTTCTTCCAGACACGCGACAAAGCGTTTCAACACCTCCCCTCTGGACAGCCAGCGATAAAAACACGTTGTAGCGGTTGCTACACGCAGTCAGTAAACTGCAGTCAAAGATAGCTTTATTCGAACTAAACAGCCTTGCTTTTAAGCCTCCCTCAACCCGCCCCCCATGGGCGCGGATGCTGCAAAAGACACGTACTCACAAACCCCCGTAGGCTATCTCCCTTAGCCTGAACGCTGGCTAATTGTGAGCCGGTTTGGATGTGTCAGGAAATGGGTCGCCACAACGTCTTATTTAGATTGTACAAGATCACCATAATCTTCAAATTTAGATTTACATTTCAAAAACTAACAAACTAACATAAAATACATTTTAATTAAATACTGACCATGTAGCGGTGTGCTACACGCAGCGCTAAAATTACGACACGGAGTCGGTAACTGCAGTCGAAGGAAAAAACTTTATTCGAAATCTTCAGCCTCACTTTTAAGCCTCCCTCAACCTGCCCCCCATGGCGCAGAGGCTCCAAAGCTCTGTGCTCGCAAACCCCCGTAGGCTATCTAATTGTGAGTCGGTTCGGATGTGCCAGGAAAAGGGTCGCCACAACCAATTATTTCCCAAAGCAACAGGGAGCCGCAGCACAGACATAAAAGAGCCACATGTGGCTCCAGAGCCGCGGGTTGCCGACCCCCGCTCTAGTGGTCTGAAGGTCACTATTTTGAGCCTCAGCTAAAGCAGCGGGTTGTGTCCTTGAGCACAGCACTTAACCACACATTGCTCTGCGATGACACCAGTGCCAAGCTGAATCGGCCCTTGCCCTTCCCTTGGACAACATCAGTGTTGTGGAGAGGGGAGACTTGCAGCATGGGCAACTGCCTGTCTCCCAGCCCTGGAAACTTTCCAAGGCACAAATCCATGGACTCTCGAGATTAACAGATGCCTAATACATATATATCACCACATACAACCCTGAGATACATTTTCTAATAGGCAATTACAGTGCGAACAAGAAACACAATAGAATCAATGAAAGACCACGCACAAAATGATGAGCAAACAACCAGTGTGTAAAAAAAATCAACAAAATGTGCAAATACAAAAAGAAAGAGAAAAAAAATAAACAAGTAAGCATCAAATATCCAGAACATGAGAGGAAGAGTCCTTGAAAGTGAGTCCACAGCTTGTGGGAACCGTTCAATGATGGGGCAAGTGAAGTTGAGTGTAGTTATCCCCTCTGGTTCAAGAGCCAGATGGTTGAGTAACTGTTCCTCAACCTGCTGGAGTCAGTCTGGAGAATCCTGTACCTTCATTTGTGGTTGGGGTCTCTGATGATGGATGCTACTTCCTGTGACAGCGCTCCATGTAGACAATCTCAGTGGTGGGGAGGGCTTTACCCATTATGGACTGGGCTGTAAACACTGCTTTCATAGGATTTTCCAACTTGTTAAATGTATGATCCTATCATAGAGAAGAGTCAACTTAAAATGCTAGAAATTGTACTCACCAAAAAAAGGCACATTCAAGGTTTTGCTGACAGCTTGTGGTAGCTTATGTCAAGATCAACATCTTGTCAATGAATTGACTTGACTTGACTTGAAAGAGGGAGAGAGAAACAGTTGAATGGTGGGGAAGGCAAGAGAAACAGCAGTTAAGTCATGGGCTAGATACAGAAGAAGAGGTGCTTGCTATTTTGAGGCAAATTAATGTGAATCAGCCCCCAGGTAAGGTATTCTGTTGGACCTTGTGGGAGGCTGGTACCCCAGAGGTATTTAAAATGTCCTTAGCCATGGGTGTGGTGCTAATGTTGTTTCATTGTTTAAGAAAAGCTCCAAGAATGAATTGAGAAACTATGGGCTAGTGAACCTGACATCAATAAATTATTGGAAGGTATTCTCGAGGACTGGATATAAATACTTGGGAACTCCCTTTCGCCTGTCTTCAGCAGATGCTTCCTGTTCCTCCTGTAGACTCTTCCATCTGGCGTGCGAACTATGAAGGATCTTGGTTGCTGATGTCTGTTCACAACCACAGCTGGCTGCCAAGTGTCTCCTCTCTGTATTCTGATATATTCACCCGTATGCAGATCTGGTAACTGTCTTGTATGTCTGTCATAGTAGCTCTTTTGCTTTATTTGCTTGTACTTTAGCTTGTCATGTACTTGAGCATTACCTGCAGGAGTCAGTAGAGCTGTGGATGTTGGCAGTTTAGATTTCAGAGGACGTCCCATCAACAGCTGTGCAGGAGAGAACCCCACACCTTCAATCGGTGTGTTGCGGTATTCAAGCAGAGCAATGTAAGGGTCACCACTGCTGCTTTGTGCCTTCTTGAGCATGTTCTTCACAGTTTGTACAGTTTTCTCTGCTTGTCCATTAGACTGAGCGTGCCCTGGACTGGAAGTAACATGTTGAAATTCCCAGCTTTCTGAGAACCCTTTGAACTCACCACTGGCACATTGTGGACCATTGTCACTAACGACAATATCTGGAAAACCATGTCTTGTGAATGTCAACTTCATTGTGGTAATGACACCTTGACTGGACATGTCACTTAAATTGGTGATCTCAGGATATTTTGAATAGTAGTCCACACAAACCACATCTGTTGCAGTTAACTTCCTTTTGATCATCCTGTGGAGCTGGCTTTGTCCTGCTCCTGTCAGTTTTCACAGTTTTTATTTTGTACACTTCAATCTCGCCATTGAGCACTTTAGCCTGACTTGACGTGATCTCACTGGCACGGCAAACATCAATTGCCTTTTCTAAGGTAAGATCCGCCTCTCTCAAGAGCCAGCCTCTCACTTGATCATCTCTTGTCTTATTTGTGACTCATTCCTCATGTGAAGATTTGTTTCCTGACAACACCTAGACCTATCCTATTTCACAATGTCCCCATGCTTTCCCAGTCAGAACCAACAGAACGATCTTTAGGGTTAGTTCTATGTTATTCCACTTCTGATTTTATCTGCCTCGATTAGACTCGTTTTGTTCCTTTCCTTTCAGTGATGAAAGAATATTTTCCATTTCAGATTAAGAACCATTAACATAATTTAATGGCACGATATCATTTTATTGCTGTCTAACATGCTGACATCTCTTCCCAATCACCATCTCTCAGCGGTCGGTCTAGCTTTGGCAAGAGTAGGCTTGGGCATGTGCAGGTGGAGCTTCTAAGTAAGCAAGCTGTTTTTTCTCTGTTGGTAGATAGCTGGGGCACTGTGATTGGATTGGGAGGAAGTGGTATGTTCTTTGTGTGAGACGTGGGAAATTTGTGAGACTTCCAGTCTCCCTGAGAATTACACCTGCACAAAGTGCATCAAGCTGCAGCTCCTTAGAGACCCTGTTAAAGAGCTGGATGACGTTCGGCACATACGGGAAAATGAGGAGGTGATAGACGGGAGCTACAGGGAAGTAATCACCTTAAGTTGCAGGAGCAGGTTCAGGAGAGAGAAAGGGAATAGGCAGCCAGTGCTGAATACCCCTGTGGCTGTTCCCCTCAGTAATACCTGGCTTTGGATAGTGTTGGGGGGGGGGGTGATGACCCA
The DNA here is from genome assembly GCF_030144855.1 of Hypanus sabinus. Lineage (NCBI taxonomy): Eukaryota > Metazoa > Chordata > Chondrichthyes > Myliobatiformes > Dasyatidae > Hypanus > Hypanus sabinus. The sequence continues at coordinate 151,862,128 of NC_082709.1, read as the reverse complement.
CTGGGGGAAGCTGCAGTGAAGTGGTCTCTGGTACTATCTGGCTCTGGCTCAGGAGGGAAGGGGGAAGAAGGAGAGTGCAGTAGTGATAGGGGATTTCATAATCAGAGGAGCAGAGAGCAGATTCTGTGAATGCAAAAGAGACACTCGAATGCTATGTAGCTTCCCAGGCGCCAGGGTCAAGGATGTCTCAGATCAGGTCACTGGAAATCTAAAGGGGGAATGGGAACAGCCAGAATTCATGGTACAGATTGGTACTAACATAGGAAAAGGGAGGAGGTCCTGAAGAGAGAGTACAGGGAGTTATACAGAAGCTGAAAAGTTGGACCTCCAGAGGTAGGAATATCTGGGTTGCTACCTGTGCCACATGCCAGTGAGGGTACAAATAGGATGATTTGGCAGATGATTGCTTGGCTAAGAAATTGGTACAGGGAGCAGTGTTTCAGATTTCTGGATCATTGGGATCTGTTCTGGTAGAGGTATGACCTGCACAAAGAGGACGGGGTACGCCTGAACCCAAGGGGGACCCATATCCCTGGGGGCAGTTTTGCTATAGGGGTTGAGGAGGGTTTAATCTAATTTGGCAGGAGATGAGAACTGAAGTGATAGGACTCGGTGGAGTAGTTGGTGTACAACTAGATGCAGTGTGTAGTGAGACTGTGAGGAAGGACAGGTAGATGACAGGGCAAAATTGCAGTCAGTGATATGAATTAAAATATGATGGGATCACAATCAAAAAGAGGGTCATGAATACAGCACTGAAGGAATTATATTTGAATGCAACACAGTAGGCGGAATAAGGTTGGTGGGGTGACATGGTAGCATAGTGGTTAACATAACACTTTACAGTGCAGGTGACTTGGGTTCAATTCCCACCGCTGCCTGTAAGGAGTTTGTACGTTCTCCCCATGACTGCGTGGGTTTCCTCCCAGTGATCCAGTTTCCACCCACAGTTCAAAGACATACCTGTTGATTGGTCATTGTAAATTGTCCTATGATTAGGCTCAGATTAGATCGGGGGATTGCTGGGCGGCCTGGCTGGAAGGACCAGAAGGGCCTATTCTGCACTGTATTTCAATAAATAATCAACTAAACTTGGTAGATATTGGCAGATATGATGTTACTGGCATCTCTGAGTTGTGGCTGAAAGAAGATCAAAGTTGGGAGCTTAACATCCAAGGATACACATTGTATCGAGAGGACAGGCAGGTACGCAGAAGGGGTGAGATAATTTTATTTGTGGACCATGAAATCATATCCTTAGAAAGAGGGGACATAGGATCAGAAGGTGTAGAATCCTTGTGGGTAGAGTTAGAAAACTCTAAAGATAAAAAGACCCTGATGGGAATTATATACAGGCCAGCGAAGAATAGCCAGGAAGTGGGCTACAAATTACAACAGAGATGGAAAAGGCATGTAAAAAGGGCAATGTTACAATGATCATCGGGGATTTCAATATGCAGGTAGATTCGGAAAATCCGGTAGGTGCTGGATCCCAGAAGAGGGAATCTGTAGAATGCCCACAAGATAGCTTTTTACTGCAGCTTGTGGTTGAGAATGGCAATTCTGGAGTGAGTGTTGTCTAATGGCCTGATAGAAATATCTTAGATGATGAGAAGTGTAGGTAGATAGAATCTTCTTTCCATGACTGGGATAGGAAAGACAAGAGGTCATGGGTTTTAGGTTTAAGGTGAGAGGAAATATTTTAAAGGTCATTTGAGGGTAAAGTTTTTTTTAACAGAATTGTTAGGAAGAGGTGAATCCCATTCACTATGTTTAAGAGACTTTTAGACGCACTTAAATAGGCAAAACATAGAAGGTTACAGACTTAGGGTGAGCAACTGGGATTAATGTGTATGTGCAGAAATGCTGGCCCATACATAATGGGGCAAAGGGCCCGTTTCAATGCTGTATAATTCTATGATTGAGAAAGTCCATTAGAGTGGCTATTTAGAATACTCAAGCACAATGTTACATTAGGAACTACTCTACCAATTTACAGCTCATACTTAAACTCCGGAGACTGTTAGGTAACAAAGAAGGAAATGGACCAGACAGGTATTAAAAATAGCCATGTTTAATATTTGTAGCAGCTTTATTAAAGCAGTTTAATTTTAATAATTTGCTATTCATCACTTAATTCAATCTAAAATCAAGCTGACAACTATATGTAATTCGGTAAAATCAGTTGGACAAGCTGCATCGTATATCAAGTGAACTCTCCTGAATACAGAAAATATGTTTGTATGTTTGGTTCTCTAGATCACATAAGCTTTATAGTATGTTAAACTTAGTTAAGACAAGTTATGTTAATGTAGCAGTTTTAAAGTAACAAAATATTCCAAAGTGTTTCACAAGAGGGTTAATTAACAAAAATTAACCTTGAACTATGTAAGTGACATTAGGATGAATGACCAAAAATATGGTCAAAGAATTAAGAGAGATGAAGAAATTCAGCAAGTAACATCCAGAGAGGTCGTGGATTTCACTAGCAGAGAGAATTCAATAGGAGTTATTTTAACTTACTAATATTGCAATCATTACTCTTTTTAAAATGGTGAACTGATACTATTTCAGAATCAGGCTTATTATCGCTGGTATGTGTCGTGAACTTTGTTAACTTAGCAGCAGTTCAATGCAATACATAATATAGAAGAAGAGGGAAAAATAATAATAACAAATTAAATAAGTAAACCAATTAAAGTATATGTATATTGAATAGATTAAAAATGATGCAAAAAAACAGAAATTATATATGTTAAAAAAGTGAGTTAGTGTTCATGAGTTCAATGTCCATTTAGGAATCGGATGGCAGAGGGGAAGGAGCTGTTCCTGAATCATTGAGTGTGTGCTTTCAGGCTTCTGTACCTCCTACCTGATGGTAATAGTGAGAAAAGAGCATGCCTTGGGTGCTGGAGCTCCGTAATAATGGACGCTGCCTTTCTGAGACACCGCTCCCTGAACGTGTCCTGGGTACTTTGTAGGCTAGTGGCCAAGGTGGAACCAACCAACTACATGCTTCTTTTGGTCTTGTGCAGTAGCTTTCCACCCCCCCCCCCATACCAGACAGTAATGCAGCTCATCAGAGTGCTCCCCACAGTACATCTATAGAAGTTTTTGAGTGCATTTGTTGACATGCCAAATCTCTTCAAACTCCTAATCAAGTATAGTTGCTGTCTTGCCTTCTTTATAATTGCATCGATATGTTGGGACCAGGTTAGATCCTGAGAGATCTTGGTCTAAAGCCGTGTGGAGAGCCATTGAGACTGCATCTGCCATTAACCTATTGCAAATTGCAATGGGTCCAGGTTCTTGCTGAGGCAGGAGTTCAGTCTAGTCATGACCAACCTCTCAAAGCATTTCATCACTGTCGATGTGAATGCTACCGGGCGATAGTCATTAAGGCAGCTCACATTATTCTTGCAACACACACAAAATGCTGGTGGAACACAGCAGGCCAGGCAGCATCTATAGGGAGAAGACTATAGATGCTGCCTGGCCTGCTGCGTTCCACCAGCATTTTGTGTGTGTTGCTTGAATTTCCAGCATCTGAAGATTTCCTCATGTTCACATTACTCTTCTTAGGCACTGGTATAATTGCTGCCTTTTTGAAACAAGTGGAAACTTCTGCCCATAGCAGTGAGAGGTTGAAAATGTCCTTGAATACTCCCGCTAGTTGGTTAGCACAAGTTTTCAGAGCCTTACCAGGTACTCCATTGGTACCTTCCACCTTGTGAGGGTTCACCCCCTTTAAAGACAGCCTAACATCGGCCTCTGAGATGGAGATCACAGGGTCACCAGGTGCAGCAACAATCTTCACAGCTGCAGTTGTGTTCTCCCTTTCAAGCATAGAAGGTATTGAGTTCATCTGGTAGTGAAGCATTGCTGCCATGCAGGCTATTGGGTTTTGCTTTGTAGGAAGTAATGTCTTGTAAACCCCTCCAGAGTTGTTGTACATCCAATGTCACCTCCAACCTCATTTGAAATTGTCTCTTTGCCCTTGAAATAGCCCTCTGCAAATCATACCTGGTTTTCTGGTACAGACCTGGATCGCAACAGACCTAGCCTTCAGCAGACAACGTACCTCCTGGTTCATCTGCGGCTTTTGATTTGGGAATGTACAGTAAGTCTTTGTAGGCACACACTCATCCACACAGGTTTTAATGAAGTTGGTAACAACTGCAGCTTTCTCATCCAGGTTCGAAGATGAATCCCTGAATACAGTCCAGTCCACCGATTCAAAGCAGTCCTGTAGGCGCTCCTGTGCTTCCCTTGTCCATATCTTCTTGGTCCTCACTGCTGGTGCTGCAGTCTTCAGTCTCTGCTGATACTCAGGGAGTAGAAGTACAGCCAGGTGATCAGACTTCTCGAAGTGAGGGCGTGGAATAGCATCATAGGCATTCTTGATGTATGTAACAGTGGTCCTGTGTGTTGTTTCCTCTGGTATTGCAAGTGATCTGTTGATGGTAACTGCTTAGTGATTTTTTCAGACTGGCCTGGTTAAAATCTCCTAAAATGATGGTGAAGGCGTTAGGGTGTGCTGTCTTGTGCATGTTGATCCCATTACTCTGATCATCTAAAGCTTGACTGACATTGGCCTGAGATGGAATGTATACCACTACTAAAATGATCCCAGAATTCTCCCATGGACGACACTTAACTGCGAGATATTCTAGGACTGGTGAGCAGAATTGGGACAGCACTGATATATTTGTGCATGAAGAAGGGTTGATCATGAAGCGTACTCCTCCACCTCTGCTTTTGAGAGTCTCTATATAGATCCATCCTGACAGTATCCTATTTTTCTAAAATTTACAAAATAAGTTAGCAATTATTGCTTCTTCTTAGCAGTTGAAAACCTCCTCACCTACATTGAAGGCCTTTGTTCAGAAAAGAATGCTTTCACAATGCATTTTAAATGATAGTTCACTTTGTTTACTTTCATAGTTTATAATAATCAAATAATGCCATGAGACCCAGGAGAGTTTCTTTGGGGGTAGTGGAGAGTGATGGGTGAGAAATTATACCATACAGGTCTGGTGTAAATAAATATCTGTGACTTTACAGGAGGTAACATAGATCAGCTCACCCTTTGGTCATTAACCCATCACTGTGCATTATACAGATTTTCATTTATATGTTTTCTTTTACAAATCCTTTGTTAATGAATTTAGTTAAATAACATAAAACAATAGGTTAAATATTTATAAACTGCATTATTTGTTCATTATAAGCTATGAATGTAAACTAAGTGGACTATCACTTAAAATGCATTGTGAAAGCATTTTTTGACTTATAACTTGAGGTTCCTGATAACCTCTGAAGAATTAGAGACTGTGGGTAGGTAGGGACCAGGGATGGAATGTTAGTTGACAACTAAGTGTTAATTTCTACCACATCATATTCAATCTACAACATCAGCTCCAGTAATGAGCAGATGATGTCAACCAAGTTTATGTTTCCTGCAATATTACTATTATGTCTTGACTGAATTCTTTTCTTATAACGTTCAAGATTATTTCACGCCAATTACATTTTAGTGGTATGCCCAGTAGGCTGATGTTAACCAGAAATAATAATAATAATCCTGTTTTAGAGTCAAAGAATACCACAAATTATATTATGACAGATCAGTTATTACAGATAGGGCAATCCATAATAACCGTCAGGATGTGATTATACAAGATAAACAAGCAAGAACAGCTTATTTAATAGATACAGCCGTTCCAAACACACATAACTTACAAAAATCGATAAGTGAAAAGCACCAGAGATATGCTGAATTAAAAGAGGATATCGAAAGAGTTTGGTACATGAACAGGATATACATTGTCCCTTTAGTAATATCTACAACTGGTGTCATTCTAAAGTCACTACACAGTAGCATTAAACAATTAGGGCTATACAGCAATATCTATGGAAAACTTCGGGAAGCCACTGTACTAAACACTACTAAAATTGTCCGAAAGTTCCTAGCAATTAATAAATGAAGGTGTTTGGCTACGCCTGCACCTCAAGTTTTACCAACTTTAGCTGAGAGATAATAATATTTTTGTATTTATAGAGAACTCTTCATTGTTATGTACCCATGACACGTGACAGTGGTACCCTTGTCACATGACAGGGGTTGAAGCTATACTGGACTTGAGGTAATGGTCTTGTGATGGTGGAGTGATGTCATTTTTCCGCCAGTAGAGGTCATGTGACAGGTTTTTTTACAGGGTATAAAAGGAAGGCCTGTGAGGAGGGGCAGTTCGTGGCTGGATTTGCCAAGTTGACTTCATGCCACTGCATGATTTAATGTTATGATGCAGTTTAGTTGAAAGATGAAGTTTTATCTAATGCCTAAAGTTTAAAAGGTCATTGCCAGCAGTTTCTTTATAATACTACTAATTGAGAATCAGTGGAGAGTGAAGATCGGAGTTCGGGAGTTAAAAGATCGAGGAGAGTCGATTTCGACCATGAAACTGATTCGACCTTGTTTGATCCTCATTCAGAAGGAATTCGTTGACTGTGCTCATGTTAATCCCTGTGAATAGCAGAAAGGATTGAGTACAGTGTTGTAAAGGAAAGGTCAGTGCCTTTAAGCCGTTACATTTCATCTTTGTAAAATTCTTTGTGGGAAAAGTAATTCGACTGGGAATTGCAACAACACGACGTGAAAGAGAATTTAAATCGTCTTAAAAAGTCTCTCCCTTAAATGGACTGTAAGCATTTTGAACTTTTGCAATACTACTTTGAAGAACTGTTTTTGCAACATCGCTTTAAGAACTGTTTAAGCTTCCTTGCTTTAAGAGCTGTTTAAGCTGCCGCATAGTAGCTGATTTCCGGTTACGTTAGTGATTTGTTTACTTTTGGGGGGTTTGTTTTCAGTGTTTAATAAACGTGTTATTTGTTATAAAAAACCCTGCCTCACTCATACATTTATTGTTACTGAATCCGTAACATCATACAGACAATGTAGTTCGAAATGCTTTACAATGGGATAAAGTGCGCATGAAAATAAAATTAAAAATAAGAATAAAAGACAAAAAGATATAGATAAAAACAAGTTAAATAAATTCAAAGTAACTTTATTATCAAAGTACATATTTGTCACTGTGTTCAATCCTGAGATTTTCTTGCAGGCATACTCAAAAATCCAGTAACCATAATGGAATCAATAAAAGACTGTAGTAAACAGGACAGTCAACCAGTGCCACGGACTGTGCAAGTAGAAAAGAATAATAACAACAACAAACGTTCCGAACATGAGATAAAGAGTCTTTGAAAGAGAGTCCATAGTTTGTGGTAAACAGTCCAGTGATGTGGCAAGTAAGATAGAGTGGAACTATCCCCTCTGGGTCAATATAATGCAAGCAATTTGTTTACTGAATGTTTGCTTTGAAATTCTCATTAAATTCAGTCCATTGATTGCTGAAATCTCCAGCCACTTACTACACGTTCTGATTCAGAATGTTAAGGTTGACAATAAATTTATTATCGAAGTGCATGTATGTCACCATTTACAACCCTGAGATTTTTTTTGCAGGCTTACTCAGTAAAGCCATAATAGAATCAATGAAAGAACTCACCAACTTGGGTGTTTAACCAATGTGCAAAAGACACAAACTGTGCAAACACAAAAAGAACAAAGTAATAATAATAATAATAAATAAATAAGTATTTAGAACATGAGATGAAGAGACCATGAGAGTTAGTCCATAGGTTGCGGGAACATTTCAGTGATGGGTTAACTGAAGTTGAGCGAGGTTATCTCTTTTGGTTCAAGAGCCTGATGGTTGAGGGGGAATAACTGTTCCTGAACCTGGTGGTGTGAGACCTGAGGCTCCTGTACAATTCTTCCTGATGATAGCAGTGAGAAGGGAGTGTGAAGTGGGTTGCGGGTGTCCCTGATGGTGTATGCTGCTTTTCTGCGACAAAGCTTCATGTAGATGTGCTTAATGGTGCGGAAGGTTTTATGCATGATGGGCTGGGCCGTATCCACTACTTTCTGTAGAATTTTCTAGTCAAGGGCATAGTTGTTTTCATGCCAGGCTGTGATGCAGACAGTCAATATACTCTCCACCACACATCTATAGAAGTTTTTCAAAGTTTTAGATGTCATGTCAAATATTCACAGGCTCCTAAGGAAGTAAAGGCACTGCCATGCTTACTTTGTAATTGCATTTGTGTGCAGGGCCCAAGACAAATCCTCCAAAATGAGAACACTGAAGAATTTAAGGTTGCTGACACTTTCTATCTTTGATCCTCCAATGAGGCCTGGCTCATGAACCTCTGGTTTCCTCCTCCTGAAGGCAATAATTAGCTCCTTGGTCTTATTGACATTGAACGAATTGTGTTACCATTGTGTCAGGGTCTTACATACACTAGGCCAATGCAGGTTTAAAGGGAAAACTTGCAGAAATGCAACAAATTAGTGGACAAACAAAGAGAATGTAGGGCAGACAAAATAAATGGACTGCACGGAGAAGAGTAAAAACAATCACGTTGTGAGCACTAATCTGCATGTTGTTGATGAAAATGATGTTAATGATGAGAGTGAAACAGGGCTGGGTACCCTTGAGATTTACAATGTGGAAACTAATAAGAGACAAAGCTTACAACAGAAGTGAATGGCAAATTAATTAAAATGGAATTAGTCATTTCACAAAATGAGTCTGAATGGCATTTCAAAGATACTGAACTGCAGCTGTCCAATTAAGAACTTCTACTGGAGAAAAGATAACTACTGTGGGAATGACATTCATAACAGTGAAATACAGCAAATGATAAGCCACATTGGGCTTGTACATGGTTTTAAAAAAAAAGCAGGGAGGTCAGAATTGTGGGGCTGTGATTGACTGAGACAACCATAACTTGATTGTGCTTTTTAAAAACCAAAACACTATTTGCATGCTACATCCCGTGCAAGAGAGACAACTGAAAACAAATTAAGAAAGGTACTGGAGTGTTCAAGGGTGGCTTTGGAAAATTCAAGCAGATCAAAGGTAAAATAGTGTTGATTAAAAAACCACACCCATGGGTTACAAAGCCTGTCCAGTTCCTTATATCATTCGTGATGAGGTAGCCAGTGAGCTAGATCACATGGAGGCTGCAGGAATTCTTCCCAAGGTTGAGTGCTTGGAAAGGTTTAGGACAGAACTGGACCACTCTCGTATAGAGTGGAGATTGCATCTGATGTCATCTGGAGGCAACATATCGATCAGTTGAGGAGAGAGGAGTCAGTTGTTAGAGAAGAAAGTTTTCCAGAGCTGTCAGAAATGCTTCCTACAGTCCCAGACTCCACTCCTACAGCTTCTCCAGAGGAAACACAAGAACCTGAGATTGTTTTTTAGCCACAAGTCTCCCCAGTGAAGCAGGGTGACCCTATCCCTCCCCCATCAGGAGAGACATTATGCCACAAAAGTAAGAAATCCTCCTCAGCGAGGAATAGGCCTGAATGGGACAATTTAAATTTTAGTATGCTGTGGCTGTCAATATAGTAGTTGTATAATATAGTATACTCTATTATATATTTTTCTTTATTAAGATGCACACTATATGGAGTTGGAGTTTATAGCTAAGCAGAGAGGAGTGTAGTGTATTCAATATTTGAGGAATATTGTACATATATTGTTTGATTAAGCATTCTTTGTTTACATAATTCATTATGGGTTATATGTAAGAAGTGTGTGAATGGCATATGTCAGTACACCACCACATCATATGTGAGCACTCACTAAAGTAAAGCTAAGTAGACAAGTTATCCTGGGCTCCTGTGTTTTTTCTTCAATTCATTTCTGTAGTTACAAACCATTACAGCAGCCATTCCAGAAGTCAGAGAAGACAAGGTGTGATCATTATCAGGTTCAACTGAGATGTACAATTGTGTGTCATTTGAATAACTGTAGAAATAAAGTTTGTGCTCTCTAGTGGTGTCTTCTAGGGGAAGCCAGTGCAAGTTGAAGAGTAGGGAACCAAAACAGCTTCCCTGAATAACACTGAAAGGTGTATTGTATCTCTTGGAAAACTGGTCCTCAAAACAGACGAAAAAAATTCTCTCTAAGATGTATGAGCAAAACCAGTTAGGGCACTACCAGAGAGTCCAACCCGGTTCCCAGGGTGTACCAGGGGAATGTTGTAGCCTATTGTGTTGAAGGCAGCACTTAGATTGAGAAAAATTAGAATGGAGGTTCTGATTGCAAGAGTGAACCATTCCATGTGTAATTACTTTTATGAACACGAAAAACAACTCCAATAGATGCAGATTCCTGTCTGAAGAGTCCACAGAGTGAAACAGGTTAAGTAGGTACAGTACTGTACAGAAGTAGTAGGAACATATATATAGCTAGGGTGCCTAAGAGTTTTGATCAGTACTATATTTGAGAACGTGGAGTGGAAAGTGAGTTTATAAATCTGGTGGGAGCAAAGGACATTGGGAATAGCCAGGGTGAAGCACCATGGGAGGGGTGTAGACAGGTGACAAAGAAGGAGTGCCAGGGATGGGGGCTGGTGCAGATGCAGAGATGTCTAGCCCTGATACACCAAGCAAGGTCATTTGATTCCAAACAGTTGGTGTCTTGATCATTACGGTATCTCTCTGGTGCTTCCTGCTCCCTCCCTTCCCCTTTTTCTAATCATGATTTCTCTCTCCCTGCCTCCCTTCCCACTCTCAGTCCAAAATAGAGACCAATATTAGAATCAATACATTGAAATGCATAAAATCACTGCAGTACTATGCAAAGGTCTTAGGCACCCTAGCTATATATAGAGAGAGCTATTGCCCTAGCTCTAGCCCTATATAGCCCTAGCACTATATACAGAATGAGCATTACAGTTTGTCTTATCATCTAAAATCAGAATGCCCTATCATCTAAAATCAGAATGCCCTATCATCTAAAATCAGCATCCCCATCATCTAAAATCAGAATGTCCTATAATCTAAAATCAGAATGCCCTATCATCTAAAATCAAAATGTCCTGTCATCTAAAATCAGCATGCTCCATCATCTAAAATCAAATTGTCCTATCATCTAAAATCAGAATGCCCTATCATCTAAAATCAGAAAGTCCTGTCATCTAAAATCAACATGCTCCATCATCTAAAATCAAATTGTCCTATCATCTAAAACCAGATTGCCCTACCATCTAAAATCAGAATGCCCTATAACCTAAATTCAGAATGTTGTATCATCTAAAATTAGCATACCACATGTCTGTAAGTGCTGTGATATTTTACACTGCACATAGCTTCTGGAAATTTGACGGGATGCAGTAGCTTCTTGGGGCATATGGGATCTTAGTAAATGCAGGAAAAAACCATGAATCTATTTAACTCAGATTTTTATGAACTTAATAGTGATAAGCAGAAATGAGGAAGGGCAATATGGAGTGCAGAAAAACGGTTAGAGTGGGGAAGAGAAGTTTGTCTGAAAGAAAATAAAAGAAAGAGTCTGCAATAGTAATATACTCTACGTGGCCACTTGATTAGATACATCTGTACATCTGTTAATGTATCTGTTAATACAAATATCTAATCAGCCGATCTTGTGGTATCACCTCAATGCATAAAATAATAATTCATGGTAAAGAGGTTCAGTTGTTGTTCAGACCAAACATCAAAATGGGGAAGAAACGTTGGTGACAGGCGGCATGGTTTCAGTATCACAAACGCTGCTGATCTCCTGGAACTTTCAAGTTTACAGAGAATGGTGCGAAAAGCAAAAAAAACGGCAGTTCTGTGGGTGTAAATCCTTAGTTACTGAGAGTGGTCAGAGGAGAATGGCCAGACTGGTTCAAGCTGACAGGAAGGCAACAGTAACTTAAATAACCACGTATTGCAACAATAGTTTGCAGAAGAACATCTCTGAATGCACAACATTTCAAACCTTGAGGAGGATGGGTTGCAGCAGCAGATTTAGTGGGTACAGAATGTACCTAATACAGTGGTCATTGGGAGTAAACCTACATGTGCCTCGGACATGAAGTTTTTGATATCTGCATTTATTCATCCTGACCTGAAGCTATGGTTTGGGTGCAAAAAATGATTTGTGTGCACAGCTCTTCCACTGGTTTAATAGTACATTTGAGACCACCATGCTTTGTTTGACTAATAATGCCTATTACATTTTGGAAACAAAATACAGAAGATTGCAAAACTCTTAGCAAACCAAAGTAGAAATGCTTAGTAGTACCTGTGAATACTGTAATGGGCACCATGCTGGTTGAGTGCTAGTTAGGTGGCAAGCTTTGAACTGAAGCAGGTATGGCACTGGAAGCTATTTCAAATAAACATACAGATTCAGGCTAAGAATGTCTGTCAGAGCTCAAACTGATGATGGGCAGGGACCCAATGGCTGCCTCCATGACAATGTTTAATCCTGACTGCTTTCTCCATCATTATAGAGAAAGCAAAGTTACAATGTGGACTTCTGTCCTGGGGTTAAAAGACAGCACTTTAGTTGTTCAAAATTTAATTGTACTGAGAATGAACAGTAAATGTAATATTTGAGCTTGTGTTCCAATCCAACGGTCACAGCTCATCCAAATGAAAATTGGCTCTGCTTTAGACAAGTTGCACTTACGATTTGTGAGTTGTCCACATACAATTCATAGCTCGTGTCTATGTTCCTCAGAAATGACAGACACCATGAAAAAAACACAATAGAAATTCAAGTAAATGAAAAAGATTAATTCTCTTTCCAAGCAGAATTCCAATGCTAATGTTTAGAAGAACACTTTGCCAATCACTTTGAACATTGAAAACATGAGTACTGAGCAGTTCTGTCATAAGTTGCAATTCCCAGATGTTTCCTCTTTACTGTGAATTGCAGATCTAAAAGAACAGGAGCAGACCTTCACCTATGCCAAGTTCACTGAATGTATTTGATACCACGTCCAAGAAATAGAGAGGGAAAGCATTAGTCATGCTCATTATCCAGAGCAGATGTGTACATTATTATTATGTTATTGTATGAAAAATCATTCTGGTCATCATCTGACAGGCATCCTAACATTCCCATATTGCTTCTATAAAGAAACAGCGTATATAAACCTTTCTGCCTATGGAGGTAGCATGAACAGTAAATGACTTTTACTCATCACCCTTGCTGCAAAAGGTTCAGCAATATGTTGTATGCACACCTGAAAGGGTATTTAAAAGAAACTCAAAATTAAATTGCAACACAAACACTAGAGAAATTCGAAATGCTTCTTATTTCATAAAGCTAAGCATTTTGAAAGAGAATTCATTTGAAATATTTTATATGTTTCCAAAATCTTTCAAGGCTCGGACATGTCCAAAACATATGAATTAGTGTGGCTACTCCATTAGTACATCTATCATAGTAGGGGGAAATATCTGTGTAGAAACGAGAGAGCTTGTCTTTAGATATATGGACTCTATGAAGATGTATTTCAAACTTTTTCTGTTAGTTTTAAGCTAACAGAAAAACTAACTCAATGTTAGTTTTAAGCCCAATCCCTCGGCTGCCATGTTTGGTATTGTTGAGGATAGTATTACAAAACTGAAGCCATCTAATTTGCGGGCATTGGCCTTTATGTCTCTTATGGCCAGGAGGGCGATCTTGCAGAAGTGGAAGGAGGCTGCCCCGCCCACTCTTGTTCAATGCCTTTCTGGAGTTATGTTGTGCCTTGATCTAGAGAAGATTCGTTGTTCGATTTCTGATTCTAAGCATGACATTCTAATGTTATGAGGACCCTTTCAGAGTTACTTTCATAATCTTTGAACTGTTATTAAAGTATTGATCTGAGCCATTATTATTATAATATTATATGGTAAGGTATTTTTTTTTATTTTTTTTCACCAACCAGCTCATTTTGGTAGTGGGGGTAGATTTTTTAATAAAATACTATTATTCTATTTTATTTCATTTCATAATTCAATCTTTTTTTCTACATGATTGATTTGGAATATGGGATACTGTGATCACATTACTGTGATTTAAATGTAATGTAATTTGTATTACTTGTATTCCTATGAATTTTGTAGTTGTATTCATACAATTCATAGAATGTTAATAAAAATATTGAAAGAGAAATATTTTATATGCTTGCAGATGGTTAGGAGTACAATAATCAGCAATATACAATAATTTCAATGGTAAGATCATATAAAAGTCTTATTTTGCTGACTATTTGGTTAGAACTTTGAGCACAGAACCATAGAAAAGAAAGAGAGTGTTTTAATTTATCCAGCACCCTTCATAAGCTAGGTGCTCTAAAATGCATTACAGCCAGAAAGGTACTAATGAGGTGTAGCTACTGTTGTAACCGTGGAAAAGGTGCATTTTGTAAGATCACCCGAACAGCAGCAGCTCATTGTGATAATTATCTGATCTATTTTGAGTAATGTTGATTACAGCTTGGTCCAGGACATTGATAAATAGCATTCTTCTTCTACAGAATTGTACAGTGTGGATCTTTTGTCATTTATCTGAAAGAACAGACAAATCAGGGCCTCCTTTCAAAGTGACTTCTTGACGAGTGAGCCCTTCCACATTAAAGTGTCAAATACATTTGGTGCTCAGGACTCTGTAGTTAGGACTGGAGTGCACAATCTTCTGAGTCAGAAATGAGGATGCAACCAACTGAACAAAGGTCAATAAAGAGGTACAGAGGCCTTTATTTTAAAGTTATTTTACCACAGATTAGAAAAAATTTAGCATGATAGATATAATATTGTGCATCTATAGAGCACAATATTCTATTTATTAATTATAATAAACAGTAGAATTAAAGATTTTAGTACAAACTTGGTACGCACTGATCAAATACACAGTCACAAGGCTCCACTGCTGCAGAAACAGTTATTAGCTATGGTTTCCAGATGACACATGACATGATTGAGTAATGGATGACTAGGATGTTTCTGCATCCTGATTAGATGCAACTAAAGGAAAGCCTGAATGCTATCAAGGCATGATATTTGAAAGTACAGTAACTATTTTGATCGTTATATGCAACAGCCCTGAACTACTTTTAAAGTTTGTATTAATAATTTTTGCTTACCTGCCATGCCTCAACTTTTTTTATATCCGCACATGATCCATTTGCAAAAATCCCCTTCCCAGGAGTGCAGGAATAGATGTCCTGCAGAGCGTGAGCAATGGAATACACTGCCACGTAGACATTATATGAAATCCGGAGGTGAGTATAATCCAGGTATGGAGTCTCTACACTCGTGATATTTTCTTCTCCAGTGCATGGGCGCCTTAATGTTGTCCTTCGGGAGTGCCCAGTTTTAGCACTGTTGTCATGCAATCCTAATCTATGGGATGGTGTTTTGGAATTTTTCAGCTGTGTTAGAGACTCCTCGGTGAAGTAGCAGTTAAATGTCTCTTCCCAGAATTCCTTGACAAATCCATTATCAGAGGATCTGCTGGGATGAACCTGCTTTAAAAACTCATGGAATCCAGGGATGCGTCCTGCTCTTAGTGCAAATCCGATGGTTCCACCGACAACATGGAAGTATTCTGGTTTGGCTATCAGTGAGGAGCTAGCCCATGCTTCACTTGCCAGCCATATTCTATCAGTTATATTTCGTCGAACTATCTCTTGTATGAGTGGTTCCAAGTCAGGGCCATTTGAAAAGACAACAATTACTTTGGCTGAGGAATTCTGAATAACATCTGCAATGAACTCCAGCTCTTTCTGTGTATAGTACTGAGAAATCAACTCACTAAAGTCAATGCAGATGTCTCTCTTAACAGCCTCTTCTCGAAACTTATCTATTCCGGGACGGCCATAGTCATCGTCGGCCGCAAGAGTTCCCACCCAGTTCCACTGGAAATGCTCGATAATCTCGGCCATTGCTGTGGCCTGTTGCTCATCGTTGGGGATCGTGCGAAGGAAAGCCTTGTACTCGTTTTTGTTGCTCAGGAGCCTGCTTGAAGAGGCATAACTAACCTTCAATACAAACACATTTGTCAGCAGTGTTCAATTCTGTAAAAGTTAAACAATATTAAAATCAACACTTCAGTGTTAGGGTTGGGGCATTTGATTCATATTGACCGACAACTTGAAAAACTGATACTTCAAGAGTTCAATCTACCTTAAATATACAGTTATGATATTAAGACAACATTACAGTTTGGGATATAGATAGTGCTGAGTTTCATTTCAATAGTTCCAATAGTTCAATAGCTCCATTTAACATCAGAGAACGTATACTATATATAACCTGAAATTCTTGTTCTTCACAAGCGTCCACGTAAACAGAAGAGTGCCCCAAAGAATGAGTGACAGTAAAAACGTAAGAACCCCAAACAATAACCAATGATTTACAACCAAAGTTCCGTAACACACATCAGGGGAAATTAACTTCAAGAAAATAAAGGAATTGAGTGTTACTTTCTCGTTGGACTTGATTAAACTTCCAAGAATATTCCTTATACATTACTCTGAGGATTTTCTTGCATTTTGAAGTCTCCAATGAATATTTGAAGTTTTAAGGGAATTTGAATTTGGTAAATGTCCACTAAGTCTAAATTAACTGCAGCTCTCATATAGTTTTAATAAAGAAAATTGTCTAAGCACAGATCTTAGTACACATTTGTTCCAGCAAATTGCCTCTCTGCCAAGCTTTAGCAGTGGAAATCCAGGAAAGTTTACCCAAAATATGATCCATTTTTGTTAACTGAAACATGTTTTGCTTCCACGTGAGATGGGTTCAGTGGTCACAATAAGCCTGCTTGCATTTACCCTTTTTATACCCCTCATAATTTTGTATACCTCTAGCAGGTCTTTCAATCTTTATGTTCCAAGGAATAAAGTCCTAACCTATTCAATCTTCCCTTATAACTCAGGTCCTCCTGTCCCAGCAACATATTTGTAAATTTTATTTATACTCTTCCAACCTATTTACATCTTTCCTGTAGGCAGGTGACCAAAACTGCACACAGTACTCCAAATAAGGCCTCACCAATGTCGTAAACAACTTCAACATAACGTCCCATCTCCTGTATTTGATACTTTAATTTATGAAGGCCAAGTGCCAAAAAGCTCTCTTTACGACTCTATCTACCTGTGACGCCACTTTCAATGAATTATGGACCTGTATTCCCAGAAGCCTTTGTTGTACCACACTCCACAGTGTCCTACCATTCACTACCCAGGTTGGTCCTATCTTGTTGCTTGTACTTAGCAGCATTAAATTCCATTTACCATTTCTCAGCCATTTTTCCAGCTGGTCCAGGTCCTGCTGCAAACTCTAATAGCCTCCCCCACTGTCTGCTACTCCCCCAATCTTGGAGTCATCTGCAAATTCGTTGATTCCGTTAACTACATTATTATCCAGATCATTGATATAGATGATAACCAACAATGGACCCAACACCAATCCCTCCAGCACTCCACCAGTCACAGGCCCCCAACAGAGAGCCAACCACTCTCTGGCTTCTCCCACAAAGACAATGTCTAATCCAATTTACTACCTAAACTTGAATGCCGAGTGACTGAAATTTCTTGATCAGTCTCCCCTTTTGATCAGGATCTTGTCAAGTGCCTTGCTAACTTCCATGTAGACAGCATCCACTGCCTTGCCTTCATCAACTTTTCTGGCAAACTCCTCGAAAAATTCTATAGGATTAGCTAGGCATAACCTAGCATGCACAAAGCCAAGCTAACTATCCTTAATCAAAATACTCACTTATCTGGTTGCTCAGATATCTTCCAATAATTTTCCCACCACTGATGCCAGGCTCACTGGCCTATAATTTCCTGTTTTTTTTAGAGCCTTTCTTGAATTGCAGACAGGACCAGAAGACTATATGCATGTAAGATATCGGAGCAGAATTAGGACATTTGGCCTATTGAGCCTGCACCTCCATTTCATCATGGCTGATCCACTTTCCCTCTCAGCCCCCATCTCCTACCTTTCCTCAGTATTTTCTTCATGCCCTAATGAATCAAGAATCTATCAACCTCTGCCTTAAATATACTTAAAGACTTGGCCTCCACAGCTGCCTGTGGTAAAGAATTCCACAGATTCACCACTCTCTGACTAAAGAAAATCCTCCACATCTCCATTCCAAAATTGACACCCCTCTATTCTGAGGATGTGTCCTCTGGTCTTAGATTCTCCCAGCATAAGAAACACCCTCTACCCTTCTGCTCCGTCAAGGCCTGTCACCATTCAATAGGTTTCAATTAGGTCATCTGTCATTCTTCTGAATTCTTGCATATACAGGCCCAGGGCCATCAAATGCTCTTCATATGACAAGACATTCAATCCTGAATCATTTTTGTGAACCGCCTTTGAAACCTCTCCAGTTTCTCCACATCCTTTCTAAGATAAGGGACCCACAACTGCTCACAATACTCCAGTGCTGTATAAAGTCTCAATATTACATGCTTGCTTTTATTTTCTGGTACTCTTGAAATGAATGTTAATATCAAATTTGCCTTCCTTACCACAGACTCAACTTCAGGGAATTCTGTCCATGGGCTCCCAAGTTCCTTTGTACATCAGAATTTTTGTACTTTCTCTCCATTTAGAAAATAGTCAACTTTTTCATTTCTTTTACCAAAGTGCATGACCATACAATCCCTGATACTTCCTGATTCCATCTGCCACTTCTTTGTACGTTTTCCTAATCTGTATGTCATTCTGTAGACCTTCTACTACCCCAAAACTACCTGTCCTTCCACCTATTGTCATATCATCTGCAAACTTTGCAACAAAGCCATCAATTCCATCATCCAGAATCATTGACACAGAAGGTAAAAAAAAATCAATCCTAATAAAAACTCTTGTAGAACACTACTAGTTACTGGTAGCCAACCAGAAAAGGCTCCATTTATTCCAACTCTTTGCCTCCTGCCAATCAGCCACTGCTTTATCTTTGATAGAATATTTTCTGTAACACCATGGGCTTATAGCTTGTTAAGTAGCCTTATGTGCAGCACCCTGTCAAAGGCCTTCTGAAAATCCAAGTAAACAACATCAACCAATCTTCCTTGGTCTACCTTGCTTGTTATTTCTTCAAAGAATTCCATCAGATTTCATGTCAGGCATGATTTTCCCTTGAGGAAACTATGCTGACTCTAGCCTATTTTATTATGAGATCCCATCCTTAACAATCGACTCCAACATCTTCCCAACCACTGAGGTCAGACTAACTGGCCTATAATTTCCTTTCTTCTGCCTCCCTCCATCTTGAAGAGTGGAGTGACATTTGCATTCTCATTAGCAACATTGTCTATGCTTCAATCCTTTGGTACCTCACCTACTTTTGGTTACTAGTGTGTCCTTTGGCGGTGTCAGTAGATTACCCCATTGCACAGTGAGTCCTGATCTCCACCCATAGCAGGTAACACAGGTGAAAGAAACAGTAAGGATTTTTTTAGTGATCCATACATACAGGTGAATGTGTCATGAACCTTTGTCAAGCCTCAACTGGTTTTCTGTTTTTATAGTTGTAACAAATTAATGGGAACTTAAAAATAAGGAAACTATTTAGCAGAGCTTTTGAAGTTTTTAAAGCTTTAGTAAAACATTTGTGGATTTCTTGTGTGTAAACATCTCTGAACATCTCCCCTAGGCCCAACATATTGATGCAACTATATAGAATGCACACCAGCAGCCATGCTTCTTGGAAGTTTGAGTAGAGTTGGTATGTATGTCATCAAAGACCCCACCAAATTTCTACAGATGTACCATAGAGAGCATTCTGACTCGTTGCATCACCACCTGTAATGGAGGCTCCAATGAACAAGATCAAGAAAAGCTGCAGAGATCTGTAGAGTTGGCCAGCTCCATCATGGGCACTAACTTCCCCAACGTCGAGGACATCTTCAAAAGGCAGTACCTCAAGAAGATGGTGACAATCATTAAGCACTGTACATCAGGGAGGAGGGGAAGAAGACTGAAGATGCATATTCAGCATTTTAGGGACAGCTTCTTCCCCTCCATCATGAGATTTCTGAATGGTCCATGAACACTACCTCATCATTTTGATCCCGTCCCATGATCCTTTCCCTTCTCCAGCTCTGTATCACTTTCGCCAATCACCTTTCCAGCACTTTGCTTCATCCCACCCCCTCCGGTCTACTCCTATCATTTTGCATTTCCCCCTCCCCCCCACTACTTTCAAATCTCTTACTATTTTTCCTTTTTGTTAGTCCTGATGAAGGGTCTCGGCCCGAAACGTCGACAGCGCTTCTCCCTATAGATGCTGCCTGGCCTGCTGTGTTCCACCAGCATTTTGTGTGTGTTGTTGTTTGAATTTCCAGCATCTGCAGATTTCCTCGTGTTTGCTCATCATTTTGCTCTCTTTTTGCATTGTGTGTGTGTGTGTGTGTGTGTGTGTAAAACTTATGGTAATTTCTTAAGCACTGTACTGTTGTACTGTAGTACGGCTGCAAAACAACAAATATCACGGCACATGGAATGATAAATGAAAGGATTACATTTTCCTTCAGCAGTTTCATCCTGACATGACTGAGCAGGCGTGTGGACTTCAGTGAGTTAGACCAGCAGGAAAAATATAAGAAGAAGACAGTTTTATAGAGCAGGCATCAGAGTAGAGGGAGTCAGAGTAGGATAGTTTCGGTTCCACGGGGCTTTGGCGATTTCGGGTGGAGGTGAGGTAAGTTACTTGTGAAGGATAGGAATAGGAAGTATGTTTGTGGTGTTCTGCACAGGGTGTCAGATGTGGGATGTCAGGGAGACTCCCAGCCTCCCGGACTGCCACGTCTGCACTAGGTGCATCAAGCTGAAGCTCCTTAGGGACCGGGTTAGAAAATTGGAGAGGCAGCCTGATGACCTTCGTCTAGTCAGTGAAAGTGAGGAGGTGATAGAGAGGAGCTATAGGCAGATAGTCACACTGGGGCCTTGGGAGACTGATAAGTGGGTAACAGTCAGGAGAGGGAAGGGCAAGAGTCAGTTACTAGAGAGTACCCCTGTGGCTGTCCCCCTTAACAATAAGTACTGTTGGGGGGGTGACCTACCTGGGGGAGGCAACAGTGGCTGTGCCTCTGGCACAGAATCTGGCCCTGTGGCTCAGAAGGGTAGGGAAAGGAAGAGGATGGCATCAGTGATAGGGGACTCAGACAGGTGATCCTGTGGACGCAGGAAAGAAACACGGATGGTAGTTTGCCTCCCAGGTGCCAGGATCCGGAATGATTCAGATAGCATCCAAGATATCCTGAAGTGGGAAGGAGAACAGCCAGAGGTCATGGTACATCTTGGTACCAAGGACATGGTAGGAAAAGGGAGGAGGTCCTGAAAACAGACAACAGGAAATTAGGAAAGAAGTTGAGAAGCAGGACTTCAAAGGTAGTCATCTTGGGATTACCGCCTGTGCCATGCGATAGTGAGTGTAGGAATAGAGTGAGGTGGAAGATAAATGTGTGGCTGAGGGGTTGGAGCAGTGGGCAGGGATTCAGATTTGGGGCAGGTGTGACCTGTACAATAAGGAAAGGTTGCACTTGAATCCTGGGGGACCAACGTCCTGGCAGGGAGATTAGCTAAGGCTATTGCGGAGAGTTTAAACTAGAATTGCTGGGCGGTGGGAACTAAACTAAAGACGGAGGAAGGGGCGGTTGGCTCACAAATAGAGAAAGCTTGAAGACAGTGCGAGAGGGAGGATAGGCAGATGATAGAGAAGGGATGCACTCAGACTGATGGTTTGAGGTGTGTCTATTTTAATGCATGAACAAAATGGATGAGAGAGCATAGATTAGTACTTGGAGCTATGATGTTGTGGCCATTACAGAGACTTGGATGGTTCAGGGACAGGAATGGCTACTTAGAGTGCCAGGCTTTAGATGCTTCAGGAAGGACAGGGAGGGAGGCAAAAGAGGTGGGGGTGTGGCACTGCTGATCAGAGATAGTGTCACAGTTGCAGAAAAGGAGGAAGTCATGGAGAGATTGTCTACTGAGTCTGTGTGGTTGGAAGTTAGAAACAGGAAGGGGTCAATAACTCTACTGGGTGTTTTTTATAGGCCACCCAATAGTAACAGGGACATCAAGGAGCAGATAGGGAGACAGATTCTGGAACGGTGCAATAATAACAGGGTTGTCGTGATGGGAGATTTTAATTTCCCCAATAACGGTTGGCATCTCCTTAGAAAGAGGGGTTTAAGTGGGTGGAGTTTGTTAGTGTGTTCAGGAAGGTTTCCTGACACAGTATGTAGATAAGCCTTCAAGAGGAGAGGCTGTACTTGATCTGGTATTGGGAAATGAACCTGGTCAGGTGTCAGATCTCTCAGTGGGAAAGCATACTGCAGATAGTGGACACAATTCTATCTCCTTTACCATAGCATTGGAGAGGGATAGGAACAGATAAGTTAGGAAAGCATTTAGTTGGAGTAAGGGGAAATATGAAGCTATCAGGCAGGAACTTGGAAGCATAAATTGTGAACAGATATCCTCAGGGAAATGTGGCAAATGTTCAGGGGATACCTGCGTGGCATTCTACATAGGTACGTTCCAATGACAGGAAAAGGATGGTGGGGTGCAGGAACCACAGTGCACAAAAGCTGTTGAGAATCTAGTCAAGAAGAAAAGAAAAGCTTACGAAAGGTTAAAAAAAAACTAACTAATGATAGAGATCTAGAAAATTATAAGGCTAGCAGGAAGGAACTTAAGAATGAAATTAGGAGAGCCAGAAGGGGCCATGAGAAAGCATTGGCAAGCAGGATTAAGGAAAACCCCAAGGCATTCTACAAGTATGTGAAGAGCAAGAGGATAAGACATGAGAGAATAGGGCCAACCAAGTGTGACAGTGGAAAAGTGTGTATGGAACTGGAGGAGATAGCTGAGGTACCTAATGAATACTTTGCTTCAGTATTCACTACGGAAAAGGACCTTGGCAATTGTAGGGATGACTTACAGCAGATTGAAAAGGTTCAGCATATAGACATTAAGAAAGAGGATGTGCTGAAACTTTCGGAAAGCATCAAGTTGGATAAGTCTCCAGGGAGTGGATGAGATGTACACCAGGCGACTGTGGGAGGTGAGGGAGGAGATTGCTGAGCCTCTGGCAATGATCTTTGCATCATCAGTGGGGATGGGAGAGGTTCCGAAGGATTGGAGGGTTGCAGATGTTGTTCCCTTATTCAAGAAAGGGAGTAGAGATAACCCAGGAAATTATAGACCAGTAGTCATACTTCAGTGGTTGGTAAGATGATGGAGAAGATCCTGAGAGGCAGGATCTATAAACATTTGGAGAGGCATAATATGATTAGGAATAGTCAGCATGGCTTTGTCAAGGGCAGGTCCTGCTTTACGAGCCTGATTAAATTTTTTGAGGATGTGACTAAACACATTGATGAAGGAAGAGCAGTAGATGTAGTGTATATGGATTTCAGCAAGGCATTTGATAAGGTACCCCATGCAAGGCTTATTGAGAAAGTAAGGAGGCATTGGATCCAAGGGGCATTGCTTTGTGGATCCAGAACTGGCTTGCCCACAGAAGGCAAAGAGTGGTTGCAGACAGGTCATATTCTGCATGGAGGCTGGTGACCAGTGGTGTGCCTCAGGGATCTGTTCTGGGACCCCTTCTCTTCGTGATTTTTATAAATGACCTAGATGAAGAAATGGAGGGATGGGTAAGTAAATTTGCTGATGACACAAAGGTTGGGGGGTGTTGTGGATAGTGTTGAGGGCTGTCAGATGTTACAGCAGGACATCGATAGGATGGAAAACTGTGCTGAGAAGTAGCAGATGGAGTTCAACCTAGATAAGTGTGAGGTGGTTTATTTTGGTAAGTCAAATACAATGGCAGAATATAGTATTAATGGTAAGACTCTTGGCAGTGTGGAGGATCAGAGCGATCTTGAGGTCTAAGTCCATGGGACACTCAAAGCTGCTGCGTAGGTTGACTCTGTGGTTAAGAAAGCATACAGTGCATTGGCCTTCATCAATCGTGGGATTGAATTCAAGAACCGAGAAGTAATGTCATAGCTATATAGGACCCTGGTCAGACCCCACTTGCAGTACTGTGCTCAGTTCTGGTCACCTTACTTGAGGAAGGATGTGGAAACTATGGAAAGGGTGCAGAGGAGATTTACAAGGATGTTGCCTGGATTGGGGAGCATGCCTTATGAGAATAGGTTGAGTGTACTTGCCCTTTTCTCCTTGGAGTGATGGAGGATGAGAGGTGACCTTATAGAGGTAAATAAGATGATAAGAGGCATTGATCATGTTGATAGTCAGAGGCTTTTTCCCAGGGCTGAAATAGCTAACATAAGAGGGCACAGTTTTAAGGTGCTTGGAAGGAGGTATAGAGGAGATGCCAGGGGTAAGTTTTTCATGTAGAGAGTGGTAAATGCATGGAATGGGCTGTTGGTGATGGTGGTGGAGGCGGATACATTAAGATCTTTTAAGAAACTCCTGGATAGGTACATGGAGGTTAGAAAACTAGAGGGCTATGGGTAACCCTAGATAATTTCTTTAGTAAGTACATGTTCAGCACAGCGTTGTGGGCTGAAGGGCCTGTATTGCGCTGTAGATTTTTTAATGTTTCTATAATAAACCTGATTCTGATTGTGAGACCACAAAATATTTATGGTAAGAGCTGGCAATACTCTGCGGCATTGGAAAAGAGGATTGGGGGCTATAGTTGGGTAGCCTCACACTGAGAATGTAAATGGTTGGTCCGTAGGAGCATTTCCAGCACTTTTGAGTTTTGTTTTAAGGCATTTGTCTGCATCTGCTGTATTTTGCTTCAGCTTTATTTTGTTGTAAAATGTTCTTGCATTGATACTGGTTTTCTGTCCTGAGTACTATCATAAGATTGCACTTTGTGTCAATTAATTCTTTCAGGCCTACAAATGTTGGAAGTAGTTTTGCTCCTGATGCCTTTCCTGACTATTCACTTTATAATCTCACAATCAGCGTCTCACTAAACAGGAGGAAATGTGGATTCATTTCTGGTTTCTTTAATGAAGGAATGGCGGTGACAAAGTCTAAGAAGTATTACTGTCACTGGTATGCTGATTAAATCTCTATGTCTAAGACATTACCGACATAAAGTACAATAATACCTGTAATGTAATGACATTTCCCTCATAGAGATCTTAGGTGCAATTGAACAACTTAGATTATAAGGTCTTATCCTTATAATCTAAGCATGGTGCTTAGGGGATCAGGAAACGACTGCAGGCCTTCACTTGTAACTTACATGTAATTAAATGGAACCATCCTTGTCAAATATACGCACCTGCGGAATGTAAAACAATCCCAAAAGATTGGCTACAGCAGTTGAAATTCCAGATCCTGTTGCTCCCACAACTGCTATAGTGGATGGTATATGATCCGAGCAGTTACAGAACTCATCCAAGTTCAAAGAATCTATTTTATTCTGGGCTACAAAACTCAGTGTTGCTTCCAGAGCTTTGGATACTGTATTGCATGTGTCAAATATCCGATATCCAAGGGTGATATTTGGCAGAAATGTCATACTGTTGTTGATCTCCTCAATTGCAAATATCATTGCCTGCAACCATCGGAATCCTCTAAAATTGTACCTGAAATTAAATGAAAATTGGTTTATTAATTCCCATCCACTCTTTCAACCAGACAGGCTTATAATTATATTGACTCAATTAACACCCCAAGTAGATGCAAGAAAGTGTCTGCTGTGATCAGTACAAGGGCTTATATACTTCCTGCAAAGTTCTCTTCTTGCTTTAATTGGAAAAAAAATGCTGCTTAATTGCTAACATGATTTTATGATGAAGACAAAGTCCTCGTAAAGATTTTTATTAGGTGGTTCCATTACAGACCCTTGAAGCATCAAAGTATTTTGATGCTAGTGTTGAGGACATGGTTATAGACATAGAAGATGCTTAGACAATTACCCTACAAGTCCCACAAGCAATAAACTGATAACATTAAATAATGTTTTTTTAAATGATTTTTAGGCTGTGGACTAAGTGCTGTCCAGTACACCAGGGACAACTTTGATATTCCCTGAAACATAGATGCTTTACTGGCACTAATAGAGGGTAGAGAGGACACACAGGAACCAGTTTAGTGCAGTATGGCCTTATAAGGTCCTGGACTACTAATGCAGATTTTCTGCTCATTCCTGGAATAGGATTTGAATACTCATGACTTGCACGTAGCCTGTTATGAATGAGCCAATGCAAACAATCTACATACATATTCATTTCTGTACTAATGCACAGTGCATTACTATTCTAACTAGTCAATTCAGAACCACCTTTGGAACAAAAAAGAAAAAAGAAAATGGGTTATCAGGTTAATTATACAGAAATTTGTGCATCGTGACCACGAACAAGAATATCTACTTCTTCCTACTCCTAACCTACTGTTGTGAGAAGGTGGACAAGTCCCATCTCCACCTGAATGACACAGAGCATCTCTCCTCCTATTCCCTCTCAAACAGCATTTCCTGCCTGAAATCTTAGACAGAAGTGAATAAAGGAATGTGAAACACTGATGACCAGAGAACTACCAGACTATTGAAGATAGACTGATGAATTAGGAGGCCAGAGTGGGGAAATGAAGAAGAGGGAAGGAGGAGGGGGCAAAATACCAGAAATTGATCTTCATGCCATCAGGTTGGAGGATACCCAGATGGGATATGAGGTGTTGCTCCTCAGACCTGAGAGTGATCTCATTGTGGCAGAAGAGGAGTCTATGGAACAATATGTTGGAATGTGAATGGGGGTAGGAATTGAAATGTTTGGCCACCAGAAAGTTCTGCATTTTGCCAATGGAGCTGAGGTGCTCGACGAAGCAGCCCCCCAACATACGTCAAGGCTGCATCAGATTCACATGTGAGGTGTTGCTTCACCTGGAAGAGGACTGCTTGGAGCCCTGAATGGAGCTGAGGGTGGAGGGAAATGGACAGGTGTAGCACATCTGCCGCTTGCAAAGATGAGTGCAGAAGGTCAAAGATAACACAAGGGAATCACAGAGGAAACAATCTGTACGGAAGGCAGAAAGTGTGGGGTGGGAGGAGGTAAAGATGCGCTTGTGGTGGGGTCCCATTGAAGGTGATGGAAGTTGCAGAGAATGATGCGTTGGATGTGGAGGCTCATGGGGCGGTAGGGGAGGGCAAGAGGAACTCTATCCCTGTGAAGGCATTAGGAAGATAGGTTGAGTGCAGATGTCTGGGAAATGGAAGAGATGTGGGTAAGGGTGGCACAAAAGAAACCCCATTCGTTGAAGAAGAACATCTATGACATCCAGGAAAGGAAAGCTTCATTCTGGGAACAATGAGCCCAGGTGGAGACAGAGAAACTGAGAAAAGGGAATGGCATTTTTACAGGAGGCAGAGTGGGAAAAGGAATAATCAAGATAGCTGTGGGAATCGGTGGGTTTATAAAAGACATCAGTAGAAAGTTTGTCTCCAGTGACAGAGAGATAGAGAAAGAGAAGAGAGATGTCAGAAATAAAGCAAGTGAATTTAAGGGCTGGAGAGAAGTTGGAGGCAAAGTTGCTGAAATTAATGTGCCCAGCATGGGTGCATGAAGCAGCATCAATGTAGCACTCAAAGGAGTTGGGGAGCATTAGGAAGGCTTAGAACATGGACTGTTCCACATGAACAATGAAAAGGCAGGCAAAGGTGAGGCCCTTGCAGGTGCTCATGGCTAACCCTTGAGTTTGGAGAAAGTGGGAGGAGCTGAAAAAGAAATTGTTAAGGTGAAGACAAGTTCCACCAGATGGAGAAAGGTGGTGGTGGAGGGGAAATGGTCGGGTCTGTTGGCAAGAAACAACCAGAGAGTTTTAAGGCCTTCTTGACAGGGGATAGAAGTGCATAGGGACTGGACATCCATGGTGAAAATGAGGTGATTAGGGCCAGGAAATTGTAAGTTGTTGAGGAGATCAAGACCATGTGTAGTGTCACATATATAGATTGGAAGGGACTGAACCAAAGGGATAAAATGGAGTCAAGGTATGCAGACACAAGTTCAGTGGAGCAGGAGCAGGCAAAAACAAAGGGCGTACTGGGCCAGTTAGTTTTGCTGATCTTGGGTAGGAGGTAGAAAAGAGTGGTGTCGGGTAAGGGGATTATGAGTTTGGTAGGTCTCCAGAGTAAATGAGGTTGGTGATCGTGTTGGAGACAATTCTAAGAGGAGTCCTCTTCAAGGGGCAAGTAATAAGAGATGTCTGAGTGTTACCGCCTGGCCTCAGCAAGGTAGAGGTCTGTCTGCCACACTACAACAGTGCCCCCTATGTCTGCATGTTTAATGGTGAATTTGGGATTGTTGCGGAGAGAGTGGAGAGCAGTGTGTTCAAAGGAGGGAAATGTTATGTTTTGTGACTGCAAAACATAAAACTAATTGAAAGAAAAACCAAGGGAACCTGAAAGATGCATGTAAGTTTCATTTTCACTTTTAGTGAGGCGCGCGCATTTGACTTGGTGGCATGAAGACATATGCCATTCACATATCTTTTCACATAACGCACAATGTATTGTGTAAACACTGACAAATGCTTCATCAAACAATATATTTACAAGATTACTCATATATTACTGAAATATTAAATATCCAACATTCCTCCTTGCTTAGCTATAAACTCCAACTCAATATCGAATGCATCTCAATAAATCAGCCATTATGGAATAGCAGAGCAGACTTGATGGGCCAAATGGCCTAATTGTGTTCCTGTATTTTATGTTCTTATGTTGTTGGTGCCTGAGTGATTTACAACAAATGAATTCTCCTCTCCCCATTCCAAGTTCCATTAGCTTCAAATTATGGAGAAGGATAGGATAGTCCTCAAGTTAAGATTCTAAATTGTAGAAAGGCCAATTCTACATCTGGCAGCAGTAAATTGGAACGTGTTGTTTTTCCAACGAAGGGATGCTTGGTAAGTGGGAGCCTTTCAAAAGTGAAATATTGTGAGTACAGAGTTTGTATGTCCCTGTTTTTATAAAAGGCAAGGCTAACAGATTTTAGCCACTTTGGTTTTTGAGGGATATTGAGGTCCTGGTTAAGAAGAAGGCGGTCCACAGGGGTTAAAGGCAGCGTGGAACAAAAGAGGCCCGAGGAACACTTAGGAGGAAAATCAGGAGGGTTAAAAGAAGGCATGAGGCTGCTTTAGCAGACAAGCTGAAAGAAAATCCCAAGGGTTTCTATAGGTATATTATGAGCAAAAGGATAGCAACTGACAAAATTGAAGATTTTGCACTTGAAGATCATCTATGCATGGAGCCAAAATGGATGGGGGAGATCTTGAATGGACTTTTTTGTATTTGCATTTATCTGTCTCTCAGTCTTTGCTGCAAAGAACAGTGTGTGTTCTTTGAACTATTCTATGCTCAATGATGTTTCTTTGTTCTCTCCCCTCTTGAATGGCACCATTGTTGTGGTAGCATAGAGAGCTTGTATATCTACTCTATAGTCCCCACTCTTTTCCAAACAGGGAGCAGAACTTGACAAATGTAAGTCTGAGACTCTTGCAAAGCAACAATGTGAACGTGCTTTTTCTGCAGTCCCTCATTCCTGCCCATTGATCAAATTCAAATTAACCAGAGACTGGCTAGTATTTCCAAACTAGAAACAAAACCTGAATGAGTCTTACAGTTTTAAAGGTTTCATTCAAATATGTTGTGATTGACAGAAGTGTGAAATAAGATCTCAATAATGCACATCATGATTTATTTTGTCATCTTAGTTCAATAATGGGATTCCTGAGTTAGCACATGGATTTAGATACCACTCTAGATGATAATACGTCTCTGCACTGGAGCACCAGTGTGGTACATGAAGTACCAAAGTTTGCATGTAAACATTAATTAATGGTTGGATAGAAGCAACAAATTCTTTTCTGAAGGCTTGGTTCATAAGTTAGTAAGTTTTCAGATGACACCAAGGGTGGTGGTGTTGTGGAGAGTGTAGGAGATTTTTGAAGGCTACAATGGAATGAATGCAGAGCTGGGTTGAGAAATGGCAGATGGAATTCAATCCAGAAAATTGTAATGTGATTCACTTTGGAAGGTCAAATTTTGAAGGCAGAGTACAGGATTAATGGGAGGATTCTTAGCAGTGTGGAAGAACAGAGGGTTCTTGGGATCCATGCCCTCAGACCACATGAGTTGATAGGATGGTTAAGAAGGCATAAGGAATGTTGGCTTTCATCAGTCAGGAACTGAGTTCAAGAGCTGTGAGGAAATGTTTCAACTCTATAAAACTATTTAGACCACATTTGGAGTATTTTGTTAAATATGGTCACCTCATTATAGGAAGGATGTGGATCTTTAGAGAGGGTACAGTAGAGATTTACCAGGGTGCTGCTTGAATTAGAGAATATATCTTATGACAAAAGGTTAAGTGAGCTAAGGCTTTCCTTATTGGAGCAAAGGAGGATGAGATGTGACTTGATAGATCTGTATAAGTTGAAAGAGTGGACAGCCTGTGCTTTTCTTCCCCCAGGGCAGCAATAGCTAATACAAGAGGGCATACCTTTAAGATGATTAGGAGCAATGTCAGAGGTAGTTTTTTTTTTGCAAAGAGAAAGATTAGTGCATGGAACGTACTGCCCGGGCTGGTAGCAGAAGATGATAAATTAAGGATATATTTGAGAGTGAATGAATGCAGAGCTGGGTTGAGAAATGGCAGATGGAATTCAATCTGGAAAATTGTAATGTGATTCACTTTGGAAGGTCAGATTTTGAAGGCAGAGTACAGGGTTAATGGGAGGATTCTTAGCAGTGTGGAAGAACAGAGGGTTCTTGGGATCCCTGAGTGGGAAACTGGAGGACTCGGAAGCTTTTAAAGAGCAACAGAAGATAACAAAAAAGGCAATACGCCAAAAAAAGAGGTACAAAGGTAAACTAGCCAAGAATATAAAGGAGGATAGTAAAAGCTTCTTTACGTATGTGAATAGCAAAAAAATAGTTAAGACCAAAATTGGGCCACTGAAAACAGAAACGGATGAATTTATTATGGGGAACAAAGAAATGGCAGACGAGTTGAACAGCTGCTTTGGATCTGTCCTCACTAGGGAAGACACAAACAATCTTCCAGATGTAACAGTGGCCAAAGGAACTAGGGTAAAGGATGAACTGAAGGAAATTTATATTAGACAAGAAACTGTGTTGGATAGACTGTTGAGTCTGAAAGCTGATGCGTCCCCGAGACCTGATAGCCTGCATCCCAGGGTACTTAAGGAGGTGGCTCTAGAAATCATGGACACATTGGTAATCATTTTCCAATGTTCTATAGATTCAGGAACAGTTACTGCTGATTGGAGGGTAGCTAATGTTGTCCCACTTTTCAAGAAAGGAGGGAGAGAGAAAACAGGGAACTATAGACTGGTTAGCCTGACGTCAGTGGTGGGAAAGATGCTGGAGTCAATTATAAAAGAGGAAATTACGACACATTTGGATAGCAGTAGAAGGATCAGTCCGAGTCAGCATAGATTTATGAAGGGAAAATCATGCTTGACTAATCTTCTGGAGTTTTTTGAGGATGTAACTATGAAAATGAACAAGGGAGAGCCAGTGGATGTAGTGTACCTGGACTTCCAGAAAGCTTTTGATAAAGTCCCACATAGGAGATTAGTGGGCAAAATTAGGGCACATGGTATTGGGGGCAGTACTGACATGGATTGAAAATTGGCTAGCTGACGGGAAACAAAGAGTAACGATTAACGGGCCCCTTTCGGAATGGCAGGCTGTGACCTGCCAAGGTTCGGTGCTGGGACCGCAGCTGTTTACAATATACATTAATGATTTAGATGAAGGGATTAAAAGTAACATTAGCAAATTTGCCGATGACACAAAGCTGGGTGGCAGTGTGAAATGTCAGGAGGATGTTATGAGAATGCAGGGTGACTTGGACAGGTTGGGTGAGTGGACAAATGTATGGCAGATGCAGCCTAATGTGGATAAATGTGAGGTTATCCACTTTGGTGGCAAGAACAGGAAGGCAGATTACTATCTAAATGGAGTCATGTTAGAAAAAGGGGAAGTACAAGATCTAGGTGTTCTTGTACATCAGTCAATGAAAGCAAGCATGCAGGTACAGCAGGCAGTGAAGAAAGCTAACGGCATGCTGGCTTTTATAACAAGAGGAATTGAGTATAGGAGTAAAGAGGTCCTTCTGCAGCTGCACAGGGCCCTGGTGAGACCCCACCTGGAGTATTGTGTGCAGTTTTGGTCTCCAAATTTGAGGAAGGACATTCTTGCTATTGAGGGAGTGCAATGTAGGTTCACAGGGTTAATTCCCGGAATGGCGGGACTGTCATATGTTGAAAGATTGGAGCGACTGGGCTTGTATACACTGGAATTTAGAAGGATGAGAGGGGATCTGATTGAGACATATAAGATTATTAAGGGATTGGACACACTGGAGGCAGGAAGCATGTTCCAGCTGATGGGTGAGTCCAGAACTAGAGGCCACAGTTTAAGAATAAGAGGTAGGATGTTTAGAACAGATGCTGAAAAACTTTTTCACCCAGAGAGTGGTGAATATGTGGAATGTTCTGCCCCAGAAGGCAGTGGAGGCCAAGTCTCTGGATGCATTCAAGAGAGAGTTAGATAGAGTTCTTATAGATAGCGGGGTCAGTGGATATGGGGAGAGGGCAGGAATGGGGTACTGATTGTGTATGATCAGCCATGATCACAGTGAACGGCAGTGCTGGCTAGAAGGGCAGAATGGCCTACTCCTGCACCTACTGTCTGTTGTCTATTATCTATTGAGAGGCACGTGGATGAAAGAAAAACGGAGGGCTGTGTGTGGGGGAAGATTTAGATTAATCATGGAGCAGGTTGAACAGTTGATTCAGAGCAGGGGCTGAAGAGACTGTACTGTGCCACACTGTTCTATGTTCTGACTGCTTGAGCAGTCTTGCAGCACCTGCTCCACGGCTTTCACGTAATCCACACAGGCACTAACAACAGAAGACATGGGAGCAGAATTATGCCATTTGGCCCATCAAATCTGTGGTGCCATTCCATTATAATTGATTTATTATCCCCCTCAACCCCATTCTGCTCCCTTCTCCCTGAAATATTTGATGCCCTAATTAATCAAGAACCTATCAACTTCCACCTTATATATACACTCAATGACATCGCCTGCAAAGCCATCTCTGGCAATGAATTCCACAGGTTCACCACCATTGAACTAGAGAAAAGTTTCCTCATCTCCATTGTAAATGGCTGTCCTTGTATTCTGAGGCTGTGCCCTCTGTTCTTGGTGTTCCCCTCCACATCCACTCTGCTTAGCCCTTTCAATTTTTAATAGGGTTCAATGAGATCCTCCTCCCCCTGCCCCCCCAGTTCTTCTAAACTCCAGCTAGAACAGGCTCAGAGCCATCAAATGCTCCTCATATGTTAACCCTTTCATTCTTGGGATACTTCTCATAAATCTCCTCTGGACCCTCTCCAATGTCAACATACCTTTTCTTAGATAAATGGCCCAATGCTGTTAACAATATTTTAAGTCCAGTCTGACCAATGCCTTATCAAGCCTCCGCATTACATCCTTGCTCTCGTATTCTAGTCCTCTCAAAATGAATGCTAACGTTGCATTTGCCTTCCTTACCACAGACTCAACCTGCAAGATAAACTATGGGGAATCCTGCACCAGGATGCTCAAGTCCTTTTGCACCCGAGTTTTGAATTTTCTCCCTATTTAGACAATAGTCCATGCCTTTATGCCTTCTACCAAAGTGCATGACCATCCACTTCCTTACACTATGTTTAAGCCCTCCTACAGACTCCATGCTCCCCCAACACCATCTGCCACTCCACCTATCTTTGGATTGTCCGCAAACTTGGCCACAAAGCCACCAATTGCTTCATCCAAATCATTGACATATGATGTGAAAAGAAGCGCTCCCAATTCCGACCCCTGGGGAACACCACAATCACCAGCAGCCAACCAGAAAAGGCTACTTTAATTCCCACTCTTTGGTCCTGCAGTCAGCCAATCTTCTAACCATGCTAGTGTATTTCCTATAATAACATGGGCTATTATTTAGTTTAGCAGCCTCATGAGCGTCACCATATCAAAGACCTTCTGAAAATCAAAGTAAGCAATATTTACTGGCTCTCCTTTGTCTATCCTGCCTGCTATTTCCTCAACAATTGCAACAGATTTGTCAGGCAAGATTTACGTTTAAGAAACCATTCTGACTTTGGCTCATTTAGTCATGTACCTCCAAGTACCTGATAACTCATCCTTAATAATGGCTCCAACATGTTCCTAACCATTGAAGTCAGATTAACTGTCCTATAATTTCTTTTCTTCTTCCTCCCTGCCTTCTTAAAAAATTGAGTGACATTTGATGTTTTCCAGTCCTCCAAAATCATTCCACAAACTAGTGATTCTTAAAAAAATCATAGCTAATTTATCACAGTCTCTTCAGCTACCTCTTTCAGAAACCTAAGGTGTAGTCTTTCTGGTCTTTCCATGCCCCTGTAATTCCTTTTATTCCACTGTAATACTGATACATTGGATTTTAGCTTCTCCTTCTCAAACTGCAAGTTAATTCTATCATATATGATCACTGTCTCCCAAGGGTTCCTTTACCTTGTGCTCACTAATCAAATATGGGTTGTTATACAGCACCTAATTCAGAATTTCCTTTTCCCTAGTAGGCTCAGTCACAAGCTGCTCTAAAAAAGCCATCTTGACTTGTGTCAAGATGGTGTTAGCAAACACCAACAGCGATGTCCTTCAGACATGTTATATGGACTTCTGGTTTCTGATTACTGTACTCCCTTATCTGTCTTATTTATCTTAGAATGCTGTGGACCTAATCTGAGATATTCATGACCCTGGCACCTGTGAGACACCGAACTATCCAGGTGCCTCTTCCATGTCACCAGAATCGGCTGTCTGCTCCTTTAACTATGAAATCCCTTATCACTACTACACACTCCTTCTTTCCCAATCCCTTCTGAGCCACAGACAGATTCAGTACCAGAGAACAGGTCACTGCAACTTCACCCCTGCCCCAACAGTATCCAAAATAGTATGCTTGTTATTGAGTGGAATGGCCGCGGGTTACTCTGTACTGGCCTCTCATTCCCTTTCCCTCTCCTGACAGTCCCTTGCCAACTGTCTTCTGCAACTCAGGGGTGACTGCCTCCCTGTAGCTTCTATCTATCACCTCCTCATTCTTCCGTATGGGCCGAAGGCCATCCAGCTACAAAGTTCCAGTTCTTTTAACATGGTCTTTAATGGAGGTCATCTAGCTGCATCTCACAGTTCCCTGACATAGATTGGACTAGAAAAGAGATTTTGCAACAGAGTTTAGAATTTGTACTCCGCAACAGGACGTGCATAGGCTGAGTGAGAGGGCCAAAACCTGGCAAATAAAGCTGGATTTAGGAAACTGTTGAGTTATGCACTCAGCAGAGAGAGAGTTAGATGACAGGTTATGATCCATAAATGGAGAGAGCATGCAGATGAGTCAAGTATGGGCAGACTAAGGTGTTCTTGTGCATAAAACACAGAAGGTTAATGAGCAGATGCAGCAAATGATCAAGAAGGCAAGTGATGTGTTGGCCTTCATTGATAGGGAGTTGGTTAACAAATTCTATAGTTGTGCAGGGCATTGGTGCAGCTGTACATAGAGAACAATATATGAGATTCTTTATCGATGAGGTTATCCCATTGCAGATTGTTAGACCTATTATTTACAGTTTATAAGAATCAAGAATGATTTGTTGAACATTCAAAATTCTAAGGAGTGATGGCAAGGTAAATACTGAAGTCTTTCCACCAGTGGGAGATCTCAAACCAGGAAATTGAGTTACAAGATTATGCACAGTCATTTAAATTTGAGGCGCATGGGAATTACTTCTCACAAAGAGTGGTAAGTCTCCATATTTCTCTAGCCCGGAATGTTGTGAGGCTTGTTCATTAGAGTTTTGGAAACAAGAGTGGGGTACATTTTATGAAAGATCAAATATTTGGAGACTATGAAGAATTGTCACAGAAAAGGCAGATCACTTATAATCCCATTGAATGGCAGAGCAGGCTTGAAGACCTAGGTGGCTATTCCTGCTCCTACTTTTTGTGTTTGCTGTAAGTTCACTAATATAGGAATGCTCTTAAAATGCAATCCTGGAACAAAATACTCCAATCTATCCATGGCCAAATTAATCACGACCAGAAAATATTTCTGATGGATTGTCTGCACGTGCAACATTATTGTACAAGATTAATTTTTGAAGGAACCTTAACAATCTTGAATCAGCCGATTCCAGCCATGTAATTTACTAAATATAATGTAATCTGAGCCAAAATTAAAACACTACTCTGTTCTGCTTCCTTCCCATCAGCGAGGTTCCTCACCTCCCTACGATCATGGTAACTGTTGATCGAAGTGGACATTTGATTAATATCTCAATAAACAGAACAGTGCCTCATGAGATGTGAAATTCGCTTATGTTGCAGTTATTGAATTAAATTTTAGTAAGACTCGGTGTTAAAGCCTGAAACCAGACAAGGTGGAATTGTGAAATCCTACTTGCATCTTAGCAAAGAACAAAACTTGGGGGAAGGGCTTTTTCATTTCTATTGCTGTAGTGGATTGGGTTAGAGCTCAATGGTGAGTGGGCATTCAGACAAACATTAATGAAGCCTAGCCACGTCTCAGAAACCCCCATCATAAATGAGCAAGCTCACTTATATCCTACTGAGTCTTGCAATTAATTAAGATCTAGATGGAGCTTCAGTTCATCATTTTGTGTTTTAGTGAGATCAATGTTCTATTTCAGTGAGATTTCAGTGAAGTCACAATTTAGGAATACAGTAACAAGTTAACTGAAAACAATACAATAAAAGCTATGCCTCTGATGAATCAAGAAGTACTAGATGAGATTGCAAACACTAGCTTCACTCATTTCAACAGTCAGTGAGATCTCAGTTAATCTGATTAATTCCCTAGACAATTGAGTAAGATTTCCGTTACTACATTGGTGAATAGCTATGTTAAGATGCTAATTCAGTCCTAATACAATAAATTGCAATGTGATGATATATGCATTAAACAAAACTCAATAAATCACAACTAGATTAATAAAACCCCAGCTGCAAATCATCATCAATTGGTAGGCCTACATTGGTCAGGCCTGACCATGGATGATGTGTCCTAGCAGTCTACATGAGCCAGTACACAAGCCAGGGCATTACGATACAGAGAGCAAGCAGTTGCCCATGCAACACCCCTCCCCCTTCCTCCCTCCACACAGCTGGTGAGTCCAAAGGAACGGCAGAGACCGATGCAGTTAGGTATCACTGGAGTTGCCAGTCAGTGTTGATCTCAACTTGGGACTTTGGGACTCCAGCTCTGGATTTTCCCTCAGGGCTTACTCCTGAAGCATTCCCCTATGAATGAGTATAGCCACAAGGCAGTGAAGGTTTGACATTAGAGTTTTCTTTCTCCTAGATGAACTGCCAATCGTGGCTGATGAGAGCTATCTGCCCAAAGCGACTGGCTTTAAGTCTTTTCCCCATTCTCCTGTCAGTAGAAACAGATCTGCCAGGCTTAGTAGCTAAGCCACACATGAAGGCCAGGGCTGGACTTGGTTTTCAGAGGCTATTTGAGGTGCACGCCATTGGGAGCATTTAATAGGTAGTGGGAGCTTGTCCCCACTAACCACAGTGCTCCCCCCTTCGGCTATGACAACCTTAAGGAACCACAAATCATTAAGCTGCCACATAATGGCATTTTTGTATCAATATTACAGTGAAAATTTCCTATTTGCAAACTGTGGTATAATTCAACAGTATACACTGAAAATTCAATTCAACTACTATCTCAAAAACCTAACTGAAGTGCAATTCTGCTTTTTTTTCAGTGTTGCCTCACTTTTGTTAGCTCTCCAGGTTTGGAAATGGAGTTTTTAAAATTGTCTAGGATAGGAACAGATATCTTCATATGTTCCCTTTACACAAATTGAATGCAATCCTGTCGGTAATTAACACGAGAAATTCCACACTCTCATGAGGTCACGCTTCAATCACATAAAAAGAGTTCTGAAGATGTTCACAAATACTTTTAAGGGAAAAAAAATCACATGACACAATATTGTTTGAAAAGTTTGTTATGCTTAATCTCCTACCGAATACATTTTGTTGCCTCCGGTCTAGATTTTAAATCTTGATCCTTTACAGCTACTCCGAAATGTATTGGGAAAAGTCCTCCCAGTATAATGTCTCCCTTTTTTTGTGCCCTTTGGTTTGGTCCATATCCTGAGACACTGTAAGACTGAAGAAGAGTAAATCCCAAGAATAAGAGTTGACAGTAATAATGTGCCATTGTGCAGTCCTCTCTCTTCATCAAGTTTGACAGCTCCAGTATTTCTTTAGAGAAGATTTAATGAGGGTTTTTGCTTATCTTTGTAATAGGGGATGACTCTGCTGTAGAATTTTTGAAAGGTGAAAACAGATTTCTCCTTGGTGTCTTCCATCTTGTGAAAAGTTGATCATATATTCCTAGAATGAGTCCATGAGTTCTTCAACTTTGTTCCATTTTGTCAGATTCCTTTAGGAAAGAAAAGACAAAGGTTGGGTAACTAAACGCTTGCACATTGGAATTGCCATGGATAAAGTTTCTCTTGCTTTCTATCTTTCCATGAAGCCCTTTCTCATTCCCTTGGCTTGTGATTATGGAAAAGATGCAGCAAAAGATGACCATGAATGCATAATGTTACTCAGTCTGGTAGAAGCAAGACAGGTTATAGAAAAACACAGTGCTTGCAGGTAAAAATACAACTAAAGGCATTCTTCAGGAACCCATAGTGTAAAATTTTGTTAAAAATCCTGAATTCTTCACTTACCTGTCTTACAAACTATAACTTCAATTTTTTTCTCACCTCTGCTTGATATTTGGTATTGTCCCCATCAGTGACCTGTACTTGGTTAGTACTGACAGCTCCCCAGAGTTGACACTGAGGCCTAAGAACAATGTTAATTCTAGCTCTAAGGACACAGAGACTGTTGGAGGAAAGGAACTGTAGATAGTTCAGGTCGAAGCCTTACGTCAGAAATGAAGTGTACAATTCCTCCTTCTTGCGCCCATCACAGATGCTACTCGAATGGCTAAGTTCCTCCAGCAGATTGTAGCTTTAGCTCTTCTGTATGCCAATTGTGTCTCCACTGAAAAGTCAGCTGGTTTGGGGCATAAAACAATTTACACACAAATATGTTTTTGGAAATACCTGCTTTAAAATAGAAGTTAAGAGGGAGGAACCTGACAGAAAAGCAATTATTTGCATATTTTTCATAACTAGTTAATACAGTTGTTTTTGTTATTATAATGTAATATTCACATTGTCAGGCATAAGAGTGAACTTTCAAATATTACTATGGTGCATGAAATCCCTGGAAGCATGTTTCACTTATAAGGAAATTCATCATATCGTGAGAGTTGAATAACCTGGGGATTATTACTCAAGGTTTTGGAATAGTCTGGAACAAGCAAAGTTGTGCATATGACAGAAGAGACTAAACAAATCTACATGATCTATGACAAATAAATCTGCTGCTGAAATACAGAAAAGTAAAAAGTTCCAGTCATTTTCTGTGATATATCACTACCTTTTGACAGATTCCTATGCATTGAATATCCTGCAACGTAACAACATATAGAACAGTAACAGAAAAACATGCTGTACAAGAGTGAAAGGAGCTCATTAGTGCTCATTCTGGTTCAACTTCAACCACTACACCTTAACTGTGCATTAAAAAAAAGAAATATCATTGTCAATGAAGCAATATTTAGCTGATTTGCCTTCCCATATGTTCAAACATCTTTCAAAATGTGCCCTGAAATAATGATTACCAGTGAGGTGCTTATATTTCCACCACAATCTGATAGCCTGAGGGCCCTTCACTTTCTCCTGCAGCAGGGGTCCGATCAGTCCACTTCTACCATTTTCCTTCAATTCCACTCACTTCCCTGAAGCCGAAGGTGTGGTTACGGGAGCTCACAGGAATCCAGGCTATCGATGTCTTTTTGCACACATGTGGAACATTGATCGCTGATTGATTATTAGTACATTGATCATTGTTGTTGCTTCTGACCCTCATACATCTCCACTGACAACCTCCATCCTTCTCTCACTTCTGCATGGTTCAGCTTCCATTCTCTTTTCATTCTGTTCCTTTTGGGTTTTTTTCTCTATTTCTGACTCTGGAGATGAACGACTGATTCTAGTGTCCATTGCAAGCCTATAGAGTCCCAGCCTCTTCCTCCAGAGGCTCCAGTCCTCTAAACCCATGTCTCTTGCTCTGTTCTGATGACATACCACTGTTTCTGAGAGGTCTTCATTTTCTCTTTACTGTGGGTTCCATTGTTGACAGGTCTTTCCATTTCATCTGTTCCATTTCTAGCATTTTTGCTCTTATTCCCTCTCTTTCAACTCAGAATAAGCATTTCTTTTGTGTTCAACTTCCACCCCACCAACCTTCACAGCCAACAGACTATCCAACATGATTTCTGTCACATTGATGTGATGTTACCACTGAAGATATCTGTTCCTCCATTCTCCCTTCAGAATCATTCCCTTTCTGTCCCAGGAGTTACTCTTCAACTCCACCATCACAAAAACTTTCCATGGAATGGCACAAGATGCAGCACCTGCCCTTCCAGCTTCTGCAGTCTAGTGATCTGAAAACACCTTCCAGTTGAAGCAGT
Organism: Hypanus sabinus; assembly: GCF_030144855.1. Classification (NCBI taxonomy): domain Eukaryota; kingdom Metazoa; phylum Chordata; class Chondrichthyes; order Myliobatiformes; family Dasyatidae; genus Hypanus; species Hypanus sabinus. The sequence continues at coordinate 151,821,543 of NC_082709.1, read as the reverse complement.
AAGTTACTGGGACTTTTTCCCAATCCATTCATAATATGGTCTCTGCACTGGAGAAACCAAAGGCAAATTGGGTGATCAGTTAGCTCAGCTTCTGCCTTCCATTCACAAAGGCTGACCATGAGCTCAGAATCACTGATCACTTTGGCCCTCCATCCTATTTCCTTTCTGACCTCACTGTCTTTGCCTTCTTACATGTTTCACTGAAGCCCAAGGTAAGCTTAAGGAAGAGCATGTCATTTTCCAATTAAGCACATTACAACTCTCCAGTTCAAAGGTTCAACGTTGATTTCAATGATTTCAGAAAATCAACCTTTCTAGTTTTCTGTCAGAACTGGGCAGTTCTACCGAAAGGCCAACAACATGTAACATTGACTCAGTTACTCTATTGTTACTGAAGCTACCTGTCCTGACGCTATCTCTCTCCAACTGTACCTCCTCTACGCAAATAATCGGCAATTAGCAAGCCTTAATCTCCGTCATCAACTCAACTGTCACCCAGTCCACTTGGTCCCTCCTTACTCTCACTCTCCCTCTGCACTCTACTTAGAACATTTGATTTCTTGGTTGGTCTTCACTTTGAAACATTATCTGCATCTGCTCTGACATCTGCCTGCCTTATTGAGTATATTTTAAAGTTATGTTTTTATTTCAGATTTTCAGCTTTTTGAGTGTTATTATATCCAGTTGGAGGCTTCCTACGTACTTGTCTTTGCTTTGATTCTCAAATAAAAAACAAACCTAGTATACAAAGCTTCGCTTGACATTGTAATTTCCATTGCATGTTTGGTCATGTTTTAAATTTTACCTCAGATGACCTCATATTATATGAGGGATGTGTTTCTTCAGATTTGTTCTTGTTTATGTTTACTCCTACTTTTCTCCTCAATTTCACTAGATAGAGTAAAGGAATAATTTATAGAAAAGCATTGGTTACTGTCACTGACTAGAAATATAGAAGCAAACCAGTGAAGATAACAAGTGGTGATTTTCATCTTCACTGGAAGACAGAGCAAGCAGGTCATTAGCCTGTTAATATCAAGCAAATGCACTCTTCACCAATTGATTGTACACATAACAATGGTGAACATATCATTCACATCAAGTCAAAGGAGGTGGAATGAATGACCTGTTTTATAGTGAAATAGCCAAACACAAGTTATTTTTCAGTGTCTTCCCTGGGCTGTTACGCAGTTTTATTCAAGCACCTAACCTGCTATGAGCACTATACTCCATCCCAGGTCTTGCAATCTGGCTGCTAGTGTTAGGCCAGCCTGAATCTACCAGGCAGTATTGTGTTGGTGGGTTTGATCAAAGAGGTTTCTGTGACCGGCTACGAAATGAATACATTCTTCTGTAGCCGACACAGGCAATTAGTAGCAAAATTAAAACACCTGCCACCATACTGGGACTAATGTGGCATTGCACCCTCCGTCCAAGTTCAAAGAGGAAAAAAAAATCAGGTGGGGTGAGTTACAATAGTGGTGACAGGAAATTGGAATCAGCTTGTCTAAAATGCTTGCTCCTCTGGTATCCCTGATGGCCCTGCCTCCTGAAACAAAATTCCTCTTGCCTTTCCCTCTCCTCACACTTGTGCCCATGTGAGCTTCTGCAATCATGGCGAGTTGGTGAGCTATCCTGATTGATGGCTAATTGGCTGCCTGAACATCACTAAGCCAGAACATCGTCCACTATAAAATTATAATTTTGATTTAAACATTCATCAATAGAATAAAGTTTAAATAAATATCATTTACCTCATTTTCCCTTTGGTCAGTGAAGTTGGCAGAGCATGATGCACAGAACAAGATTTTATACCAAAGAAATGCCACTAAATAAACTGATGAGCGTGGAAATCATACAAATTGGTTCTTAATGAATAATGAATTTAAATTATCCATACAACAGTAAGAGTTAAAAAGAACTGTAACCAGAAAAAATACTAACGTTTAAATGCCACTTCCAGGTTGTGGTTACCAATAATTCTACTACTGTGAATAAAGTTGCAGTTTTTGTAACTCCTTCCCATGTTAAGTTAAATATAACCAAATGCAGGATTACGAAAAAAGAAGTACTGTCAATTCTAAAAGCCAGGAGGAACTACTGTCGAAAGTAACATTGGAACCACTGGTCTGCAGCAGCCTCAATAACAGATGGTAACTATAGCACTGGCAGAGGTCAACTACAGTAGGTGCCACAGCCTCTAAACACCCTTACTGAAATTAGTAATTCATTGCAGCCTGGGGAGTGAACACCAAGCTGTACTATTAGACAGGAGTAATACCGAGCATGAAAGAATAGCCTGAGGCACTGTACCGTTTCCATTGTTACTTGAATTTAAATCATTCATACATTTCTTGGAAGCTTATGCATTCAGGCTCCGTTAAATTTATGCTCTTGAGAATTTAGATTTGCAAATTGTGTTTTTTTCCAAAATAAAATCAATGCATTTGGTCTGTATTATACAAATTGTCCTTGACTATAAGTCAAGAAGGGTGATTTTAGGGATCTAGAAATTTGCAAATGGTGGAAGTCCAACAGAAAATGTTGAAATACTCTGCAGGTAAGACAGCATCTGTAGAGAAAGAGTTATCATTTCAGATTATGACCTTTCAACAGTTCAAGTCCATTAACTGTTTCATAGATGCTGCTTTTAGATATGTTTGATGTTGCCTTCTTCTACAACTGGCACTGAATGAAGCTAAAGCCTCTGGCATGGTAGTTGTAGAGTGAAGAATTTCACAGTCTATGTCTATGTACTTGAACACAGTTATGCTGCAGGTGGTTATGCCCCCAGCAGCAGCTGACTTTCAACTGTTTTGAATGCATCCCACTCTTCAGGGGAGTGAATGCTGCACCCTCTGGTTCAGGAGTCTACTTTGTAGAAGATCGTGAGGCAATGCAAATTCTTACAGATTCAAACATTCTCTTTCACCAAGAGTATTTTCAATTTCTTGCACTTCCTCCAAATGGTGTTTAATATACCAGAATACTGAAACACCAGTATCAGTAGACATTTTGTTGCACCTATTTGACCTGCTGATTGAAGCCTGCTGGGTTTTGGAAGCACTGTTGAGACTCTTTCTGACCCGACTGCGTAGCATATCCGGTACCAGTGCTTGGTCTGTCTTTAAGATAAACCACATCAAAATTTACTGATGAAAGTATTTGGGGCATTAGCTAAAAAGTATGGTTCTGCAAGCATGACCTACTTCTCTACCTGCCTACTTGTGACTGAGTAGTTTTTGGGGTAGCTGTCCACTTTTGGCCATCTGCAGATATTAAGAAGAACTTTGAATGTCAACTGGTATAATGTTCCTTTGATATAACTGGTACTTAGGCCTATGCTCGGTACAGACTAGATTATCAACTATTTCTTCAAGCCATTTTACCCAACTGAGTAGTTTGCTAAGTATTTTGAAAGATAGTTGGTCTCATTTCTGTCAGTCAAGGGAAAAATATCACAATATTAGTTGTCCTAAAGGATATGAGTAAATCATTTTACCAATGTACATTAGTTTTGCTGTCATCACAATGGATACTAACTTTTTTATGCCCATGGTCGTAGTTGGGCTGGTCTGGGTCTCTGATCAATAATAACTATTAAATCAGTGTATGCTCTAGAGCCAGTGTAGCTCAAGTTTGCAAATTTAATGCGTGCTTCTCTAACTATGGATCTCTAAACCATATTGGAGTGATTGGTGCTCATCTGCAATAATCGAGTTGTTATCTGGAGGTAGTTCACACCATCAAGTCCATACTAGCTCTGTTAAGCAATCTATTCAGTTCCATTCCCCTTGCTCTTTTCCTAAGTACTAAGAAATATTTCCCTGTTGCATAGACTCATGGACTGACTAGACAACATTTATTGAAGTAATCTCTCATCCTGCGGTTTGCTCACTGGTTGAAGTGGGAGCGGTAGTGACTATGTAGGAATGGTGTCAGTTCCTCTGCTTGTTTGCTCTGCAGCTGACTAATATCTGTCATGGTGCCATTGTGCCAGGCTGCTCCAGGAGCAGCTGAGATCCGCCGATCTGTAGTTATGTCCTTACCTGAGAGGAGCCAGCTATGGTACTTGAATGAGAATCCAATCCCTTTCTACTAGCTTTGTAGAATCTGCAAGGGGAAAACCTAACTGGGAATCACTGGGTCTTTGAAGAATAAATTTAAGGCAGAATCAGAATCGAATCTTTATCCCTGACATGTCATGAAATACTGTATGTGGTTTTACCGTAGTAGTACAGCGCAGATTAAACTCGGTGGCTACTTTATTAGATACCTCCTGTACTTAATAAAGTGACCACAGTGTGTATGTTCATGGTCTTCTGCTGTCGACATCCACTTCAAGGTTTGACATGTTATATGCTTAGAGTTGCTCTTCTGTACACCCGTATTGTAGTGTGGTCATTCGACGTGTTGCCTTCCTGTCAGTTTGAACTATTCTATCCATTCTTCTCTGACCTCTCTCATTCACAAAGCATTCTTCATCCACTGAACTTTTTTTTGTTTTTCACATCATTCTCTGTAAATTCTAGACACTGTGGTGCATGAAAATCCTAGGAGTTTCTGAGACACTCAAACCACACAGTCTGGCATCAACAATTATTCCACAATCAAAGTCAATTAGGTCACATGTCTTCCCCATTCTGATGTTGGGTCTGAACAATAAGTGATCCTCTTGACCAATTCTGCATGCTTTTATACATTGAGTTGCTGCCACATGATTGGAAAGGTATTTGCATTAACAAGCAGGTGCATCTAATAAAGTGGCTACCAAGAGTATGCAGCAATTGTGTTGGTTATTAACTTCATTACCATTATTAAATATTGCTGTAAATTACATTACAAATCAATTTCTGAACCTGCACTGACACTCTCTTATGGAGAAGGAAGTATGCTGAGCAACACCCACAAACTGCTGGAGGACCTCAGCAGGTAAGGCAGCATCTATGGAAAAAGTACTGTCAACGTTTCCATAGAACATTACAGCACAGAAACAGGCCTTTTGGCCCTTCTTGGCTGTGCTGAACTGTTTTTCTGCCTAGTCCCACTGACCTGCACCTGGATCATAACCCTCCATACACCTCTCATCCATGTACCTGTCCAAGTTTTTCTTAATGTCAAAAGTGAGCCCACATTCACCACTTCATCTAGCAGCTCATTCCACACTCCCACCACTCTGTGTGAACCCCCCCCCCAATATTCCCTTTAAACTTTTCCCCCTTCACCCTTAACCCATGACCTCTGGTTTTTTTTTTCCCTAGCCTCAGTGGAAAAAGCTTGCTTGCATTCACTCTATCTATACACATCATAATTTTATACACCTCTATCCAATCACCCCTCATTCTCCTACACTCCAGGTCCTAACCTATTCAACCTTTCTCTGTAACTCAGTTTCTCAAGTCCTGGCAACATCCTTGTAAACCTCTGCACTCTTTCAACCTTGTTAATATCCTTCGTGTAAGTAGGAGACCAAAACTGCACACAATACTCCAAATTTGGTCTCACCAATGTCCTATACAACCTCACCATTACATTCCAACTCTTATACTCAATACTTTGATTTATAAAGGCCAATGTACCAAAAGCTCTCTTTACGACCCTATCTACTTTGTGATGACACTTTTAGGGAATTATGTACCTGTACTCCCAGATCCCTCTGTTCTACTGCACTCCTCAGTACCTTGTATGTTCTACCTTGGTTTGACCTTCCGAAGTGCAATACCTCACACTTGTCCGCATTAAATTCCATCTGCCATTTCTCAGCCCTTTCCTCCAACTGGTCCAAATCCCTCTGCAAGATTTGAAAACCTTCTTCACTGTCCAATACACCTCCAATCTTTGTATCATCAGCAAATTTGCTGATCCAATTTGCCACATTATCATCCAGATCACTGATATAGATGACAAATAACAATGGACCCAGCACTGATCCCTGTGGCACACCACTAGTCACAGGCCTCCACTCAGAGTAGCAATCCTCCACTACCACTCTCTGGTTTCTTCCATTGAGCCAATGTCTAAACCAATTTACTACCTCTCCATGTATACTTAGCGACTGAATCTTCCTAACCATTGCAGGACTTACTGAAGTCCATATTTCAGTTTCGGGCTGAAACTGAAACGTCAACTGCTTACTCTTTTCCAGACAGGCTGTCTTGCCTGCTGAATTCCTCCAGCATTTTTTTGTGTGTTGCTTGGATTTCCACCATTGACAGATTTTCTCTTATTAAGAAAGTATGTTGAACGGTTTCCTTGATGACAAGGTCCCATATGGGAGGTTGGTCCAGAAGGTTCAGTCACACAACATTCAAGATGAGGTAGTAAACTGGATTCTATATTGGTTCTGTGAGAGTAGCCAGAGAGTGGTAGTGGATGATTATTCTGACTGGGCACTTGTGACTAGTGGAGTACCATAGGAATCAAAGTTGGGTCCGTTGTTGTTGTTTGTCATCTACATCAACGGTTTGGATGATAATGTGGTTGACTGGATCAGCAAGTTTGCAGATGAAACCATCATTGGGGTGTCAAGGACAGAAAGGGAGACTATCAAAGCTTGCAGCGGGATCTGGAACTGCTGGAAAAATGGGCTGGTAAATGGCAGATGGAATTTAATGCAGATAAGTGTGAGGTTTTGCACTTCGGTGGGACCAGCCAGGGTAGGTCTTACACAGTGAACGGTAGGATACTGAGCAGTGTGGTGGGACAAAGGGATCTGGGAATACATTTCCATAATTCATTGAAAGTGGTGTCACAGGTAGATAGTGCTGTAAGGAAAACTTTTGGTGCATTGGCTTTCTTAAATCAAACTACTGCGTACAGGAGATGGGATGTATTGTGGAAGTTGTATAAGATGTTGGTGAGGCCTAATTTGGAGCATTGAGTGCAGTTTTGGTTACTTAACTACAGGAAGGTTGAAAGAATATAGGGAAAACTTACAAGGATGTTGCCGGGACTGGTGGAACTGAGTTATAAGAAAGATTGAACAGGTAGGGACTTAATTCCTTGGAATGTAGAAGATTGAGGGGAGATTTGGTAGAGGAATACAAAATTATGAAAGGTATAGATAGGGCAAATGCAAGCACACTTTTTCCATTGAAGTTGGATGGGACTACAACTGGAGGTCATTGGTTAAGGGTGAAAGGTGAAAAGTTTAATGGGAACACGAGGGAAAACATCTTCAGTTAGAGGTTCATGAGAGTGTGGAATGAGCTGCCAGCTCAGGTGGTGCATGCTAGCTCAATTTCAGTGTTAATAGAAGTTTGGGTAGGTACATGGATAGTAGGAATGGAGGGCAATGGTCCTAGTGCAGGCCGATGGGAGTAGGCAGTTTATTTTTGCTTTCACTGGCTCTATCTCGAGGTGAATGAAAAAATGATATTTCTTCATATTGGTACCATTTAATTCTTTTGAGACTGTTGGTTAGACAGTCGGAAGTCCACATTTGGTACTTGATCCCAAAACAGGCTCCAGGCCTTACTGCAGGGGATTTTGTTGCCAATGTAACATGAGCGCAGGTGATCATATCAAAAGCATTTGCCGTCACAGCATGGCCAGATAACAGGCTGTGACAAAGAATAAACTGTTTCCTTAGTCTTCCATAAAGAAACATTTGTGTAATACACGATATCGTTTTCAGGGCAGGGCAGTGGTGCTGAATACTGAAGTTCTTTGATTCTTGGGATGAGAAGGTTGGCTTATGAGGGAAGAAGGAGCAGCTTGCAACTTTACACAGTGGAATTTTATTTTTGTAAAAAAAGTGATGTCATCAAATTATTAAGATTCTGACGTTGGATTTGGAGGAGGGTGGAGTGGCAGCGGTGGCGAGGCGGGGGTGGGGGAGGGGGGGTTTGGTAGGGTATGGCTGGTTCCAGTACAGTTGGTCTGTGGCTGTTTCCCTCTGTAAGGGGGCCAAAAATTAGGGAGGTAATAGGTTTATGGTAACAGGTCAGCCACTTAAATGAGAAGATGTAAATCTTTGTCGTTCTCTTCCAGCAAGGACTTGGATGCCATAGGTGCTTTCTGAGATGGACAATTTTTGTTTTGTGTCAGTGGGAGTTGTAGATTGTGGGACTGTAGTAAAGGCCAAATACCACCTACCTCATGCAACTCAAGACATTGGCAGCTATGTTGATCTCCATGGGGACCTCCTCTCTCCCCAGCCACTGTTTTACTCTTGATATAGCTATAGAATCTCTTGGGATTTTCTTTAACCATCTCATACCTTCACTTTACCCTCTTGTTTTCCTTCTTAGGTGTATTCTTAATCTTTTTATAGTCATAAAGGGATTCACTTAAACCCAAAATATGCATCCTTCTCTTTCTTGACTTGAGCCCCGATGTCTCTCATCAGCTAAGGATCCCTAAACTTGTCAGGTTTACCCATTCATCCTTATGGCAACATACTGCTCCGTGTCCCCACGACTTACCTGTTTGCTTGAGAATCAAAAGCAAGCAATTACAAAACAAACTGTTAAGGAAATTTGCCCATCTGTTATTTCCAGCTTGATAAGTCACCTTTTGGAACTGAGTGTTTTGCAAACAGTATTCAGTCTCACTGAAGGTAGCTGAGCATCAGAGAGCTTTGGAAAGAAGTATTTGGTTTAGGTATCTAACGTGTCCCTAGCAACACAAACAAAATGCTGGAGGAGCTTGGCAGGCCCCTGTGGAAAAAAGTACAGTTGACGTTTCAGGCCAAAACCCTTCGGCAGGACTGGAGTAGATTTAAAAGGGGAGGGGAGGGAGAACTACCAGGTGACAAGTGAAACCTGGATGGGAGGGATGAAGTAAAGAGCTGGAAGTTGATTGGTGGAAGAGACAGAAGACCATGGAAGAAAGAAAGAGGGGGGAGCAGCACCAGAGGGAGGCGATGGACAGGCAAGGAGAAGAGGTGAGAGAGGGAAAGGGGATGGGGGCCGGGGGTTGGGGGGTGGGGTCACGACCGGAAGTTTGAGAAATCAATGTTCATTCCATCAGGTCGGAGGCTACCCTAACAGAATATAAGATGTTGTTCCTCCAACCTAAGTGTGGCCCATTGGGTCAAAAGTGGGTAGGTATGTGATGAATGTGGCATGTGTTTTATTTGTACTGATACTGACCTCTGGCACATTCCCCACTTCCTATCATTACCAACTCTAATTCTTGTTGTCCTACTTCCTCCTTAAAACTTAACTTGCTCATCCAATTTTAAGATATTTTTAATTCATCTTCATATTCCTTTTCAGATTTGATAACATTATTTTTCCTCTGAAAATGTGCCTGTGAAGCACTTTAGAACATTTTCTTTTGTTATAAGTGATCTATTACACATGAAGTACACATTGCTGTTGAACTAAATATTTCTAGTACATAATTAGCTGATCTCTGCTCTGATGAAAAGGAAATGCTTGGCTCGAAAATAAATTGTATGAATTGCTCAAACTGCCAAGCCGCAAAAGAAAAAGTTGCAACAATATTTGGAAATCATTTGCGTTTCACAGCAGTTATAAGGACACTACTTCACAACTTAAAACAAGTTATTTTCGGTTAGTCACTGTGGTAAATGTATTAATCGTTTCAAAATGCTGAAGTTTGTTGTATGCAGTGCAACATGTGCAAAACATTGCTCGGGATAACTAAAAACCAAAATTACAAAATAATTAGCCTTGGTGGTTGAGGCCAACCCTAGTCTATAAAACACCAATGTCAAGAGAAAAGTAAGTATAATGCAATAGATGGGGCAATTTGCTTTGTGTTCTGACAAGGTATATTAAACCTTTCTGATCAGGTATATTGAAAGAGATTTGATTATATTTTTAAAAATGTGATTAGGTTGGATTCATTAAGTGTTGATATTGCTTTTTAACCTCCTATTTTTAAGTTTCAGCTTGGGCATTTATCTGGTGATCTGGGTTGGCACCCATTACAGAAACAGCCTTACCATTCAAATCAAAGTTAGGCAGCTAATCCCTAATGATGTTTTCATAATCAAAATATCTAAAAAGTTACTTATAAATCAAACCAAATGAGAGTGCCACACTTGTCAATCTTCATCCAATGTGTATACCTATCTGAATTACTAGAATAATAAATATCTTTTGTTTTAAATGAGGTTAACAAAATAGCCGTCATTAAGTGAATAATGTTTTACGTTCCATTTGCACACAACCTGCTACCACCCACCAAAATTCTCCGTTTCCAAAAGTGTTTTTAAAAATACCTTACCATTTCTTGAATTCTAAGCTTTTTTTTTGGAAATTGGTATTATGGTTAAAACCAATCCTCGAGAGGCGATCACATATCTTGGATAATTTCTTCCTTTTACTTACTTAAGTGAAACAGCATTTTTCCCCGATTGTTCATTGCTCTCACAGCTTAAGTTCTGCAATTACTTATTTCATCCATTTAAGATCCTGAAAGCAATTCTTATGAAGTTATTGAGTCTAATTTTAAATCTAATTACTAGATAATAATGAAATTAAAATCTCTATGTAAAAGCATTGGAAATATAATTGGATTGAAACGAATTCTTACCTTTGATGCACTCGTCAGTTATTCATGCAATTTCAATGGGAAACTTGCAGAATTGATTTCTTAGCTGAGGGCATCCTGACAGAAATATTTTAATAACCTTCAGATAGCTGGAAATATTTCATTAACACAAATGTATGTTCCTGTAATGGCGACCAACAGTGCTCATTTTGCACTTGGGGGAGTTCAGCTTTGTGATATTTTCCTTGGGGTTAATTCAACATAATTTAGTCTTTTGCATATTAATGCAATGCACGCAAAGCTCTAAAAAAAGGTCAAAGCTATATAATCTTGGTTAATGATTGATCTGATTGGTCTACTTGTTGAGTAGTTATTCAATCTTTTGTTTACAAAGAATAGGGAATAAAAATCTAACTTTATGAAAAACAACCATGTGTAAGAGATTTAAACTGTAGTTTCATCATGTTAAGTTCAAAGGAATTTGTAGGGATCTTGTTTAGGTGTAATGATGTAAGGATATTTAGACATCCTGCCTTGAATCTCTTCATCTCTATCACCACTAATTTGCAAGCTTTTTTTAGATACAAGAATTCTAAAACTGAACTGCATATGAAATCAAAGGCCAGCCTTGTAGTCTACCAATTAACTCTTCTTGAACCAATATGATCCTTTGCACTTCCCTCACCAGCTCCAATAGGAAAAGAGTTCTTGCAATACTTAATTTAATAGAGAACATGATTGTAACCCTACCAGCATAATTCTAGGAAATCATGAGTACAGCAGTAGAAGTTCAACAGGAATTCAGCAGGTTTTTTTTAAGGTTGTTTCATTTACATCCTGTGGAAAGGAACTGACCTAGAGACTCAACTGTATGTCCTCATGAGGATTGAATTCCCTCAGTACAAGAATGAGTTCTAAATACTAAGAAACAGGTTTTGTAATAATAACATTATTGGAGTTACATATTATAAGTGAATAAATGGTGAAAATTTTGTTTTAGATCCAATTGTTTTTAAGCAGAGCTTGGTTAGTATTTAGCTTACTTGGTCAGTTATATTATCATATGAAAATCATCCATACTTTTTCTGAAAAGCTGAAAACAGAACAAGCAGAAATAGTCCCAAGCTAGGTATTTATGAATCAAAGCAGACTGGGTCGAGTCCGGTAATTTCTTTTTAAGAATGTATTCAGAAATAATTAAGGTATATTCCAAAACTGTTGAACTAGACACAAAATAGCTTTTCAAATTGAATATAAATCCTTTGTATGAAGTAGCCCAATAAAATATTATTACATCAAAGAGTCTATATTTACATGAAACATTATGCCTTTATGTATTATTTAGAGAAATTCTTCTGAAAGCTTTGTACGGCCCAATGTATATTGATACTGCAATTGTAAAGTGTGTATCTTCAAGGTTTCTTAATCTCAAAGACAAGGTACAGATGAGGCATGAGGAAATTGTACAGAAGTGGGTTTAATTGATTCAAAGGTTTTGTATCGGCTGTCTGTGGAATCCTCAAATGTTGCTACAATAAAGATATAATCAAGAATCTGAAAATAATTCTGCTGACTTGCTGAGTTCCTCCAGCACTTCTGTGTGTGGTGCTCAAAATTTCTAGCATCTGCAGCAACCTCTTGTGTTTAAAGTAATAATCATTGCTTAAAACCAATGTTATATATGCTTCACATAAATATCATCCACGTCAATGCAAAATCCATTCTTTTCATGCCATCAGTCAACTGAAGTATCAATAAGTGATCTTGCTCAACAGAAACTAAAGGGCCTAGAGGTAAGTTAAGGAGTTTGAATAATGTAATCAATTATGGAGTTCATCCTGTGTAATTTAAATTTAAAGTTGTGAAGTGTTTAACGATAGTGTTAATAAATTTTCACCTGCCCTACTCCTTACCTGGATCTGTTTTCATGGGACCTTATCCATCATATGATTTCCTAGAAAATGCTTTTAGATTGATAAATATTGCATAGGTTGCAATCTCAAACGTCTGAAGAATAATATGCCATCCAACGCTTCACAACCTAGATTTTTCACATTAGGTCTCTACCTGTCTACCACCTTCCATCCTGTAGGCCTCAGAACCTCCTCCTAAGTCACCCCTTTGTTGACCTAGCTCCACAGTACCTTTCAAAACCTTGTTCTAATATTGGAATATCATAGGCACTGTTCTTTATGTCAAGTCAAGAGGAGGTTCACGAGAATGATCTGGGAATGAAAGGGTTAATATTTGAAGGGCATTTGATGGCTTTGGTCCCATACTTGCCGGAGTTAGAGGAATCAGGAGGGATTCAATTAAATCTACCAAATTTAGAAAGGCATAGATAGAGTGGATGGGGAGAGGATGTTTCCTCTAGTGGGGGAGTCTAGGACCAAAGGGCACAGCCTCAGAATACAAGGACATCCCTTCAGGAATGAGATGAGGAGGAATTTCTTCAGCCACGGACAGCTGTGGAGGCTAAGTCATTGAGTATTTTTAAAGCAGAGGTTGATAAGTTCTTGATTAGTAAGAGTGTCAAAGATTACGGAGAGAAGGCTAGAGAATGGGGATGAGACAGGTAAAAAAAAATCAGTCATGATGAAATGGCGGAGCAGATGATGGACAGAATGGCCTAATTCTGTTCCTATATCTTATGGTCTTTTGTTTATAGGCTTTGATAACCACTCAGCTTTTCTCCCTTATATCCATTTCAGTCTCCTTCAAATCCCTAATTCTTTTCAATCCCCTTACCTTTCTATTGTTGTTTTCTTCCGATTTGATCACCTCCCTGCCTGGTCCAAGTAGTTACTCTTCCCTTTTGCTTGTTCTTCCCCAAAACTGTAACTTGCACATGGAGCACCTCAGAATGATGTCAAACCAGGTTCCACAACTAATCAATACCTTCCTTATAGTTGATGCATACACAATTAATTGTCCAAGCATAGGGACAATGGCCAAGCCTTGGGCCTTTTCAATTTTTGGCCAACTTGTTGGGTTGGTACTGGGAACTGAGCTGTAGGCTGCTATTGGAAGGCAGTAAGTGTTTCTGCCAAACTCGAATGTGATATGTAACTTGGAGTCTGTTATAAATTTCTTGAAAAATTAATGAAAACTCAAATAATATGTTCTATAACTTCTTAAAAAGCACCTATTTTGTCAAGTTCTCTTCTCTTTTAAAACCAGATCAATTTGTCCTGCTGGCATGCTGTCCACCCAACAACTTTAACTTTCTTATACAGTATTGCTTAGAAATAATATGAATGAACTTTGTTGACATATGTGTTGGTTGGTCAGTTGACTGATCTAAATTTCCCCTTCATGCAAGTGGATTGAAACATCTGTAGAGATGTGGAAATATATAGGGAGAATATGTTACAGGAAAAATTAGTGGGGAAATGGGATTGCTCTGTGAGCTGACAAAGATTTAATGGGGCAAATAGCTTCTTCCTATGTTTTAAGGAAATGGTAATGTGTGATTCTTATCCATGTTATCTATTCAGATCACTGTAACTAACAAAAATGGGAATTTATTTCACAACAGACAACTGGGAAGTATTAACTTGGGCATTATCATCCATTCAGATGACTCGTTTGAGATTCATCATGATTTGTTTCCTCATAATCTCAGGTATGGCTGAACTTGTTGGGGTAATTATTAAGTTTCTTTAAAATTAAGAGGTCAAGACATTGTGTATCAAAATGACACAATTTTGATTGGTGGTCGTAGGCACAATTTAATCTGAAGCAAATCTGATATCACTCGGATATGTTGTGAAATTTGTTGTTTTGCAGCAGCTGTAATTTGCAATACATAACAATGAAATACTCTGAATTATATATATTTTAAAAGTTAAAGTAAGTAAATTGGGCAAAAAGAGAGGGAAAAGGTGGTGAGGTGGTGTTCATGGGTTCAATGTCCATTCAGGAATCAGATGGCAGAGGGGAAGAAGCTTTTTCTGCATTGCTGAGTGTGTGCCTTCAGGCTCCTGTACTTCCTTCCTGATGGTAGCAGTGAGAAAAGGGCAGGCCCTGGGTGATGGAGTTCCTTAATGATGGATGCTGCCTTTTTGAGGCTTCTCTCCTTGAAGATGTGGTGGATGCTGGAGAGGCTAGTGTCCATGACTGAGTTTAAAACTCCCTGCAGCATATTTCGATCCTGTGCAGTGCTTGCCTCCATACCAGGCAATGATGCAGCTGGTTAGAATGCTCTCCATTGTACATCTGTGTCTTCAATGACATATCAGATCTCCTCAAACTCCTAATGAAATGTAACTGCTGTTGTGCTTTCTTTGTACCTGCATCAATATGTTGGCCCCAGGATAGATCCTCAAAGATGTTGACAACCAGGAACTAGAAAATGCTCACCTTTTTCACTTCTGTTCCTTCTATGAGGACTGCTGAGTGTTCTCTCATCTTGCGTCTCATGGTAGTGTAGCGCAGTGGTTAGCCCAATGCTTTACAGTACAGGTGACCTGGGTTAAATTCCTGCTGCTGCCTGTAAGGAGTCTGTATGTTCTCCCCGTGACCACATTGGTTTTCTCTGGGTGCTCCAGTCTCCTCCCACAGTCCAAAGACATCCTGGTTGTTAGCTTAATTGGTGATTGTGAATTATCCCATGATTAGGCTTGGGATAAATTGGGGATTGTCAGGTGGTGTTGCTCGAAGGTCTGGAAGGGCCTATTCCACACTCTATGTCAATAGTATAAAATAAGATTACCCTTTCTGAAGTTCACAATCAAATCTTTGGTCTTAATGGCATTGAGTGCTGTGACACCACTCAACCAGCTGATATATCTCGCTGCTGTACACCTTCTCATCACTGTCTGAAATTCTGCCAACTATGGTTGTGTCATCTGCAAACTCATAGATGGCATTTGAGCTGTGCCTAGCCTCACAGTCATGGGTATAGAGAGAGTAGAGCAGTGGGCTAAGCACACATCCTTGACTTGCACCAGTGTTGATTATCAGTAAGCTGGAAGTGTTATTTCTGATATGCACAAACTGTGGTCTTCCGGTAAGGAAGTCGAGGATCCAATTGCAGTGGGACGTACAGAGGCCAAGAATTTGGGGCTCCCAACACCACCCTTGCAGAACACCACTGGTCACCATCTGCCAACCAGCAAGGGCTCCTTTTATTCCCACTCACTGTAACCTGAAAGTAGCTAATTTTCTATCCATGTTAGTATCCTTCCTGTAATCCCATCACAGCCTCATGTGCAACAGCTTGGCAAAGGCCTTCTGAAAATCCAAGTAAATAACATCCACTCACTCCTCTTTGTCTATCCAGATGGCTATTTCCTCAAAGAATTCCAACAGATTTGTCAGGCAAGATTTCCCCTTTAGAAAACCATACTGATCTTGGCCTATTTTATCATAGGCCTTCAAGTACCCTGAAACCTCATCCTTGATAATGGACTCCAACATCTTCCCAACCACTGAGGTCAGGCTAACTGGCCTATAACATCCTTTCTTCTGCCGCCTTCCTTCTTTAAGAGTGGACTGACATTTGCAATTTTCCAGTCCTCCAGAATCATTCCAGAATCCATTAATTCTTGAAAGGTCATTACTAATGCCTCTTAATCTTTTCAGTTAGCTTTTTCAGAACTTGGGGTGTAGCCCGTCTAGTCCAGGTGAATAATCTACCTTCAGACCTTCCAGCTCCCAAGCACCTTTTTCTTAGTGAGTGTATTAACAACTACACTCACTTCGCCCCCCCCCCCCAACACTCTCAAATTTCTAACATTCTGCTTGTGGCTTCCACAGTGAGCCAATGCAAAACACTCATTAATTTTGTCCGCCATTTCTTTGTTCTCTATTACTTCCTCACCAGCATCATTTTCCAAAGGTCTGATATCCACCTTCTTCTCTTTTTTATCTGAAAAATCTTTTGGTATCCCCTTCTATATGATTGGGGCTAGCTTACCTTCATATTTCATCTTTTCTCTTCTTATGGCTTTTTAGTTGCCTTCTGTAGATTTTTGAAAACTTCCCAATTACCTGCATTCTCACAAATTTTTGCTCTATTATATGTTCTCTCTTTGGCTTTTATGCTGGCTTTAACTTCTCTTGTTAGCAATGGTTGTGTCACCTTTCCTTTAGAATACTTCTTCCTCGTTGGGATGTATAATTATATTGTTATGTACCCCTAGGGTTCATCTTTTCTGTGGGAAATCATTTTAAAATGTCAGTAGAATGAGGCTGGCTTTTGGACACTGACACCACCGCCCCCCCCCCCGTGAACTGGTGCTGCTAACGAGAGAGAGATGAAGAACAGAGGGGGAGGGAGAGTCATGCAACATAGATGGAAGAGAAAAACACACGTAACTCAGTATTTTGTCATCCTCACTGCTCATTTACTTTTGCTCCAAGCCCTTTGCTTGCTTGTGTGGATCTCGGCTGACACAGCAGAGTGATGCCAGGTGCCTGCTGAGACAGGAAGGAGTGGCCAGTTTGATGGACGTGGACATGATCAGTTGATGGATGGCTGATACCCTGTCAGGGGAGATAAAAGACAGGTCTGCTGAGACATCGACAGACACGCCACGAGACACTGCAAGAGTGTTGTGCACCCACAGGAAGGTGGGGCTTGGAGGACCGAATCAGGATATCGGTCACAATGCTCACAGTGTGATGGCAGGACCGGTGGGGGCTTGTGTGTGTGTCAACTCATGCCAGAGTGACGAGTCCACCATGGAAGAACGGTCTAGCTGAGAACGGAGGTGTCCTAACTGAATGACCACATCAGTACAACGGAACAAGAAGACAACGGAAGGTTTGCCTGCTGCAGCTGCTCCCATCTCGCTCTCTCTCTCTCCAACGTCACGACAGCAACTACCTCAACCCAAACTGAACTGAACTGAACTCTGCATTATCTTAAGACTATTCATTTATCCCTAGACTTTGGAAGAGTTTGTTTTTTGATTCCTTTTACCACACTTCTGTATACACACACACACACACACACACATATATATATATTTGCTAACCTGTAATATATACACATTTGCATTTTATTTTTGTACTGTATTACTTAGTTTGCTAATAAACTTTATTAGTTACTAGTAATTACAGACTCCAATGTGTATTCCCTTTCTGCTGGTTTGGTAACCAGGGTACGTAACTCCATACATATATATATATATATATATATCATGTACTCTCCAAATTGTTTCCAGAAATTCCAGCCATTTCTGCTCTGCCATCATCCCTGCCAGTGTTCTTTTCCAATCAATATGCCCAGCTTCTCTCTCATACCTTTGTAATTCCCTTTATTCCACTTAATACTGATACACCACACTTTAGATTCTCTTTCTCAAAATTCAGGGTGAATTCAACCAAATAATGAGTACATTCTAAAGGTTCTTTTACCTTAAGCTCTCATTTCTGATCATTTCTGATTCTTTGCACAACACCCGGTCCAAAATCATTGATCCTCTAGTGGGCTCAAGAAAGAGCTGCACTAAAAAGCCATCTCATAGGCACTCTAGAAATTCCCCTGTAATTCCTCCTGTAATCCAGCACCAACCTGATTTTCCCAATCTACCCGAATATTGAAGTCCCCCAATGACTATTGTAACATTGCCCTTTTGGCGTACATTTACTACCCACATTGTAATTTGTAGGCCATGTCCTTAGTTCTGTTTGGTGGTGGGTGGGTCTTTTTACTGTGCAGTTCCTTAGCTCTATCCACAATGATTCAACACCTTCTGACCCTATGTCACCTCTTTTTAATGACTTGATTTCATTTTTTACCAACAGAGCAACACCACTGCCTCTGCCTTCCTGCCTGTCCTTTCGATGCAATGTGTATCCCTGGACATTATTCTCCCAGCTATAATCTTTCAGTCATGAGTCAGAAATGCCTTCAACATGATACCTGCCAGTCTGCAACTGTGCTGCAAGTTCATCTGCCTTATTCTGTATACTATGCACATTCAAATACAACATATTCAGTTCTGGTTTCACTCATTTTGATTTTGTTGCATTGTGCTGGACTCCCAATTTTGTCTGAGGTCTTACCGACATCTTCCTCCACAACCTTAACATGAACTGTTCTGGCACTCTGGTTCCCATCCCTCTGCAACTCCGGTTTAAAGCCTACTATGCACCACTAACAATCCTAATTCTTGCTATATTATATGCCCTCTCTCATTTTCATGCTGTCTTTGACTTCCGTGTTACCCACAGTTGCATCATCCTCTCTCGAATATGACTTCATTTTTGGGATGTATCTATCCTGTTCCTTTTGAATTGTCTCCAGGAATTCCAGCCATTGCTGTTCTGTTGTCATCCTTGCTAGTGTCCCTTTCCAATCAACTTTGGCCAGCTCCTCTCTCAGGCCTCTGTAATTCCCTTTACTCCACTGTAATGCTGATACATCTGACTTTAGCTTCTCCTTCTCAAACTGTCGTGTAAATTCTATAATATTATTATCACTGCCTTCTAAGATCTCTAATCAAATCTGGTTTATTACACACACCCAACTCAGAATTGCCTTTTCCCTGGTGGGCTCAATCACAAGCTGCTCTAACAAGCCATTCTACAAATTCCTTGCTTGGGATCCAGGACCAATCTGATTTTCCTAATCTACCAGCATATTAAAGTCCACCATGACTATCACAACATTGCTCTTTTTACATGACTTTTCTTCTACCATTGTAATTTGAACCTCACGTCCCGGCTACTGTTTGAAGGCCTGTACATAACTCCCATCAATGTCTTTTTTCCCTTGCAGTTTCGTCCCTCTCCAAGGATTTGATTTCATTTGTTACCAGCAGAACCAAACACCCCCCTTGCCTTCTTACCTGTGCTTTCAATAAAATGTGTGTTTGAGGGGTGACTGGATTGAACCCTATCAAATGTTGAAAGGCCTTGAAAGAGTGGATGTGGAGAGGATGTTTTCTGTAGTGGAGGAGTCTAGGAGCATAGGACACAGCCTATCAATACAGGGGAGTACTTTTAGAACAGAGCTGAGGAGGAATTTCTTTAGCCAGAGAGCGATGAATCTGTGGAATCCATTGCCACAGGTAGTTGTGGAGGACAAGTCATTGAGGAAATTTAACACAGAGGTTGATAGATTCTTGATTAGTCAGGGCATGAAGGGATACAGGGTGAAGACAGGAGATTGGAGCTGAGGTAAAATGGATCAGCCATGATTCTGAAGGCACAGGATATATACATCCCAAAGAGGAGGAAGTATTCTAAAGGGAAGCTGACACAACCATGGCGAACAAGAGAAGTCAAGCCAACATGAAAGCCAAAGAGAGGGCATATAGAGCAAAAAATTAGTCAGAAGTTAGAGGATTGGGAAGCTTTTAAAAACCAACAGAAGGCAACTAAAAAAAGTCATTAAGTAAAGAAAAGATGGAATACAAAAGTAAGCTAGCCAATAATATTCAAGAGGATACCAAAAGTTTCTTCAGATACATAAAGTGTAAAAGAGAGATGAGAGTGGATATCAGGTGACTGGAAAATTATGCTGGAGAGATAGTAATGGGGGACAAGGAAACGGCAGATGAACTGAATATGTATTTTGCATTTGTCTTCACTGTGGAAGACACTAGCAGTATGGTTGAAGTTCCAGGTGTCATGAAGTGTGTGAAGTTACATTACTAGAGAGAAGGTTCTTGTGAAACTGAGAGGTCCGAAAGTAGATAAGTCACCTGGGCCAGATGATGTACAGCCCAGGGTTCTGAAAGGGGTGGCTGGAGAGATCATGGGGGCATTAGTAATGATCTTTCAAGAACCATTAGATTCTGGAATGGTTCTGGAAGACTGAAAAATTGCAAATATCAGTCTACTCTTCAAGAAGGGAGAGAGGCAGAAGAAAGGAAACTATAGGCCAGTTCCTCTGACCTCAGTGGTTGGGAAGATGTTGGAGTCGATTTAAAAAAAAAGAATGTGGTCTCAGGCACATGATAAAATAGGCTGTAGTCAGCATGGTTTCCTCAGGAGAAAATCTTGCCTTACAAATCTTTTGGGATTCTTTGAAGAAATAACAAGCAGGATAGACAAAGGAGAATCAGTTGATGTTAAGTGCTTCGATTTTCAGAACAGTGGCTGATTGGCAAGAGGCAAAGAATGGGAATAAAAGGAGACTTCTGGCTGGCTGCCAGTGACTAGTAGTGTTCCACAGAGGTCTGTGTTGGGACCAATTCTTTTTATGTTGTATGTCAATGATTTGGATAATGGAATTGATGGCTTTGTTGCTAAGTCTGCAGATAATATGAGGATAGTTAGAGAGGCAGATAGTTTTGAGGAAGCAGAGAGACAAGGGAAGTGCTTAGACAGACTAGGAGAATGGGCAAAGAAATAACAGATTGATTACAGTGTTGGAAAGTGTAAGGTCAGGTAGAAGAAATGAAAGGGTTGACTATTTTCTAAGTGGAAAGAAAATACAAAAATCTGAGGTGCAAATGGACTTGGGAGTCCTTGCATAAGATTCCCTGAAGGTTAATTTGCAGATTGAGTCTATCGTGAGGAAGGCAAGTGCAATGTTAGCATTCATTTCATGATGACTAGAATATAAAAGCAAGATGTAATGTTGAGAGTTTATAAAACACTAGTGAGGCCTCACTTGGAGTATTGTGAGCAGTTTTGGGCCCCCTAGAAAGGATGTGCTGAGACTGGAGAGAAAGCTCAAAGGAGTTTCACGAAAATTATTCTAGGATTGTATGGCTTGTCATATGAAGAGTGTTTGATGGCTCTGGAATTCACTAGAATTCACTAGAATTCAGAAGAATGAGGAGTGACATCATTGAAACGTATCAAATGGTTAAAGGCCTTGATAGAGTAAATGTAGAGAGGATGTTTCATATGGTGAAAGTGTCTAAGACCAGAGGACACAGCCTCAGAATAGAGGGGCGTCTTTTCAGAATGGAGATGAGGAGTAATTTCCTTGGCAAGGGAGTGGTGAAGCTGTGGAACTCCTTGCTACAAACAACTGTGGAGGCCAAGTCTTTATGTATGTTTAAGTCAGAAGTTTATAGATTCTTGATTGGTCAGAGCATGAAGGGATACGGGAAGAAGGCAAGAGATTAGGGCTGAGAGGAGGGTTGGATCAGCCATGATGAAATGTCCGAGCAGACTCGATGGGCCGAGTGGCCGAATTCTGCTCCTGTATCTTCTGGGTGTGTGATAAAATGAAGGAGCAGGTTCAATGAGCCAGATGGCCTAATGCTATTGCTTTATCTTATGGTCTATGGTAGCAGCAGTAGTGTGCTGCTTTCTTTCAGACACAGCATTCTCCTCTCACCCCTGCCGCTGCAGGAAACCCTGCTGTTGCCTGGCAGCCTGCTGTAACCCAAGCACCAGCAGTGCAGTTATTCTGATCATCTGACTTTGTTTTCCCTCTGAGCCCTTTCAGAGTTTTTCACTGCGTTACCGGTCATTTATTCCCCATGCTGAAGTCACAAGGAAGCATCTCAGAAGAGGCAGCATAAATCTCAGTGTAGGTCTGGTGGTGTGATGAGCCTGGGGACCAAGTTGGAATTGTGAGTCATGTTTAGATACCTGGCATGGAACCAGGCTATTTGGCCCAGGGCATCTATGCTGATCAGTGGGTACCCAGCCATGTTAACCCTAAGCGCAAGGGTGAAGGTGACATAGATTGAGAAATCAAAAGCCTATCTTTTTTGTAGAAGAGGCCTGTTCAACAGCCTTATAAGGGCAGGACAGAGGCTGTCCTTAAGCTGTGTTCTCGAACTTCTGTATCTTCTGCCTGATAGAATGGAGGAAGAAGAGAAGATGTTTGACAAATCTTATTGAATTTTTTGAAGAGGTTACGAGGAAAGTTGATGAGGGTAAAGCAGTGGATGTTGTCTATATGGACACAAGTAAGGCCTTTGACAAGGTTCCGCATGGAAGGTTAGTTAGGAAGGTTCAATCATTAGGTATTGATATTGAAGTAATAAAATGGATTCAACAGTAGCTGGATGGGAGATGCCAGAGAGTAGTGATGATTAACTGTTTGTCAGGTTGGAGGCCAGCGACTAGTGGTGTGCCTCAGGGATCTGTACTGGATCCAATGTTGTTTGTCATACACATTAATGATCTGGATAATGGGTTGGTAAATTGGATTAGTAAGTATGCAGATGATACTAAGGTAGGTGGTGTTGTGGATAATGAAGTAGGTTTTCAAAGCGTGCAGAGAGATTCAGGCCAGTTAGAAGAGTGGGCTGAAAGATGGCAGATGGAGTTTAATGCTGATAAGTGTGAAGTGCTACATTTTGGTAGGAATAATCCAAATAGGACATACATGGTAAATGGTAGGGCATTGAAGAATGCAGTAGAACAGAGTGATCTAGGAATAATGGTGCATAGTTCCCTGAAGGTGGAATCTCATGTGGATAGGGTGGTGAAGAAAGCTTTTGGTATGTTGGCCTTTATAAATCAGAGCATTGAGTATAGGAGTTGGGATGTAATGTTAAAATTGTACAAGGCATTGGTAAGGCCGAATTGGAGTGTTGTGTACAGTTCTGGTCACCGAATTATAGGAAAAATGTCAACAAAATAGAGAAAGTACAGAGAAGATTTACTAGAATGTACCTGGGTTTCAGCACCTAAGTTACAGGGAAAGGTTGAACAAGTTAGGCCTTTATTCTTTGGAGGGGGGACTTGATAGAGGTATTTAAAATTATGAAGGGGATAGATAGAGTTGACGTGGATAGGCTTTTTCCATTGAGAGTAGGTGAGATTCAAACAAGAAGACATGAGTTGAGAGTTAGGGGGCAAAAGTTTAAGGGTAACATTACTCAGAGAGTGGTAGCTGTGTGGAATGAGCTTCCAGTAGAAGTGGTAGAGGCAGGTTCGGTACTGTCATTTAAAGTACAATTGGATAGGTATATGGACAGGAAAGGAATGGTGGGTTATGGGCTGAGTGCGGGCCAGTGGGACTAGGTGAGAGTAAGCATTTGGCACAGACTAGAATTACAGACTGTTTCCGTGCTGTAATTGTTATATGGTTATAAGATGTTTGGGGTGGAAGGTGGTCTTTAATTATATTCAGGAGAAAGTTTGCAGATGCCGGAAATCCAAAACAACACACACAAAATGCTAAGGGAACTCAACAGGTCAGGCTGCATCTATGGAAAAGAATTAACAGTCAATACTTTGGAACAAGACCCTTCTTCATGACTGAGAAGGAAGGGGGAAGACGCCAGAATAAAAAGCTGGGCTATAATGGATTTATTTACATTGGCTGCTTTCGGTAGGATAATTGTGCCTGCATGTGCATTGAAGGCTCTTGGGGCAAGTAGTGACATTCTAGTCCCATTCTGTTCTAAACATGTATAGAATGCATTAATCCAGTCAGGAATGGTTGTGCTGCTGTTGGCAATTCTGCTGACTTCATTTTATCACCTGTTATGGCATGAGAGCCCTGCCACAACTGACAGCTGGTCTGGAACTCAACTTTAGATTAGTATTGACTCCTGGTGTCCCTGATTGATTTACAATGGCTGTATCTTGATTCCTTGAAAAGGTGAGGGTTATCTGATTTGAACGCTGCAGCCCTGAACTGTAGGGGGTGAATCTTCTGCTTTATTCATTGTTTCTGGTTTGGGAACACCCAGATTAACATCTTTTATACACAGTCATCTCCACGCTTGCTAATAAAGTCCATCATGGTGGTGACATACTCATTTAGGTTGGCTGCGGAGTCTTTGAATGTTTCGCACTCTACCGGCTCAAAACAGTCAAGCAGAGCACGTCTATTCCCTCAGACCAGCACAGTACAACTTTCTGGTAGCTGGTTCCTCATACTTCTACTTCTGTTGCTTCTGTTTGTACACAATGAGAAGAAGCACAATCTGCTGGTCTGATTTACCGAAGTGTAGGCTGGGGATTGGTTGATACAAGCTTGGCAGTTGTGTATCAATGGTCGACAGTGCTCAGACTCCTGCTGGCACAGCAGATGTGCTGGTAACACTTTGGTGACATACTCTTGAAGTTGGCCTGGTTGAAGTCTCAGGGTATCCTGTTTCGAGGATGCTGAGCGTACTTCATTCAGTGCAGGCTTTACGTCCATCTGCGTTGGGATCAGGGAAGCTGAAGCAATCTGCCAGGGCACATAACCTGGATGGCATGTCAGCCCCGATATTCCAGATCTGGTGAGCAGGAACTCTCCTGGGCTGTCCCAACCGAGCACCACAAGGAAATAATTGGTGTCCTTTGCCCAAATGGTCCATCTGATTAATTGAGGAGCCCTCGAGTTGTATGATGGGGTCAGGTGAAGCAGATATCAGCCACATTCTGTGAGGGAGAGATCACAGCAGTTTTTCAGTTCCCTTTGATAGGCCAGTCTTGCTTTTATTTCATTAACATTGTTCGCAATAGCCTGGATGTTGCCTAGAGTATGCTACAGTGAGCGGACTTGAATCCACCTTGTTTTAAGTGTAGATAATTCATGGAGGGAAAGCTGGTTTTGCTGATAGACTGGGCTGTTTTCACAACTCTGCTATTTTGTGCAGTCCTAGGCAGAGCAGATGCCTCTGGATGAGATACTTCCTGTCAAAACTGGTGAGGGTCGTCGGGGCCATGCTGAATTTTATTATCCTTCTGAGGATGTAGAGATGGTAGTGTGCTTTCTTGTCCAAAGTGACTCAGCCAGGACAAAGTATCGCTGATCTTTACACTGAGACGCTAGAAGTATTTAACCACCTCCACCTTAGGACCATTGATACCGACAGGGCTGTGTACTCCACTCTTTTTCCTGAGGTTGATGACCAGTATTTTTTGTCTTACTGGCATTGAGGAAAAGGCTGCTGTCTTGACACCATGCCACTAGGCTCTGTTTCTCCTTCCTGTATTGCTTTGCCATTGTTTGGGATTTGGACCACTACAGTGATATTATCTGCAAACTTCTAAATGGAGTTAGAGCAGGATCTAACCACACAGTCTCGGCTGTATGGGGAATAAAGTAAGGGGTGAAGACGCATCCTCGTAGAGTTCCAGTGTGAAGATAATCACGGCAGAGATGTTGCGACCGATCCTTACAGATTGCGGATTTTGGTCAGGAAGCCAAGGATCCTGTTGCAAAGGGGAATGCAGAGTCTTGGCTCTAGGAATTTGGAAATGAGTTTGGAATTATGGTATTGAAGGTGGAGGTAAAGTAAAAAATTAGGTGTCTTTGTTAGTGTAGTCTAGGGAAATGGTGTCAGCTGTGATCTGCTTCAGCATCGGGTGAAATGAGGCTGGTCCAGGTTGTCAGGGAGGCTCAAGTTAATGTGTACCATGATCAGCCTCTGGAAGCTCTTAATGATGATGGATGCCAGAGCTTCTGGGCAATATCCTTTAAGGCATGTGAATTACTTTCCTTTGGCCATCGAATGATAATGGTCTTCTTAAAGCAGTTAGGAACCTTAGATTGGAGTCGATAGAGGCTGAATACTCCTGCCAGCTCCTTAAATGCTGTTAGCAACTATTCTCTCTCAGCAGTGTGTTCCAGGCAAAAGGGAATAAAATGAAACCATCTTTCTATATCTGCAGCCTCCATGATCTTCCTTACAGAGCAGTGCACTGCATGTTCAAGATGCTGCTAGTATCTCCCGCCACACACTGGGAGGAGTCAGATGCTGAAATGATTATATCTAAACGGTATTTTAATCAAGATGGGCTTCCTATCCTGCTGCTTTCCTTTAATTTTCACCAGTAACTTACCACTTTAAGTTGTCTTTTGCCTTTAAATAGCCCCTGGGCTGTGATAAACCTTTGACATGTTATGAACAAAGAAAAGCAGTCCAAACAGCATGTAACTGGTTTTAGTCATTACTCCCTAAGTGCTAACATTAACACATACACAACACATTACAATTGACCCAAGGGGACTATTTTTTTTAAATTCATTCCCAGCTCCCAATTTTACTAAATGGCCTTCAGCATTTTCCACATGATGCAGTAAGGTGATAGAGACTTATCTTGAAAATGTTTCTTCAAATGGAGATCTCATCTTAACCAATGAGTCAAGTGAATGGAATCTTTGATTGTTGCCAAATAGTCTTACCCTTGGCTGTGCTTTATAACTGTGCAAAATGGAGCACAGAATGCGGTTGAGTAGAAACCACAGTGGGATCAGGGACAGAAAGGCAATTAAAACACCAGGCAGCAGCCATGTACAACAGTTTCTAATAGACTGTACACTAGAGCTCCAGTGGATGGCAAAGTTCATAGTAGGTTATTCACTGGAATGTTAGTACAGACGTGATCAAAGTGCTTAGCAATTTAATTTGCCTTTCATCAGTTCAAATATGCCCTTATTCAAGAATGTTGCCTTGTTTATCAAAACAAGATAATATTAAGGCACAGTGAATTAATTTAGTTCGACTGAACAGTTTTATTAGACCTTAGGCATTGTTATATTTATACTGTGAAGTTGATTAACAATATTATATTTTTTCCATTTTTTTCTTTGGGGTTCTAACATTTTTCTGTCATTCATTCTCTTGGGTTTCTGCTTTTCGTGGATGTCTGTGGAGACAAGTATTTCAGCTTGTATATTGTATACATTCTCTGATAATAAACCAGACCACTTGAACCATTTGAGTAGGTAAAAGAAGAAGCACTGCACTAAAAATATCTCCACAATATATCATTAATTCAATTGACATTGAGAAAGTAAGGAGGCATGGGATCCAAGGGGACATTGCTTTGTGGATCCAGAACTGGCTTGCCCACAGAAGGCAAAGAGTCGTTGTAGACGGGCCATATTCTACATGGAGGCCGGTGACCAGTGGTGTGCCTCAGGGATCTGTTCTGGGACCCTTACTCTCTGAGATTTTTATAAATGACTTGGATGAGGAAGTGGAGGGATGGGTTAGTAAATTTGCTGATGACACAATGGTTGGGGGTGTTTTGGATAATGTGGAGGGCTGTCAGAGGTTACAACAGGACATCAAAAGGATGCAAAACTGGGCTGAGAAGTGGCAGATGGAGTTCAACCTAATTAAGTGTGAGGTGGTTCATTTTGGTAGGTCAAATATGATAGCAGAATATAGTATTAATGGTGAGACTCTTAGCAGTGTGAAGGATCAGTGGGATCTTGGGTGTCCGAGTTCATAGGACACTCAAAGCTGCTGTGCAGGCTAACTGTATGATTAAGAAGGCTGTGTGGGCTTCATCAATGGTGGGATTGAGTTCAAGAGCCAAGAGGTAATGTTGCAGCTATATAGGACCCTAGTTTGACCCCACTTGGAGTACTGTGCTCAGTTCCGGTCACCTCACTACAGGAAGGATGTGGAAACCACAGAAAGAGTGCAGAGGAGATTTATGAGGATGTTGCCTGGATTGGGGAGCATGCCTTATGAGAATAGGTTGAGTGAACTTGGCCTTTTCTACTTGAAGCGACGGAGGATGAGAGGTGACCTGATAGAGGTGTATAAGATAATGAGAGGCATTGATCGTGTGGATAGTCAGAGGCTTTTTCCCAGGGCTGAAATAGCTAGCATGAAAGGGCAAAGTTTTAAGGTGCTTGGAAGTAGGTACAGAGGAGATGTCGGGGGTAAGCTTTTTTATGCAGAGAGTGGTGAGTGCGTGGAATAGGCTGCTGGTGACGGTGGTGGAGCAGAAACAACAGGGTCTTTTAAGAGACTCTTGGATAGGTACATGGAGCTTAGAAAAATGGGTAATTCTAGGTTGTTCTAAGGTAAGGACACATTCGGCACAGCTTTGTGGGCCGCAGGGCCTGTACTGTGCTGTAGGTTTTCTATTTTCTAACATATAATTTCTAGGCAGGGTATTGGTGTCTAGGTTTCAAAGGGGATTTTCAGCAAAATGTATTTCCATACATTCAGACACATATTCGAAGAGCCTCCTGATCCCAGCAGACAATTTTTGGTCTGGTTCAATAGCTAAAAACCGTTAAACACAGCACAATTCTGCTTTATGATAAATATCAATGACAGATGGTTAGAATGTCTTGTTGGAGGTGGCATTGGCTGGCACAAATATTATTTGTGATTTATCACTCTCTGTTAAATGTTGCCCATATCTTGCATATAAACATATAAATATAAGAACATGTACTGTAGAAGTAGAAACAGGCCACTTAGTTCCCAAGCCTGTTCCAGGCTTCAATAAGATCCTGGCTGATCTGATGGTAACCTCAACTCCAAACTCTCACATCTTTCAGAATCAGAATCAGGTTTATTGCCACCAGCATGTGTCATGAAATTTGGTAATTCTGGTCATCTTTCACTTACATATTTCTCAAGAATATGTTGGATTTAACTCTACCCTAAACATATTTAAAGGCCCAGTTTTCACTGCCTTCTGAGGGAGAGAACTCCACGATCTCTCACTTTTCTCAGAGAAATACAGTATTTTGTCTCAAGTCTGATTTTCAATGGGTGACCTTTACTTATAAATATTGATCTTTAGTTCTAGATTGTTCCACAAGAGGAAATATCTGCTCCAGATCCATCTTGTCAAGATCTCCCCTTCCCTAGTGTTTCCTGGAAATGCAGCAACCATACCTTTTGCAGGGAATGTGGCATGCACATGGTAGATAGATTGCCAGTCTGGTTGTAGTTGTCTCAGCCACTCATGTCCTCTCAGTGCTGGCCCCCCTGTTTTCATCACACATGCTAGATGTGGCTTCTTGGCTGTTGTGTTTCACTGTTACAAATGTCATTCCCACAAGAATTATCTTTTCTCCAGTACGTTCTTAATTGGATACCTGCAGGCTGCAGTTTAGTAACTTTAAAATGCTGTTCAAACTCATTTTCTGGACTGACTGATACAGCTGAACCAGTGTCCAATTCCATATTAACTAATTTACCGATCACATCTGGAGTAAGACAAGTAATATGGCTTACACCAGAAGTGAATGGCAAATTAATTAACTTGTCTCTTGCTAGTTTCAAAATTGTAACTCTCAAGGGTACCCACTCCTGTTTTAGTCTCATCGTTAACAGATTTTTCATCAGTAGCATGAAGACTAGTACTCGTTTTGAAACTGCAACTTGACTTCCTAGTGTTCTCTCTCTTTTCCCTGTGTCGAATATTTTTTTTGTCTGTACAACAACTTTGTATGTGTCCTAATTTGTTGTGTTTTCTTCAAGTTACATCTTTAAATCTACATTTATTTGGTGTTGTGAGCCTCTGCCACAACAGTAACATGATTTGTTTGAGCAGGTTTGTTTCTTTTTAGATGCTGTATGTAATTTTATTTCTGACTGCGACTCAACTCTCTGTCTGCGGTTTCCATTGCTCATTTCAATGTGAGATGTGCTTCAGTCAGGAGCTATTTTTGAATCTTTTCTTTCAGGATTCCACAAACTAAATGAAACCTCATTGCATCATTGAGACCATTACCGAACTGACAGTACTCAGACAATACCTTCAATTCAGTCACGTAGGCCGAAGTGGACTCCCCTTCTTTATGATTCTGCTTATGAAACCTAAAGCATTCTGCAATCAACAATGGCTTCAGTTCTAAGTGTTCCTGCGTCACTTTGACGATAGTAGCAAAGCTCATTTCTGCAGGTTTGGTTGGAGCAATTGAAGTTCGAAGTGAACTGTATGCCTTTAAACCCAATGCCCTTAGCAAAATTGGTACTCACTTCTCATTTACTATTCCATTTGTTTCAAAATACTGTTCCAATAGCTCAGTATACATAAGCCAATTACCTGTTGTGTAATCAAAATCGTCAATCGTTCTGATGTAGCCAGCCATTACTGACTTTTTAAAAAAATGATTATTACCATCTGGTACTCACTCTATATCACCCCTGAATTCTTCTGATTACTGCCTTTTAAAACAACTCCCGTCTGAAGAACATGTGGTGACTGCTTTTGTTCTAAACTCCACCATCTCCCCGTGTGCCAGGTTGCCTTTTTTACTTGCCAGTGCTCCCAGTGCATTTTATTTTATTTTAGAACACTTTGCTGCTCTTTAGCAGCTGCCTCAAGTTAATTTTAAAATATCTCCTTGCCAATGTGTTGTCCCGTAACTTCAAAACATTAAATTAATTCAAAATAAAACATGATTGTCCGGGAATGCGGGCCTGGTTTCATCTTTACTTTAAGTGAGGTGCGCACGTATCATGTGGCAGCAAGATAACATATGCAATTTGTGTATTTTTACATTTAACTCGTAATTAATTATTTAAACAAGCAAGAATGCTTAATCTATGTATATAAGGTTATTCAAATATAACTGAAAGATTAAATACACAACATTATTTGAAAAAGTAGGTTAACACTCAGTAAGTTGGGCAGCATCTATGGAGGGGAATAAACAGTTTACGTTTTGGGCCAAGACTCTTCATCAGAACTGGAAAGGAAGGGACCAGAGGCCAGAAGAAGTAGGAAGGGGAGGGGAAGGAGTACAAGCTGGCAGGTGATAGGGAAGTTTATTTTAGTTTAAAAATACTTGATATCATGTGACAGCCAGGCAATCAATTGAGTTTAAATTTCTTATGTTCATAATAAATGTGTTGGAGTTACTTACGATGTTCTGGCAAATTGCAGTGCAATTCTCTGAGAATGCCAGACATCGTTGTTAAGATAGAGAAGGGCAGATGCACTGCTGTCACCATTAGAAGGCTACTGTATGTTTTTGTCTTTTCCTGCCCTTTATCATATCTGTTAAACAGGATATTCAGCTATGCCGGTCTTCTCCAGCATCTGTTAAATAACTGCCCTAGCTATTGAATTCCATGGGCCATTACTTTGGGGCAGCACAGTAGCAAAGTGATTAACGCATCACTTTACAGCGCCATCCAACACCAGTTGAGGTTCAATTCCTGCTGCTGCCTCTGAGGAATGTATGCAATCTCTCTGTGATGGAGCGAGTTTCCTCCTGGTGCCTTGGTTTCCTCCCACATTCCAAAGATGTACTGATTAGGGTTAATGAATTGTTGGCATGCTGCATAGGTGCCAGAGCATGGCGACACGACTGGGTTGCCCTGCGCAGTCCTCACCAATTTGATTTGATGCAAACGATGCATTTCACTGTATGTTTCGATGTACATTTGACAAATAAAGTTAATCTTTAACCCTTGCCAGCTGGCTGACATCAGTAAATGGAATTTTCAAGCGCAGATGAACTTATTAATATGAGGACATCTTGTGCAGCCTCCAGTAGACAATGATTAATATATCGTCATCTCTGTCCTTTTCCCTGCAACACAGAAGAAGAGAAAAGTGTAGGCTTCCAGAACACAGACAAAATGCTGGAGGAACACAGCAGGTCAGGCAGCATCTACGGAAAAGAATAAACAGTCGACATTTCTGGCCAAGACCCTTCTTCAGGACTGGAAAAGAAGATAAGAAATTAGAATAAGAAGGTGGGGGGGAGGGGAGGGAGAAATACAAGGTAGGAGGTAATAGGTGGAAGCAGGAGAGGGAAACGGTAAAGTAAAGAGCCGGGAAATTGATTGGTGAAAAAGATAAAGGGCTGAAGAAGGGGAAATCTGATAGGAGAGAATAGAAGGCCGTGGAAGTAAGGGAAGGGGGTGGAGCACCATAGGGTGGTGATGGGTAAGTAAGGAGATAAGGTAAGAGAGGAAAATGGAAATGGGGATTGGTGGGAGGAGCAGCAATTACCAAGTTTGGTACATTGATGTTCATGCCATCAGGTTGGAGGCTACCTGGATGGAATATAAGGTGTTGTTCTCCAACCTGAGTGTGAACTCATTGCAACAGCAGAGGAGGCCATGGACTGACATGCTGGAATGAGAATGGGAAGTGGAACTAAAATGTGTGGCCACAGGGAGATCCTGCTTTTTCCAGTGGATGGAGCATAGGTGCTCAGCGATGCAGTTTCCCAGTCGATGTTGGGTGTCATCGATATACAGGAGGCCACACTGGGAGCATCAGATACAGTAGATGAACCCAGCAGACTCACATGTGAAGTGTTGCCTCACCTGGAAGGACTGTTCTGGGCCCTGAATGGTGGTGAGGGAGGAGGTGTAGAGGCTGGTGTGGCTCTTTTTCCATGTCCAAGGGTAGGTGAGGGAGATCAGTGGGGAAGGATGAATGGATAAGAATGGATAAGGGAGTCGCGTTGGAAATGATCCCTGTGGAAAGCAGAAAGGTGGGGGGGGAGGGAAAGATGTGCTTGGTGCTGGGATCCCATTGGAGATGGTGGAGATAAAGAAAATTATGTGCTGGATGCGGAAGTTGGTGGGGTGGTCAGTGAGGGCAAGAGGAACCCTATCCCTTGTGGGGTGGTGGGTGGATGGAGTGAGAGTAGACATGGGTGAAATGGAAGAGATGCGGGTGAGGGCAGCCTTGAAGGTGGAGGAAGGGAAGCCCCTTTCTTTGAAGAAGGAGGATATCTCTTTTGTTCTGGAATGAAAAGCCTCATCCTGAGAGCGGATGCGGTGGAGAGGGAATTGAGAGAAGGTGATGGCGTTTTTACAAGTGACGGCGTGGGAAGGGGTACAGTCCAGATAGCTGTGAGAGCCAGTAGGTTTATAAAAGACATCAGTGGATAAACTGTTCCCTGAATAAAGACAGAGAGGTCGAGATAGGGAAAGGAGGTGTCAGAAATTGACCAAGTTTGAGGGCATGGTGGAAGTTGGAGGCAAAGTTGATGAAGTCGATGGGTGCAGGGAGCAGCACGAACGCAGACATAGTGTAGGAAAAGTGGGGGAGTGATACCAGTGTTCCCTCTAATTTGTAATGACCAGTGTATGCAAAAATCTTGTGCTTACTGAAAGTAAACCTGATGCTATTTTGCCTGGGAATTGAACCTACTTTTCCGTACATTATGTTCATTAATTTGTTGAACTGAATGTATAGAGGTGTTCATTTTAACAGCTAGCCAATCACTGTCAATGAGAACTTTGACCTCCTCTGGGTTGGACCATATTTCCGTTCATTCATCTGCACAGTCTCAAAACGTACGTAGCAGGCCTATAGCGGGTAATGAAGGATTTTCTCACTGGAGATTTTGAAGACCATCCGTATGTAATTTGCTGGCTAAATAATGCTTTAAGAAGTCAAGTTTCCAGATGCCTCTCCAATTCTTCACACCTGCAAATCCTCCAGCAACTTTTGCATCACGACAATACACACAGGTAACACCAGTTTCTGCATTGTACATAAATCTTTCTCATAGCTGCACATTCCTGAGCTTTCATGTAGCAGTTTCTTCTGCCTCATTAAGCCATTCCACTTTAAACAAACAAGCAGTTCTCTTGCACTTCACGCCATTTGCTTATTTGGAGTTTGACATGGTAATCAACAACTTCAATAAAAACAGTTTAAATAAGGCAGTTCTAAAATCTGCAGACAAATCATCACCAACTCCACATTCTCAACACTGTCTGCATTAGAAAGCAGAAAAGGAAATGTGATTGTGTTCGATTGTTAAATATACTTAACATGTGAACGTGGTAGAGGGTGAAAACCTTTTGTGTGCAGTTTAAATTCCTTTTGTGCACTAGTAGCAAAGCCACGCACACCTTAGAGGGAACACTGAACGATTCCGGTGTAGGTTTCAAACATGACCTGTTCCACGTTGCTGACGAAAAGGCAGGTGCAGCAGGGGCCCATGTGAGTTCGTGAATGAAGTGGGAGGAGCCAAAGGAGAAATGAATAAGAGTGAGGAGCAGTTCTGCCAGACGGAAGAGTGGTGGAGGAAGGAAAGTGTTTGGGCTTGGTTTCCAGAAAGAAGCGGAAGACTTCGAGAGCTTCCTGATGGGGGTTGGAGGTGTATAGGGATTGGATATCCATAATGAAAATGAGACGACAAGGGCCAGTCATTAAGGAGAGCAAGATGTGTGAAGTGTCACAGATGTAGGTAGGAAGGGACTGAACCGGGAGGATAAAACAGAGGCAAGGCATGCAGCTATAAGTTGGGTGGGCAGGAACATTGGGTGTGCCTGTACAGGCAGGTTTATGGATCTTCAGAAGGAGGTAGAAACGGGAGGTGTGAGGTAAGGGAACTATGAGGTTGGTGGCAGTGGATGGGAGGTACTAAAGTCAGTGATGTTGTGGGAGACAGTGGCCTGGTGCTCCTTAGTGGGGTCCTGTTCAGGGGATAAGTAAGAGGAGGTGTCTGAGAATTGTCACCTGGCCTTAGCAAGGTAGAGGTCAGTACGCCAGATTACCCCAGCATTACCCTTATTTGTAGCTTTGATGGTGAGATTAGGAATAGTGCAGAGAGAGTGGAGAGCAGTGTGTTTAGGAGGAGTAAAGTTAGAATGGAGAGAGAAGCAGTAAAATTGAGACAGTTGATGTCTTGTCGGCGGTTAGCAATAGAACAATCCAGAGCAGGCAGAAGATGGGAGCAGGGTGTCCAGGAAGAGGAAGAGGATTAGAGGTGGGAGAAGGGGGCATCGGTGCAGGGTGGGAATTCCTTGCCTAAAAAGAAGGCTTGGAGACGGAGGCAGCGGAAGAAGAGTTCAGCGTCATGGAGGGTGCAGAACTCACTGAAGTGTGGGCACAGGGAGACAAAGGTGAGGCCCGTACTGAGGACAGAATGTTCTGCCTCAGAGAGGGGAGGGTCGGAGGGGATGGCGCAGACTCAGCATGGATAAAA
Source organism: Hypanus sabinus (assembly GCF_030144855.1). Classification (NCBI taxonomy): domain Eukaryota; kingdom Metazoa; phylum Chordata; class Chondrichthyes; order Myliobatiformes; family Dasyatidae; genus Hypanus; species Hypanus sabinus. The sequence goes on along the minus strand of NC_082709.1, from coordinate 151,786,592 downwards.
GCTAGAATCGGGCTGTGGAAAAAGGCTGGTAGTGTCTGAGGAGAGGGGAGGGTTGGGATGTTCAGGGGTGGTGGGGTGAGAGGAATAGGGAGTCTCCGAGGGCCCAAGATCTGGTGGTGAGTGATGGTGGGCGAAGGGGAGACTGGGGAACTGTAAAGACCTTTCCTGGAGGTGCTGTCGGTCAAGGTCCAGGCTGGAGTTGGAGTTGGAACTTGTACAGTAGACACTTGGAAGCTGTAGACAAAATGCTGGAGGAACTCAGCAGGCCAGGCAGCAAATACGGAATAAAGTACAGTCGATGTTTTGGGCCAAGACCCTTCATCGGGACTGCAAAAAAAGATGAGAAGTCATATTAATAAGGTGGAGGGAGGGGAGGAAGAATGACGCAAGAATGATTTTTATTTTTCGCAAGTGCAGCAGTTTGATAGTTCTGTTAGTCAGTAGTCATTTGTCATAAGTCAGTCATTAGTCATAAGTCATCAGTCATTAGGTTAGTCATAAGGCATAAGTCTAGTCATAAGGTTAAGGTGGTAGGTGAAATTGGGGATGGGGAGGGGCGATGTAAAGAGCTGGGAAGTCAATAGGTGAAAGAGGAAGTGGGCTGGAGGAAGGGGAATCTGAAAGGAGAGTACAGAAGCCAAGGAAGAAAGGGAAAGGGGAGGAGCACCAGAGGGAGGGGATGGCAGGTAAGAAGATAAGGTGAAAGAGGGAAATGGGAATGGGGAATGGCAAAGGAAAAATTTTGGGGGTTTGGGCAATTAACAGACATTCGAGAAATTGATGCTTGTGCCATCAGGATTGAAGTTATCCTGTCACAGACCTGACCTTGAATTCCCCATTTTCTCCTAATTTCCTTTGATGGCAGCACACCTGGTTTTCATCAAGACCTGCAGCATAAGAACCCCGGCTTTGCAACCACTAGTTGCCAGATCGTTGGTTTTGCCTGTGTGGTAATTAACATTTCCCAGCTGCTTAGGACTGTGCATTCTACGTTTTGCTTCAGTACCGAGAATTACCTGTGAAACTCCGTCTCTCCGTGCTAAGAAAAGTTTTGTCTGCCGTTTCCCTTTCTACGCTCCGTGTCAAGATCAGTTCTGCCTGTCTCCTGCCTTCCTGCACTCTCTCCTGTTTGCCATTCAATGCTCACACCTGCGTCTACATCTTAACGCAACTTCCGTGCCTGCGTCCTGCTCTTGGGTTCACTTTGTTTGTTATAACAGAACGATCTGTCCACCAGAGACCCCAGCGGATACGAATATCCTTCAGCAAGTCCTCGCCAGCCAGGGTTCCCTGCACAACCAACTCCTCCGGGAGGTCATGGAGAACCTCCGTTCCCTGTCTGCTCACATCACACAACCAGGTGGACCGGGTATCCACTCATTTTACTCAACCCACTCCTGGAAACCTGTCTAACCCCCTAGGTGTCAGCAACACCACCACCAAGAGAGCCGCACGTACCTGAACCGGAACACTACGCTGGCGATTTGGGGAAGTACCGGGCCTTCCTTCTTCAGTGCTCCTTGGTGTTTGAACTGCAGTCATCCACGTACTCTTCAGACAAGTCAAAGATAGCTTATATCATGGGGTTGTTGCGGGAAGTGCCTTAGCGTGGGCTACAGCTGTTTGGGACAATCAACCAGATATCTACTCTTCTTTGCCTACCTTTATTGTGGAAATGAGAAAGATCTTTGACCACCCCATCCGTGGTAAAGATGCTGCTAAGCGTCCACTCACCTTCTGTCAGGGCTCCCGCAGAGTTGCCGACTATTCCGTGGAGTTCCAGATGTTGGCGGCCGACTCGGGGTGGAACGATGAGGCACTCCAAGGGGTATTTTGGAATGGTCTCAGCGACATGGTGAAGGATGAGTTGGCGGCAAGAGACGACACTGACTGCCTGGATTCCTTGATCTCCCCAGCCACCAGGTTGGACAATCGCCTTCGAGAACACCATAGAGAAAGAACTGGTTGCCCGCCACCATGGGCCACTCCTCGGCACTCATTACTGCCTCCCGCCAGAACAAGCCTCTCTTCTCCTCCTGCTCCTAGAGTAGCTCCCAGCCCAGCTGTTTCCACCGCCCCGGGGGAAGAACCCATGCAGCTGGGACAGAACCACCTCTTCCCCACAGAGCGACTCCAGAGAATGAGAGCAGGTGTTTGTCTCCATTGTGGACGGTCTGGTCACTTCCGTGCTACCTGCCCCCTTCGGCTAAAAGGGAAGGCGCCAGTAGGAAGGGGGACCAAGGTGAGCCAGACAACATTCCCTTCCGTCCCCCGAACCTGGATTCAGCTTCAAGCCGCTTTGCACTAGCCTCTGTCAGCACTAGTGAACTTCAGCGCTGAGGAATGTTTTTGGATGAAAACACAGCTTTCCAAGCTGGAATTCCTCCTGAACCATTGAGTACCCCCTGAGAAGCCCAGGCACTGGAAGGTAGACTACTGGCCCGAGTCACAGACTGCACACAACCCTTGCCTCTCCTTCTCTTTGGAAACTATAGGGAACAGGTACGATTCAATTTAATTTCCTCTCCTCAAGCTCCTTTAGTTCTTGGTTACCCCTGGTCAAGCCGCCATAACATTGACTGGTCCACCAGGAGGATCATCAGCTGGAGTTCGTTCTGTCACTCCACTTGTCTACAATCAACCCTTTCCCCAGTGGAAGTCATCGCGACCTCGTCCTCCTCTGAACTCCCCGACTTATCCAAGGTTCCACCAGAGTATCACGATCTGGGAGAAGTGCTTAGCAAGTCAGAGGCTCTTTCCCTGCCTCCACACTGCCCTTACGATTACGCAACTGACCTTCTCCTCGGAGCCTCCCTACCCAACAGTCGGCTGTATAACCCGTCCCGACCAGAAAGAGAAGCAATGGAGGCTCACCTAGATGACTCTCTCACGGCTGGTGTTATCCGACCCTCATTGACTCCTCTGTAGGCGCAGGTTTCTTCTTTGTGGGGAGGAAAGACGGCTCACTGTGCCCCCGCATTGACTATTGTGGCCTGAACAGCATCACCGTAAAGAATAAGTATCCACTGCCCCTTATCAACTGCTTTTCAGTTCCTTCACGGAGCCACAATTTTCTCCAAGCTGGATCTACAGAATGCTTATCACCTGGTCAGGATAAGGGAGGGAGATGAATGGAAAACAGCTTTTAACACCCCCCTTGGTGTTTTGGATATCTTGTCATGCCATTTGGTCTCACCAATGCCCCCGCCATCTTCCAAGCTCTGATAAACGATGTGCTTAGGGACTTTATTAACCGTTTCGTTTTTGTTTATTTGGACAACATCTTACTCTTCTCCTGCAGTCTTCAGGAACACACCCAACCCCCTCTGTTTCCTGCACATGAAGCCGACGTCGCTGTGCCTTCAGTTCAGGCCCATCTCTGCTGGTGCCGCAAGGTCAGAAAGGATGCACACTCGGCCCTGCTCCGCTCAGCTGACCACAACCGGAGGATTGCTGATCGCCATTGAATTCCTGCACCTGGTTAGAAGGTTTGGCTGTCTTCTAAAGACATCCCCCTCAAGAACGAATCCAAGAAACCTGCCCCTCGCTACCTCGGACCATTTGAAATTGACAGCGTTATCAACCCCTCCTCGGTGGTCAGACTCAAACTGCCAAGACCCATGCACATTCATCCCACGTTCCACGTCTCCCAACTGAAACCTGTATCTGTCAGCCCTTTGTGCCCCCCTGCTGAACCTCCTCCACCCACCCGGATCATTGACAACTACCCAGCATACACTGTTCGGCAAATTCTGGATGTGTGCTGCCAGGGCAGGTGTCTCCAGTACCTGGTCGATTGGGAGGGATATGGTCCTGAGCACCACACCTGGATTCCTCGCTCCTTCATCTTGGTCCCTTCCCTCATCCCAGATTTCCATCAAGACAATCTGGGCAAGCCTGGTGGTTCACCTGGAGCTCCTGTTTGGGGTGGGGGATGGCACTGTCCCGGTCCAAACCATTAATTCCCCATTTTCTCCTAATTCCCTTTGATTGTGCCATGGTTCCGACCGTTAATTCCCCATTTTCTCCTAATTTCCTTTGATGGCGGCACACCTGGTTTTCATCAAGACCTGCAAAATAAGAACCCCGGCTTTGCAACCACTAGTTGCCAGATTGTTGGTTTTGCCTGTGTGGTAATTAACGTTTCCCAGCCGCTTAGGACTGTGCATTTTAAGTTTTGTTTCAGTACCGAGAATTGCCTGTGAAACTCAGTCTCTTCGTGTCAAGATCAGTTTTCTAAGTTCTACTCCAGTACCGAGGTTAACTGTGAAACTCTGTTTCTCCATGCTAAGGAAAGTTTTATCTGCCCCTCCCCTTTCTACGCTCCGTGTCAAGATCAGTTCTGCCTGTCTCCTGCCTTCTTGCACTCTCTCCTGTTTGCCGTTCAACGCTCACGCCCGCATCTGCATCCTAACACGACTTCCGTGCCTGCGTCCTGCGCTTGGGTTCACTTCATTCGTTGCAACATATCCAGACAGAACACAAGGTGTAACACACCTTATTCTGTGTCTCTTCACTACTTTCAACCACATTCCTGAATGAGCAGATTTCAATACATCTGCTGGCCTCTGCTGGTAGTTAATATAACTAAATTCAAGTGTAGGAAGCAGCTTGAGTTATCACGTAAACATCAAACAATGTTTCCGCAGGGTCCTATGTGTGTTATGTCTGTGTGTGAATTCTCAGGTAAAATCATTTCATCCTTCACCGTCTGTGAGTATGTTAATTGAAGACGACTTCTTTTCCCATCATTAAACCTATACAGTAATAATTTTAAAAATTCAATCCAAAATTAGATTAATGTTTTCAGGAATTTTCTCTGACACACAAGAACACAAAATAGAAACAGAAGTAGATACCCCAAGCCTGCCTGCACCCCATTCAGTAAGATCGTGCTGATCTATGCTGGTCTCCAGTCCTTTTTTACCAGTTCTCTATTGCCATCAGTTCTTCAGTCTATCAGAAACCTATCCACCTCCACTTTTAATGATCCACCACCTGCTGGGACAGAAAATTTCTGAGGTTCATCACCCTCTGCAAGATTAAATTTCTATGTACCAATTTTAACTTACCAGCTTTTTTTAAAAAAAAAGTTAAATTCATTTGCTCAAGACTCTCTCACTAGTGAAAACTACCCAACATCTACCCCCACCAATCCCCCTTACAATATCATATGTTTGAATGCGATCTCTCATTAATGTTTTAAATGATTTAGCCTCTCTTGGTTGTCTCCTCTGCACTTCACTCATTTGCATATATCCTCTATTTAGATATTAATCTGTCTAATTTCTCTTATTGAAACTCATAACCTCCCTCTTTCCCTTACTAAACCCCATTTGCCGGTTTTCTCCCCACTCACTTTATCTATATCCTTTTGCAGTATCAATGCTTCAATAATTCAATAATTCTGTTTACTATCAGAGACTGTATACAATACACAACCTGAAATTCTTACTCTCTGCAGACATCCCCAAAACAGAAGAAAAGCCCCAAAGAGTGAATGACAAGAAAAAAGAGCCTAAAAACCCCCAAAGCCCTCTACTCCACTCCCACAGACAAGCAGCCTCAACCCTCCCCACACTTATTCTAGCATAAAGCATCAGCATTCCCACAACCCACCATGCCAGAGAGACCATGGTCTACAGTCCATCACTAGACACTAGAACACTACAGCACAGTACAGGCCCTTCGGCCCTCGATGTTGTGCCGATCCATATATTCCTTTAAAAAAGTACTAAACCCACACTACCCCATAACCCTCTATTTTTCTTTCATCCATGCACCTGTCCAAGAGGCTCTTAAATACCCCTAATATTTTAACCTCCACCACCATCCCTGGCAAGTCATTCCAGGTACCCACAACCCTCTGTGTAAAAACCTTACCTCTGATGTCTCCCCTAAACTTCGCTCCCTTAAATTTGTACATATGCCCTCTGGTGTTTGCTATTGGTGCCCTGGGAAACAGGTACTGATTATCCAACCTATCTATGCCCCTCATAATCTTGTAGACCTCTATCAAGTCCCTGTCATCCTTCTACGCTCTAAAGAGAAAAGTCCCAGTTCTGCTTACCTTGCCTCATAAGACTTGTTCTCCAATCCAGGCAACATCCCGGTAAATCTCCTCTGCACCCTCTCCATAGCTTCCACATCCTTCCTATAATGAGGTGACAAGAATTGAACACAATACTCTAAGTGTGGTCTCACCAGAGATTTGTAGAATTGCAACATGACCTCTCTACTCTTGAACTCAATCCCCCTGTTAATGAAGCCTAGCATCCCACAGCCTTCTTAACTATCCTATCAACCTGTGCAGTGACCTTGAGAGATGTATGGATTTGAACCCTAAGGTCCCTCTGTTCATCCACACTCTTGAGTAACCAACCATTAATCCTGTACTCAGTCTTCTGGTTTGTCCTTCCAAAATGCATCACCTCACACTTATCCGGATTGAACTCCATCTGCCACTTTTCTGCCCAACTCTGCAGCCTGTCTATATCTTCTTGTAACCTCCAACAGCCGACAGCTCCAACCACAATTCCTCCAATCTTAGTGTCATCCGCAAACTTACTCACCCATCCTTCCGCCTCTACATCCAGGTCATTGATAAAAATCACAAATAGTAGGTAGGGGTCTCAGGACAGATCCCTGCGGCACTCCACTAGTCACCGACTTTCAGGCAGGATACTTTCCACCCACAACTACCTTCTGCTTTCTTCCTGTAAGCCAATTTTTTATCCAATCAGCCAAGGTTCCACTGATCCCATGCCTCATGACTTTCTGGATCAGTCTCTCATGGGGGACCTTGTCAAATGCCTTGCTAAAATCCATGTAGTTTACATCTACCACCCTACCCTCATCAATTACTTTTGTTACTCCTTCAAAAAACTCAATTAGGCTCATGAGGCACGATCTTCCCTTCACAAAGCCATGTTGACTATCCTTGAGTAGACTGTACTTCTTCAAATATTTGTAGATTCTATCCTTAAGAATCCTTTCCAATAGTTTGCAGACCACCAATGTAAGACTCACTGGTCTATAGTTCCCATGATTCTCCGTTACCTTTTTTAAACAAGGGAAGTACATTTGCCATTGTCCAATCCTCTGGCACCTGCACTGCAGCCAAAGAGGATTCAAAGTCCATAGCTACTGCTCCAGTGATCTCTTCTCTCACTTCCCACAGCAGCCTGGGATTTATCACATCCGACCCTGAGGACTTATCAATCTTGATGTTTTGAAGAAGATCCAACATTTCTTCTTCCATAATCTTCATATTGTCCAGCACACAGGCCTGTTCTATTTCGACCTCACTCTGATCAAGATCCTTTTCACTTGTGAATACTGAAGCAAAGTATTCATTTAGGACCTCCCCAACCTCCTCTGCCTCCAGGCACATGTTGCCTTCTTTATCCTTTATTCCTTCATTCTTGACATCCTTCTGTTCTTCACATATGCATAGAACGCATTGGGGTTCTCCTTAATCCTACATGCTAAGGCCTTCTCATGCCCCCTTCAAGCTCTCCTGTCCTTTCTTAAGCTCCTTCCTGGCTACCCTATATTTCTCATGAGCCCCTCCTGCTTCCTGCTTCTTATATGCTTTCTTCTTCCTCTTGACGAGTTGTCTCACATGTTTCGTCAGCCACGTTTCCCTTTTCCCACTATTTTTTCCTTGTCTCAGTGAGACAAACCTATCCTGAACCCAGCACAAGTGGTCCCTAAACTTCCTCCACATTAGTTCTGTGCTTTCACTCTTGAACATCTGTTTCCAATTTACTCTCGCTAGTTCCTGCCTCATCCCTTCATAGTTAGCCCTTCCCCAGTTAAGCACTTTCCCATTTTGTCTCTTTTTATCCTTTTCCATAGCTATGCTGAAGCTAAGGGAGCTGTGGTCACTCTCACCAAAATGCTCCCCCACCAAGAGGTCTGTCACCTGACCAGGTTCATTACCCAGAACTAGATCCAGTTATAGTCTCTCCTCTCGTCGGCCAATTCACATACTGTGTCAGGAATCCTTCTTGAACACACCTGACAAATTCAGCCCCATCTTGCAGTCAGGAGGTGCCAATCAATATGAGGGAAGTTGAAATCACTCATAAATACAACCCTGTATTTCCTGCACCTTTCTAAAATCTGCCTGCTTATCTGCTCCTCGGTGTCCCGAGGGCTATTTGGGGGCCTATAGACTACTCCCAGCACAGTGATTGATCCCTTCCTATTTCTGACTTCCAGCCAGACTGACTCCGTGGACACTCCCTCTGCAGCTTCTATAGCAGTGATACTAACCTTGACCAGTAATGCTACTCCCCCCCCCCACCGCTTTTCTACCTCCCATCCTATTCCTTTTAAAACACCTAAACCCCGGGACCTGCATCAGCCAATCCTGCCCTTCCTCCAGCCAAGTTTCAGTAATGTCCACAACATCGTAGTTCCACGTACTGATCCATGCTCTAAGTTCATCCCCTTTATTCCCAATAACCCTAGCATTGAAATAGACACATTTCAACCCCTCTAACTGACTACATTTATGTTTTGTTCCCTGCCTGTCCTTCCTCACCAACTCAGATTGCCCAATCAAACAGCTTGGTCACCTGACCTTGATTGCTTTCTGCTGAGTCTGAGCTATTCAAATCAAAAGCTAACTATTCACTGGACAGCCTTACCCTTGGGAAAAGACTGCCTCTCATTAGGAATAAGACCTAGCCTGACATATAACTCAGAGCTGTTGTTTTGAACCCACAATGTTGATAGTTCCAAGAGTCTGACTCAGTGGCTGAAGGAACGTGATGTGTTTCCTGTGTGGCTTTGGGTCAGCTTCCAGGCTGTGGTATTCCTATCCTTTTACTGCCTTATGTGACACGATTTTTTTTTTTATTGCCCTTATCCATGTCGTGGTGATGGCTTTCTTGTTTTTATGAGGCCGAGTAGTTTTTATGAGACACTCGACCCAGCACGGATGGAAAGTGTGCAAAGGAGCCGGCTGGATTCGAACTCAGGAGTCTTCGCCCTGAAGTCCAGCGCTGATGCCACTACACCACGAGCCAACACAATCTTAACTTGTGACTTAACAGCCCAAGTCTGGATATTGTCCAGCTCTTCCTACATATGGACGTGAACTGTTTCATTTTGAGAATGATGCTGAGCGTTGTGCAAACATCCCTACTACTGATTTTCAGATTGAAGGAAGGGCATTGATAAATCAGCTGAGGATGGATGGGCCCTGAGGAACTCCTGCAGAGGTGTCTTGTGATTGGGACAATTGACTCCACCTCCCACAACCATCTTCCATTGTGCTAGCTATGACTTTAACCAGCAGAGGGCTTCCCCCTGATTCTCATTGACTCAGATTCAGCCAGGGCACCTTGATACTTGATAAAATGCTGCCTTCATGCTCTGACTTCATCTCTGGAGGTTAGCTTTTTTGACCAGGTTTGGACCAAGGCTATAATGAGGTCAGCAGGTAAACTGACCTTCTGTGAGCAGGATTTTGCTAAGCAAGTACTGCTTAAAAGCTCTGTTGATAATCCCTTCCCTCACTTTGCTGATAGTCAGGAATGGTCTAATAGGGTGCCAATTTGCCAGGTTCTTATGGACAGGACCTTCCCAGGCAATTTTTCCACATTGTTGGGTAGACACCCAGTGTTGAAGATGTACTGGAGCAGCTTAGCCAAGAGTACAGCAAGTTCTGCAGCACAAGTGCCAGTACTATGTTGTCACGGCTGTTAGCCTTTGCTGGATCCAAAGATTTTAGCCATTTCTTGCTATCTTGTGGAGTCAATGGAATTAGCTAAAGGTTGGCATTAATGTTTCAGCTTCATAGAGGACTTCGGTCAGGCTGCAGTTGGAAGTATTGCGTGCAGTTCCAGTTGGATGTGGAGCCTTCAGGTGCAGAAGAGGTTTCCCAGGATGTTGCTGATTTAGAAGGTAGAGATCAGTATAGGACGGACAAAGTAGGGCAGATTCTTCTGGAGTGTTGGAGGATGAGGAGAGATTTGATAGAATCTTACAAGATCATGAGAGGCATTTAGAATCTTTCTCCCTGGGTAGAAATCTCAAGAACTAGAGGCCATGCATTTTAAGGTGATAGGGTGAAATTTTAAGGGATATGGAAAGAGTGGTAGCTATCCAGAATAGGCTGTAGCAGTTCAAATAACTGCATTTAAGAAGCTGCTATACATGTGAATGTGAATGGATGGATAACAATCGGGTACAACAGAAGAGAAATAGTTCAATGCAGCATTGTGTTCAGTGCAGCCATTTTGGACCACAGGGCCTGTTCTAAGTCCTGTGTTTTGCTCCGTCATGCTGGGAACCACGAGAGCAGTCTGCGAGGAACCTCTGAAGAATTTTGTAAATGCTTCAGCTTTAACTTTTGCATTGCTGTACATCATCAGGAAAGGGGATATTTGAGGAGCCTGCTCCTCGGTGATGATACTGAGTGTACCCATTCTAGAATCCCTAAATTTAAGCTAAGACAGGTATTGCTGTCTAACAGTACTCCCACCTCAGAAAGGTTATTCTAGATCAACCTACAGGTCAAAGACTATTTAACTGCCTTAGACCTTTTCCTGAAGGGGTTTAGTTGTCAATAATCACTATTTTGAGCAGTGAGTGAATGGTTCCTTTAAGGTTGTTATAGCCAGGGTGGTAATGGGGTCAAGCTCCCACTACCTATTAAATGCTCCCAGTGGCATGCACCTCAAATAGCCTCTGACAATCAAGTCCAGCTCCTGGCCTTCACGTGAGGCTTAGTACTAAGTCCGGCAGAACCATTTTTACTGACAGAAGGGGCAAAGGCGGGTTACTGGCGCCTTAAAACCAGTCGCTTCGGGCAGATGGGGCTTGCTAGCCATGGTTGGCAGCTCACCTAGGAGAAGGTAAACTCTGATCTCAAACCTCTGCTGCCTTGTGGCTACACCCACTGATGGGGAAGGTTTCAGGAGTAACCTCTGAGGGAAAAATCTGGAGCTGGAGTCCCTAAGGCAGTCCTACGTTGAGTTCAGTGCTGACTGGCAACTCCTGCGATGCTGCTGGTACCAAACTGTATCAGTCTTTCCTGTTCCTCTGGATTCATCAGGTATGACAATAGACAATAAACAATAGGTGCAGAAGTAGACCATTCAGCCCCTCGAGTCTGCACCGCCATTCTGAGATCATGGCTGATCATTCACTATCAATACCCAGTCCCTGCCTTGTCCCCATATCCCTTGATTCCCCTATCCATCAGATATCTATCCAGCTCCTTCTTGAAAGCATCAAGAGAATTGGCCTCCACCGTCTTCCGAGGCAGTGCATTCCACACCTCCACAACTCTCTGGGAGAAGAAGCTCTTCCTCAACCCTGTTTTAAATAACTGACCTCTTATTCTCAATCCATGCCCTCTAGTACTGGACTCTCCCAACATCTGGAACATATTTCCTGCCTCAATCCTATCAAATCCTTTAATTATCTTAAACGTTTCAATCAGATCTCCTCAAAATCTCCTCAATTCCAGTGTGTACAAGCCCAATCTCTCCAATCTCTCTGTGTAAGACAGCCCTGCCATCCCAGGAATCAACCTAGTGAATCTACGCTGCACTTCCTCAATTGCCAGAATGTCCTTCCTTAAAACTGGAGACCAAAACTGTACACAATATTCCAGGTGTGGTCTCACAAGGGCCCTGTACAAATGCAAAAGGACATCCTTGCTCTTGTACTCAATTCCCCTTGTAATAAAGGCCAACATTCCATTTGCCCTCTTCACTGCCTGTTGCACTTGAGTGGGGGAGCTTGCTACATGGGCAACAGCTTGCTCTCAATATCGTACAGCTCAGGCTTGTGTACCTAGACAGCTAGGACACAATATCCATGGTCAACTCTGACCAACAGATGTCTCCACCTCACCTGAGTAGTGTGGTGAACTACATATACCTGTCTGGACACGCCCCCCGCTGACTGCTCCTGTGGCCCCTCCCACTGACTGTGGCTCCTCCCATGGACCCCGGTATAAAGGCGATTGGGGACTCCGCCCCAGCCTCAGTCTCCAGGATGCAGTGTGATGGTCAATTGCTGCTTGTTCTTTCTTCTAGCCAATAAAAGCCTATATCTTGCCTCACGTCTCTGAGAGTTATTGATGGTGCATCAAGTAGTGAGTTCCCTCTCTCAACCAAGGAGGAAATTATTCCAGCTAATGAAGCAGATTAAACAGAGTTATTTATTTTAGATAAATTTATTCAGGCAAGCAAGCAAGTTCATTTGTATACACAAAGTACACTGCAGATGCTGTGGTCAAATCAACATGTCCAAAAGCTGGATGAACTCAGCAGGTCTGGCAGCTTCTGTTGAAATGAGCAGTCAATGTTTCGGGCCGAGACCCTGCTGAGTTCATCCAGCTTTTGTACATGTTAAGCTTATTTGTATATCTCTTGTGAAACACAAGGCAGTTCAAAATGCTTTACACAGAACAAGATATAAAAACCAAACATCAAATTTCAGACAATATACAGTATAAAAGAATAAAATCACACAAAAATAGTTATGATAAACAGAAGTTACAGTGCAGGAGATTCTAATTAAAAGCTAAAGTGGAAAGAAAAGTCTTAAGCCTCATTTAAAAGACCTTAAGTTTGAGGCAGAATTCAGATCCTCTGGAAGGTTATTCCAGATATGTGGAGCACAGTAACTAAAAGCTGCTTCACCATGTTTACTTTTGACCCTGGGGACAGTAAGCAGATTTGCCCCAGATGACCTGAGAGCTCGGGAAGAGACATAATGCAGCAAGAGATGGAAGATGTATTTTGCCCCTAGAGTTCAGTGCTTTATAAACCAGTAGTAATCCTCTGATGGACAGGAAGCCAGTGTCGTGATCGGAGAACAGGGGTGATGTGTTCTACTTTGTTGGTCTAAGTGAGGACTTTAGCAGCGGCGTTTTGAATGAGCTTCAGCTGTCTGAGGTCATTTTTACGGAAACCTGTGAAAATGCCCTTAGTCAAGCCTACTAAAGATAAATGCATGGACGAGTTTTTCTAGATCTTGTTCAGACATAAGCCCTTTAACTTTCGCCATGTTTTTAAGATGGTAGTAGATCGACTTGTAATTGTTTCTTGTGGCAGTTAAAATTTAAGTCGGAGTCCATCACAACACCAAGATGCCTGGCTTGGTTTGTAGTCTGTAACGACAGGGATTCTAAGTGAGCACTGACTTTTAATTGTTCTTTTCTGGCACCAAATACAACTATTTACGTTTTCTCTTTGTTTAACTGGAGGCAATTTTGGCTCAAACAGTCAGTGCTTTGTTTAGTTTTTTAGTGTTTGTATGGGACCATAGTCACTGATGACTTGATAAATATGAGGGTCATCTGCATAATTAAGGTAAGATAGTTTGTTGCTTTCAATCACAAACAAGAGAAAATCTGCAAATGCTGGAAGTCTGAGCAACACACACAAAACGCTGGAGGAACTCAGCAGGCCAGGCAGACAGCATCTATGGAAAAAAGTACAGTTGACGTTTCGGGATGAAACCCTTCAGCAGGACTCAGGGCTTTTGGGAAGCAGCCTAATAGAGGAACAATGTTGACTATTCGCAGAATGTCTGGTGCCAAAAATTAAAAACATTTTTTTAAAAAAGGTAGTAGGTAAAATGTCAAAGGAAAAGGAAGAGGATTTTAGGTGCAGCACAACTTCATCTAAAGTTTTATAGTCATAAGAACATAAGAAATAGGAGCAGGAGGAGGCCATCTGGCCCATCGAGCCTGCCCCGCCATTCAACAAGATCATGGCTGATCTGTCCTCAAACTCAGCTCCATCTACCTGCCTTTTCCCCATAACTCTTAATTCCCTCACTATGTAAAAACCTATCTAACTGTTTCTTAAATATATTTAGTGAGGAAGGTCCAGATGGTCTGCACCCTAGGGTACTAAAGGAGATGGCCCTGGAAATTGCAGATGCATTGGTAATCATTTTCCAATGTTCCTTAGATTCAGGATCAGTTCCTGAGGATTGGAGAATGGCTAATGTTATCCCACTTTTTAAAAAAGGAGGGAGGGAGAAAACAGAGAACTATCGACCTGTCAGCCTGACATCGGTGGTGGGGAAGATGCCAGAGTCCATTATTAAGGATGAAATAGTGGCATATCTAGATAGCAGTGATAGGATTGGGCCGAGCCAGCATGGATTTACCAAGGGTAAATCATGCTTGACTAATCTGTTGGAGTTTTTCGAGGATATAACCAGGAAGTTAGACGGGGGAGATCCAGTGGATGTAGTGTACCTCAATTTTCAGAAGGCATTTGATAAGGTCCCACATAGGAGATTGGTGGGTAAAATCAAAGCTCAGGGCATCGGGGGGAAGGCATTGACATGGATAGAAAACTGGTTGGCAGATAGAAAGCAAAGGGTAACGGTGAATGGGTGTTTCTCGGAATGGCAGGTGGTGACTAGTGGGGTGTCACAGGGCTCGGTATTGGGACCACAGCTGTTTACTATTTACGTTAACGATTTGGATGAAGGCATAAAAAATAACATTAGCAAATTTGCTGATGATACTAAGCTGGGTGGCAGTGAGACGTGATGAGGATGTTAGAAGAATTCAGGGTGACTTGGATAGGCTGGGTGAGTGGGCAGATACTTGGCAGATGGCGTTTAATGTGAATAAGTGTGAGGTTATCCACTTTGGGAGTAAGAACAGGAAGGCAGATTATTATCTGAACTGTGTAGAGTTAGGTAAGGGAGAAATACAAAGAGATCTAGGAGTCCTTGTTCATCAGTCACTGAAGGTGAATGAGCAAGTGCAGCAGGCAGTGAAGAAGGCTAATGGAATGTTGGCCTTTATTACAAAGGGAATTGAGTACAAGAGCAAGGAAATCCTCTTGCATTTGTACAGAGCCCTGGTGAGACCACACCTGGAGTATTGTGTACAGTTTTGGTCTCCAGGGTTAAGGAAGGACATCCTGGCTGTAGAGGAAGTGCAGTGTAGATTCACGAGGTTAATTCCTAGGATGTCTGGACTGTCTTACACAGAGAGGTTAGAGAGACTGGACTTGTACATGCTGGAATTAAGGAGATTGAGAGGGGATCTGATTGAAACATATAAGATTATTAAGGGATTGGACAAGATAGAGGCAGGAAATATGTTCCAGATGCTGGGAGAGTCCAGTACCAGAGGGCATGGTTTGAGAATAAGGAGTAGGTCATTTAGGACAGAGTTAAGGAAAAACTTCTTCTCCCAGAGAGTTGTGGGGGTCTGGGATGCACTGTCTCGGAAGGTAGTGGAGGTCCATTCTCTGGATGCTTTCAAGAAGGAGCTAGATAGGTATCTTATGGATAGGGGAATCAAGGGATATGGGGACAAGGCAGGAACCGGGTATTGATAGTAGATGATCAGCCATGATCTCAAAATGGCGGTGCAGGCTCGAAGGGCCGAATGGTCTACTTCTGCACCTATTGTCTATTGCTTCCGTGGGCAGAGAATTCCACAGATTCACCACTCTCTGGAAAAACAGATTCTCCTCATCTCCTTCCTAAATCTTCTCCCCTGAATCTTGAGGCAATGTCCCCAAGTTCTAGTCTCACCTACCAATGTAAACAACTTTCCTACTTCTAACTTATCTATCCCTTTCAAAAGTTTCTATAAGATCCCCTCTTGTTCTTTTAAACTCCAGAGTGTATAGTCCCAGGCGACTCAATCTCTCCTCATAGGTTAACCTGTTCATTCCTAGAATCAACCCGGTGAACCTCCTCTGCACTGCCTCCAAAGCCAGTAGATCCTTCCTCAAGTACGGAGACCAGAACTGCACACAGTACTCCAGGTGTGGCCTCACCAGTACCCTGTATAGTTGCAGCATGACCTCCCTGCTCTTGAATTCAATCCCTCTAGCAGTGAAGGCCAACATTCAGTTTGCCTTCTTAATAACCTGTTCTAGTTGTGAGCCAACTTTTTGCGAGTCATGAACAAGCACTCTGAAGTCCCTCTGCACAGCAGCATGCTGCAATCTTTCATCATTTAAATAATAATCTGCTCTTCTATTATTCCTTCCAAAGTGGATAGTCAATCGGTTTGAATTGTGTCATCAGAACTAAATTAATTCTAGGTGAGTGAAAGGATCACACTGACTTCTGACCTGATTCAGAGACACTGATAGCATGTCTAATCTTCCGAATTTTTTCAGTAAAAAGGAACACAATGACTTTGTAGATAAAAGTTTTGGTGGTACTGGATGTGTTCGCCTGTCAGCTGTAGCAAACAAGGCACGTGCATTATTGCTGTTTTTATTCATATCGGCGAAGGAATGCCTTGAACGTCTGAACTCTAAACTATCGGTGCAAAGTGTTTCTTTATAAACGTTGTAATGGACCTGGAGTCTTGTTTTCCACTACCTGCATTGTTTTATTTTGAAGTTTAACCAGCAAGGTGTTTTACCAGGTGCTTTTTTGCTTCTGAGAAGCTACTTTTACTTTTGTGGGGGCGATTGCATCTGGAATTTTAGAGTTGAGGTGGTCTACAGGATCACTGGCAGAGACCAGAGAGAGGGCAGGTGAGGGAGAAAAGGCTGCATGAGTCATACGGTGTTTTCAGCGATATACCATTTGGAGATTACCCCTGTTTGAGCACCAGTGAACAGAAACACGGTAATTTTAAGGAAAACATGGAAATAAACAGAAAGAGCTGATTTGGCTACCACAATCTCAGAAGTGTTAATATCTTTAGAAATGACTAGGTCGAGAGTATGGCCTTTGCTGAGGAGGACCCTATCACATGCTGTGTCAGTCCATAATTGTCTAGGATACAAAACCGTTCATTAGCAGCACTGTCCTTGCGGTTATCAACATGAATATTAAAATCACCAACAATGACTACCTAGTCAAAGTCAACGCAAACAATTGAATTGACTTTATTTTTTACATCTTCACAAACATGAGTAAAAATCTTTAAATCACGTCTCTTTCTAAATGTGTAAAGCGCAAATTATAGTCATTTGTAATAAATAGTATGTTCAGTAATATATACAACAGAACAATCAATATAGCTTAGAAGTCCAGTTGTGTCAATGTGAGTTAATCAGTCTGATGGCCTGGTGGAAGAAGCTGTCCCAGAGCCTGCTGGTCCTGGCTCCTATGCTGCGGTACTGTTTCCTGGATGGTAATATAGGTAGCTGGAACATTTTGTGGTTGGGGTGACTCCGGACCCCAATCTTCCTTTGGGCCCTTTTTACGCACCTTTCTCTTGAAATATCCTGAATAGATGTTGGAGGCCACGGGAGAAACAGAAAAAGCCGTGGAACCCGCTCCGCTCTCATAGCGATCAGATTTCCACCAGAGACGGTGATTTTACAAAGGATTTCCACACCAACGTACAATTCTTACAAACATAATCACCGAAGGAAGAAGCCTCTGAGAAGGCCTTCTCAGTTCAAAGCTGACCTATGCCATAGAACATCACAGCATAGAAACAGGCCATTTGGCCCATCTAGTCTGTGCCAAAATATTATTCTGCCTAGTCTGATTGACCTGTACTGGGACCATAGCCCTCCAGTTCCTCCTCAACAGCATCTTTTTGGTTAAAAGCCAAAAGCTGTTACTGTATCACTTCCTCACCTATATTTATTCTTTCTTTTGCCTGTCATCTAGTGATGATCTCATCTGCATGTGATGTTTTCACAGCTGCTTTTATCAGGCCGGGTAGGTGGAGTCATTTGGTTAGGTCAACAAAGACAGTATTATTTTACAAGAGGATGGTTAAATAGTACTAGTTAAAGGTTCAATTTATTCAACAATAAACATCTTGAAACTTAAACAACACACACAAAATGCTGGAGGGACTCGGCAGGCCAGGCAGCATCTATGGAAAAAAGTACAGTCGACGTTTCCGGCCAAAATCCTTCGGCAGGACAACATTAGACGGTTTCTTCTGTCGTGCTAAAAGACTGAGATTAGCAAAGGGCCTCCTGAGCATGGACAGACGCCAGCTAAAAAGCCACATCTTGGGCCTGGAGGGTGACCATCCATCGCATCAGTGTGTTGTTTAGTTTCCCTTCACCAATCACAACTGAATGTGGCAGGTCTGCAGATCTGATCCATGGGTTGCGAATTTGTCAGTTCTTCTGTTGTGTTGTTTGGCATGTAGCTGTCTTGTAGCTACACCGGGCTGAGGTGTGCTTGATGGTGCCCTCTGCACTCTTTGCCAGCTCAGGGCCAATCACCCGATTTGATGCTAATGTCAAAATGGGCGATGTTCCCAGAAATGAGCCTGCAGAGTAGAGTTAAGACACTGGGGAGCCACAACTCCTCATGGTTGCCCAGTCCTGAGCCATTAGATCAGTTCACAGTCTGCCCCACGTGGGAGACTGTGGCTATTTTTTATTTATTAAGATGCTGGATGGTGTAGGCCATTCGGCCCTTCAGGCTAAGCTGCCCAGAAATTCCCCATTTAATCCCAGCCTAGTCATGGGACAATTTACAATCACCAATTAACTTACTGACTGGTGCATCTTTGGACTGTGAAAAGGAATCGGAGCACCCGGAGGAAACCTACGCAGCGGTCTTCTATTATCATTTCTTAGTGCCTCCTAAAAAAAGTAATACATACAGCTCCTTTTGAGCTTTTATTTTATACTTCCCAAGTGTTGAAATGCATGTAAAATTATGTAACAGAAGAGATCATGAGCACAGAAGGTATGAGGAAAAAGGGGCCTGTGATCTGGGAGGGGGCTAGGTGGGGAAGTTATTGGGAGAGATTGTGAAGATTGTTGGAGTGGATTGGCGGGGTGGGTAGGAGATTGGCATGGATGGCAATGAAAGGATGTCAGATACCAGGATCAGGGGCCTTGATTAATGCTGAGGCCCTGAGAATAAGACCTTTCGAAGCTGCACTGCTCATGGCTGACACGTGCGCAGGGATATTTCATGCAAGTGGTGTCAAAAACAAGCGTAGTGTGTCGCCACAAGTACAACATGCACACGGAGCCAAGTCTGCAAGCACATTGGCAGTGCTTAAAGGCGGCTGATTTTTAGAAAAGGCGTACTTTTGAAATTGGCTTGAGGTATGCAGTTCATAAATAAAATTCAATTTGAATGGAAATACTTTTGATCAGAAAATTGGTCAAATGTTTCAAAGCAAATTTTTAAGATTCAGGGCTGGATGGTAACATTTTTAGGGAATGAAATCAATGTTCTTAGTCCAATCTTCCTTCCTCCATTCTTGTATGGCCCGAGTGCTGGATAGTCAGAATAATCAAAGCTCCTTCACGTGAAAAAACAGAAATGGTAGAATGTATTGGATTGATTTCACTTTGCCATGGTGCTGGTTCCAGTAACGGCAACAGGGAGATTATAGGAGGCCTTCTGATGTACAGGGAGGTATGAGCCTCAAGTGCTCTGCTTTACCTACTTGAAGGTGACAAAAAAGGCTGGTACTCACTTACTTTGTCCCCGATCAATCCTCTGATTTGAAGAATATTATTTGTTTAAGGCCAAGTGCTATTTTAATTGAGTCCCCTTTCTTGAGACTGACAGAAAATTGAGGCAAAAGGACAAAAGCACTCTTGTAACTCATGGATATCCCAAATGTTCAAAGTTCAAGGTACATTTATAATCAAAGTATGTACTTCATACAATCTTCAGCATCATCTCCTTACAGGCAGCCACAAAACAATGAAACCCAATAGAATCCATGAGAAAAAGACATCAAACACCTAATGTCCAGGAAAAAAAATCACAAATCCAGCAATCAATAAAAGTAAGCAAATAACTTTCAGAGCTGAAGTTTATAGAAGTGAGTCTGCAGCCACAAAGCCAATCATAGCCGACCCAGGAGCCCATTAGTTACAGACCACAGCCTCAGTTCAGTGCAGAGATGAGTCAACCTCACCGAGCAAACAGCTGAACACTGGCCTGTCACTTGCCTCCATGCCTTGAATCGGCCAAACAGCGGGCCGTTCCTCGCTCTTCAATCCAGGCCCTGATGCTTCAATATACTCTCAGGCCAACCTGCTGCTTTGATTCAGCGCATACTTGACATTTTGAATCTGGCCTGGTGATTAAACTGGTTTAATATCAGCTTGTTCCTCATTTTCGGGATTGAGCCCCGTTGCCTTGGCTTGGCCTCATTCGCTGCCCACAGGTTGCTGT
Organism: Hypanus sabinus; assembly: GCF_030144855.1. Classification (NCBI taxonomy): domain Eukaryota; kingdom Metazoa; phylum Chordata; class Chondrichthyes; order Myliobatiformes; family Dasyatidae; genus Hypanus; species Hypanus sabinus. Next base: position 151,766,495 of record NC_082709.1, on the reverse strand, counting down.
GCTCACCCAGCACCACCTTAAACCGAAACTCACCTTTCAATTGCAGTGCAAAAGAAGTGCACACAAAAGCAGACAAGAATTTTAACACCCACACACCCTCAACTTACAGGACACGTCATTCAGGGGCTTGGCCTATATATATTCTTTATGTGTGACTGTATGTTTACTTGCTGTCTTATATGTGCCTATATCTACTTGTGCTGTGTATGACTGTTACTACTATGTTTTGTGCCATGGTCCTGGAGGAATGCTGTTTCGTTTGGCTGTATTCGTGCATCATTGAGAGATAATGAAATATGAACCTGAAAAAGGAAGATGTGAAGTTGATATTTCCCATCATTGGCTGCCAGAATCCAGAGATCAGTCACATGATCAGGGGCTTGCCACTCTTGACAGAAATGTACTGAAACTTCTTTACCCAGATGATAGTAAATCTTTACAGTTGTCCACTTGGGAGGTCTGTTTAGGCTCAGTCACTGAGAATTTCCAAGAGAGAAATCAATAGATTTTTAGAAACGCTGGGATTCAACAACAGTGGGATCAGTGCTGCATGTTGTTACTGAGGGAGAAAAAAGTAGATGCCAGAGGCAAAATAAGATACTATTTCTTGTGGGCTTATGATTAAAAGAGCAGTAATTAACTGGAAAAAGCAGCTTGAAGCATGCAATCTGCAAAAGTAGTAACCAATATGATTATTATTGGTTGTTTAAACATGATCGGGAATAGACAGGAGATACTTGAACTTGTAATGTGGGAGTGTCGGGCGTGCTGTGAAACATTTGGTCTTGTGGGATCACGTTTGTAATAACCCATTGGCAATAGGACTACTGCAAGTTCCTGCAAGCTTTTCGATTGGGCGGGAGGGGTGAACAATCTGTGGGACGTGAGGTAATGGCGGCTTCATGAGATCTGGAGAGCATTTTGGATCATGGTAGCAGTTCATGCCCATTCGATTGAAAAGATTTCTTCCACAGGAAACTAATCCACCCCAATGTACTTTACATCCAGATCCAAGAATCCAAAATAACCGCCATGCTTTACACAGAAGCATAATAGTGCTCAGTATTTAAAATGAGGGGCATGAAAGATTTTAAATTTGCCTCTTTTTATAGTACCGTAGATCCTCTAATGTTATGTGTGTGCGAGTTCTTTTCTTTGCTGCCCACATGTTGTTGTTGTGCTTCATCAACACCATCTTAAACCAGAACTCACCTTTCAATACATTTCTCCACATCAAATTCCCACATGACCGACCCTGTATTCCTAGATCCCTGATAAAGGAAGGGTAAAATGTCTGGAATTTCAGTGAGTTCTCTTCTCACTTCCTAACGAGACGTGTGGCTCCAGAAATAGACGCCTCCTACCAAACTTTGTCATTACCAGTTGAACAGAGAAAAAAGATTCAAGGATATGCTTAAAGCTTCCTTAAAGAAATGTTCCGTTTCCACTGACCCCTGGGTACCTTTTAACTCAAAGTGGGGAAGCCACTTCCAGATGGTGTTGAGAACCTCGAGTCTGTGCTTTAGAAACATCCAGAAGGCCTGCATAAGCAGTATGGAGAACACACCATCTCACACATCACCTACCTGCTCACACTGTCGGCCGATTCTTGCCCTGTCTGAGGAGGAATGTGTAGTTTCTATGGTGACAACTTAGCCACATCTGCAACCGTAGCAAACTTGGAAATCTACACTTGGTCCTTTCAGCTGAACGGTTGATATCAATTCTGAATAGCAGGGGCCTGAAGCATTGTTCCCTTTGGTATCCCTCTAGTCACAGCCCACCACCTCAGAAGGACCTGCTTGTACACTTCCATTGCCTTCTGTCCACCATGCAATTCCAATCCATGTCCGTATGCTATTTGGTATTCCACAATCTCTGACTTTGTTAACCAACTCTCTGTGTGTGGCTTCACTGAAACTCTGTCAGATATTCAAATACATCAAGTCTATCTGATTCAACACATATGCTACTGGATTGCATACCTTAATTCATAAAATGCTGGCGGAACTCAGCAGGTCAGGCAATATCCATTGAGAGAAATAAAGAGTCATCATTTCAGGTCAAGACCGTTCATCATGAAGGGCTGTATTATCGAATCTTTATTCCACTCATAGATGCTGCCCTACCTGCTGAGTTCCTCCAGCAATTTGTGTGTTGAACTGGATTTACACCATCTCCAAAATCTCTTCTGTTTGTGGCCCTCAATTCAGTTTTTTTGGATTAAAAAGGGGAAATAAAATGCAACATTTACATGGTTTCTACAAATAATAACTTTCTAGGATGGGCGGGGCTAAAAGGGAACGTAACCTCCAGCAAAATTTGCACATCAGCATCCGAGAATTTTTGCCTCTCTCTGCGGCTTCAGAAGCATTCTGCTGTGTGAACCATACCAGCCCACACTTTCTACAGAGCTAGGTGCTTGGAGTTCATGTACGTCTCTGGTGATTCTAAGCAAATTGACAGTGTGGACTATGAACAGGATAGAGAGAGGTTTTCGATTGATATGAGAAGGGTTTCGTTAACAGGTATGGGTGCAGAACATGTAATATTATATGGAACAGTGTAAGGCAGAAAGAGTATTTTTTAATTGGTGCAAACTAAAAAATATCGATGTTTAAAAGGATCCGGGTGTCCACGTCCCAAAATGCAATATCTACTTTGTTTATACAAATAAAGTTCTTCAAATAATAACCTACAACTAATAACCTTGTGGGAGTTAGTAGGAAAGGGGGAATGGTTCAGCACCCTACTCAAGTCTAAAAAAGGAGAATAAGGAAGCTAACACAAGTGCTGCAGTAGGGAGCATTGAATTCGCTGGATGTTAACATGATGGTGGAGTGAGCAGTTTGGAAAGCAAATAATTGGCTGCATCTACTCTATTCCTGATATATCCTTTTAAAAAGAAGTTCAAACCCACATAAAGTATTTCAGAGGTCGTCTTCTCACCTACTGAATTGGAGAAGTCGAGAAGAGGTCTCCTGAAATATTTTACATGGGTTTCAACACCCTAGTAAAGGATTTATTTGGAAATAAAGCAGATGGACTGAAGGGTCACCAGATTGACTTGGAACATCAGGTGATTGTATGAGGAAAGATTAAGCTCCACTTTATTCCAGTTAGAAGAGTGAGAAGTGGTTTCATTGCAGTGCAAAGAAGTGCAAACAGAACCTGACACAACTTTTAACACCCACACACCCTCAGCTTACAGGACACTGTGGCGACCCATTTCCTGGCTCATCCGAACCGACTCACAATTAGATAGCCTACGGGGGGTTGAGAGCACAGAGTTTTGGAGCCTCTGCGCCATGGGGGGCAGGTTGAGGGAGGCTTAAAAGTGAGGCTGAAGATTTCGAATAAAGTTTTTTCCTTCGACTGCAGTTACCGACTCCGTGTCGTAATTTTAGCACTGCGTGTAGCACACCGCTACAACACGTCATTCAGGGGCTTGGCCTATATATATTCTTTGTGTGTGACTGTATGTTTACTTGCTGTCTTATATGTGCCTATATGTACTTGTGCTGTGTATGACTGTTACTACTATGTTTTGTACCATGGTCCTGGAGGAATGCTGTTTCGTTTGGCTGTATTCGTGCATCATTGAGAGATAATGAAATATGAACCTGAAAAAGGAAGATGTGAAGTTGATATTTCCCATCATTGGCTGCCAGAATCCAGAGATCAGTCACATGATCAGGGGCTTGCCACTCTTGACAGAAATGTACTGAAACATCTTTACCCAGATGATAGTAAATCTTTACAGTTGTCCACTTGGGAGGTCTGTTTAGGCTCAGTCACTGAGAATTTCCAAGAGAGAAATCAATAGATTTTTAGAAACGCTGGGATTCAACAACAGTGGGATCAGTGCTGCATGTTGTTACTGAGGGAGAAAAAAGTAGATGCCAGAGGCAAAATAAGATACTATTTCTTGTGGGCTTATGATTAAAAGAGCAGTAATTAACTGGAAAAAGCAGCTTGAAGCATGCAATCTGCAAAAGTAGTAACCAATATGATTATTATTGGTTGTTTAAACCTGATCGGGAATAGACAGGAGATGCTTGAACTTGTAATGTGGGAGTGTCGGGCGTGCTGTGAAACATTTGGTCTTGTCGGATCACGTTTGTAATAACCAGACAAGTCACCCATTGGCAATAGGAGTACTGCAAGTTCCTGCAAGCTTTTCGATTGGGCGGGAGGGGTGAACAATCTGTGGGACGTGAGGTAATGGCGGCTTCATGAAATCTGGAGAGCATTTTGGATCATGGTAGCAGTTCATGCCCATTCGATTGAAGAGGTTTCTTCCACAGGAAACTAATCCACCCCAATGTACTGTACATCCAGATCCAAGAATCCAAAATAACTGCCATGCTTTATACAGAAGCATAATAGTGCTCAGTATTTAAAATGAGGGGCATGAAAGATTTTAAATTTGCCTGTTTTTATAGTACCGTAGATCCTCTAATGTTATGTGTGTGCGAGTTCTTTTCTTTGCTGCCCACATGTTGTTGTTGTGCTTCATCAACACCATCTTAAACCAGAACTCACCTTTCAATACATTTCTCCACATCAAATTCCCACATGACCGACCCTGTATTCCTAGATCCCTGATAAAGGAAGGGTAAAATGTCTGGAATTTCAGTGAGTTCTCTTCTCACTTCCTAACGAGACGTGTGGCTCCAGAAATAGATGCCTCCTACCAAACTTTGTCATTACCAGTTGAACAGAGAAAAAAGATTCAAGGATATGCTTAAAGCTTCCTTAAAGAAATGTTCCGTTTCCACTGACCCCTGGGTACCTTTTAACTCAAAGTGGGGAAGCCACTTCCAGATGGTGTTGAGAACCTCGAGTCTGTGCTTTAGAAACATCCAGAAGGCCTGCATAAGCAGTATGGAGAACACACCATCTCACAGATCACCTACCTGCTCACACTGTCGGCCGATTCTTGCCCTGTCTGAGGAGCAATGTGTAGTTTCTATGGTGACAACTTAGCCACATCTGCAACCGTAGCAAACTTGGAAATCTACACTTGGTCCTTTCAGCTGAACGGTTGATATCAATTCTGAATAGCAGGGGCCTGAAGCATTGTTCCCTTTGGTATCCCTCTAGTCACAGCCCACCACCTCAGAAGGACCTGCTTGTACACTTCCATTGCCTTCTGTCCACCATGCAATTCCAATCCATGTCCGTATGCTATTTGGTATTCCACAATCTCTGACTTTGTTAACCAACTCTCTGTGTGTGGCTTCACTGAAACTCTGTCAGATATTCAAATACATCAAGTCTATCTGATTCAACACATATGCTACTGGATTGCATACCTTAATTCATAAAATGCTGGCGGAACTCAGCAGGTCAGGCAATATCCATTGAGAGAAATAAAGAGTCATCATTTCAGGTCAAGACCGTTCATCATGAAGGGCTGTATTATCGAATCTTTATTCCACTCATAGATGCTGCCCTACCTGCTGAGTTCCTCCAGCAATTTGTGTGTTGAACTGGATTTACACCATCTCCAAAATCTCTTCTGTTTGTGGCCCTCAACTCAGTTTTTTTTGGATTAAAAAGGGGAAATAAAATGCAACATTTACATGGTTTCTACAAATAATAACTTTCTAGGATGGGCGGGGCTAAAAGGGAACGTAACCTCCAGCAAAATTTGCACATCAGCATCCGAGAATTTTTGCCTCTCTCTGCGGCTTCAGAAGCATTCTGCTGTGTGAACCATCCCAGCCCACACTTTCTACAGAGCTAGGTGCTTGGAGTTCATGTACGTCTCTGGTGATTCTAAGCAAATTGACAGTGTGGACTATGAACAGGATAGAGAGAGGTTTTCGATTGATATGAGAAGGGTTTCGTTAACAGGTATGGGTGCAGAACATGTAATATTATATGGAACAGTGTAAGGCAGAAAGAGTATTTTTTAATTGGTGCAAACTAAAAGATATCGATGTTTAAAAGGATCCGGGTGTCCACGTCCCAAAATGCAATATCTACTTTGTTTATACAAATAAAGTTCTTCAAATAATAACCTACAACTAATAACCTTGTGGGAGTTAGTAGGAAAGGGGGAATGGTTCAGCACCCTACTCAAGTCTAAAAAAGGAGAATAAGGAAGCTAACACAAGTGCTGCAGTAGGGAGCATTGAATTCGCTGGATGTTAACATGATGGTGGAGTGAGCAGTTTGGAAAGCAAATAATTGGCTGCATCTACTCTATTCCTGATATATCCTTTTAAAAAGAAGTTCAAACCCACATAAAGTATTTCAGAGGTCGTCTTCTCACCTACTGAATTGGAGAAGTCGAGAAGAGGTCTCCTGAAATATTTTACATGGGTTTCAACACCCTAGTAAAGGATTTATTTGGAAATAAAGCAGATGGACTGAAGGGTCACCAGATTGACTTGGAACATCAGGTGATTATATGAGGAAAGATTAAGCTCCACTTTATTCCAGTTAGAAGAGTGAGAAGTGGTTTCATTGCAGTGCAAAGAAGTGCAAACAGAACCTGACACAACTTTTAACACCCACACACCCTCAGCTTACAGGACACTGTGGCGACCCATTTCCTGGCTCATCCGAACCGACTCACAATTAGATAGCCTACGGGGGGTTGAGAGCACAGAGTTTTGGAGCCTCTGCGCCATGGGGGGCAGGTTGAGGGAGGCTTAAAAGTGAGGCTGAAGATTTCGAATAAAGTTTTTTCCTTCGACTGCAGTTACCGACTCTGTGTCGTAATTTTAGCGCTGCGTGTAGCACACCGCTACAACACGTCATTCAGGGGCTTGGCCTATATATATTCTTTGTGTGTGACTGTATGTTTACTTGCTGTCTTATATGTGCCTATACCTACTTGTGCTGTGTATGACTGTTACTACTATGTTTTGTGCCATGGTCCTGGAGGAATGCTGTTTCGTTTGGCTGTATTCGTGCATCATTGAGAGATAATGAAATATGAACCTGAACAAGGAAGATGTGAAGTTGATATTTCCCATCATTGGCTGCCAGAATCCAGAGATCAGTCACATGATCAGGGGCTTGCCACTCTTGACAGAAATGTACTGAAACTTCTTTACCCAGATGATAGTAAATCTTTACAGTTGTCCACTTGGGAGGTCTGTTTAGGCTCAGTCACTGAGAATTTCCAAGAGAGAAATCAATAGATTTTTAGAAACGCTGGGATTCAACAACAGTGGGATCAGTGCTGCATGTTGTTACTGAGGGAGAAAAAAGTAGATGCCAGAGGCAAAATAAGATACTATTTCTTGTGGGCTTATGATTAAAAGAGCAGTAATTAACTGGAAAAAGCAGCTTGAAGCATGCAATCTGCAAAAGTAGTAACCAATATGATTATTATTGGTTGTTTAAACCTGATCGGGAATAGACAGGAGATGCTTGAACTTGTAATGTGGGAGTGTCGGGCGTGCTGTGAAACATTTGGTCTTGTCGGATCACGTTTGTAATAACCAGACAAGTCACCCATTGGCAATAGGAGTACTGCAAGTTCCTGCAAGCTTTTCGATTGGGCGGGAGGGGTGAACAATCTGTGGGACGTGAGGTAATGGCGGCTTCATGAGATCTGGAGAGCATTTTGGATCATGGTAGCAGTTCATGCCCATTCGATTGAAAAGGTTTCTTCCACAGGAAACTAATCAACCCAATGTACTTTACATCCAGATCCAAGAATCCAAAATAACCGCCATGCTTTACACAGAAGCATAATAGTGCTCAGTATTTAAAATGAGGGGCATGAAAGATTTTAAATTTGCCTGTTTTTATAGTACCGTAGATCCTCTAATGTTATGTGTGTGCGAGTTCTTTTCTTTGCTGCCCACATGTTGTTGTTGTGCTTCATCAACACCATCTTAAACCAGAACTCACCTTTCAATACATTTCTCCACATCAAATTCCCACATGACCGACCCTGTATTCCTAGATCCCTGATAAAGGAAGGGTAAAATGTCTGGAATTTCAGTGAGTTCTCTTCTCACTTCCTAACGAGACGTGTGGCTCCAGAAATAGACGCCTCCTACCAAACTTTGTCATTACCAGTTGAACAGAGAAAAAAGATTCAAGGATATGCTTAAAGCTTCCTTAAAGAAATGTTCCGTTTCCACTGACCCCTGGGTACCTTTTAACTCAAAGTGGGGAAGCCACTTCCAGATGGTGTTGAGAACCTCGAGTCTGTGCTTTAGAAACATCCAGAAGGCCTGCATAAGCAGTATGGAGAACACACCATCTCACAGATCACCTACCTGCTCACACTGTCGGCCGATTCTTGCCCTGTCTGAGGAGCAATGTGTAGTTTCTATGGTGACAACTTAGCCACATCTGCAACCGTAGCAAACTTGGAAATCTACACTTGGTCTTTTCAGCTGAACGGTTGATATCAATTCTGAATAGCAGGGGCCTGAAGCATTGTTCCCTTTGGTATCCCTCTAGTCACAGCCCACCACCTCAGAAGGACCTGCTTGTACACTTCCATTGCCTTCTGTCCACCATGCAATTCCAATCCATGTCCGTATGCTATTTGGTATTCCACAATCTCTGACTTTGTTAACCAACTCTCTGTGTGTGGCTTCACTAAAACTCTGTCAGATATTCAAATACATCAAGTCTATCTGATTCAACACATATGCTACTGGATTGCATACCTTAATTCATAAAATGCTGGCGGAACTCAGCAGGTCAGGCAATATCCATTGAGAGAAATAAAGAGTCATCATTTCAGGTCAAGACCGTTCATCATGAAGGGCTGTATTATCGAATCTTTATTCCACTCATAGATGCTGCCCTACCTGCTGAGTTCCTCCAGCAATTTGTGTGTTGAACTGGATTTACACCATCTCCAAAATCTCTTCTGTTTGTGGCCCTCAATTCAGTTTTTTTGGATTAAAAAGGGGAAATAAAATGCAACATTTACATGGTTTCTACAAATAATAACTTTCTAGGATGGGCGGGGCTAAAAGGGAACGTAACCTCCAGCAAAATTTGCACATCAGCATCCGAGAATTTTTGCCTCTCTCTGCGGCTTCAGAAGCATTCTGCTGTGTGAACCATCCCAGCCCACACTTTCTACAGAGCTAGGTGCTTGGAGTTCATGTACGTCTCTGGTGATTCTAAGCAAATTGACAGTGTGGACTATGAACAGGATAGAGAGAGGTTTTCGATTGATATGAGAAGGGTTTCGTTAACAGGTATGGGTGCAGAACATGTAATATTATATGGAACAGTGTAAGGCAGAAAGAGTATTTTTTAATTGGTGCAAACTAAAAGATATCGATGTTTAAAAGGATCCGGGTGTCCACGTCCCAAAATGCAATATCTACTTTGTTTATACAAATAAAGTTCTTCAAATAATAACCTACAACTAATAACCTTGTGGGAGTTAGTAGGAAAGGGGGAATGGTTCAGCACCCTACTCAAGTCTAAAAAAGGAGAATAAGGAAGCTAACACAAGTGCTGCAGTAGGGAGCATTGAATTCGCTGGATGTTAACATGATGGTGGAGTGAGCAGTTTGGAAAGCAAATAATTGGCTGCATCTACTCTATTCCTGATATATCCTTTTAAAAAGAAGTTCAAACCCACATAAAGTATTTCAGAGGTCGTCTTCTCACCTACTGAATTGGAGAAGTCGAGAAGAGGTCTCCTGAAATATTTTACATGGGTTTCAACACCCTAGTAAAGGATTTATTTGGAAATAAAGCAGATGGACTGAAGGGTCACCAGATTGACTTGGAACATCAGGTGATTGTATGAGGAAAGATTAAGCTCCACTTTATTCCAGTTAGAAGAGTGAGAAGTGGTTTCATTGCAGTGCAAAGAAGTGCAAACAGAACCTGACACAACTTTTAACACCCACACACCCTCAGCTTACAGGACACTGTGGCGACCCATTTCCTGGCACATCCGAACCGACTCACAATTAGATAGCCTACGGGGGGTTGCGAGCACAGAGTTTTGGAGCCTCTGCGCCATGGGGGGCAGGTTGAGGGAGGCTTAAAAGTGAGGCTGAAGATTTCGAATAAAGTTTTTTCCTTCGACTGCAGTTACCGACTCTGTGTCGTAATTTTAGCACTGCGTGTAGCACACCGCTACAACACGTCATTCAGGGGCTTGGCCTATATATATTCTTTGTGTGTGACTGTATGTTTACTTGCTGTCTTATATGTGCCTATACCTACTTGTGCTGTGTATGACTGTTACTACTATGTTTTGTACCATGGTCCTGGAGGAATGCTGTTTCGTTTGGCTGTATTCGTGCATCATTGAAAGATAATGAAATATGAACCTGAAAAAGGAAGATGTGAAGTTGATATTTCCCATCATTGGCTGCCAGAATCCAGAGATCAGTCACATGATCAGGGGCTTGCCACTCTTGACAGAAATGTACTGAAACTTCTTTACCCAGATGATAGTAAATCTTTACAGTTGTCCACTTGGGAGGTCTGTTTAGGCTCAGTCACTGAGAATTTCCAAGAGAGAAATCAATAGATTTTTAGAAACGCTGGGATTCAACAACAGTGGGATCAGTGCTGCATGTTGTTACTGAGGGAGAAAAAAGTAGATGCCAGAGGCAAAATAAGATACTATTTCTTGTGGGCTTATGATTAAAAGAGCAGTAATTAACTGGAAAAAGCAGCTTGAAGCATGCAATCTGCAAAAGTAGTAACCAATATGATTATTATTGGTTGTTTAAACCTGATCGGGAATAGACAGGAGATACTTGAACTTGTAATGTGGGAGTGTCGGGCGTGCTGTGAAACATTTGGTCTTGTCGGATCACGTTTGTAATAACCAGACAAGTCACCCATTGGCAATAGGAGTACTGCAAGTTCCTGCAAGCTTTTCGATTGGGCGGGAGGGGTGAACAATCTGTGGGACGTGAGGTAATGGCGGCTTCATGAGATCTGGAGAGCATTTTGGATCATGGTAGCAGTTCATGCCCATTCGATTGAAAAGGTTTCTTCCACAGGAAACTAATCAACCCAATGTACTTTACATCCAGATCCAAGAATCCAAAATAACCGCCATGCTTTACACAGAAGCATAATAGTGCTCAGTATTTAAAATGAGGGGCATGAAAGATTTTAAATTTGCCTGTTTTTATAGTACCGTAGATCCTCTAATGTTATGTGTGTGCGAGTTCTTTTCTTTGCTGCCCACATGTTGTTGTTGTGCTTCATCAACACCATCTTAAACCAGAACTCACCTTTCAATACATTTCTCCACATCAAATTCCCACATGACCGACCCTGTATTCCTAGATCCCTGATAAAGGAAGGGTAAAATGTCTGGAATTTCAGTGAGTTCTCTTCTCACTTCCTAACGAGACGTGTGGCTCCAGAAATAGACGCCTCCTACCAAACTTTGTCATTACCAGTTGAACAGAGAAAAAAGATTCAAGGATATGCTTAAAGCTTCCTTAAAGAAATGTTCCGTTTCCACTGACCCCTGGGTACCTTTTAACTCAAAGTGGGGAAGCCACTTCCAGATGCTGTTGAGAACCTCGAGTCTATGCTTTAGAAACATCCAGAAGGCCTGCATAAGCAGTATGGAGAACACACCATCTCACACATCACCTACCTGCTCACACTGTCGGCCGATTCTTGCCCTGTCTGAGGAGCAATGTGTAGTTTCTATGGTGACAACGTGGCCACATCTGCAACCGTAGCAAACTTGGAAATCTACACTTGGTCCTTTCAGCTGAACGGTTGATATCAATTCTGAATAGCAGGGGCCTGAAGCATTGTTCCCTTTGGTATCCCTCTAGTCACAGCCCACCACCTCAGAAGGACCTGCTTGTACACTTCCATTGCCTTCTGTCCACCATGCAATTCCAATCCATGTCCGTATGCTATTTGGTATTCCACAATCTCTGACTTTGTTAACCAACTCTCTGTGTGTGGCTTCACTGAAACTCTGTCAGATATTCAAATACATCAAGTCTATCTGATTCAACACATATGCTACTAGATTGCATACCTTAATTCATAAAATGCTGGCGGAACTCAGCAGGTCAGGCAATATCCATTGAGAGAAATAAAGAGTCATCATTTCAGGTCAAGACCGTTCATCATGAAGGGCTGTATTATCGAATCTTTATTCCACTCATAGATGCTGCCCTACCTGCTGAGTTCCTCCAGCAATTTGTGTGTTGAACTGGATTTACACCATCTCCAAAATCTCTTCTGTTTGTGTCCCTCAATTCAGTTTTTTTGGATTAAAAAGGGGAAATAAAATGCAACATTTATATGGTTTCTACAAATAATAACTTTCTAGGATGGGCGGGGCTAAAAGGGAACGTAACCTCCAGCAAAATTTGCACATCAGCATCCGAGAATTTTTGCCTCTCTCTGCGGCTTCAGAAGCATTCTGCTGTGTGAACCATCCCAGCCCACACTTTCTACAGAGCTAGGTGCTTGGAGTTCATGTACGTCTCTGGTGATTCTAAGCAAATTGACAGTGTGGACTATGAACAGGATAGAGAGAGGTTTTCGATTGATATGAGAAGGGTTTCGTTAACAGGTATGGGTGCAGAACATGTAATATTATGTGGAACAGTGTAAGGCAGAAATAGTATTTTTTAATTGGTGCAAACTAATAGATATCGATGTTTAAAAGGATCCGGGTGTCCACGTCCCAAAATGCAATATCTACTTTGTTTAAACAAATAAAGTTCTTCAAATAATAACCTACAACTTATAACCTTGTGGGAGTTAGTAGGAAAGGGGGAATGGTTCAGCACCCTTCTCAAGTCTAAAAAAGGAGAATAAGGAAGCTAACACAAGTGCTGCAGTAGGGAGCATTGAATTCGCTGGATGTTAACATGATGGTGGAGTGAGCAGTTTGGAAAGCAAATAATTGGCTGCATCTACTCTATTCCTGATATATCCTTTTAAAAAGAAGTTCAAACCCACATAAATTATTTCAGAGGTCGTCTTCTCACCTACTGAATTGGAGAAAGTCGAGAAGAGGTCTCCTGAAATATTTTACATGGGTTTCAACACCCTAGTAAAGGATTTATTTGGAAATAAAGCAGATGGACTGAAGGGTCACCAGATTGACTTGGAACATCAGGTGATTGTATGAGGAAAGATTAAGCTCCACTTTATTCCAGTTAGAAGAGTGAGAAGTGGTTTCATTGCAGTGCAAAGAAGTGCAAACAGAACCTGACACAACTTTTAACACCCACACACCCTCAGCTTACAGGACACGTCATTCAGGGGCTTGGCCTATATATATTCTTTGTGTGTGACTGTATGTTTACTTGCTATCTTATATGTGCCTATATGTACTTGTGCTGTGTATGACTGTTAATACTGTACTTTGTACCATGGTCCTGGAGGAATGCTGTTTTGTTTGGCTGTATTCATGCATCATTGAAAGATAATTAAATATGAATTCGCAGTCACTGAGAATTTCCAAGAGAGAAATCAATAGATTTTTAGAAACGGTGGGATTCAAGAATCCAAAATATTTCATAAAAGGTGTGCTTTGCACAAAAGCATATCAGTACTTGCTATTTAAAATGAGGTCCTTTAAAGATTTTGATTTTGCCGGCTTTAACAGTAGCTCCTCTAATGTGTGGGCAGAATCTTTTGCCTGTTTCATGTGATCACAGACCCTGGTTTGCTTCCAATACTAGTTGTTTTTCTTTAACTGGCTACTGTAACATACCTCTTAAGGCAATAAAGTAACAAAAACAAAATCAGAAGGATGTGAACAGATACAGTACGTAGAAAGGAACTACCAGGGGAATGTCAGGTGAGGAAAATGCAACATATGCCAGTTCTCTGGTTTGTGCAGCCTTAGACCAGAATGGCATTTGTGTGGTAAGTCTGTCTGAAATGTGACTTCCGGGGAATTTTTCATGCTGTAACAGCTTCTGCGGTTGCAGTCACAAATATTCACTAACGCCGAAAAAGAGCCAATTGTCACTCCCTCTTAGCAACGCTTGCCTGATTTTAAAATATTACATCTAAAGTCTTGACATTTCTCTATTCCAACGAACTAGTCTCAATTCCAAATTTCGAACAGAAATTCATTTGTTTTAGCCCGGGATGGGTGGATATGAGCTGTCCTCTCTCACATTGTGAAAACTCCCCGTTCGCAGTCGAGGGGATTGTCACCATTGTTAACGAGGCGTTCTTTGGACTGCGTGCTTCCTTCCTGCGTGAGAAGGAGCGGGCTTTGAACCGCCGTGTTTGAGTGTTACTTCGGGTCTGCTTTGAGAGTTCCCGGGGCCTTTGGTAACCTGGAAATGATAACAACAATGTTATCTCTTTCGCTGCGACTCGGCTGTGAATGGATAGCTGTTCTAACCCACCTAGTTCCTTCGTTACAGAGCATTCGAAGCAAAAAGGCGGTTCAGAATATATCATTGGAAAACATAGTTCTCCGATTTTCTGCCGATGCCGCATCTCAGGGAGGACAACGTTGTTCAACCAGGCAGCATGCGAGTAAAGAAAATAATATTAAACTGCAGTAAATATATTGGCCTGAGTGAGGTTTTCTTCTTGACATCGCAAACTTCCCGTCTGCCAACTTTGCAGAATTCCTTCCTGTTGCAATCAGCTGACTTCCTTGCTGCGTCATTGCGGTAGTTGTGGCATGTGACAAGAGCCCGTAAATCGCGGCAGCGGGAGAGGGTTCGCTTGTCACCGGGCAGAGAGTCGACGAGGGTAACCATGGCCGCTAAGGGCTTTTGTTGTGGCGGGATCAGTGAGGGGAAGCCTGTCACCCAGGACGTTCAGCAGCTTGCCGATTCAGTGAGTGCGCTTTATGTACAGCGTTACCGCATACACCTCCTCCCCAATGAAAGGAAACTTTTGAAAGTAGGTCGCGGAGATTGTTTCAACTCGGGGAAAAGTCCCGAATGGTGGACAAAAGGTGGAGTTCGTGGTGGAGCTTAAGGTGTGAAGGAACAGATTCAGAACCCACTCCCTGACCACCCGGCACGGTTAGACAGTTGTGGTTTTGGTAATGGGTTTGCCTCGATCGCACAAAGTGTGAAGTTGAATTTGGGAAAGCTGCTTGTGTAATAATGCTGAAGGCGGGGAGGGATAATGGGTGGAGAGGATGGCGGTGTCACTAGGATGACGACCTTCTGTCATTCAGATGAGAGGTGTTGATCTGGGAGGAGAGGTTTTTAAAAAGAGGATAGTGAACTCAAGCTTTGAGATACAAGCTTCCTTGGAATCCAGGTTGCAATCGTTGCTGACAGGTGGTAAGAGTGGGCTCCCTCACCTCTGACCCTGAACTTGGGTGCCCCTCAGGCTGTGTTAAACCCCCTCCTTACTCTTTACAGAGAGGAACTAAAAACCTCACGAAGAAGGGAGAAGATGAAATATGAGAGCGAGCTAGCGAACAATATCAAAGTGGATAGTAAAAGTTTTTTCAAGTATGTTTAAAAATAAAAGAAATGAGAGTGGATATAGAACTGCTAGATAATAAGGCAGGAGAAATAATAACAAGGGACAAGGAGGTGGCTGATGAATTAAATGAGTATTTTGCATCAGTCTTCACTGTGGACGATGCTGGCAGAATGTCTGATGTGTGTGAAGGAACAGAAGTGGATACAGTTACTATTACAAGAGAGAAGGAGCTCAAGAAGCTGAAAGACCTAAAGGTACATAAGTTACTCAGACCAGAGGAACTGACCCCTAGGGTTCTGAAAGAGGTAGTGTAGAGATTATGGTGGCATTAGAAATGATTTTTCAAAAATCATTGTGCCAGAAGACTGGAAAATAGGAAATGTCACTCTACTCTTTAAGAAAGGAGGAAGGCAGCAGAAAAGAAATTGTAGACCAGTTAACCTGACCTCAGTGGTTGGGAAAATGTTATTCAATTGTTAAGGATGAGGTGATGGAGTACTTGGTGACACAGGACAAGATAGTACAAAGTCAGCTTGGTTTCCTTCAGGGAAAATCCCTGCCTGACAAACCTGTTGGAATTCTTTGATGAGATTACAAGTAGGACAGATAAAGGGGATGTAGTGGATGTTGTATATTTGGACTTTCAGAAGGCCTTTGACAAGGTGTCACACGAGGCTGCTTACCAAGTTAAGAGCCCATGGTATTACAGGAAAGTTACTGGCATGGTTAGAGCATTGGCTGATTGGTAGGAGGCAGTGAGTGGGAATAAAAGGATTCTTGTGTGGTTGGCTGCCAGTGACTAGTGGTATTCTGCAGGGGTCGGTGCTGAGACCACTTTGTTTTATGCTGTGTATAAATGATTTAGATGATGGAATAGATGACTTTTTTGCCAAGTGAAGATTGGTGAAGGGGCAGGTAGTGTTGAAGTGTAGTAGGGTACAGGACTTAGATTAGGAGAATGGGCAAGAAAGTGGAAATGAAATGTGTTGTTGGAAAGTGAATGTCATGCACTTTGGTAGTAGAAATAAATGTGCAGATTATTTTCTAAACAGGAATCTGAGATGCAGAGGGACTTGGAGTTCCTGTGCAGAACACCCTGAAAGTGAACTTGCAGGTTGAGTGGGTGATGAGGAAGGCAAATGCATGTGAGCATTCATTTCAAGAGGTCCAGAATTCAAGAGCAAGGATGTGATGCTGAGGCTTTATAAGGCACTGGTGAGGACTCACCTTGAGTACGGTGAATGGTTTTGGGCCCCTCATCTTAGAAAAGATGTGCTGGCATTGGAGAAGGTCCAGAGGAGGTATACAAGGATAATTCCAGGAGTGAAAGGATTATCCTATGAGGAACATTTGATGGCTCTGGGTCTGTACTTGCTGGAAGTCAGAAGGATGGGGGGGGGGGGGGGCGTGGAAATCTTATTGAAGCCTTTCAAATGTTGAAAGGATGTTTCCCTTGGTGGGAGAGTCTAGGACAAGAGGGCACAGCCTTGGAATAGAGGGGTGCCCTTTCAAAACAGATGCAGAGAAATTTCTTTAGATAAAAGGGTGGTGAATTTGTTGCCACGTGCAGCTGTGGAAGCCAGTTGATGGATGTATTTAAGGCAGAGATTGATAGGTTCTTGATTGGACAAAGGTTATGGGGAGAAGGCTGGAAACTGGGGTTGAGGAGAAGAAAAAAAGAATCAGCCATGATTGAATGATGGAGCAGATGCGATGGGCCAGATGGACTAATTCTGCCCCTATATCTTATGGTCTGTTTCAGTTAAGGCATGATGGCTGCAGTGAGATGTTCAGCGTGGTAATGTGTTTTAACATGTATACCTGAGCAAATTGTCGACCCATTTCTGACCCACTTAGAAAATCCACGTCATTGCTGAGTTAGAAAGCAAATTAGAGAATAGATGGGCAATAGAAACATTACTTAGGTCTAGTCACTTCCAAGTTATTAATGCAGGCATATCCTAGGAGTGAACTATGGAAAAGAAGACAAGAAAGTCATGTTCCATATTGAAATGGTTTGGATGTATAGGTAGAGTACCAGCAGTGTATCAGCTTCAAAGAACAAACTGTTCACATAATCTCCAAATATGGTGAGGGGCTGGAAATTATTTGGAGGTAGAGAAGGCATACTGTTGGTTAATGATTTCTATTGGCTTTAGAACTAAGTTTTGCAGAAATGTGTGGAGTGAAGAACAAAAGAAGTGGCAAAGACAAGAAGCCCAGAGTTATAAAACTTTGTACTAGGACTCTGTACATGGATGGGAAGGACTGAGGGATATGGTGTGTGCTGGAGATTGGATTAGGCAGATCAAGTCAGCATGAGCTGGATGCTGGAAGAGCCAGTCTTTGTGCTGTAGTACTCCATGGACTTAATCTGGAAACCAGACTTAATTGATAGGAATTGGAAGAACAAGAACTATAAATACTAGAAATGGGTTGGAATGTTTATTGTTGGAGAAATGAATGTAAAGTACATTGACCTGAAACAGTTTAAGTTTCTCTTTCAACCATACTCCCTGAATTTGTCAGTATTCCCATAATTCCTAAATTATTCCTGTTTCAACTGACCTAACTTCCCCCTCACCTGGCTTCACCTATCACCTGCCAGCTTGTACTTATTCCCTTCCCTTCCATCATATTCTGGAATCTTTATCCTCCCATCCAGTCCTGATGAAGGGCCTTGGCTCAAAACATAGACAATTTATTCCCCTCCATAGATGCTGTTTGACCTGCTGTGTTCCTCCAGCAATTTATATGTGCTGCTCTGGATTTTCAGCACCTGCAGAATCTCCTGTGTTTATGATTCCAAAGTAATGTCCAGTTTTATGGCCATAAGCTTAACAATTTATCAGTAAGCTGATAGGAATTTGCCTTTTTAAAAAAAAGAATATAGGTTTTAAGAACAAGAAATTTGTGTAAATTAAATGCCCAGATATCCTGGAATGTGGCATCTAAAATTGACAGTTAAAATTGCTAATGGAGTAAAGTTACAGTGACTGGCTCATGGGGCAGAGTTCTGTAATTCTAAAGTAAAAATATGAAGTCTCATTTGAATTAAGTCACTTCAGTTATTTCTGTGCTTCCTATAGTGCTAGCTTTCTGCTCTGTACAAAGTGCAAATGACATCCTATTTGACCATTACCCATCTATTCCTCCTTTAACTGGCAGAGTTGTAGAACACAGGCAGCTATGGTTATTCTTCCTACACTTGGAGGACTCTAACATGGACTTGTGGAATCCATGTCCTAGCCCTTGGCAGTAACATGCAAAACTGTTGGTTGTCAAGAACATTGACTGCACTTAGCTTTACCTAATCGCATTCTCTCTGGTATGACTTCTGTTATTCAGTTTCATATCATCATTCCGATTGTCGTATTTAATGTGCCCAATTTTGTCCTTGCTCTGGATCTAACTTGTGCACTAGGCAATGAGTATATTTATTTCAGCTCCCTCTTAAGTGATTGCATTTAAACTATTTTTCATGGTCTTTATCTCCTAATCACAATCTCCTTCAACCCAGAAAAAAGAACAGAACTTTTCCATCTCACTAAATTTACACTCATCCCTTCTCGTTTGGCAACATGGCTTTCACTGGTCAATATCTTTAACATATGCCTTTTCCAGGATGTTTCCTAAACCCTTCTAGAACATGTAATATATAATACCGACCAGGGAAAGGCCATTCAGCCCACAAATCAAAAACACCCAAACCCTAATCCTGCCTATCTACAGCATGTCCATATCCCTCCATCCTCCTTGTATCCATGTGCCCATCTCTTAAAACCCTCTAATGTATTTGCCTCTCCCACCATAGCAGGCAGAGCAGACCAAGCATGCACCCGCCTGTGGCACAGGAAGTAAATGCAAATAAATGTTTTGATTATAAAGGATATTTGGGGTAACTTGAGTTTGTGAACACACCACATGAGCTAAAACTCAATTTGCCCTTGTTTCCTGAATACCTCAGGTTCTGGGATGCTTTTCCTAATTAAAGATGTACAGATGAAAGTAATTCAGTATCAAACCCTTGTTTCTCAGGTGAAGTCTCAGGTTGAAGACAAAGCTGGAAAAACATTTGATGTATTTGTTGTCAAAGCCTACAAAACACAACTTGTATCTGGGACCAACCACTATCTTAAAGTAAGTAGGCCTTAGTTATTTCAAAAAATTTTGTGTTTCTAATTCATTTACATTGTACATTACTAAACTCATGCATGATAACTTAAGTAGCTGCTTAATTTTGATAATGGCATTCATATTTATTGAGAGTGCAGAATCAGCCCCTCTAGTTATGCTCCGCAGCAGTCCCCGATTTAGTCCTAGCTTGATCATAGTTCACTTTGCAATGACCAATTAACCTATCAACTGGTACACCCTTGGACTGTGGGAGGAAACCACAGCACCCAGAGGAAACCCACGCAGTCATGAGGAGAATGGACAAACTCCTTGCACGTACTTCTACTTACAAAGCTATTGAAATGTTACTTTGGCAGTGAGGGAAAGGCAAATTTCCAAGCTAACCATTTTTACCCCGGCTCCTAGATGCATTTTGTGTGTAAGAAATAGAAGAGGGTCACGTGGCCCACTCTGCTACTCAAGCTCAGGCATAGTTTACATTAGTACCTTTCTCCTGCCATATCCCTAGCCCCTAATAGATTTTAGATCTGAATGCACAGTCCTCTAGGCCAGGAAGTTCCAAACATTACTAAGTGAAGAACAATCTTATTTCTGATCTGGATCATCTACCCCTTGTGTATCTGATGCCCAGTCCTAGACTCCTCAGCTTAAGTACATCTATCTACAGTTTTGGCCCTCAAGTATTGCATTGTTCAGGGAGATTGCCTCTTTCTTTAAACTGCAGTGAGTCTCGGCCTTCTCAATACCCTGTCATACGATAGAGCTAGCCTGACTCTTTACTCCACTCTACAAAAATAGGAAAACCCGAACATCGTATTACAGATGTAGACTCATCAAACGTCTACATAATAGCAGTGAAGTATTTATATTTGTACCCTGGCCCTCAAGCTTGACTTCTCGCCTGCTTGCTGTGGTGTATGGTGCCTTTTAGTGACTAGTGTACAAGGATGCCCAGTCTTTTTAAACACTAGCACTTCCCAATATTTTTTTCATTGGTCAGAAACAGCAGATACTTCAGGTTTTTTTTTATTACAAAGTGGATTGCCTCTTGGTTGTGAAAGATGTACAGTATGCCACTGAGTTTTGAGAAAAGTAAAAATGTCTTATAGAAACTTGGTAATCTGCACTACTAGAATACTGTACTATAATTTTTGCTTGCCATTTTGCAACTAGGCTATCCCTTTGTTATTCACTATTATTATTAACCCCTATGTTGTCACATGCCACTAACCTCTTTTGCAATTTAACTTTTTCTGCTTTCTACCATATCAGCTTCCACTTGTCATCTAACCCAATATCTCTGCATTTGTTTAGTGCTGATAAAATAGTGTTTTAACCCATTAACTCTCCATAAATGCCGTAGTTTTTGACTTTTTTATTGTACTAATTGTACCAGTAAGACTTATTAGTACAATAGGTTGAGATGCTAGCTTGAACAATTTTATTTTATTTTGTTAGATCCATGTTGGTGGCATTGACTACATTCACGTCAAAGTATATGAAAAGCTTCCTTGTCATGGAAGTACAAAGGAGATACTGAGCATCCAGAACAACAAGTCAGAGGATGAAGAAATAAATTATTTTTGAATAGAAAATATCTTGCTGTCAGTGCTCTAGGCTTGTGCAAAAGTAGTTTGTTTTATATTTTTAAGCTTCTCTCTTTTGGCTTTATCAAAACTGGAGACATACTTATTTTGCATCAACTTCTAGCCATATAAACCATATTTCCTGGTTGGGAGAAGACTGCAGAGGTTCAAGATTATGTATACCATCCTTGAACTAACATTAAAGATTTTTGTAATCAAAGGTTATTGTGATGAATTTAATTTGTGTAATGAAATGAATGGGCACAATTTTTGAACTAAATTGTTTTTGTTGAGATTATGTATACTTTATTGTACTCTGCAGTTTACTTTAAGAAATAAATGCACTTGCTACTGCTTGTCAAAGGATTTTATTGCTTTAATACAACATTATGGAAATAATGACTTTTCAACCTGGTGTTTAAAAGACATCTTCCTAATCAATTAGAATTATTATTTCATCTTCCAGTCAGTATCTTGCCTCTTTTGTAGAACTTCTGACAATCTTAAGTACTTCCAGATATCAAGTGATTTAAAATACTATCAAATAAAGATGTCATTTTTGCCACTATGTTACAGTTGGGGAACACAAAGTGCAGGAAGCTTGAATCTGTTAATTTTATTACATCAGTGGTCTTGAACAAGTACTGCAACCATTAAATCAATACATTAGGAAATCCGGTTTTATTTATCAATTATCACTATTCATTTGAATAAAGACTTGTCAGACCTTCGAGAGGAAGAAACAATTCTTCTGCACTCTGACCAATTGTTTCTGCTACTCATTAAAGAGATGGTAAGTATGTGTTGCTACAGTGTTGGACTTGAATTCACTATGAATATTTAGTAAATTTTAGCAGAAAGCTAGTAGTTCTCAAAATTAATCCTAAAATTCTGTTGTGTGAAAAAGGTAAAGTTCCCAGGTTTTACCTTTTGTGTGTAAGGTTGGGTCTTGTAGATTAGGAAAATTCTTCCAATATATGGGCAATCTTGTTCTCTGCTGCTTAGAGACCTACATAGGGTTTATGCCAAATTTGACCTTCATTTAACCCTTCGAAGGCTACATTTGATGTTAATAACTTTGGCAATACTAAATTTATACTGGCACATTTAGTACAGTTCATTAAGGTAAAAAATACATGTACAGTCTACTATACACAAGCTATTCCACTGCATGCTCAAACTTTGAAATGCCAGGTACAATTAAAATGAGAAAAATTTCAAAGACAAGTGAGGAAAATGTACCGCAATAGATGGCTCCTAAGAGTTCAAACTTTCACAGCAGGCTCTGACAGTATTAAAATGGAATTTTAATAAACTTGGACATTAAAATAATCAGTAAAAACAGAATTCTTTGTTGCTTTTAATGAGGGGAGGTCCAGCTCTTTCGAAGGAGTACATTTCACACTATCTATACTTACACCAAGCTTAAAAGCACCAGTGGATATTAATACATATGACATACTCTAGATATAAAGTATTGTTTCATTCATTGTGATTTCAAGAACATGAATTATATGTTATACAAAACTGAATGTCAAGCTTTCAACATATGAAAAGACAGACCTTTTTAAATCTTAAAATGTATTCCGTTTCATAAAGATAATGGAACTCATGACATTTATGATTCAGTAGAATCCTCTTGAATATAAACACAAAAGCAGACAGTAGCAATATCACTTCACCCATTTCAATGATTATTTTTCATGTATCATTGCCTGTATCTGTTTATTCCACAGGGTAATACTTGTTGGAAGCAGCTTCTTGGCAACTTGGTTATGTGCAGTGGGAACAAAGGGAAGAATTACTTTATTCCCCACTTCCAGATTGTGTTTTTATTTAATGGAGAGAGTACATTATATAGCACACAAAAGGTAAAAGCCAGGAATAACTGAAAGGCCAAATAAATACTTTGGTATCTTTGCCACTTTGAGTACATCTCCCATTAAACATGCAAGAAAACTGAAAGATGGTAGAAATTGAGTCCTGTAGTAAGGGGTGTGAGGCCCTTTCATCTTGTTCCATCTTACATGGAAATCACATTTTTTAAAAATTTTATAAAATGGATACAGAATAAATGCACAAGATAAATGCTAATTCAGTTTCAAAATGAAGATGAGCCTGAGGAAAGGATTCTAATTTTATAAACTCTGTTGTTAATCTGCAATTTACAACTGTTACTGGCCTTAATTCCTTGCCTGAACACCACAGATGAGAATAGTCTGTCAAAATCTAATGTCTCAATTTAGTCTTCAAAATTTGTTACGATGTGCATAGCTTAATCATGATTTTATTCTGTACACTTAGCTAACAAAATGCACTATGTTGATTGGGAGATGAATCAATACTTGCATTTCAAGTTACCAAGTGAAATTGATAGGTAACACTTTAAAAATCCAATTTTTTTCAACTTAAAGCCCTGACTATTCATTCCAAGTGAGGTAATCTTGAAAAATTGCGATACTGTCCAGTAATTATGCACAGGACAAATGGGAAAATCAATGTAATAAAAACAGACATTTCCAGATATATTCCCTGGCATAAACTGAACTGTTCCATTATGAAATTTAAAAAAAATTATGAAAGATTTCGTATGATATTCAAAGTGATTTTTTTGAAAAGCTTGCAGCATAAGAAATTGGTGAAAACCAATTTTACAGGCTGGCTTAGGTAATTACCAGAACTACACTTTTCTCTCAATGATAAAAGGCCTGTCCTAACAACTCTTGGCTTATACCCATAATCGGTCCCTGTGATGGTCCACTGTGCTTTAACCTGAATAACATCAATTTAATTCATTCTTTTCAAGCCATGGGTAGGCAGAGTCTGGCCTGTCTTCAATGCTTCAGGTTCACAGGTTGTTTGAAGGCTTGTAATGAATTCTGCAGCGTTCCTTGAAGACCTTTGTAAAGTTTAAAGAAAAAAAAAATCAATTCCTGATATTGTACTTTGCTTTAATCCTCAATTCCAACTGCAGGTCAAAGATTGTTTAATACATCACATAAAAGCTTTGATCAGCGTGACTTTGTCTTGAACTGAGAAACACATTTTATGTCCTGTTCTTTACCAGTTTAAAACCAGCTGTGGAATAAGTGTGGAATTAGGAACAAAACTAGGCTCTTTCAAACCTAGGGGTGAATGGATACAGTCTTACGATGATGAAAAGAGTTCAGTTCAGTTTGAGGTAGCTAGTTGAGTAACGTTGGAGATTGAGAGAGGTGAGAGGAGAGTAAAATGATGGGGAAAAATCTGCCTCCAGGCCCAAAATTTTGAGCGGAATATGTCAAAAGCATACAGCGCAGAAACAGGTCGTTTGTCCAATTGGCCAGTAAAGACCCTCATCTGGACTTGTCCCATATTCCTCGAAAGATTTCCTTTCCAATTATCCTTTAAATCTTGTTAATGTTCCCTGCCTCAACAAATTCATCTAGCTATTCATTCCACATATGGACCAACCTCTGGGTGGCCCCTCAGATTCCTTTAAGCCTAAACCCCTTTTCTCCAGTTTCTGATTTGCCAACCTTGGGGAAAAAAGGCTGTGCATATTCGCCCTACCTATGCCCCTCATTCTCCTACACTCCATGAAGACCCTCGTAAATCTCCTCTGCACTCTTTCCAATTCAATTGTATTTTTTCCCTATAGCAGCGTCAACGCAATATTCCAAAAGTGGCCTCATCAATAACTATAACATAACATCCAGACTCCTATGCTCAGTGCCACAGCTGACGAAGCCCAGCATGCCAAAAGCTGCTTTTGTGACCCTACTTTCAGGAAAGGATGTATTTGTCCTCCTAGGTTCCTCTATCCTACCATGCACCCCAGGGTCCTGCCATTCAATGTGAAAGTCCTAAGCTCAGTTGTCCTCCCAAAATGCAACACCTTGCAATCATCCACATTTTCCTTTCCTCAGCCTTTTTCCCTATCTGATTAAAATCCCTCTTTGTATCCTGACAACTGTCTTACAATAACTATTTTAGTATTTGCGAACTTATGAACTAGGCATTGTACACTTCATCCAAGTCATTGGTGTAATATAGATGACACATAGGAATGGGCTTAACACTGAGCCCTGGGGAAAACTGCTAGTCACAGGGCTCTAGTCCAAAAACCAAACTTCCACCCTCTGCTGCTCCCTACTGTCAAGCAACTTGTATATCCTATATAAAAGCAGAGTAGAAGTGGATTCAATCTGGCTAGATCATGCACCATAATCAAGAAAAATACATCAACTCAAAGTACAAGCTCTTGAGGAATTACAAAATTGGATGAACTGTTAAATGGAAGACTAGAGTAATTCGATAACAACAAGATGATTATTCCCTGTGAGAGGCAAAGCATGGCTCAGCTACTTCAGAATGTCTGAGCCTTTGTCATAAAGGTGAGGAGTGGATCTTGTACTGATGATTTGGAAGTATTTGTCTACACTACTCAAAAGCACAGAAAGCACAGGCTGAATATCCAAACATGTGGTCACAGACGATAAGGAACAAATGCCATACCGTGAACATGCAGTTAGGGTAGCCCGGATGGACTGTGGACACATTAGGCTTCAATCACTGCTACTGCTCGAATGGACTTACCATTACCAATACTACATTACAACCAAGGGAAAGACTAAGCATTCTACAATGACAGGCTCTCCTCCCATCTGTATAAACAACTTCATCAGGCTCAAGTCAAGAGATAAAGCAATATTTAGAAAATTTAATACAACCCATGGCAAAGGTATTAATTTGATTGATGTATTTATCATTAAACTCAGGATTGATTCCAACCACAACTGAAGCAGTGTAGTTAAGGTAAGATGCATCTTAACAGCTCCAGGTTTTAGAACCATTAAGGTTAAGAGCAGACACAGCATCATTTGAGGGTTATCCTGACTCAGAAATACGCCATCAATTCATTATTGCTGGTTCACTGAATACCCCAGGTAAAACCATAAGCAATTGCAAAAGTGAGTCACTTAGCTAATCATTGGTACTCTGTCGTTATCAAATTCATCCCTAATCTGGTACCTTGTCACCTGCTTCCATATAAACTCCCTAAGCTCTTGATCCCTTTCATATCAAAAAAAAATCTTATGGTAAATATGCTAAGCCACCACGGTTTCCCTGGGTAATGGATTTCCAAGGTTTACTGCACTTCTCACCTTAGATCCTAATGTCTGACTCATTCGGAGAATGTGACCCTGGATTCTCAACACTCCATATAGACCACACCATCCCATTTTCTGCAGTCACGTGCCAGTCTAAAAGCCTCTTCAACATCTCTATTGTACTCTCGCCCACCACCATCCGAGGCAGTGCGTTTCAGGCACTCACCACTCCATGTAAAAAAGAAACTTGCTCACACCTCTCCTTTGAACTTATCCTGTATCACCTTAAGTAGCTGCCCCCAAGCAGCTGACATTTCAACTATTTCAAAAGAGATACTAAGCTGTTTGTCTATGCATCTCAAAATCTTATAAACCTCTATCTGATCTATCCTCAGGCTCCCTGCTCCAGAGAAAACAACTCCAGTTTGTCCAACCTCTCCTTACAGTAATCTAGGCAGCATCCTGGTAAACCTGCAAAGTCTTGACATTCTTCCTGTAGTGGGACAACCTGAAATGAATGCAATACTCCAGATGCAGCCTAACTGGAGTTTTATAAAGCTGCAACATAACTTCCTGACTCTTGAACTCAGTTACTACACTAATAAAAGCAAGCATGCCATCTGCCCTCTTTACCACCCTATCAATCCATGTAGCCAATTTCAGGGAGGTATTGGCTTGGACACCAGGACCCCTCTGCACGTTCTTGCTATTAACGTGTATTCTCCTCCTCTTACATGTAATCTTCCAAAGTGTAACACTTCACATTTCACCAGGTTAAATTCCATCAGCCATTTCTCCACCCATATCTGTAATATGATTCATATTGTTTATATTACTATGATCCATATCTCACTGTAACATTTGCCATTCTTCTATGCTATTCACAGCACCAACAATCTTCATATTTTCTACAAACTTACTAATCCATGCCCCTACAATTTCATGTCATAAGCATTGATTCCAGTACAGATTCCTGCGGAACATGACAACTTACATATCTCCAGATAGAATAAGTCCCGTTGACCACTGTCATGTCTTTTCTGCTTTCTACCACAGATCTCTTCTTTCATAGACTGTAGACCAAAGCAGTGCGCAACATTCCAATTGTAGCTTCATCAGTGCCCTGCATAGATGAAGATACCTTTACCCTGGCACACAAATCCTCAATTTTTTATTTGACTTGCTCATTGCTTGCTGCAGTTTCTGAAATTTGTGTACAAGATCGCCCATATTCCACCAAACAACAGCCTGGATACAGTAGACGTGGAGAGCATGTTCATATAGTCGCAGACTCTAGGATCAAAGGCACAGCCTCAGAATAGAAGGATGTCTATTTAGATTAGAGATGAAGAGGAATTTCTTTAGCCTGAGGGCTGTGAATCTGTATCATTGTTTAAAAAGGCTTTCAGGTCCATTCAGCAAGGGGAGCAGGCCATAGCAATGAGGCCTCTCCCAAGTCGGCAACACTTGTTTAAAAGTACAGAAGGGACAAGCGAGGCGGCCATTGCTGTGAGTAGGCCAGTGGTGAGAGTAAGAGTGTCAGGCTTTAGCTCAAAGGAGGCTTCAGCACAAAAGAGGTGTTGGCTGTGGGTAAGGTTCTGTTAAGGCTCTCTTTTTTTGCTCTTACTGTACCTAGTGTAGTAAATGGCTATTGTGTGTTCTTAAATGCCAGATCTTCCAGAGAACTACATTTGTGTGAAGTGCATCCTGCTGCAGCTTCTTGAAGATTATGTTAGGGATCTGAAACAGCAGCTGAATGACTTTCAGCTTTTACAGGAGAGTGAGGAGATTATTGATCAGAGTTACAGGGAGGTAGTCACCCCCAAGCTGCAGGAGGCGAGTGGCTGGGTGACTGTTACAAGGAATGGAAACGTGAATGGGCAGTTAGCGCAGAGCATCACTGTGGCCCTTCCTCTCAATAGTAAGTGCAGGTAGTCCCCGAGTTATGAACGTCCGACTTATGGACAACTCGTACTTACGAACCAAGGAAGGAGAACGCCGTCTGCCATTTTAAGTCGGATCGTGATGTCATCCACCATTTTAAGTTGTTGCTGTTGACACTGTGTTGAGTGTTTAGCTTTGTATTTGGCTTAAATTTTTCTTAGTAAGATTCACTCTGACGCCGCCACAACCCCTCCACCCCAACCCCCCCTGTTCAGGTCGGCTGGAGGCGCAGTGAGGTCAGTGCCAGGCTGGAGAACGGAGGTTCCCGAGTTCAGTCTGGTGACAGACCGCTCCCGTGCTGGGTTAGTGTCGAGCTCGCAACTCGACATCGTAAAAAAAACACTGCCACCTCCAGTTTAAATTCCCACGCAGAATATTGTGAGGGATCAAATACCCAAACCCAGCACTGCCCCCACCTGTCCCATTTAACCTGTCTCAGTGCATCCCCGCGGAATTCAGTCGGTGGTCCTTCGGATCCAGCCGGCGGAGCTCGGAACTCGCTACCTGCAATGTTTCTGATCCATTGACGGGAAGCGATCGCGATTGAATTTAAAGTGGAAATAATAAAGCATTTGGAAAGAGGTGAAACGCCATCGGTCATTGGAAAAGCGTTGGGCTATAGTCAGTCAACGATCAGAACAATTTTAAAGGATAATGGATAAAGTGAGAATAATGGAGCATGTGAAAGACCCTGCCCCGATGAAAGCTACAATTATTACTAAGCAAAGCAGTGGTTTAATTATTGGAATACATACGTTTCTTAAGTGTTTTATATGCACAGAAAGGTAAAATATATACTATATACTAAGACAAATGTTTGACTAACTAACGCTAAATAATACCGGATGCACTTGTTCCGACTTACGTACAAATCTGTCTTAAAGACAGTCTCAGGAACGGAACTCGTACATGACCCAGGGGAATGCCACAGGGGTCAGGTTACTGGCACTGAGCATGGGTCTGTGGAACAGAAGGGGAAGAGAGAGAAGGAAGCAGTAGAGATAGGGGACTCAACAGTGAGGGGAACAGACAGGAGATTCTACGGATGTGAATGGGACACTCGGATGGTATGTTGCCTCCCAGGTGCCCTGGTCAGGGATGTCTCAGTTTGCATCCACAGCATTTTGGAGAGGGAGGGAGAGCAGCCAGATGTCTTGGTACTCATTGGTAACAATGCCATAGGAAGGAAAAGCAAGGAGGTCCTGAAAAGAGAATTTAGAGAGCTAGGTAGAAAGCTGAGAAGCAGGACCTCCAGGGTAGTAATTTCTGGATTACTGTCTGTGCCACATGCCAGTGAGGATAGAAACAGGATGATTTTGCAAGTAAATGTGTGGCTGAGAAGCTGGTGCAGAGGGAAGGCTTCTGGTTCTTCGATCCTTGGAACCTCTTCTGGGGGAGGTATGACCTGTTCAAAAGTGATGGGCTGCACCTGAATCCAAGGGGGACCAATATTCTTGCAGGCAGGTTTGTTAGAGCTGTGGGGGAGAGTTTAAACTAATTTGGAGGAAACTGGAGTGAAGAGACTCAGGATAGGATGGATGGTAAAAAAGCAAAGATAATGTGCAGTCAGATTGTCAGGAAGGGCAGGCAGGTGATAGGATGTAATTGCAACCAGCAGGGTGAGTATCAGTGCATTAGTGTTGCAGAATCACAAAGGGTAGCAAATTCAGCACACAAAGTGTTCTACCTCAATGTGCAAAGTACAAGAAGTAAGATGGATGATCTTGTTGCACTTTTACAGATTGTCAGGTATGATGTTGTGGCCATCAATGAAGTGTGGCTGAAGGATGGCTGTAGTTAGGAGCTGAATGTCCCAGTTGACACATTGCATTGGAGGGATAGGAAGGTTGGCAGAGGGGGTGGCATCAAATCAGTAGAAAGATGTGACACAGGATCAGAAGATGTTGAATCCTTGTTACAAAACTGGAAGGGTAAAAATCACCCTGATGGCAGTTATATACAGGCCTCCCAACAGTAGCTGGGATGTGAAACACACAGATTAAAATGGAAAAAGGGCAACGAGTCATGAGTAATTTCAACATGCAAGTCAGTTGGGAAAGTCAGGTTGGTAATGGATCTCAAGAGAGTGAGTGTGATGAATGCCAATGAAATACATTTTTAGAGCAATTTGTCATTGAGCCTACTAGGGGATCAGCTGCATTGGATTCCGCATTATATAATGAACCGAAGGTGATTAGCAAGCTTAAGGTAAAAGAATCCTTAGGAGAGTGATCACAATATGGTTGAGTTCAACTAGAAATGTGAAAGGGAGAAAGTAAAGTCTGATGTAGCAGTATTTCAGTGGAGTAAAGGAAATTACAGAGGTCTGAGAGAGGAATTGGCCAAAGTAAATCGGAAGGAGATGCTGGCAGAGATGACAGCAGAGCAGCAGCAGTGTGAGTTTCCGGAAAAATGAGGAAGGTGCAGGACAGATGTATTGCAAAAACAAAGAAATACTCAAATGGAAAATTAGTGCAAGACAAGATAAGATAAAGTCAGCACGGTTTCCTTAAGGAAAAATCTTGCCCGTCAAACCTGTTGGAATTCTTCGAGGAGATTACAAGTAGGATAGATAAAGGGGATGCAGTAGGTGTTGTCTATTCGGGCTTAAAGAAAGCCTCTGACAAGGTGCCACACATGAGGCTGCCTTCCAAGTTAAGGGCCTATATTACAGCAAAGTTACTGGCATGGTTAGAGCATTGGCTGATAGGTAGGAGGCAGTAAGTGGAAACAAAAGGATCCTTTAGTGGTTGGCTGCCAGTGGCTAGTGGTGTTCTGCAGGGGTTGGTGTTGGAACCACTTCTTTTTATGCTGTATATCTATAATTTAGACGATGACTTTGTTGCCAAGTTTGGGGGTGATATGAAGATTGGTGGAGGGGCAGATAGCGTTGAGGAAACAGGAAGGCTGCAGAAGGAACAGATTAGGAAAATGGGCAAGAAAGTGACAAATGAAATACAATGTTGGATGCACTTTGGTAGAAGAATTAAATGTGTAGACTATTTTCTAAATGGGAAGAAAATCCAAAAATCTGTCATGCAAATGGACTTGGGAGCCTTTGTGCAGAACAACCTAAAGCTTAACTTGAAGGTTGAGCTGGTAGTGAGGAAGGTAAATTCAATGTTAGCATTCATTTCAGGAGGTCCAGAATACAAGAGCAAGGATGTGATACTGAGGTTTTATAAGACACTGGTGAGGCCCCACCTTGAGTACTGTGAACAGTTTTGAGCTTGTCATCTAAGAAAAGTTGTGCCGGCATTGGAGAGGGTCCAGAAGAGGTTCACAAAGATGATTCGGGGAATGTAAGGGTTATCATACGAGGAACATTTGATAGCTCTGAGTCTGTACTCACTGGAATTTAGAAGGATAGGAGATCTAATTGAAACCTTTTAAATGTTGAAAGGCCTGGACAGAGTAGATATGGAAAGGATGTTTCCCATTGTGGGAGAGTCTAGGACAAGAGGGCACAACCTCAGGATAGATGGGCACCCATCTAAAACAGATGAAGAGAAATTTCCTTAGCTAGAGGATGGTGAATTTGTGGAATTTATTACCACAGACAGCTTTGGAGGCTGGGTCATTGGGTGTATTTAAGGGTGAGCTTGATAGGTTCTTGATTTGACACAGCATCCAAGGTTAAGGGGAGAAGACTGGGGAGTGGGACACAGGAGGGAAAAAAGGATCAGCCATGATTGAACGGTGGAGCAGACCCAGGCTAAATGGTTTAATTCTGCTCCTATGTCTTATGGATTTCATTGACTCAGATGGTCATGGAGGCCAAGTCATTGGGTATATTTAAAATGGAAGTTGATAGGTTCTTGATAAGTCAGAGTGACAATGGTTACGGGGAGAAGGCAAGAGATTGTGGTTGAGAGGAATAGTAAACCAGACATGAGTAGACTTGATGGGTTGAATGGCCTAATTCTACTCCTATTATTCATGGTATTTCATAAATCTTGTTCTCTAATACGTGCATAAAAAGAAACAGTTTCTACCTTCCAACTTCTGTCATTGATAACCTCTTCAACATTTAATTCAGACTGCATTAGTTTCAACTGAAACAAAGAAAAAAGAACAGAACATTTGGAGTGAATATTAATATTTACAGCACATTTTAACTGTAATAAATAATACAGAAGCTGTCAAGTGTTCACATACTGAAAAAGCATTCATCGACAGATTTGCTGAATTTTTCATAGAACCTCTTCCCTCTACCTATTCCTTTCTAGTTAATAGTCAACAATTAAGAACAGCTTACAATATGATCACAGAAAACAACAAAGTTCCCAATCTAATCAAAACAATGGAAATAACACTAACTTTTTATTCTTTTTAAACTTTTCTCGAAAAAAACCTGAAAAGTCTTTTTTTTTATTATAATCTCAACTTGGGTTGTGTTGAAGCTACAAATGAGGAGGGAAGTAAAAATTTCTGATCCAGTCCAGTGATGTTTACCAAAAATATAAACATTAATGGAGCATCTTATAACAGTTAGGATTATCAATCACATACAAACAACTTGTAAACTGTCACTATTGAACTACAGATGATCCTTTTACTGTCAACAATCTCATTTCATTGTGCTCATTTGCTTAAAATACAGTTTCTGAAACTATGTTTGATGCTTCAATGGAGCTGAAGCTTGCAGAAGAACTATTGCACCAACTGCAGCTTATAATGCTTCTTTGAAATACAAACCATCTCTACTATTTTCAATTCACAACAACTTGCTTGAGTTAATATTCTAATTTTGTACTACTTGTTATCATTTCTGAATCCCAGGTTTCCTCCTGACTTCGAGTTTATCGACTTCCTCATTTACTGTGAAAATTCACATTTATTTTACATACTACTTGACTGCCCAGTTTTTGTGTTTTAATTCTGTTTACCATATTTGATGCCAAACATTAATCTTGACAGTTTGTTCCATTAAATAACATTTATATCATTAAAATTTGTAAAAAGCAGTGGGCCAACGATGACTCCTGGGGAACACTACTGTCTGTTGCCCTACATGTCTGAAAGGTATCCAACACCCTGCTTTCTATCATGAGTTAACTTTCCAGACCCACACTGCTATTTCATTTTACACATTTCAATTTTGCTAACCAGTTTTCATCTACAAGTTTGTTAAACACCTTGTGAAAATCTGTATTTACAACATCCACCGCACTCCCTTCATCAATATTTATTGATATACTGGAGATTATTTCCTCTCATGGCATGCCTCAATTTCCCAGATCAGATTCCTTTGCGAATATCTGCAGGATGGCTTTGGATCCCACCAAAGGACAAGAAACAAAATTAGTACTGGCAGTACACATATTAATATCACATTGAGTTGGTGGCGCAAAGTAGTCATGCAGCTTACGCTCCAGTTACTAGATGCAAATCAATCATGCATCACAATTCCTAGATTTACTTTTTTAAAAAATCTATCATTATATGAATCACCAGCTTAATAAAAGGTTACTCGGCATTGGGCACTGTGCAACAGATCTAAGTACTCAACACTGTGCATAGTGATCTTTATGAGAAGTGGAAGGAGAACGAAAGGCCAGCAGAACTGCAGCAACTGCTACTGCAGGAGAAGTGGACAGGAGAACAAAATGGCATCCTCCTCATCCACTTGGACAAGATAAAGTCTCTTGTTTGGAGAAGAAGTACAAGATATCCTCCTCTACCAGGTCTCCCAGGGTCAGATCCAAGTAATCAATTACTATGTGCAGGTATTATACACTGCATCTTCAGTAGTGTTTGATCTAAAGGTAACCATGTTCACTGCTTCATAAAACAGTGTGCCAATCTGCAAATCACTGGTCTTGCATCTCCATGACAAATCAAATTAAGATAATAAACAAATGGAATAAAATTCTGAATTAAATCCTGATTGTCAAAGTAGAAGTTGTCTTACAGATAATGCACTGATATAACATCAGTTTTCACACTCGACCCAAGCTATCCGTTTTGATTTCTTAAAAGTTACAACTTAAAAATATTTTGGATTTATTTTTGGTAATTACTGAAAAATGACATGAAACTGAACACTAAACTTAGAATTTTCAACAGAAATAAGATTAAGATGTGAACTCCCTTTATCGATCTGAACCTTAAAGAGATGCTTGTAATTGCTAGCAACTTATCTACAATAATGGTGGGAACATTTAGCCGAACAGTCACTCAGGCAGCTGTGCATCTATCTCAGCTTGCTTTAAAACATTGAGCAAGAGGACCTCAGTGAACCTTAATGCAACTTCAGTCCATTCCTTTATCAGCAAAGTATCTAGAGGTTCTTTCAAATTAATATTAAAATCTAAAGTTTGCCAGATTAAGAATAATTACAAACGTTACCAACAGAACAATATTATTATTGAAGGAACTTCTTGTTGGAACACTTGAGCAGCAGAGCAAAGTCATTACTTACAAATTAATAGCACCATTGGAATAATGAACTCAAGCATTACTTCAGCAACAAAATAGAGCTGTACCATGTCTTTTAAGTTTGTGCTGCATGTTGACAGATTTTCTTAGAGGGGAGCTTACGTTAGTTTGTTCTTTTCGGAGTCGTTTTATTAGTGTTAAATTATCCTTGTCTTTATTCCTCTCTTCTCGTAATTTGTTCACCATACTGGAGGACTGGTTTATGCAGGTCTTTATGGCTTTTTCTCTACTGGCATGAGCTTCCTTTAACTAAAACAAACAAAAGAGAAACAAGAATACACAAAATTTGCAATTATTATATGGTTGCATCAATAAATTCAACAAAGATGACAGAAAATGGTCTGGTTTACAGCTTAGTTTCATCACCCAGAGTAAAGTTAAAAGAAACAAATAAGTATATAAAAACTAAAATAGAGAATAAGTACTTTAGAGTATTTTAAAAATTAAAATCTGGCTTTGAAGTGAGTCTTGCACGTTACATATATTCCTTAATGTACTCTTTTTCAATTCTGTTTGGATTACTTTTTGGGTGAATCTTATGTTAAGTCAATAAGTTTGCAGGGGAAATGGCTCTCAATATTTCCACACTAGATGTGATAATAACTCCTAATTTCATAACTGTCCCTCCTCATTCATGTGAGAGACTTTATTCGGATTTCCCAAAATCCATGAAGAAATGTTGGATTGATTGTGGGATTTTACAAAAGTTGGCTGCCAATAAACAAGCATTCATTTGAACTGAAATGGTTTGTTATTGATTGTACCCACAGAAAGTGTCATTGAATGACTATGTATGGCCTGGACCATCTTGATGGCCTGTTAAAGTACAGACAATGCAAACTTCCTCCTACAGTAACTGCAAAATAAAAGTACATTCACAGAAGAAGTGCAGCTCCTCTAGCACAGACACTAACTTTCCAATTTTTATAGGAGGTATCTCTATGATGAGCAACTCTGCCACGTCATGAACCATGAACTTGTCATGGTAAAATATTATTTTAATTAATCTGAACTTCTTTCACCCAAAGTCTGCAAACATATAGAGTTGTTTCTTAATTGCCTGATTTATATCCTTCTGGAATGAAGTTGAATGCAATTACAATGAGGTCAAATGATTCGCAGATTTACCACTATTAAAATATAACAAACAAGGGCCATGTCTTCCAGCTTTCTCGGCATCATTCAGATAGCTTATATATCTAAATTTTAATTTAATTATACTTCTTTGATCCAGTTCATATATAGCATTTGCTAAGCAGAAAAATGTCAATTAATACCAACCATAAAGATCAACTGACATTTATCAACTAATAAAAGAAACTCAAGTGAACCATCCTGGAGGATCCCCAAAAATAGACACTCAAAAAAAAATCAAACACTTAGTTTGAATTTCAGACAAACATCCAAACCACACATCTCAGCTGAAGTCACATGTGCCACGAATCAACTACTAATGATTCTAAATCATTAACTACAGCTGGTTAGTACAGCCTGATAGTCAATCAGAGCTTTGATCTCCCATCTGAAAAGGGGAAAAAATTGGGGGTGAGACAAAATGTACTAAAATGGAGGCTAGCAGACATTAAGGGTTCCTGCAGTAGTTGAGTAATAGGCATTTTGATTCCATTGCCGTATTATTTGAATTAAAAGCACTTCTGAAATAATTGCATTACTTCTCCCTTCATTTATAAACCGCAGGATGACCTCGAATTCCTCAGAATTTGTCAACAGTGTCAGGTGGATCTCACTCAGTCAAATTCAACAATGGCCACTGATATCCTTATCTTCAAGCAAAAGAATAACAGAAACCCAGAATGACAGGAGTGAACACAAGGGTGTGTGAGAGAATTGATAGTCTCTCACAAGTAGGAAAATGCTAACAGGAAAATCTCTGTAAAAAGCAACATTACTTACTGAATGGTAAAGCTCTTCGCATCTTGCACTTGCATCAATCTTCCCAGCAAAGGATGCTGTAGGGAGACTAGTATTTAATTCATGGATTATCCTATCATCAATTTGTCGCATCACCCGTAATATTTCCTATTATTGAGATAGAAAACAAAATGGTTAAATGGAGTTCAAGCACCAATAATTGCAAGAAAAAGTTTGTGAACCCTTTGCAATTACCTGGTTTTCTGCATTACTTACCCATAAAATGTGGCCTGATCATCAACTAAGTGAGAGGAATTGATCGTGTGGATAGTCTGAGGCTTTCTCCCAGGGCTGAAATGACTAACATGAGAGGGCACAGTTTTAAGGTGCTTGGAAGTACATACAGAGGAGATGTCGGGTTAAGTTTTTTTTTTTACACAGAGAGCGGTGAGTGTGTGGAATGGGCTGCCAGCAACAGTGGTGGAGGCGGATACAATAGGGTCTTTAAAGAGACTCCTGGATAGGTACATGGAGCTTAGAAAAATAGAGGGCTATGGGTATCTCTAGATAATTTCTATAGTAGGACACATTCAGTACAGCTTTGTGGGCCGAAGGGCCTGTATTGTGCCGCAGGTTTTCTATGTTTCCAAAATCACAATAATAGACAAACACAATCTGCCTAAACTAACAACACACAAAGAACTGTACTTTGCACATCTTTATTGAACACATTATTCAATCATTTACAGTCCAGGTTGGAAAAAGTATGCAAACCTTTGAATTTAATAAGTTGTATTGAATAACTTTTGTATTTAAGAACCTCCTTTGGCAGCAATAACCTTACCAAATGTTTCCTGTAGCTGCTGATCAGACTTGCACAACAGCAAAGAGAAATTTTAGATCATTCCTCCATGCAAAACTGTTTCAGTTCATCAATATTTCTGGGATACCTTGTGTGAACAGACCTCTTCAGGTCATGCCACAGCATCTCAATTGGGTTAAGGTCTGGACTCTGACTTGACCATTCCAAATCATAAATTTTCTTCTTTTTAAACCATTTTTGCTCTTGTGTTTTGGAGCATTGCCTTGCTGCATCATGCAACTTCTATTAAGCTTCAGGTGACAGACCACCACCCTGATATTCTCCTGTAAAATGTCTTGATTTAATTTTGAAATCATTGTTCCTTCAACGATTGTAAGTTGTCCAGGCCCTGAGGCAACAAAGCCTCAAACCGTGATGCTCTTTCCATCATGTTTTACATTTGGGATGAGGTTTTCATGCTGGTGTGCAGTGCCCTTTTTCCTCCAAACACAGCAATGTGCATTTCTGCCTAAAAGTTCAACTTTTGTCTCATCTGTCCACAGAACAATGTCCCTGAAGCACTGTGGAACAATTAGGTGGTCTTTTGCAACCTGAGATGTGCATCAATGATTTTTTAGGAGAGAAGATCATCAGGGTCTCTCTTCCCGCCATCACGGACATTTACATTGCACGCTGCATCCACAAAGGAAACAGCATTATGAAGGACCCCATGTACCCCTCATACAAACTCTTCTCCCTCCTGCTGTCTGGGAAAAGGCTCCAAAGCATTCGGGCTCTCACGACCAGACTATGTAACAGTTTCTTCCCCCAAGCTATCAGACTCCTCAATACCCGAAGCCTGGATCAACACCTTGCCCTATCGTCCTGTTTATTATTTATTGTAATCCCTGCACTGTTTTTGTGCACTTTATGCAGTCCTGTGTAGGTCTGTAGTCTAGTGTAGCTTTCTCTGTAGTTTTTTTTTACGTTGTTCAGTCTAGTTTTTGTACTGTCATGTAACACCATGGTCCTGAAAAACATCGTCTCATTTTTACTATGTACTGTACCAGCAGTTATTGTCGAAATGACAATAAAAGTGACTTGACTTGACTTGACTTGAAGTGGTTTCCTCAGTGGTATCTTTCTATGAACACCATTCTTGTTCAGTGTTTTTCTTATAGTGGACACACGAACAGAGACTTTAGCAAGTTCTGGAGATTTCTGCAGGTCTTGTTCCTTGGGTTCTTTTTCACCTCCTTCAGCATCTTATGTTGTGCTCTTTGGTGTGATCTTTACAGGACTTCCACTCCTAGGGAGAGTAGCAACAGTACTGAATTTCCTTCATTTGTAAACAATTTCTCTTCCCATGGACTAATGAAAACACAAATCTTTAAAAATGCTTTGTAGCCTTTTCCAGCTTCATGTATCTCTACGATTCTTCTAAGGTTCTCTGAAAGTTGTTTTGATCGAGGAATGATCCACATAGACGGATATTTTTTTGAAAAGAGCAGGCTCAGTCAGTAACCTGACTTTGTGTGTCTTGTTTATAGGGCAGGGCACCTCTACAACCCACACCTCCAATCTCATCTCATTGATTGGGACATCTGACACCAAACAGCTTTTGTAGAATGCATTACCCCAGAGGTTCACATACTTTTTAGACCTTAGACTGTGATTGCTTAAATGGTGCACTCTGTATTGATGAGAAGTATAATTGTTTGTGTTTTATTAATTTAAGCAGATTGTATTTGTCTATTATTGTGATTTAGATGAAGATCAGACAACATTTTGAGTAATTAATGCAGGAAACCAGATAACTGCAAAGAGTTAACTTGCAACTGTATGTAACAACCTGTCATGATCCACCAGTCCCAAAATGCATCAGTAACTAATAGAGAAATGATGACCTCATTGGAGTATCTGCAACACTGGGCATCATAACTGAGGAAAGATGACAAGGTCTTCGGGAAGGTGCATGGTATAGAATGGTACCAAAGATGAAAGATTAGAATTACATAGACTAAAAATGTTAGGATTGTTCTTTGAACATTTAGAAAATGGAGGGAGGGACAGAGAGGGGGAGAGAGAGTCAAAATAAGCTTGGTGAAATAAAAAAATGATAAATAATTTCCAGTGGCCTGCTTAGAGTAACCAAAGAATACACATTTAAAACACAGAATCGGACACTTGTGAAGATAAATTCTGTGCTGTTCTGATGATACAGCATGTAGAGCCCTAATTGGATAACGCAGGTGGAACTAATGTAAGCATCTGGAGCTAGAAAGACTGGTTTTGCAAGGAACATAGTTTAAGGAAAAAAAATCATATCTAAGTTGTGACTAGTTTGATAGTTACTCCAGGTAGAGGCCTACCAATTAAAGTAACACCAAACCTCATCACTAATGTGCACCATCTTCTTTTTCCTCCACCTTACATAAATGACGGTAGGATGTGGAACTAGTGACCTTTAGGTAACATGAGCGTCTTTTTGTAGTGCAGATGGTCATCATCAAATAGTCAGTGAAATGTTGTCTTTGACCATTGATGGTTAATAATATGAAATGGTCCAATGAAGGAAAAGCAGGGCTAGATCTGGGCCCCCGGACGCTATTTGCAAACATATTCCATTGCACTCTCGCAAGCCCACGCGTATGACAATTTACAATCAATTCTTCACTACTTCCTGTTCACTGCCCACCAGATCTGTAAACGTTACCCATCCTATTCAGACCACTGTCATTGGATTGAACTATCCTACCAAAATGGTGTTGCACCACACCAGGCTACTCAATTTAGGCTCGCTTTTCTAAATTTGAGATTCCTTTCAAGTAAGAGTTTTATCTTAAATTATTTTATTACCTCTTCAGACCTCAATTTTATGTTCTTAACTGAGACCTGCTTAAAGCCAAATGAATACAGCCAGTTATCTGAATGGTGTCTCCCCAACTATGACAATTTCAGTGTACCAAGGCCCATTGGCTGAAGTGGCAAGATTGCCACCGAGTTCAAAGAGCATTTTAGTTGCAATCTACCGCCTGTCAGTGATTTTTCAAGTTTTAAGGTACATATGTTTAAAATTTGTAGTATAGATACTGTCATCTGCATTATCATTTATCGCTGTCCTAAATTCAACACTAGTTGACTACAACTGGATTCTCATCTCTGGTGATTTCAATACTCATATTAATTATCTCTCAAATGTGAACACTATGGTAACTGAGGAACTCACTAGATAACGCAGATCCTTCCCAGCAGGTCACTGAGTGCAGCCATTGACTTGGAAATGCATGACTCGGTAATGACAAAGAGATTAAATATTATCGATGTCTGATACCAGTATCTCTTATAATTTTTGTGTGCTTTTTGATGCCTCCTGTCTGTAACCAAGACCATGAAAGAACTGCAGTTTAAAAAATGGTTTCTTGATGCTGCGATGCAATTTTAATTCTCTGAGCTGGCTGGTTTATCTGACCCATGCGACCCCAACTGCTCAGTAAATAAAATGGTTGATTCTTTTAACAGTACCTTTGCAAATATATTAAACATGCTGACCCCACATAGGGTTAAAAAGAAATCACTGAACGAAACGTTGTCGTGGTTAAACAATTCTGTCCGCAAGTTCAAGAGGTCATGCAGACAAGCTAAGAGAAAATGGAGGAAAACTGGGCTAGAAGTCCACTGTAATATTTTCAAGGAAGAACTAGCCTCCTATAATGCTGCTATACACTTTGCAAGAAGAGCCCATTTTTCCAAGATATGTACTCAGAAGCATCTGCCACAAAATGTGAGGAATTCACAATATTTTGTATATTTTTCACAATATAGCTACAGATACTGGTAACCTCTATAGTCAACCGCGTAGAAAGATGTCAACTAGGTCAAAATTTACATCTACTTCCAATTCAGAATATTGTAATATTATAATGAAGAGTAAACTTGCTGGCTTGACCCTGTCCCTCCCACAGACAGACAGACAGACATACTTTGTTGATGCCGAGGGAAACTGGGTTTCATTACAACACAAAAAAATTAATAACATTCCCGGCATCCATTGTTAAGGACCCCCATCACCCAGGACATGCCCTCTTCTCATTGTTACCATCAGGAAGGAGGTACAGAAGACACACACTCTGCAACTCAGGAACAGCTCCTTACCCTCTGCCATTCGATTCCTAAATGAACATTGAACCCATGAATACCCTCACTTTTTAAAAATTATTTCTGTTTTGCACTAATTTTAATCTAACTACTTAATATACATATATACACTTGTGGTAATTGATTTACTTAGCTACATTTTCTATATTATCATGTATCGTATTGTACTGTTGCTGCTACTAAGTTAACTATTTTCACGACATACGCAGGTGATATTAAACCTGGTTCTGAAACTGGAGTTTTTCCAGATGCCTTCAAAAATTGTGACTGTAAAACTCCAGCTTATAAAGCCAAACCTTGATATTGAGGTGCTAGCTAACTACAGGCCTATATCAGATCTTCCCTTCCTAGGCAAGATTCTTGAGAAAGTTATTTTCAACCAACTCAACAATTTTCTAAATGAGAACAATATTCTAATAAAGTTTCAGTCAGGTTTTAGAGCAAACCTTTACCAAATTTGTCACCAACCTTAGACTCAACACTGATAACAACAGGGCCTCAGTTCTAATTCTTCTAAATCACCTTGAGACTGGGTTGGACTCTCTTGTACTGCCCTTAACTGGTTTCACTCATATATCTTAGAGAGAAGTTTTTTTGTCTGTCTCAGAGACCAATTTTCTAAGAAATATGATGTACTGTTTGGTGTTGCTCAGCGAAGCTGGCTTGGTCCCTTACTCTTCTTAAACGTGCTCCCGTTACACATCATTAAAGAGCATAAATTTGGTTTACACATTGATGCAGATGACACACAATTGTATATCCTGATACAGCCTGATAATAATACTCTACCTTCTCTGACTTTTAGTGTGGCTGCAAACAACAAATGGCTGAGCAATAATTTCCTAAAGCTAAATGAAGAAACAATTTGAGTATTTTTGTTGGTCCCAAAGCTAAAAGAGATAAACTTCTTGGTTAGCTTGGGAACTTGGCTCCTCTTGCAAAGTCAGAGAAGTAAGAAGCCTGGGTGTTAGCCTCCATTCACATTTGAATTTTAAATTCCACATAAAGAAAGTGACCACAGCAGCATTTCCACACTTAATATTACAGAGCAATGATGCTGAGAAACTACTTCACACCTTTATATTGAGTAGACTAGATCACTGCTTTGCACTTTTTACCAGCCTTCTAAAGCAATCTATTGACAATCTTCACTGGGACCAGACGAGATGTACCCCAGGCGACTGTGG
This sequence comes from Hypanus sabinus, assembly GCF_030144855.1. Taxonomy (NCBI): domain Eukaryota; kingdom Metazoa; phylum Chordata; class Chondrichthyes; order Myliobatiformes; family Dasyatidae; genus Hypanus; species Hypanus sabinus. The sequence continues at coordinate 151,723,900 of NC_082709.1, read as the reverse complement.
GAGGTGAGGGAGGAGATTGCTGAGCCTCTGGCGATGATCTTTGCATCATCAATGGGGATGGGAGAGGTTCCGAAGGATTGGAGGGTTGCGGATGTTGTTCCTTTATTCCAGAAAGAGAGTAGAGATAGCCCAGGAAATTATAGACCAGTGAGTCTTACCTCAGTGGTTGGTAAGTTGATGGAGAAGATCCTCAGAGGCAGGATTTATGAACATTTGGAGAGGCATAATATGATCAGGAATAGTCAGCATGACTTTGTCAAGGGCAGGTCGTGCCTTACGAGCCTGATTGAATTTTTTGAGGATGTGACTAAACACATTGATGAAGGTAGAGCAGTAGATGTTGTGTATATGGATTTCAGCAAGGCATTGGATAAGGTACCCCATGCAAAGCTTATTGAGAAAGTAAGGAGGCATGGGATCCATGGGGACCTTGCTTTGTGGATCCAGACCTGGCTTTCCCACAGAAGGCAAAGAGTGGTTGTAGATGGGTCATATTCTGCATGAGGTCAGTCACCAGTGGAGTGCCTCAGGGATCTGTTCTGGGACCCATACTCTTCGTGATTTTTTATAAATGACCTGGATGAGGAAGTGGAGGGATGGGTTAGAAAGTTTGCTGATGACACAAAAGTTGGAGGTGTTGTGGATAGTGTGGAGGTCTGTCAGAGGTTACAGCCGGACATCGATAGGATGCAAAACTGGGCAGAGAAGTGGCAGATGGAGTTCAACCCATATAAGTGTGAAGTGGTTCATTTTGGTAGGTCAAATATGATGGCAGAATATACCATTAATGGTAAGTCTCTTGGCAGTGTGGAGGATCACAGCGATTTGGGGTCCGACTCCATAAGACACCCAAAGCAGCCGCGCAGGTTGACTCTGTGGTTAAGAAGGTGTATGGTGTATTGGCCTTCATCAATCAAGGAATTGAATTTAAGAACCGAGAGATAATGTTGCAGCTCTATAGGACCCTGGTCAGACCCCACTTGGAGTACTGTGCTCAATTCTAATCGCCTCACTACAGGAAGCCATAGAAAGGGTGCAGAGAAGATTTACAAGGATGTTGCCTGGATTGGGGAGCATGTCTTATGAGAATAAGTTGAGTGAACTCAGCCTTTTCTCCTTGGAGCGACGGAGGATGAGAGGTGACCTGATAGAGGTGTATAAGATGATGAGAGGCATCGATTGTGTGGTTTGTCAGAGGCTTTTTCCCAGGGCTGAAATGGTTTCCACAAGAGGACACAGGTTTAAGGTGCTGGGGAGTAGGTACAGAGGAGATACCAGGGGTAAGGTTTTTTACGCAGAGAGTGGTGAGTGCATGGAATGGGCTGCCGGCAACAGTGGTGGTGGCCGATATGATAGGGTCTTTTAAGAGACTTTTGGATAGGTACATGGAACAGAAAAATAGAGGGCTATAGGTAAGCATTGTAATTTCTAAGGTGAGGACATGTTCAGCACAACTTTGTGGGCCAAAAGGCCTATATCATGCTGTAGAGTTTCTATGTTTCTAACCTTCAACTCATTCAAAATACTGCTGCTAGAATTTTAAATAAAATCTAAATGAGGGAGCATATCATTTCCATCCTAACTACTTTGTTGTGACTTCCTGTATCTTTTAGAATTGATTTTACACTTTTCTTACTTGTTTTTAAAACTCTCAATGGTCTAAGACCAGAACACATCACAATCATTTTCATTTTATAATCTTGCTCTGGCTCTCAGGTCTTTTTCTGTTATATTTCTTAAATTTAAACAATCTCCCTCAAAAGATAATTGGCAGGCTCTTTTTTGAACTATGCTCCTAAAATGTGGAACTCAATACTTAAAATCATAAGGGATGCAGACTCAACTTAACTTTGCATTTAACTAACTTTTTTGTCTTTTATTTTCATGTTTGCACTTTATTCCAAAGTAAAGCACTTTGAACTCCATTTTCTGTATGAAAAGTGACTCATGATCACATCTGACCTGATGTAGTAAGATTTGTGTTCACAGGCAATATTAAAAACTCTTATGCTTTCTTTCTAATTGTTTTGTAATCTCTCTAAAGACACAATACATCCAAAGAAACTACAGATCAATGCAATGTTACTTGATTTGTGTCAGTAAATCCAATTACATTACTGTTAAGTAATGAAACAAACAGATATGCAGAACTGGGAGGCACGAGGTCTTGTATGGGTATACTGAGTTCTTGACACAGTAAAAAATGGATTTAAAAAATTAAACTGAAAATGCAACTCAACAGAACTAGCATATAATATGATTTGCTTGACGTTAATTTTTTTTTACAATGATACAAACATAGAAACTAATGACCTTTTATTACATATAGGCATTATTTTTTAATTTCAGCATCCCAACTTCGGCACGTCAGGGTTATTTCTCAATGCTTTACTCATTTTCTCTATGTTGCCTTGTTGATCAGAACAAGCGTCAGAATAACAGTTGCCAACAATATGTGGTTTTGCTGCAAACTTCAAATCAGCTAACACCTAGCAAGCGGTAGCCAGTGGAATGTGTATCAACAGTTGGTTTAAAAAAGGCTAGAGAGAGAAAAATGAGGTTTCAGGCTTTCCTGGCCACACCACCTCACTAAAGAGTCTAAAGTTTCATCATTGTTGCTATCAATTTCCACCATGCCCTCACCTTTACTAGGTTGTCTTCCAACTCTTCCCTTCCCTTCAATAACTTTACTCTGTTTCAGAGGACAGGTTAACATCTCGTAGCCATTACTAACACATGGAGTCCCACTGTTATCCTGGCTACAGTTCCTCCCACTCTGCTCCTTGCAAGCACGATGTTCTGTTCTCCTCCCAGTTTGTCCATTACAACTGTTCTTGTGGTGTTTCCATCCACATAATGCCTCCGATTAATCCTTTTTTTGCTCATCCAGTGTGATTAGTAGAGCTCTCATTGCCTACACGTCTGCTCTCACTGTCAATCACACCAGAACACCGATAGGGACCTCCTTATTATCACCTTCCATGTTTGCAGCCTCCACATTCAATAGGTCACCTTATAACTTCTGGCACCTAGTGCCAAAATGTTCCCCTACACTCCCCTGCTCTCCAGAACAGGCAGACTCACTTTTCCATCACCAGCTATACCAATCACTACTACTGAAATTGCAGAGATTCAACACCTGTCCTTTAATGTCCCACATTTTGTCAGCCAAGGCTCCAAACACTCATTGCAGGTGAAACAGCTAACTTTTTTTTCTTTCTATTTGACACACTACAATCGATACTTAAAACATGGCCTCCACACTGGGGAAACCAAATGCACAGTCCAAAACTGCTATCAGAACTTTGTAAGTTTCAACTTGATCCTTTCTCAATCTTCTAAACTGAAGTGAAAACAAAATTATTGGACTTAATCACAGCTCATACAGAATTACTGCCATCCCAAGAATCAAAGTTCAGAGTAGAGTGGATGTCTGCTAATTGGGCCATCGGTTATTATTTGGGACACTATGCTGCTTAATTGGGGGAGGAGACTGTTGCCAAACAATTTCTAACTAATGGCAACCGCATGCATTTGCGTGGCCATTTAGACTCTACACTGTACTTTGAGTGAACGGTTTTAAAGTGTCAGTTGTGCATGATTGTTTTCAAAAAGCAGTAATTTTTGTCACTGATAGTTGGCAAGAAATAAGCAGTAAGACAATTTAGAACTGTTTTGCTCACTGCGGTTTCAAGCATTCAGACTTGGAGATGCCAGAGACAGCAGGAGTTAAAATTAAACAATTTTACTTCAACAAGTTAAGAACTACAAAGAATTTGAAGGTATCAACAATCATCTTTAAAGTTACAATGAAACAAAAATTTGGAAGATTGTTTTGACAGCATTGTGCGAAGGCAGTCTATTATCTGCACTAGGTATCTGTGCTGATTTTAAGTCAAAAGAACACAATGCACATAAATTCCTCCATTGATAAGTATTAGGAACTATTACATAGTTTTATCATAATGTGGTATTAATAGTGATCTAATTTGTTCTGATTTCATTGAAATACATAATTTGTTACTCAGTTTGTCTTTTACAAATCTTTTTAACTATTTCCATGAAATTTCAGCTAATTGGGACAGCCACGTAATTGGACCAAAATGTACTGGTCCTCATATGTCCCAAATAACCAGAGTCCACTATACTGCACTTCGAAGTAACTTTATTACCAAAGTACATATATGTCACAGTATACTACACAAAGATTCACTTATTGCAGGTATTCACAGCAGAACAAAGAAATACAATTAAAGACAAATTACACACAAAGACTGACAACCAATGTGCAAAAGGCAACCAGTGCAAAATAAATAAACAAATAATGACAACTTGAGTTATAGGGTCCTTGAAAGTGAGTCCATTGGTTAATGAATCAGTTCACAGCTGAGGTACTTGAAGTTAACCACGCTGGTTCAGGAGCCCGGTGTTGCTGTGTACAACTTTTCCTGAACCTGGTAATGAGGCATCTAAAGCTCCTGCATCTCCTTCCCAATGGGAGCAACGAGAACAGAGCATGGCCTGGGTAGTGGTGGTCACTGAAGATGGACACTGCTTTCTTGTGGCAGCCCTCCTTTAAGTGTGCTCAACTGTGAGGAGGCATTTACCTGTGATGGACTGGGCTGTATCCACCACTTTGTAGGCTTTTCCGTTCTTGGGCATTGGTGTTTCCATACCAGGCCGTGATACAATCAGTCAGTACCTAAAGGTTATCTTCAGTCCGGGCTTCAGAGTATCGCCAACATTTTGTGATTTCATTTCAGATTTCCCTTTTTGTGTTTTTTGCAGCTTTGATTTTTGTTTGCATACTTACACACATCTCTAACTATTCCTGAATCGGACGTAAGGTCAGTGACCTGAAACATATGAATAACTTATTTCTCTACAGACCCCCACACCCCACCTTCGGCCTTTGCCAGCGACCCGTCCGAAGGTCGAATGCAAGGGGTGAGCGCTCAGCTACTGCTGCCGCCACAAGGTGCTCAGCCCGCGGGAACCGCCGCCGTCCCGTGAAGGGCGCACGCCGCTACCGCGGCGGCCATCAACCCCAGTGTCACTGGTGTATGCTGCTCTCGGTCCCGCGGTAGAGCCACTTCCCTCATTACCTCCTCTCTCACTCACACCCTGCCCTCTTCCCTCCTCACCTGAAATTCCGAGAAATCCTGGCAACTCGGCTCCTCTCTGGGGGCCGCCATCTTCCCGCCGCTGCTTCAGGACCCGAGCCGAGCCAAACTGTCCTGTTCACCGCCTGTGCCCCATGCAGCCATCAACAGGATTTTAACCCCAGGGAAAACATCGCAAACCCCACCAACAAAAGTATTTCAGATTTTATTAAATGTTATAAATGTCGGCTGAGCGACAGGTTATATTTACTTATAATGAACACGGTATTACTCGTGCAAGCCTATATCTCTCATGGCCGTCCTCCAGCACGGCAGCGATTTCACAGAAAATATGTAGATAATGCTTTTGTGGGTAACAAATCATATTCGCGTTGGTATGTCGCCGTTGTATAGGTTACGGCGGTAGGCAGGCGGACTGGGTGGCCGGGCGGGGCGGGGCCTTCCCATGACCAGGCCGGATCAGGCCGGGATGTGGAGTGCGGCGGCGCTCGGGCGTGTGGTGACGGTTGGGGCGGCCCCCTTCCGCAGGAGGCTCCCGGAGTTCGTGACGAAACAGCAGCCGCTCCCCCGGCAGAGTGGGCGACGGTGTTCCGGTAACCCGAAGGAGAGCGGAAAGCCCGAGCGGAACGGAGCGGTGGCAGTGCGCAAAGGTGAAGGTCAGTCGGGCTGCGATCGGATCGGGGCAAGGAGGGGTGCGACATGTCGGGGAAGACTGAGGGGTCTCGGTGTGCAAAGAGGGTGTAATCGAAATGGGTGGCCATTGGCAGAGCATGGCTGTTGCAGCAGACGGAGCGAAGGTTCCAGAAAGAAGTCGCGTCGGGGGTCGGTGATGTAGAGGACCACCTGGCGACAGCATCAGGACGAATTCTCAACGTGGGGTCACAGGAGTTCATTGTGAGAAGTTTATTGCCTTAATGAACTAATACAAAAATATATAAATTAACACCCTGAATGAGATGAATGGGAAAATATGCTAGACTATGTAAATGAGGTAGCAAAACAGTTGTGTGTGGGTAGGGGTTAGGGGGTGGCATATCAATCGTTATCTCAGGAGCAGTACACACAAAGTGCTGCAGGAGCTCAGTGGACCAGGCAGCATCCATGATGGGAAAAAAAACATTCGATGTTTTGAGCTGAGACCCTTCATTGGGACTGGAGAGGAACGAGTGGAAAATGTTAGAACGAGAAGGTGGGGGTAGGGGAGGAAGTAGTAAACACAAAGTGCACTGCAGATGCTGTGGTCAAATCAAGACGTACAAAAAAGCTGGATGAACTCAGCAGGTCGGGCAGCATCTGTTGAAAGGAGCTGTCAACTGGTGAAATGGGGAGGGGGGGTGAAGTAAAGAGCTGAGAAGTTGATTGGTGAAGGAGATACAGGGTAGGAAAAGGGGGAATTTGATAGGAGAGGACAGGAGACTATGGGAGAAAGGGAAGGGGACAGATCACCAGAGGGATGTGATGGGCAGGTAAGAAGAAAAACCGTTAGAGGGAAACAAGAATGGGGAATGGTGAAGGTGAGAAGTTTGAGAAATGCCATCAGGTTAGAGACGACACAGACTGAGTACAAGGTGTTGCTCCTCCAACCTGAGTGTGGTCTCATTGCAGCAGGGGATCATGGGCTGACACGCTGGAAGGGGAAGTGGAATTGGAATGGGTGGCCACCAGGAAATCCTGCTATTTGTGATGGATGGAGTGAAGGTGTTCAATGAATTGGTCTCCCAATCTGCTTTGGGTCTCACCAATGTACAGGTGGTCACATCAGGAGCACTGAATACAGTGGATGACCCCACAGTGTCACCTTATCTGGAAGGACTGTTTGGGACCTTGAATGGTCATAAGCAAGGCGGTGTAGAGGCAGGTGTGGCACTTGTTTCGCTTGCAAGGATAAGCGTCAGGAGCAGAGGTGTGCTAAATAGAAGAGATGTAGGTGAAGGTGATGTTGATGGTAGAGGAAGGGAAGTCCCTTTCTTTGAAGGAGGATGTGTGAGTTCTGGAATGAAAAGTGTCATACTGAGAACGGATCTGGCGGAGACAGAGGAATTAAGAAAAGGGATTGTCATTTTTACAACTGACAGGGTGGGAAGAGGTATAATCAAAGTTGCTGTGAGAACCTGTGGGTTAAAAAAAATCAGTAGGTAGACTGTCTCCAGAGATAGAGGCAGATTGAGAAAGGGGAGAGAGTTGTCAGAAATAGATCAAGTAAATTTGAGGGCAGTGTGGAAGTTGGAGGTAATGGTGATGACATTAATAAGCTTAGTATGGGTGTAGGAAGCAGCACCAATGTAGTCATCAATATAGCGTAGGAAGAGCTGGGGAGTGATGCTGGTGTGCCACTTAGCCGAAAAAAAACTGCAGGCATAACTGGAATCCATGTGAGTACCCTCTTCCCATCCTACACTTGTAAAAATGCCATTCCTTTTCCCAGTAATTCCTCCATTTCTGCCGCATCTGTTCTCAATATGAGGTTTTTCATTCTAGAACAACTGAAATGCCCTCCTTATTCAAAGAAAGGGGCTTCCCTTCCTCTACCATCAAGGCAGCCCTGACCTTATCGTCCCACTGCCACACCAGGGATAGGATTCCTCTTATCTTCACCTACCACCCCACAAGCCTGTGCACTCACCACACAATTCTCTAACTTCCAACAGGATCCTAGCTTTCTGTAGGGATTTCTCTCTACTTGGCTTCCTTGTCCCTCCCCACTAATCTCCCTCCTGGCACTTACCCTTGCAAGCAGTACAAGTTCCACACCTGCACCTACACCTGTTCTCTCACTACCATTCAGGCCCCAGTCATTCTATTGCCTCTGTCCTCTCCTGTTAAATTCTCCCTTCTCCATCCCTGTGCCTTTTCACCAATCAACTTCCCAGTTCTTTACTTCACCCCTCACTCCTCCTAGTTTCACCTTTCACCTTGTGTTTCTTCCTCTCCTCTGCCCACCTTCTTTTCCTCCTTCATTCCTGCTGAGATCCTCAGCATTGTCTGTGTTGCTTAATTACCATATTTTGAAAACAAATTCAATTTGCGTTTCTTGATATATTGTAGCATTTCAAAGTGATAAGCAACTTGGAGAAGAAATTGTCTCTGCTTTCTGACACATTTTACCTGCCAAATGTTTTTAAAAACTATTAATTAAAGTGAGAAGGGGGGAAAAAAAAACTTTTCAGATCATGCAAAGAGGCCCGTACTGCTTTCCTTGGAATACTCAAACTTTTCAGCAGCAATATTGGTCATTGTGCGTTTATGCAATTTCCTTCACAATTGCAAGATAATGATCTGATTGTGTATCTCGATCATTTGAAACATCAGCACACTGACTTGGAATTTTGGTTCAGAGACTTACTGGAGGTGCATTTTCTAGATTGGGTGGTAGTGTAGCGGTGTGCTACACGCAGCGCTGAAATAACGACACATAGTCAATGAGCTGCAGTTGCAAAAGAGATTTATTCGAACTTCGCGGCCTCGTTTTAAAGCCTTCCTGATCCCGCCCTCCCCGGGCGAGAATGCTGTAGAGGGCGCATATTCACAGTCCCGTCCCGTGAGCGGGCTTTCCCCCTTGCTGGTGAAGCAGACTTGGCGCCCTTTTTGGGACTGGCTTCAATGCCGGTGCGCGCCGATTTGTGAGCCGGTTTGAGTGCGCTGGGAAGTGGGTCGCCACAGTAGATTCATTTGGGCTGAATGTGAACGATGTTGACACCACATTGTAAGAATGTCTTATTGAGCTGCAGGGTGATATAACAGCTCAGACAAAATTTAAATGTAGCAAACAAAATTTCTGGATAACTACTGACATTCAAAATAAATTTCCACAGCTCTGGCAGAAGGCAAAGTTGTTTTTAATTGGAGTTCCCATCTCTTATCTAGTCAAGCTCTTCACCTGCTATCAAGAGCTCATAACCATCTTAATGTTGTGAAAAGAGGTGCTCTTCGATCATCTTTCACCAAGTTGCAACCCAGATATTCAAAAACTTGCTAGTTTGCATTAGTCTCAAGGATCTCACTAAATACCCAAAGTGACAATATTAGTGATTTTTTTGTTGCACACTGGAAGAATATTATATGTAAATATCCTATTCAGTACTTTTAAATAGTTTAGTATTTTGTATACACCTGTACACACATTTAACATGCTTGTAATCAGTTAAAACATAAATATTGACTATATTAGAATTATTAGTACAGTTGACCAAAAAAAATGTTAACAATTAACAGAGACTATGGAGGATGGGGGCCACAGAGGTAGATAGAAGTTGCAAGTGGGGAACAAACAGAGAACCTCTGTAATAAATAACATCAACAGACTCATGGGTGAAGTGCCGCCTCAGCCTGGAAGGAATATTTAGGACACTGAGTAGTGATGGGGGTAGGAACAGCATCTAGCATAGCAAGAGGGAACTCGATAGGATGGGACAAGTGGAAAAGGAAGCCACAGAGAGCAACCTGAGCGGAAAGTTGGTGGTGGTGAGGGGTGGGATCCTGTTGAAGATAAGCAGAGGTTGTGGAGTATGATATGTTGGATGTGTAGGCTCGAGGGGTGATAACAAGGATAGGGTTTCCCTTATCCTCACATATGTAACCCAATCCGTGCTATGTAGGTGGGGAGGAATGGGTGAGGGTGGCATTGTTAGTGGCAAAAGGGAAACCCTGTTTTCTTAAAGAAAAAAAGACACATTTTCTGGAATAGGAGGAGTTGCCCTAAGAACAAAATCTCCATGGTGGGAGATTTTAATTTCCCAGATATTGATTGGCATCTCCCTAGTGTGAGGGCTTTAAATGGGGTGGAGTTTGTTAGGTGTGCTCAGCAAGGTTTCTTGACACAATATGTAGATAAAGCCTACGAGAGGAGAGGTTGTACTTGATCTGGTAAAGGAAAATGAACCTGGTCAGGTGTCAGATCTCTCAGTGGGAGAGCATTTTGGTGATAGTGATCACAATTTTCTCTCCTTTACCATAGCATTAGAGAGGGATAAGAACAGACACGTTAGGAAAGTGTTTAATTGGAGTGAAGTGAAATATCAGGCAGGAACTTGAAAGCATAAATTGGGAACAGATGTTCTCAGGGAAAAGTATGGAAGAAATGTGGCAAATGTTCAGGGGATATTTGCATGGAGTTCTGCATAGGTATCTTCCAATGAGACAGGGAAAGGATGGTAGGTATAGAAACCATGGTGTACAAAGACTGTTGTAAATCTAGTAAAGAAAAAGTGCTTACGAAAGGTCCAAAAAACTATAATGATAGAGATCTAGAAATTATAAGGCTACCAGGAAGGAGCTTAAGAAAGAAATTAAGAGAGCCAGAAGGGGCCATGAGAAAGTTCTGGCGGACAGGATTAAGGAAAACCCCAAGGGATTCTACAGGTAAGTGAAGAGCAAGAGAGTAAGACATGAGAGAATAGGATCAATCAAGTGTGACAGTGGAAAAGTGTGTTTGGAACCAGAGGAGATAGCAGATGTACTTTGCTTCTGTATTCACTACAGAAAAGGATCTTGGCGATTGTAGGGATGTCTTGCAGTGGATTGAAAAGGTTGAGCATGTAGATATTAAAGAGGATGTGCTGGAGCTTTTGGAAAGCATCAAGTTGGATAATTTACCGGGACCGAATGAGATATACCCCACGCTACTGTGGGAGGCGAGGGAGGAAATTGCTGAGCATCTGACAATGATCTTTGCATCATCAATGGGGACAGGAGAGGTTCTGGAGGATTGGAGGGTTGCAGAAGTTGTTCCCTTATTCAAGAAAGGGAGAAGAGATAGCCCAGGAAATTGTAGACTGGTGAGTCTATAGACCAGTGGAGGAGATCCTGAGAGGCAGGATTTATGAACATTTGGAGAGGCATAATATGATTAGGAATAGTCAGCATAGCTTTGTCAAAGGCAGGTTGTGTCATACGAGCCTGATTGAATTTTTTTGAGGATGAGACTAAACACATTGATGAAGGTAGAGCAGTAAATGTTGTGTATATGGATTTCAGCAAGGCATTTGGCAAGGTACCCCATGCAAGGCTTATTGAGAAAGTAAAGGTGCATGGGATCCAAGGGGACATTGCTTTGTGGATCCAGAACTGGCTTGCCCACAGACGGTAAAGAGTAAGTGGTTGTAGATGGGTCATATTCTGCATGGAGGTCGTGACCAGTGGTGTGCCTCAGGGATCTGTTCTGGGAACCCTACTCTTATAAATGACCTGGATGGGGATGTGGAGGAATGGGTTAGTAAATTTGCTGATGGCACAAAGGTTGGGGGTGTTGTGGATAGTGTGGAGGGCTGTCAGAGGTAACAGCAGGACATCGATAGGATGGAAAACTGGGCTGAGAAGTGGCAGATGGAGTTCAATCCAGATAAGTGTGGGGTGGTTCACTTTGGTAGGTCAAATATGGCAGAATATAGTATTAATGGTAAGACTCTTGGTGGTGTGGAGGATCAGACGGATCTTGGGGTCCGAGTGCATGGGATACTCAAAGCTGCCACGCAGGTTGACTCTGTGGTTAAGAAGACATACAGTGCATTAGCCTTCATCAATCATGAGATTGAGTTTAGAAGCCGAGAGGAAATGTTGCAGCTATATAGGACCCTGGTCAGACCCCACTTGGAGTACTGTGCTCAGTTCTGATTGCTTCACTGCTGGAAGGATGTGGAAATCATGGAAAGGGTCCAGAGGAGATTTACAAGGATGTTGCCTGGATTGGGAAGCATGCCTTGAGAATAGGTTGAGTGAACTCAGCCTTTTTTCCTTGGAGCGACAGAGGATGAGAGGTGACCTGATAGAGGTGAGAGAGGTTGATCGTGTGGATAGTCAGAGGCTTTTTCCCAGGGCTGAAATGGCTAGCATGAGAGGGCACCTTTTTAAGGTGCTTGGAAGCAGGTACAGAGGAGATGTCAGGGGTAAGTTTTTTTCACGCAGAGAGTGGTGAGTGCGTGGAATGGGCTGCCGGTGACAGTGGTGGAGGCGGATACGATAGGGTCTTTTAAGAAACTCCTGGATTGGTACACAGAGTTTAGAAAAATAGAGGGCTGTGGGTAACCCTAGGTAATTTCTAAGGTAGGGGACATGTTCGGCACTGCTTTGTGGGCCAAAGGGCTTGTTTTGTGCTATAGGTTTTTCATGTTTCTAAATAAGATGGAGGAACTAAGAAGGGAATATTTTATTCTTACAATTAGTGAAGATTATAATTTCCCACAGTTGCTGATGTGTTTCCAATAATGTTTATTTTTCATAATCCCAGCATTTACATTTAATTTCAGCATTTAATTTTTAAAAATAATCTGCTATATATTTTTCAGGACGCCCAGCTTTCAAATTACCAGGGCACAAGCCTTCAAATTTTGATAAAAAATTTTTGATATGGACTGGTCGTTTCAGACGAGAGGAGGATATTCCAGCATTGGTTTCGTAAGTGATAAAATTGATACGGGATTTTACTGATTGATGGTTTTGCTTTTACATGGAGGTTACTGGTGCTCTTTCCTTTAGTTCTTACTCACATGTCACTTAACTGCTTCTAGCATTGGTCAGTACAATTGCTGAAATTGTTGCAACAGGCTAACACATGCATATTATAACAAACAGCTAATTTCAGCAACCATTACATGTAATTTTTTTTGCTACCAAAACACTTTTATAGCAGCTTGTACAATGTATAGTACTGTGCAAAAATCTTAAGACATGTAAAAAAAATTCTGTAGAACAGATGCTTTCAAAAATAATGAAATAAAAAGTTTCTAAATATTTGAAAATTTACTATAAAGATTAGTAAATAGTAAAAATAATCAAATCAATATTTTTTGTCTGCTTTTAAAACTGCATCAGTTCTCTTAGGTACACTGTCGTGCAATTTTATAAGAAAATTGGCTGGTAGGTTGTTCCAAGCATCTTGGAGAACTTGCCACAGGTCTTATACTAACTTCGGTTGTTTCACTTGCTTCCGTCTCTCCAAGTAATCCTAAATAACCTCAATGATGTTGAGATCAGGGCTCTGTGAAACATTATATTAAAAAAATCTAGGGTACCTAAGACTTTTGCACAAAACTGTATTTACAAAGGCTTTTGTCTGCCACTACAGCAAATAAGGAATTAGTGCCCACAAAATAATTTCATGTAAATAGGCCAATTGGTTTCTATGCATTACTCCGAAAATGTTACCAGTGTGTACCCTTTCTGACTACCATGCTGCATAGCAAAACACTATTTTGTTTTCCTTTGACAGCATATTCTCTCTAGACATTCTTTCCATCATTGACTACAGAAAATCATTAAATTTACAAGCTTTGGCTGGACCATTGGTGTTACTCTGCTGTACATTGTTTGTAATACAAAATTAATGTTACATAAATGCACTCTCAGGCAAGGATTTTAAGTTACAATTTGGTACTCATTGGGAGATGTCTCAATTTCAACATCAGTGCTGGACCAAATGTTTAGTTAACTTCCAAGTTATTTGGAAAGTATACAACTTATCCTATTGCTGGTGGAAAGCAGCCAATCTCTTGCCATTCTTCATTCATTCTCAAATGCTCCATTTGGATAAAAACATTACGTGAAACTCTAATGGTCAACCAATTTGTTTCAGAATTGAGATGATCCATGCTGCAAGGAACAAAATGCGAGTGAAAGCCTGTTATTTAATGGTGGTCATGACCATTGTTGCTTGCATTGGGATGGTCATATCGGGAAAGAATGTAAGTAATCTTATTGACTGCTTGTCATAAATCAAGTTCTGCTTCTGTAACCAAATTTCTTTTGCCTGGTGAAATAAATGTCGTACGATCAATAGTCTTTATCTGGGTCATAACATATTATGTGTAGTTTAATTCCCATGGCAATGTCCTGATTAGGAAAATAAGCCTAGAAATATTAGTGCCTTTTATGTGCAAATCAAAAGTGGTTTAACCTGAGGTAGATCACATTGGTGATAATTTCTGGAAATGAATTTCTGGCAATAAGTACTTATCAGTAATAAAGTGCATTTCACTTTAATGTGATGCTTTCCCAATATCGCTAACATCCTGCAAACATTCCACCTTGCCTGTGTAATTTGGATTTTTTGAGTAAGACCTTCATGAAACACTTGATATACAATGTCGTACTTTGTTGTATTTGTGTATTTAAAGAGCAGTTTTCTGTTGGGGATAATGGACAGAGCAGCCTCAGAATTTGCTTTCAAATCTCGAAAGTGGGCTCAAACTAAGTTTTTTTTTCTTCCCCTGAAGTACAAACTGAGGAGATTCTGCAGGTGCTAGAAATCCAGTTACACACAAAATGCTGGAGCCACTCAGCAGGTCAGGCAGAGGAATAAGCAGATGGCATTTTAGGCTGAGACCTTCCTTAAACATTTAATTGCCCAGTTATTTATTAAGTGTCATTGGTGACAGTTCTCCATTTCCTAGATGAGGCATGGCAGGATTTGCTACATGTCTGTTGCTTACTTGTGTAGAATGAAACATGTTATTGAAACAAAAACAACTAGAGAAAAAATGGTATGTTCAGAAACATTTAAAGCAGAAACAATTTTAAAATCTAATTCTCATTTAAATTACACATCATGCATTCACGTTGCTCCCCCATGTGTGTTTTGTAGACTTAGTCCTTTGGCCCAGCTTACCACACAACACGTTGTAAGGCTTCCTTGAGCCTGGCTGCGAGGTCCAGACATTTGTGCTGTATGAAAAAGTGATAATGAGACTCACACTAATGCCCTGAACCAGCACACCAGCATACCTATGGGGGGGAAGGGTTACAGGGGTGGGATTCTCCTTTAGTTCTTTGACCACTTCAATTTAATTTCAACCTTCATGCTGTACTGACTGACTACTAAATCATTACAAAGTCCTGCTGAAGGGTTTCGGCCCAAAATGTTGACAGTACTCTACCTGGCCTGTTGGGTTCCTCCAGTATTGTGTGTGTGTTACTAAATCAATAAGCTGATTCCTGTTGCTTGCAGTAAGTTTGCTATGTTATTACAGCAACTAGAACCCCACCCAGAACCAATGGGAGGTTAGGTGATGGGAGCAAGCAGAGTAGGGGTAGGTGTTGTGCATGTTCATTCTCCTCGAGAGAGAGGGCAGTTCTGGGATTCCTGAAGAACATCCTGGTCAAATAGGAAGCAGCATCACCTCTAGAGAACAGCCAGCTACTTGTGCAACATCACTTTGCTGCTCTAGAACCTAGAGCAGGTTGTCTCCAGAGACAACACCAGCTTAATGAGGATATCATGCTTTTTCCTGGTGGCATAGTCCAGACTTACCCCAGGATCATGAACTACACAGAAGCTGTGCTTGTGACTTCACAAGATTTCACCGGAGCTATTATGAGATAATTAGCAATACCCAGCAAAATAATGGGACAAGTGGGTGTTAGTTTTCTAACTGAGCACAGCCTCCATTTAGGGCTTATATGGGGTGGGGTCCTGAATGCTTCTCACCTTCTATAGGTTGTATTTGGCTCGATGGCTCACTTACCACCTTCTAATCATGGTCCACAGGTGCACTCTCTGGGACAATAATAAAGTGAGACACCTCACACGAGATGCCTGAAGATTTATGTTGGACTTCAATCTTTTGGTGCCTGGAACATCTCTGTAATATGTATTCCTCTATCCTAATCTACTTCTGATTTAATTATATAGTGTAGCTGGAGGTGACACACTTTGGTTTCATCACTGTCCTCTTCCAGACTCCTTCCCCAACAACACTGCCACATTTCTTTCATATCGGGGAGAGGGAAAGTATGGTGTCACCTTGCAAAAGCAAGTTGTTATGTTGCAGCATAAATACCTTTATGCAGAATCACTGATTGTAATGAGGAGCTTACAGTTGATCAAATCAAAGGGAGTGAATGATCACAAAACACTTTGTGAATGTCTCTATAGATACATTATAGGTACTTTGTCCGTGCTAATTCATTGTTGGCACTTCAGTTCACTCCATATTGAAAGCAAGAAGCAGATTAAGTAATGAACACGAGAAAGTCTGCAGATGCTGGAAATCCACAGCATGCTTGACCCAAATTCTTCTAGCAGTTTTCTTGTTCCGCACTGCAGCATCTGCACAAAACCATAATACGTAGGAGAAGAATTAGGCCATTCAGCCCATCAAGTCTGATCATCATAGCTGATTGCAGATCCCACTCAACCCCAGATACCTGCCTTCTCATTTTATCCTTTGATGCCCTGACCAATCAGGAAACTATTAACTTCTGCCTTAAATATACCCACAGACTTGGCCTTCACTGCAGTCTGTGGCAGAACAGTCCAGATTCACTACCCTCTAGTTGAAAAAAAATCCTCCTTCCTTCTGTTCTAAAGGGTTGCCCTTCAACTTAGAGTCTGTGCCCGCTAGTTCTGGATACCCCACCAAAGGAAACATCCTCTCCACATCCACCCTATCTAGTCCTTTCAACATTCCGTAGGTTTCAATGAGATCTCCCCGCATTCTTCTAAATTCTAGTGAGTACAGGCCTAAGCTGCCAAACATACCTCATAAATTAACCCCTTCATCCACATGCTTTGAGATTATGCGGTTTAAAACTGTTGACTATTCCCTCAGTGCAGCCTGACTAGTGTCTTATAAAGGCTCAGCATTATCTCCTTGCTTTTATATATTCTGTTCTCCTTGAAATAAATGCCAACATTGCATTTGTTTTCTTTACCACAGACTCAACCTGTAAATTAACCGTCTGGGGATCTTGCACAAGTACTCCTAAGTCCCTCTGCACCTCTGATGTTTGAACCTTTTCATTTAGATAATAGTCCACACTATTGCTCATTTTACCAAATGCATCATTGTACATTTCCCACTGTATTCTGTCTGCAGCTTTTTTGCCCATTCGACTAATTTATCCAAGTCCTGCTGCAATCACATTGCTTCCTCAGCACTACCCCTCCACCCATCTTCGTATCATCCACAAACTTTGCCACAAAGCCATCAATTCCATCATCTAAATCATTGACAATGTGAAAAGCAGTGGCCCCAATACTGACCAAAGAAACACCACTAGTCAACAGCAGTGAGCCATAAAAGGCCCCTTTTATTCCCACTTGCTACCTCCTGTCAGCCATTCTGCTATCCATGCCAGTATCTTTCCTGTAATGCCACAGGATTTTAGCAAGTGCCTTCTCAAAATCCAAGTAAATGACATCCACTGCTTCTCCTTTGTCCACCCTGCTTGTTACTTCCTCGAAGAACTCGTAACAGATTTGTCAGGCAAAATTTCCCTTTACCATGCTGACTTTGACTTATTTTACCTTTGGCCTCCAAGTACCTTGAAACCTCATCCTTAATAATAGACTCCAAACACTTTTCCCACCACTGAGGTTAGGCTAACTGGCCTACAATTTCCTTTCTTTTGCCTTTCTTCCTTTTGCAAGAGTGGAGTGACATTTGCAATCTTCCAGTCCTCTAGGACCATGCCAGAATTAAGTGATTCTTGAAAGATCAATCTCTTTGCTCACAAAAATTGAAAGTTACCATTAACCAGTAACTTAATTGGACCAGCTAGAAATTCCATGGTACAAAAGAAAATTAAAGCAGGAGCATTTTGTGGTGAGTGTCTCAACACTTGACATCAGAGCTTTCCACCAACCATGACATATAATTGCAAGAAAAAGATAGTGAACCCTTTGCAATTATCTGATTTTCTGCAATATTCATAAAATGTGTTCTGATTTTCATCCAAGTCACAACAATAGACAAACACAATCTGTCTAAACTAATAACACACAAACAATTGTATTTTCCATGTTTTTAAATCAAACACATTGTTTAACCACAGTCCAGGCTGGCAAATGTGGACCCTTTGTATTTAATAACTGGTAGAACCTCCTTTAACAGCTATATTCCACCAAACGTTTCATGTAGCTACTGATAAGCCTTGACAAAGAGGAATTTTAGATCATTCCTCCATTCAAAACTGTTCACCAGTTCATCAATATTTCTGGGATACCTTGCATGAACAGCCCTCTTCAGGTCATGCCACAGAATTTCAATTGGGTTAAGATCTGGTCTCTGACTTGGCCATTCCAAAATCACAAAGTTTCTTATTTTAAACCAATCTGTTGTTGATTTACTGTGTGTGTTTCGGATCGTTGAACTTCAGGTGATGGGCAGCTACCCTGATATTCTCCTGTAAAATGTCTTGATACAATTTTTAATTAATTGTTCCTTCAATGATTGCAAGCTGTCCAGGTTCTGAGATGGCAAAACAGTCCCAAACCATGATGCTCCTTCCATCATGCTTCACAGTTGGGATGAGGTTTTACTGTTGGTGTGCAGTGCCCCTTTTCCTACAAACTTAACAGTATGCTTTTCTGCCAGAAGGTTCAGCTTCTATCTCATCTGTCCACAGAACATTGTCCCTGAAATGTTGTGAAACATCTAAGTGTCTTTTGCAAACTTGAAGTGTGCAGCAATGGGTTTTTATTTTGGAGAACAGTGGTTTCCTCCATGGTGCCATTCCATGAACACCATTCTTGTTCAGTGCTTTTCTTATAGTGGACACAGTTCTAGAGATTTCTGCAGGTCTTTTGCTGTTACCCTTGGGTTCTTTATCACCTTACCTCCTTCAGCAATGCACGTTGTGCTGGTGTGATCTTTGCAGTTTAACCACTTCTAGGTAGAGTAGCAACAGTACCGAATTTCCTCCATTTGTACACAATTTCTCTTACCATGGACTGATGAATATTGGGGTTTTCAGAAATGCTTTTGTAGTCTTTTCCAGATTCATGCATCTCTACAATTCTTCTAAGGTTCTCTGAAAGTTGTTTTGACCAAGGCATGGTGTGCATACACAGATCTTTTTTGAGAATAGTCTCTGCCAATAACCTGTGTTTTTTTTTATAGGGCAGGGCACCTCTACAACCCACACCTCCAATCTCATCTCATTGATTGGAACACTAGTCTCCAAATAGCTTTGTGGAGGGCAGTACCCCAGACTGTGATTGTTTAGATGGCATACTCAGTATTGACGAGAAGTACAATTATTTGTGCAATTATTAGTTTAAGCAGATTGCTTTTCTACCATTGTGACTTAGATGAAGTTCAGACCACATTTTATGAGTAATTAATGCAGAAAACCAGGCAGGTTACAAAGGGTTCACAAACTTTTTCTTGCAACTGAAGAAATCAGATGCATCATATTAGTACTTTCCGTTTTTCCTGCAGAGTTCAGCTCTGCCAAAACGATGTTAAAACCATCCAGGACAATGCAACCTGCAGGACAGACAACCTATTAAGCATAAGAGAATATTATTTCCCTTCACAAAAAGCACAGTGGCTGCAATCTATTGCATTTACTCAGTCAGGCCACTTTGATACTACTGTACAAACTATTGACATAGTTACACTGAAGGCACATGTATTGGAACACAACCACCTGACTTGGAAATATCCAGTCCTTCATTGACACTGGGTTTTAATTCTGGGGCTCTATAACATAGAATGTGTGAGTACCTTCACTAAGTGCTGACTGCCAGAATCTCAACAGAAACTAGTGACGGGCAACAAATACAAGCTTCGCTGACCCAGATCCCAAAAGTGGTTAGAAGCTCAGTGCAGGATCTCCAGCTGGTTTAGGTGCTCCACACAATTTCTCCCTTCCTCAACTTCTGTTTTTATTATTGTCCTTTTGGTGGAGTGACTAACAATTGTCTGCATTTCTTAATCAGGAATGAGACAATATTCATCCTTTGCCTAAATAAACAAAAATCCAACCGCACGCTCCATTACTGATTAATCTGCTTCAAGCTTTCTGCTTGAGTGTCTCCCAGTTCCATAGCTTCTATTAGCAGGACAAAGAGTGCAATATCAATTGAAGTAACAGAGATGCTTAATGAAAATTGAAAGAATCAATCATGACAATGGTTACATTAAAGTCGGCTGATCATCCACCACCTTCTCAGAACAGCACCACTTATTTGTTGCTTTCCAGTATAGTATACTTATGCTGGAGTTGGACAGGGTGTAAAGGGTGTTCATGTCTCAAAGTCTTTACAAATTTCCAATAGAATGATAATGGAATTATAACATATCCTAAAAGAATCAATGTGTTTAACAGGTAATGCTGAGCTTTCTAACTGCTGTTCCATATTTACACAAAGAAAGTCTATCAAATTTTTAATCTGGAGACAGGAATTATCTACTCTCAGGCAGACTATAAATTGAGCGTCTTTAAGCAAATTAAATTTAGTTTATATTATTGAGAATGAAAGGTTAGGTGTTCTCACGTCCTTTATACTATGCCATTTTGAATCTTTATCCCACATTTTAGGGGATAGGCCAATGTAGACTGTTGTCACAGCAGAGAAGTTAATTTTAAGCAAAACTTAACTGTTAAAACTTAAAAACATTCTAAATTTTAGAAGTTTCAAAACAAATTTTCTGTTGCTTGCAGGCTGCAAGGAGACATGAATCACTTACAGCTATAAATATGGCAAAGAAAGCCAAGTGGAGAGAGAATATGCAAGAAGAGGTGGTTACAAAAAGCCAGTGATTGGAGTGTGGACTGAAATCCAAATATGTCCCAATCAACTTCATATTTGTGTATGGATACATTGTATATTACTGGTACAGAATATTTTGCTGTTTAAATGTAAGACTTCTGAGTACAGTAATCAGTTTATAAAATATTAATATTGCCAAAATGGTTAGGTGTAAGAAATGTTCATGAAATCTGAGTTGTGTACAGAAACTTTGTACAAAACTATTGCTACCTTCCGTTCACTAACCTGTATTTTCAGCTATCTTTTTGATAAAGATTTAGAACCATTTAAGAGTAATAACTGCTTTGCTGAAGTTCTATATGAGAAACACTTATAAAATGAAAATTTCACAGCTTGTGCTTTCCAAAGTATTTCTCCCATGTTTCATCTTTAACAGTTATCTAATTAAACTACATATTGTATAAACTGTACAGAATCCTAAAAAAAAGAATTTTTCTTGTAACTAAATTCTTGTTTTACTCAAACTTAAGAGTTGATTATTTAGCACCAACTTATTAGATCTGCATTATACATTGAGAAAAGTAAACATACTTGCAAAAGCTATGGATCTTTTGCATCAGAACTACTGAATATCACTATACACTATTTTGTTAATTTGCTTCACTAATCCCTTTGCCAATGTACTGTAGCTATCTTCTATTTCAAAATATTCATAAAAACTAGCAGTGCTACACAGTCCCAAATGCAAAACAAATTCTTTAATAAAACCTTTGCTGATGTTCTTAAAACTGTGTAAAGATTCTGCTCTTTGGACTTTAAAACCCATCTTGAAATGGTACTACTAACACTAAAATTTATACATCTGCCACAGCTACACTAAGAATGGCATCTTTGAAACTATTTTAAGGTTATTTCTGATACAGAACTTGTCAAAATGGTACAAAGATGCAAAAAGTTGTATCTCAAAATGTGTCTCCAATTATTTGTGAAAGTTATGAAATAATTTGCTATTGTATCAAAACTGTACAGCAGTTTGACCAGATAACAGATAATAAATTTTTTAAAAGCTATGTGCTCAAAGGGGAAGATGAATGGTAGGGATTCGCTATATTCTTACTTTACAACCTAGCTATGTGGAGTAATTATCAGAAACTCCATAGAAATTATTAGCAACTCACTATGTTAACCTCTACCACAATACCAATATGAGCACTTAGTACTGCAAGATTTAATGTTAATTTGAAGAAACAAGCGTATTTGCTTTGGATTAGTTAGATGAACTTTTCAGGTGAGAAATGTGTGGATCAAACCTAATTCATAGATCAAATAGAAGTACTGAAATTATAATGATGTACTTATGCTGAAAAAATACAAAAATTGTAAACGTGCTTTAAAAAATAAATTAACTGATTCAATAACCCACACTTTGCATTTCAAACATCCACCTAGAAATAATATTTATTAATTTTTCCATTGTGCACCACATGGTAGACCTGTGCTATTTTTGTGTAATCAGACATTGAAAAGCAAAAAGGCTAAACTCATTTTGATTGAAGCTCACATTTTAACAATCTATCAGATTAAACAGGTAGACAGCTCAAATGCCCAAGGAATATTAAATTCATATTCCTGAAAACATAACGTGAGAATTCGTAACAAGAAAATCATGTCCTATAGGTACTGCTGAATTCTTGCTTCGGATTATTAACTTCTTTTTAAACATGATAACCAATCAATCCCTTATTAAAACAATGCACAAAATGTAAACAACTGAATCTTTACCTTAATGTCAAACATATTTTCTAGACCATGGATAAATGAAGAAACTTGTGTAAAGAACAATGTGAAATTCCATTTATGATATATCTATAGATCAGTTCTTAAAGGTAAAACATGCATTATTGTAATCTTAATAAGGGACACACAGCTTGTCAGAATAAAATTATTTACTTGGGTATACCATTGAACTTCTTGGCATAAAGCTTTTTTGTCAAATATTTCACATCATAAAAATAAAAAAAAATAATTACATGGACAAAAAAAAGTTTCTCCCTCAAATTGTCTTCAATTTCCTGTCAATCACAGAAATAGAATAAGACTGATCCGATAGAGTGCAACATGAATTAAAAAGGAGGCGATAGATTTTCAAAACAACATTTACAAAAGAAATACTTTAAGATAAATATATTTTTAGGATACAAATTTAGAGTGTAAAGTTGTTCTTTAAACTAGTGCAGAAATTCCATTTACTCATAATAAACCTTTCTAATGACAGTTCAATCTGTTGAAAATTTTCCCGTACATTCCTCACGCTAACACTTCTGTTAAAGATGCTTTTAAACTGGACAACACTGCAAAAAGCATGTCCAAATATAATAAATAGAAATTACAACTGGGAATTTTGTATGGATCTGAATTAGATGTGACATCTTTGTTCAAGGCTGTAATGCACATCCCAATCCAACAATATCACAAATTGAATTCATTGTAATAACAGCAAAATATTGGTTACATTGTAAATTGTCACCAAATATTTTTTAAAAATAACTACAGCCCAGTGAAATCATTAATACTGAAATTGTGCTGTTAATGGGAAGAAATAAACTACAGCTGCCGTTTCATAAGAGGAAAGATCAACCAGATTAGTCAACTAATGCTTAAAATGGAGTAAAACAGAATGAAGATCTGATCATTCAATCTATTTATTTTGTTCAAATGTTGATTTCAGATTAAATCTTGGATAAATGTAGTGATCTACTATCAACTCTTGGCCCAAACAAAAAAGGGGCACAGAAAATACCCAATGCCTTAAGAGTAGTTAATTCATCCAAGACCACGTGTTTTGTCACACCATTTATGTAGCACAGCACCATCTCTCAGGAGATGTAAATAATTGGTTTCAATCACTGATTGCAGAAATCTTCAAAAGGTAAATGTCTTATTTAAGTTAGGTTTTCAACCTTTACTCCAGTTGTATCTTGGACCAGTGCAAATTTATATCCTTGGAAGAAATAGTAACAAGTACCGATGGGCAGAAAATTGTACTAACCAACTACATTTCCTCAACTGAAAAAAAAAAGCAAACCAAATACAAAGATTGTGAGTTATCTGTGCTGCAAATACCATTCCTTGACAATTATTTACATGTGCAAGCAATAACATGATGCCTATCTTCAAACTTTGTTCTTAAACCTAAACCTGCAGTGTACATCTTTTGACATTTTATACTAGCTAAGTGATTAGTGCTGCAGCAAGAAGAAAAATGAATGACAGAGTAAGTTAAATGGGATATCACTTTGTTGCACCAACTAAAGACATCGCCTTCAAACAAAATATACAGATCACTCTGACTCCTTCAAGTAATTTTGGTGACAACAAATTCTGATTCTCATAGCTTTACAGATCTTTGTTGCATGCAAGCTGTTTCTTCCCTTCACATTTCAAGTTTGAACTTGCCATATTAGATGAACTCTGCTGCAAGCTAATACCAGAATATAAAAAGCTGATGAACGCTTCTTTAAGGAAAAAGGACTGGTTAACGAAACCTAGGTAATAATCTTGTTCTGAAAGAATTGCAGTTATTGTCCAGAACATTGCTCCTAAGTGGTGAATGAATTCTAAGTACACTGAACAAGCAAATAATTTTGGTCCCAATGTATGCAGCACACTATAAACACATTTCTCTAAAATATCTTAAAAGTACAAAGACAATAGAATAGGTTCTATAATAAACCTCTACTCCATGACTCCCCAATGCACTTATTGTAATACCAACTATATAAAGTTCAACTGCTAGAACATTTCCTATTATTGACTTGCTGATTTTTCTTATGGATACAGTATAATTCTATATCAATTACAGCTTTCTCAACTTTATAACCCCAGCAAAATACTCAATTTTAAAATACGAAGCCTGAAACCTCTTGTACTTTATGTTAAGGATTACCACAAAATTAACTAGTGGTTCAGAGACCCTACTCTCTGGTCTCATTTGCTGTAATGTAAAAGAGAGCAGCAGAAAATTGTGTCCATAATATCAAGGTCAATTATGTCTCAACAGACCCACAACAAGGATAGATCACAACAGTGTATAACTGTATCATTAACTAGATTATGTGGAAATGAAGATATTATTTGATGGCAATTCTGGGTAGGCAGTCCATCAGTTTACTTCCATTAATGTTCCACTAGTTTGAATTTTTAAAAAAATCAGCAGAATTAAACATCACAATAGAAAGGAGTCACAGCAAAGGATGCATTTAAGATGGAAGAGTCCGGTGGTGCAAATTTGCTCAGATTTCCCTAACCCCTATTTGAATGTTTATATACATATCATTATTATACACGCAAGAATATAATCTTCATATTTAACATTTTGTATGGTTCACAACTGCTTTGTAGAAAGTGTACTGTATGCGAGTACATGCTTCCCTATTCACCAAAATACAACCTTTTGCTAATAAGAACTTATCTGAGTGTGTTCTTACCAGCACAGCTTACCAGCATACTGTAGGTGTGTATTTATTATGTTTAGATGTGGTCCTTTCTCATCCCACCACAAACCCCCCTCCCTCCCAATAAGCTCATCAGTCCCAGCAGCCCTGGGAGAAGTGTGCGTGCGTGGGGTTAGCAGTCCTCTCTGTGAACGTGCTTACAGTTGAAAGCCCTCCATTTGAGCTTCATGTGGTTGAAAGATGTATTGCTGTTGATTAAGATCAACTTGTGGGACAATGGTGGTATCTTCCTCCTCTTCTGTACCAAAATAATGCTCTATTAGATCGAAAGCTTTTTGATAAACATCCTGGTTTTCATGGCTTTGCAGAAATTCTATCTTGTCCAAACCTGCAAAAATAAAATTAAAGATTTTGTTTTAAAAATAATGGAAGTTGGGTACAATTGGGAAAATGTTTTCAGCAACTGTTTCACCCCAAATTTTTTGCCTTGCCTCTAAATAGAGAATCATTAAAACTTAGTTACTGATGTAGAAATAGATGCATATTCCTTAGTGTGATACAAATAGGCACAGAAATTGAAACCAGAAACTAAAAGTAGTTACAAATTATTATAACTTTGCTGTCAGTGAGAAGTTCAGTATTAGGCAAATTAAACTTCAGGGATGCCTTGTTCACATGGAATTGATTAGTAACAAAAATTGTATTCAGGAAAACACTGACTTTTCTCTGCAAAATTTAGTAACAAAATATACATGTTAATCATGAAATTATCTTCTGCAAAGGGAATGGATTAATATTAAACCATGCTATTATGACTGCAAATACACAAAGTTGTGGACATGTTGGCATTGGAAATATGGCAACACTTATGGGCTAACCCAGCTCATCCTCTCACCATGCAGTGTTGCTGCAAACGACGAATTTCACTATGTTTTGATGTACATGTAACAAATAAATCTTATCTTTAATAATTTTAGGAGTACAGTCGGCCCTCCTTATCCGCGAATTCCACATGCACAGATTCAATCAACCACTGATCTGGAAAACCCGGAAGTTCTCCCACCAGCACTCATTGTTTGAGCATGTACAGACTACTTTTCCTTGTCATTATTCCCTAAACAATACAGTATAACAACTACTTACATAGCATTTACCTTGTATTAGGTATTATAAGCAATTTAGAAATGACTTTAAAGTACAGGCAGTCCCCAGGTTATGAATGAGTTCCGTTCCTGAGTCAGTCTTTAAGTTGGATTTGAAGTCGGAACAGGCATATCCGGTATTATTTAGCATCAGTTAGTCAAATGTTTTTCTTAGTATATAGTACATATTTTACCTTACTATGCATGTAAAACACTTAAGAAACGTATGTATTTCAATAATTAAGTCACTGCGTTGCTTAGTAATAATTGTAGCTTTTATCGGGGCAGGGCCTTTCACATGCTCCATTAAAATTGTTGCGATCATTAACCAACTGTAGCTTAACGCTTTTCCAATGACTGATGGTGTTTCACCTCTTTCTGATCGCTTTATTACTTCCACTTTATTTTCAATTGTGAACGTGATTATTTTCGTGAACAGAAACATTGCGGATTCAGAGCTGCACCGCCAGGTCCAAAGGCCCACCACACTGAGAAAGGTTAAATAAAGTCCGGGGTTCCACTGGGTCCTAAAGGCCACCACACTGAGCTAGGTTAAATAAGGGACTTGAGCATCCGCGATTTTTGGTATCTGCGGGGGGTCTCAGAACCAATCCCCCACGGATAAGGAGGGCTGACTGTATCATTTTACTAGTACTGATAAGATCAGTGAAAATTTGATGACAACAACAAAATCAATAAGGGAAAGGGGAACTTTAAATGCATTTTATGTTCAGCATAAATAAGCTCTGTACACCTTAATGCTAATGCTATCCTTGTCCACATAACTGGCCTTTTATCCCCCAAACCAAAATATGGAGAACAGCAGGTTCCCATTCATTGCCTCAATGGCAACCATTTGTGGTTCTATATATATCATCATTGCAAGTTGCAGTATAGAAGGAATCCACATCAATTCTATGCAAGAGCAACGTAGCTGCTCCCACTCAATTCCCTCTCCTTAGCCGTGCAAATTCGGAGATGCAAGGTTTAACTAAACATGTTATTAATAGACACCAAGAAAACAGCCTTAAAATATAATACTTGAGGATTCCCACCATATGCTTCCTTAAAATCCACAAATAAATGGTTCAACATTACTACATTCTTGTCTCTTAGCAATTTTTTTCATACTGTTACTAATACAATTATTCCAAAATGTTCAATCTAATGGCAAGTTAATTGTCACACTTCATCAAGTACCTTTTTAAAGTTCATGCACACCAAATTAAAAGCATTTTCATCTTCAGCCCTTTCAACATCTCAAAAACTCATGTTAACTCACTATTCACTTTTAACAAGTCTCTCTACACTTGTCTAAGAAGGCGTTAATTTTATATCAGAGTACCTTTTCGGTTAGCTCCCCTATTATCAAGGCTACCCCAGTTGGCTTGTGGTTGCTGGATCTATGCTTACACCCATTTTTGAAAAAGCATGTGATATTAACTATTCTCCAATTCTCAAGCACCACTTTCATACATCAACAAATGTTTGAAAGATTACGTCCAATGCCTGTGCAATTTCTAGCCTAGGATAGACTTTATCTTGACTGGGTGATTTATCCACTTTCAGGTTTTAATACCGTCTGTTTATCAATCTTTAATTTATTGAGTATCCAACTTACAGTTTTCTTTACAGAAACACCAGCATCAGTTCTTTTGATAAAAGAACATCTCTGATGAGCATTATCTCTCCTCTTATCACCTGTTTAATATTCACAAAAATATTTGATTCCCTTCCATGCTTACTGTAAGTCTTCCCTCATTCTTTCTTTCCCCTCTTACTTGCCCTCAACTTTCCACAAACATATATCAATTACATTTTTCAGACACCTTTTTCTCCTGCTTTACCTTATTCTCTCTTGGTCATCCAGAGATGTCAGAGTTAAACTGTCTTATCTTTCTCTCTCATTAGAATATACCTGGATTCACCTGCACCATCTTTTTCTGAAAGGGTTGCTATTGTTCCATTATATAGTCTTACCTTCCAGTTGTTAATTCAAATTCACCTCAGCCAATTTTTTCTCATCACACTACACTTAGCCCCTTGTCCTAATGTCAACTTTGACCTGAAGAATGGCCCATTTACTTCCGTCCCCAGATACTACAACTAAATCTACAATATCATAATTGTTTCTCCTTAAATCACCATTTCTCCAGCCACCCTTCCAAACTCACTATTGGGTGCCATCACATGTCATTTGGAGGCTGTCATCTTTAAGTTCCTATTTCTTGAATTCTTTCCTAATTCCTTAAAATCTGCCTATAAGACTTATTCATATTTTCCCACCTGTTATTGTACTAAAATGTACCACAATTTCTGACTCATGCCCTTGTCTCAACAAAATAATGCATATCATCAAGCTAACAAACTACTGGGAACTATACACTGAGAATTGCAAAAATGCCTTTCTGCTGAACCAATCATAAAACTTAACTATGAAAGCTCTGACCATTGTATTTCAAGGTTCAAAGTAAATTTATTATCAAAGTACATACATGTTACCTTATACAACCCTGAGATTCTTTTCCAGGCACACTCAATAAATCCATAATAGCATAAATGAAATACTGCACCAAATGTGCAGATACAAAAAGAACTAATAATAATGAACAAATAAGCTATAAATAGAGAACATGAGAAGAAGAGTCCTTGAAAGTGAGTCCATAGATTGTGGGAAGTCAATGATGGGGCAAGTGAAGTTATCCCCTTTGGTTCAAGAACCTGATGGTTAATAACTGTTCCTCAATCTGGTGGTGCGAGTCCTGAGGCTCCTGTACCTTCTTCCTAATGGCAGCAGCAAGAAGGGAGTAGGTCCTGATGATAGGATGCTGCTTTCCAGTAACAACATTTCATATAGTTGTTCTCAATGGTGGGGAGGGTGTTACCCATGATGGACTAGGCCATATTCAATACTTTTTGTAGGATTTTCCATTCAAGGGAATTGGTGTTCTCACACCAAGCTGTGACGGAGCCAGTCAATATACCAGATGTCATGCCGGATCTTCACAAACTTCTAAGTAGAAAATTTCTTCGTAATTGCACTTACATGCTGGGTCCAAGACAGGTCCATCGAAGTGATAACACCAAGGAATTTAAAGTTGCTGTCCCTCTCCATCTCTGATCTTCTGATGAGCACTGTCTCACGGACCTCTGGTTTCCTCCTCCTGAAGTCAATAATCAGCTCCTTGGTCTTGCTGACATTAAGTGGTTGTTGTTGTGCCAACACTCAGCCAGATCATCAATTTCAACTCCAGGAATGCTGATTCGTCACCACTTTTGATTTGGCCTACAACAATGATGCTGTCAGCAAACTTGAATATGACATTGGAGCTATAGTGAATGGAGCAGGGCGCTAAGCACACAACCTTGTGGTGCACTAGTGTTAATGGAGATCATGGAGATGTTGTTGCCAATCTGAACCGATTGTGGTCAACAAGCGAGAAAATTGAGGAGCCATTTGCACAAGGATGTATTGAGGCCAAACTCTTGAAGATTATAGATTAGTCTTGAGAGGGTGATGGTATTGAATGCTGAGCTGTAATTGCTAAAGAACATCCTTTTGCATGTATCTTTGCTGCCCAGATGTTCCAGGGTTGAGTGAAAAGCCATTGAAAAGCTAGTGAAATCTGCTGTGGACCTGTTGCTCCAGTAGACAAATTGGCGTGGATCCAAGTGGCTTCCTAAGCAGGAATTGATATGTTTCATCACCAATCTCTCAAAACACCTCATCACTGTGGATGCAAGTGCTACCAGACAATAAACATTAAGTCAGGTTAGCACCTTCTTCTTAGGCACCAGTATAAGTGAAGTTGGCTTGAAGCAAGTGGGTACCTCGGACTGCCAAAGCTAGAAGGTAAAGATCTCAATGAACACTTCAGCGAGTTGATCAGCACAGGTCTTTAGTCCTCGGCCAGGTACCGTCTGAGGCCTCAGAGACTGAAATCACAGGATCATCAAGGGACTGCAGGAGTTCATGATGTTGACTTCAAGTTTTGGCGGCCAAAGTGAGCACAGAAGGCATTGAACTCATCTGGAAGCGAAGCCCTGCTGTCACCTATGTCACTTGTTTTAACTTTATAAGAGGTGATAGCATTCTGCTGCAACTGTCTATCATCTTTTGTTTATTCAAGTTTAGTCCAAAATTGCCACTTCACCCGTGAAATTGCTTCCTGCAGATCATACCTGGATCTCTTGTCATTTCCTTGGTCACCAGACTTGAATGCCTCAGACCCAGCCCTCAGCAGATTGTGGATCTCATGGCTCATCCAGTGCTTCTGGTTGGGGAAGACCGAATGATTTTGTGGGGATACACTTGTCTACAACTGTTTTAATACAGAACGTGACAACCATGATGCATTAATTTTGGATCCACAGATGAGTCCTTGAACAGAGCCCAGTCCATCGATTTGAAGCAATCCTATAGCCTCTCCTCTGCCTCCTGTGACCACTTCTTTGGTGCCCTAATCTATGATTTTTGTTTTTCAGCCTCAACCTGTATGCAGGTAGGAGGACAGCCAAGTGATCAGTTTACTGAAATGTGGTCTGGGCATGAAACAGTAGGCATTTCTTATCTTAGTGTAACAGTGGATTCTCTTCATTGCCAGTACAATTTTCTTAGAAAAGGGATCCAAAATTGCTTACAATTCTCCAAATGCAGTCTGACCAATGCCTTGTAAAGTTTCAGTATTACATCCTTACTCTTACATTCTAGAGTTTTAAAAATGAATGCTAACATTGAATTTGTCTTCCTTACCACTAACTCAACCTGCAAGTTAACCTTTTAAGGAATCCTGCACAAGAACTCCCAAGTTCCTTTGCACGTCAGATTTTAGAATATTTTTTTCCCATTTAGAAAATAGTCTACGCCTTCATTCCATCTACTAAAGTGCATGATCACACACTTCCCTATATTCCATCTACTACTTCTTTGCCCATTCTCCCAATCTAAGTTCTTCTGTAGACTTTGTGCTTCCTCCTCACTACCTGCCCCTCCACTCATCTTTATAGCTTCAGAAACATGGCCACAAACCCATTAATTCTGTCATCCAAATCACTGACATATAACATGAAAAGAAGTGGTCCCAATACCAACCCGTGTAACATCACTGGTAGCCAACCAGAAAAGGCCCCTTTTATTCCGACTCATTATCTCCTGCTGATCAATCAATCTTCTATCCATGCTAGCACCTTTCCTGTAATACTATGGGTTCTTAGCTTGTTCATAAATGAAAAGACTAAGACTTTAATGGTTTACCTTCTGGGCAAGAAAAGATGACTTTGTCATTAAGGGTACTTATAAAGAAATATTGCAACATGAAATAAAATAACAGGTCAGTTAAAAGCTTGCAAAGTTAACAGTCAATAATCAGAAATTAGCCAGCATCTTGTGTTCTTGTGGTGATTCCCCAGTTCACATGGTATCTGGTTAAGCAACAACAGGGCTGGCTGTATTTATTTTCCATGGCACAGTTCAGGCCATCAGAAGCTTGTTTTAAGCAATGGCTACCAGGTCATCATAAATTTGAGAAATATTCACTATATTTCCAGGGAATAATTTCTTACTATCCACTTAACAATTAATTTCAAAGCATCGAGAAACAGAGAATAAAGATAACGTGTATAAAAATAACTCATTTTGTAAAAAAAAAATGTAACTTAGACAGTGTTCAAACTATCAATTAAGTGTCCATAAAATATTCTGGATAATTCTGCCACCAACTCACCATAGGCTTCCTCTATTAGCGCACAATAAGGATTTATTCCTGTTCCATTCTGTTTGGCTTCCTGTTCTCCAAGTCGAAGGATATTTTCCAAACCATTCAAAGACACTTGAACGATTTTTGCATCCATAACAGTTAGCAGGTCACATAATGGTTTAATGCACCCCAACTCCACTATATATCTGAACAAGGTTGAAAAAGAAAGACAAATCAAACCCTGTCATCAGTCCAAGGGACTCCAAAAAGAAACAAAGAACAGGATAATTATTTACAGGTCCAAGTTAAAACATTTACTTCTATTAAAAGAAATATGCTGATTTTGGAACATCAATTTCAATGAAGTGCAGATCCCTTGACAGCTATTTACAGTAAGGACCTCCAGGACATGCACTCTTCTCATCAAGGTGGAGGTACCTGAAGACACACTGGAACAGCTTCTTCCCCTCCACCATCAGGTTTCTGAATGGACAATGAACCCATGAACTCCAACTCACTATTTTATCCTTCTCTTTTTGCAATATTTATTTAATTCAATTTTATATGTACATATTTATTGTAATTCATAATTTTATTATACAGAATACTGCAATGTACTGCTGCTACAAAACATTAAATTTCATGACATTTTCTCCAAATTAAATCTTTCTTTGATTCTGATTTTAAATATCAGACTGCATTTCTGTACAAAACCAAAAAGTTGGTGCAGAGGAAAATCTTACTTGATCTGTTCAGGAGTTCCACCAGATGTTGCATTGGTTATAGCCCATGCAGCTTCTTTCCTTGTACGAAACTCTGCTGTCTGTAGGATGTTTATTAGGACTGGAAAGATGTTGGCATCTATTACCGCCTATAAATGTTGTAGACAATACACAAAACATTTACAAGATACAACTCGGAATTATTAAAATTATACATATAGTCTTCAGGAATTTTTAACTTTCTAAAATCCAAAGACACCAATGCACATATTGTAATGAAATTCAGCTAAACTCTTATCAAAGCATTCAGTTGTTACAGACACAAAGCTGAAGCATACCTGTATCTGTGCTCTGTTGCCAGCTGTAATATTTGAGATAGTCCAGCATGCTTCCTTTTTGATTGATTCTTTTGGACTGCTCAGTAAGTGCAATAAACTCTGCAAAGCTGAACAATTTAAAATTACCTGGAAAAAATATAAATAAATCAAATAAGCTACGTCAAGGCAAGTTTAAAGTGTGTTATTATTAAAAGCAATAACGAGTTTAGGACACCAATCCTAAACCAAAAGCTACGAGACCCATGTGATGGAAGAACTCACTTGAGGAAGTCATGTTTTGCAAAATAAAAATAATTGAGATACAACTTCAGCCTGGTGCTGTAAAACTGGGCTTGACTGTTCATGTGGTCCATAGAATCTTCTGGATGCTTGATTTTCTTGGGAATTTACCAGCTGCTCCTCCTTTCACATTCTCTTACCATTTTAAGTTGTTGCTCTTTAAACCATTATCCCCTATAAGGTCTTTTAACCCCCGAAATATAAACATCTTCAATTTCCAAAATAGACTACCTCTATACACATACTAGTTACATCTGTCTCCACAAGGAATGGTATTGAGAAAAGTTTATTAACAATAAACTAGATTAGCTAGATTAACAATATCTTATTGATATGTTCATATACTCTTGCTTCAGATTCCACCAATCCACTTTGGTCCCCTTCCATTTTTCCCAGTAATCTATAACATTGTTCCTTTAAATCTTCTGCTTTTTACTTTTCACCACTTACCTGAGTCTGTATATCATCACCTGTAACAATATTTCCTACGGCACGCAAAGCTGGTGAGATCACCTTATAGTCACAATGCCTGTCAGAAAAGCATTAGAGAAAATCCATTTAAAAATCACAGATGAAGGTCAAGAGCTAAGGTACTGATTATTTTAAAATATTCCTAAAGCACTAAAAGTGAGCTTCTACATATATCTGTAGCTTTCCCAAGACAATATTTTAGTATTAAAATACTAAATACTGGTTATAAAAGTTAGAAAGGATATAAGCCTGCAAGTAACTGCTGGATTTACTTGGCTGAGATATTGGAAAGCATTGGGATTCTCAGTGATCCAACAGATCTAACTGAGATTCACCTGCATTTACATATGTGGTGCATGATTCTTAAGTCTGTTCAGTCGAATAAGGATTGTATGGCTGCAGGAAACAATGCAATAAACTCTTTAAAACAGAACTTTAAAATGAAACAAAAAAAAACTCGTATAATAAACGTATAGTTTTTTCTGAATGTCAGAGACATGAACTAAAAGCATGCTAGTTTAATTCACTACCACATGTTGCATCTTTTAAGCATGGATGGTAGAAGAATCAGGGTGGAATTGATAGGCATTGAATGATCCAGTTACATGGAAACGTACTAGGAAATGGGATTGTTCTGAGAGCTGGCATGGATTCACTGGGCCAAGTGGGCCCCTTCAATGCCATAAGAAAATATGAAATTATTATAATAGGATTTACAAAGGTGAAAAGCAGTTAATTCATTTACTCTTTATAAAAGTGCTGCTATTCAAAAACTAATTAGTTGAATGTAAAGTTGCTTTGGGACAACTTGCAAGGAGCACCAAGGCACTTTATTAATGAAAGTCTTTTCCCCACCCTTAATTACAAAGTTCATCTACCTCCATCAGCAAGTATACAGTTGGCCCTCCGCATCCACAGATTGAAAATATTTGGGGGAAAAGAATTCCAGAAAGTTCCAAAAAGCAAAACTTGAATTTGGCATGCGCCGAGCACTAAGCTGAATCCACGCGAATGAAGTGAAGTGTAGGCATAGCCTGCTGTAGCCTCCCGCCATTTCACAGATCCTCAGTCTCTCTCTAGCACTCGTTGTTTGAGCATCGTTCACCTTGCGTCTCGTTCATTCGCTACTTGTGTTGTGAGCGAGAGGAAGCAGTTTAAGGCTAGTAAGGGATGGCTGGTTAGCTATGTAAAGCACCACAGCCTCAAGAACTTAAAGATCATGGGAGAATCAGCATTGGCTGATGCCAAGGCAGCATCAGTGTTTCCAGAAGAGCTACGATGGTTGTGTCTGTACTGAACATGTACAGACTTCTTGTCATTATTCCCTAAACAGTACAGAATAACAACTATTTACATAGCATTTACATTGTATTAGGTATTTTAAGTAACCTAGAGATGATTTAAAGTATATGGGAGAATGTGCGTAGGCTATATGCAAATACTATGCCATTTTATATAAGGGACTTGAGCATCCGCGGGCAATCCTGGAAACCAATCCCCTGCGGATACCGAGGGATGACTGTACAATTAAAATGGCCCTGAAACTGCCATTTTGATATGCATCTAAAAGTGATATATTCATTTTCAAGCATAAAACGAACTGCTAGAGGAATTCAGCAGATCAGGCAGTATTAGTGGAGGTAGAGGGATGGTCAAAATTTCAGGTCAGCACAATGCACTCTGCATTAGAAACTCCAATTCTAGATCTGCAGCCTAAACCACTCGGTTTTCAAGCTTGCTTTTTGTTCTGATCTACTGCATCCACAGGTGCAAGTACTGGTTTGGGAATTTAAACAACTGCAACACAATTTTGTTTTGACTCTTTTCCACTCTGCAGTTGAACACTTGCCAAACTTTACCATATTCAGATTCTGACATGAAAAGCAGTGATCTATAAGTATGCCAGCATTGTCTGTTGTAATTCAACATACCACCACTATAAATGTAAAATGGAGAATCAGGAGGAAGGTTTCTACAATGTCTATTTAGTTCTCAAATGGAGTTCAAAATATTCACAACATATGAAAGCTACACGTATACACAATATACATTTCTAGTCTTACACCAAATAATCCAAATTAAGATACTTGTGAAGATACTCACATTAATAGTTCAACTAATCTTCTGCAAACCCCCGAGTCTATTACTGCTTGAATTTTATCATTGGGCCCATCAGATAGGTATGACAAAGCCCAGCAGGCATCAGCCAATACATCTATATCATTGAGGAACAGCAGCCAGGATACAACACTGAGACATGGGGACACCTGGATTTAAAAAAAATGAAAAATATAACAATTTATGACTTAGGAATGTATGAATGAACCAAATGGACAGGTGATCGTTAGGGACCTGAGTCACCCCAATCACAAACTGTTCCAGCTGCTATCATCCAGGAAACAGTACCACAGCATAAAAGCCAGGACCAACAGATTCTGGCACAGCTTCTTCCACCAGGCCATCCGACTTAAGAATTCATGCTGATACAACTGTATTTCTGTGTTATATTGATTGTCCTTTTCTTTGTACATACTATTTATTATAAATTACTATAAATTGCATATTTAGACAGAGATATAACGTAATGATTTTTAGTCCTCATGTATATGAAGGATGTAAGTAATAGTCAATTCAATTGCTGACAATTCATTTCAGCGACTTCAGCAAAGCATACCTAAGTGGTTACTTTTGTATTGAACATTTAGGTAACTACTCCAGTGCATATGCT
The DNA here is from genome assembly GCF_030144855.1 of Hypanus sabinus. NCBI lineage: Eukaryota > Metazoa > Chordata > Chondrichthyes > Myliobatiformes > Dasyatidae > Hypanus > Hypanus sabinus. The sequence goes on along the minus strand of NC_082709.1, from coordinate 151,687,517 downwards.
CCAACAACCTCTGCACATAAATCTCTCACATACTTACCCGGTTTCAGAAATAATCTATCTATTCGAATATAGTACACATACTCTGTTAAAGCACAAACAATTTTGGTGATTTGTCAAAGACATTCAGTGGCCACTTTATTAGGTACATCTGTCTATTAATACAAAGATCTGATCAGCTAATCATGTAGCAACCTCAAAAATTCTTAAGAGCATGCAGTCATAGTCAAGAACTTCAGATCAAGCAACAGAATGGGGAAGAAATACACTAAGCAGCAAGACTGATCACATCTCCACCCACTAACTCTATAATTATTTTCCATCAGTCACCTTATGTACAGCTTAGCGTCACTTTATAGACATACAATTAATCTATCAATCATAAGTTATCTTATGTACACAGTGCCTATAAAAAGCATTCACCCCACCCCCCGGAAGTTTTCAGGTTTTTTTTAATATAACAACATTGAATCACAGTGAATTTTAACTTGGCCTTTTTTGACACTGATCAACAGAAAAAGAATCTTTTGTGTCAATTGAAAACAGATCTACAAAGTGATCTAAATTAATTACAAATATAAAACAAAATAATTGATTGTATTAAGTATGCACCCCCTTTAATATGACACACCAAGTCAACACTGGTGCAGCCAACTGGTTTTAGGAGACACGTAATTAGTTAAATGGAGATCATTTGTGTGCATTCAAGTTTCAATTGATTGTAGTAAAAATACACCTGTATCTGAAAGGATCAACTGGTAAGTCAGTATCCTGACAAAAACAAGCAACCCTGCGAAAAGGTTATTGAAAAGCACAAGTTAGGAGATGGATACAGAAAATTTCCAAGTCACTGAATATCCCTTGGAGTACAGTTAAGTTAATCATCAAGAAATGGAAAGAATATGGCACAGCCGTAAATTGCCTAGAGCAGGCCATCCTCAAAAACTGAATAACATTGCAAGAAGGAGACTGGCGAGGGAGCCACCAATAGAGACCATGATAACTCTGGACTGAGATGGGAGAGATTGCATATACAATAACTGTTACCCAGATGCTTCACCAGTTGCAGCTTTATGAGAGAGTGGCAAAGAGAAAGCCACTGTGGAAAAAAACCTCACATGAAATCTTAGCTAAAGTTTGCCAAAAGGTATGTGAGAAACTCTGAAGCCAGGTGGAAGAAAGTCCTATTGTCTGATAAAACCAAAATTGAGCATTTTGGCCATCAGACTAAAATCAGATTTGGCACGTCAAACACCACACATCAAAAACACACCATCCCTACTGTGAAGCATGCTGTAGGACTTGTGAAGGCAGAGGGTAAAATGAATGCAACAACATACAGGGAAATCATGGAGGAAAATCTATGCGGTCTTGTGTAATGGAATCTTAATTTTTACTCAATAAGGACTGTACCTTTAAGGACCGTGTGTGAGTGAGTGAGTGAGAGCGAGAGGAAGAGCGAGGGGAGGAGCTACATGATGGACAGCTGGTGTTCAGCTCAATGATTATTTAAACAAGCATCACTGGTTGTTTCACAGGACACATGCACAAAGGCTGGTGGCAAAAACTGCCAATGAACTTTTAAGTACCCACAAAGGGTGGGGCTGAGGATCAATTAAGAGGAAACGATCTGTGACTATTAGTGCGTGTAAAGGGCAACCCTGTGGAATCTACCATGGCCTGGGTTGGTAGACTATCACTTGAAGATGGCGCTCTTGGTCACGTTTGGCTGACTTGGAAGATGTGGAGGACATCAAGGAGGATCAACAACACCTGTTCATTCAGATTACAAGTATCTCTCTCTCTCACTTCAATCCCATGCATTTGAACTGAACTTTTTTTTTATATACATACCATCATAAGACCGTAACTCTTGCCACCTGAGCTTGCATAAGTTTGGGAACTTTATTTACACCTATATATGCATAACACCGTTAACTCTTGATTTACCTGGTTTAAGTTACTATATTATGTAGTGTCTAATGAAATAGTGATTTGTTAACAGCAAAACCAGACTCTGGGTGTGTCCTATTGCTGCTGATACTTTTACAGGGTTGTGTGTATGTAACACTTGTAAGAGAACTGTGACTTGGGAGATTTGTTTTCCAGCAGGACAATGATCCCAAGCATGAAGCCAAAGTCATACAGGAATGGCTGAAAAACAACAAAGTTAATGTCCTGGAGTGGCCAAGACAGAGTCCAGACCTCAATCCAATTGAGAATTTGTAGCTGGACTGAAAAAGGCAGTTCATACATGGTCCCCACGCAATCTGACAAGAGCTCGAGCAGGTTTGTAAAGAAGAATGGAGAAAAATTGCAGTGTCCAGATGTGCAAAGTTGATAGAGACCTATCCATACAGACACAAGGCTATAATTGCTACCAAAGGTGCATCTACTAAATACTGATTTGAGGGGGTGTGAATACTTGAGTTTAGTAATTGTAATAAATTCAGAACAATTTGTAGAAATTTGTTTTCACTTTGACATGAAAGAGGTTTTTCTGTTGATCAGTGTCAAAAAAGCCAAATTAAATCCACTGTGACTCAATTTTGTTAAAACAATAAAACATGAAAAATTCAGGAGGAGGAGGGGGCATACTTTTTATAGGCACTGCATTTACATATACAGGCAGTCCCTGGGTTATGAATGAGTTCCGTTCCTGAGTTCATCTTTAAGTCGGGTTTGTACGTAAGTCGGAACAAGTACATCCGGTATTATTTAAGCGTCAGTTAGTCAAATGTTTGTCTTAGTCTATATTTTAGCTTTCTATGCATATAAAACACAGTTTTATGTATGTATTCAAATAATTAAACCACTGCGCTGCTTAGTAATAATTGTAGCTTTCATTGGGGCAGGGCCTTTCACATGCTCCATTATTCTCACTTTATCCTTTAAAATTGTTCCAATCGTTGACCGACTGTAGCTTAACACTTTTCCAATGACCGATGATGTTTCACCTCTTTCCAAATGCTTTATTATTTCCATTTTATTTTCAATCGTGATCGCTTCCCGTCAACGGAACAGAAACATTGTGGGCGGCGGGTCCCAAGCTCCGCCGTGTCTTAAGAACCACTACAATGAATTCCTCGGGTCCTAAAGTCCACCGCACTGAGACAGGTTAAATGGGACAAGTGGGGGCTGTGCTGGGTTAGGGTATTTGATCTTCCACAATATTCCGTGTGGGAATTTAAACTGGAGATGGCAGTGCTTTTTTTACGAGGTCGAGTTGCAAGCTCGCCATCAACCCGGCACAGATGGAGAGCGCGCAGTCTGTCACTGGATTGAACTCGGGAACCTCCGTTCTCGAGCCCAGCACTGATCTCACTGCGCCACCAGCCAACCGGAAAAGGTGGGGGTGGGGTGCGGGGTCAGGGTGAATCTTGCTAAGAAAAATTTAAGTCAAATACAAAGTTACACACTCAACACAGTGTCAACGGCAACAACTTAAAATGATGGACAGCGTCACAATCCGACTTAGAATGGCGGACGGCGTACTCCTTCCTCGGTTTGTATGTACGAGTTGTTCGTAAGTCGGACGTTCGTAACTCAGGGGCTACCTGTATTGTGCATTTTTTTATTACGACTGTGATCATCAAGTATTGTGTTTTGTGCTGCATCAGATCTGAAGTAACTTTTGTTCTCCTTACACTTGTGTATAGGAAGTGACATTAAACAATCTTGAAATGTGATCTTTGACTGTGGAATGATTGTTGATGCCAGATGGGGAGGTTTGACTATCTTAGGAACTTCTGATCTCCTGGGATTTTCACACACAAGTCTCAGAGAATGGTGTGAAAAACAAAAAAAATCCAATGAGCCACACTTTTGTAGACAAAATCTCCTTGTTAATCAGTCACAGAGAATGGCCAGACTGATTCAAGCTAACAGGAAAATGACAGTAGCTCAAATAAGCATGCACTACAGCAGCAGTGTGCAGAAGAGCATGACTGAACGCATAACACATTGAATCTTGAAGTGGATAGGCTACAGTAGCAGAAGACCACAAACATACAGGAGGTACCTGATAAAGTGGTCACTGAGTTTAGTTTGTTACTTGGCAATGATTTTTCTAGAAAAATAGTTGATAAGTATTGTCAAAAAACCTTCATCGCTCGGTAGTAATGTTATGCCTGCAGCCCCCATTGTGAGAATCGCAAGATCACTATGGGTTGGGTCAGGAGACCCAGGAAATGAGAGCGAGACATGCGGAATGTCTCATTCCCCCGGCGATATAAAGCTATGGGACATGGCCATTTTCTCTGGAAGGCGAACTTGTGGATTGAAAATACTGTGCTACGTGGAAGCCCTCAGGTAAAGTGGGCTGGTTGAGGGAAGGTTTGCATCACCCCCAACCTGATTGACATCTGCAACACTGCGAGTCAGGATAAAAGGGGATCTGTGGGAACAGCCCCTCAGACGCACCAGAAGAAACGCTAGCGATTCAGTAAAAGTGGAAGCCATTGGAAGGAGGCCACTTGCCATCGGTTCCGTTTGCCTGGAACTGGTGGCTTGTACCACGGAAAACAGCTTTTAGCTAACAACGGGGAAACCAACTCCCCACGACTCACAGGATTGGCATCATAAAAGACCTGGGCAAGTTTAACCCGTCTCTCTCTTAAACCCAAAATGCTGCAGCTTGAACGAACTAACAGTTACTTTTATATTTCCATCGGACAATACATAATCCCCTAGACAACGATAAGAGCTATTTTTTATTCATTACTATTATACCCGCGCTTTTAGATTTAGTATTGACGATGTATATTATCTGTATGTTTGCATTAATCTTATTTTTGTGCCCCTTTATCAATAAATACTTTTAAAAATAGTACCATCAGACTTCAACAGACCTCTCTATCTTTGCTGGTAAGTGACCCAGTTACGGGGTTACGTAACAGTAAAATGTTTATTCATTATCATAAAAAACACTCACATTTTCTTTCTTCTTCATTTAACTATGTAAATTATACTTTGAAATTGGCCAAAAAAAGGTCTCATATTCTTGATACTCAAGATCTCTGGGTTATTGGTTAAAATTTGAGTATTAGTTTTGAACTTTATTCTTAGTGGTTTCTCTGACTTCCTTCAGTTGGATAGTAATTTGGTTCTCAAATCACCACTTTTCCCCACCCTCACTCTTTGCTGACTTATCTAAATGTTTTACTTTCCATTTCTCATTGTGAACTTCTGGATTTCACTCAGTGATGAAATCAGAGTTTAGGAGTATGGAGAAACAGGATCTATTTACAAATCTCATTTCCAGAAAAGTTGGGATATTTTCTAAAATGCAATAAAAACAAAAATCTGTGATATGTTAATTCACTGGAACCTTTACTTAACTGACAAAAGTACAAAGAAAAGATTTTCAATAGTTTTACTGACCAACTTAATTGTATTTTGTAAATATACACAAGCAGACAGGGCCTGGGAATTGAATATTCAAGGATATACATCTTATCGAAAGGACAGACTGACTGGCAGAGGGAGTGGGGTGGCTCTGTTGGTGAGAAATGATATTCAGTCCCTTGAGAGGGGGGACATAGAATCAGGGGATGTAGAGTCAGTATGGACAGAACTGAGAAATTCGAAGGGTAGAAAGACCCTAATGGGAGTTATCTACAGGCCCCCAAACAGCAGTCTGGATGTAGGGTGTAAGTTGAATGAAGAGTTAAAATTGGCATGTCGCAAAGGTAATGATACAGTTGTCATGGGGGATTTCAACATGCAGGTAGACTGGGAGAATCAGAATGGTACTGGACCCCAAGAAAGAGAGTTTGTGGTGTGCCTCCGAGATGGATTCTTCGAACACCTTGTACTGGAGCCTACCAGGGAGAAGGCAATTCTAGATTTAGTATTACGCAATGAACCGGATTTGATCAGGGACCTCGAGGTAAAGGAACCATTAGGAGGTAGTGACCATAATATGATATGTTTTAACCTACAATTTGATAAGGAGAAGGGAAAATCAGATATGTCAGTATTACAGTTGAACAAAGGGAACTATGGAGCTATGAGGGAGGAGCTGGCCAAAGTTCAATGGAACAATACCCTAGTGGGGAAGACAGTGGAATAACAATGGCAGGTATTTCTGGGAATAATGCAGAAGGTGCAGGATCGGTTCATTCCAAAGAGGAAGAAAGATCCTAACGGGAGTAAGGGGCGGCCGTGGCTGACGAGGGAAGTAAATGGCAGTATAAAAATAAAAGAGAAGTATAACATAGCAAAGATGAGCTGGAAACCGGAGGACTGGGAAGCTTTTAAAGAGCAACAGAAGATAACAAAAAAGGCAATACGCCAAAAAAAGAGGTACGGAGGTAAACTAGCCAAGAATATAAAGGAGGATAGTAAAAGCTTCTTTAGGTATGTGAATGGCAAAAAAAGAGTTAAAACCAAAATTGGGCCATTGAAGACAGAGACGGGTGAAGTTATTATGGGGAACAAGGAAATGGCAGATGAGTTGAACAAGTACTTTGGATCTGTCCTCACTAGGGAAGACACAAACAATCTCCCAGATGTAACAGTGGCCAAAGGAACTAGGGTAAAGGATGAACTGAAGGAAATTTATATTAGGCAAGAAACGGTGTTGGATAAGACTGTTGAGTCTGAAGGCTGATAAGTCCCCAGGACCTGATGGTCTGCATCCCAGGGTACTTAAAGATCTACGCTCTAGGGTACGCTCTAGAAATCATGGACGCATTGGTAATCATTTTCCAATGTTCTGTAGATTCAGGAACAGTTCCTGCTGATTGGAGGGTGGCTAATGTCCCACTTTTCAAGAAAGGAGGGAGAGAGAAAACAGGGAATTATAGACTGGTTAGCCTGACGACAGTGGTGGGAAAGATGCTGGAGTCAATTATAAAAGAGGAAATTACGACACATTTGGATAGCAGTAGAAGGATCAGTCTGAGTCAGCATGGATTTATGAAGGGAAAATCATGCTTGACTAATCTTCTGGAGTTTTTCGAGGATGTAACTATGAAAATGGACAAGGGAGAGCCAGTGGATGTAGTGTACCTGGACTTCCAGAAAGCTTTTGATAAAGTCCCACATAGGAGATTAGTGGGCAAAATTAGGGCACATGGTATTGGGGGCAGAGTACTGACATGGATTGAAAATTGGCTGGCTGACAAGAAACAAAGAGTAGTGATTAACGGGTCCCTTACGGAATGGCAGGCTGTGACCAGTGAGGTACCGCAAGGTTCGGTGCTGGGACCGCAGCTGTTTACAATATACATTAATGATTTAGATGAAGGGGTTAAAAGTAACATTAGCAAATTTGCTGATGACACAAAGCTGGGTGGCAGTGTGAAATGGCAGGAGGATGTTATGAGAATGCAGGGTGACGTGGACAGGTTGGGTGAGTGGGCAAATGTATGGCAGATGCAGTTTAATGTGGATAAATGTGAGGTTATCCATTTTGGTGGCAAGAACAGGAAGGCAGATTACTATCTAAATGGAGTCAAGTTAGGAAAAGGGGAAGTACAATGAGATCTAGGTGTTCTTGTACATCAGTCAATGAAAGCAAGCATGCAGGTACAGCAGGCAGTGAAGAAAGCTAACGGCATGCTGGCTTTTATAACAAGAGGAATTGAGTATAGGAGTAAAGAGGTCCTTCTGCAGCTGTACAGGGCCCTGGTGAGACCCCACCTGGAGTATTGTGTGCAGTTTTGGTCTCCAAATTTGAGGAAGGACATTCTTGCTATTGAGGGAGTGCAGCGTTGGTTCACAAGGTTAATTCCCAGAATGGTGGGACTGTCATATATTGAAAGACTGGAGCGACTGGGCTTGTATACACTGGCAGTTAGAAGGATGAGAGGGGATCTGATTGAAACATATAAGATTATTAAGGGATTGGACACGCTGGAGGCAGAAAGCATGTTCCCGCTGATGGGTGAGTCCAGAACGAGAGGCCACAGTTTAAGAATAAGGGGTAGGCCATTTAGAAAAGAGATGCGGAAAAACTTTTTCACCCAGAGAGTGGTGAATATGTGGAATGCTCTGCCCCAGAAAGCAGCGGAGGCCAAATCTCTGGATGCATTCAAGAGAGAGTTAGATAGAGCTCTTATAGATAGTGGGGTCAAGGGATATGGGGAGAGGGCAGGAACGGGGCACTGATTGTGTATGATCAACCATGATCACAGTGAATGGCGGTGCTGGCTAGAAGGGCCGAATGGCCTACTCCTGCATCTACTGTCTATTGTCTATTTAGAATTTGATGGCTGCAACACACTCAACAAAAGTTGGGACAGAGGCACGGTTACCATTGTGTTACATCACCTTTCCTTTTAATAACACTTTTTAATCGTTTTGGAACTGAGGATACCAATTGTAGTAGATTTGCAATTGGAAATTTTGTCCATTCTTGCTTGATATAAGACTTCAGCTGCTCAACAGTTCGTGGTCTCCGTTTTCTGATTCTCCTCTTCATGATGCGCCATACATTTTCAATAGGAGACAAATCTGGACTGGCAGCAGGCCAGTTAAGCACACGCACTCTGTGTCTACAAAGCCACGCTGTTGTAGCCTGTGCAGAATGTGGTCTGGCATTGTCCTGCTGAAATAAGCATGGACGTCCTGGGAAGAGACGTTGCCTTGATGGCAACATAAGTCGCTCTAAAATCCTAATATATGCTTCAGAGTCAATGGTACCTTCACATACATGCAACTCACCCATGCCGTGGGCACTGATGCACCCCATACCATCACAGATGCTGGCTTTTGCACCTTTCGCTGGTAACAATCAGGATGGTCATTTTCATCTTTGGCACGGAGAACTCGACACCCGTTTTTTCCAAAAACTAGCAGAAATGTGGACTCATCTGACCACAGCACACGGTTCCACAGTCTTTCGGTCCACTTGAGATGAGCTCGGGCCCAGAGAACTCGTCAGTGTTTCCGCATAGAGTTGATGTATGGCTTCCTCCTTGCGTAATAGTTTCAAGTTGCATTTCTGGATGCAGCGACAGACTGTGTTAAGTGACAATGGTTTTCCGAAGTACTCCCGTGCGCAGGTGGCTATAATTGTCACAGTAGCATGACGGTTTCTTAGGCAGTGCTGCCTGAGGGGTCCAAGATCACGCACACTCAACAGTGGTTTCCGACCTTGCCCTTTACGCACTGAGATGTCTCCGAATCTTTTCACAATATTATGTACTGTAGATGTTGAAAGACCTAAATTCTCTGCAATCTTGCATTGGGAAATGTTCCTTTTGAACTAACAATTCTCTCATGAATTTTGGCACAAAGGGTGAGCCACAACCCATCCTTGCTTGCAAAGACTGAGCCTTTGATGGACTCTACTTTTATACCCAGTCATAATACCTCACCTGCTACCAATTAGCCTGCTTAATGTGGAGTCTTCCAAACTGGTGTTACTTGAGTATTCTGTGTACTTTTCAATCTTATTTTAACTCTGTCCCAACTTTTGTTGAGTGTGTTGCAGCCATCAAATTCTAAATCTGTGTATATTTACAAATTACAATTAAGTTGGTCAGTAAAACTATTGAAAATCTTTTCTTTGTACTTTTGTCAGTTAAATAAAGGTTCATGTGAATTAACATATCACAGATTTTTGTTTTTATTGCATTTTGGAAAATATCCCAACTTTTCTGGAAATGGGGTTTGTACATTACTTGCCTACTGGATATCAGCAACATCAACCCATCTGAAAACCTTTGCTTTTAAACTATTTCAAATTTCATCTTCGAATTCGACATTCCAATTTAGCAACATTAAAAATTATAGCTATCAATCATTGGCCACACTGAATCCCAAACTGTTGTTTCATTAACCATTTAAAGTACTGAGTATACTATTTAAACAATCCTAATCTAGGATTATAAAGGTATTTGAACCTCTGCAGTAATGCCTCCTACAAAAGCTATTTTGGAGTCAGGTGTTCCAATAAAAGATGAGATTGGATTTTGGGTTGGAGTAATGCCCTGCCCTATAAACAAGTCACACAGTCATGTTACTGACAGAGCCCCCTCTTCTCAAGAACAATCTTCTTATTTGCACCTTGCCTCAATCAAAACAATCTTCAGAGGACCTTAGAAGAAGAATTGTAGAGATGCATGAAGCTGGAAAAGACTACAAAGGCATTTCTTAAGACCTGGGTGTTCATCACTCCACAATTGTGTACAAATGAAGGAAATTCAGTACTGTTGTTACTCTCCCTAGGAGCGGGTATCCTGCAAAGATCATCCAAGAACACAATGTACAGTACTGAAAGAGATGAAAAAGAACTCAAAAGGAACAGCAAAAGACCTGCAGAACTCTCAAGGATATGCTAAAGTCTCTGCTCACAAGTGGACACAAGAAAAACACTGAACAAGAATGGTGCTCATGGAAAGACACCACGGAGGAAATTATTGCTCTTCAATAAACATTGTAGTGCATCTCAAGTTTGCGAAAAACTACCTGGATGTTCTACAATGCTTCTGATACAATGTTCTGAGGCAAGACGAGACAAAAGTTGAACATTTTGGCAGAAATGCATACTACGTCTGGAGGGAAAATGGCACTGTACACCAACACCTCATCCCAACTGTGAAGCATGGTCGAAGGAGCGTCAAGGTTTGGGGCTTCTTTTCTGCCTCAGGGCCCAGACAGCTTGCAATTGTTGAGGGACCATTGAATTTAAAAGATGTTTTACAGGAGAATGTCAGGATAGCAGCCCAGTACCTGAAGTTAAATAGAAGTTGATGATGCAACAAGACAATGATCCAAAACAAGAGTAAGTCAACAACAGAATTGTTTAAAAACAAGAAAATTCATGTTTTGGAATGTCCAAGTCAGGTTCCAGACCTTGACCCAATTGAGATGCTGTGGCATGACCTAAAGAAGGCTGTTCTTGCGAGGTATCAGAGAAGTATTGATGAACTGATACAGTTTTGTATGAAAGAATGGTCTAAAATTCCTCCTCGCCATTGTGCAAATCTGATCAGCAGTTATAGGAAACATTTGGTGGAGGTTATTGCTGCTAAAGGAGATTCTACTAGTTATTAAATACAAGGGTTCACATATGTTTTCCAGCCTGGACTGTGAATGATTAAACAATGTGTTCAATAAAGATATGAAAAGCAGAATGGTTTGTGTGTTACTAGCCTAGACAGATTGTGTTTGTCTATTGTGACATAGCTAAAGATCAGACCACATTTTTAAGAGCAACTACTGCAGAAACTCAGATAATCGCAAAGGGTTCACAAACTTTTTCTTGCAACTGTATTTCTAAGTTCATGGTTCATATGAACCATGGTTTTATATGGTTCAACAATTCATCACATAGACAAATATCAGAATGAACCAGTATACATTACCCTGTAACATAGGTAACATTATACCAATAATCTGTTTCACATTTCATTCCTTGGAAAATTACCCCTATATCCATATCAGAATCAGGTTTATTATCACTGACATGTCATGTAATTTGCTGTTATGTGGCAGCACTACAGGATAATATATAAAAAAAAGATTTAATTTACAATAATATGTAAAAATATAAAGTGCAAAAAGAGAGCAAAATAGTGAGGTTGTGTTCATTGACCATTCAGAAATCCAATGGCACAAGGGATGAAGCTGTTTCTAAAATGCTGATTGTGAGTATTCAGGCTCCTGTACCTCCTCCATGATGGTAGTGATGAGAAGAGATCATGTCCTGGATGGAGAGGGTTCAAGGTGATGGATGCTGTTCTCCTGGAGAACCGTCTTTTGAAGATGTCCTCAATGGTGGGGAGGCAAATGCCCTTGATCGAGTTGACTGAATCTATGACTCCCTGCAGCTATCTTCAATCCTGTGCATTGGAGCCTCCATATCAACCACTCAGAAGGTTCTCCACAGCACATCTATAGAAATTTGCTGAGGTCTCTGTTGACCATGCTAAATCTGTTCAAACTCCTAATGAAATATAGCTGCTGGCATGCTTTCTTTGGGATTGCATCAATATACATGTATATGTGAGGCCCAGGATAGATCTTCTGAGAGGCTGATGCCCAGAATCTTGAAGATGCTCACCTTGTTCACTGTTGACCCCTTGAGGACTGCTGTGTGCTCTCCCAATGTTCCCTTTTTGGAGTTCTCAATCAGTTACTTGGTCTTTCTGACGTTAGTGCAGGTTATTGTTGTGACACCACTCAACCAGCCAATCTCTTCATCATCAGAAATTCTGTGAAGAGTTATGTAATCAGCAGATTTATAGGTGTTCATGAGCTCTGCCTAGCCACCCAATTATATGTAGAAAGAATAGAACAGCGGGCTAAGTATGCATCCTTGAGGTGCTCCCATATTAATTGTCAACAAGGACACGTCATTTTCAATCCACACTGAATGTGATCACCCAATAAGGAAGTCAAAGATCCTGTTGCAGAGGAAAGTATACAGGCTCAGGTATTAAAGCTTGTGGATTAGTATTGATGGGATGATAGTAATGAACACTGAGGTGTAATCAATAAACAGCAACATGGCTTAAGTACTGTTGTTATCCAGGCAGTCCAAGGCTGACTGGTGAGCCAATGAGATTGCATCCACTGTAGACCTATTGTGGCAGTAGGCAAATTGTAATGGGTCAAGTCCTTGCTCAGACAGAAGTTAATGCTAAACACATGAGATTCTGCAGATGCTGGAAATCCAGAGTAACACATACAAAATGCTGGAGGAACTCAGTTGGTCAGGCAACATCCCTAGAAATGAATGAACAGTAGACGAGACTCTGAAGAATTTTGTAGGAATTCCAGCCATGACCAACCTCTCAAAGCAGTTAATCACAGTAGATATGAGTGCTACCAGGCAATCGTCATTGAGGCAGTTCACCCTGCTCTTCTTGGCACTGGTATCATTGATGCCATTTTGAAAAAGATGGAAACCTTCAACTGCAGCAGTGATGGGGAAGATGTCCTTGAACATTCCAGCCAGTTTTCAGTCCTCTGCCACATACATCATCGGGGCCTGATGCCTTGCGAGGGTTCACCCTATTGAAATATGTCCCAACATTTGCCTGAGACATATCACAGGGTCACCAGATGCTGCAGGGAATTGCTCTTAAGATAGCCTTCCACAGATTGTACCTGGACTTCTTGTAGGGTTCCGGATTAGCAGTCTTGAACACCAGACATCTAGTCCTCAGTGGACTGTGAATCTCCTTATTCATTCAGGGTTTCGGGTTTGGGTATGTCCAGTATATTCTTGAAGCCACACACCTTGATGAAGATAGTGATAACTGAGGCATTTTCATTCATATCCAAAGATGAATCCCTGAATATCATCTAATCTACTGATCCAAAGCAGCTCTGTAAGCACTCCTCCATGACCCTTGATCATACCTGTTTATCCTCACTAATGGTGCCGCTACAGCCTGATGGTCCAACTTGCCAAAGCGTGGTATGGAATGGCATGGCAAGCCTTCTTGATGGTGATGTAAAGTGGTCTTGACTCATCTGTACTTTCAGAATTATTTCCTAAGCTGGTTTCGAAAAGTTACTCGGGACAATTCAACCATCACAATTTGTGAAATGGAAACATTTTCTATTGCATATTCTAGTTACTTAAAAAAGATTGAAATAAATAGTTTTGATACAATACAGGAGACACACCTTTGAAAAATCTGGAGGAGGGTTCTTCCCCCTGCACAAGTTTGATAGTGCCCAGACAGCATTCCTTGTCATTGTCAATCGATTGGGTTTTGATAGCAACCTGAATGTTGAAGAACAAAGATAAATCAGATTAACAGATTGAAATACCTCAAAGAAGCCTACATTCATAAACATAGATTTCCAAATATTTGAGCATTTTATTAAATACACTCGAGCAACCTGCTTGCTTTGTTTAAAAAGCAATATTTGCTTTGTTTCCCTGTCTGCTTGGGTAGACAATGGGAGTGGGGGTGGCAGAGTAGGTGAGGACAGACAAGAGAACTCAGCCTAGTTGCAATTGTAGCATCTCAGAGACAAAAAAAAAGCACCAACATTCTCTGGCTTGGTTGACAACCAAAATGCTTAAAACTAACATTCATCAAATTATTATTGGTCAAAAAGGTCCCTATAAAACATTTAACAGATACTTAAGTCACTTAAAAAGGTGAAGTCAGAAAAGCACAAAAAAGTCCTAATTACATCACACATGCAAACGGAAGTTTTATTAAAACTGAGAAAAATTCAACGTTTAATACAAAGACATTTCTCTCAAAGCTTGAAAAACATATGATATCCCTTTGCAATAAAATTCTAATTCAGCTGTAAATTTTCACATAAAAACTCAAATTACTTACTGAATGAGAGGAGGAAGTATGTTACAATCTAACACATAATCTCTACACATGGTGCTATCCCCTGCAATATTCCCTAGTGCCCAGATAGCCTGCAATTGAAAACATAAAGACATTAAGACATCTTGGTGTGCAATCCAATTCCTTCACACAGCATATAGTACAATTCTGAATAACAAGTATTCAATCATTATTCATGGATGCCTGCACAAGCCTTATAATATCAAATAATCAGGAGAATTAATTTTTAGACCATATAATTATATTGAAGCCTCAGACCAATCACCAAAATAATTCCACTGTCACTGTTCACTCCTCAAAGGTCATTGAACCATTTATATATACTTCCATGCCTAGTATATTTTTATATACTTCCAGGTTGCCTAGGCGCAACTCAAGTAGCAGCAGTACTCTCAACGGACACAATTAAATACTCCCATTTCAGTCTGATACAGCTAAAAAGCACAACAGCTTCCGAGGTTAGTACAGTCAACAAAGATGTCTTAATGCATTTAAACAAACTATCGCTGCTTAAAACCGACGGAAGCAACACCGATTGTGGTCACTAGTGCCCATGGAGAACACCTCGGAAGAAATTCGGATGTAGATCAGGGTTACAAGTGTGTTTAAGGAAACGGGGTTTTAAACTCCCTATACCGACTATCTTGCTGCTGAATGTGTAGTCTTTGATGAATAAAACCAATGATCTCAGATCCAGGGTGCTGATCCAGAGGGATATTAGGACCATGTGTGTCCTTTATTTCACGGAATCGTACCGTATACAGTGATCCAGATCGACGGGTTTACCATACACTGTCAGGATAGATTTATAGAGTGTCTCAAAGGCAGAGGTGGAGGAGTATGCCTCATGATCAACTCTTCTTGGTGCACAAATATATCAGTGCTGTCCCAATTCTGCTCACCAGACCTGGAATATCTAGCAGTAAAGTGCTGTCCATTTTACCCACCATGGGAGTTTTCTGGGGTCATTTTGGAAGCAGTTTACATTCCACCTCAGGCCAATGTCAAGCAGATGTATTGCGTATGTTAATCAAAATGGCTTCTTTGTTTGTTAAAAGTAAAACTGCTTCTTTGTTATGCTAACTGGAGAGAGAGCATTGTCTGGCAGAGCATTCTCAAAGCTTCTCGCAGTCTGTTTAGGCTTAGGGTTGCTGATAATGGGGATTGTATTCATTTGTTAACCAATGGGGTTGGATGTAATTTTTTTCTTGTGGGTCTGAGAGCTGGGGTTTCGCTGTCTTTTCGGGAGCAGGGAAGAAGACACCGAAGAAGGTGGACGTGTGCCACACTGCTTGGTCGACCATTTCCGGTGGTCCCAGGTGCGAGGTCGTGGAGAACGGCTGAAGCGAAGGGTGGTCGAATAGTTCGATGGTTGAGCTCCAACGACGTGCACTAGATTGAGTGAACTCTGATCAGTATTGGCACCTTTTACTTTCTTTTCTTTCATATATACTGTATTATTAGTAATCATTTAGTTCTAGTAAAATCTTTAAAGTATATTCTATAACTGTATCTGGTGAGAGCGCTTGATATTGTGTGTGTGACGCTACATTAACTTGTTTTCCATAGCACCTACGTATATGGGAGGCGGGGTTGTAGAGTGGCTGGAATTTTTCCCCTAGACATATACCAGCCTGTCGCGTAAGCGTTACACTTTAGATCATCTGAGTAATGGGATCAACATGCACGAAACAGTGTACCCCAACGCCTTCACCTTCGTTTTGGGAGATTTTAACCAGGTCACTCTGAAAAAAAATCACTAAGCAACTACCATCAACAGATCATTTTCAGTATCAGAGGAAACACACTAGACCAGTGGCTCCGGAGCCGCATGCGGCTCTTTCATCTCTGTGCTGCGGCTCCCCGTGGTTTGTTAGTTTTTGAAATGTAATTCGAAATCTGAAGATTATGGTGATCTTGTACAATCTAAATAAAATGTTGTGGCGACACCATTTCCTGGCACATCCGAACCGGCTCACAATTAGCCACCGTTCCGGCTAAGGGAGATAGCCTACGGGGGTTTGTGAGTACGTGTCTTTTGGAGCATCCGCGCCCACGGGGGGGCAGGTTGAGGGAGGCTTTAAAGCAAGGCTGTTTAGTTCGAATAAAGTTATGTTTGACTGCAGTGTCGTTATCTTAGTGCTGCGTGTAGCACACCGCTACGTGTTTTTTTATCGCTATTAATATATGTCACTACTGCCAATCCCTGACACCCGCCAGTGCGCTATTTCCTCTAATTTTTCGATCGAAGGTAGGCTAACTATGGAGTAACCTTCAACCCAACGTCTTTTTTTCGGAGTTCAAAACGTTTTTGTTGCATGCAGAAATGTAATTTCGTTTTCTGTGCAGAAGTTCATCAATTTCATAAATGTAACACATTATAGTTTGTTTATACATAGCATAAAGGCAAAAAAAAAAGTTGTATGCAGTGTTATTTCATTTTAAATGTCAAACGGGTTTTGTGGCTCCCAGTGTTTTCTTTTCTGTGGGAAATGGGTCCATATGGCTCTTTCAGTGGTAATGGTTGCCGACCCCTGCACTAGACCATTGCTACACCACCATCAAGAATGCCTATTGTGCTCCTCCACAACCTCACTTCGGGAAGTCTGATCACGTGGCTGTACTTCTACTCCCTGAGCATAGGCAGAGACTGAAGACTGCAGCACCAGCAATGAGGATCAAAGAGGAGCGCCTATAGCACTGTTTTGAATCAGTAGACTTGATTGTATTCAGGGATTCATTTTCGAACCTGGATGAGTATGCTGCAGTTGTTACCAACTTCATTAAAACCTACATGGATGAGTGTGTGCCTACGAAGACTGTACGTTCTCAAACCAAAAGCTGTGGATGAACCAGGAGGTATACCATCTGAAGGCTAGATCGGTGACATTCGAGTCTGGCAACCCAGACCTGTACCAGAAAACTAGGTATGATTTGCAGAGCGCTATCTCAAGGGCAAAGAGACAATTTCGAACGAGGTTGGAGGCGACATCAGATGTACAGCAACTCTGGCAGGGACTGCAAGACATTACTTCCTACAAAGCAAAACCCAATAGCCTGAATGGCAGCGATGCTTCACTACCAGATGAACTCAATGCCTTCTATGCATGCTTTGAAAGGGAGAACACAACTACAGCTGTGAAGATTCTTGATTTTAAAGAGAGTGAACCCTCACAAGGCGTAAGGTCCAGATGGAGTACCTGGTTAGGCTCCGAAAACTTATGCCAACTAACTAGCGTGAGTATTCAAGGACATTTTCAACCTCTCACTGTTACAGGCTGAAGTTCCCACTTGTTGCAAAAAGGCAACAATTATACCAGCCCCTAAGAATAATAATATGCGCTGCCTTAATAACTATCGCTCAGTAGCATTCACATTGACAGTGAAGAAATGCTTTGAGAGGTTGGTCATGACTAGACTGAACTCCTGCCTCAGCAAGGACCATGACCTATTGCAATTTGCCTATCGCTACAGTAGGTCAACAGCAGATCCAATTTCAATGGCAACGGCAAACAGAATCTCAGTGGCTCTCCACACGGCTTTAGACCACCTGGACCTACATCAAGATGCTGTTCATCGACTATAGCACAGCATTTAATACCATCATTCCCGTGATCCTGATTGAGGAGTTGCAGAACCTGGGCCTCTGTACCTCACTATGCAATTGGATCCTCTACTTTCTAAACGGAAGACCAGAATCTGTGTGGATTGGTGATAACATACCTTCCTCACTGACGATCAACACTGGCACACCGCAGGGGTGTGTGCTTAGCCCACTGCTCTACTCTCTATATACACATGCCTGTGTGGCTAGGCATAGCTCAAATACCATCTATAAACTTGCTGCCGATTCAAGCAATGTTGGTACAATTCCAGGTGGTGACAGGAGTGCGTACATGAGCGAGTTACTGTATGCCAACTAGTGGAGTGGTGCCGCAGCAACAACCTGGCAGTCAACATCAGTTAGACGAAAGAGCTGATTGTGGACTTCAGGAAGGGCAAGAAGAAGGAACACATACCAATCCTCATAGAGGGATCAGAAGTGGAGAGAGTGAGCAGCTTCAAGTTCCTGGGTGTCAAGATCTCTGAGGATCTAACCTGGTCCCAACATATCGATGTAGTTATAAAGAAGGCAAGTCAGTGGCTATACTTTATTAGGAGTTTGAAGAGATTTTGCATGTCAACAAAAACACTCAAAAACTTCTATAGTTGTACCATGTATTCTGACAGGCTGCATCACTGTCAGCTATGGAGGGGCTACTACACAGGACCGAAGGTAGCTGCAGAAGGTTGTAAACCTAGTCAGCTCCATCTTGGATGCTAGCCTACAAAGTACCCAGGACGTTTTTAGGGAACAGTGTCTCAGAAAGGCAGCGTCCATTATTAAGGACCTCCAGCACCCAGGGCATGCTCTTTTCTCACTGTTACCATCAGATAGGAGGTACAGAAGCCTGAAAGCACACACTCAGCGATTCAGGAACAGCTTCTTCTCCTCTGCCAGCTAATTCTTAAATGAACATTGAATCTTTGGGCAATACCTCACTTTTTAAAAAAAATATATACAGTATTTCTGTTTTTGCACATTTTTAAAATCTATTCAATATACACAACTGATTTACTTGTTTATTTATTATTTTTTTCTCTGCTAGATTACGTATTGCATTGAACTGCTGCTGCTGCTAAGTTAACAAATTTCAGGTCACGTGCCAGTGATAATAAACCTGATTGTGATATATCTCAATGCTACTCAGAATACCTTTGAAAATTTGCATCTGCAATCAGGTAGCCGTAAAACTGCATTTATGCAGTTCCTGTGTGGCACTTAAGCAGAGGATGGACCAGCAATTCATATTAATAAAATCAAGAGAAGAATGTATCTGTAGAATAATTTTCCATCTTGTTACAAAAACACTTGTTCTTTAACTTGGTAGCTTACTTATAAAATTATTAGCAATTGAAAATACTAACAATTATTCCCAAGCTATAACTCTAACAATAATTCCCAGGATGCAACTTAAAGTACTGACTCCTATTAATTGTTTTTTAAAAAATAGACAAATTCATTTAAAAATTAAGTGAAAGCAGCAAAATTAACAGCAAATGTTACCTGCTCCTGCACATCTTCAAAATCTGATGTTAACAATTCAATAAAGACTGGCACAGCACCAGCCTTAATAACCTCACGGGTCTGTAATGAGCTTCCTGATGCAATGTTTGTAAGCACCCATGCCGCTTCAAACTGTATTAAAGGAAACATTTACACGCTTATAGACATCAACATCATTTTGCCATTTGTTAAAGTTAACTCAAATGAAATTAATCTTCAAAACTAAAATATAATTAATTAAATCCTGTATGCACACAGGAAAATCAATAAATGTGTGGTATTCTTTTAAATGCTCTACAGAAAAAGCATTATTATCAGTTATTTTTCACATTAGAAAGAAAGCTTAACAAAAATAAAACTTAAAAAATCTAAAGTCTAACTTTTATTAAAATAATTATTTTAATATTGAACTATAAAAATATTTTGCTACAGAAGTAATTTGCAAGAAATAGGATACAGGCCATCCCCAGGATACAAATACCTGGATTGTAAAACAGAATAAAGTGCTATATTTACTAAGAAAGTAAAGAGCAGGTAGACAATACAAGGTAGATTGTGAGGTCAAGAGCCCATTTTATTGAATATTCAATAGTCTCAAAATGGAACAACATCCTTGAGCATGACTGTAAATCCTTTCAGGTTTTTATACCTTCATCTACTTGGAGGGGGGAGTATTTCTGGGGTGGGTGGGGTCTTTGATTACGTAGGCAGTGTTACAGAGCAAGAAAAGTGTGGGCAAATTCTATGGATGGGAAGCTGGATTCCACGTTCAACATATCACCACTTCATACTTAATAAAACTATAAAGATGTAGATTATATTCAGCATTTCATACTATACCCCAAAGTTACCTGCAATGTGCAATTTTCTTTCCTTTTAAGGAATTCTACAAATCTTTCAACCACTCCATGTGTGTTGATGACTTCATCAATAGGAGGATTCGGCTCTATTTTTTTTTAAAAAAAGAGATATTACATTCAGGTTTCTTGCTGGATTGTATTTGTCTTTTGATTAAATTTTAACACTATGTGGTTGACATGCAAAAACAATTCACACATTTGTATAGTAAATGCTCCTTCAATGATAACAGGATTAAGTAATCTAGCTTTATTTCTTTTTAACCACACTGAATTTCTAACCTGAGCCAGGCTGCATTACTTAAACACATACATTGGAGATTGATATTTCACATCAGATCATGAAGTGATTGCATTCTAAATTATCTGAAAAGCGTTGTTTAATATAGCTGTTAGGGAGGGTTTAAACTAAGTTGGCAGGGAGAAGGAAACCAGGGTGTTAGGGTCGAGAAAGAGAAAAATAGAAATAAGTCAAAGATACTGTGCACCAAAGATGGCAAGAAGGACAGGCAGGTGAACATAAACA
The DNA here is from genome assembly GCF_030144855.1 of Hypanus sabinus. Taxonomy (NCBI): domain Eukaryota; kingdom Metazoa; phylum Chordata; class Chondrichthyes; order Myliobatiformes; family Dasyatidae; genus Hypanus; species Hypanus sabinus. The sequence continues at coordinate 151,666,748 of NC_082709.1, read as the reverse complement.
GGATAATTTGCTGTGCAATAGAAATATAACAAAATCTGTAACAGATACTGATCTAAATGTACTGTACTTAAATGCACATAGCATTAGAAATAAAGTGAATGACCTTGTCGTACAGCTACCGGTTAAAACATATGACATTGTGACCATCACCGAGTCATGGATAAATGATGGATGTAATTGGGAGCTGAATGTCCAAGGATACACAATGTATAGGAAAGATAGGAAGGTAGGTAAAGGGGGTGGCATGGCCCTGATGGTAAGCAACGATATCAAATCACTAGAAAGAATGGACATAGGATCAGAAGAGGTAGGATCTTTATGGGTTGAGTTAAGAAATGACAAGGGTAAAAGGACACTAATAGCAGTTATATACAAGCCTCCAAACAGCAGCCAGGATGTGGACTACAAGTTACAGCTGGAAATAGAAAAAGCTTGTCAAAACAAAAATGTCAAGATAATTATGGGGGATTTTAATATGAAAGTGGGTTGGGAAAGTCAGGAAGGTACTGGATCTCAGGACAGGGAGTTTACAGAATGCCTAAGGGATGGTTTTTTGGAGCAGCTTGTCCATAAGTCCCCAGGGGATCGGCTGTTTTGGATTGGGTGCTGTGTAATGAACCTGAGGCAATTAGGGAGCTAGAGGTAATGGAAACCCTTGGAAGTAGTGATCATAATATGATTGAGTTCAGTTTCAAATTTGAAAAGGAGAAGCTGGTATCAGGTGTACCGATGTTTCAGTGGAACAAAGGAAATTACAGTGGTATGAGTGAGGAACTGGCTCAAATTGATTGGAAAAGTAAGCTAGATGGAGGAACCGTAGAGCAGAATTGAATGAAAATCCTACAAGAAATAAGGAAAGTGCAGCAAAAATATATTCCAAGAAAAAAGAAAATCATGAATGGAAAAACAGCACAAATGTGGCTAACAAGAGAGGTTAAGGCTAAAATAAAAGCAAAAGAGACAGCGTAGAAGCAAAAATTAGTGGGAAAACTGAGGACTGGATGACTTTTAAAAACTAAGGAAACTAAGAAAGTCATTAGGAAAGAAAAGATAAATTATGAAAGGAAGTTGACAATTAACATAAAAAAGGATATTGAGTTTTTTTTAAATATATAAAAAGTGAAAGAGTGACATGGGTAGATATAGGACCGATTGAAAATGATGCTGGAGAAATTATAATGGGTAACAAAGAGATGGCAGAGGAACTAAATGAGTATTTTGCATCAGTCTTCACAGCAGAAGACATTAACAACATACCTGATAGCCAGAGGTCTCAGGGAATGGAATTAGGTACAGTCAAAATTACTAGAGAGAAAGTGCTTGCGAAGCTAAATGGACTAAGGATAGATAAGTCTCCCGGACTGTATGAGCTACACCCATGGGTTCTGAAGGAGGTGGCTTTGGAGATTGTGGAGGCATTGGAAATGATCTTCCAGGAATCAACAGACTCTGGCATGGTTCCGGAGGACTGGAAGGTTGCAAATGTAGTTACACTGTTTAAGAAAGGAGGGAGGCAGCAAAAAGAAAATTACAGACCTATTAGTCTTGACATCGGTAGTTGGAAAGTTATTGGAGTCAATCAAGGACGAGGTTATGAAATACCTCAAGGTGCATGACAAGATAGGCCCAAGCTAGCATGGTTTCATGAAGGGAAGATCCTGCCTCACCAACCTATTGGAATTTTTTGAGGTAATCTCAAATAAGATTGACAAGGGAGAGGCTGTGGATGTTGTGTATTTGGATTTTCAAAAGGCATAAGAGGCTGCTTAATAAGATGAGAGCCCATGGAATTACAGGAAAGATATTGGAATTGGTGGAGCATTGGCTGATAGGCAGAAAGCAAAGGGTGGGAATAAAGAGATCCTATTCTGGTTGGTTGCCAGTTACTAGTGGCATTCCACAGGGATCGGTGTTGGGGACTGCTTCTTTTTACACTGTATATCGATGATTTAGATTATGGATTAAATGGTTTTGTGGCTAAGTTTGCAGATGACACCAAGATAGGTGGAAGAGCAGGAAGTGTTGAAGAAATGGAAAGGTTGCAGAGAGACTTGTTCAGTTTAGGAGAGTGGGCAAAGAAATGGCAGATGAGATACAATGCTGAGAAATATACGTTTGTGCATTTTGGAAGAAGAAATAATCAGGCAGATTATTATTTAGATGGGGAAAAAATTCAAAAATCAGAAGTGCAAAGGGACTTGGGGGTCCTCGTGCAGGAAACCCTAAAGTTTAACCACAAGGTTGGATTGGCAGTAAGGAAAGCGAATGCTATGTTGGCATTCATTTCAAGAGGAATAGTGTATAAGAGTAAGGAGGTGTTGATGAGGCTCTATGGGGCACTGGTGAGACCTCATTTGGAATACTGTGTGTAGTTTTGGGCCCCCTATCTTAGAAGAGATGTCCTGATGTTGGACAGAGTTCAGAGAAGAGTTACGAGGATGATTCCTGGAATGCTGGGGCTAACGTATGAGGAGCGCTTGTCGGCTCTTGGACTGTATTCATTAGAGTATAGAAGAATGAGAGGGGATCTCATAGAAACATTTTGAATGTTGAAAGGGTTGAACAGAGTAGATGTGGAAAGGCTGTTTCCCTTAGTGGGTGAGTCCAGGACAAGAGGCCACAGTCTTAGAATTAGAGGGTACCCATTTAAAACAAGATGAGGAGAAATTTTTTTAGCCAGAGAGTTGTGGATTTATGGAATTCGTTGCCACATACAGCTGCGAAAGCCCGATAACTGAGGGTGTTTAAGGAGGTGATTGATAGGTATCTAATTCATCAGGGTATCAGGGGATATGGGGAAAAACAGAAATTGGAACTAGATGAGAGAATAGTTTAGCTCATGGTGGAGTGGCAGAGCAGACTCCACGGGCCAAATGTTCTTTTGTCTTCTGATCTTGTGAAAAAGAAATATGTCATGTTGTACAAAATACATCTTTACCTTTGGAAAGGAGCTTTCGAAATTTCTGAGTAGCAGCCAGCTGCTGTTCAGAATTATTAGAGAAAATCATCTGCACCATATCAGAGGTGATCACTCCAGTCTGTACATCAACATAGAAAAACAGAAAATTAGAACTGCAACCACAGAACTGAGTTCAAATTACCACATTAACTAAAACGATTCATTATGTTAAGTTTTAAATTATTTAATTTCCAGATAAGGATAGCTCTGGTACTAATTTCAAAGTACATTTATTATCAATGTATACTATATACAATCTTGAGATTAGTCTCCTTACAGGTAGCCACGAAACAAAGAAACCCAATAGAACCTACTAAGACTATCAAACACCCAACATGCACAAATCGTGCAAACAAAAGTATGCAAATAACATTCAGAACTGAAGTTCATGAAAATGAGACCACAGCCATGAAGCCAGTCACAGCCGATCCAGGAGCCCATTCGTTGCAGGCCACAGTCTCAGTTCAGCGCAGAGATGAGTAAACCTCACAGAGCAGGAAGTTTGAACATCAGCACTTCCCTCTCATCCAGCCCCAACATTCTGACCTTTTCAATCTGGGCCGACTCTTAAACTGGCCAAACCTCAGCTTCCTCACTCTCAGACCCAGGCCCTGCTACCTCGACTCAGTCCGTACCTGACCTTTTCCAGCACTACATCAGTCAAACACTGGTTTATCCTCCACACTTGGGTTCTGCCACTTTGAATCACCTCCAAGTGGGCTTCAGCAGTGGCCAAACATTGGCTTGCCCCACTTTCGGGCCTGGGTCCTGCCTCCTTGCTTCGGCTCATACAAGCTGCAACTGTCCTGTACCTTTGAGACTTCAGTTCACATAGCAAAAATGCCAAGTCATACAGATGGTTTAAAAACTCTACTCCAAAAGGGAAGTTACAGGCTATTGATTGCAGTGATCACTTTCAAGAAACAGTGATTAATATAGTTAACAGTTTTATTTGCTACCAACAAGTGTTGTTGCTGTGCTTCACCAGCACCATTGATATTATGTCCTTATTATCCACCATCAACGCGAGCGTGAACCTCTTGTTTGAATAAATGAAAAATTCAGAAACATCTAATACATCCTAAAAAAAAATATGCCCTGTAATGTTGTGTTAACATGTAAATATATTTAAATATCAAAAAAATTATATTAAGTAGCAAACTACTACCACTAAATGTATCAACACTTATAAATGGTGACTGGTTTTTAAATCAAAAGATGCAAGGACCATTAGGATTGCATACAGCTGCTTTGGATTTGAAAACTGATTGTTCTATTTATAGTGTCTGCTTTCTCAGTGTATATGTGCGTAAAATATATTTGTTCAAAAATATAACGGTGGGTCATAGGGTCCATTTCATGGGTAAATTTATGCATATTACACAGATTCAGTGTACTGGAAATTCTTAATTTGTTTATACTTGATATCTCCATTTCAAACTTTTCTATAAATCTGTTTTAAGTTCTCAAACTTCTATCATTTCAGATGGTTTGTTTGCTATATTAATACAAAGGATTGTTAATATCCCAAGAGAATAGAGATTTATATTTTACTCAACAAATATTATCAGAATAATCTACACCTTTTCCCTAATGACCCAAGGAATTTGCCGATATTTTATGTTCACATCTTGAGAAGAACCTGAACTAGGAATCCTTTGGCTCAAAGACAACAGCATAACTACCTGAATTAATCAGAGGTTTCAGCATCCTGAATTTATTAGTATTTTTGCATTAGTAGAGCAAAAGATGCACAATTAACAGGAGCTTTTAAAGGACAGCTTCCTTCAGTATTAAATAAACCAGTATATAGCTATGTAACAAATGGAGAACAATCTTTGACATCCACATTTAAAAACAGTCACTTTGACCAATGAGGCTATTGCCCCATATGCTTATATTTAGAGTATCTCACAAGATGCTATTGGTTGGAAATCAATATGTATTAAGTAAATACCAAGGAAATAAGGATCAATAAACAAATTATATTTGTTTCTCGTATAGAAGTTTCAAAGATTAACAGTAAAACAAATTATTCAACTATCAAAATATATATACAGCTTGATAGGAATTTAAGGAAATTTCATTTTCCTTCAAATGTTTAAGCAAACTTTTATTGCCCTTCAAATTATGGCTCTCATAGCATTTATAGTCTAAATATATTTTTGGTCAAACTTAGTGAACCCAATGGCTTACAAACCAGTCTTCAAGGATATCTCAGTTTTCCACAGATGTTCTCTAAAGACATTATTGGACAAGGATGAAGCCGTGTCAAACCAGCCAAAGCATGGTACTGTGGTAGATGCAACATTGCTTACCAAAGCCATATCCATATTTATTTGTGATTCATGGAATCCACTGTCACTCATTACCTCTTCCTCTTCATCATCTTGTTCTGTATGTGTGACATTTCTACGTTTGAACAACTAAAAGAAAGCAAATAAAGTACATAATATAGAATAGAAAGACAAGACTTGAAATACTCAGCAAGTCAGGCTTTTAGATTAATCTAACAATTGGGTAGAGACAAGCAAATAAGTTCATTTTCTTGTCGAGCAAGTCAAAATAGCATCCGCTGTTTTTGTGTGTGTGAAAAAATGTGCTGTGCTGTCTTTATATTGCAATCAGTTCAATGTGTAGGACAAAAACCAATAAGGAATAACTGTAGATTGCAATTATTTTAAGATATGAGCAATATCACTTTAGGAAAACTATGCATGATGAATAAGCTCTTCTTGGGCTTCAAACAAGGCACAGGTTTCAATAAGAAACTCTGCCATCATCTTCAGGGATAATGCACATCTAGTTAGATGATATTTATACCCATGGATTCTGTTACTCCTAATTGGTTTGTCCTCATCCAATCAGGTTTCTGCTCTGCTACTTCGTTCACAATCAAATTCCAGTTCTTACTTTGGTCTTAGTTAAAATCTTTTCCTCTAGTTTTATTTTAAAAATATACATGGTTTATTTACAATGCATGATCTACAATGATTTGGAAGTTATCCAAAAGGGTTTTTATTTTTGCAAAAAATTCAAGGTAACCAGATTTAAGTTCAAGTTCAGAGAGTTGTGTATATTAACACATGAAAGAGACTGGGACAATGTCTGAGAAAAGGAAATTACATTATAATGTGGTCAATCAATTTTGGAATATTGCATTCAGTTTTGGTCACCCTACTATGGAAAAGATACTATTAAACTGGAAAGAGTGCAGAGGACATTTTGCTGTAATTTAAGGGACTGAGGAGGCTGGCACTTTATTCATTGGAGTGCAGAATGAGGGTGATCTTATAGAAGTATAAATATCACAAGATGTGTCAACAGGGTGAAGGAACTACTTCCATGGATGGGGGATCAAAAACTAGAGTACTTAGGTTTAGGGTGAGAGGGGAGAGATTTAATAGGAACCTGAGATGCAACATTTCCTCCTACAGGAAAATCAGAAAATGGAATAAGCTGCCAAAGGAACTGGGTAAAGCACATATATTTAAAAGGGACTTGACAACTTACATACATAGGAAAGGTTTTGAGGGAATATGGGCGAAATGCAGTCAAATAACCAGTTGGGCTAAAAGGTCTGTTTCTGTGCTGTATGGCTTTCTGACTCTTATCGTGACCTTTAAAATGGGAAACTAAGTGAAAAGGAAATAATGGCATAGGATCAAGTGAAAAGAAGGTGGTACCATGGATGAGACCATCTCATCACAAAACATGAGCGGGCATGGAAAACCAAGGGCAGACATGTGTCATTCCGCATTTCTTATCAATTTTCAACAAGATGCCACATACCTTAATATAGCTACAACAGTGACAAGAGCCCTGTGTGATACAGTAAATTAAAAAAAAATCACCAAATTAATGGATTGTGCCAAAATCAATTCAAAAGATATACACATTTCATTTTACTTGCCTTTCTGGAGAATTTAAATTTATCAGATTTTGTTTTGTGGCAGTGGTACAGTGAAATACATAAAAAAGTACCATTAGTCCAATACGAACTATAAAAAAAAATCAGTAGTCCACAATGAGAGCAAAAGAGGTTATGTTCATGGATCATTCAGAAATCTGATGGTGGAGGGTAAGAAGCTGTTCTTAAAACACTGAGTACGTGTCTTCAGGCTTCTGTACCTCCTCTCTGATGGTAGTAATGGGGAGAGAGCATGTCCTATGTGGTAGGGGTGCTTCATGAGAGATGCCACTTTTTTTGAGGCATTACCAGATGCCATGGCATGAAAGCGGTATTTATACCTGTTCTTCACGTTTCTGTTTCCTTAGCTGCAGCCCTTCTTCCTCCCTTCGTCTTCTCATCTCATCAGGATTGAGAGAGTTATTTTTGTAGCTTTTCAGTCGAAAATTTTCTTTTCCTGTGCTTAACATGGCCTCAGGCAAGCTGAAAAGACAAATGCAGAAAAATTAACTTAAATTCTAACTAATTTCATGGCTGGACTCCTTGCTGCTCAAAACGGAGAGCCCAATGCAAGCCTTTTACTCACTGGAGGAAATAATGCTTGACAGCTACAAATTATAAAATATTTTAAAAACAAATTTTAAAAATGCAAATTAAGAAAAATCCAAAATTGTAAATTCTTAAAGTAACTGAACTCTGCAAGCATTATCAAGTATAGATGTATTAATCTAAACTATACTGGTAAAGATTGCTATTTGCACACAAACAGTGCACAAAATGACTGCCTGGTTTGCTGATTATAACAACATAATTAAATGTACAAGTCAATAATATCAAGGCTGCTCGTTTATCTTAAGCCTTATGGATTTGAAGTTAAAATTGTGTTTATTGTCATGTGTGTATCTGTATGTATATGATCAAAGTGGCCATAGTACTGCTAAATTGCAGTAATTAGGTTTTGCCAGTTGGTTCAAGAAACAAATGGTTGAAGGAAAGTAGCTGTTTTTAAACCTGGTAGTGTAAATGTGAAAAGATGGCGTAGCCAGGATGGTAGTGATCTTTGTTGATAGTTGTTGCCATCTTGAGACAGCTATTCCTGCAGATAGTACCAAAGGGGAGAGATGTCCAAAGCCTACTACTTACTCTTTACAGCTTCTTACATTCCTGTCCATTAGAATTAGCATTCAAGACCACAATGCAACCATTCAGGATATTTACAAGGTTATTAGAGGATTTGATGATGACCCAAATGTTCCTAAACCCTTTTAGGTAAAGATGTTGATGCACTTGCCTTAAGACTGCATCTATGTGCTGGGCCCAGGCCCCAAATCATCTGAATTCACATCCGGATTTTCTGCCCAGGCCAAAACATTTATTTGCATTGACAAAGACACAAATAAGTATTTGCACTGTCTTGATTTTCATTTTCAGAACATGTAAAATAAAATTTACAATTGACCAAACATATTTAATTTTCTAGGGAATTTTAAGCACAGTCACATACCAAACCTCTTCAAACTCCTAACAATGTAGATCCAATGATGTGCCTTCTTCATGACAGCATCAATGTTGGGTCAGGATATATCATCTGAAATGCTCACACTCAGGAATTAAAGTTACTTAGCCTTGCACTGCTGACCCCTCAATAATGACTGGTGCATACATCCCAACTTCCCATCATAAAGTCCACACTCTTTTGAAATTTGAGAAGGAGAAACTAAATTCAAATACGTCAGAAATTTCAGAGGAATAAAGGAAATTACAATGGTATGAGAGGGAAACTGGCCAAGGTTGACAAGAAAGGAACACTAGCAGGAAGGACAACAGAGCAGCAATGTCTGGAGATTCTGCGAAAAATGAGGGAAGTGCCCAAATAAGAAGAAATTTTCGAATGGAAGGACAACACTACCGTGGCTGACAAAGTAAAAGCAAAAGAGAGGGCATCCAAGGAAGCCAAAGCTAGTGGGAAGAAAGGATTGAGAAGTTTTTAAAAACTTGCAGAAGGAAACTCAAAAGGACATTAGGAAGGAAAAAATGAATTATGAATGAAAGCTGGTGACTAATATCAAAGAAGATAATAAAAGCTTTTAAGTACTGTACATAAAGGGTAAAAGAGAGTTGAGGGTAGATATAGGACCAATAGAAAATGACGCTGGAGATATTGTAACGAGAGACGCAGAGATGGCAATGGAACTGAATGCATATTTTGCATCAGTCTTCACAGTGGAAGACATCTGTAGTATACCGGACATTCAAGAGTATCAGGGAAGTGAAGTACATGCAGTGAAATATACAACTGAGAAGGTGCTCAGGAAGCTTAATGGTCTAAGGGTGGATAAATCTCCTTGACCTAATGGAATGCACCCTTGGGTTCTGAAGGAAGCAGCTGGAAAGATTGCAGAGGCATTAACAATCAATAGATTCTGGCATTGTACCAGATGACTGAAAAATTGCAAATGCTTCTCCACTATATGGGCAAAGAAGTGGCAAATGAAATACAATGTTGGAAAGTGAATGGTCATGCACTCTGGTGGAAGAAATTAATGGGCAAACTATTATTTAGATGGGGAATGAATTCAAAATGCAGAGATGCAAAGGGATCTGGGAGTCCATATGCAGGATACCCTACAGGTTAACTTCCAGGTTGAATCAATGGTGAAGGTGGCAAATGCAATGTTGGCATTCATTTCTAGAGGTATAGAATATAAGAGCAGGGATGAGATGTTGAGGCTTTATAAGGCACTCGTGAAACCACACGGAGTATTAAGTGCAATTTTGGGCTCCTTATTTTAGAAAGGATATACTGACATTGGAGAGGCTTCACAGAAGATTCACAAGAATGATTCTAGGAATGAAATGGTTACCATATGAGGAATGTCTGGCAACTCTTGGGTTGTATTCTGTGGAGTCAGGAGAATGAGGGGAGATCTCATAGAAACATTCCAAATGTAAGAAGGCCTGAACAGATTAGATATGGCAAAGTTATTTCCCATGGTAGGGGAGTCTAAGACAAGAGGGCACGACTTCCGGATTGAACAGAAATGTGGAGAAATTACTTTAGTCAGAGGGTGGTAAATCTGTGAAATGTGTTGTCATGAGCAGCTGTGGAGGCTAAGTCATTGGGTGCATTTAAAGCAGAGATAGATAAGTTCTTGATCAGCCAGGGCATCAAAGGGTATGGGGAGAAGGCAGGGGAGTGGGGATGACCAGAAGAATTGAATCAGTCCATGACTGAAAAGCAGAGCAGACTCAATGGGCCGAATGGCCTATTTCTGCTCCTGTATCTTATGGTCTTGGTTTAGCAGTTTGGTGATTAATACTGAGTGGATGATGGTGTTCTACGCTAAGCTCTAAAACAAGAAACAGCAAATATTTTGCTGTTGTATAGGTGTTCCAAAGTAGAGTGGTGAGCCAGTGAGATTATGTCTGCAGAAAACTTGTTCTGACAGTAGGTGAATTGCAACAGATCCAGTCTTCACTTAGGTAAGAGTTAATTCTAACCATGACCAAGCTCTTGAAACACTTCATTACAGAAATGTAAGAAGTGCTACCAGTCAATAGTCATTCAGGCTGCTTACCCTACTTCTCGTGGGCATCGGTATGATTGTTACCTTTTTGAAGCAGGTAGGAATCTCAGACTACAGCAGCGAGAGGTTGAAGATGACCTCAAACACTTCAGCCAGCTGGGTTGGAACATTTGCAGTGCCTGGCCAGATACACCTTTGAGGCCTGTCGCACTGCAAGGGTTCACCCTCTTGATTCAGATGGCGCTAGCACTCCCCAGTCAACATTTTCCAAATAGAAAACGAAAATATCTTCTTTTTACACCTAATTTTCACTTTAAATGTGTTTCTGGGACTGTTAGAGGCTATACTTGTTTGAGTGATCCAGTGCTTTGCTGTCTCTGTTAGTTTTTTGTGCAGGGGAAGGGTCAATGGTCCTGCTGTTTTGTGCGGGGGGGCTGGGGGGATGATCAGGATGCAGTTCTTCTTTGTACCGGCGGTGGGGGTGGGGGTTGAGTTTGATGTTTCTCTCTGAACGACTTTCATATTCTTTGTTTTGTCGCTATCTGGAGAATACAAATGAGCCTTTGAACATTGGCCTGAGACAGATCACAGGGTCACCAGATGCTGTCTGTAGCTTTGTACAGGTGTAGTGTTAGTCTAGTTTTTAAACGTGTGCATAAAAGAAATTGAGATCACTGGGGAGTGGCTCTCAATTTCAGGTTCACGCCATCATAATTCCTTCATCTAAGCTGAAGATAATGGTTTTTTTCCTGTGGTATTTACCTTTAAATTAGGTCTAAATTTCTACCATATTATGTCATTATTGCCTGGAGGAATTTTTAATCACAGGATTTCTTATTAATCAAATCTGAAATCATTCTTTGCTGGGAAGATTCCATTCCAAGAACTATCCTTGCTGCATTCTACAAATTCTTCTTCAACAATAGTTTGGATTGGTTTAGTTTAGTTTGGTTAGTTCAGTTAGGTTTGTCAAATCTTTTAGAGGTATATACCCACTCCCACCAGACTTCTTTGCTCTGCTGTGATTTTAACCCAAATTGATTCTAATTTACCACCTACTATCTCTATGTGATGACTCAGCACCTTTCCAATACCTTCTCCATCTTCATTTTTGGAACTTTGTATAACATTGGATTCCCAGTCTTGTATAACATTGGATTCCAGGAATCCAATCCTGGCCAGCCTGCAACAACATCATACAATAAAATTCACATCTAGCAGTTTAACAAAGAAGCTAAAATTGAATGTATTGGAATTATAGTTAAATAAAAGGCGGCATATGGACACATGAGAAAGGAACTGGCAAAAGTTGATTGGTAGGGATCCCTAGTAGGGATGACGGTAAGACAGTAATGGCAAGAGTTTCTAGGAGCAATTTGGAAGATGTAGAACCATTTCACCCCCAAGAAGTAAGATTCCAAAAGCAGGAAGAGGCAATTGTGGCTAACAAGGTCAAAGTCAGTATAAAAGCTAAAAAGGCATACAATATTGCAAAAAATTAGCAGGAAGCTGAAGGCTTGGGAAGCTTTTTAAAACCAACAGAAGGCAACTAGAAAAGGCAATAAGGGGAGAAAAGATAAAATATACATGTAGCCAATAAAGTGAAAGACGATAGCAAAAAGTTTTTCTCAGGTACATAAAGTGTAGAAAAGCCAAGAGTGGACATTGAACTGCTGGAGAATAATGCTGTAATATTAGTAAAGGGGAAGGTGAACTCATAAAATTAATCCTCAATGTGGAAGACATCAGTAACACTCCAGTAAGTCAAGGGAGTCGGGTGCAGATATTGTGCAGAAATGAGTGTAGTCAGTGTTACTCAGGAGAGGTGCATGGGAAGCTGAAAGATATGGAAGTGGATAAGTCACCTGGACCAAATGAATTAACACTCCAAGGTTAGGCATTAATAGTGACCTTTCAGGAATTACTAGACAGGGATAGTTCCAGAGGACTGGGAAATTGCTCATGTCAGTCCTCTGAGGTAAAGAACAAAAGCAGGAAATTATAGGTCAGTTAGAATGATTTCAGTGTTAGCGATCATTCTGAAGTTGCTTATGTTAACTAAAATGAGAACCAGTCTTCAGGAAATAAAACCTATGCACAGGTCAAGACAGATATTTCATTGATTAACCTTCTGGTTAATTGTCTATTGAAGGAGACATCATTCAACCCTAATAAAATGGATATATCTTGGGTATTTTCAGTTTGTATTCACAGGCTTTTGAAACAGACACCAGTATTGAATATTCAAATTGGTTCTACTAGCTGGGACATACTACCATTATATAGATATAATTTTGTAAATTTACCTATGTTCAAAATGTTAAAGTAGGTGATTATAGCAATTGAAACTGTAGTTAGTTGAAATATAAAACAACGTCAGGACAGTGAGATTCTTTTGGATTCCTTTGACCCTCTCCTGAAAGTTTGCTATGTGAATAAAGACTTTTATATCCCCAGTTACAGCTTCCGTGTGGCTCAGTTTAAGTCAGTCACATCAGTAAGAGTTGAGTCCATTATTAAAGATGAGGCTTCTTTTTAGGAAATGATAAAATAGGCTGAAGTCAGCATTGTTTCCTTAAGGGGCAATCTGCCTGACAAATCTATTGGAATTCTTCGAGGAAGTAACAAGGATAGACGAAGCAGTCAGTGGATATTGTTTACTTCAATTTTCAAAAGGCCTTTCACAAGATGCCACTTGTGAAGCTGAACAAGATGGTAACTATTAGTATTGGAGAAAAGGTACCAGCAAAGATAGAAGATTGGTTGACTGGCAGAGAGCAAAGAGTGGGTATAAAAACTGCCTTTTTGGGTGGCTACTGATGACTAGTGGGTACCCAGAGGCCATAAGACCAGGGAATATAGGAGCAGAATTGGGCCATTTGGCCCATCAACTCCTCCGCCATTTCATTGCGGCTGGTCTAATTTTCCTCAGCTCCAATGTCATGACTTCTCCTGCACAAATTTGTTACCACAAATGGTAACAAATTCCACAGACTCACCACTCTTTGGTAAAGAAATTCCTCCTTTTCTCCATTCTAAAATGATGCCCCTCAATTCTGATTATGTATCCTCTGATCTTAGACTCCTCCACTATAAGAAACATCCCCTCCACATCCACTATAGAGGACTTTCAACAGTCAATAGATTTCAATAAGTTTACAGTCATTCTTCTGAATTCCAGTGAGTTAAAGGCCCAGAACCATCAAATGCTCTTCATTTGACAAACCTTTCAAACCAGAATAATTTTTGTGAATCCCTGGAACTCTCTCCAATGTCAGCACATCCTTTCTTAGATAAGGAGCCCAAAACTGCTCACAAAATTCCAAGTGAAGCTTCATTGCTACTTTATAAAGCATCAGCATTAAATCCTTATTTTTATATTCTAGTCCTCTCAAAATGAATGCTAACATTGCATTTGCCTTCCTCACTACCAACTCAACCTGCAAATTAACCTTTAGGGAATCCTGCATGAGGATCCCCAAGTCCTTTTGCATCTCAGTTTTTTATATTTTCTCTCCATTTAGAAAATAGTCAACCCTTTCTTATTTCTTCTACCAAAGTGCATGACCATAAACTTCCTTGCTTGGTATGTCATCTACCACTACTATGGCCCTTCTCCTAATCCAAGTCCTTCTGTAGCTTCTCTACTTCCTCAAAATTACCTGCCCCTCCCCCATTGTCATATCACCCATAATCTTTGCCACAAAGCCATCAATTCTGTGATCCAAGTCACTGATGTATAACGTAAAAAGAAGTGGTTCTAACAGACCCTGTGGAAGACCACTAGTCACCGGCAGCCATCAGAAAAGGCTCCCTTTATTCCTACTCTTTGTCCCCTGCCAATCAGCCACTGTTTTATCCATGTTAGCGTCTCTCCTGTAATACCATGGGCTTTTAACTTGTTAAGCAACCTCATGTGGGACATTGTTCAAGGCATTCTGAAAATCCAAGAAAACAACATCCACCAATTCTTCTTTGACTATCCTGTCTGTAATTTCTTCAAAGAATTCCAACAGATTTGCCAGGTAAGAGCTTCCCTTAAGGAAACCATGCTGCTTCCAAGTACTCCAAAACCGCATCCTTAATTTACTCCAACATCTTCCCAACCAGTGATGTCAGACTAACTGGCCTGTAATTTCCTTTCTTCTGCCTCTCTCCCTTCTTCAAGATTGGAGTGACATTTACAATTTTCCATTCTGCCAGAACCATACCAGAATCAACTGATTCTTGAAAGATCATTAATAATTCCTCCACAATCTCTTGAGCCACCTCTTTCGAAATCCCTAGGGTGTACACCATCCTGTCCAGGTGACTTATCTAACTTCAGGTCTTTGAGCTTCCTAAGAACCCTCTCCCTAGTAATGGCAACTTCACATACTTCTGTCCCCTGACACTACTGAGTTTGTCCTCCAGTATCATTTTACAGTGATCCAATATCTACTCTTGCCTCTCTTTTACACTTTATGTATTTGAAGAAACTTTTTGTATCCTCTATTATTGGCTAGCTTACCTTTGTATTCCATCTTGAATTTTTTAAGTTGCCTTCTTTTCTGTTGGCTTTTGAAAACGTCCCACTCATCTAACTTTCCATTAATTTTTATTATATGTCCTCTCTGACTTCTATGTTGGCTTTGACTTCTCTTGATGGCCACGGTTGTGTCATCTGGCCTATAGAATACTACTTCTTTTGGATGTATATATCTTGCACCTTCTGAATTGCTTCCAGAAACTCTGACTTTTCCTGCTCTGCCATCATTCCTGCGAGTGTTTTTTCCAATCAATTTTGGCCAGCTCCTCTCTCATGCCTCTGTAATGCCCTTTACTCCATGCTAATACAGAGGTCAGTGATGGGGACGCTACTTTCATGTTATATATTAATGATCTAGTTGATGGAATTGATGGCTTTGTGGTTGGTACAAAGATAAGTGAAGGGGGCAGGTAGTGTTGAGGAAGCAGAGAGTCTGCAGGACTTGGACAGTTTGGGAGAATGGGTAAAAAAGTGGCAGACAGAAAACAGCATGGTGAAGTGTATATTTTCTAAATGGGTTGGGAATTCAGAAACTGGAGGTCCTAAGGGACTTGAATCTTCTAGCCCAGCATTCCATAAATGTCACCTTGCAGGTGAGTCAGTCATAAGGAATGTAAATGCAATACTAACATTCATTTCAAGAGGACTAGAATATAAAAGCAAGAATGTAATGCTGAGTTTAATAAGGCATCAGATTGCACTTGGAATGCTGTGAGCAGTTCTGGGATGGATATGCTGGATTTGAAGAGGGTCTAAGGGAAGCCTGCAAAAAAAAAATCCCAGGGTCAAAGGGTTAACGTATGAGGAGCATTTCATAGCTCTTGACCTGGTTAGGAGGATGGGGCGAACTCTAACTGAAACCTGCCAAATGGAGTGACCATGGAGATAATGTTCCCAGTAGTGGGAGAATCTAGGACCAGAGGGCATAGACACAAATTAGAAGGACATCCCTTTAGGACTGATAATGAATTCCTTTAGTCAGAGGATGATGAATTTGTGGAATTCATTGCCATAGACGGTTGTGGAGGCCAAGCCATTGAGTTCACTTAGTAGAGGTTGATATTTTCTTATTAGTAAAGGTGTCAAAGGCCACAGGGAGAAGGCAGAAGAATGTGGTTGAGGGAATAATAAATCAGGCATGATTGAATAGCAGAGCAGACTTAATGGGCTGAATGGCCTAACTGCTCTCAAGTCTTAGCTGCTGCAAGTAAGTTTTTCATTGCACTTGTGCATATATGTACTTGTGTACTGACAATGAACTGAATAAAACTGAACCTATTCAGACAATGACCATGGAACTCAGACTCTCTTACACTGACATTGCCAGTCTAAATGAGACAGAATGGGCAGATGATTTCCAGTTCTAAGAAATTTGTTTGGAAGTGCAAACAAAAGGAACACTATTTCTGACAGCAAAACACACTCCCTAATTACAGTCAAGTTAGTCTGGTGTCTCAGTGAATCTCCCTATGGCATATATGTCAAACTCAAGGCCCACGGGCCAAATCCGGCCTGCGGTGGAGTTATCTTTGGCCCGCGAGATAATATCTAATTACTATTAAAGCTGGCCCCAGTAATCGAAGCGCCTATGGCATATGATATGGCTAATGCTGAGTTTATTCAGGTACCAGGTTTTCAGGGTTTTTAGTGTTTATTCGGTTTCCCTGGTTTATTTCCTGAATATCATTAATGAATAAATTTTTTTTCTATTAGAGCTGGCCCGCCGGTATATTGCATGCACCACTAATACTACAAATCCCACAATGCACTGCCAGTGCATTGCTCACGCTTGCCTTACTCTCTCATCAGCATCCTTATGGCGCTAGTCACGTGTGGTCAACTTTCAGCTATCCCTCACCCCAAAAATGGCTGAACGAAAGGTGGACTTTGAAAACAGGGGTTTTCAAGGCAGGTGGGAGGCAGAGTATATGTTCACAGATATAAAGGGCAAACCTGTTTGTCTTGTGTGCGGAGACAGTGTGGCTGTAATTAAAGAATATAACGTAAGATGACACTATGAAACGAAACACCACGACAAATACAAGCATCTGGACAAGAAACAGAAGCCCGCGATGTGCGGTCAAAAGAGTGGATTGGTGGGCAGGATCCGGGAGAAGATGCGGGAGGAAAACGGCGCAGGTGAGCTGACAGCTTATCACTGCATCATACACCAGGAATCGTTGTGTGGCAAAGCCTTGAAAATGGAACATATAATGAGCACCATAACACGAGCAGTTAACTTCATAAGAGCCAAAGGTTTAAATCACCGCGAGTTCAAGTCGTTTCTGGAGGAGTTGGGTTCAGGAATATAATGATTTGCCCTATCACACAGAGGTGCGATGGGTAAGCCAAGGAAAAGTGCTGAAAAGATGTTTCGAGTTGTGTGAGGAGATCTGTCAGTTCATGGAAAGCAAAGGGAAAAACACAACAGAGCTCCGGGATAAAAAGTTGCTTTGTGAAATGGCGTTTCTGTGTGACATCACAAGCCATCTCAATGCGCTCAACCTGCAGCTTCAGGGGCGGGGTCGTGTGATCACAGACATGTACGCTGCAGTGAGGGCTTTTAAAACCAAGCTGCGCCTGTGGGAGAAGCAGATGCAGCAAGAAAACTTGAGCCATTTTCCGTGTTGCCAAACTATGAAAGAGCAGGTTTCTACCGCAGTGTTCCCATGTGCAAAGTTTGCTGAAAAACGTAGCATACTTGGTGCCGACTTCACACGGTGATTTGCCGACTTTGAAGCCCAAAAAAAGCAGGTTTGAACTGCTCAGTAATCCATTTGCAGCTGACGTGGAAAGCGCACCAACCAACATACAAATGGAGCTGATTGAACTCCAATGTAGTGACACACTCAAGGCAAAGTATGACTCGGTGGGCGCTGCAGTTTCTACGTTTCATTCCCCACACAATGCCCCAGCTGCGTACCCAAGCTGCTCAAATGCTCTCTATGTTTGGCAGCACATATCTGTGTGAACAACTGTTCTCTTTGATGAAGATAAACAAAACATCACACAGGAGTCTTCTTTCTGATGAACACCTTCACTCAATTCTGAGGATTTCCTCAGCTCAGAGCCTGATTCCAAACATTGATGAACTTGCATCCAAGATGAGATGCCAAGTATCTGGCTTAGACAAGTGTGAATCACAGAGTGTTGGCCTGTGGAAAAAAGTTTTCATTAGAAATTACTCCGGAAAAGCTGCAGATAAAGCCATAAGAAATAAATGCAACTGATTTTTTATTTATTTAATGTTCAATGTTGTTTTTGTAGGCAATAACCTAAGCTTTGTTAGTTCCAGGTTAATATGTGTAATAAATTCATTTCAATAAGTTTTGCAATAAACGCTGAACCAGTCTGGCCCTCGACTTGTACCGATTTTTAAATTTTGGCCCACTGTGTATTTGAGTTTGACACCCCTGCCCTATGGAATAAGTGAATACTTCAAGATTCTCTGGCTAATTTTAACATGGAACTCCAGGCACCTGTACACATCCCCAACTGTTAAAATAATGAATGTAACCAAGGAAGACTTCTAGCTTAAACCCTGATCTATGACCAATATGGCAAGGAGAATCTAAGGCTACATCCAGGTAACAGTGGATATTTGCATTCTTTAAATGAATGAATTCTTTAAATTCTATGCGTACATAACTTTCTCAAACATCCACTATAGCTATACTAAAATCTGTTCTCAACTAAAATATATTACAAGCATTTCTATCAGGTTAATACTCCTAATTATTTTCTTTCCATTGATCCAGATCAATGAGGCAATTCCCAACATGTACTAAAAAGAATTGATAAAGTTCAACCAGTCCAGAGATTCACCTTCATAACAGACACTAATTTCTTTCCCACCCTCCCTTTTACTTCCTTTTCTTTTTCATTGCAACCAAATACTTCATTATTCGAGTAACAAAATCCAAGTTCTTCTAGTTAAATTTCAAAGCTCAACCACTAAGTTCACTAAGACCAGTCAATTCTCTGCAGCTCCATAAGAGAGACTAAGCTTTATGAAATCAAGTCATCAGATGCAATGCTCCAAAACTAACAAATATCAACATAAATAAAAGGTTTGCTGAAGCACTGTCTGCACATCCTACTGGGGTATAGGAGGATCAAAAACTACAAGATTTCCCTATTTTAACAACTTAATTTGACAAACTTGGGAGATGGCTTTCCTCTCAACACTTCATGCGTTCCCTTCATATAACTCATGAGATCAACAATTATCGAACAATTTCACGTATTTTACTTCTTAATTAAACCTATTATCTCTTAAAAATCTAAGCATCATGATATTATGACTGGTAATATATTTGCCTACTGTTGCAAATACAGAAATGTGTCATGCTATAATAGGCACAATTACTATTTAAAGATCCAATTTGTTGGAAAAAATATGTGAACCTTTGTTTTCACTAACTGGTGTGAACCCCCCACCCCCCCCCTCCATACAGCAATAACTTCAAACAAACATTTCTGGTCAGTCCTACACATAGGCTTGAGAGAGTTTTAGGTTATTCATTCCTCCTTACAAAATTGCTTTAACTGAGATGTTGGTGGGCTTCCTTGCATGAACTGTTTGCTTCAGGTCCTTCCACAACATTTCCATAGGATTAAGGACAGGACTTTGACTCTGCCATTCCAAAATACAAACTTTCTTCTTTTTAAACCATTCTGTTGTTGATTTACTCTTGTCTTTTGGATCAATGCCTTTTTGCATTATCCAACTATTACTCAGCTTCAGGTGACAGTAAAACATCTTGATACAGAATTAGATTTATTACCACCAGCATGTTTCATGAAATTTTGTTAACTTAGCAATAGCAGTTCAATGCAAAACATAATATAGAAGAAAAATAATAACAGCATATGTATACTGAATAGATTAAAATTTAAGACCCTTTACAGTTTCTTTCAGTCATGTGAGGTAGCCCTCTATATACCAGTGATGCAGCCTGTTTGAATGCTCTGCACAGTACATCTATACAAATTTTTGAATGTTTTTGTTCACATACCAAATCTCTTCAAACTCCCAATGAAGTATAGTCACTGTCTTGCCTTCTATATAGTTGCATTGATATGCTGGGACCAGGTTAGGTCCTCAGAGATCTTGACAGTCAGGAACTTTAAACTGCTCACTCTCTCCACTTCTGATCTCTCTAGGAGGATTGGTATATGTTCCTTCGTCTTGCCCTTCCTGAAGTCCATAATCAGCTCTTTCGTTTTACTGATGTTGAGTGTGATGCTGTTGCTGCAACACCACTCCACTAGTTTGCGTATCTCGTTCATGTACGCCTTCTTGTCTCCATCTGAGATTCTACCAACAATAGCTGTATCATCAATAAATTTACAGATGGTACTTGAGCCATGTCTAGCCACACAGTCATGGGTATAGACAGTAAAGAAGAGGGCTAAGCACACACACACTTGAGATGCCCCAGTGTTGATCGTCAGTGAGGAGGACATGTTATCACCAATCCGCACAGATTGTGGTCTTCCGATTAGGAAGTCAAGGATCCAATTGCAGAGGGAGGTACAGAGGCCCAGGTTCTACAACTTCTCAATCAGGATTGTGGGAATGATGGTATTAAATGCTGACCTATAGTCAATGAACAGCATCTTGACATAGGTGTTTGCGTTGTCTAGGTGGTCTAAAGCCGTGTGGCGAGCCACTGAGATTCTGTCTGCCATCGACCTATTGTGGCGATAGGCAAACTGCAATGGGTCCAGGTCCTTGCTGAGGCAGGAGTTCAGTCTAGTCATGACAAACCTCTCAAAGCATTTCATCACTGTTGATGTGAGTGTTACCAGGCAATAGTCATTAAGGCAGCTTACATTATTTTTCTTAGACACTGGTATAATCTTTGCCTTGTTGAAGCAAGAAGGAATTTCCGCCCATAGCAGTGAGAGGTTGAAAATGTCCTTGAATACTCCCCTAGTTGGTTGGCACAGAATTTCAAAGCCTTACCAGGTATTCCATCAGGACCGTCTGCCTTGAGAGGGTTCTCTCTCTTTAAAGAGAGCCTAACATCAGCCTCTGAGATGGAGATCACAGGGTCATCAGGTGCAGCAGGGATCTTCACAGCTGTAGTTTTGTTCTCCCTTTCAAAGCATACATAGAAGGCAGTGAGTGAAGTATCACTACCATTAATGCTATTGGGTTTCACTTTGAAGTAAGTAATGTCCTGCAGATTCTGCCAGAGTTGCTGTGCATCTGACGTCACCTCCAATCTTGTTCAAAATTGTTTCTTTGTCCTTGAACTAACCCTCTCCAAATCATACCTGGTTTTCTGGTACAGGTTTAATCTGAAGTTCCTAACTGCATTAAGACCACTATCATCCTTAAGGTAATGTGCTTTAATGTCAATGCCCCAGTGGCTCCGACATCCACATCAGGAAGTGCTTCGAGAGGGTGGCCATAGCATGCATTAACTCCAGCCTCTCAGCCAACCTTGATCCGCAGCAATGCTCCTACAAAAACAGGCCCACAGAAAATACCACACACTCAGCTCTGGAGCAACTGGACAGTGAAGTCACATATTTTAAACTATCATTTATTGACTGCAGCTCCACCTTTAACATTATTATTCCTTGCCAATTCATCTCTAAATTTCTAGCCTTGGAACTCAACACATCTTTTTGCAACTGGATCCTTGACTTCCTGACCAACAGATTGCAATAATGAGAATAGACAGCAACACCTCTGCCATAATTGTGCTCAATGTTGGTGCCCACAAGTCTGCTCCCTACTTACTCCTTAAGTACTCTGGCAGATTCTACACTAACATCATGTCTAAGTTTGCAGATAACACCACTGAAGTGGGCCAGATCTCAAAAGTTCAAAGTAACTTTATTATAGATAACATACACATACACATTCACATATACATTCTCGAGATACGTTTCTTGTGGGCAGGGTAAATCCAAGAATCCTTATGTGATCAATGAAAGACCACACCCAACAGCTCAAACAACCAATGACAATTGTGTAATAACAAAAAAACAAAAAAAGTAGTAATAAATATTGAGAACGTGAGATAAAGAGTCCTTGAAACTGCATTTGGGCTTAAAATTAACGAAAACACAGGTTCCAGGGTACAGTAAAAGTAATGATCTGAATGGCAGGTTGGGTCAGACACATAGGTAGGAAGAATTGTTTGTACCAGAGTGCAATATTGTACATTTTAACAGACTTAAACCACATGTCTAGCTTGGGCCTAATCACGCAAAATATAGAGAACATGACATGAGGTCTTAAAAGCGAGTTCATATGTAGTGGGAACAGTTCAGTGAAGGGGCTGTATCCATACTTTTTTGTAGGATTGTCCATTCTAAGGCTTTGGTGTTTCCACTGCAGGCCATGATGCAACTAGTCAATAAATGCTACACCATACATCTATAGTCTCCTAGCAGATTCCTTGCTCACTATCCTTTTACCTTTCAATCCACCTGGCTTCATCTATCACCTTCTTCCCCCACCCGCTCCCCCGCCCCACCATCTTTTCTGCTCCTTAAGGGTCTTGTCCCAAAATATCAACCATTTATTCAGTTTCATAGATGCTGCCTGACCAGCCGAGTTCTACCAGCATTTTGTATCTGTTGCTACACATTATAGAAGTTTGTCAAAGCATTACCTGTCATAATGATTCTTCGTAAACTTCTAAGGAAATAGAGGTGCTATCATGCTTTCTTAGTAATTGCACTTTAAGCACCATTCTCAATTCTCTTATGAGCATCTGAAGTAACAGTAAGCCAGAATATAGGAAATAGAGATAATCTAGCAACATGATTTCACAACCACGACCAAAGTTAACAAAAAGCACTAGCAATGGTCAATGACTTCAGGAACAGCTTGGAGGGGTGGGGGGAGCACATGCTCCTATTTATATGAAGTTCCTAGGAATGAACATCAACAATGCCTATCCTGGTTTAAACACACAGATACCCTGGCCAAGAAACCACACCTGTGCCTCTTCTTGCTCAAGAGGCTAAAGAAATTTGGCATGTCCCCTTTGATACTCAACAATTTTTATCAATACACCACAGAAAACATACATCACAGCTTGTTATGTCAACTGATATACCCAAGACTGCAAGGAAATGCAGAGAGTTGTGGACACAGTTAAGCACATCACAGAAACCAGCCTCTCTTCCATGAACTCTGTGTGAGGTACAGCAGCCAACATAATCAAAGAATGTGATAAGACGGACTCGATCTCACAATATAACTCATTATGCCCTTGCACCATACTGCCTGTGTGCACTGCCATTTCTCTGTAACTACAACACCTGTTATTGTTTTTCTCTTCTATATCAATGGAACTAAAGGATGAAATTATCTTTCTCGAAATATGTAAACCTGAAGCTGGAGCAGGCCATTTGACTCTTCAGTCATGCTCAGCTAATCCCCAATGAGATCAAAGCTGATCCAATCTTGGCATCAAAAACCACTTTCCCATAAATCTCCATTCCAGCATAACTTCACCATTTTGAATATATGGGGTAAAGAGCTCTAAAGATTCACGATCGTCATATGAAAGCCTTCATCATCTCTTTCTAAAGTGTATGGCTCCCTTCTCTAAAACAATGCCACCTACAGCCAGGCAACAACACTTGAGGCAATAGCTTATCAGCATCTACACCATACCCTTCAGAAGCTTCAAAAGGATCATTTCCCAGTCTTCTATACTCTTATATGTATAGATGGCAGAGTGGTACAGCTAGTAAAGCAGCTGTTTCTAAGCACCAGCAACAATTCAGTACAGATTTTTGCTGCTGTCTGTGCAGAGTTTGCACATTTTCCTGTGGCTACACAGGTTCTTAGCTTAACTGGCTGCTGTCAATTCCACCTAGTTTTTGTATCTGTTGGGAGAACTGGCTCAATGTTAGTGGGCACATCCAGAATAGATATTTGGGAAATAAGTAAGAAAAAGAGAACGAATGGGATTGCTCCAACAGCCAGTATGGAGTCAGTGGCAAATGGCTTTCTTCTATATCAATAATCCAATACAGTCGGCCCTCCTTATCCTAAAATTCAACCAACCATGAATCGAGAAAACACGGAACTGCTCTTCAAGCACTTGTTCGAGCATGTACAGACTTTTTTTCTTGTCATTATTCCCTAAACAATGCAGTATAACAACGATTTTACATAGCATTTACATTGTATTAGGTATTATATGTAATCTAGAGATGATGTGGAGGATCAAAAACTCAAAACCCCAAAACCCAGTAATTAAACCACTATATTGCTTAGTAATAATTGTAGCTTTCATTGGGGCAGGGCCTTTCTCACTTTTATCCTTTAAAATTGTTCCAATTGTTGACCGAAGTAGCCTAACGCTTTTACAATAACTGATGGTGTTTCACCTTTTTCTGATCGCTTTATTATTTCCACTTTATTTTTGATTGTGATCGTGATTATTTTCGTGAACAGAAACACTGCGGATTCAGAGTTCTACTGCCAGGTCCTAATGTTCACTGCACTGAGAACGGTTAAATAAGGTCTGGGGTTCTGCTGGGTCCTAAGGTCCACTGCATTAAGACAAGTTGAATAAGGGACTTGAGCATCCACGTTTTTTGGTATCTGCGAGGGGTCCCGGAACCAATCCCTTGCGGATAAGGAGGGCCGACTGTATCCCTTCATTCTTCAATTCCAGGAATCAACCAAATGAACCTTCTCAGGACAGCCTCATTGTTCCTTAAACTGTAATCCAATACTTCTGCCATGGTCTCAGCAGCATTCTAAAGTTGCATCAAGATTCCCTTAGTTTTATACCCCATACTCACAGTAATAAAAAATTACAATTTCAATAACCTTTCTATTTGCTGTATCTGTACAAGCTTTTTGTGTTAACAACCCTTCATCCATTTGAGGCAGATTTTTGCAGTTTTACTCCCTTTAAATAATGGTTTCTCACTGTTCTTTCCAATGTCAATGACTCTGTATTTACCATCATATTGTATCTGCCACTTTCTTGCTAGTCCTAGGGACAGTGCTATGACAGAGCTCATAGAGATGCTTGTCTTATAGCACCAAAGACCTGGGTTCAATCTCAACCTTGGGTGCTGTGTGCGATGTTTGCCTAACTATCAGATTGCCCAATTCTTTTCCATTTCCCAAAGGCATGTGGGTTTGTAGGTTAACTGGCTACTGTAAATTGCCCCTAGTTTGTGGGAGAGTGGTACAATGTGGGGTGGGGGTGGAATTGATGGGATTCATTTCTGTAAAGTGTAAACAGATGGGCAATGGCCAGTACAGATTCTTGTTTCAATGCTGTTTCTATGACTCAGTTAACCTCTCGTGTATCTCTTTCAGGGCTCATCCTGCCTTCCTCATAACGTACTAAGCCTATCTCTCTTTGCATCAGCATAAAGTTCTACTACAGTACTGTTGCTCCCTTCATGCACACTTCAAATAGATCATATGTAGCAATCCACTAGTTACAGATGACCAATCCAAAAACGATCCATCTAGTTTAATTCTCTTTTCTGTTGGATAGCCACCACTCTGACACGGCACATAACAGTAACGAGCAACTCCCCTATTTTTCTTAATCCACTCTTACCTTTTGTAATAGCTTTTTGTGCACCTGTCACAGTTGTTGTTATAATATGTGACACAGAAACTATTTTTCAGTGGTTCTACTTCCTCTACATCTCCTTCGATGGAATCTTACAATACTACATGACCTTTATACATCTGGACGACAGCTCACTCAAAATAATAATTAGTAAAACCGATTAGGTCCTATAAATCGGTAAAAATTGAATTAGTTATCTCAGAAAGCACATCCTTCTGTGCAAGGCTGCAAATAAAATTTAGGAAATGCACTGTTTATCTGCTTGACTATATTCTACAATTCGCCAACGTTACTGAAGCCTAAAATAGTACTACTGAACAATTTGGAAAATTATAGACACCGGAAGCCTGGGATCAAGACGTTCTCAGAAACACATTCGCTACAGTATATATATGACAAGTCCTCGGTTTCCATTAACTTTAGGCCTCATTGGAAGTGATAACACCCCACACCATTCAAAAGCAGCAGGACTTAGGATATCTGGACTTCCACCATCAAACCAATTACTTTTACTCTTATTTAACACATTAAAACAAAGTAAGACAGTTTCAACTTACCTGTTACCGTGTCTTCTGTTAATTTTAATATATGGCCAGTATTTCTGCCGACAGCCGCCCTCACCGCCCGGCGCTTTCAGAATCTCGGGGCCACCCACCCGCGCATGCCCACACGCCGCCGACGAGCTTGCTGGGTAATTGGGTCCCGGGAGCAGCGGCTCCTGCGTTCATTCGCTCCGCTGACGTAACGTTCCCCAGCTCGCGGCCTGCCGTTCGCTCTCTGACGCATGCTCCGTGACGTTCCCCCGCTCGCTCGCTCGCTGGCTGGCGCCTCGCTGTGTTGGTTCCTGCTTTGCGCTCACACTCATGGTCGATGACTCATGCTCCCTCTCGTTTTCAACAACGTGGACTAGTCTTAATGGCGCATGTTTTAAAAAATTAGCAGCCTGAGAAAAAAATGCTGGAAACACCCAACAGCTCAGGCAGCACCAGATTTTATTTATATTTTTTTTAGCATGAAATAGGGTCTTCGAGCCCCGCTGCCCAGCAACCCCCACTTTAACCCTAGCCCAATCGCAGGACAATTTACAGTGACCAAATGACCTACTAGCGGATACATCGTTAGACTGTGGGGGGAAACTGGAGCACCTGGAGGAAACCCACCTATTCTAAAGGGAGGACATACAAACTCAGTACAGTGGGTGCTGGGATTAAACTCTGAGCTCCAACACCCTGGTGGCATAGGCATCAGTGCCGGACTTCAGAGCGAAGGCTCCTGAGTTTGAATCCAGCTGGCTTTCCATCTGTGCTGGGTTGAGTGTCGAGCTAGCAACTCGGCCTCGTAAAAACAAGAAGGCCTGCTAACAAAATGTCACGACGGAGTCCTGGTAACTCCACTCGGAATTTGGGCCTTTCTTCTTCCAACACCCTGAGCTGAAATAGCATTACACTATCACGGTGAAAGTAGAATGCAGAACCTGTGGTCAGAGACACAGAATCAACCCTATCTACTGGCACTTTCTAATACTAAACGATTCAATTGCTGATCATGACACTTCCTAATTGCTGACACGAGAGACTACAGATACTGGAATCTGGAGAAACAACCTATCCATTTATCCCTCCCCACTGATCTCCCGCCAGGCACTTATCTTTGCAAGTGGACTTACCTTGCCCATTCAACTCCTCTCTCATTTCTATTCAGGGCCCCCAACCATCCTTCCAAATGAGGCAACACTTCACTTGAGAATCTGCTCGGGTCGTCTGCTGCATCCCTTGCATCCAATGCAGCGTCCTATACATTGGTGAGACCCCTCATAGATTAGGGGACTGCCTTATCGAGCACCTTTGCCCCATCTGCAAAAAGCAGGAGTTCCTGATAGCCAGTCCCCATTTCCATTCTTACATGAACTCTTCTACTGCCATAATGAGGCACCACCGCATATTCCATCAGGGTAGCTTCCAAACTGATGGCACAAACTTTAACTTTGAGTAATTTCTCCCCATCTCCTTTCCCTCCTCTTCCATTCCCCACTCTTACTACCCCCTCACTTCTCCTCCAGCCTATCATCCTCCCCCCCCCCAGATGTCCTGATGTCTCCTTCCCCTTCCCTTTTTCCCATGGTCCACTCCCCTCTCTTATCAGATTCCATCTTCTCTAGCCCTTTACTTTTGCCACCCATCACTTCCCCCGCCCACTTGGCTTCATATATGACCTCCTAGCTAGTACTCCTTCCCCAGCACTAGGCTGAAACCCAGGATTGTTTCATAAGTTTGGAACAAGTTATTTTTCTCTTTTTAGTCCAGATATGTTTCTTTCTTCATTATCCAAGATAAAGTTTTTTTTTCAGATATAAAATACAGTGGATTCCAGTCCATTGGGCCATCGGTTTATTGGGGTAGCGGCTTATTTGGGACAACTCTTAAAGAACAAAAACTTATCAAGAAAATTACCGGGATTCCCTTCACTTATTTGGGACCTGATGCCACTTAATTGGGGCAAGAAACTGTTGCAGAACAGGTTTTAACTAGTGTCAGTCATGCACTCTTGAGAGGCTAGGTGTGCTTAGGGGGAACAGTTTTTAAATAGTGTCAGTTGCGTATGTTTGTGTTCGTACACATTTAAGTGTTAAAGCAGAGATTTTTGTCACTGATAGTTGGCAAAAAATAAGCAGAAAGACATTTCCAAACTGTTTTGCTCACTGTGGTTGCAAGCATTCAGACTTGGAGGTGCCAGAAACAGCTGGGAGTGGAAATGAAACTACAGTATTTCACTAATTCAACAAGTTAAGGACTACAGGGAATTTGAAGGCATCAACAATAATCTTGAATGTTACAATGAAAATGAAGACTTAGAGGATACAATCATTGAAAGCATTGCATGGAGGCAGTTCATTATCTGCCATAGGTGTCTGCACTGATTTTGTCCACCCAGGATGGTGTGTAAGGGTTGAGGATGTCACAGAGCTCTAGAACATTTTCAAGTGGGAGGGTGAGCAGCCAGAGGCTGTGATACACCAATGACGAGGTAGAAAGGGAGAAAAGGTCCTGTACAGCAAATACAGGGAGTTAGGAAAGAGGCTGAAAAGAAGGACCTCAGAAGTGTTCACCTCTGGATTATTCATGGTGCCACATGCTAGTCAAAGAAAGATAGAACAGATAAATGAGTGGTAGCTGCAGGGTTTCAGATTCTTGGATCGTTGGAAACTTTATTGGGGCAGGGGTGACACGTGGATTGACAAATGATAATAAACAATCTTGAATGTTGAATAAAAGAGACAGTTTGCATCATAACTGGAGAGGAACCAATATCCTAACTAGGAAGCTAACTACTGATACCCAGGAGGGTTAAAATTAGTTTGGCAGGAGGATGGGAACCAGAAAGTGGAGGGATTGAGAGGAAGGTAGATGCCATGACCAGTAAGATCAAGCAGGGCTATGTAGTAGATACAATGGGATGGACAGGATGAAATGTGTCTATTTTAATACTAGGCATTTTAAGGGTAAGGTGATGAACTTAGTGCATAGGTAACAGCATACAGCTATGACACTGTGGCCATAACAGAGACTTGGTTGCAAGAAGAATGGGAATGGATTCAAAATGTTCCGTGATCCTGATGTCTTAGAAAAAACAGAGTAGGAAGTAAAAGTGGGAAGGGGTGGGTGTGGGGGAGTAATGCAATTAATCAGGGATAATAACACAGATGCACTCAGAGTGAACATGATAGAGGGATCATGTGTCAGGTCTTAATAAACTGAGGTTTTTGAGGAAGTGAATAAGGTGATTGATGAAGGTAGAGCTGTGGATGTTGTCTACATGGATTTTAGTGAGATGGTTGACAAGGTCCCTCATGGGAGGCTCATCCAGAAGATTAAGATGCATGGTGACTTGTCCGTTTAGATTTAGAACTGGCTTACCCATTGAAGGCAGAGAGTAATGGTCAACAGAACTTATTCTGGCTGGTGGTCTGTAACTGGTGGTTTTACAGGGATCTATACCAGGAATTCTGCTGGTTGTGATATAAATGTCCTGGATGAGAAACATACTGTAGCTGTGTTGGTTAGTAAGTTTAAAAATGCTACAAAGATTGGTGATGTTGTAGATCGCGTAGAAAACTGACAAAGAATGCAGTGGGATATAGATCAGTTGCAGATATGAGCTTAAAAATGGCAGATGAAGTTTAAGCCAGACAAATATGAGAAGCTGCACTTCAGGAGAGCAAATGTTAATGGACAATACAATGTTAATAGCAAGTCCTCTAATAGTGTTGATGTGTAGAGGGATCTTGTGGTCCAAGTCTTTAGCTCCCTGAAAGTGGCTGCACAGATTGATCGGATGGCAAAGAAGGCATATCACATGCTTGCTTTTATTCATCAAGGAATTTAGTTCAAGAGTTGGTAAGTTATTTGCAGCTTTATAAAACTCCATCTGGAATATTATTTTCAGTTTTGGTCACCCCATTATGGGAAGGATGTCAAGGCTTTGAAGAGAGTACAGAGAGGTTTGCAGGTAGCTCTTTGCAGATACCATAGGGAAAGGTTGGACAAATTTTGGTCATTTTTTTCTGGAGCTGCAGAAGCTGGTAGGAGGTCATAAAATTATGGGAGGCATAGAGTAGCCGGCCAATATATATACATTTTTGCCTAGGTTTGAAATATCTAATACCAGAGGGCATGCATTTACTGTGAGAGGGATACATTCAAATGAGTAGTGTGGGCTTTTTGTTTTTAACATAGAAAGTGATGGGTGCCTGCTATGTGCTGCCTGGCGTGTTGGTGAAGGCAAATATGATTAGAGGTGTTCTAGAAGATGTTACATTGGTACATGATTGTGCAGGAATTATACGGCAGTTGAGAGATACAGACATTGGTTTATTATTGTTTTATGTGCTAATGTACAGTGCTGGCCCCTCATCTGTTCATGATATACATTAATGATCTGGAAGAGGGGACTGAGTATAGTGTATCTAAGTTTTCTGATGATACTAAATTGAGTGGAAAAGCAAATTGTGCAGAAGATACAGAGAGTCTGCAGAGAGATATAGGTAGGTTAAGTGAGTGGGCAAGGCTCTGGCAGATGGAGTACAATGTTAGTAAATGGAAGGAATAATGAAAGAACAGATTACTATTTAAATGGTAAAAATTTGCAGTATGCTGTTGTGCTAAGAGATTTGTGCATGAATCACAAAAGGTGGGTTTGCAGGTGCAGCAGGCTGTCAAGAAGGCAAATGGAATCCCCCATTGCTAGGGGGATTGAATTTAAGAATAGGGAGGTTATACTGCAACTTTACAGGAGTAGTGTGTGCAGTTCTGGTCTCCTTATTTGAGGAAGGATATACTGGCTTTCAAGGAGGTTTACCAGGTTGATTCCAGGGATGAGGGGATTTGACTATGAGGAGAAACTGAGTCACCTGGGACTGTACTTGACGGAATTCAGAAGAATGAGAGGAGATCTTATAGAAACATAAAATTATGAAAGGAATAGATAAGATAGAGGCAGGGAAGTTGTTTCCATTGGTAGGTGAGGCGAGAACTAGCCTCAAGATTTGGGCGAGTAAATTTAGGATGGAGATGAAGAGGAACTGCTTGTCCCAGAGAGTGGTAAATCTCTGGAATTCTCTGCCCAATGAAGGAGTGGAGGCTACCTCAGTAAATATATTTATGACAAGGTTGTATAGATTTTTGCATTGTAGGGGAATTAAGGGTTATGGGAAAAGGCAGGTAGGTGGGATGAGTCCATGGCCATATCACCCATGATCTTATTGAATGGCAAAGCAGGCTCAATGGGCCAAATTGCCTTCCTCTGCTCCTATTTCTTATGTTCTTATGTTTTGCATAGTACTGTAGATGATTAGCATTTTAACAAATTTCGGAGATTTCCTGCACACTATTTAATTCTCTTGGTTATGTTGTAGATAATGTTATGACTTTCATTAAAATCTACTGATGGTTATTGAGAGCTATGTTCTGACAAGCAATACAACATAATATACCAATTGCAAATTTTCTGCACTATTTCAATTTGCAGGCATTGACCATATTGGTGTTCAATGATGAGTAATTTCTTCTATGTGTGGGAAAAATAACTTAATATGCAGTTAGTTGAAGGGCTACAATAGCATTAATTTAAAGGTTGACCAGTCAATCACAATGGTGTGGATTTTACTGGGCTTTCCAGTAGTTCCATAGTTAACTGCCAGCATTTACTCAGTATATAACTATTTGTTCTACAGGCACACACATACACTCAGTGGTCAATTTATTAGATACATCTTTACACCTGCTCATTAACACAAATATCTTATCAGCCAATCATGTGGCAGCAACTCAACACAAAAAAGCATCCATACTTGGTCAAGGGGTTCTGTTGCTGTTCTGACCAAACATCAGAATTCGGAAGAAATGTGACCTTAGTGACTTGGACCTTGGAATGGTTATTGGTGCCAAACAGGGTGGTTTGGGTATCTGGGACTTACATTGTATCAAGAATTTACAGTGAATGGTGTGAAAAACATGTAAAGGGGGTTTCTTTTTTTTCTTTGTTACTGTTGGGAAAGGGTTTCCTTTTGTTAACTAGCAGGAATGCTAATTTACTGATAACGAGAATGGTATTCCTTTGTAAACCAAATGGGGATTAATGTTCTTTCTTCTGAGTCTGTAAGCTTTTGTTGACGGACTTTTGGGCAGATCGGCGCGAGGGGGTCGAGAGAGAGGACGCAATGTTCTAAGCTGGGCGAGGATCGGACCCCAAAGGGGGGTCCGAGGCCGGGAGATTCTCTGAGGTGGGGGGGGGGAATGAAGCTAGATGTGCTTGGTTGACCACTCGGAGGGTCCTGAGCTGTTTGGAGAGTCGAGGAGTTCGGAGGAGATCGAATGGTGGCCAGAAGACTTCAGTAATTGAGCTCCAACGGCTGTGCACGAAGTGGTTTGGACTTTGATAAGTTCGGCGCCTTTTCTTTAATTTTCTCTTCATATATACTGTATCGTTATTAATCACTTAGTTATAGTAACCTTTATAAATTGTACTCATTTAATCGCATATGGTGTGCTGTCTGTTTTTGGGCGAGGCGGGGACATCACACAGCATCCACACCAGCTGATTACCCAGTTTGGCGGGGCCGAAGGCTGCTCCCCCTAGACGAGAACGAGCTGAGCGAGCCTGAGGCGACCCAGGGAGTTACATTGTGGGGGCTCGTCCGGGGTTGATTTCTGTGGAAGCTGTGTGATCACCCTCTTTAAATTGTGTCTGCGGCGAAGAGCTGGTGTGCCTTTGTGGGTGTGTGATTGCTGGTTATCGTTGTGTGTGTGTTGGGTGGGGTGGCTGCTGTTGGTAGCAATTGTCGTTGTTCGAGTTCCGACTAGTGCTGACGAAATGGTGGTGGGACCATGGGTTGTCC
The DNA here is from genome assembly GCF_030144855.1 of Hypanus sabinus. Lineage (NCBI taxonomy): Eukaryota > Metazoa > Chordata > Chondrichthyes > Myliobatiformes > Dasyatidae > Hypanus > Hypanus sabinus. The sequence continues at coordinate 151,633,845 of NC_082709.1, read as the reverse complement.
GTACTGTTTGGAGATTGAGGAGTGACAGGTTGGGATGTTTCAGCAGTGGTGAGCTCCGCCCGGTTATTGGAATAATGTCCAGCCCTAAAGTGGCGGAGGCGTGGGCGGAGCGGACCTCTCAGTTGTTGGGTGAGTGGCAGTGCTTGGCTGAGGGAAAGCGACAGGGATGGGTTGAAAGTTTGAGTAGGCGGGCTGGTGACTTTGTTAGAACTGTCGGGCGCAATTACCTCGAAGTGACCGCTGCCAGTTCTGGGAAAGTGTGGGAAAATGCGTGTGGTTCGACTGGAAGTCAAATGCCGCAGCTGGGGGGCTTATCATATCCGTGGCAGGAGATTGGTGGGAAGTTTTTAGGGTATCCCTTTTTGCCTAGGGGAGCAGATAAATTGCTTGTGGTGCCAAGGGGATCAGTTGTTCCGTTGATTCGAGAGGTGTCGGGAAACTTAGAGGAGGCCCAGTGGGGGAACGGCTTGGGGTCTCTGGGGGAGCACGTTCCCAGCAATGTACCAAGGAACTCCCGAAAGGAGCAGACCCTATTCCTGAAGGCTTAGAGGGGCCATGCGCACAGGTGTTGTTACGGATGGATGGAAGTCAAGTTAAAGCCATCCTCGGCACCGGGGCGCCGGTGAAGTTGCTGTACAGTTTGTTTCATAACCGTTATTGGAAGCATTTACCCTTGACAACATTGAGGACACTGGAGATTCGGGGTACCAGTGCCGGTGATTATCCAGACAGCGGTTGTTGGTCAGTGAAAATGGAGTTCTTAGAGGCAAATGTGGAGGAGACTGAGGTTCATGAATCGTTAATGCTGATGTGTCCGGACCCTGTTGAGACGGGCAGCGTTTCTGTTCCAGAGAGAACCAAAATCCTGCTGGTGCGCTTGGGAGCCTGCCCGGAGGAGGCGGGTGAGCGTTGTTTGGAGGCATTGTCGAAGCACCCAGGGTTTCGAGCAGCTTGTGCGGACGTGTGTAGCAGCATTGGGCTGATACCGAATTCAAACAAGAGCCAGTGGTGGTACGGCCTGGGGGAAGTATCTGAGGGTGAGACCCTCTTCGTGGACGCTGCGAAATACCACAAGGGAGGGGAGTTGACTGCTGAAGACACCTCGGAGAGAGAGAGGTTGCGGCGACTGGCCCCTACAGCCGTGGAAGATGTAGGCAGCGTGTGTGTGGATTATATTGCGTTGAAGAGGCGCACTGTCAGTGACCAGAATATGGCCCTGAGGGCCAGAGAGGCGATGGCCTGTCTGAGTGGTGCGATGTGGTTTAAGGTGCTGGATCGGAGGAGTGGATGTTGCCAGATCCCGATGAGTGGGGCCGACAAGGAGAAGAAGGCCGTTATACATTCCCTAGGAGTCTTCGGGTCCAAAAAGATGCCACAGGGCATATCTGGAGCCCTTGCAACCTTTCTGCGGGGCAGGTGGAAGACGATAGGGGATGTGGAGGCGTTTGGAGTTTTGGTGTGTGTAGATGATCTCTTGGTACTTGGATTTGCCTCAGGAGAATATGAAGTGAGGTCGTTGCAGGAGCAGCTGAGAACTACCGAGACACGTGCCAGGGCTGGCGAAGGTCGCAGCTCGTGAGTGACTGTCTCTACGGAATCAAGTTTGATATGAAGACGGAGAGACTGGAGAAAGTGATCTGGAACCATTCGGAAGACTTACAAGTTGGAGAGAATGAAGAAAGTTGTCTGACTGAGGGTAATAGCAAACTGAGAACCCGGAGAGGGGAGTTTGCAGAGGTGAAGAAATTACAGACGAATCTCAGAAGAGAGAAGCGGAAGCTTGAAGGGAACCTGAAGATGACCATCGACAGTTCAAATGAAGTGCAAAACCTGAAAGTTGATCTGGAAGAAGTCATGAGGAAGAAAAAGCTGGAGAGAAGTGCAGTGAATACTGAACAGGAGGCTGAAGAGACTGCGGGAGCAGTGCAGGCCACGTGTTTCCGTTTGGAGAAGATCAAACAGCAGCTACCGATCACAGGAATGAGGAAGAATACAGATTCGATGGATGATGTGCTGGATGTGTGATACATGCTGCCTTTTGCTGACTTTCCCTCGATTGAGGAAGAGACCTTTGGCCCTTCTCCCATTGAGTCAGGTGTAGCGGGGAGGGTTAGCTGTGTGCAGTGTGGGGCATGAGTGAGAGGTTGAGAGAGGAGTTGGTAGTGGGCCCAAGGTATCCCCAGTTGTGTCCGAGCCTGAAGGGTTTAGGTGAGGGGGTACGGAGGCCTCAGAAGGGTTAGGGAACTCCCAGATAGTTGGCCTAAGTAGCGCCTGAGGAACAGGGCGTGAGGGTTACTGTGTGGGGAGGAGATGTCACTGTTTGTGCTTGGGTTACGGTGTGTTGGCAGGAAAGGTGGCGAGTTATTTAGTAGTCATTAGGACATGACTTTTATTTGGTGGAGGAAGTGTGTAAAGGGTTTCCTTTTGTTAACTAGCAGGAATGCTAATTTACTGATAACGAGAATGGTATTCCTTTGTAAACCAAATGGGGATTAATGTTCTTTCTTCTGAGTCTGTAAGCTTTTGTTGACGGGCTTTTGGGCAGATCGGCGCGAGGGGGTCGAGAGAGAGGACGCAATGCTCTAAGCTGGGCGAGGATCGGACCCCAAAGGGGGGTCCGAGGCCGGGAGATTCTCCGAGGGGGGGGGGGGATGAAGTGAGATGTGCTTGGTTGACCACTCGGAGGGTCCTGAGCTGCGAGTCGAGGAGTTCGGAGGGTCCTGAGCTGCGAGTCGAGGAGTTCGGAGGGGATCGAATGGTGGCCAGAAGACTTCAGTAATTGAGCTCCAACAGTTGTGTACGAAGTGGTTTGGACTTTGATAAGTTTGGCGCCTTTTCTTTAATTTTCTCTTCATATATACTGTATCGTTATTAATCACTTAGTTATAGTAACCTTTATAAATTGTACTCATTTAATCGCATATGGTGTACTGTCTGGTTTTGGGCGAGGCGGGGACATCACACAGCATCCACACCAGCTGATTACCCAGTTAGGGGGCCGAAGGCTGCTCCCCCTAGACGAGAACGAGCTGAGCGAGCCTGAGGCGACCCAGGGAGTTACAAAACTTTTTCAGTATCAATTGTTTTCAATTTTTTCTTTTTCAATTGTTTGGTATGCATGATCACAATTGTTTATTCATCAATAGTATGTTTCATTTAGACTACTAACAGTTCAGTTTTAAATTCAGTATTATTCAGTGAATAATACTGAAAGTTCATATGGAAGTAAGATAAAAGAGCAGAATAGAAACATTGATACAGCTGATCTTAGAATTAGTAAAAATTTACAACACAGCTTGCAACTGCGCTGGTCAAAAGAAGCAATACAGTCTCAACCTATACTTTAGCACTTCATCCATGTGTTCTTCAAATAATGCCCTAATCACTCTTTCAGAAAATAAGATCTCGATACCTGTCACCATTTGATGAAAACATTTTTCATCTTTACAACAAGTACTTTAAGTCTATGCCTCTTGGCTTTTGACATCCATGGGAAATACTGTCATATTGGTGTCTTTGGCCCTGCTTTCCTTTATACTGTATTATCCTCAGTTAAACCTCCCTTCAGCACCTTCGTTCCAAACATCCTTCAGACTATTTTTTTCCTTGTGGCTACCATTTTCCAGTTCAAGCAACATCTTCTTTCAATTTTCCCTTCTGTAGCTACAGAAATTTGTAAAATTAGTCACGTCCATCTTGGATACTAACCTCTGTATATCCAAGACATCTTCAAGGAGCGGTGCCTCAGAAAGGCAGCGCCCATCATTAAGGACCCTCATCGCCCAGGACACGCCTGCTTCTCACTGTCACCGTTGGGAAGGAGGTACAGATGCCCAAGGGTGCACACACAGCAATTCAGGAACAGTTTCTTCTCCTCTGCCATTTAATTCTGAAGTGGACATTGAACTCATGAACACACCCTGTTTCTGTTAATATTTCTGTTTTTGCACCATTTTTAATTTAACTATTTAATATACTTACTGTAATTGATTTATTTTTTCTATATTATCATGTATCACATTGTACTGCTGCCACTAAGTTAACAAATTTCATGACAAATGTTGGCTATTAAACCTGATTCTGATGTCTGCCTGGTAGTTACATCCTTCATGCGGTGTAATGATCAGAACTGCATATGATATCCAAGCCGTAGCCTATCCAATGGTGTGTATAGATTGAACAAAATTTAACCACTCTTGCATACTATGCCTCAGCTAATTAAGAATTCCATATGCATTTTAAACATGCTTTTGACTTCTTCTGCTTTAAAGATCACTGCTCTTATATTCAAGGACCTTCAGTTCCTCTATCCCTTTCAGTAAACTTCCTTTCCTTGTCTTGCTAAACCATACCAAATGCCCAACCTCATTTCACTGAACGGAATTTAACTGACCAAACCATCTGCAGAGTTCCATATAATCACCCCTATATTCTATTCAAGTTAAAACCATTTGTGCTACAAACAGAAAGGGACCAAGTATTAAATGATTTAGTCTTGCATGTGTAAAAACACCCGTCAGCTTTGCTTTCTACTACTGAAGCTATTTCAGATTTTCCAGTCTCCCTTGAATTATATAGGCTTTTTATATAGGCTAATGTTGGAATCAGCAAAAAGCTTTAACATTCATGTAAACTCTTCCCTCATCTCAACAAAAATTTCAGTCAAGCTAATAGACTTGTAATTGATCAATTTATTCTTTCTTCCCATTTTAAACCTCAGTGGAATGTACCATGACTCCTGTAGCCAGGGAGAATTAGAAATCAACTATCAGAGCATTCATTTCCCTCCCTTCTCTTAACTTCTTAAAATATATTTTGTTTGCTCAAATTTCTGATCCCATTTAGACATCCTCCCTTTCCATTCTTATCCAATTCACTGATTTTACTTCCTCTCTACCTACAGCAAGCAGTATTGTTTTCCTCTTCTGTAATAAACTGTATTAAGAACATTACCACATTCCTTAGTTATACTACAGGAAGGAGGGGAACTATAATGTTTGAGTTTCATTTTGCATAAAGGCCATCCCCAGTTAATGAATGGGCTTTGTTTTTACATGCAAGTTGATTTGGTCTTTAAATCAAAAAATAAACAAAAGTCATTCAATATGGAACCATACTTCTACAGTATGAATGGCTTAGAAAGTGTAATTGTAAACAATTAGTAAAAAGTGGACAGACAAAACAAGTTCTACCATTCATAGGTATGTGGGTACGGGTGTCTGTAAGCTTGGATATTTTTAACCCAGGAATAGCCCGCTCTTTCAAAACACAGGAAGAAAGGGCAAGAGTGAGAATTCTAGAGCCTGGACAAGGTCTCTTCCCATTTCCATCTTTGCCTCCCCCAAAATGACTTAAATAAAACAACGTGTTTTTTATTGCAGTGCGTGGTTTAGGAGGAGAATGTAGGTCTAGGACTGGTAGTGATTGAATCAAATAAAAGCTAGATACACAGCTAATAAATTTACAGGGTGACAAAAGATTGGAACTAGCTGGATTGTTTTTACATAGAGCCTCTATGGACTCAATATTTCAAATATGCCTCCTCAGTTTTTAGAATGGTATTCAGTTTTCCTGGACATAATTGTCTCATTTTCATTGGACTTGCCCAACCCTACATCTCAAATCTCCAGGACAGCTTTATCAAGTCCTTCACTGGTTTCTTGAATGGAATGAAACCAACTCCTCTCTCTTATTGACTCTACATCTGTTTTCTAAATAAACAATGATGCTCTAGGAATTCATTATCTTAATCATCTTTTTAAATACCATACTTCTATAAGATCTATTCTTACTTTTGTCAGGATATCATGATTAAAGTAGCATTCCTTCTCTCAAGCAAATCTCGATATTTTTAAAATTAACTTCTCCATCAATTTAATCATCACTAGGTCTCTCTGATATCTCTTCCTCAACTTCATTTCAGTGAACAAGCGGTATTCAAAATACATTCATCTTCCAACGACGAGTTAATTTCATTCTCCCAATTTCTGTCTCCACTGCATCTGATTAGACAATCTGATCTTTCTCATCTTCCATAACCAATGCTTCCCATACACAGAGTCCTTTTCCCACAACCAAGGATTTCACCACCACTCTACCTTTCTTTTTACAGTCATACCAGAAAGGGATCACATCTATGACTGTTACACTTCATACTTTTTCCATCCCTCCTTACACACCTCTGTCCCAGAAACACATAAAGGTTCCCCTCTGTTCCCCCGACTCCACTAAATACATCTTAATCTTCCTTCCACTTCCAGTGATTTAGAGATAGTTTCCTTCAGACTTCGTCCATGTATAAAATCAGCAGCATTCCTTTCCTATCAAGCAAAAATTATACAATTGCTGGAATTTTACATCCTTTATTCCCAAGGTCTAGGGCCCCATGTGTTTTTTCCACGAGATTTTCTTGCACTTTACAACATTCCTTTCTCCCTAGAAGGACAAAGGAAATCAAATACAGATTTGAGTTGTTACATCTGTGGAATACTTCAATTTAGTCAATTAATTTGAATTTAAGCTTCCAGTTGTACGTCAAACGCTCAGCTGAGATGTATTCTCAGTAACCTACACTGCTCCAATGAACCTAACAGAAAATTGAGGACCAGCACCCTATTGTTAGTTTAGGTGAAGTCTTCATTATTCACAAGGGATATGGCCACAAACCTTAAGTAAATAAAACTCACAAAGAGGAGCAGGTAAGAATCTGGTAAGGATTTTCTTTCCTTGTAAAATGGTAGACCTTAAGTCGATAAAATGGCAGTCAGGGCAGTAAATACTCCTCCTACAAGATGTGGGAAGTCTGGGAACCCCCTGGTCTCCCTATCAACTACATTTATGAGAAGTGCACCCAGCTGCAGCTCCTGACAGACCAAATGAAGGAACTACAGCTGGACGTGCTCAGGATTATGAGGATATCATAGATGAGAGTTTTACTGAGGTGGTCACAGATAGACAAGTAGTAAGGAGCAGAGAGAGAGCAGGATTTCCCTGTAGCCATTCTCCTCACTAATGTGTGTACCCCCTTTGCATACTGTTGGTATCTGGAAATAGCAGGGAGAGTGCTACAGTCAGTCCAGATCAGTAGGTCATAGGGCCTGCTCCTGTGCTATTTTACTCTAGGATTCTAAAGTGGTGGTTCTTCTGAAAAATGTCGAGGACCGATCCCGAGGGCCTGATGGGCATTTATCACAGAACATTGGGAGAGGCGAAGTCCCAGAGGACTGGAGATTAGTAAATATTGTGCCTTTGTTCAAGAAAGGAAATTAGGATAATCCAGGTTATTATAGACCAGTGAAACCCATTGGTGGTGGGGATATTGAGAGGTGGGATTTATGCTCATTTGGAAAGGCACAGCCTGCTTGTAAAGCCAGCCAGCATGGCTTTGTGCAGGGAAGGTCATGTCTTACAAACTCAATCAAGTTTTTGTGAGGAAGTGACAAAAGACCTCAATGAGGGTAAGGCATTGGATGGATTATATGGACTAAAGTAAGACATTTGATAAGTTTGGAGTTGGAACTGGTTTGCTCATTGAAGACAAAGAGTAGGGGGTGGAAGGCAGTTATTCTGGCTGGAGATCCATGAGCAGTGGTATTCCTTAAAGATCAATGATGGAACCTCTGCTTTGTAATATACTGTACATCAATGATTTGAATGGAAATATGTGTGGATTAACAAATTTGCAGATGACACCAAAATTAGTGGAATTATGAACAGTGTAAAAGACCAATCACAGATATGAGCAGAAAAAGAGCAGATGGGAGTTTAATCCAGGCAAGTGTAAGGTGTGGCACTTTGGGAAGTCAAATAAAAGAAGAAAGTACAGAGTCAACGGTAGACCCATTAATAGCATTGAGGTATAGCATGATCTTAGGGGCCAAGTTCACAGTTCACTGAAAGTAGCTAAGGTGGTAAAGGTAGCATATGGCATGCCTGCCTACATTGGTAGGAGGCTGAACAGAATGGTAAGGAAGTCATGTTGCAGATATATCTGTATGAATGCACAACAAAGATTTTCCACAGTACATGTGACAATAATAAACCAATTAACAAACGTGTTTTACATTCAAGCTTAACTTTGTTCAAAAGTAATTAACCAAAATTTTAATTGTTTCACTGTATCCAGCATTGTTTAATTTTAAAGTTTATCAAAAATAGTATTTATCTATAAAAAGGTAAAGAAATGTGTTATCTTATCCATGTGTTAAAGATTTCTATTGTCCATTTCATAAATTCTCTAAAGCAATGCTCAATTATTTTTCAACTTTTAAACACGGTTACACTGGCAAAAGCCTATAACATGAATGGAATTTAGATCTTATTTTATCTGCTCTTTATTGGCAGCTTTAGAAACAAATTTTAACTCCATCTTGCTTTACCACATCTTATGGAGAAGTGCAATTCATCTTCAAATGGAGGCTCGACTGGAGAATCCAGCAGGAGAGAATTAATTTGTCTGGTTTAGTTATTTATTTTCAAAAATATTTAATATTAAAACTAGCAGCATTACATAATGCAAGCATTTTACCCCTTTTGCATTCATTACCAGCAAAAAAAATCCAACCATTTAATGGATACAGAAGGCAAATTGGGAATGTTCATATTTATTGATACATTTGTCTTTGAAGAGGTGGTATCATGTAAACAATAACTGAAGAATGTATTTTATTCACAGACACCATTGTAAACCCCTATATATTAAACAAGTTCATATTTGAACATCAATAAATGTAATCATTTACTATGAACACAAGTTCCATTCACATGTTTAGACAGTAATAGCTTAAAATGACCTCAAGGTGACAACATAAAAGAATAGATTTCTCATATTATCCTTTATTCCTCTGATCAATACACTTTGATTATTGCGATTATAAATGGCACTTGTCATATGGAGCAAAGCACACACTTAGCGTGAAGTTGCTAAGTAGACAAAAATACAACTGGCATATGCAAAGAATAGCTCTTAAAAATATCCATGTATACAAAATATAAAATATTTTAAATATTTAAACACTGCATGAAAAATAGAAACAGTATCAAAATAATTTCTTTAAATCCTTTTCCCCGATCCCTCCCATCCTATTTTAGGCTGCCTAATGAGATTTCAGTCCAATGGTGCCCAGAGGATAAGCATACGCTTTGCCAAGCACAATCCGATCCCTTAACAGTTTAAATAAGACATAGTAATTACAAAACAGTATTAAAGCCAAGGAAAGTATATGGTTCCATTTTTCTGACCGAAGCAGAGAGTATAGTTGATATAGTACCACACTGCCTTCTATAAGGATGAGAAGATTCAGGATCCGTAACGGCTTATGGAATAAAAACTACAAAGGAAAAAAAAGTTAGATCAACTTTCTGTTGCTGTTCTGATTGAATGTAGAGCTGTAATAATTACAAAAAGCAGCATTACAGCAAACAAAAACCACAACATAATTTAAGTGCTCAAGTCAACTTGAGCATTAATAAAAAGAATACAAGTCTCATTACCACAATACAGTTACGGTGTTACATCACTGATCTATTTTTTTGTTTACAGCTTGAGCAAGGCAAGGTTCCATTTCTTTATTCTTTTGTCATCTTGTGACAATAAAACATTTCCTTTCATCCAATAGTCTTCGTGCTAGTGATACCATTCTCATTGTGCTGTTGGATAGGGCGAGGGTTGGACAGATAAAGAAAATGTCACTGCTACCACAATCTTTGTACTCAATCCTATTGTTGGCATGGCTCAAGTTCCCTGGAGTTAACGCAGAATGCTAAAATAAGCTTTAAAATATCAACAGTGCACTCTTTATCCTGCAGTAATGTAAGTGTAATGATCACATAAACTGTTCCGTAACGGACAAACCCAAGTTTTGTAGTATTGTTAATCCTCCCACACTCTGCAGGTGGTGATGAGGTTTTCATGAAAGAGAAAATGAAACATCACCAAACACCGACCTCTGTCCTAATCCAATAGCCAAGTGCACATGATTGGTCCCATGAATTTCTAAGAGATGGACAGTAGATGCCTTAGCAGTGTTAATTCTTGGTTCTATCACATACTTCCAGCACTTCTTACTTTAGTATATTACTTCTTGCCAGTCAAGCCAAGCTAAGCTGTCATATCAGAGCTATTGAAGAATTCCAGTTTCGTCATGTTAACACCTTTGATTATTATTAAAACTTAGGACCATACAATTTGAATCAGATGCTAACAGCTACATCTGTAACAATTTTAACACTTAATGAAAATAATAAATCAATTTGCCAAGTACCTTGCTTCATCGTTAAGATTAAGAAATCGATCTTTACCAATGAATGAAGTTTACAAAGTGCTGAGACAATGGTATAAATGAGGATATTACATTGCAACAGAACACAAGCTTTTCTCTTGAATACTTGGATCCAATGAAAAGGAGTTTACCTTAACCAATGTGAATTGAATGTTGCTATGTACTTAAGATAGCAAATGTAATCAGTACATTAAACAAAAATTAACTCCACGACTAGATCTGGTTTAGGAATGGGGGCGGGGGGAGGAGGAGGGAGTAGAGTAAAAGAAAACCAGTGGTGGTCAAATTTTACAACTAGCATTGAAACGTTCAGTGGGGTTTACACATACTGTTAAGTTACTACTTAGAATTAATTGACCATGAAAATTATTTCAGATGTATTAATAACTACTTACATAAAATCTGGCATGTGAAACATCTGAAGGCACTGCTACATTATAGGGTCCTACAGCTTTATAAAGGCATCGATTGTGTCGAACCAGCACACCTTGTGGCCAAATTGTTGTTTCAGACCATCTGAAAGATTAATTAAATGTGATAATATAGCACAAATAAACTTAACAGTTTGAAAGTAAAGTAGATGGTGGAAATCTGGAGCAAAAACAGAAAATACTCAAGCAGGTCACTTGACATCTGAATTAACATTTTTAGCTTTGTTGTTATGAAAGGTTATCCATTTCTTTCTGTAGGAGGCTTGTCAAGAGTGTTTTTATGGGAAATAATAAGCCAAGGATTTGCACCTTCACTGTCTACCCTTGCATGTTTCCTTTTAAATGTACGTATCACCAAATCAACAACCTAACCTGAACCCATATCTGTTTAAATGCAGAACATTTACTACATTTAAATGGACTGCTTTTAACATATTCATCAATATATTTAAAAGAGAAAACCTTAAGTAATTGGAATTCTGCTGAAAAAATTATGCTTTTTTACATTGCTAAAAACAGATGAACCATTAGTTATAAATTATGTAGTTATTTTTAGTAAGTAGCTCAGAAATTTTTAAATCAGTAAAACTTAAAAGGTATTCAACCCCATCATCTTCTGATAAAAAGGTTATTGGCTCAAAACAATAGTTGTTTCTTTTTAGATACCAGCTTCCCTGTTGGGTGTTCTCCAACATTTTCCAGGTTATTTTCCTTCACATCTCTGGTTTTGCCCAACATCCTCAGGACATTAGGATGTCAGATCTTTGTTTTCTGCTGCACTCCAAATACAAAGTAAATCCAACAGTGATGTTTTGGGAGATCAAGGGTTCGGGCTAGGTTGTAGTAATTGCTGGTGCTTTGAGAGCAACCTCAAAAAAGAATGAATGATAGCTGTTAGTGGGTAGCCTTCCTTTTAGAGTGAACATCTAGCACCTGGACATTGGGGAATGGGCTAACTAGGAAGTAGGGGAGTGAAGTGGATCTGAGGAGGATACTAACTAAGAGGAGCAATTGGGGAAAGAGATCAGAGGTATACACCATGGGGAAATCAAGGAAAAATAGGTTGTGCAAAATCATGCATCTTGCTGTGTGTTCTTCAATATTCTTGGACCTCCTTGCATCACAACAGGACCTCACTGCAAAGCGCATGTAGTAGCTGACATGCAATGGTCATCCTATTTAAAAAGAAATCAAGTAAAGGCACCTCCTACTCTTCAGTGGAATCAAGTTATTTTTGTAACCGAGTGACAGCATAATATACTCATAGTTAAGCACTTACTCTTTTTGTTGCAAAGACCCTAAAAAAAACTTCACAAGTTTTTGGATTTTACATCTTACTCTGTAATATACCAAGTGTGGATCAGTAGCTTTCAAGATGTATACTATTAGTTATACTGGTGAAGTTATATAGCCCAAAAAGCCTGCAATAAATCAAGGAAGTTCTGACTAGTTTCAATCATAGTGACCTTAAAAGTAATTGTCTGAATACAGTACTTACATGTGTTGTGGTGTGTTACTGTAAGAACCGTGTTCCATTTTCTGCCATTTTCCCAGGTGAGCAGCTGATTTATGAAGAAGATCACAATACCTGGGAGGCAGTAGTTGACTCATTAACATAACAAAGGCATTTACCCAAACCATGATGAGATGCTCACAGGACCATCGCATATCGTAGTACTGTGTACTCTGCAAAAAAAAATCCAGTTTTAAGCAATACAGATAATAGAAAGACAACGCAAAAACAAATCACGGAGTACATCACAGAATAGTTTCATTTTATAATCCTGCTCCAACTCTCTTAAATTTAAACAATCTTCCTCAAAATAAATTGGAAGGTCTGCTTTTCTGAACTATGCTCCTAAACTGTGGAACTCAACACCTAAAGCTACAAGGGATGTTGGCTAAACCTATTTATTTAATCTTGTTTTAACTAACATCTTTGTCTTTTATTATCCCACTGTAAAGCACTTTGAACTACATTGCTTGTATGAAAAATGTTTGATAAATAAGTTATAAATCCATTTAGAAAGCTGGAATACCCACATGTAATAATGTTATTGTTCCATTCCATAACTCTACTTTTTGTAGCATATCACTTCATTTGTACCAACCAAATGGCTGGAAACTTCAAGGACATCTTCAGTCTCTCATTGCTGCACCTGGAGACAACCACCTGCCTCAAAAAGGCGCTAATCATACCATTGCCCAATAGGAGCAGGGTGAACTACTTCAATGACTGATAAAAGTACTTTGAGAGGTTGGTCACGGCTATAACTAACTCTTGCGTAAGCAAAGGCCTAGACCTGCTGCAATTTGCCCATCACCACAAATGGCAACAGTGGATGCAATCTCACTGATTCTTCACTTGGCCTTGGATAAACTGGACAATAGCAGTACAGGTGTGCCCCACTTCATTAAAGTCCACTTCGCGCTACTTCGCTTTTACAAAAGACTTACATTAGTACCTGTTTTCGCTAACTGAAAAATCTGAAAAGGATTTTCGCTTTTACGAAAAAGACGCCCGCTTTAAACTTGTTTACACTCTGAGAAAGACTACCATGACCGCAAACCCTTGTGCGGGCAGGTGTGTACGCATATGTGTACATGCCGATTTTTTTCTACAAATCGGATTTGGCTAAATCTTCCCAATTCTGGTAAGTGAAACTACACTGTACATACATTATTTCTAGTTTATTATAGACTGTATTTATCATATAATTCCTGCTTTTACTGTATGTTAGTGTTATTTTAGGTTTTATGAGCCATTTGGTATGATTTGGTAGGTTGTTTTTTGAGTCTGGGAATGCTCAAACATTTTTCCCATATAAATTAATGGTAATTGCTTCTTCGCTTTACGCCATTTCGGCTTAAGAAAGGTTTCATAGGAACGCTCTACTTTCGGATAGTGGGGGAAACCTCTATCTACATCAGGCTGCTGTTTATTGATTGCAGCTTATTGTCTAATGCAATCTTACCCTCAGTTCTAATTGGCCAACTCCAAAACCTGGGCCCTGTAACTTCCTCTGCAACTGGATCCTTGACTTCCTCACTGGATGACCACAACCTGTGCGATCGAAAATAACATCTCCACCTCGCTGACGATCAACACTGACGCACCTTAAGGGTGTGTACTTCGCCCACTGCTCTACTCTCTCTACACCCATGACTGTGTTAGGCACAGCTCAAATGCCATCTATAAATTTACCGACGACACAACTATAGTTGGCAGAATTTCAGTTGATGGCAAGGAGGCATACAGGAGTGAGATAGATCAGCTGGTTGAGTGGCATCACAGCACCAACCTTGTACTCAACATTCAGTATGACCAAGGAATTAATTGTGGACTTCAGGAAGGGGAAGTCAAGGAAACACACCAGTCCTTATCGAGGGATCAGAAGTGGAAAGGGCACTTACACGTTCCTGAAAGCCAACATCTCTGAGGATCAATTCTGGGCCCCAACATATTGATGCAACTACAAATGAGGCACACCTATGACTATATTTCATAGGGAGTTTGAGGACAATTGATATGTTACCAAAGATAGTAGCATATTTATACAAGTGCACAGTGGAGAGCATTCTGCTAAGGATTGGAAAAAGCTGTAAGCTCTGCCAGCTCCATCACGGGCACTAGCATCCCCAGCACCAGGACACCTTCAGAAGATGATGCCTCAAAAAGGCAGCATCCATCATTAATGACCCCATCACCCAGGACATGCCCTCTTCTCATTGCTATCAACGATGTTGTACAGGAGCCTGAAGACACACACTCAACATTTCAGCAACAGCTTCTTCCCCTCCAGCATTTGAATTCTGAATGGACAATGAACCTATGAACACTGTCTCAGTATTGCTTTTTCCTGTCTTTTTGCACTACTTATTTAATTTGTATACAATATATACATCTTACTATATAGTTTTTATTATGTATTGCGAAGTACTGCTACCACACATCAACAAATTTCATAACTACATCGATATGTTGGGACCAGGTTAGATCCTCAGAGATCTTAACATCCAGGAACCTGAAGTTGGTCACTCCCTCCACTTCTGACCCCTCTATGTGTTCCTTCGTCTTACCCTCCCTTAAGTCCACAATCAGCTCTTTCGTCTTACTGATGTTGAGTGCCAGGTTGTTGCTGCGGCACACTTCCACAAGTTGGCATATCTCACTCCTGTACGTCCTCTTGTCACCTGATATTCTACCAACAATGATTGTATCATCAGCAAATTCATAGATGGTATTGGAGCTATGCCTAGTCAGTCATGTGTATACAGAGAGCAGAGCAGTGGGCTAAGCACACACCCCTGAGGTGTGCCAGTGTTGATCATCAGCGAGGAGGATATGTTATCACTAATCTGCACAGATTGTGGTCTTCAGGTTAAGAAGCTGAGAATCCAATTGCAGAGGGAGGTACAGAGGCCGAGGTCCTGCAACTTCTCAATCAGGATTGTGGGAATGATGGTATTAAATCCTGAGCTATAGTGGATGAACAGCATCATGACGTAGGTGTTTGTGTTGTCCAGGTGGTCTAAAGCCGTGTGGAGAGCCATCGAGATTGCGTCTGCCATTGACCTATTGTGGCGATAGGCAAACTGCAATAGGTTCAAGTCCTTGCTGAGGCAGGAGTTCAGTCTAGTCATGACCAACCTCTCAAAGCATTTCATCACTGTCAATGTGATAGAACTGGAAATACAATGATCAGATAGAAAGAGTTAGGGATTGCAATGATTAACATGAATCAGAAGATTAGATGTAGCTGTTTTTCATGGACAATCAGGAGGTCAATATTTGCTGAAAGAAAGGACATGGATGAAACAATAGACCCCTTTGGTATCTGATCCACTACTCAACTTGAAAAGAAGGGAAACAAAAAATTCCAGAAAAATTGAAGACCATTTGCAATTTTGGCCTAATCCCATGGTACAGAACTTGGGAGTTTGAAAGATAAACAGTGAATCTAGCTAATTTACATTAAAGAAGAACCTGATTTTTTTTAAATTTAATTACACAATTTTATACTAAACTTAGTATCATTGCAACCTTCTGCAAATTTAAATATTCCTCATAAAGCTGATATCATTTGACAACAGCACTTTCTCACTGAACTGCAAAAGCAACCACAACCACTTTAACCTCTCCATTGTGACTTCAACAGTTTCCAAACATGGAGGGCTTGTAAACTGCTCTGCAATTGCCTGTTCGGCAAAAGCAATAAATAGAAATAAAGGAAGGCTTTAGGCACAAGGCAGGTTTAATTTCAGCCTCACCACCCCCTAAATTATACAATATGTGGACATATCCAAATGCAAACTAACAATAGTGGGAATACACAAAAGATCAGGCATCAGAGATGGAGAGAAAAATAATGGATGTTTCAGGCCAGTGAGTTTTCATCATTTCTTATGGTCTTTCTCCACAGATGGTACCACACAAATTGTACCTGTTACTCAGACTTCCAGTCATGGAAGGAAGTATGTTGCCTTTTATGACGTAAAAATATCCATTCTGTGTTCTTCATCAGTTATTTCCAATACAGAAAAATCACACCTATAGAAAAATCTGACAGAACTCACCTTAACAAAACAAAGAGGCAAAAATGCTACATAGTAGGCACTAAATAGTGAATTGAAGAGGACTTCTTTTATCCTTTTATTGAAATCTATTTTCAAACATTCAACCTCATTTCGAATAAGATCTGGGGAGAGTGGGCAAGTATGGGCAGGGATAGAAGTTGGATTATTAAATTGTTCTCTGAATGACTCTCGGAGGAGCGTGAAGAAGTCCTTTGGCCTGATAACACCCGTTTCTAGCTGGCCATTTAGTAGAAAACCACAATCCGCTGGTAATGCTTGAATCCGATTTTCTTGGTGGAAACAACACAGTGGCACGTAAACACCAAATCTGAAAAAAGAAATGAACAAATCAGCAAAACGAGAGAATTCAGTTAAACATATCATTTTAACGGTGTTAATGATGATGCTGGTAGATCTACAAAGATTTAAAAGCAAAGGATTAAAAAAGTTGCCAACAATAATGGAAGCCAACAGGATGAGCCCAAACTAAAGGTAGTAGGGAATGAAATCAGAGTAATGCTCCAGCGATGAGTGAGAACATGAATGCAAGTCAGAGGATAGACTCAAGCTGCTTTTTTAAAATATGAGAATATTTTATATGAATATATACAAAATTAAACAAACAAATACATAAATAGATCTAAAATAGAGAAGGAAGAAAGGACAAGAACAAGGAATAACATTGACAAATTCTATCCAGGATTTTTTTTTTCAACATTACTGTTTGTTTCTGCCACTTCCTCTGGCAGCTCATTCTATAAAACACCACCCCCTTTAAAACCTTTCCCTCTCACCTTAAAACCATGAATTAAGAGTCTAATTTTAGACTCTAGTACCCGCAGTGGGATAAAAAGTTAATTATTTATGAACAGTGAGCATATGAGAAGAATGAATTTTGTAGTTAAAACACTTAATAAATATCCATATTGTGACATACTGGCTGGCGGAAGATGATGACACATCACAACAGCAGTGAAGGCAGAGGAAAGCTGCAGTAGTGAAGGGTCTCCAGTCATCTTGCATTCCATGCCACTGGACTCTGACCCCGTGCATCAGCCTCCTTGCACTAATCAAAGTCACGCACAGGCTTTTTCCATTAAGGATATCCATCCTAACAGTCCGGGCTCCAAAATATATGCATCCCGGACCACCCTCTACAGCTACCTGAGGACCCACCAATAGAAGCAAAATACTGCCATGAAATATGGAGAGGTAGCATGCGAAAGCCCAGAGCAGAACATGGGCACACAAGCTGCTGGACTAATTAACAATTATGGATATTAAAATTTATGACAGCCATTTCAGAACAACCAAAATAACTGGATGTCACTCAAAAATGGAGAAGCTATGAATGACTCAACAAAACATAAACAGAGGGCTGAGAGGAATTTCAGGGAGGGAGTGACGATACAATATCCCTTAAAATATTCATTAGGACCCAATAAGAAATTCTGGAGAATCTATACCCCAATAAGAACAAACATGAGGAAAGAGGAAAGAAGTTCATCAAGGAGGAAGCTGATATAAATCACCTAAGCATATGGAGAAAAGCAGAAGAAAGGCAAGTCTACAAAGCAAGGCAAACCTAATACTGTGGTAGGCTTGGACAAATGTAACAATAGGCATCAGTAAAAATGACTCCATAAGGTTAAGTTGATCATCTCTCCAAGGTTGCATCAAAGCTTTCCATTTTTTGTCTCACTCCAGACTCTAAAATGTTTTCTCTCCAATGGCAAGTTACTAATATACTTGTATCTATTGCTCAACAAGGAAATGGAGGCTTTGGTGAGGATTTACAAGAAATTTACCAGGATTCTTCCTCAATTAGAAGGTGTGTGTTATTCAAGAGGTTAAATAAACAGATCGTTTTCTTTGGAGTGGTGAAGCTGAGGGGAGACATGGCAGGAGTTTATGATGTTATGAGAAGCATAGATAGACAGTTATCTTTCTCCCATGGTTGAAATACCTAATATTAAAGGCATTTATTTCAAGGTAAGAGGCTGCAAGTTTAGAGGAAATGTGTGGTATAATTGGAGAGGGAAGGTGAGCAGCCAGATGTCTTGGTACATATTGGTACCAATAACATTGGAAGGAAAAGCAAAGAAGTCCTGAGAAGAGAATTTAGAGAGCTAGGCAGAAAATTGAGAAGCAGGACCTCCAGGATAGTAATTTCTGGATTGCTTTCTGGGTCTTTAGCTAGTGAGGTTAGAAACAGAATGATTTGGCAGATTAATGCGTGGCTGAGAAGCTGGTGAAGGGGCAGGTCTTTGGGATCTTGGATCATTGGGATCTCTTCTGGGGGAGGTATGACCTGTACAAAAGTGTTGGGTTGCACCTGAACCTCAGGGGGACCAATATTGTCGTGAGCAGGTTTGTTAGAGCTGTTGGGGAGGGTTTAAACTTACTTGGCAGGGGGATGGGAACCAGAGTGAAGTGACTCAGCGGAGGATGGATGGTAAAAAAGCAAAGATAGCATGCAGTCAGACTGTCAGGACGGGCATGCAGATGATAGGAGAAAATTGCAGCCAGCATGGTGCGTATGAATGCATTAGGGATGCAGAATCAAGAAAGGATAGCAAGTATAGTACTCAAGGTGTCGCATCGCCACACACAGAGTATATGAAATAAGGTCTTGTTGCACTATTACAGGTTGTCATGTATGATGTTGCGGCCATTACTAAATCGTGGCTGAATGTCCAAGATTACATATCCTATCGGAGCGATAGGAAGGTAGGCAGAGATGGTGGCGTGGCTCTGCTGGTAAAGAATGGCACCAAATTAGTAGAAAGATGTGACCTAGGACTTGAAGATATTGAATCCTTTTGGCTGAGTTACGAAACTGCTTGTTATATATACGCCTCCCAACAGTAACTGGCATGTGGACCACAGATTACAACGGGAAATAGGAAAAAGTGTGCCAAAATCACACTTAATGGATCTCAAGAGAGTTAGTTTGTTGAATGCCTACAAAATGGCTTTTTAGAGCTGTTCGTCCTTGAGCCTACTAGGGGTTCAGCTATACTGGATTGGGTGTTATGTAATGAACTGAAGTGATGAGGAAGCTTAAGATAAAAGAATCCTTAGGAGGCAGTGATCACAATATGATTGAATTGAATTTGAAATATGGTAGGAAGAAAGTTAAATCTGACATAGCAGTATTTCAGAGGAGTTGGTCAAAGAAAATTGAAAAGTGGTGCTGACAGGGATGACAGCAGAGCAGCAATGACATGAGAAAATGAGGAAGATGCACAATACATGTACTCCAAAAACTAAGAAATACTCAAATGGCAAAATAGTATAATCATGGCTGACAAGGGAAGTCAATGCTATTGTAAGAGCAAAAGAGGCAGTATACAACAAAATTAGAGGGAAGATAAAGGATTGGGAAGCTTTTGAAAACCTACAGAGAGCAACTAAAAGAATCATTAGGAGGGAAATGATGAAATATGAAAGCAAGTTAGTAAACAATATAAAAGTGGATAGTAAAGGCTTCTTCAAGTATGTAAAAAATAAAAGATGAGATGGATATAGGACTGCTAGAAAATGAGGTCAGAGAAATAATAACAGGGAGCAAGGAGATGGCAGATGAACTAAATGTGTATTTTGCATCAGTCTTCACTGTGGAAGACATTAGGTGTGTGTCAGATGTTGAAGAGTGTGAGGGAAGAGAAGTGAGTTCAATATCTAAGAGTACACAAGTCACCTAGACCAGATGAACTGCACACTAGGCTTCTCAAAGAGGCAGCGGTAGAGATTGTGGAGATATTAGTAATGATGTTTCAAAAATTATTGTACTCAGGCATGGTGCCAGAGGACTGGAAAATTACAAATGTCACTCCACTCTTTAAGAAGGGAGACAAGCAGCAGAATGAAAATTATAGACCAGTTAGCCTGACCTCAGTGGTTGGGAAGTTGTTGAAGTCATTTGTTAAGAATGAGGTTATGGAGTACCTGGTGACACAGGATAACGTCAACATGGCTTCCTTAAGGGAAAAGCCTTGCCTGACGAACCTGTTGTAATTCTTTGAGGAGATTACAAGTAGGATAGATAAAGGAGATACGGTGGATATTGTATATTTGGACTTTCAGAAGGCCTGTGCCACACATGAGGCTGCTTACCAAGTTAAGAGCCCATGGTATGACAGGAAAGTGACTGGCATGGTTAGAGTGTTCGCTGATTGGTAGGAGGCAGCAAGTGGGAATAAGGGGATCCTTTTCTGTTTGGCTGCCAGTGACTAGTGGTGTTCCGCAGGGGTCGGTGTTGGGCTTGCTTCATTTTATACTGTATATCAAAGATGGAATAGATGGCTTTGTTGCCAAGTTTGCAGATGATACAAAGATTGGTGGAGGGGCAGGTAGTATTGAGGAAACAGGTAGGCTGCAGAAGGGCTTAAATTAGGAGAATGGGCAAGAAAGTGGCAAATGAAATACAATGTAGGAAAATAAACTGTCATGCACTTTGGTGGTAGAAATAAATGTGCAGACTATTTTCTAAATGGGGAGAAAATCCAAAAATCTGAGATGCAAAGGGACTTGGGAGTCTGTGCAGAACACCCTAAAAGCTAACCTGCAGGCAGATTCGGTTGTGAGGAAGGCAAATGCAATGTTAGCATTCATTTCAATAGGGCTAGAACGCAAGAGCAGGGATGTGATGGTGAGACTTTATAAGGAACTGGTGAGGCCTCACCTTGGGTATTGTGAACAAATTGAGGCTCGTGCTGGCATTGGAGAGAGTTCAGAGGAGGTACACAAGGATGATTCTGGGAATGAAAGGGTTATCATATAAGGAACGTTTGATGGCTCTGGCTCTGTGCTCACTGGAAATTAGGATGATGAAGTGGGGGGCAGACCTCATTGAAACCTTTTGAATGTTGAAAGGCCTTGACAGAGTAGATTTGGAAAGATGTTCCTCATGGTAGGGGCGTCTAGGACAAGAGGGCACAGTCTCAAGATAGAGGAGCATCCATTTAATGCAGTGATGCTGAGAACTTTCTTAAGCTTGCGGGTGGTGAATCTGTGGAATTTGTTACCACTGGCAGCTGTGGAGACTAGGTCGTTGGGTGTATTTAAGGGGGAGATTGATAGATTCTTGATTGGACATGGCATCAAAGGTTACAGTGAGAAAGCCAGGGAGTGGGGCTGAGGAGGGGCAAAAAGAATCAGCCATGATTAAATGGTGGAACAGACTCGATGGTCAAAATGGCCTAATTCTGCTCCTATTTCTTATGGTCTTATAAGAGTGTTAGGTGTCTTGAATGTACTGTCAGTAGTGGCAGTGTACAATAGCAGTGTTTAAGAAACTCTTGGATAGGCAAACAAATGTGCAGAAAATGGAGGGATAAAGATATTGTGTAGGCAGAAGGGATAATTTACTTATGTATTAGTTACTAATTGAATGAGTTCTGCAAAATATTGTGGGTAAAGGTGCTGTATTGTTCTAAGCACATGTGGCATAAAAAATAATAATTTTTTAAAAAAATTGTACACCTCTCCAGTTCTTAGTAATTCCAATTCTATACATACAGGACCACAAGTATATATTGATACTCCACCTTTACAATCTTTCTCTACCCCCAAGTCACTTTTACATTCCTACTACTCCTGTCATTAGTATCTCCTGGATTTCAATTTAACTAAGTATCACCATTCTAAATGTTTCAGTTTTATGTTTGTTAAACACACAGGCTTAATGCTCACCAGGTTAAAATCTGAAGCTTATTGGAATAGTGTAAATATGAAACTAAGACTGGCAGACCACAAATTCTGTTTATTCCAGGACATGGGTAAACAATCTGAATGCTAAATAAACAAAATATTCTGGTTTATTGATAAGCATTGGCATAGCATGCCTCTATTAGAAAAGCCATAAGGAATTAACAAGTTTAAAATCTATGGTAACATGCAAGCTGATGTAAGCTACAATCAAACCCTGCACGACAACTGATTTAAGAAAAAATCCTGGAAAACTAAAGCAACAATTCTATTACAATTGTGGAATCTTACAGCCCAGTGAAGATCACAACCTGTAATAACCTATAACTCGAATTTCTCCCCATTTCCCAGCAAAACTTTTAGAACATATAACTAAGTTGCATGTAAATGTCACTTCTAAAACTGCTTCCACCATCACTGAGTGGGATCCCAGATATCTCATGCAACAAAAACCTAATTTCCTTTCTAATCCATTTGATAGTTAGTAAATATTCTTTTGTTATCTATCATCACCCAGATGAAACAGATTCACCCAATTTTTCCCAAACATGTCAAGATCATAACATAGAAGAGAGTTGCAACTGATCTTGTACATTTTATCAGCTGAGACCATGACTTATAAAGAGTTATGGAACTTCCTTGCTGTTCTGCTCTCTGCTTCTATCAATAAAGTCACCATTACTTTCCTCAAAAATGTCTCAACAATTTATCTTTCCATTTTGACTGCCACTTTAGTTTTTTGTTAAGCTGGGCAATTGACTTGAATTTTAGAATAATGAATTTAGAAAGGATCATAAAGAGGTAAGCCACTCACTGTAAATTTCTTAAAGAAAAGTTGCTTTAGAAAATCAGCCAATTTTTAAATATACAGATCACAAATCCACTTACTCTCATTAGTTACCAGTAAAGAATTTTACATACAGAATAAAGAAACACTCACGGATATCCTAGGAACAGGAGATTTAGCACAGAATGATTTCTAAAAAGGTTGACAAGTGTCCAGCATAAAATCCAGCCACACATCGTGAGAAGTACCAAACGAGCCATTATCACCAAAGTGTACCGCACCACAGAAGTTGCACTGGTTTGAGATGCCTGTAAGAAAGTATTGCATTGGTTAACAAGATTCAAAATTTGAATCACAGATTCCTGATGGTATGTATAAAGAAAGGATGAACCATCCAGATAGCTCTCATCACCACTGCAATCTTGCTTCTTTTATCTCTAAACATTTATCACATCAGTTTCTCCCAATGCAGGTTTTAACAATTGAGAGGAGTCACTAGTACAGCTCTAATTCCTACAACTTTGAAGATCCAGCAGCAGAAATCCAGGAGCTACTCAGGGACTGGGATTAAGAGTATAGAGATTGCGTGGCCCCAGTTTGATCTTTTGTACCTTCAAGTGAGATGTCAGTTCAAGTCTATCTCTAGACCCACATGAACTGTGCAGATGAGCACCGGTCCGTCACTACATGACAATGGAGTACACCGGTATAGTACTGAGGTGGGATAGGGGATACTGCAAGTACAGTTACAGATGAGGCAATGAATGGAGCTAAGCTTTATTAAAAGTATCAGCATCTAGTTGCCCAAACCTATATACACATATATACGCATACACACAGTTGCAGGAAAATGTTTGTGAACCCTTTCAATTACCTTGTTTTCTGTATTAATTAGTCATAAAATGTTGGCTGATCATCATTTAAGTCACAATAATTGACAAACACAATTTGCTTAAACTATAAACACACTACTTCCCTTCAATACTGAGTACACCATGTAGCAATCACAGTCAAGATCAAAAACGAGTATGAACCTCTGGGGTAATGCCTTCTACAAAAGCTATTTGGAGACAGGTGTTCCAATCAATGAGATGAGATTGGAAGTGTGGCTTGTAGAAAGGCACACAAAGTCAGGTTACTGACAGAGCCTGCTCTTCTCAAGAAAGAGCTGCTTACATGCACCATGCCTCGATCAAAACAACTTTCAGTGGACATTAGAAAAAGAATTGTAGAGATGCGTGAAGATGGAAAAGGCTATAAAAGCATTTCTAAAGACCTGAGTGTTCATCAGACTACAGTAAGATAAATTGTTTACAAATGGAGGAAGTTCAGTATGGTTGCTACTTTCCCTAGGTGTGGACATCCTGCAAAGATCACACAAAGAGGTACAATGTGCAATACTGAAGGAGGTGAAAAAGGATAACAGCAAAAGATCTGCAGAAATCTCTAGAACTTGCTGAAGTCTCTGTTCATGGGTCCACTAGAAGAAAAACATTGAACAAGGATGGTGTTCATGGAAGGACACCATGGAGGATATCACTGCTCTCCAAAAAAAACATTGGTAAACGTTTCATGTTTGCAAAAGACACCTGGATGTTCCACAATGCTTCTGGGACAAGGTTCTGAGGACAGATGAGACAGAAGTTGAACTTTCTGGCAGAAATGCACACCACTATGTTTAGAATTAAAAGGACACTGCACACCAACACCAAAACCTCATCCCAACTGTGAAACATGGTGAAAAGAGCATCATGGTTTGGGGCTGCTTTGCTATCTCAGGGCCTGGACAGCTTGCAGTCGCTGACAGAACAATGAATTCAAAATTGTATCAAGACTTTTTGCAGGAGAATATCAGGGTAGTGGTCAGACACCTGAAGCTTAATAGAATTGGATAATGCAACAAGACAATGATCCGAAACACAATAGCAAATCAACAACAGAATGGTTTTAAAAGAAGAAAATTTGTGTTTTGGAATGGCCAAGTCGGAGTCCAGACCTAAACCTAATTGAGGTACCGTACACATTTTTAGATAGAGAAATAGTCTAAAATTCCTCCTCATTATTGTGCAAGTCTAATCAGTAGCTACAGGAAATACTTGGTGGAGGTTATTGCTGCTGAAGGAGGTTCACATTCTTTTTCCAGCCTGGACTGTGAATGATTAAACAATGTATTCAATAAAGAGATGAAAAGTACAATTGTTTGTGTGTTGTTAGTTAAGGCAGATTGTGTTTGTCTATTGTGACATAGCTGAAGATCAGACCACATTTTATGAGTAATTAATGCAGAAAACTAAGTAATTGCAGAGAATATTCAAACTTTTCTTGCAACTGTAAATATAAAGGATGGACCAGATTTACATGCAAATAATATGCTTACATACATACATTTAAAACAGAAACTAGCTTAATCGTTTTATATTCTAGACATGCATTTTCCTGCTAATGGAACATGTCCACAGGTACTGCAATTTTTGTAAGTTAGTCCAATGATTGGAGCAAAATCACATACCTATCCTATCCTCAAACATTCACTAACTTTTTATCATTATGGAACTTGAAAACTATACAGATATGAGTTAATTTTTAAGTATGGCAGAATATTAAGAGTAAACATGGGATAGAAAGCATCATTTGCAACTTCTCTATGCTGGCATACTGAAATATCAGTTAATACATTATTCATCATAAATGGTTTCGTACTAGCAATGGTAGAATTAGATCACTGAAGCATAGCAAATTAAATCGGTGACCATCCAGGCAACTGCTGGTAACCCGAAGTATAAAAAAAACTGGTTATAAACCATACATGCCAAGTTTGATCAGAATTGAATTTTCAGGCTATTTTGAAATCACTGATTCATGAGTGATTATACAATCAGCTCATTGAGTAATCACACGGTGAACTGTGTGTAGGTACTTGTTTGCACTGAGATGGGCAATGCACACATTTTACTGGCACGAGATGGCCTGAAAGACATGATAAATGTTCTAGGAGACTTCACTCACCTCTGAAATGAGGGTCCACACCAATCTTCGGGCCAGCATTATTGTAATAAATGCTGCCAAGTGATAATCAATCAGATGAAAGTTCTATCAGAAAGAAAAATTACACGATAATTAAAACAAACAAAAAAAAATCAATATTAAGGCATTACACAAGATTTTATTGCCCTGGTATCAGAATTTCAAGTGTTCATATTCAGTTATATTATCCATGTAAACCCACATGGTCAAGGGGAGAATGTACAAATGCCTTGCAGGCCTTGGCGGAATTGAACTTGGGTCACTGGCGCTGTAAGTGTTATACTACCCACTATGCTACCTTGCTGTTTCATATTCTTGACCTGCTAAGTGCTTCAAGCATTTTTGTTTGTTTTTGCTTCAGATTTTTAGCATGTCACTTCGATTTTCATTGGCAAGTGAATCACATAATTCCACTATTTCAAGTGCCATTGCATTTTAGAATTTGACAGTAATACTTGAGACAAGTCAGAAATTCTTGCAATTCTTTAAAAGACATGCTCACCAGTGAGGTAGAAGCAGCAGGGTGAAGGTATGGAAACCACCAGACTGTTTTGTATATGTTAATGTACTGAACAAGAAGGGCCATCAACAAGTAGATGAAGAAAAGCAGCTCAAAGACAAGGCATCCATCAGATGGCAGGTCAGGAATACGGCAGTGACGGACAGGTTCAGGGGTAATCAAAGCAGTAATAGGTGGCGCAGACAGACCAATGGCACCACCATTCCTGAAAAAAATACACATTGTGAAATGAAGGTGCATGGAAATAATCAGAGTAATCTAGACTAGTTCCATTGATTACTTAAAAAAAGCACATAAAGAGCATTGTTTTAAATGGATCTTTGAACAGAAAGATTTCAATGAGCATAATGCAATAACATACTAATAATGAATCCTACACTATTCTTACCCTTCCCCCACCCCTACTCTCCTTGGTGTAAGGATTGATCTATACGTGGCTCGTTTGTGTATTTGTTCCTCCCCACTGACAGAGCCACACACATGCACACACACACACGTCAGAGTGGACTCACAGACATTGGTCCTTCTACTTTCCCAGTGGACCTGCAGATCCAGGGCTACGGCCATTGGCCTTCTGATCGACTTTCGATATCCACCCCAAGACTTGCCAATGATGATGAACAAGGACTCTGGATGTGGAATCTGAACTCCAGAATCGATGTTGGGAAGCTGAACCCTAGACCTTGAACACCAGTATAGCTGACTTGTGTACCTACATGTTCACTGGCCCACATGCCTCCTGTCTGCACAGAACTTTGATCCCAAAACCCTTGGATCATCTCTCCTCCTTACTTGGCCTCTGGTTCCCCTTCTCCCTTTTCTTCCCTGGTCCATTGTCCTCTTAAGCGAGATTCTTCCTCTGCAGCACTTTCCTTTTACAACCTATCCCTTCCCTGCTTCTTCCTTTATCCCCCCCCCCACATCCAGCTTCTGCCTCACCTGGTTTTACTTATCACCTGCCATCTTGTACTCCTTGCCCTCTCCATCTTCGTATTCTGGATCCTGCCCCCTTACTTTCCAACCCTGAAGAAGGGTTTCAGCCTGAAACATCAACTGTATATTCCCATCCATAGATGCTACTTGATCTACTGAGTTGTTCCAGCACTTTGTAAATTGCTCAAGATTTCCAGCATCTGCATAACCTCATGTTTACAATAAAAATCAGAATTCACCACTGGCATTTTTGAGTTTAGAAAAGATAAATACCCCAAAATCTAGTTCGACTGAATACAATTGATGACCAGATTTTTCAGTCAGTGGTAGAATCATCAGCCATTGCTAGTCTACTGTTACTACTGGCTGCTCAGCCAGCTCAGTTTAAAATTCTAACACATCAAATCAGGAAGTAACAAAAAATTCTGCATTTGTTTTGTTTCTTCCCACTTCTCACAAAATAAAGACAATGACACACATTTAAAATAAGTGGAAATCAAGATAGTAAAAACTCAATTGAAACACTTAAAGAATTTTGAATTAATGTTGTGGAATTATGATCACGCAGGAACCAATGTTCCCTCCAATTTGTAGTGACCAGTGTGCGCAAACATTTTGTGCTGTGCAAATTTTTGCCCAGTGACAAGTACACACTGAATAATTTTTTCAATAAAAACAGTATAAGTACACCAGTTCTAAAGTCAGCAGACAAATCATCGCAAACTCCATGTTATCAACACCATCCACATCAGAAACTGGAAAAGGAATTGTGATTGTGTATGATCATGAAATATATTTAACATGCTACCAAGGTAGAGGGTGACAAACTTTTGTACATAGTCTAAATTCCTTTGTGCACTAGTATCAAAAGATGCATGCATGTGCACACGCGCACGTCGTAGAGGGAACATTACCGGGGACACCAAGTTCAAATCCCTCCATACTAGCTATGGTTCAACCACAGTAAAAGATCTAGCATTTGGAAAAAACAATCTCACTAACAATGATCACAAAATCTACTGTATTGTCATGTCACCCATTTGAGTTCACTGCTGCTCTTCAGAGGAAGAAATCTGCCAACCATACCCAATCTAGTTTATATGTGACTTCAGTCTCATCCCATATAATTGACTCATAAGTACACACTTCAGCTGTACTCTTACTGCTATTTGCAAACAGAATAAAACTAGATGAACCACCTGGCATTAACCTGGAAATTGAAATCTGCTATGGCAAAGACATTGAACTCACAAACATCTTGGGGTTGATGTCTAAATTCAGAAAGCTGTACCAGACTAATTCAGCAAACCCCAACAGTTATACTGACAGAATAATCCTTAACAGAAAAAAAAATCATGAAAATTCCTGGATT
Organism: Hypanus sabinus; assembly: GCF_030144855.1. Taxonomy (NCBI): domain Eukaryota; kingdom Metazoa; phylum Chordata; class Chondrichthyes; order Myliobatiformes; family Dasyatidae; genus Hypanus; species Hypanus sabinus. The sequence continues at coordinate 151,605,209 of NC_082709.1, read as the reverse complement.
CATTTGTCCCACCAACAATGCACATCCAGAAGAGACTACATGGTACCAAACAAGCAACAGAAAGTAGCCCTTGGCCACTTTCAGTATTGACTTGACGAAGTCTCACAGCATCAGGTCAAATACGGGCAAAGAAACTGCCTCTTGATTACTACCTACAATTTCCTCTCTGATAGTGAATCCAATTGAACCAAACTTGAAAGCAGAAAAAATAGCAACATACTCTATCGTATATTATGGGGATTTCAATGTTCACCACCAAAACTCTCTTGGTAGCACTGAACTGACAGATTTGGTTAAGATAAGCAGTAAGTAAATCAATAGCAAAAATAAAATTACTTAGCTATTTACTTATGGCAAATGCACTTGTCATAGAAGCATAGCCTTCAGCCTAACTAGTCCAGGCCAACCAAATTCCTACCTGCCCACATTTGGCCCATATCCCTCTAAGCCAGGAGTTCACAAACTTTTTTATGCCATGGACCAATGTTATTAAGCAAGGGGTCCATGGCGCCAGGTTGTGAACACCTGTCTAAAACTTTCCTATCCATGCAACTGTCAAGTACTTTTAAATGTTGTTAATGTAACTGCCTCAATTACTTCCTCTGGAAGTTCATTCATATACTGACCACTCTTTGCCCCTCACTTTCTAGTAATCTCTCTCCTCTCACCTGAAACCAATGCTCTATGATTTTCACTTCCTGGGAAAAAGACTCATCCTATTGTTGTTACCCCTCTTAATTTTATACATGTCTATAAGATGACCCCAATTCTCCTACTCTCCAGTGACAGAAGACTTAATCTGTTAACCTTGCTACATAACTCAATCCCTCAAGTCCTGGAAACCTTCTTGAAAATCTTCTCCACACTTTTTCCAGCTTAATGGCATCTTTGCTATAGCGGGCTAACCAAAACTGACCACAGTGTTCCAAATACAGCCTCAACAACATCATGTACAAATACAACATAACAACCAATTTCTATTCTCAATGCATGCCTTCACCACCCAGCCTACCAGCCAATTTCAGGCAACCATACCGTTGTAGTCCTTGATCCATTTATTCTACAACACTTGCCAGGCCCTAATGCTCACTGTGAATGCCCTACACATTTGTTTTCCCAAAATGCTATGCCTCACACTTACCTGATTTGCCATTCTCAGCCCACTTTCAGAGGCATGCAAAAGTTTGGACACCCCTGGTCAAAATTTCTGTTACTGTGAATAGTTAAGTGAGTAGATGATGAACTGATATCCAAAAGTCAAAGTTAAAGATGAAACATTCTTTTCAACATTTTAAGCAAGATTAGTGTATTATTTTTGTTTTGTACAATTTTAGAGTAAAAAAAAGGAAAGAAGCACCATGCAAAAGTTTGGGCATCACAAAAGATTTGAGGCTCTCAGATAACTTTTGCCAAGGTCTCAGACCTTAATTAGTTTGTTAGGGCTAAGGCTTGTTCACAGTCATCGTTAGGAAAGACCAGGTGATGCAAATTTCAAAGCTTTATAAATACCCTGATTCCTCAAACCCTGTCCCAACAATCAGCAACCATGGGCCCCTCTAAACAGCTGCCTAGCACTCTGAAAATTAAAATAAATGATGCCCACAAAGCAGGAGAAGATAGCAAAGTGTTTTCAGGTAACTGTTTTCTCAGTTTGTAATGTAATTAAGAAAAGGCCTTTAACAAGAATAGTGGAGGTCTAGCTGAGGTCTGGAAGACTGAGAAAACTTCAAAACCGTCAGAAGGGACGTCTAAACAAGCCTGATGCATTTTGGAAATAAGTCCTGTCGACTGATTAAGTTAAAATAGAACTCCTTGGCTGCAATGAGCAAAAGTTTGTTTGGAGAAAAAAGGGTGCAGAATTTCAAGAAAAGAACACCTCTCCAACTGTTAAGCATGGGGGTGGATCAGTCATGCTTTGGGCTTGTGTTGCAGACAGTGGCACAGGCAACATTTCATTGGTAGAGGGAAGAATGAATTCAATAATATACGAGCAAATTCTGGAAGCAAACATCACACTGTCTGTAAAAAAGCTAAAGATGTAAAGGGGATGGCTTCTACAACAGGATAACGATCCTAAACTCACCTCAAAATCCACAATGGACTACTTCAAGAGGCGCAAGCTGAAGGTTTTGCTATGGCCCTCACAGTCCCCCGACCTAAACATCATTGAAAATCTGTGGATAGACCTCAAAAGAGCAGTGTATGTAAGACGGCTCAAGAATCTCAAATAACTAGAAGCCTTTTGCAAGGAAGAATGGGCGAAAATCCCTCAAACAAGAACTGAAAGACTCTTAGCTGGCTACAGAAAGCATTTACAAGTTGTGATACTTGCCAAAGGGGGTATTACTAAGTACTGATCACGCAGGGTGCCCAAACTTTTGTTTCGGACCCTTTTCCTTTATTGTTATTTTGAAACGGTAAAAGAAGGAAATAAAAAAGTAATCTTGCATAAAATATTAAAGAAGTGTGTCATCTTTAACTTTATGCCTTTTGGAAATCAGGTCATCTTTTACTCGCTTAGCTATTCACAGTAACAGATTTCAACTGGGGTGCCCAAACTTTTGCTTGCCACTGTACTCAGATGATCAAGATTCCCCTGTAAATCCTAATAACCATCTTCACTGTTAATGACATCCCCCAAGATAAAACACATCACAGCTCAGACCATGTGGAGATAACATCCCATCTTCATACTAAGGGCACCTTAATCATCTTCTGTGGCACGCAAAAACAGACTGGACCTGGCAGCTTACAAATACGCATCCATGTGACGAGGGATTACACATTTAAGATGGAGGTGTGGAAGCAGGATCAAATATAAGGACAAATAGCCAATGGGACATGGGTGTCAAAGGGAATGGGAATGGAATGGGGCCAAGATAATATCAACAATCAGACTTAAAGGATTAACACTTACACCTGTTTCTTATGCTTTTCTCTAGTTAACACTTCAATGCATTTCTTCTCACTTTTAAAATTAGAAATAAATTAAATTGTTCTCTATGATTAATTCAACATCACTCTGTGTGGTTATTTCTTTCAGTCTGCTAGTTTATATACTACCCAATCTGGAAACAATCTTAAAATAAACAATAATCAACTGTTTCTGAAGTATTAAATTTATCATTTCTCTTTTATCCTTCTCTTTTGATAAAATATCTAAATGAGAGAAAATATTTAATTCTGTTTAAATGTTTTTCTCACAAAGTAGACCATAAACATTCAGAAGAGATCTTTAATTTTGTAGTTCATTCCCATTCTCATACAATCTGGATATTAATCTGCTCAAAATACATTGTAAAATTACTAGGTATTCAAAGCAACATGGATAGCAAGTATGATACGTGTATCATTCTCAAATGGAAGCGTAAATCTGTGTGTTCTATAAAAGTAGGATCAAGGTTATCAATGGATGCAATAGGATGGAGATCAGTTGCATAAATGCGAGGAGAAATAGCAGATGGAGTTTAATCCAGTCAAATGTGAAGTGTGGCATTTTGGTTGGTCAAATATAAGGGAAACATACACAGTAAGTGACAGGACGCTTAAAAGCACTGATGTACAGAGGAATCCAAGGCCATAGTTTCATTGCCCAGACCACAGTAAAGTGGCAATGCATGTAGAAAGGATGTTAAACAAGGCATAAGGCACAACACTTTCACTGGTTGGGGTCGTGAATACAAGAGCCAGGAAATCATAATGCAGCAATATTAAATATCATATTGTAGCAATAATCAGGCTGCATTTGGAATACTGCATTCAATTCTGATCTCACGATTACAGAAAGTTATGGAGGCTTTGGAGAAGATACAGAGGATCCTGAAGAGATTAGAGGGTGCTAACCACAAGGAGAAATTGAACAGACTTTGATTCTTTTCTTTGGAGTGTTAAGTGATCTTTCAGAGACCTCAAAGAAGTTTATAAAATGAAAGGCCACACAATCGGCATCTCCTTTCCAGAAAGGAAATGCCCAACACTACAGCGCATAATTTTATGGTGAAAGGGGACTGCTTAAGGGAGATGTACAGGGCAAGTTTGTTTGTTTGAAATAGATATTTACAAATGTGGTAGGGTCCTGGGATGTACTGCCAAGGGTGGTAATGGAAGTGGACTTGATCCTGGTGTTAAGAATATATAGACATGACACATGATCATGTAGGGAATGGAGGAATATGGATCACATGATTTGGCATTGCAGAGAGCACAGACATTGTGGGCAGAAGGGCATATTCCTGTGCTGTTCAGAGGAAGGTACAAAGTTGCCAGTCAGGAAGGATACAATAGACAAGGCGACAGATATCAAATTCACAGACATTTACTATATTGAAAGGAGTTAATTATTCCGATTTACGTAAGCGCGTCAAGTTTGAAGACACATTTACTTCCACAGACCTAGAAAACCACGAGGAACTGGATAGAAATCAAGAATGATGATGGTGAAATGAAAGAACCAAGAATTGTTGTTAAGTATTAGAGGAGCCAAGAGTTTGTGCAAAGACGAATGAGAATTTAATCACTGAGCCAGTGGGCTAAAGCCAGTAAAATTGTAAGAAACATGAAGAGCTTTACACTAAACACGCTAACACACGAGCTATCAGTGGACTTGTAACACAATTCAAAGTACATATACGTCACCATATACAACGCTGAGATTCATTTACTTGTGGGCGTACACAGTAAATCCAAGAAACATAATAGAAGCAACGAAGGACTGCACTCAAAAGGGACAGAAAGACAGACAACCAATGTGCAAAAGACAACAAAGTGTGCAAATACAAAGAAAAAAATAAATACGCAATAAATATCAAAAACATCAGATGAAAAGTCCTTGAAACAGGATCAAGGTTTAGGGTTAACAAAAACACAGGTTACAGGGTACAGCAAAAGTTATGATATGAATGACAGGTTGGGTCAAATGTATGGGCAGGAGGAATTGTTGGTACTAGAATGCAATAACATACAGTAATATAAACTCAACTCTATTTAACAGGCTTAGTTTCATATGCCTGATATACTTACCTAACAAAAATCTATCAACCTCAGTCTACTGCTGTCTTGCATTCACTAGCATTTGAGACAGAAGATATACACTGTCACCACCCTTTAACAAATTTAGATTATGTGCTCTCATTGTAGCTCTCACTGCACACTTTACAGTGTAATCATATAAAATCCCTTTATTTTGAAGAACTCGATCTAATCACATTTCAGAGTTCTAAACTGAAAGGAATTTCAATCTCTGTAGAATCTGTGGCACCATTATGTTTGCAACAATTTCAATACAACTTTGAAATAAATTACCTATAACATTTTAAGTAGCATCTGGCAGATGCTCTGTACAATTGAAACACCCTCTCACTTTTTAATTCTAAACTTCTAAAGGACAGCCATCATTCCATCAGTCTTTTTGGTTCTTTTGTGTACTCAAGATACCCAACTTCTGCTCATTCACAGCACTTTATCAGCATGGAACAAAGACGTAAAGGCAGGCAGCACATCATCATTTCACCCTTCGTTTAGCCTTAAAATACTTAACATTTCACAATTAAGTGGATCAGTATTTCTCAAATTCAAATTAGTTGAAACACTTCACTTGTGAGTCTGTTGGGGTAATCGATTGCATCCCAGTGCGGCCTCCTCTACATCAGTGAGACCCGACGCAGATTGGGGGACCGCTTCGTCGAGTACCTCCACTCCGTCCGCCACAACAGACAGGATCTCCCGGTTGCCACCCACTTCAACTCTGCTTCACATTCCCATTCGGATATGTCCATACATGGCCTCCTCTACTGCCACGATGAGGCCAAACTCAGGATGGAGGAGCAACACCTCATATACCGTCTGGGTAGTCTCCAGTCCCTTGGTATGAACAACGAATTCTCCAACTTCCGGTAATTCCCTCCTTCACCCTTCCCCCATCCCACTTTCACTCCATCTCCTCTTCTAGTTGCCTATCACCTCTCTCATGATTCTGCCTTCTACTAGTACCCATAGTGCTTTCCCCTTACATTCCTTCTTCACCTCTCCTGCCTATCCCCTCCTTGCTTCTCCTCCCCCAATCCTTGATCTTTCTCCTCTGATTGGTTTTTCACCTGGCACATTCCACCCTCTCCCCTCCTTCTTCAGCCCTGATGAAGGGTCTTGGCCCGAAACATTGACTGCTCATTTCAACGGATGCTGCCCGAGTTCATCCAGCTTGTTTCTACGTGTTGCTTTGACCACAGCATCTGCAGTGTAATTTGTGTTGATTTCATTACATTTCCTCATATTGAAGTCCATTTGATTTAGTTTAATACATAACTTGTATTTATTTCTATTCCACTTCTATAACCTGCTGCGCCTTCTAGCTCTATATCACTCAAACATGAACATTCAAGACCACTTCAGTATACTAAAGTCATTATTGGATAAGGTGAACAGCCAGTAAAATGCTAAAATGAGGTGAGCAGTTCAAACAGGGGCTGAAAAAGAATAGCCTTAGCCTTGCCAATATTTAGCTACAACAATCATGAAACACATTGCCTGAAATATTGAACAGCAAACCAAGTAGGTAAACCTATGGGTTAATAAATGTCTGTATCAATTATTAACTAGGTAATGTTCTGTATTAACTTAATGACACAACGGTTAACCACTGCCTAGTGGTCTAAAGGTAGAATTGGTACAAAGTTGTCAAGTCTTGCACGTTTTTCTTTTAATCCTCTCTTACACTTTTCCTTGCCAATCTTCTTTCAACGTACTTTGAGAGCTGGGCACTTTACCAAGTACTAAAAATGTGGCATGCAGTGACAACTCACATTATGGCCAGGGAAAATAAATAGTCATAATTGTGAAAAAATATTTTATATAGGAACATCACCCCTTCACAAAAGAACACAGAAGAGAAGGGAAAGATTTCCACCATCAGCCACATCTGGAATGAACTTTAATGAAGTTAAAATAATAGCAGGTAAAATCATTGAAATGCACTTGTGCAACAGTGGAACAAGCATTCCCACAAGACCTTAAGGCATAGGAGCAGAGTTAGGCCATCTGGCCCATGGAGTCTGCTCTGCCATTCAATCATGGCTGATCCTAAATTCCAGTACAGACCCAGTGTCATCAAATATTCCTTGTATGATTTCCTTCTAAATCATAACCTTAGCCACACCATGAGCATTATTGTAACAACTTCAAATGCACTGACAAAAAAATATATAACCAAACTAGGTCATACCATACAATGCACCAAGAAAGTAAATAGTTCTGTATCATGTTTCCTTTTCCTGAATTAGCATAAAAAAGGGCAATTAATTCTTGCCTTTACAGTTTCACACTACTCGCCAGAGCTGAGCAAGGTCGCAGCCTCGGTACTTCTCCTTGATCATTATTCTTGACACTATTTCCTGTGTGACATTTCCTGAAGAAGGGTCTTGAACCGAAACATTAACCGTTCATTTCTATAGATACTGCCTGACCTGCTGAGTTCCTCTTTTATTTGGTGTTTTTTGCCGTTTTTTTGCATAAGTTGTATTGCAGGTTGTGGGTTTAACATAAACATTTATATTGACTGTTCAGCAATGAAATAGATATCGGAGCAGCCAACAATTGATTGCAATATTAAACAAAGAACACTAACTAGCCAGTCATTTAGTAGTTAACAAAAAGATCCTTGGCACTATTTCATAGGAGTGATGATTTGGCTGATATTTATCTCTCGGTACACATCATATCATTGTAGAGTACACTGAAAAGTATATTAATAATCATAAATGTAATATACTCCAAAACAGTAGACAGCACTTAACTTCTGGATCCATTAATTCACAAGTAGTTTGAGGGTTCACACTTCTATTATTCCATCCAGGAATACACCCCTAATACACTGATCACTTAGCTATAGGCAGTCCCCTGGTTACAAACAAGTTCTGTTCCTGAATCCGTCTTTAAGTTGGATTTGTACATAAGTCGCAACAAGTACATCCGGTATTATTTAGCGTCAGTTAGTCAAACGTTTGTCTTAGTATATATTTTCCCTTTCTATGCATATAAAACACTTAAGAAACGTATGTATTCCAATAATTAAACCACTGCGTTGATTAGTAATAATTGTAGCTTTCATCAGGGCAGGGCCTTTCACATGCTCCATTATTCTCACTTTATTCTTTAAAATTGTTCCGATTGTTGACCGACTGTAGCCTAACGCTTTCCCAATGACTGATGGCATTTCGCCTCTTTCCAAATGCTTTATTTCCACTTTATTTTCAATCGCGATTGCTTCACATCAACAGAACGGAAACACTGCAGGTGGTGAGTCCCAACCTCCGCCATCTCCTAAGGACCACTGCCCTGAATTCCCCGGGTCCTAAACTCCACCACACTGAGACAGGTTAAATGGGACAAGTGGGGGCTGTGCTGGATTTGGGTATTTGATCCTCCTCAATATTTCACGTGGGAATTTAAAATGGAGGTGGCAGTGTTTTTTTTAAATGAGGTCGACATCAACCCGGCACAGATGGTACGGGGGTCACTGGATCGACATCAACCCGGCACAGGAGCGGTCTGTCACTGGATTGAGCTCGGGAACCTCTGTTCTCGAGCCCGGCGCTGATCTCACTGCACCACCAGCCAACCGGAATGGGGGGGGGGGGGGTGGCGGGGTCAGGGTGAATCTTGCTAAGAAAAATTTTTAAGCCAAATACAAAGTTACACTTAACATAGTGTCAATGACAATGACCTAAAATGACGGACAGCGTTCTCCTTCTTTGGTTTGTAAATACGAGTTGTCCGTAAGTCGGACGTTCATAACTTGGGGACCACCTGTATATGAAAACTCTATTTGACACATGTTCTATCTAAGGTGCAAATTTTGCAATTCTGATATCCAGCATTTCCTTGATTGAGTGATAAAAATCAAGAACAACATGTCTGGAGGTATCATACCCAAGCTTGCTACAACTTAGTCTTAGAGAAGTAACTGTATTAGAGTGCAGATGTGGGTCTTGACCCAAAATGTTGACAATTCCTCTCCCCTCACAGTGGCTGCTCAACTCACTGAGTTCCTCCATCAGTTTATTTTCTGTATATATTACCATTTTGGTAAAGAGTCAGAGTATTTAATAATATACAGAATTTATGATCCATGGTAACCATACATCAACTGTGATACCACAGTGCACCACTGTACTAAGATATTATTCAGCAAAATACATTAAATTTTAAGACATTAGTGAAATTTCAATAGATTAATGATTTCCAATTCCTAAAAAATCTACAACTGTTGACCAAAAAGCATAACAATGCATACCTGTTCCTCATCCCGGTGCCATTCCCACAGCTCCCACCCACAATGGTCTGCAGAGATGGCAATGCTGAGCGGCTCAGCTGCTGCCGACTTGGGCCCCGCCGTCCACCAGGCATGGCATGGACCAGCTGACAGTTAAGCACCAGTGTAGTCTGCCGAAAATGTTTCGTCTTCTACAATAAAGAAACAGCTCAATTAGTATTGAGATAACAAATTCCCTTCAATCTTGTTAATTTGTTGATCCGTCAGCTACCATGTCTTCCCAGTAGCTTGACATGGCACTGAGGAAAACTCCTGTAAGGCTGCTGCTGAATCGGGTAAATCATCAACATATGGCATAGATGGGGCAGATGGTCAAAATATTTTTCCCTTGGTGGTAGGGATTCCAACATTTCATCATTCATTCACTAATGACTTATGGCAGAAATAAATTTGCTGGGATCTATACAAGACACAAGTACAATAAAGTAAAATATCCTTTATTTCCAGAACGCATAAAAAAATACACTCACTGCACTTCATACAACCATCAAATGCTGCTTTTCCTACATTAGAGAGTGCCAGTATGTAGGAATGCAACAATGAGCTTTTATTCAAAGTTCAAAGTAAATTAATATCCAAGTACATGTATATCACCATGTACAACCCTGAGATTTATTTTTATTGTGGGCACACCTAATAAATTTATAGAAAAATAACTATAACAGAATCAATAAAAGTCTGCCTAACTTGCAGAAGACAACAACTATGCAAATACAAAAAAAATAACAATAATAATGATAATTAAGCCATAAGTATCAAGAACATGAGATGAAGAGTCCTTGGTTGTGAGAATATTTCATTGATAGGGCAAGTGAAGTTGAGCAAAGTTATCCTTTTGGTTTAAGAGACCGAAGACCAAAAGACATAGGAACAGAATGAGGCCATTTGGTACAGTGAGTTTGCTCTGCCAATCAATCATGGCTGATCCCTGTTTGTCCCTCCTCATCAGCCCACTCCCCATAACCATAAGACCAAGAGACATAGGAGCAGAATAAGGACATTTCGCCCATAAGAGCCTGATGGCTGAGGGGTAATAAATGTTCCAGAACCTGGTGATGTAAGTCCTGAGGCTCTTGTACCTTCTTCATTATGGCAGCCGGGAGAAGAGAGCGTGTCATGGCTTGTGGGGGTCCCTGATGACGGGATGCTGCTTTTCTGCAACAGCATTTCACGTATACGTGCTCAATGGTGGAGGAGACCTTACCAGTGACAGACTGGCCTGTATTCACTATTTTTATAGGATACTTCTATTCTAGGGCACTGGTTTTGATACCAGGCTATCTTGCATTCAGTCAATATACTCTCCACTACACATCTATAGAAGCATCAAAACTTTCAATGTCATGCTGAATATCTGCAAGATGCTAAGGAAGCAGAAGCACTGCCATGCTTTCTTCATAATTGCACTTATGTGCTAGGCTGAGGACAGGTCCACTGAAATAATAACACCAAAGAATTTATAGTTGCTGACCTTCTCCACCTCTGATCCTCCAATGAAGACTGGCACATAGAATACAGAACATAGAAATCTACAGAACGTTACAGACGCTTCAACCCACAATGTTGTGCTGACCATGTAATCTGCTCTAGAAACTGCCTAGAATTTCCCTACACCATAGCCCTCTTATTTTTTTAAAGTTCCATATACATATCCAATAGTCTCTTAATTAAAAGACCCTATTGTATCTGCCTCTACCAATGTCATTGGCAGTGCATTCTACACACCCACCACTCCGTGTGAAAAACTTACTTCTGGTATCCCCCTTGTTCCTACTTTCAAGCACCTTAAAACTATGCCCTCTTGTGTTAGCCATTTCAGCCCTGGGAAAAAGCCTCTGGCTATCCAAACTATCAATGCCTCTCATCATCTTATACACCTCTCATCCTCTGTCACTCCAAGGAGAAAAGACCAAGTTCACTCAACCTATTCTCATAAAACATGAGAATACCTATTCTCAATCCAGGTAACACCCTTGTAAATCTGCTCTGCGCCTTCTTTATAGTATCTACATCCTTCCTGTGGTGAGGTGACCAGAACTGAACCCAGTACTTCAAGTGGGGTCTAACCAACATCTTATATGGCTGTAACATTACTTCACAGCTCTTGAACTCAGTTCCACAGTTGATGAAGGTCAACACAGCATATGCCTTCTTAACAATATAGATGTCTGGTTTCCTCTTCCTGAAGTGAATAATCAGCTCCTTGGTCTTGCTGACATTAAGAGGTTGTTATTCTGACACCACTCAGTCAGATTTTCAATCTCCCTCCTATATGCTCATTCATCTCTTTTGATTCGGCTTACAACAGTTGTCAACAAACTTGAATATGGCATTGGAGCTGTGCTTAGCCACGCAGTCAAAAGTGTAAAGCGTGTCGAGCAAGGCAGTAAGCACACAGTCTTGCGGTGCAGCTATGCTGATGAAGATCATGGAGATGTTGTTGCCAATCCGACCAGACTGGAGTCTGCAAGTAAAGAAATCGAGGATAGAAATGCTCAAAGGGATATTAAGGCCAAGTTCTTGAAGCTTATTGATTAGTTTTGAGGATGATAGCATTGAATGCTGAGCTGTAGTTGATAAAGAGCACCTGATGTATGATTCTTTGCTGTTCAGATGTTCCAGGGTTGAGGGAAAAGCCAATGAAATGGCATTTGCTATGGACTTGTTGCTCCAGTAGACATTGGAATGGATCCAAGTCACTTCTCAGTCAGGAGTGATATGTTTATCACCAACCTCACATCCTCTGTGGATGTAAGCACTACTGGGCGATTGTCATTGAGGCAAGTCCCCACACTCTTCTTGGGCACCGGTATAATTGAAGCCTGTGTGAAACAGGTAGGTAACCCAGACCGCTGAAGTGAGAGATGACAGATCTCAGTGAACACTCCAGACAGTTGATCAGCATAAGGCCAGGTACCTCGTTGTGGGTTTACCTTCTTGAAAGCTGCTTACACATCGGCCTCAAAGACTGAAATCACAGGATCATGAAGGGATGTAGGAGTTCATGATGGTTCCTCCATGCGTTGATGATCAAAGTGAGCATAGAAGGCATTGAACTCATCTGAAATTGAAGCCCTGCTGTCACCCATGTCACTTGAATTAACTTTATAAGTGATAGCATTGAAGCCCTGTTGTCACCCATGTCGCTTGAATTAACTTTATAAGTGAAGCCCTGCCACAACTATCCAGCATCCTTTGTTGATTCATTTAGTTTGGAAATTCCACTTCGCCTGTGAGTTGGCTTTCTGGAGATCGTACCATAAATTCTTGTAACCTTCTTTGTCATCAGACTTGAATGCACACCAGATCTGGCCCTCAGCCGACTGAGGATCTCGTGATTCATTCAGGGCTTCTGACTGGGGAAGACTCTGAATGATTTTGTGGGGACATACTCGTCACAACTGTTCTAATAAAGTCCACTACAACCATGGTGTATTCATTCAGATCCACAGATAGGTCCTTAAACACGGCCCAGTCCACAACACAAAACAATCCGAAGCCACTCCTCTGCCACCCACGACCAGCTCTTTGTTGTCCTATTCTATGAAACTTTGCTCTTTAGCCTCTGCCTGTGTACAGGCAGAAGGACAGCCAAGTGATCCAATTAACCAAAATGCAATCTGGCATGGAATCCTTATCTTAGTGTTACAGTGGTCTAGTGTGTTGGGACCACTGGTGCTACAGGTCATATACTGGTGGGAAGGGTTTTCTTCAAACAAGCCTAGTTGAAGTCCCCGACTATGATTTGAAATGTGACTGGATAGACTGTTTCTTGTTTGGAGATGCAGTATCTCAAGCGCTTGATTATAGACGGCCGCTGGTGGTATGTAAACTGTGGTCAGAATTATGGAGGAGAACTCTCTTGGCAAATAGAATGCACGGCATTTGATCGTTAAGGTGTTCAAGGTTGGGGGACCACTAGTTCGACAAAACCACCACATTCGAGCACGACCGAGAGTTTATCACAAAACACACCTCCACCTTTTGCATTCCAAGAGAACTATACTATCTTTTGTTCAGTCAGTGATACTCTGTTACTAAACAGTATTACTCACCAATCTGCTTACTAACAGACCACTCTACAAAAGATGCCATAGCATCTGTCATGCACCTGGCCCTAACACACCTAAAAAACAAAGACACCTACGTCAGAATGCTGTTTCTGGATTTCAGTTTGGCATTCAACACTACTGTCCCACAGATCTTGGTGAACAAACTGCTACTCTTCAGTCTAAATATACCACTGTGCAACTGCGCGTTGGACTTCCTAACTAACAGACCTCATATAGTCAAGATGCACAACCCAACATTCTTCCTTCCCCATCATCCTTCACATGGGTGCCCCTCAGGGCTGTGCACTGAGCCCTGTGTACTCTGCTTACATATCACTGTAAGATCAGACACCCAAGTAAACACACTGTCAAGCTTGCTAACGATACCACAGTGGTAGGGCTCATCGCCATCATCATTGAGATGGCCTATAGACAGGAAGTGGAAGAGCTTGAGGCCTGGTGCCAGGCAAATAATTTCTTCCTCAATGTCAAGACAAAGACGGTTATCTACTTCAGAAGACCTCGCACCAGTCACACCTCCCTGTACATCGGCAGCAGAGCAGTGAAAGCTGCGAACAGCTTCAAAATCTTGACAGTATACATATTGTACAACCTCGCATGGTCCCAGAACACTTTCTACACAATCAAGAAAGCTCACCGATGCCTCTACTTTCTGAGGAGGCTGAACAGAGCTGGATATGCACATCCGAAATATACTCACGGCATTAAGCAGGTGTGCAGTACAAGCAGCCTAACAATCTGCAGCAGACAGGAAAGCTCTGCAATGGATCATCAACACATCTTCAGCACTACCCTACCCATCTTCAAGGATGTATATACTGGAAGATGCCCAAAAGGGGCAGTAAGGTCATGAAGTATCTCACCCACCTTGCTCATGGATTGTTAGACACACTCCCGTCAGGATGAAGGATATGTAATATCTATGCCAGGACCAGCAGACTCAGAAAGTTACTTTTCTCAAGTAGTAAGGTTGATTAACAACTTCACCCACTAACTTGCCCCACCACACCTCCAACCACCACTACTTTATCATTTCCTATTAGTCACCATATGTACAGACACTCCTGAGCATAGCGTCACTTTATAGACATACAAGCGATATGTATGCAAGCTATCTTACATATTTATATTTTATTGTGTTTTTATAATTACTGAGTTCTTTATCTTACTGTGTTTTTTTTCTGCTGTATCAAATCCAGAGTAACAGTTATTTTATTCTCCTTTATACTTTTGTTCCTTTAAGGTTGTTATAGCCAGGGTGGTAACGGGGTCAAGCTCCCACTACCTGTTAAATGCTCCCAGTGGCGTGCGCCTCATATTGCGACAGACAACCAAACCCAGCTCTTGGATTTTATGTGTGGCATAGCTACTAAGCTCGGCAGAATTGCTTCTACTGACAGAAGGGGCAAAGGCGGGTTACTGGCGCCTTAAAACCAGCCGGTTTGGGCAGATGGGGCTCATTAGCCGTGGTTGGCAGCTCACCTAGAAGGAAAACTCTGATCTCAAATCTCCACTGCCTTGCAGCTATATCCACTCTTGGGAAGGCTTCGGAAGTAAACCTCCAAGGGAAAAATCCGGAGCTGGAGTCCCTTAGAGAGTCTACATTAAATTCAACGCCGACAGGCAACTCCTACGACGCTGCAGGTACCAAACTGTAGGTCTTTGCCGTTCCTTTGGGTTCATCAGATGCTTGAAGAGGGGGAGCTTGCTACATGGGCAACAGCTTGCTCTCCACAGCATACTGCCCAGCCCTGCATATCTAGACAGCAAGGATGCAATATCCATGGTCAACTCTGACCGACAGAGCCCTCACTTTACACTAGTGTACATAAAATAATTGTGAATTACACTATAGCACAACTTTTAAACATCTCATATCGATTTTTCTTTAAATACGTACTCCACTTTAAGTTTTATTCCACTTACTATTTCTAATAAATTGAATTGTAGGCACACACACACAAAATGCTGGAGGAAGTCGACAGGCGAGGCATTATCTATGGAAAAGTGTACAGTTGACACTTTGGGCTGAGACCCTTCAGCAGGGCCTGAGAAAATGTATGTAATGGTCTGCCAGTTACCAAATCAACCTCAAGTATTGGAATACAAACAGATAGTCTTTAATTTTCCTACTATTGTAAACGACACAGGCATTGTGAAGCTTACATCTGTAAATACCAATCTCAAGAGCTAATGATCTCATTCCAAATGGAGCTATCCTTATTAAAACACTCACTTTGTCAAGCTTCAAGCTTGGCACAAAGGAGTTTCACACTAAAAATGCTGGAGGAACTCAGCAGGAGAGGCAGCATCTTTGGAAAAAAAATACAGTTGATGTTTCGGGCCGAGACCCCTCCATACGACAAAGGAGTTTCTTCCTTTAATTGTTATAAAAATAAACCCAATGCATTTTATGCTGCAATAACATTAACATACAGTATAGCTGGAGTGTACTTCATCTGAACACTGATATCATCATTGGCTAACTGACCATACATTCTAAGCCAAGTACTCTTGCGATTATGGCTCAAAGTTCCATCTAGCAATGCGTTAATTTGTAATACATGAGGACACTTTAGGAATAGCCAATATTCTTAAAGTTAAGACATAATGTGATAAAATTACTCAGGTGCACGAATCTGGAAATTCATAAATCTCTTCTTCTGAACAATCCTTTTTTTAAAAAATCCAAACCAAAAGCTGTTATTTTTGTTCCACATGAAGTTTATCAGTTAGGTTTAGGACCTTTTAACCTGGAAGTTCATTTTCTATACAAGCTTTAAAAAAAAGCAACTTTGGAATTGATACAACACATACAAAATGCTGTTGGAATGCAGCAGGCCAGGCAGCATCTATAGGAAGAAGTACAGTCGACATTTCGGACCAAGACCCTTCGTCAGGACTAACTGAAAGAAAAGATAGAGATTTGAAAGTGGGAGGGGGAGATCCGAAATGATAGGAGAAAGCAGGAAAGGGTGGGGTGAAGCTAATAGCTGGAAAGTTGATTGGCAAAAGGGATACAAAGCTGGAGAAGGGAAAGGATCATGGGACGAGAGGCCTCGGGAGAAAGAAGGGGGAGGGGAGCACCAGAGAGAGATGGAGAACAGGCAAGGAGTGATTGTGAGAGGGGCAGAGAGGGGAAGAAAATGAGAGAAAAAAAGGGGGGGAAATAATAAATAAGGGATGGGGTAAGAAGGGGAGGAGAGACATTAATGGAAGTTAGAGAAATCAATGTTCATGCCATCCTGAGTGTGGACAGTAGACAGTAGAGGAGGCCATGGATAGACATATCAGAATGGGAATGGGAAGTAGAATTAAAATGTGTGGCCACTGGGAGATCCTGCTTTCTCCGGTGGACAGAGCCTAGGTCTGGTATGTGGGAGAAAATTGAAGCATCCAGAACACAGAGGAATGAGAGTAACCAGGGAAACACACATGGTCAGGAGTAAAACAGGCAACCTTTGCATTGACAGCACTGGAAATCAGCATTGAACCCAGATTGCTGGATTTGAGACACTAATGGTGCTGCTCTTTTCCAAGTATAGCAATTTCCTTTGAACCTTTGGCAACTTAGCATTTACAATACAAAACTAAATTAACAAAAGCAGAAGTGAATAAGTTGTTTGGAAAGATTTCAAAATAAACTTCTGCACTAACTTCTCATTAAGCAGCTCCCTAATCGTCAACCACAATGCAGCTAGTTTCGTTAGGAAGCTGCTGACAGCAGACCTACTCCAGGTAAATACAATCCCACAAATTGAGTGGCAAGCAATAGCAGCTCACCAATGCCAAGAAATTCCTGTCAACATGGCAATGATCTATTGCTGTATTATTAAGTGAGCTAAAGAATTTTTTTCACTTGACTTTAATTAAGCCACGAATTAAATTTACCTATGACTTAACAGACTGTAGAACAATAAAGCACACAGCAGGCCTGTGCCAAATACAATGCCAAATTAAATCAAGTCTCTTACACCTGTATATGATCCAAATGTCTCCACTCTCTGTATACCTATGTGCCCCTTAAATGCCACTATCATATCTGCTCCCCCGGCAGCTCATTCCAGGCACTTAACTGTCTTTGTGTGGAAAAAAAACATTTGCTTCACAAATCTACTACGTCCACTCAGGCCTGGGGGGCCGGCGTTGGGCAAATAATCCCATCAATGCCAACTTCCTTCAACTTGTGCTCACTCAGCTCAACTCCCCACTTCACCCTTGGATTCTTTAGCCTTCCTAACACCATATAGGATTTTTAGATGAAAGGCATCACATATCCCTTTAGCCTTTCCCTACCTCCTAACTTAATGTGTATCCTCTAACGTTTAACATTTCTACCAGGGGAGAAAGATGTTGGCCATCTATGACCTTGATGGTCAGAGAAAGCTGAAGGGCCATTAACTTTGGTACAGTGCAGAGAAGATTTTGACATCAGGGTAACATTCAACTCAGTGACATCAAGGACACCTGTTCAAATGGAAACCAATGGTGGGGGAGGGGGGAATGGTTCAATGGCAGATTCATATCTCACACATAGGAAGACATCATTGTTGAAGGCTGATCGTATCAACCAAAGGCACTGCTGTAGTAGTCCCTCAAAGCAGTGTTCTGCACCCACTATCAATAACCTTTGTTCCACCTCAGTCAGTGATGGGTACATTTGATAGTCACACTGCACGTGATACTAGAGAAAATAGAGCAACTAACAACCACACACTGCAAGATTTAACACAAATTCAGGCACATGCTGATTAGTGGCGAGGAATTTGAGTCATACAAGCAGCAAGCAATGATCACCTCTGATACAGCAGTGATTTAGCGATGACCATGCTCATCATGAAGATAACTGAGCAGGATCACCAATACAAATGGTTTGGCTAAAACGGTCAACGACTGACTCATTTTTGACACTTCAAAGCCTCTCTAACATTTATCCAGTACAAGTCAGGATCAGTATGAAATGCTTTCTACTTGATTGGATGAGTGCCATTTCCCAAAAATTCAACACCAGCTAGGATGACTAACATGTCTGCCATTAAATAAGCTTTTAAATACTCCACCATTGGCTGCAGTGTGCATCATTCTTAGTGTGTTCTGCTGTTACTTCTGTTACAAATCAGCAACAATGAATATATGATTTGAGACAGGTTTTTTTTATAATAAAACATTTATTAAACACTAAAAAAACCCCAAAAAGTAAACAAACAACTAACTTAACTGGAAGTCAGCTGCGATACGGCAGCTCGAGCAGTTCTTAAAGCAACAATGCGAAAACAGTTCTTAGAAGTAGTAATGCGAAAGTCCAAGATGATTTACACAGTCCGTTAAAGGAGAGGCTTTCCTTGAGAGAATAAACTTTCTTTTGTGGTGTTACTGCTGATCCCAGTCCAAGTATGTTATTCCCCGAAGAACTTACGATCGAAGGAAATAAAACGGCTTAAAGGCACTGACCTTTCTTTGACGAAACTTTGTATCCAACCCTCTACTCTTCTGGCAGAACAGGGGTTGTCATGGATATTCGTTACCAATTCCTTGTGCAAAGATTAAACAAATGTCGAATTTGTTTCACCGTCGACATTAACTCTCCCAATCCTTTGGGATTTCTGAACTCCTTTAAAATCTTCACTCTCTACCGACTAAACTGGCAGTATTCTAGCGAAACTGCCGGCAATAACCTTTGAGACTTAAAACAGAAAGTAAAACTCCACTTATAAACAAAACTGCGTCATAATATCGGAATACGCAGCAGCATGGAGTCAGTGGCGAATTCAGCCACGAACTGCCCACGTCACAGGGTGGGGTTCTCCTTTTATACCCTGTTAAAAACAACTATCACATGACCTCTCAATGGCGGGAAAATGACGTCACTCCACCATCGCAAGACCATTACCTCATCTCCAGCATAGCTTCAATTACATCATGGTCACATTACAGGTACAAGATACCCATGGGTACGTAACACATCCCTCCAAAAAAAAAATTTTTGATCTGTCAAGAACAAAATTTTAAACAATTAACTATTTACAGGAGAAGAAATACAAATATACAAAATTTACAATGTACACAGTATACATAGTATTATCATACATCAACTTTCAAATTATTACACAGGAGTGTTATAAATAGTAAAATATCACCATTAAAAAAATTACATTGTATATTCAACATAGAAATAGACAATCAGCAAACACATTATCTTTACCTTTAATATGAGTTATTACAATATTGTACTCTTGTAACATCAAACTCCAATTTAATAGTCTTCTATTTTTGTTTTTCATCTTACTCAGAAGCACTATCGGAATATGGTCAGTATAGACGATAAGTGGTTTTTTTGGTTGTACCAACATACACGTCAAAATGTTCTAAGACTAAAACAAGAGATGACAATTTCTACAACACACACAAAATGCTGGTGGAACACAGCAGGCCAGGCAGCATCTATAAGGAGAAGCACTGTCGACGTTTCGGGCCGAGACCCTTCATCAGGACTTCGTCTGGCCTGCTGTGTTCCACCAGCATTTTGTGTGTTGTTTGAATTTCCAGCATCTGATTTCCTCGTGTATTATTCCCTTTGCAATAATACTGCTCCTGCAGCCTCATTACCAGCATCTATAGCTAATGAAAAAGGTTTTTCAAAGTCAGGTACCTTGAGCACAGGTTGTTGACATACCATAGTTTTCAATTTCTCAAATGCTTCCTGACAAGGCACTGTCCACACAAACTTTTCATTCTTCTTCAAGAGGTTAGTTAATGGAAGGGCAAAATTAGCAAAATTTTCAGTAATATCCTACTATTCCCAGGAATCTTCTGAGAGTTTTTATCCCAGTGGGAATCTCTAAAATTGCCCGAACTTTTGCCTGAACAGGAGCTACCTTACTTGACCCACAACATAGCCAAGGTAAGTTACAGTGGCATGTCCAAATTCACTTTTAGTCACGTTAATAGTTAAGCTAGCTTTGGAAAGCCTTTCAAATAATTTCTCCACCGCAGTACTGAGAGCTTCCCAAGTATCATTTCCTGTCACCAAATCATCAATTTAAGAATCTGTATCTTTCAATCCCTGAATCATAGAGTTAATCATCCTCTGGAAAGTACCTGGGGCATTCTTCATCCCAAATGGAAGAACATTATATTCATATAACCCAGAGGGAGTTACAAATGCAGAAATCTCTCTACCCCTATCCGTTAATGGAACACACCAATACCCCTTCAATAAATCAATCTTTGTAAGGAGCTTTGCTTTTCCAACTTTATCTACTCTAGGAATTGGATATGCATCCGTTTTCGTTACAGCATTCACCTTCCTATAATCCGTACAAAACCTAATACCATCTGGTTTTGGCACCATAACACATGGCGAACTCCAATTCGAGTTAGAAGGTTGAATATTATTATTCTCTAGCATATATTGAATTTCTTTCTCAGCAAGTTCACATTTTTCCATGTTCATCTTATATGGATGTTGTTTAATGGATTTGGCATCTCCAACATCTATATCATGTGAAGCTACAGTGGTCCTCCTGGGAACATCTGGAAACAAATCTCTATATTTAAAAATTAATTGTTTCATTTGCTGCTTCTGCTCTGGCTGTAAATGTGCTAAATTCTCATCAATATTTTCCAGAATGGTTGAGTTTGGTAATCTGACAGAAACAACATTAGGTTTAGAATGAGTTTTAGATGAATCATCTATTATGCTCCTAGTGAGATCAGACTCATCATTAACCACAACAGTTATGGCGAAGTTCTGATGGTCTTCTACGATCTGGAGTTTTTAATCACATAATCCACATCATTGATTTTAGACACAATTTCATAAGGACCATGAAATTTAGCTTGTAAAGGATTCGTTTGCACTGGGAAAAGAACCAGCACCTTATCTCCAGGTTTAAGCGTCCTCATCCTAGCTTCCTTATCATACCAGGTTTTCATTTTCTCCTGAGCCAATTTTAAATTTTCCCTAGCTAAGCTACAAGCTTTATGTAATCTGTCCTTAAATTTTAAAACATAGTCCAACAAATTAGTGTGTACCTCTTTATTGATCCATTGTTCTTTTAATAAAGCTAAAGGTCCTCTATGCCCAACTACAAGTTCAAATGGACTGAAACCTATGGATTCCTGTACCGATTCCCTCATTGCAAGTAGAAGTGTATACCTCATCCCGATCATTTTCATTTTCCACACAGTAAGTCCTAATCATAGTCTTGAGGGTAGAATGAAACCTCTCCAAGGCACCTTGCGATTCTGGATGGTATGCAGACAAAGTGATTTGCTTAGCTCCCAATTTATAAACTATCTGTTGAAACAATCCAGACATAAAGTTACTGCCTTGATCAGTTTGTGTTTCCTTAGGCAACCCAAAATAAGTAAAGGATTTTATAAGAGCCTTTATTACAGTTTTAGTTGTTTTATTCTTAAGTGGTACTGCCTCTGGAAACCCAGACGCAGTGTACATGATAGTCAACAAGTGCTGATAACCAGTTTTTGTTTTTGGCAATGGACCTACACAATCTATAATAATTTAAAAAAATGGTTCACCAAATGCTGGAATAGGCTGTAGTGGAGCCACTGGTGTAACTTGATTTGGTTTACCCACAATTTGACAAGTATGGCACGTTCTACAAAACATCGCCACATCTTTTCTTAAACCAGGCCAGTAAAAATGTTTTAAAATCTTATCCACAGTTTTTCTCACCCCTTGATGTCCACCTAATGGCACACTATGAGCTAAAGTTAAAATCTCGTTTCGATAAACTTTAGGAACAATTACTTGGTAAGCAATATTCCATTCATCACTTGCAAGAATTGTAGGTAATCTCCATTTCCTCATCTACATTCCTTTTTCAAAATAATATCCTACTGGCACCTTATCAATTTCACTATCTGGAAGAGCTTGTTCTTTTAATTTGATAATCTCAGGTTCTCTACTCTGCTCTGCTATCATCTCCTTCCTGGACAGAGACAAATCTTCATGGTCCAATTTACTCCAAGAATCTCGTTCAAACAATGAAGGTAAGAAAGTTTCTGACACATCTTCAAAACTCGAATCCTGAGTTGAACAGTCATGAGTAACAACCTCATTCTGCACATCAATCTTTTTAGCAATAGCTCCAGTTACAACACAGGAAGAATTTGTGTTAGAATCCATCCGTGGTTCCTCTGACTCTATTGTCAAATGCACCTCAGGGAAAACTTGTCCACCTGCCAAATCATTACCTAACAATAAAGAAATATCCTTCACAGGTAAGCTAGGCTGTAATTCTACTTTAACAAATCCTGTAACTAACCCTGACTTTAAATTCACTTTATGCAGACGTACAGGCATAAGGGCACTCCCAACACCTTGTATATAATTTACCTCACCAGTATCAGTCTCTTCATTAAACTTTAACACACTGTCTAACATCAGTGATTGAGAAGCTCCAGTATCCCCAAGAATTTTTATTGGCTCCGGAGTAGATCCTTCTTTCAAGGATACAAATCCTTCAGTTATAAAATGATCATATCCCTTTTTAAAGGCAACACGAGTGAATCTGCAGATGCTGGAGATAAATAAAAACACAAAATGCTGGCAGAACTCAGCAGGCCAGACAGCA
The DNA here is from genome assembly GCF_030144855.1 of Hypanus sabinus. NCBI lineage: Eukaryota > Metazoa > Chordata > Chondrichthyes > Myliobatiformes > Dasyatidae > Hypanus > Hypanus sabinus. The sequence goes on along the minus strand of NC_082709.1, from coordinate 151,582,212 downwards.
TCTAAGGGAGAAGGTAGTGACGACGTTTCGGGCTGAAACCCTTCATCAGGAGTGAAGTAACATGGGATGGTCAAGGGGTGATAAGAACTGAGGGGAGGGATAAAGTAGAGAGCTAGGAAGTGATAGGCTGGAGGGAAATAGGCTGGGGGAAGGTGGAGAATTATGGGAAATAAAAGAGAAAGAAAGGTAGGGCTGGGAGGAGAGATTATAGTGAGGGGGAAAAAAGAGAAAGAGAACCAGACTAAAATAATAGATAGGGATGGGGGTAAGGGGGGGGGCAGGGGTATCAACGGAGGTCTGTGAGTTGGATGTTCATGCCGGCAGGTAGGAGGCTATTAGGCTATTAGTAGGTTTGTAGTAGACATCGGTGGATAGGCTGTTTCCAGAGATATGGCAACACGAGTGAATCTGCAGATGCTGGAGTGGCAACATGAGTGAATATCTCTGGAGACAGCCTATCCACCAATGTCCACTACAAACCTACTAACTCCCACAGCTACCTAGACTATTCCTCCTCCCACCGTCTCCTGCAATAATGCTATCCCTTTCTCTCAACTCCTCTGCCTCCATCGCATCTGCTCTCAGGATGAGGCCTTTCATTCTAGGACAAAGGAGATGTCTTCCTTTTTTAAAGAAAGGGGCTTCCTTTCGTCCACTATCAACTCTGCCCTCCATCGCGTCTCCCATATTTCACGCACCTCTGCCCTCACCCTGTCCCCTGCCAGCCCACTAGGGATAGAGTCCCCCTGGTCCTCACCTATCACCCTACCAGCCTACAGATCCAACAATAATCCTCTCTAACTTCCGCCACCTCCTACGTGATCCCACCACCGGCCACATCTTCCCCTCCCCCCCACTCTCGGCTTTCCGCAGGGATCGCTCCCTACACGGCTCCCTTGTCCATTCATCCCCCCCCCCATCCCTCCCCACGGACCTCCCTCCGGGCACTCATCCCTGCAAACGGAAGAAGTGCTACACCTTCCCCCACACTTCTTCCCTCACCACCATCCCAGGCTCCAGACAGTCCTTTCAGGTGAGGCACCACATCACCTGCGAGTCAACTGGGGTGATATACTGTATCCAATGTGGCCATTTATACATTGGGGAGACCCGCCGCAGACTGGGAGACCGTTTCGCCGAACACCGGCGCTCAGTCCTCCAGCAGTGGCGGGATCTCCCTGTGGCCACACACTTCAATTCCACAGACCATTCCCACTCCGACATGTCTGTCCACGGCCCCCTCTACTGTCAAGATAAGGCCATACGCAGGTTGATGGAGCAATACCTTATCTCCCGCCTAGGTAGCCTCCTACCTGCCGGCATGAACATCCAACTCACAGACCTCCGTTGATACTCCTGCCCCCCCCCCCACCCCCATTCCTATCTATTATTTTAGTCTGATTCTCTGTCTCTCTCTTTTTTCCCCCCTCACTATCATCTCCCCCAGCCCTACCTTTCTTTCTCTTTTATTTCCCATAATTCTCCACCTTCCCCTAGCCCATTTCCCTCCAGCCTATCACTTCCTAGCTCTCTACTTTATCCCTCCCCCCACTTCTTATCCCCCCCTTGCCCATCCCTTGTTACTTCACTCCAGATGAAGGGTTTCGGCCCAAAACGTTGTCACTACCTCCTCCCACAGATGCTGTCTGGCCTGTAGAGTTCTGCCAGCATTTTGTGTTTTATATCCCCTTTTAACTTGGTCAGACTCTAACAAAACTTCATTTGTGTTTATCAAACCCTGTGATTTTACAGGTTTCAATATGTTGCACACAAGCATCTGGGACTGCTTCCTCCTCTTTCTTCTTCAGTAAGAAACAATTAGCTATCACATGACCAGGTTTCTTACAATAGTTACAAATAGGACCAAGCTGTCTTTCCTTCACAGGTTTTCCTTCCTCTTTACCTTTCTCACTAACTTCTGATTTACCTTGATTCACTGTTATTTTTCCTTTTAAAAGTTCTACCCTGAGAAAATTTGTTCTTATGAATTAAAGCATACTCATCAACTAATTTAGTAGAGTCCTACAATGTAGCAATGTCTCTCTCATTTAAGTATGTCCTTATCTCATCAGGAATGCTCCTTTTAAACTCCTCCATTAAAATCAGCTCTTTCAATTTATTATAGTCCCTATTTACATTTTTAGAGGAAACCCATCTCTCAAAACACACAGCTTTATTGTAGGCAAATTCCACACACATTTTCTCCATAGATTTCTTCAAATTTCTGAATCTTTCTCTATAAGCTTCTGGGACCAACTCATATGCCTTCAATACATGCATTTTCACAATATCATATTCAAGCGCTTGCTCAGCAGTTAAAGCTGTAATCACACTCTGCAACAACACTGATCATTTCTCTTTCGGCCACTCTGATTTCGGAGCAATCGTTTCAAAATGTTGAAAATATTTCTCTACTTCTGTTTCACTAAATGGAGGGACCAATTTAATTTCCTAACAAAAAATGTTTTCCTAGAACCAGGAGACTGATTCTCAGACTTTTAATTCCGCTATCTTAAGTTCAAATTCTCTCTGTTTATCCTCAGCTTTTAATCCACTTAATTCCAATTTAGCTTGCAATTCCTTCTGTTTTAATTCAGCTTCTATTTTTAACTTTTCCAACGCTAATTGTTCTGACTGTAACTGAATCGCTGCTTTACTCACAGGGAACCGATCTAAAACCGATACATCAAACACACCCAAATCTATATAGTGTTCCACGATTTTTCTCTGAATTACAGGCTTTGTTGTATCTTCTGAAATACCTTTAAGTTCCAACCTGCTAGCAATCTCCAATACATCACTCTTTTTCGCCTTCACTAATAACTCAGCGTCTGGCGAAGCCAGGAATTCTTCAATACTCATTGTTGCCGAATACCACTCACAAGCCAATCAAACAAAAGAATCGAGTATTCCCTTTTTCCAAAATGCTTATCAAAAGTGAAACAAGCATTTAAACTCAAAAATGGATCATCCCACGAGCCCCCATTTGTTACAAATCAGCAACAATGAATATATGACTTGAGACAGGTTTCTTTTATAACAAATAAAACATTTATTAAACACTGCTAAAAAAAAAACCCCAAAAAGTAAACAAACAACTAACTTAACTGGAAGTCAGCTGCAATACGGCAGCTTGAACAGTTCTTAAAGCAACAATGCGAAAACAGTTCTTAGAAGTAGTAATGCGAAAGTCCAAAATGATTTACACAGTCCGTTAAAGGAGAGGCTTTCCTTGAGAGAATAAACTTTCTTTTGTGGTGTTACTGCTGATCCCAGTCCAAGTATGTTATTCCCCGAAGAACTTACGATCGAAGGAAATAAAACGGCTTAAAGGCACTGACCTTTCTTTGACGAAACTTTGTATCCAACCCTCTACTCTTCTGGCAGAACAGGGGTTGTCATGCATATTCGTTACCAATTCCTTGTGCAAAGATTAAACAAAGGTCGAATTTGTTTCACCGTCGACATTAACTCTCCCAATCCTTTGGGATTTCTGAACTCCTTTAAAATCTTCACTCTCCACCGACTAAACTGGCAGTATTCTAGCGAAACTGCCGGCAATAACCTTTGAGACTTAAAACAGAAAGTAAAACTCCACTTATAAACAAAACTGCGTCATAATATCGGAATACGCAGCAGCATGGAGTCAGTGGCGAATTCAGCCACGAGCTGCCCACGTCACAGGGTGGGGTTCTCCTTTTATACCCTGTTAAAAACTATCACATGACCTCTCAATGGCGGGAAAATGACGTCACTCCACCATCGCAAGACCATTACCTCATCTCCAGCATAGCTTCAATTACATCATGGTCACATTACAGGTACAAGATACCCACGGGTATGTAACACTTCCAAAGGCCACTCTGTCCTCAAATCCCAAAACCATGACTTCTATTTACAATGGTAAGGTCAAAATCAAAGTCCAGTTTACTGTTAAATGCACATGTACAAACAGGTGCAATAAAAAAAAACTTGCCTGCAGTAGCATCACAGGAATATAGCATTAGAAAACAAAATCAAATTATACACAAATTTTACAGAAGTACAAAATTAGCCCAAAAGTAGTATTTCAGGGCAAAATGATCGAAGTAGTCATAGTGATGCTAGTGATGGTTAGGATTTTGCTGATTAGCTTAAGAACCAAATTGTTGAAGAATTGTAGCTATTCTTGAATCTGGTGGTGTGGGACTTCAGGGTTCTGTGCCTCCTGTCCAATGGTATCAGTGAGAAGGTGGCATCGCCTGTCGGGTGAGGATCTTTTGCTAATGGATGTTGCCTTCATGAAGCAGAACTCCTTATAGTACTGATAGTGGGGAGGCAGAGTTCAATACTTTTCTCAGCTCACTATGTTTATTCACATTCAAATTGCCATACTAGACCATGAGGTGATCAGTCCAGGTACTTTCAATAGTACCTCTGCAGAAAATTGCTGGAATGTTTGGCTTGAACTTTCTTAATCTCTTAAGAAGGTAAAAAGACTGGCACGCTTTGCTTGTGAATGCATCTATGTGCTGGGCCCCAGAAAGATCGTCCAATACGTTAACACCCAGGAATTTAAACTGTTGACCCGTTCCACAACCGAAATGTAGACAGGTTTATGTTCACTCTCCTTCCCTTCCTGAAGTCAACAATCAGCTCTTTAGTTTTGCTGCCATTGAGTGAGGGGTCACTGCTGTAGCAGCACCACTCAGTACGGGTGTCCCATCTCACTCCGGTAAGCTGTCCCATCACCACCTGTAATAGGTCCAACAACAGCAGTGTCCTCAATGAACTGGAAGATGGCATTGGAGCTGTGCTTTGCCACATGGTATAGAGAGTACAGCAGGAGGCCAAGCACACAACCTTAATATGCACCTATGTTGATGATCAGCAGGAGGCTTTGTTGTTTCTAATTCTCACTGATTGTGGCTTGCTGATGAGACAGTCAAGTGCCCTGTATCAGGGTAGGTAAACGCTCAGGTCTTGAAGCTTGATGATAGCTTGGATGGGATAACAGCGTGGAACGCTGAGCTGTGGTCAACACAAGAGTTCCTGTTGTCCAGAAAAGTGTGAAGAGCTAGAGAAATCCAATCTGCTGTTGACCTGCTGTGGCAGTAGAGAACTAGAAGCAAATCTGAGAAAGGAGTTGATCTGCCCTATCACCTACCTCTAAAAGCACTTCATTACAGTCGAGTCCAAGAGTACTGAACAGTTGAAGGCTTCTCTCCAAGTCACACACCTTCTGCATTTTAATTTAATTCCTGTTCCTTTCCTCTCACTGAGGTTAGATCCTGGAATTCCCTACTACATAACTGTGGAAGTACCATTCATCAGAACAGCAACTCCTTAAGAATGTGGTGGTCCAACAGCAGCGTTCAAGAGCAGTTTAGTACAAAGAGTACACGTTGACCACACCAACAACACACAAAATAAAATGAATTAAAATTAAAAATAGCCAGAACATAGGAGAAACAAACTTTTATTGTAATAAAGCTTAAATTATGTGGCTCAATCATTTCAGAAAATCATACAGATTACAGAATAGGCCGTTAAATTTCTGCAGTAGCAATTATTCAAAGAGTGCCATCTATTCTACCCCTATAACCACTGGCCATTATCCATATCTCTTGGTAAACAAAGGTAGTTCCTTTACAGACTCATCAGTGTTTCAACAAACAACTTTTCATAAAGTATATGAAGCTAACAATATCTAGCTAACAATTCAACAACTCAAGAAGCTTGCATACATTCTCAAAACATTTATGATTATGAAAAAAAACTGAAAATGCTGGAAGCACTTAGATTAGACAACAGCTGCAGAAAATAAATCCCACTCCTGTTTTCTTTTCACACTCGCTACCTGACCTGCTGAGTATCCACAGTATTTTCTATTTTTGTTTCAGATTTTTAGAGACCATAGCTCTATCAATTATGAAAAAAATCCTCATTTTTCTATTGAGGTGACCGAAATCCAGCTTCTCAAACCATTCTTTCTCATAATGCATTTCTGATATCATTACAGCAAAGTACCATTCTTTCAACCTTATTTGTGCACATGTTTACAGAAAATTCTTCCGGACACTGGACCAATCATTAAGATCTATATTTCATGCAATGAGTTGATCCTTCAGGTATATTCTAGATTTATCAAATTAAATAAGGTCACCGATTCAAATTCTCGAGCACAATTTGTACTGAGTAAAGAGAAGGCACTAAACAGAACGGACCAATTACACGACATTAGAGTCCTTTTATGATATTTTTGACCATGGCGAATGCAATTTCCAAATCACCGTTTTTGGAAGAAATGTCGTTTTTAATTCTCGACTTGAAACTGCAAAGTGGAACAGCTTTCCTCTCAGTCAAATCCAGTTGTACAATTTAAACCAATAAGTGGTTAGTGTGATGGTAGGCCATATGAAAGTAAACATGCATGTTTGCAAATTAATTCTACATGTGTTTACAAAGACGTGTCATTTATGAAGCTCACTCACTACAAAAACTGGGGAGCAAACGTAAATGTTAATTTTATGTGAAAACATTTGTCAAAGTTTACAGGGAGGGTTTTAATTTTTTTTAAACAGACCTGCAGCACAGAGCAGTTCTGCAGACACTTACACATCAATATTCCAAGCTGGAGACCGTTTCACCACCATCAACTTAGCACCGTAAGTGAGTTCAGTTAAAGCGAAAACATTACGCTCCTAAATAAAAACAAAATGTATTAGTTTTAACCCCCACCTCTCATAATGTTTAAATTCGCGCACAGACCGATCAGCTGAACGACGTGGCGATCCCTCAGCGGCGCCGCAACCCAACCTGCTACCGGAAGTCCCGCCGATCACCTAATTTTCCTCACAGAAAACGCAAAGGAAAAACAAAATACCTCGTTAGAGTCGACAGAAAATTCCCTAATCGCTCATGAGAGTAGGTGGAACTTGTGCAGAGCGAAAGAGGGAACGCGTTATGTGTATGAACTTTAGCCAAACGGGAGGAAGATGCGTGGGAACTGGCTCTCTGATTGAGTGGGGAGTTGTCCATCATCCTCCACTTCCGACTGGCAGGTTTGTGTTCGTGCAGCCGGCTGCTACTGAGCGGAAGCGCGGCCAGGACGGACCCGACGCTGGGTCATGTACGGGCCAGTGTCTTCACCATCACTTCGTGCCCGGACCGCAGGGCACACCAGGCACCGCAGATCCGGAAACCTGGAGCGAAACGCACAAACTGCTGGAAGAACTCAGTACGTCAGACAGCCTCGGTGGAGAGAAATGGACTGTAGACGTCTCGGGCCGAGACCCTTCATGGTTATACCCCTTCATAGATGGTAACTGACTTGTTGAGTTCCTCCAGTATTCTGTGTATGTTACTGTGGAGAATGCACCATCTATTGGAAGTCCTTAGGCAGATTCTTCTGTGGCAGCAACTCTGTTGCCAGCACTGTTTGAGGACCAGGCTGACAGAGCTAATAAAGTGAATAAAGCAGTGGCTTGTCTAACGCCACCTGCACCTCACGAGGGTAAGATATCTTTGCTGTATCATGTTCAGGTGATATAGATGCCGATACTTGAATCAAGGATGTTGTCATGAAATTTGTACTTCTTTCTCTCAATAAGGCCATAAGATACAGGAGCAGAATTAGGGAGCTTGGTACATTGAGTATATTCCACCATTTCATCATGGCTGATTCAATTTTCCTCTCAGCCCCAGTCTCCTGCTGTGACCTTTATTGCCCTCACCAAGCAAGAATCTATCAACCTCTGCCTTAAATATTCAGAAAAACTTGGCCTCCACAGCTGCCTGTGGCAACAAATTCATCTCTGTCGAACTGTATGTATTTTTTTCTGCAATGCTAAGGGAATGTACATTTCACCATTCTGGCTAAAGATATCCCTCTATATCTCCATTCTATAAGGACACCCCTCCATTCTGAGGCTGTGTCCTCTGGTCTTAGACTCTCCCACCATGGGAAACATCCCCTTTACATCAGCTCTATCAAGGCCTTTCTCCATTTGATGGGTTACAATTGGGTCTCCTCTCATTCTTCTGAATTCTAGTGAATACAGGCCCAGAGCCATCAAATGCTTTTAATATTCTAACCCTCTTGAAATCAATGCTAACATTGCATTTGTCTTCCTCACCGCAGACTCAACCTGCAAATGAACCTTCAGGGAATCCTCCACAAGGACTCCCAAATCCCTTTGCACCTCAGTTTTTTTTTGTATTTTCTCTCCATTTAGAAAGTAGTCAACCCTTTCATTTCTACCAATGTGCATAACCATAACCTTCCCAACACGGTATTCTATCTGTTATTTCTTTGCCCATTATCCTAATCTGTCTAAGTCCTTCTGTAGTCTGTCTATTTCCTCAAAACTACCTGCCCCTCCACCTATCTTCATATTGTGTGCAAACTTTGCAACAAAGGTATCAATTCCATTATCTAAGTCATTGACATATATGTAAAAAGAATTGGTCCCAGTGAAACAGCACTAGTCACCACCAGCCAACCTGAAAAAGGTCCCCTTATTCCCACTCTGTGTTAATCAGCCACTGCTTTATCCATGCCAGAATCTTTCCTGTAAGCAACCTCATGTGTGGCACCTTGTCAAAGGACTTATGAAAATCCAAGTACAGAAATCAACCACTTCTCCTTTGCCTATCCTGCTTATTACTTCTTAAAAGACTTCCAACAGATCTGTCAGGCAAGATTTTTCCTTGAGGAAACCATGCTGACTACGGCCTATTTTATCATGTGCCTCCAAGTAGCCTGAGACCTCATCCTTAATAATCAACTCCAACATCTTCCTAACCACTGAGGTCAGACTAACTGGCCTATAGTTTCCTTTCTTCTACCTCTCTCCCTTCTTGAAGAGTGGAGTAACATTTGCAATTTTCCAGTCTTACAGAACCATTCCAGAATCTAGTGATTCTTGGAAGATTATTACTAAGGCCTCCACAATCTCTTCAGTCACCTCTTTTAGAATTCTGGGGTGTACACCATCTGGTCCAGGTGACTCATCTATCTTCAAGCCTTTCAGTTTCCCAATAACCTCTCTACTTACAGCAACTTCACACATTTAATGCCCCCTGAAACCTGGAACTTCCAGCTTACTGCTAGTGTCTTCCACAGTGAAGCAAAATACTTACTCAGTTCATCTGCCATTTTGTTGTCCCCCATTGCTATCTCTCCAGCATTGTTTTCCACTCCAATATCCACTCTCATTCCATCTTTACTTTTTTAAATGACTTTTTTAGTTGCTTCCATTGGTTTTTAACTTCCCACTAATTTTTGCTCTTATATGCCCTCTCTTTGCCTTTTATATTGGCTTTGACTTGTTGGCTATGGTTGTGTCACCTTTCCTTTAGAATGCCTCTTCCTCTTTGGGATGTATTTATCCTGTGCCTTCCGAATTACTTCCAGAAATTTTAGCCATTGGTGCTCTGCTGTCATCCCTGCCAGTGTTCTTTTCCAATCAGTTCTGGGCATCTCCTCTCTCATGCCTCTGTAATTCCCTTTACTCCACTGTAATACTGATACATCTGACTTTATGGATGAATTTGATCATGTTATGATCACTTGTCCCAAAGTGTTCTTTTACCTGAAGCTCTCCAATTAATTCTGGTTCATTGCACAACACCAATCCAGTTTAGCTGACGATCTCGTGGGCTCAACCATGAGCTGTTCTAAAAAGCCATCTCGTAAGCACGCTAGAAATTCCCTGTTCTGTAATCCAGCACCAACCTGATTTTCTCACGCTACCTGCATATTGAAGTCTCCCATAACTATTGTAATATTGCCCTTGCAGCATGCATTTTCTATCTCCAATTGTAATTTGTAGACTACATCCTTACTACTGCTTGAAGGTATGTATACAACTCTCATCAGGGTCATTTTACCCTTGCAGTTCCTTAGCTCTATCCACAACGATTCAATACCTCCTGACCCTATGTCACCTCTTCCTAATGATTTTATTTTATTTTTTACCCCCTCTGCCTTCCTTTCAATACAATGTGTATCTGTAGACATAAAGCTGCCAGCTATAATCTTTCAGCCATGATTCAGTGATGCCTACAACATAATACCTGCCAATCTGCAACTGTGTTGCAAGTTCATCTACTTTACTTCATATTTTGCGCACTTTCAGATACAATTCCTTCAGTCCTGTATTTACCCTTTTCGATTTTGTCATACCTTGCGGAATCTTTTATTTCCTAACTTTGTCTGAGGTCTTATCAACATCTGCCTCTGCAACCTCTCCACTGACTGTTCTGACACTCTGGTTCCCATCCCCCTGTAACTCTATTTAAACCCCACTGTGCAGCATCAACAAACCTTCCCGCTAGGATATTAGTCCCCTCCAGTTCAGGTGCAAACTATCCCTTCTGTACAGGTTTTACCTTCCCTGGAAGAGAGACAGATGATCCAAAAATCATATGCCCTCCTCCTACACCAAATCCTTAGCCATGTTTTAAACTGTGTAATCTTCCTAGTTCTAGCTTCACTAACACATGGCACAGGTAGAAATCCTGAGATCACAACCCTGGAGGTCTTGCCCTTTAACTTAGCATCTAATTCATTGAACTCCCATGCAGAACCTTATCACTCATCCTACTCATGTCATTGCTATCTTAATGACCACGACTTCTGGCTGTTCACCTTCCCACTTACGAACGCTGAGGACTCGATCCAAGATATCCTGCTCTTGGTACCCAGGAGGCAACATACCATCTGGGAAAATCATTCTTGCCCACTGTACTTCTTGTCCGTTCCCCTAACTAATGAATCCCTTATCATCACAGTGTGCTTCTTCTTCCCTCTTCCTTTCTGAGTCACAAATGCAGACTCAGTGCCAGAGACCTGGCCACTCTGACATCCCTCTGTTAGGTCTTTCCCCTGACAGTATCCAAAATGATATACCTGTTGTTGAAGGGGTTGGCCACAGGGTTACTCTGCACTGGCTCCTTAATCCCTTTCCGCTTCCTGACTGCTACTCAGTTTCCTGTGTCCTGTACCTCGGGTGTAACTACCTCTCTATATATCCTATCTATCTCCCCTTCAGCATCCTGAATGATCCAGAGTTCATCCAGTTCCAGCTCTAACTCATTAACACGGTTTGTTAGAAGCTGCAGCTGGATGCACCTCACAGCTGTAGTAGTCAGTGTTGCTGGAAGTTTCCCTCCCTTCCCACATCCTGCTAGCCGAGCATTCCACTCTCCTTGACACCTCTGCTGTCTGAAATGAGAAGATATAAAGAAGGGAAGGAAAAAAGTTGAGTTGCTCTTTGCTTTCTCTGAATGAAGCCTCTCTTTGCGGAAGCCTCAAAGAGCTAAAGCCTTACCGTCACCACTCTGACTATGTCCACTCAGGCAATAGCCACTGCGCTTGACCCTACCTTCCCAAACGCCGATTGGCTGCTGGTCAAAGCTCTATTATACTGCCACAAACCTCTCCTGCTTTTTATCCTTGGACAGTGGACCTGTTTGAAATCCCCCTCCTCTCCAAATATCCAATGTCTGGATTGGCCACTGGACAAAACTCTGAATAGTATGCAAGTCAAGCTTTTCACTGTATCTTGGTACATGTGATAATAATAAACCAGTACTAATCCAATACTGATGAAAGGATGTTGGTTATGTCCAGGCTAAATTTGAAGCATTTGGACAGGTGAAGAAATCTTTTGGGTTAATTTGCCACTCAAGAAGTTCCAGGTTTTCTAGAGGTTCTGATTGAGGCACGTAAGTTAGTAAGGAGGAGCTAAATTTGTGTCATTTATTCTTGGGCCAGGACAGCAATTCCTTTTGTTTTATTTGCATCTGTTGCTTTCAGAGTTGGAGTGTATCTCTGGTTGACCACTACATGCTAGTTCTTATCTAAAGTTAGTCAAAGGATCATGAGACCTCTACTTATCCCACAAGAGGGCGCCAGAATTGCTCATTCTTGATGGTGAAACTAACCAAGTAAAATAGACACTTGCAGGCGAATAGGTTTATTTTTGGAATAGCATTTACGCCTGCACTCTGGCAGAAGGTTTTGGATCAGTTGCTGCAAAAACTGCCCAGGCACTCAGTGTTACATGGATGACATCTTTTTTACCGGTGAGGATGACAAGGAACATCTCCAAAATCTCAGGACTGTGTTGAAAAGATTAGAAGATTCTGGGATCAGAGCACCATTCAACAAATGTGAATTCTTTAAACCAAGCATTATTTACTGTGAGTACATCATTGGCACACAAGATTTACACAAATGTGCTGAGAAAATTCAGGCAGTGATGGATGCCCAGTGGCTGAAGGATGTAGCAGAGTCGCAGTCCTTTTTAGGATTTGTCACTTACTATAGCCTGGCTCCTGTGCTTTACCTCTTGCAGTCATTAATTACTACAGATCAAGAAAAATGGCAATTGTCAAAGCAGTGTGAGGTGACTTTCCTAAAGGCAAATGAAATGGTGATTCAGACACTTTACCCACACACTATGATCCACATCATCCAGTGAAGCTTTCCTGTGACACCTCGGTCTATGGTAGAGTGCAGTCATGTCACATGTTATGAGTGAGGGAAGTGAACACCCCTTAGCTTCTCTATTATGTTCCCTTACCACTGCAGAAAAAAAAATACACACAGATTGACAGAGAGGCCTTGAGTCTGGTTTAGAGTGTAAAATGTTTCATAGAACATAGAAAGGTACAGCACAGGAACAGGCCATTCAGCCCACAGTGTTGTACTGAACACTAATCCCTCCTACCTGCACCATGTCCATATCTCTCCATCTTCCTTACATCTATGTGCCTATCCAAATATCTCCTGGAACTCTCTAATGTAATTGCCTCTAACATTATACCAGGCAGTGCATTCCAAGCATTCATGAGTCTGATTAAAAAATTCCCCTTGAACCTACCCCTCTTCACCTTCAATATACATCCTCTGGTATTTGACATTTCAGCCCTGGGAAACAGATATTCTCTGTCCACTCTATCTGTGTCTCTGATGATCTTGTAAAGACCTGTCAGAACTCCCCTCTGCCTCCAGCACTCCAGAGAAAACAACCCAAGTTTATCCAGCCTCTCGTGATAGCGCATGGTCTCTAAACCAGGCAGCATCCTGGTAATCCTCTTCTGCACCCTCTCCAAAGCCTCAACATCCTTCCTTTATTTGGGTAACCAGAACTGTATGCAATATTGCACATGTGGCCGGACCAGAGTTTTATAAAATTGCACCATAATCCCTTGACTTTTGAACTCAGTGCCTTGACTAATAAAAGCAAGTATTCCATAAGCCTTCTTAACCACCTTATTGACATGTGTAGCCACTTTCAATGAGCTATAAACTTGGATCCCAAGATCTCTCTGCTCAGCAACACTGTTAAGGATTTTGCCTTCAACAGTGTACTGTCTCTTTACATTTGCCCTACCAAGATGCAACACCTCACATTTATCTGTGTTAAACTCCATCTGCAATATCTGCAACTGATTTATATTGAGCAGTATTCTCTGCCAGTCTTCTACACTACCCACAACTCCACCAATCTTGCTATCATCCACAAACTTACTAACCCACCTATTTACATTTTTATCCAGCTCATTTATATATGTAACACTCGCTTCGCCTAGTGGCTTAATATAGGGGGGTGATAATACCCTACGTGGCCAAACTTAAGAAATCTCGTTTGGGTGGATGCTACTCAATGTGTCCCCTGTTACAAATCAGTACTCTGAAATAACAAACAGTACACAATATGCGATTAAACGATTAAGCTTTATAACTCTTATACTACTATATCCCTACTTTATCCCTACTATATGGTTAGTAGGGAAACAAAATATAAAAGAAAAAAGGGCCCCAAATCTTATTAAACAGTCTGGGCACAAAGTTGGAGCTCACTCAGTAGTCCTTCTTCTACCATCGGTCTCCTCCGACCGTCGCAGACCTTCGGATCCCTGCTCCAAGTCCACCCCGTCCAGCGGTCTACCAAATCTCTCCATTTGCGTCTTCTCTCTTCATCTCTCTCTCTCTCCCTCTGGCAAAAGCCCACAAAATCAACTGGTTCCAGAATCACAAGACAGAACAGCAATCTCGAATTGGCTAACGTGCATCCACAGTCTTGATATCTCCAGCCATAACCCAGACATTGCTGCTACAGAGAAACCGTTACTTCAGCAGTGAACCCTTACAATGCGTTACATATACATCGCAAACAGCAGAGGTCCCAGGAACACCACTAATTACAGACTACCAGCTTGAGTAAGTCCCTTCAACCACTACCCTCTGACTGCTATGCGCAAACCAGTTCTGAATCCAAGCAGCTAATTTGCCATGAATCCCATGCATCTTAATCATCTGAATTAGCCTCCTGTGAGGGACTTGTCAATCACCTTAATAAAAATCTATGTAGGAGAAACATCAACTACCCCATACTCATCAATCTCTCTCATTACCTGGTCAAAAAACTCAATCAAGTTGGTAAGGTATGACCTGCCATACACAAGGCCATGCTGGCTCTTCCTATTAAGCTATGGGTTTCCAAATTCTCATATATCCCATCCCTAAGAATTTTCTCCAGCAATTTCCCTACATCTGACGTGAGACTCACCAATCTAGTTCCCAGGATTTTCCTTTGTTCCCTTCTTAAACAAAGGGACAACAATAGCCAGAGTAGTTTATTGATAGAGTTTACCCCCAAAACTGATCATCAATCACTATTATCCATCTTCAATCCACAGAATGGTGTTCTACTAACAGCAACAGCATGAGTGCAGATCTATTTCTTGGAGGACCCAATTACAACTCCAAATTTAAGCGGACAAATATTCAAGGAAACGCTGATGGATTGTCCAGTTTACTATTGGAAAAAGAAACACACAAAAAATTTACAAAAGAGGACACTCCCCTTGACATATTCTCCCTAATGCAATTTGAAAGTCTCCCTATTTCAGCAGAGATGATCCAAAGGGAAACCAGAAAAGACCCCACACTGTCTCAGGTCTACACGGCAACACAAATTGGCTGGAATATGCAGCAGAAATTCCAGTTACCCCATTTTTACCAGCACCTGAACAAACATGTTCTTGATGGGGATACCTTATGTGTTGATTGAGAGTCATTGTACCATCTGAGCTG
Source organism: Hypanus sabinus (assembly GCF_030144855.1). NCBI lineage: Eukaryota > Metazoa > Chordata > Chondrichthyes > Myliobatiformes > Dasyatidae > Hypanus > Hypanus sabinus. The sequence goes on along the minus strand of NC_082709.1, from coordinate 151,567,121 downwards.
AGAGCCAGAGGTTGGAGGAGCTATATGCTGGTCACCTAGGCGTGGTTAAAATGAGAGCGTTGACTCGTTTTCTGGTGGCATGGGATGGATCAACAGCTTGGGCAGCTTGTCATACCTTGTTTGGAATGTGAAAACATCCAGAAGAAAGGGGTCCAGAGCTAACAGAACCTTTTCCTGCAGTCCCAGGGTCAACTCCTACAACCATCACAGAGGAGGACCCAGAACCTGAGATTGTTTTACAGCCACAAGTCTCTCCTGTGAAACAGAAAGACTCCCTCTTGTCAGGAAAGACGTCATCCAACAAGAATAAGAAGTCCTTCACAGTGATTAATTATTTAGGCCTCAATGGGACAATTTAAATTTTACTATGCTGTGGATCTCTGCTTAGTAATTGTATTATATAGTATACTGTATATGTTATATTGAGATACATTCTATATTGAGTGGGAATTTATTGCTAAGCAGAGAGGAGTGTTGTGTATTTAATATTTCAGTAATATTTGAGTAATATTGTAAATATATTGTTTGATTAAACATTCTTTGTTGTTTATATAATTCACTGTGAAAGTACGTAAATGGTATGTTTTGGTCTCCTATGAGTGTCTGAATCTGTTTAATCAAATATACAGTCTATATTTCTCTTTCTTCCCATGCCAAAACTCTGGATGGCCCGATGATTGTCTTCATATCTTATAGTTACATTTACCACCATCTCTGTGTCATGCTTTATGAAAATGATGTCTGGTTTCCATAATGCCCCATCTCCAGACTGAAGGAATGGCTCTAAATGAGTTCATCCATACTTGCTGGCCTTATCTTTGGTCTTTCAGCTCTTTCACGTCCAAATCCTGCTTCTACAATTTCCCGTTTCACATTCATTTGGCACTGTCAGTGAAGTGGATTGGGATCCATTTCATTGGTAATCCTCTACCTTTTTGAGAATCTATTTTATTTTTTGGATTTTCCGTATTAGCTTTGTTATCCTCCCAGCCATAATAACTGATGATTTTATCACTGTGTCCATAGACTTAGTGAGTGATTGCCTCTTCTGCTTTATAGTGACTGGAATTTGTACTTCCAACTTCGGAATACTGAGCCCTTCATGTGGGCAAATTTAAGATGGCACCAAATGGCTGCCTCTTTGAGCTCATCTGCAGAAGCAGCTTAAATTCCTCTCTTTAATGTCTCTCTTTTCCCTTTCCATGTTGGTTGGGGTTCTATCGAGGCCCTGACCTGCAAGTAGCTCTTATATTGCTTTCGGGTGAGTTCCTGCTCCGACATTCTCCAAGTGCGTCTCTGTTGATGACTGATTCCAGGCTGGTGTTGCCGACTGAGGCATCGCGGGAGATGGAACATCAGGATTTTGCTGCAGTATACATATGGATGGAGGTCTCTGTAGTCAAGCGGTCACACTCTCTCTCTTTCTTTCAATGGAGGAAGAGATTGCTGCCGATTCTTGAGTTGGAGAATCTGGAATAAAATTTGATGCGGCAGACTGTAATTTCAGAACAGTGACTGTTAATTTCCCCTTTCGCTGTGACAATGGTTAATATCTCTCTGTCCCTTGTTAATGGAGAGACGGAATCTGTGGCATGTTGAATTGTCTGGTACAGGTGTCCCCCGTTTTTTGAATGTTCACTTTATGACAGCTTGCTGTTACGAAAGACCTACATTAGTTACCTGTTTTCGCTAACAGAAGGTGTTTTCACTGTTACGAAAAAGGCAGCGTGCGCCCCAAGCAGCCGAGCTCCTTCCCCGGAACTGCTTTCTCGCAGGCATTGCTTAAACACACGCCTGTGAGCATCTGTGCTTTATGTCAATTTATTTTGTGCATCCGTTAGCAAGATGAGTTCTAAGGTATCGGAAAAGCCTAAAAGAGCTTGAAAGGGTGTCACACTTAGCGTAAAACTAGACATAATTAAGCGTTTCGATCGTGGTGAACAAAATAAGGACAAAATGAGTTTGGCTTGTGGAAATTGATGAATTTGATGTTGAAGAGGTTTTAGCATCCCATGACCAAGAACTGATAGATGAAAAGCTGATGCAATTGGAAGAGGAAAGGATAACAATCAAAACTGAACGCAGCAGCGAATGGACTGAAAGTGAAGTCATCCGGGAACTGAATGTGAAGCAATTGCATGAGATTTTCGCTGCGATTGACAATGCTGCAATGATTGCAGAAAAGTACGACTTTAATTTTGAAAGGGTACGTAGGTTTAGGGCATATTTGCAGGATGGTTTGAGTGCTTACAAAGAACTTTCTTTTCTTTTTCAATCTTTTTATTAAATTTCATATATTAAAAAAATAACAATATTGTATTAAATAGGTTATGAGTACATTAGACTTAAAGTTAAATTAGTAACAAGATAACAATATCTTATTAAGCTATCAGCAAAAAAAAAGATCGTACAATAATCAATCTAACCTATATTGATTATATATGAAAAAGATTAAGAATAGTCATCAAAAGAAAAAAATATATAAAAATGCAGGAAAAAATGTATATTGAAAAAAAATAAACCTAAACTAACATGGGCAATAATAATAGTTTATATGTATACGATAGTGTCAAAAACTCCGGAACTCCATACCAGAACAAGAATAGAAAGAGAAAAGGTCTGGAAGAAGCCAAATTAATTCATATGAAAGTGTCAAATGAACGGTCCCCAAGTTTCTTCAAATTTAATTGATGAATCGAAAATAGTACTTCTAATTTTTTCTAAACTCAGACAAGAAATAGTTTGAGAGAACCACTGAAATGTGGTAGGAGGATTTACTTCTTTCCAATTTTGTTATATAGACCTTCTGGCCATTAATGTTGCAAAGGCAATCATTCGTCTAATTGAAGGGGAAAGTCGACTATCATCCTCATTTGGTATACCAAAAATTGCAGTGATAAAATGAGGTTGTAAATCAATGTTCCAAATTGAGGAAATGGTAGCGAATATGTCCTTCCAATAGTTATGTAAGGTTGGACATGACCAAAACATGTGGGTCAATGAAGCCACATCTGAATGACATCTGTCACATTGAGGATTAACATGAGAATAAAATCGAGCAAGCTTATCTTTAGACATATGAGCTCTATGTACAACCTTAAATTGTATTAAAGCATGTTTAGCACATATAGAAGAAGAATTAACCATTTGTAAATTTTTTTCCCATTTTTCCGTTGATATATTGTATTGAAGTTCTTTTTCCCATTCCTGTTTAATTCTACCCGATATCTCTGGTTGTATCTTCATAATCATATTATAAATAAGAGCCACTAATCCCTTCTGACAGGGATTTAAAGTAAAAATCATATCTGAAAAATCTATCAAAGTTGAATTGGGAAAGGATGGTAAAACTTTATATAAAAAATTCCTAATTTGTAAATATCTAAAAAAATTAGATTTAGGTAACTTAAATTTGTTGGAAAGTTGGTCAAAAGACATCAAACAACCTTCAGAAAAAAGGTCACGAAAACATATTATACCTTTCCTTTTCCATATGCTAAAAGCTTGATCTGTTAAAGAAGGTTTAAAAAAAAATTAAGTAAGATAGGGCTATCAAGAACAAAGTTTTTCAGAGTAAAAAACTTACGAAATTGAAGCTTACAAAGAACTGTATGATAGAAAAATGCGTAAGGCTAAGCAGTCAAGCATACTGTCGTTTTTCAAGCCTTCCACATCAGCCACAGCGGATGACGAACCTCGACCTTCCACATCGAGGCAAGCAGACATAGAAGATGACCTGCCTGCCCTGATGGAAACAGACGATGATGAGGTGGCACCCCAGTCTCCTCTACCTCCCACCACCCCAACTTCCGACAACTCAGCCTAACACACCATCATCAGGGTGCTCGCTGTCTTCCCGATTCCAGTAAGTGATACTACACTATACATACATTATTTCTACTTTATATAGGCTGAGTATTTTTATGTGTTATTTGGTGTGATTTGGCAGCTTCATAGCTTAAAGGTTACTGGAGAGAGTGCTTCTGCCGAAAGTGCTTGCACCGAGTCTCTGCCAAGAGCGCTTGCATGAGATTTTCGCTAAGATGGACAATGCTGCAATGATTGCAGAGAAGTATTTCTACTTTATATAGGCTGTGTATTTATCATATCATTCCTACTTTTACTATATGTTAGTGTTATTTTAGGTTTTATGTGTAATTTGGCATGATTTGGTAGGTTAGTTTTAGGTCTGCGAACACACAAATTTTTCCCATATAAATAAATGGTAATTGCTTCTTCACTTTACGACTTTCCAGCTTACGAACCATTTCATAGGAATGCTCTACTTTTGGATGGTGGGGGAAGCCTGTAAACAGTATTTTTTGTTGACTGCAGATCATGCTCTCTCTTTGGGGTACTTTGCTGTTGGGCACTGACAGTTTTTACTGAAGCAAGCAGGGGCAGGTGGAGGTTGATGCACTGATGCTTGCTCTGGGATGCGCAGGGGAAAGGGGGCATTGGGGTTCGAATATTTTTCTGTTATTCATTCTTTTGAGGTTCTTCTGATTTTTGTAGACGTCTGCAAAGACAGGAAATTCAGGTTCTATGCTCAGACAATAAATGGAAACATTTGAACCAGTGGAACCATCATAGTTGCTTTCACCCAGGACTGCATCAACTGTCTCCAGGGCAAGGTGAAGGATCTCTTTTGCTGTTTTTCTAATCAGATTGTCCAGTTCTCTGAGATAATTCTGTGAAGCTTCAGTTAGAATTATTTGAAAATGCAGTCTTGATACCATATGAATCTTCCATAGTTCTAGTTTTTGCATGGGCTTTAATTTTGCCCTATGAAGATTTTGGAACCAGCCAGCCATCTTGTTTTTGCAACTTTCCAAGATGACCCCACACCAAGTGTCAATTCTTGCACCCAAGTACTTCTCAGAATCTCTGGGTAGGATATGGCTGATTCTGCTCTTATTAAACCCCTTTTGCAACCACTATTGTAAATAAATATCTCCCATTCACTAATCATATAGAGTCCCCAGGCCTTTTTCATATTTACCTCCAAGCCAGTGGTTTTTCAAACTCTTTGCAGAATCTCAATATGCTGGATCATTACCTCAGTTGAGCCACTTAAAATTCAATGGCTAGGGCCAAACAAATGGTTCTTTCTTCATCTGAAGCTAAGTTGACTCTCTTGCCTTCTCTTTCCAGAGTACAAATAAGATGGCCTATAGCAATGCTGAAGAGAATGGGTGATTATGGATCTTGCTGTTTGACTCCTCTATTAATCTTCATTGGGTCAATCTTTTATTTCTCAACCTTAACTGTGGTTCTTGTGTTGGAATATAGGTCCATAATGAGGTTGTTAAATTTATTTGTAAGTATTATCCTTTTTAATGGCTTCATTATCAATTTGTGTCCTACCAAATTGCAAGTTTTGGCGGGATCTACAAAATAGAACCAACAGTTCTTTCTGTTTTATTTTAACCCCTTCCTGATATTTTGCATTGTACCCTGGAGAGTTTGTCAAGAATCCCTCGTCTTGTGTTGATCATCATTTAGTCTTTTATTATTATTTTTGTATAAAGTCTCAGCAGTATGACAGAGATCATAATAGGTCTCCAGTTGTCTAGTCTACACTCTTCAGCAAATCTCTACCCTCAGTTTTCAGGATCAGGATAATTTGGCTCGTCTTTAGGCAATCGGGAATGAACCCAGTCTGCTGCCATGGAGTTTTGGTAGAAGGGTCTCTTGTCTCAATAGGCTGTCCAGGTTATTCTTTCTAATACTATCCAATCCTGGTGCATTCTCTTCTTTAATTCTTTTCAGAGTTTTTTTCAATCTTACATAGAAGCATCTCTTCCTCAACTATATCTGGCCAGCTTACTTCAGTCTGCCTTTTATTCTGAACACTTTTTCAAGGAAAAAGTTATCCATATCCTCTTTATTTAGAGAACACTCCAGCATTGCTTGTGCTCCCATTAACTGGTGACCTAGCCTCTTTAGGTCTTTTTCATACACAGTCTGAGTGTTATTATATGGCTTTTAAAAATTCTCATAAAGGGCAGCACAGTGGCTTAGAGGCTGGCATAGTTTGTGTAACATCGTTCAGCACAAGCAAAATCTGTGTTCAATTACTGCTGCTGCCTGTAAGGAATTTGTACTTTTTCCCTATGCCTGTGTGGGTTTCCTCTAGATGCTCCAGTTTTCTCCCAAATTCCAAAGATTTACGGGTTAGGGTTAGTAAGTTGTGGGCATGCTATGTTAATGCCAGAAACATGGCGATTCTTGTGCGCTGCCTCAGCACATCCTCAGACTGTGTTGGTCGTACACGCAAATTAGACATTTCACTGTATGTGTTGATGTTTTGATGTACATGTGACAAGGTAAGTGTACAATGTCCTGTGTATGTTACTCAAAATGGGTGATGTGGGATGAGTCAGAAACAATTCACTGTACGGGGGATGGGGTTGGTGTGTGGCTGGATCTCCTTTTCCCCTAGACATATACCAGCCTGTTGGGTAAGTGTTACATAAGCTTCATCTCCCTTGTTTTGGTGGAAGGTATCTCAGCCACCTCAGCTCTCTTCTGATGTGCTGCAGCTTTAGGTGTTGCATACAGAAGCCTTCTCTCTTCAAAGATCTGCTTACTAGTTTTAGATGCCAAAACTTTAGCAATCTCAGAGTTAGTAGATCCTGTTCCCATTAACTATTTTTAAGTTCCAACATGATTGTGTCTTTCTCCTCTAAATTGTTTTTCTTCCTGATTTGTCGTGTGTCAGAGTTTGTTATTCTTTTCAGATTCCTGAGTTCAGCATGCCAATGTCTACCACTGCAATCTAGGTAGCAAATCTTTCTTCACACTCTGTACAAACAAAGCTTTTTTCTTCCTCCTACCCTTTCCATTTCAGATTGTTCTGCCTTTCAGGCAACTGATTTATGTTAAGCACACTCAGCTTTTATTTTAATAAACAGTTTCAGGTTTTTATTAGATTACTTCCTGTGCATTGAGAAAGTAGTAAGTATAAAAGCACATTGGCTGGCAGGAGACCACAGGTTTATGTCAGGAGCAAAAAAAGTTTCTATCTAAAGTTATCCTGTTGTTTCCCCAGAAGAAACATTGCTTCTAAGTTGATACATTGTTTAGAAGTTAATCTACAGATTTTGATAAGATTTTGCCGAAATAGAATGTTGTTTTTGAGGTATTAGACAATAACACAGATGTTAATGGTTTACACATATTATTTGCCTGTAGTATTTACTTGTTGGAATCTTATAATACTTAACTGCAGGAAACTTAGCTAAGTTCTTACCTACCTGAAAATATTTACTTGTGTGAATGGAACAGCATGGTGATTGCAGTGTATTTGTTGTTTTTCAGTTTCACTATGTCATGCCATTAAGTCTGCAATAAAACTAAGGAGCTAGGAGGCTATTTCCTGACTCTCAAGCATTTTTTGAATGGAGTTTGGCTGACTGCCTAGTTGATTTTACAACACGTCAGCGAGGGCAGTACACAGATAATGACATTCAATAGGATGGTACTCTCCAGTTTCCCCCAATTTGTACATTCTTCTTTACAGTATTGACCAGATTTGATGTTATTTCTTTAGATATGCTTGAAATTTACTCAAAGTAGGATAGATAACTTTGCAGCCACCAAAGAAGCAAAAATTGAAACTGGGGAGAACTGGATAATCAACTCTGACTCTCTTTTCTCCTATCTAATTTTGAAGGGTAGATCTTGTTACTCTTTTCTCACTCTTGTCTCAATGTCTTAGGAGAGTATTCTCAATCTTCTCCTGTCTTTTATGTCATAAATCTTGAATTGTAAATGATGGTGGTCTCATTGTCATCTAGGCAAATCCACTGTATCATTGTTACCCTCGCATCTAACAGCTTATGATTCCTTTGCTCTTCTGCTTCACTCCATCCTGGAAATCTTATAGGAATTGAGGTAACTTTGTTATTAATCCTCCATTCCAGTCTCAGTAACTCTTAGATAGGCATAAAGATATAAGAAGAATGGATGGTTGTGGGCTATGTAAGAGGAAAGGGTTAGATTGATCATGGAGTAGATTTATATAGGTTGGCATAACGTTGTAGGCCACAGGACCTCTAGTCTGGTGTACTGTTCTACTGTATGTTCTAAAAAACTTCTTACTTAGGGGAGAGAAGGTGGGTGAAAAGAGTATCAGGCTGATAACCACAACTTGCAAGAGTTCCTCAGTGCTGCCAAAATAACCTATGCTTCAACTATCCACCCTGCAGAGAGCAAAAAATAAAGGAAATCTTATTCAAAGACAGGCTTTCAGATCTTTGTGAGGGGATCTTGTATCTGATGGGACCAAACATACATATGTCTGCCTCTCCTGGTACTATTTCTGCTATAAACCTGTGTAAAACCCTGGGAAAGGTTTCACTGCTAATGTAATGGTCTTTTTGTAGAGGCAGTGTTTGGGTTATGGTTAGAGATAATGGGTGCTTTGGAATGTGAGCTGGGTCCTTTGTTTGGCAGGAGATGAAGGGGAACGATGCCAGAGAGAACCAGTCATAGGATTTGACCCAGTGGGTGACTGTGATTCGAAGGAGCAAGGTGATGCAGTCGACTGAGGATCGGTGAATATTACTTTTAGAAGAGTTGAACTTCAATTTGTTCACATTTGACTGTTTAATTTTCTTTCTTTTCTTTACTAACCCTTTAGTTAAGCTAAGATTCATAAATACTGTATGATTTCTTTAATCATACGCAGTTGCTGTCTGTTATTTCTTGGCACTGAGTTGTAACAGGGTAACAATTTACACAGCATCAACACAAACTGGGCTTTGGGGTGGGAGAGCGTCTCAATCTCATGGGCTTGGCAGGATTGGAGTGTGTATTCCCTAGACATACACAGCCAAGGAAACCAGTGGGGCTTCACCTGAAATTACCTCCACCATGCAAAAGATTGAAAAGGCTGAAAAGATTGAAAAAGATGAAAAGATTGAAAAAGTGTTTCTAAATACTTAGAAACAAGAAAGCTTCTAAACTGGAGAAAATTTCTGCTTAGGTACTAAAACATTATGGAGAAGAATTTCTAATTTAGATTCATGATCTCATCTGAGAAGAAGATATACCAGGAAATCTCCATTTAACCTTGCATCTGTTTTCCTGTCTACAGAAATGTATTTCTGTTAAAAGACCATGTGGACATGTTTCAATATTGTCCACTTTCCCCAGATAAATGATCATTGATGAGTAACAATTGTTTTGTAAATGCATAGTTAATGGACCTATGTGCATGTTTCTATGCTGTGTGACTTATGGTTTGGAAATCACAACTTCAGAATGTAATTCTCAAGATTATTAATAATACTCTCCCTCCCTTTCTCTGTAAAATAAAATTAAAGTTTATTGTCATTGGCCTCTATTTAGGATAGGCAGGTCAGGTCAGTTGAATGAATAACGTAGCTATTTACAGAATTTGCAAAAGTGCCTTTGACATTTATGACTCCTTGAGATATATTTTGGCTCTTAAAGGCCAGCACATCTTACCTGTCAGCACCATTTGTTACTCCGTAGTGTTGGGAGGTAGTATTAGTGGGCCCTGTGATTAATACTGCAACAGTATTGCCATAGGAATATCATAATTTTCAATGGCCCTCCAACAGTCCTTTTTGCTCACTGTCATTACTGTGAAGGATTTTACAGTTACATTTGATGATATAAACCAGTTTATAGTCCCTTTTACCCATATATAGATACTCACCACCCCTCTGATTCCCTGTGCAGTAGACCACTCTCCTCTTACCGGACAGTGATGCAGCCTGTCAGAACGCTCTTCATTGTACATTATTAGAAGTTCTCAAGTATCTTAGTTGACAAACCAAATCTCTCCAAACTCCTACTGAAATATAGCTGCTGTCTTGCTTTATTTATAGTTGCATCAATATATTGGGACCATGTTAGATCCTCAGAGATCTTGACATCCAGGGACTTGAAATTGCTCACTCTCTCCTGTTCTGATCCCTCTATGAGGATTGGTTCATGTTGCTTTGTTTTACCCTTCCTGAAGTCCTCAAACAGCTCTTCTGTCTTACTGACATTGAGTGTGAAGTTGGTGAAGCAATTAGCACTCAACTAGCTGGTAAATCTTGCTCCTATACACTCTCTCTCTCTTTCTAAATCTTTTTATTAATTTTAAACAAACATAAATGAAACATGAATACAGAGAGTTTGAGAGTACATAATTAATAGATTAAGTATACATGCAAATAGATGATAATCCATATATATATAACCTCCCAAACTCATAGTAATTACGAAAAAAGGAGAAAATAAAAAAAAATCCCCCCCAAAAAAGAAAAAAAAACAACTAACCAACATGGGCCATTGCATTATGTCAAATATACACAGTAGCGTCAATAACTCCATACCTCCATCCAAATAATTAAGGATAATAAAAGAAAGGTTTAGGAAAAGTCAGTTTAGCTCATATGAAAATGTTGAATAAATGGTCTCCAAGTTTCCTCAAATTTAACTGAAGGATCAAAGACAACACTAAGCTCAAACAAGAGATAGTTTGAGAAAGCCACTGAAATATAGTTGGAGGATTAATTTCTTTCCAGTTCAATAGGATAGATCTTCTAGCCATTAATGTAACAAATGTAATCATCCGTCGAGCTGAGGGGGATAAACAACTATTATCCACCATTGGTAAACCGAAAATTACAGTAATAGGATGCAGTTGCAATTTGATATTCAGAACTGTTGAAATAGTCCCGAAAATATCTTTCCAATAATTTTGCAAACAGGGGCAAGACCAAAACATGTGGGTCAATGAAGCGACTTCAGAATGACATCTGTCACAGTTTGGATTAACATGAGAATAAAATCAAGCAAGTTTATCCTTGGACATGTGAGCCCTATGTACAACCTTAAATTGTATTAGGGCATGTTTTGGCACAAATAGAGGAAGAATTGACTAATTGTAAAATTTTCTCCCACTGCTCAGTGGGTATAAGACAATGAAGTTCTTTTTCCCATTCCTTCTTAATTTTTTCTGATACTTCTGGCTGTATTTTCACAATCATATTATAAATGATGGCTACTAAACCCTTATGGCAAGGATTCAGAGCTAAAAAAATTTTCCGTAATGTCCATTGAACATAATTTTGGAAAAGACTGTAACATATTATTCAAGAAATTTCTAACTTGCAAATATCAGAAAAAATGAGTTTTAGGTAAATTATATTTATTAGATAGCTGTTCAAAGGACATAAAACTATTAATTAAAAATAGATCACGAAAACATGTTATACCTTTTGTTTTCCATAATACAAAGGCTTAATCCATAACAGAGGGCCGAAAAAAAAAGTTAGATATAATAGGGCTTGATAAGATAAATTTATTCAAGCCAAAAAATTTATGAAATTGAAACCATATTCGCAATGTATGTTTAACTATAGGATTAGTTATTTGTTTATTCAATTTAGATAAAGAAAAAGGAAGTAAAAATCCTAAAATTGAAAACAATGAAAAGTCTTGTACAGATTTATATTCCAAACTTACCCATTGTGGGCAAGATGCTATAATCGATTCTTGTGTCCAAAATATTAAATATCGAATATTAACTACCCAATAGTAAAATCTCAGGTTTGGCAAAGCCAAACCACCATCCTTCTTAGGCTTCTGTAAATATTTTTTGCTTAGTCTAGGATTTTTATTCTGCCACACATATGAGGATATTTTGGAGTCAATAATATCAAAAAAAGATTTAGGAATAAAAATTGGTAATGCTTGGAATAAATATAAAAATTTGGGTAATACTATCATCTTAATAGCATTAATTTGACCAACCAATGACAAAGATAATGGGGACCACCTAGTAACAAGTTGCTTAATTTGGTCAATTAAAGGTAAAAAATTAACTTTAAATAAATCCTTATGTTTCTTGGTAATTTTAATACCCAAATAAGTAAAATGATCTGTGACAATTTTAAATGGTAAATGTTTATAAATTGGAACTTGCATTTTTAATGGAAATAATTCACTCTTATTAAAATTCAGTTTGTAACCAGAAAAGCTACTAACCTGAGCAAGCAATGATGAAATAGCCGGAATGGATCTCTCAGGGTCAGATATGTATAGTAACAAATCATCAGCATATAATGATAACTTATGAGTCCCTTCCCCACGGGTAATACCCAAAATATTAGGTGATTCACAAATGGCAATAGCTAAAGGTTCCAAAACAATGTCAAATAGTAAAGGACTTAAAGGACAGCCTTGCCTTGTACCACGGAATAACTGAAAAAAAGGAGATCTTTGATTATTGGTGAAAACTGAAGCCAAAGATTTATAATATATTAATTTAATCCATGATATAAATTTTGAACTAAAATTAAAATGCTGCAATGTATTAAATAAATATGCCCATTGAACTCTATCAAATGCTTTTTCAGCATCTAAGGAAATAACACATTCTGGTATTTTGGATGAAGGAGTATAAATAATATTAATTAATTTTCTGATGTTAAAAGATGAGTAATGGTTTTTAATAAATCCAGTCTGATCTTCAGAGATAATTCGAGGTAATATATTTTCTAATCTAGTGGCCAAAATTTTGCTAAAAATCTTAGAGTCCGTATTTAACAAGGATATGGGCCAATAGGATGCACATTCAGTGGGGTCTTTATCTTTTTTAAGAATTAAAGAAATAGAGGCATCATAAAAAGATTATGGCAATTTACCTACAATTAACACATCTTTAAGAATTTTACAAAGCCTAAGAGAGAGTATAGAGGAAAAGGATTTAAAAGATTCTGCAGTATAACCATCCGGACCAGGGGCTTTACCTGAATTCATTGAAAAAATAGTCTCTTTTATTTCGGTTTCCATGATAGGTGCATCTAGAAATACACAATCTTCCGCTGTTAATTTTGGAATATTCAATTTTCTTAAAAATTCATCCATTATAGAAGAATCCTCAACAAATTCTGATTGATATAAAGAATTATAAAAATCTTGAAAGGCTTTATTTATCTCTTTATGATCAATCGTCAAAGTGCCATCTCGTTTATGAATCTTAGTAATTTGTCATTTAACCGAAGCGGTTTTCAATTGATTAGCCAATAATTTGCCAGATTCATCTCCATGTACATAGAACTGGGTTCTAGATGTAATTAACTGATTTTCAATTGAAGAGGATAATAACAAACTATGCTCCATTTGAAGTTCAACTCTTTCTTTATAAAGTTCTTTGCTGGGGGTCACTGAATAAATCTTATCAATTGCTTTAATTTTAAAAACCAATGTTGATATTTCAGAATTAGTTCATTTCCTAACTCCAGCAGAGTATGAAATGATCTGTCCACGAATAAATGCTTTAAAAGTGTCCCATAAAGTTCCACTAGAGATCTCTGCTGTAGAATTTGTTGAAAAAAACAAATCAATTTGTTGTTTAATAAAATTAAGGAAGTCTGAGTCCTGCAATAAAATAGAGTTGAACCTCCAAGATTTAGCATTAGAAGATGAATCCATTGTCTTAATAGATAGTTTCAAAGGTGCATGGTCAGAAATGGTAATGGAATCATATTTACAATCAATAACATCTGTAAGTAAACTGTTATGAGTAATGAACAGACCTGATGGACAATGGGGTAAAGAGTTAACCATCCCCCCCCCCCCCGAGAACCACGAAGTATTACTGTTGCTATGCTGACCATGAGAAAGAGAGACGAAAAACAGGCAAGAACATCTGCGACAGATAAGAGAGAGAGGGAGTTTGCTGATTAACTGTACTGTGACTCCTTTTGAATTATTTACTGTTTCGCTGCAAGGACAATAGTTTGCTCATTAACGTTCCTCAGTGGACTGTAGGAGTGGCATGATTTGATGGACACAGTCATTCAGGATTGATGGATAGCTGAGTCCCCGTTAGTAGGGATAAAAAGACAGGTCTGGAGAGACACCCTCCAGACACGCCAGTGGACACTGATTGAGTGTTGGAACCCACAAGAAAGGTGGGGGCTTCGGAGACTGAACCAGGAGATCGGTCAGTAAAGCTCACAGTGTTACAGCAGGGCCAGTGGGGACTTGTGTTTGTGTCCACTCATGCCAGAGTGACAAGTCCACCACAGAAGAATGGTCTAGCAGAAGGATGGAGGGGTCATAGTTGAATGACCACCACAACAACGATACAATGGATTAAGAAAGCAAAGGAAGGTTTGGTTGCTGTAGCTGTTATCTCTCTCTCTCTCTCTCTCTCTCTCTCTCTCTCTCTCTCTCTCTCTCTCTCTCTCTCTCCTCTCCCTCTCCCTCTCCCTCTCCCTCTCCCTCTCCCTCTCCCTCTCTCCCTCTCCCTCTCCCTCTCCCTCTCCCCCTCCCCCTCTCCCTCTCCCTCTCCCTCTCCCTCTCCCTCTCCCTCTCCCTCTCCCTCTCCCTCTCCCTCTCCCTCTCTCTCTCCCAATTACAACTCAACAAGCATAACTACCTCAGCACTCATGAACTGAACTGAACTTTATATTCAATGACAATTCATTTACCCCTAGACATCGATAGAGCTTGTTTATTATTGCTTATTATTATTATTATTCCTACACTTTTAGGTTTATTACTGCTACCTTGTGTTATATGTATATTTGCATTATTGATATGGTTTTGCTTATTTTTTATTAATAAACACCTTTAAATATAGTACCACCAGACTCCAATGGATTCTTCTTTCTCTGCTGGTCAGTCACCCAGTTATGGGGTAGGTAACAAAACGATGATCAATAAAGAAGTAGTCAATTCTTGAATAATTATGATAAACATGAGAAAAGTATGAAATTTCTTTGTCATTGGGGTGTAAAAAAACGCCAAATTTTGGAAATTCCAGAATCAACGATGAAGGAGTTAATAAGAGAGGCCGATTTATTCGGAAGAGCTTGGGTGGGCTTAGATCTATCCATCGAAGGGTTTAAACAACAGTTAAAATCCCCACCCATTATCAGCATGTACTGATTCAAATTAGGAAAGGATCATACTCTCTCATCTCCATCCGAGTTTCTACCAACAATCGTTGTATCATGAGCAAATTTAATCTATGCCTAGCCACACAGTCACGAGTATAGAGAGAGTAGAGCAGAGGGCTAAGTGTACACCCTCTGTGAGAGTGTGTCAGTGCTGATTGTCAGCGATGTGGAGATATTATCTCTAATCTGCAAAGATTGTGGTCTTCTCATTAGGAGGTACAGAGGCCCAGGTTCTGTAACTTATCAATCAGGATTGTGGGAATGTTGATGTTAAATGCTGAGCTATAGTCAACAAAGGTGTTTGTATTGCCCAGGTGATCTAAGGTTGTATGATGAGCCATTGAAGTTGCCTCTGCCATAGACCTATTGTGGCCACAGGCAAATTGGAGTGGGTCCAGGTTCTTGCTGAGGCAAGAGTTCATTCTAGTCATGACCAACCCCTCAAGGAATTTCATCACCGCAGATATGAGTGCTACTGGTTGATAGACATTAAGGCAGCTCACACTACTCTTCCTAGGCACTGGTATAGTTGTTGTCTCTTTGAATCAGATGGGAACTTCCAACCGTAGCAGTGAGAGGTTGAAAATGCACTTGATTACTCCCACCAGTTGTTTGGCACAAGTTTTCAGAGCATTACCAGGTACTTCATCAGCACCTGATGCCTTGGAAGGGTTCACTCTCCTTAAAGACAGTCAAACATCAGTCTCTGAGACAGAGATCACAGGGTCACTGGGTGCAGCTGTAGTTATATTCTCCCTTTCAAAGCATGCAAAGAAGGTGTTGAGCTCATCTACTAGTGAAGCATCACTGCCTGCCATTCATGCTATTGTGTTTCACTTTGTAAGAAATAATGTCTTGCAAACCCTGACAGAATTGATGTGCATCTGATGTTACCTCCGATCTCGCTCAGATTGTCTCTTCACTCTTAAAATAGCACTCCACAAGTCTATTCTGGTTTCCTTGTACAGACTTGGGTCACCAGACTTAATTAAATGCCACAGACTAGCCCCCAGCAGACAACATACCTCCTAGTTCATTCATGGTTTTTGGTTTGGAATGTGCAGCAAGTTTTCATTAGCACACACTCATCCACACAGGTTTTAATGAAGTCGGAAACAACTGCGAGTAAATGTTGTGGATTGGAGACCCTTCATTAAAACTGAAAAACAGACAAAAAGAAGCTCATAAAACTGTGGGGAGATTGGGGAGGCTGATGTCACTGATAAATGAAGAACTGGGGATAAACTATAAACATGATAATCTGGCCTTTGAGTGAACGAGAACAATTACTGAGTGAGAACAATGACAAACGGATGTGGGAGTTGCAAAATGCAGTGCAGGAAGATATACTCGGAGAGAGCAGAAAACTAGATGAGCCAATATCACAGATGGATGCTGATACTGACTAAGAAATAAATTTACCTGAAGTTGTAGAGCTCAATATTGATTCCAGCAGACTGCAATGTGCTCAGACAGGAGTTGAGGTGCTGTATCTCAAGCATATTTGGGTTTTAAGTCAATAGATTAGAGTTTGATGGAATGAGGAATTGATATGGTAGGTAGTAGGAAGCTTAGGATCATGCCTGCAGACTAAATTGAGGCGTTTTGCAAAGTAATAGCTTAATCAGCATTAGTTTTGTCCAATATTCAATCGAGCACCAAATGCAGTAGAATGGTCAAAAGAAGTGTAGGTGAATTGCTACCTCACCCCGAGAAATTTCTTGGGTCTCTGGATGGTGTAAGGGAAGGGGTGAAAGGATAGGTGTTACATGGACTATGTTTGTATGAAAAAGTGCTAGATCAAGGGAGGTAGTTGTCAGGAACAGAAGAGTGGCCCAGGAAGTAAAGAAGGGAACAATCCTTGAAAACTGCTGAAAGGGAAGGAGAGATGAGTCTGGTGGTGTAATCTCTTTGAAGGTGGCAAGAATTGTAGAGAATGATCTGTTGAAAGAGGAGACTGATGAGGTAGAAGGTGAGGCCTAGAGGAACTATTTTGTTGTTCCATCTTCAAGGACAGGGAACTGGATGAGAGGCACTCAAGGGCTTTGTTAACAATGGTTGAGGGAAAGCTGTGGTTCAGAAAGAAAGAAGACATTGATCAAAAGAGTTGTTTTCTTTGGTTCTGTGGTTCCACTCCCAGCAACCTGAGCAGCAGATGAGTTGAGACCACAGCATTTTAAAGTTAGGTTTACAGGTTTACTGTGTAAAAGGGAAGCAGGCTCTGGCACAGTAGCCATTTTTGGGAGTGGTGTGCTTGTGCTGGAATTAGTGTATCTGAGTAAAGGCTTTGCTTTGTAAAGCTCCAGTAAGAGAGGCTGAGCAGATGAGGCCTTTCTTAGAATTACTCTTCCTCTTTGTGTAGCTAGAATGTCAGTGAGGGGAGTGGCATGCTCTTCCTCCACTGTGAAATTTTATGTTCTGCAGCAGCAGTACTTTGTAATGCATAATAATAAAAAACTATAAATTATTAAAAGGAATGTATATTAAAATGAAATTAAATGAGTAGTGCAAAAAGAGAACAAAACAAAAAAAGAACAATAGTGAGGTAGTACTCATGCAGTATTTGCTCATTCTGAAATCGGATGGCGGAAGGGAAGAAGCTGTTCCTATATTATTGAGTGTGTGTTTTCAGGCTCCTGTCCTTCCTCCTTAATGGTAGCAATGAGAAGGCATGCCCTGGGTGATGGTGGTCGTTAATTATGGATGCTGCCTTCTTGAGATATCGCCTTTGAGATGATTCTGACCATGACCAACCTCTCAAAGCACTTCATCACTAGAAGAATGGAGGGAGTAGTGTGGGCAAGGAAATTGACTGGGATGGGGAAGGCGGGTTATTATTTTGGTGGCCTTGTGCTTCTAAAGGTGCTTTTCCTGGACCTATACAAAAAACAAAACAGTTTCTGGTGCTGGTTTTGCTACTCATAAGCAGGGAGAGAACCTTGGAGCAGACAAAGTAATGGCTGCAGATTTCAATTTATCATGTGAGAAAATAGATGATCAGTTGTTGAAGTTTGTCCATTAATGAAAACAGAACAGATATCAATCATATTTTTTTCATTGCGATATGAGAAAAAGCCATTCAAGACTGAGTCTTTGCTGGCTCACACAGAAAATCCATTTCCCAACTAAATCTTGCTATAATGTATTCTCACCGAGCATCATCTATTTTACTACTCAACTACTGAATTCTGGTGGCCAACTAACTCACCTACCCATTTATCTTTGGAATGTAAGAAGAAGCTCAAATGGCCACAGGAAAGCCATGCAAACTCTACACAAACAACAGTGAAGATCAGGATGAAATGGGGTTGCTGCGCTAATTATGCAATAGTGGTGACCCCAATAATTATATTTTTCAACGTTCAACTGCTTTTGGTTCTCAAGAGGTCATAAGAAAAAAAAGAAAACTTGATAAAATGCCCTGGAGCCAGGAAGAGCAGAAATGCCCACTGCTGTCATTCCAAACCTCTGCTCCTTCTGACAGGATTCATTTTTGGATTGCTTGACAACGAGAAAAATAATTGAAAATTAATTTAGACAAGCTATCTGTGGAGGTGGTGGTAACACTGAAACTCTTCATATTGCTAAAGTTTGATGCCTAACCATAGGCCATCTGTTTGATTGCACTTGCCATTAGGTTGCATTTACCATTTTTGCCTTAACCCAAGTACTTAATGAGACACACAAAATGCTGGAGGAATTCAGCAAGTTAGGAATCATCAATAAAGGGGAATAATGGTTTGATATTTTGGGCTGAGATCCATCAGGACTAGCAAAGAAGAGTGCAGAAACCAGAATAAGAAGATTGTGAATGTCAGGAAGGGTAGAGGAGGCTTGACCCAAAAGCAAAGCAGTAGAAACAACTTTACTAATAAACAGCAGAACAACAAGTCACGAGGAGAAAGAAAATGAAAGTACAGCCACTAAGCACAACAGGCAACAAGATAACTGGATGAGGATGGCTGGTTGGATGGGAGAACTAAGAATGTGGATGAGAGCTGGGTTTAAATAGGCTACATATGATGAGTTGGAAACGAGTGGCAGGAAATACAGGGAGGTGATAGACAGGTTAGGATAAGAGAGGGGGTGTGAGGGTAACTGAAATAGGGAATGGAAAAAGAGAGAAAGGAGGAGTAATTATCAGAATTTGGAGAAACCAATGTTCATGCCGTCAGGTTGAAGGCTGTCCAGTTTGAATATGAGATTTTGCTTCTCCAACCTTACTTTGACCTCACTGTAGCATGAGCAAATAAGACAGCATAGGAATGAGAAGTCAAATAGAACAGGGTAGCCATTGGGAGATCCTGCCTTTTGCAGTCCTTAATGAAGTTATCCTGTTAGGGGTTAGGGTTAGGTTGTCTACAATAGATATAGGCAGCATGGAGTAAAGGAATTGCTCGAGGAATATAAAGAATGTAAAAGGAATCTTAAGAAAGAGATTAGGAAAGCTAAAAGAAGATACGAGGTTGGTTTGGCAAATAAGGTGAAAGTAAATCCGAAAGGTTTCTACAGTTATATTAAAAGCAAGAGGATAGTGAGGGATAAAATTGGCCCCTTAGAGAATCAGAGTGGTCAGCTATACGTGGAACCGAAGGAGATGGGAGAGATTTTGAATGATTTCTTCTCTTCGGTATTCACTAAGGAGAAGGATATTGAATTGTCTAAGGTGTGGGAAACAAGTATGGAAGTTATGGAACCTATGACAATTAAAGAGGTGGAGGTACTGGCGCTTTTAAGAAATTTAAAAATGGATAAATCTCCGGGTCCTGACAGGATATTCCCCAGGACCTTGAGGGAAGTTTGTGTAGAAATAGCAGGAGCTCTGACGGAAATCTTTAATATGTCATTAGAAACGGGGATTGTGCCAGAGGATTGGCGTATTGCTCATGTGGTTCCATTGTTTAAAAAGGGTTCTAGGAAGCCTAGCAATTATAGACCTGTCAGTTTGACATCAGTGGTGGGTAAATTAATGGAAAGTATTCTTAGAGATAGTATTTATAATTATCTGGATAGACGGGATCTGATTAGAAGTAGCCAGCATGGATTTGTGCGTGGAAGGTCATGTTTGACAAACCTTATTGAATTTTTTGAAGAAGTTACGAGGAATGTTGACGAGGGTAAGGCAGTGGATGTATTCTATATGGACTTCAGCAAAGCCTTTGACAAAGTTCCACATGGAAGGTTAATTAAGAAGGTTCAGTCTTTAGGTATTAATGCTGGAGTAATAAAATGGATTCAACAGTGGCTAGATGGGAGATGCCAGAGAGTAGTGGTGGATAATTGTTTATCGGGATGGAGGCCGGTGACTAGCGGGGTGCCTCAGGGATCTGTTTTGGGCCCAATGTTGTTTGTAATATACATAAATGATCTGGATGATGGGGTGGTAAATTGGATTAGTAAGTATGCCGATGATACTAAGGTAGGAGGTGTTGTGGATAATGAGGTGGATTTTCAAAGCTTGCAGGGAGATTTATGCCAGTTAGAAGTATGGGCTGAACGTTGGCAGATGGAGTTTAATGCTGAGAAGTGTGAGGTTCTACATTTTGGCAGGAATAATCCAAATAGAACATACAGAGTAAATGGTAGGGCATTGAGGAATGCAGAGGAACAGAGAGATCTAGGAATAACTGTGCATAGTTCCCTGAAAGTGGAGTCTCATGTAGATAGGGTGGTGAAGAGGGCTTTTGGAACGCTGGCCTTTATAAATCAAAGCATTGAGTACAGAAGTTGGGATGTAATGCTAAAGTTGTACAAGGCATTGGTAAGGCCAAATTTGGAATATTGTGTGCAGTTCTGGTCACTGAATTATAGGAAAGATATCAATAAATTAGAGAGAGTGCAGAGACGATTTACTAGGATGTTACCTGGGTTTCAGCAATTTAGTTACAGAGAAAGGTTGAACAAGTTAGGTCTCTATTCATTGGAGCGTAGAAGGTTGAGGGGGGATTTGATCGAGGTATTTAAAATTTTGAGAGGGATAGATAGAGTTGACGTGAACAGGCTGTTTCCATTGAGAGTAGGGGAGATTCAAACTAGAGGACATGATTTGAGAGTTAGGGGGCAGAAGTTTAAGGGAAACACGAGTGGGTATTTCTTTACTCAAAGAGTGATAGCTGTGTGGAATGAGCTTCCTGTAGAAGTAGTAGAGGCCAGTTCAGTTGTGTCATTTAAGGTAAAATTGGATAGGTATATGGACAGGAAAGGAGTGGAGGGTTATGGGCTGAGTGCGGGTAGGTTGGACTAGGTGAGATTAAGGGTTCGGCACGGACTAGGAGGGCCAAGATGGCCTGTTTCCGTGCTGTGATTGTTATATGGTTTATATGGTTAAGTAGTACCCCAATCTGTGTTGGGTCTTACTGATGTAGACCAAACCACATCAGGAGGGTTGGATACAGTAGATGGCGCCAACAGACTTGTGGTCAAGCATCGCGTAACTGGAAGAACTGTTTGGGGCCCTTCATGGTCATGAAGGAAGAGGTATAGGGGTAGGTGTAGAACTAATCATGCTCGCAGGGATAAGTGTCAGGAGAGAGATCTGTGGGTTTTGGTTTTGTATTTATTTCACTGCGGATTCATTTACTTTTTATTTCTTGCACAATATTCTGGTATCAAGGGTAACTTGCATCCAAACTGTTTAATGTTATCTACTATGACCATAAAATTGGCAGATGTTTACTTTAAACTGATGTCATTTGTCCTTGCTGGTAGCCTCCAAGAGAGCAGTGTAGCAGATGTAGCTGACTAATGAAATAATTTTTATGATTTATCTATCTAGCAGGAGAAGTCCTTGAAGGTTAGCTGAGGAATATAAGCAGTAATTCCCTGCATCCATGACACAGAGGCAAAGCAACTATTGGCTTACAACACTGACTGCATTCTAAAACAACGC
Source organism: Hypanus sabinus (assembly GCF_030144855.1). NCBI lineage: Eukaryota > Metazoa > Chordata > Chondrichthyes > Myliobatiformes > Dasyatidae > Hypanus > Hypanus sabinus. Next base: position 151,545,293 of record NC_082709.1, on the reverse strand, counting down.
AATGTTTCTGCAGATGTTTACCTTGTTACAGGAGGAAATGGATTTCTTGGAAAAGTCATCATTGAACTTCTGATCGAAAAGGCTCATGATATCTCTGAGATCAGATTGTTTGATAAAGTGATACATGAAGACAATGTGGAACGTTTGCAAGGTATGTGTCATAATTTACGCATTTTAGTAACTATTGTTATCTCAAATGATTTGTAAATATATTCATTTATTGAAAATTGTGTTATTGCATCAATAAGTAACTCACTGAAAAGTTTGAAAACTTTATCCAAGCTGATCATAGGTGATTCAACATAATAACAGGAACAGTGCGATGCAGGGTTTCGACCTGAAACATCAACAATTCCTTTTCTCCCACAAATGCTACTCAAGCTGCTGAGTTCCTCCAGCGGATTGCTTGTACTTCCAAATTCCAGCACCTGCAGTCTCGTGTGTCTCTGCAGCACCAACCTGCACTGATTTGAGAATTCCTGGTTGGAGTTTTCTGAGGCTATCAGGAACATATGAAAACTAAACTGAGTTTTTTTTTATTCAACAACAATAAGAATGCTTCCAATGTTTTGAAGCAATGATTAAAGTCCTTTCTTTCTGAGATTGTTTTAAGAATCTCTTGGCTCCTTCTGGCACTAAATGATTACTTAGTTAAGGCCACTAGACAGAGAGTTGAATGATTTTGACTGACTGGTAAGTGAAACATTTGGATGGTATTAGTTCTCAGTTGCCTGCACACTTGTAAGGCATATAAAGTGAGAGGCCTGTGACTCACATGGAGTGTGGTGGTATAATGGTTAAGTCATTTGATTAGTAGACAAAGTTCCGTAGGACTGTTGATTGGAGGCATGAATTTTAATCCTACCCTGACACAATCTACATTCAAGCAGGCATGAATACCTAGAATTTAAAAAGAAAGCTGAAATAGTTAAAGGTGACGATTAAACTGCCATCTACCTTGCAAATTGTATCTGTACTCAACATACCTCCTACACCAACACTCTGTCAGATAGGCAAATCACTCAGATCCTTCCAGTTCAAACAAGTTGTATGTAGGGGAATACCAGGTCTTAAAATAATCACTCTGCCAGGGCTATTAAGGCTCAAGGCTGTGAACATACTCTGGGTTGAGATTGGCTGGAATAGTCTACCCCCTCCCAGCTCCTCCAAACCAGAATGCCAAAACCCAAGAAGCAAGATAATTTTCCCCATCAGTTCTTTTCCTTGTCAAAGGGAACAATATCAGTGATATCCCTTTCACGATGTAGTAAGGAGTCCTCATACAAATTGAGCAACTTGACCCATTAGTCCAGTATGGAAATTCAAACACCATCCCCAGGTAAGTATCACAGGATCTCCCACAAGTCAGCATGCACCACTTTGCCATTCTGCAATGCAGGGAGATACATTTACACTTGCTGCTGAAAAGTTACTGAATATTTAGGAAACACTAAAGCAACAAAACTATTAGAATTTCTCTCCAAATGCTCAATTCCCTCTGAAATATGGGGATCCCATATCTGGAATACAGTTGCTTAAAATGTCTACCCCATCAACACAGAGTTCATATGCCCAGTATGAAATAAGTTATCCCTAAAACCAATTGCATGGGGAAACAAGTTACAAAGTAGCAGATTGAGACACAAGAAACAAAAAACAGAGCCCAGGCTTTACTCCTCTTCTCTACAACTACGGATGGACTGCAAAAACTTCAAACACACAGTTAATTTCTCAGAGAAACAGCACACTTATCAAAGAACAGCTGAAAAGGGAAAAGCAACTGGGAGGGGCCTAACACACGCGCGCGCGAAACTGGTGCATGTGGTACACCTCACATTACTCCTCATTCAAATCATTCACACTGTTAACAGGGAAAGTGGATACAGATTGAATGACCCCCTATCTACAATGAGGTGCTAACCAGCTCGCCGCCCCCCACCCCCCAATTCCCACTACAGGCAGATATTAACCATAGCTTTTGTAGGGAATCCTGAATGGAATGCGAGGAATCCGGCAGAGGACAGATGGAGCCCTTATCTTCAGAGGGCCTGAAGAATAACCCTTCCTCTTCCTCTCTCGCTTCCCCGGCAGTATATCCTCCACATCGTGTAGAGGATGGAGTGGGAACTCCATTTATCCGCTCCTCCCAGCATTAAGCAACACTAAAGACTTACCTTTATGGGATACGCAGGATCCTCCACTCCCCATCTGCTTATCCAAGTTCCTTACTTGGGTATGTGCACCCTCTTCTACATACTCTAAACCTCGTAATTCTAGGATCGTTGTACTGAATGGATGACCAATAGCTGGTGCTGTTGAAGACAGAATTATCCCTCTTATTGGGAAAGCCTCCACATTACCCACATGTCCTATCATTCCAGAAGTTACCCGATCCCATAATGATGCATTATGGTCAGGGGAAGCAAGCAGCATTTTCAGGGTGTTATTGATCACGTGTTGGGACAATAGCACCCATCTCTCTATTGGACAGGCTCACTCCAGTAACCCCATCATCCCATATTCTCAATAACCATGTAGCCAAAGATTTCCCAGCCTTTTGTCTGTACCTATCCCCTAAACCTCTTAATTCCTTAGTAGAGAATTCTCTGACCTCTGTTGTGTTGAAGTTATGTGTTGACCCATCTCCTGAGAGGTGGATCACGCACCTCATCATAGTTTGAACCTTAACAGGGCCTGTCTGCCAACCTAAGTGCTGTAGCTTCATTAGTTGACAAGCTAACTGTATACTTTTGTCCTCCAACTTTGAGTCATCGATAGTAATTCTCCCAGAATAATACAGCACTGACTGAGGTTTTCCAATTCATCCTTAAGACTCGCTATCATTTTCTACCAATATCTTGCAATCACTGCAAACACCCTGAAGGCATCCTGCTGGCTATCCTTTTTCCGGGGAAACCCCAGTGATTCAAACATGGAAACAATGTAATATCCCATTTCAATCCTAGCAAAATGGAACCTATCTACCGGCATTCCATAACCCATCAGTACTGTAGTTGGCAAGACTTCAAAGCCTGCACTACCATCTGTCCAACCTGGGACTCTGCATCCCTCATATGGAGGGCTCGCTCTTTTAAACAACCTTTCAAAGAAATGCAGTTCTGCTCAAAAAGCCAGACCCTGATCGCTGCATCAAAATGTACCAATGAATCAGATTCGCGAGCCTGGCAAGTGCGATAGAAAACGATGATCGTGAAGAAGTATTTTAATCATTCATTTTCAAGCAGTAAAAATTCTACCAAGCATTCATGTTCCCCAGGTTACAGAAAGTAAAAAGCTGAATCTTCAACAAACATGCTTAGCTAAAAGCATGTGCAGAACATACCTTCTCCACGGTCATGTCCACTGCTTGCCTTTGAGGAAGAGAGAAGGAACCTCCCACATGCGCTCTCTATATACCCAGGATATTTGAAACCCAACACCAGGCAGCTAACCAATGGGGAAACAGACACAGTTTCTAAACCAACCAATCACAACGGAAGCATCATTCAGCAATCAGAACAAGCCACTGCCACCCCCCGTTGGACAGCTCTTCTGCATCCTTTCCAGCTTGACAATGTCTTTCCTATAACAGGGTGACCAAAGCTCTACACAAAACTCCAAGTGTGGTCCCACCAACGACTTGTATACCTGCAAAATTATGTCCCTATTTCTGAACTCAATGCCCTACCAGAAGGCCAACACCTTCTTCACCACTCTGTTTACTTGTGTGGCTGCTTTCAGTGAACTGTGCACTTGTACCCCCACGTTCATCTGTTCCACAATGCTCATCAATGCTCTACTATTCACAGTATAGGTCCTACCCTGGGTTGACTCAACTCACACTTACCTAAATTTAAACCCATCTGCATTTTTTAGTCCATCTCCATAACTGATCTTGATCTCTTTGTAATTGTTCACTGTCACTAAGAACCTAATTTAGTATCATCAACAAAATTACCAATTGTGCCATGTACACTTACATTTGAATCAGTTACATAATGAATAGCAAAGGTCCCAAACTAACCCCTAGATAGACTGGAGCAGCTATGGTTATTACATTTACAATGGAGACACTTTAATCATTAAAAGTAGAGATAAATTTCTCCCATTGGCTAGGCGGTCAGGGGTCAGGATCGTATTAAGGTGACAGGCAAAAGACCCACAAGTGGCATGAGGATATTTTTCAATACACAGTAAGCATTTAAAATACACTGGGAGGGGAAAAATCAATTTTAGCATTCAAAATGCATAAGTTTCTGGGTGACACCCTGATTGGTGGTGTCACACAAATGCTGGCAATTTGTTTCAATATGAATGGCTACTTATCCAGCACTGAAAGACCCAGAAGAGACAAACAAGTATTGCACAGCCTTGGATGCCCAGGATCCACTGCTCAATACATATCACATGCACAGAGACCTGGAATCAAAAACAGGCAAATGATATTATTACAAAGAACAATACAGCACAGTACAGGCCATTCAGCGCATAATGTTGTGCCTTAAACCCTGCCTCTCATATAACCCTCCACCTTAGATTCCTCCATATGCCTGTCTAGTAGTCTCTTAAATTTCACTAGTGTACCTGCCTCCACCACTGACTCAGGCAGTGCATTCCACACACCAAACACTCTCTGAGTAAAAACCCTTCCTCTAATATCCCCCTTGAACTTTGCTCCCCTTACCTTAAAGCCATGTCCTCTTGTATTGAGCAGTGGTGCCCTGGGGAAGAGGTGCTGGCTGTCCACTCTATCTATTCTTCTTAGTATCTTGTATACCTCTATCATGTCTCCTCTCATCCTCCTTCTCTCCAGAGAGTAAAGCCCTAGCTCCCTTAATCTCTGATCATAATGCATATTCTCTAAACTAGGCAGCATCCTGATAAATCTCCTCTGTACCCTTTCCAATGCTTCCATATCCTTCCTATGGTGAGGCGACCAGAACTGGACACAGTTCTCCAAGTGTGGCCTAACCAGAGTTTTATAGAGCTGCATCATTACCCCGCGACTCTTAAACTCTATCCCTCGACTTATGAAAGCTAACACTCCATAATCTTTCTTAACTACCCTATCTACCTGTGAGGCAACTTTCAGGGATCTGTGGACAGATCCCCCAGATCCCTCTGCTCCTCCACACTCCCAAGTAACCTGCCATTTACTGTGTACTCTGCCTTGGAGTTTGTCCTTCCAAAGTGTACCACCTCACATTTCTCTGGGTTGAACTCCATCTGCTACCTCTCAGCCCACCTCTGCACCCTATTGTTATGTACCCCGTAACTGGGTGTCTAACCAGCAGAGAAAGAAGAATCCATTGGGAGTCTGGTGGTACCAAACTAAAGGTGTTTATTAATAAAATAAGTAAAACCATATCAATAATGCAAAATTACATATTAGCATTATACAAGTTAGCAGTAATAAACCTAAAAGTGTAGGAATCATAATAATCAATCTCTATCGATATCTAGAGGTAAATGAATTGTCTTAGAATATAAAGTTCAGTTCATGACTGCTAATGTAGTTATGGTTGTGTGTGAGAGAGAGAGAGATATCAGCTACAGCCAAACCTTCCTTTCCCTTCTTAATCCATTGTATCGTTGTAGTGGTCATTCAGCTATGACCCCTCCGTCCTTATGCTAGACCATTCTTCTGTGGTGGACTCGTCACTCTGGCATGAGTGGACACACACACAAGTCCCCACAGGCCCTGCTTTTACACTGATAGTCTTACTGACTGACCTCCTGGTTCGGTCTTCGAAGCCCCCACCTTTCTTGTGCGTTCCAACCCTCAATCAGTGCCCACTGGTGTGTCTGGAGGATGTCTCTCCAGACCTGTCTTTTTATCCCTACTAACGGGGACTCAGCTATCCATCTCTCCTGAATGACTGTGTCCATCAAATAATGCCACTCCTTCAATCCATGGAGGAATGTTATTGAGCAAACTATTGTCCTTGCAGCGAAACAGTAAATAATTCAAAAAAGAGTCACAATACAGTTAATCAGCAATCTCCCCCTTTCTCTTATCTGTCGCAGATGTTCTTGCCTGTTTTTCGTCTCTCTTTCTCATGGTCAACATAACAGTAATAGTTCGTGGTTCTCAGGAGGGGGGATTGGGAATGATTAACCCTTCACCCCATTGTCCATCAGGTCTGTTCATCACTCATAACACCCCCATCCTTCTGGGAATTTTCATCAGGGGGAAAATTAACTAATAAAGCACATGACTGAATTACAGAGTTTAACAAAATACAGAAGTTGTCTTAACTACAAGAATAATACAGATACACATTCAAGTTAACATCTAGATAAACAATCAGCAATAACATGATCACTCCCTTTTACATGTTGTATTTTAATATCAAATTCCTGTAACAACAGACTCCAATTTAATAACCGCCTACTTTTTACTTTTCATGTAAAAATACTAAAGGGGTTGTGTTCTTAGCTCAGGTGTATACTACAAAGTGTGAACCAATACATGTGTGATTATAATATAGTACATTACAAAAGTTTGTGCAAATACTAATCTCTATTTTACTTTTAAACTTAACATTCAAACAGTCAATCTTTCATGGTGTTTTTTTAACTTTCACATGCTTTGTCAAATTCTTCTAAAACCAATTCAGACTTTAAATTTTCTTTATTCAATTTAGGAACAACACCTTTCCCTTCTCCTTCAATAATATTCACATCACCAGCTTTCATCTCATCATTAACTTTTAACACACCTTCTAACACAAACATCTGAGAATTCTCACTTTCCACTGGCACCAAGGTTAACCCTTTCTTCACTGAACCATGTCCATCTCACCCAAAAGAACTGCATTCCTTTTCAACTAAATCAGATACCTCAGACTTTTCCTGAGTTTCAATACTAGGTTCAGTACCCTGTGACCCCACAGGTACTTCAACAACCTGAACACATGCAAACAGGACATCTACCTCTTTCAGGCTTTCAATACCAGTCCTCTTTTCAAATTCTAAGTTCCCCTGATCCTCCCAGTTACTCCCTGGGCAAATCCCCTTTGGAGTAAACTCAACCCTGCGGGTTAAAACAACCTCATCTGCTAACCCAGCAGACTCCCTCAAATTAGCGGAATCCAGGACAGTCCTTACATCATTATCAGGAACACATTTAAATTCTTCAACTGCAAACTGCTCTGTCAAACCAGACAGATCATCCGTGTCCAACCCTGGACCTTCTAACTGCCTTATCTGTTTCTCATCTTTACTCTGTGCCTCTATAAATTCCCTCCTGGCTAAGGGTAGATCTACCTCCTCTCCCTTACTCTCTTTCACCCCACTATCCTCTGTTTTACCACCCTCTAACCCCTCTTGGTACAGGGTCGGTAAAAACATCTCTGCCAAATCAACACTGGACTCATTTAAACTGGCTCCTGTCTCAGCTGCCTTTCTAGACATGCTGCGAGTGATTGCGCATGCGGGATAAATCTTGGAATCTATGGGTGGGTCCTCAGCACTTACACTTGTCAGCTTCACTGCTGAACACACGTCACCACCTGCCAGATCGTTACCAATAAGGACGTCCACGCCGTCCATCGGTAGTTTCAACCACACCCCTATTTCGACTGGTCCAGATACCAGGTCACATTTCAGAAAAATCCTGTGCAAAGGTACGGCCTCGGTCCCTTTTCTGATACCTCTTAACACAACCTCCCCAGTCTGGGTCAGAACCAAAATCTAATACCTTTCTTAAAATCAATGACTGACCAGCCCCAGTATCTCTCCAGATCCGCACTGGAACTGGGGTTTCTCCTTCCTTCACAGACACCGTCCCTTTCGAGATAAACTTCTCACGCCCCTCTTGTGCTCTATCTATCTTTGCCTTCCCCATCAATCTACTAACTGACTCAATGCAATCTGTAGGGATTGCTGTTTTCCCTTTTCCTGTCTCCTTCTTCGGAGCAAAGCACTTAGAGGCTATATGACCAGCTTTCCCACAATTATAACAGGTAAGGCTAGGAACCTTCCTTCCAACCTGCTTTTCCTCCTCCTCACTTTTTCTACTAGCTCCCAGCTTATTCTCTGCCTTAGCCGGTGGGCTTTCTCTACTATCCCTACTGCCTCTCTGGTAACTCTTATTTGAGGAAAACTTTGACTTGTGGGTTAAGGCGTACTTGTCTGCTAACTTGGCAGTTGCAGAAGAGTCTCTGTCTCCTTCTCATCCAAGTACATCTTCATACTCTCAGGGATACAAATTTTGAACTGCTCTATCAGTATTAACTGTAATCATAATCTTCATCAACCCCTTTTGAGGCGCACCAATGCTCACAATATATTTGCATCTCACAGGCAAACTCTAAATATATGTAGTTCCATGGCTTTCTCAAGTTCCGGAACTTCTGCCGATATGTCTCTGGCACCAACTCATAACTCCTCAGTGCAGCCCTTTCTACTTACTCATAATTCCTAGAGTCATTCATAGACAATGCCGAATACACTTGCTGAGCCTTCTCCCTAAGTATGCTCTGTACCAGAACAGCCCATTTTCTCTCAGGCCAGTTCTGATTCACAGCCACTTTCTCAAAATGGAGGAAGAACTTATCGACATCCATCTCCTCGAGTGAAGGTACGAACTGGATCTCCCGACCAATTTTGAACCCCTCATTTGGGTCAGCCACCCAGTCTCTTCCCTGCTGTACTTTTAACTTCTCTATTTCCAGTGCATGCATCCTCTCTTTCTCCCTTTCCTCCATCTGCCTTTCAGCTTCCTCTTTCCTCCTTTCAGCATCCTCTCTTTACCCTGCAGCTTTTCTCTCTGCTTCCAGCTGCCTCATCCAAAGTTCATGCTGCCTCTTCTTCTCCTTCTCAACCAACCTTAATTTTTCTATCTCTAACTGAACCTCCCCCTCAGCTGGTTTCCTCTCAGGGAACAGGTGCAATACATCTGGTGTGAACACATGCTTGGATACATAATGCATAGCTACTTCTCTCTGTATATCCACCTTTCTCATCGATGATTTCACCTCTGGGAGATCTAATCGTTTCGCAACATTCACCAATTCAGCCTTCCTAGCAATCTCTAATGCCCCCACAGTCAGTTCTTTAAAAAATTTGACAATGTCAATCTCTGCTGGTCTCTGCTGGTTTCCCGTCAGGTTAATCTCACAACCAGATCAGATAAGGGACTTATATCCCGAATCACTGGCCCCCTAATTTGGTGATCAAATCCTGGATGAACCCCCAATTTGGTAGTACCCCATAACTGGGTGTCTAACCAGCAGAGAAAGAAGAATCTGTTGGAGTCTGATGGTACCAAAACTAATGGTGTTTATTAATAAAATAAGCAAAATCTTATCAATAATGCAAATATACATATAAAACAAGTTAGCAGTAACAAACCTAAAAGTGTAGGAATAATAATAATCAATAATAAACAAGCTCTATCGATGTTTAGGGGTAAATGAATTGTCATAGAAGATAAAGTTCAGTTCAGTTCATGAGTGCTGATGTAGTGATGGTTGTTGTATTTTAATCATTGGAGAGAGAAAGAGAGCGAGCGAGTGAGCGAGATGTAACAGCTACAGCAGCCAAACCATCCTTTGCTTTCTTAATCCATTGTATCATTGTTGTGGTGGTCATTCAGCTATGATCCCTCTGTCCTTCTGCTAGACCGTTCTCCTGTGGTGGACTCGTCACTCTGGCATGTGTGGACACACACACAAGTCCCCACCGGTCCTACTTTTACACTGTGAGCTTTACTGACTGACCTTCTGGTTCGATCTTCAAAGCTCCCACCTTTCTTGTGGGTTCCAACCCCCAATCAGTGTCCACTGGCGTGTCTGGAGGATGTCTCTCCAGATCTGTCTTTTTATCCCTACTAACTTGAACTCAGCTATCCATCAATCCTGAATGACTGTGTCCATCAAATAAGGCCACTCCTTCAGTCCACGGAGGAATGTTATTGAGCAAACTGTTGTCCTTGCAGCAAAACAGTAAATAATTAAAAAAAAAAGAGTCACAATACAGTTAATCAGCAATCTCCCCCCTCTCTTATCTGTCGCAGATGTTCTTGCCTGTTTTTCGTCTCTCTTTCTCATGGTCAACATAACAACAGTAATAGTTCGTGGTTCTCGGGGAGGGGGGTTAACTCTTTACCCCATTGTCCATCAGGTCTGTTCATCACTCATAACACTATCAATGACTCTCTGCAATCTTCGACAATTCTCTACACAATCCACAAGACCACCAACCTTGAGTCATCTGCAAACTTGCAAACCCACCCTTCTACCCCCCACATCCAGGTGGTTAATAAAAATCACGAAAAGTAGAGGTCCCAGAACCAATCCTTGTGGGACACCACTAATCACAACCCTCCAATCCGAATGTACTCCCTCCACCACAACCCTCTGCTTTCTGCAGGCAAGCCAATTCTGAATCCACCTGGCCAAACTTAACTGTATCCCATGCCTTCTGACTTTCTGAATAAGGCTACCATGTGGAACCTTGTCAAATGCCTTACTAAAATCCATGTCGATCACATCCACTGCATGACTCTCATCTATATGCCTGGTCACCTCTTCAAAGAATTCTATCGTGCTTGTTAGACATGATCTGCCCTTCACAAAGCCATGCTGACTGTCCCTGATCAGACCATGATTCTCTAAATGTCCATATATTCTATCTCTAAGAATATTTTCCAACAGCTTTCCCACCACGGACATAAGGCTCACTGGTCTATAATTCTCAGACTATCTCTACTACCTTTTTTGAACCAGGGGACAACATTCGCCTCCTTCCAATCCTCCGGCACCATTCCCGTGGACAACAAAGACATAAGGATCCTACCAGAGTCTCAGCAATCTCTTCCCTCACCTCATGGAGCAGCCTGGGGATTATCCCGTCAGGCCCCGGGGACTTATCCATCCTAATGTATTTTAACAACTCCAACCCCTCTTCTTGCTTAATATCAACATGCACCAGAACATCAACCTCACTCATATTGCCCACACCATCATCAAGGTCCCTCTCATTGGTGAATACTGAAGAGAAGTATTCATTGATGACCTTGCTCACTTCCTGTCATTCCAAACCTCTGCTCCTTCTGACAGGATTCACTTTTGGATTGCTTGACAACGAGAAAAATAATTGAAAATTAATTTAGACAAGCTATCTGTGGAGGTGGTGGTAACACTGAAACTCTTCATATTGCTAAAGTTTGATGCCTAACCATAGGCCATCTGTTTGATTGCACTTGCCATTAGGTTGCATTTACCATTTTTGCCTTAACCCAAGTACTTAATGAGACACACAAAATGCTGGAGGAATTCAGCAAGTTAGGAATCATCAATAAAGGGGAATAATGGTTTGATATTTTGGGCTGAGATCCATCAGGACTAGCAAAGAAGAGTGCAGAAACCAGAATAAGAAGATTGTGAATGTCAGGAAGGGTAGAGGAGGCTTGACCCAAAAGCAAAGCAGCAGAAACAACTTTACTAATAAACAGCAGAACAACAAGTCACGAGGAGAAAGAAAATGAAAGTACAGCCACTAAGCACAACAGGCAACAAGATAACTGGATGAGGATGGCTGGTTGGATGGGAGAACTAAGAATGTGGATGAGAGCTGGGTTTAAATAGGCTACATATGATGAGTTGGAAACGAGTGGCAGGAAATACAGGGAGGTGATAGACAGGTTAGGATAAGAGAGGGGGTGTGAGTGTAACTGAAATAGGGAATGGAAAAAGAGAGAAAGGAGGAGTAATTATCAGAATTTGGAGAAACCAATGTTCATGCCGTCAGGTTGAAGGCTGCCCAGTTTGAATATGAAATTTTGCTTCTCCAACCTTACTTTGACCTCACTGTAGCATGAGCAAATAAGACAGCATAGGAATGAGAAGACAAATAGAACAGGGTAGCCATTGGGAGATCCTGCCTTTTGCAGTCCTTAATGAAGTAGTACCCCAATCTGTGTTGGGTCTTACTGATGTAGACCAAACCACATCAGGAGGGTTGGATACAGTAGATGGCGCCAACAGACTTGTGGTCAAGCATCGCGTAACTGGAAGAACTGTTTGGGGCCCTTCATGGTCATGAAGGAAGAGGTATAGAGGTAGGTGTAGAACTAATCATGCTCGCAGGGATAAGTGTCAGGAGAGAGATCTGTGGGTTTTGGTTTTGTATTTATTTTACTGTGGATTCATTTACTTTTTATTTCTTGCACAATATTCTGGTATCAAGGGTAACTTGCATCCAAACTGTTTAATGTTATCTACTATGACCATAAAATTGACAGATATTTACTTCAGACTGATGTCATTTGTCCTTGCTGGTAGCCTCCAAGAGAGCAGACAGTGTAGCAGATGTAGCTGACTAATGAAATAATTTTTATGATTTATCTATCTAGCAGGAGAAGTCCTTGAAGGTTAGCTGAGGAATATAAGCAGTAGTTCCCTACATCCATGACACAGAGGCAAAGCAACTAAAGTTCAACAGTTGGCTTACAACACTGACTGCATTCTAAAACAACGCAATGTCTGTTTCTGGAGATGTTTACCTTGTTACAGGAGGAAATGGATTTCTTGGAAAAGTCATCATTGAACTTCTGATTGAAAAGGCTCATGATATCTCTGAGATCAGATTGTTTGATAAAGTGATACATGAAGACAATGTAGAACGTTTGCAAGGTATGTGTCATAATTTACGCATTTTAGTAACTGTTGTTATCTCAAATGATTTGTAAATATATTCATTTATTGAAAATTGTGTTATTGCATCAATAAGTAACTCACTGAAAAGTTTGAAAACTTTATCCAAGCTGATCATAGGTGATTCAACATAATAACAGGAACAGTGCGATGCAGGGTTTCGACCTGAAACATCAACAATTCCTTTTCTCCCACAAATGCTACTCAAGCTGCTGAGTTCCTCCAGCGGATTGCTTGTACTTCCAAATTCCAGCACCTGCAGTCTCGTGTGTCTCTGCAGCACCAACCTGCACTGATTTGAGAATTCCTGGTTGGAGTTTTCTGAGGCTATCAGGAACATATGAAAACTAACCTGAGTTTTTTTTTATTCAACAACAATAAGAATGCTTCCAATGTTTTGAAGCAATGATTAAAGTCCTTTCTTTCTGAGATTGTTTTAAGAATCTCTTGGCTCCTTCTGGCACTAAATGATTACTTAGTTAAGGCCACTAGACAGAGAGTTGAATGATTTTGACTGACTGGTAAGTGAAACATTTGGATGGTATTAGTTCTCAGTTGCCTGCACACTTGTAAGGCATATAAAGTGAGAGGCCTGTGACTCACATGGAGTGTGGTGGTATAATGGTTAAGTCATTTGATTAGTAGACAAAGTTCCGTAGGACTGTTGATTGGAGGCATGAATTTTAATCCTACCCTGACACAATCTACATTCAAGCAGGCATGAATACCTAGAATTTAAAAAGAAAGCTGAAATAGTTAAAGGTGACGATTAAACTGCCAGCTACCTTGCAAATTGTATCTGTACTCAACATACCTCCTACACCAACACTCTGTCAGATAGGCAAATCACTCAGATCCTTCCAGTTCAAACAAGTTGTATGTAGGGGAATACCAGGTCTTAAAATAATCACTCTGCCAGGGCTATTAAGGCTCAAGGCTGTGAACATACTCTGGGTTGAGATTGGCTGGAATAGTCTACCCCCTCCCAGCTCCTCCAAACCAGAATGCCAAAACCCAAGAAGCAAGATAATTTTCCCCATCAGTTCTTTTCCTTGTCAAAGGGAACAATATCAGTGATATCCCTTTCACGATGTAGTAAGGAGTCCTCATACAAATTGAACAACTTGTATGGAAATTCAAACACCATCCCCAGGTAAGTATCACAGGATCTCCCACAAGTCAGCATGCACCACTTTGCCATTCTGCAATGCAGGGAGATACATTTACACTTGCTGCTGAAAAGTTACTGAATATTTAGGAAACACTAAAGCAACAAAACTATTAGAATTTCTCTCCAAATGCTCAATTCCCTCTGAAATATGGGGATCCCATATCTGGAATACAGTTGCTTAAAATGTCAACCCCATCAACACAGAATTTATATGCCCAGTATGAAATAAGTTATCCCTAAAACCAATTGCATGGGTAAACAAGTTACAAAGTAGCAGACTCTGAGACACAAGAAACAAAAAACAGAGCCCAGGCTGTACTCCTCTTCTCTACAACTACGGATGGACTGCAAAAACTTCAAACATACAGTTAATTTCTCAGAGAAACAGCACACTTATCAAAGAACAGCTGAAAAGGGAAAAGCAACTGGGAGGGGCCTAACACACGCGCGCGCGAAACTGGTGCATGTGGTACACCTCACATTACTCCTCATTCAAATCATTCACACTGTTAACAGGGAAAATGGATACAGATTGAATGACCCCCTATCTACAATGAGGAGCTAACCAGCTCGCCGCCCCCCGCCCCCCAATTCCCACTACAGGCAGATATTAACCATAGCTTTTGTAGGGAATCCTGAATGGAATGCGAGGAATCCGGCAGAGGACAGATGGAGCCCTTATCTTCAGAGGGCCTGAAGAATAACCCTTCCTCTTCCTCTCTCGCTTCCCCGGCAGTATATCCTCCACATCGTGTAGAGGATGGAGTGGGAACTCCATTTATCTGCTCCTCCCAGCATTAAGCAACACTAAAGACTTACCTTTATGGGATACGCAGAATCCTCCACTCCCCATCTGCTTATCCAAGTTCCTTACTTGGGTATGTGCACCCTCTTCTACATACTCTAAACCTCGTAATTCTAGGATCGTTGTACTGAATGGATGACCAATAGCTGGTGCTGTTGAAGACAGAATTATCCCTCTTATTGGGAAAGCCTCCACATTACCCACATGTCCTATTATTCCAGAAGTTACCCGATCCCATAATGATGCATTATGGTCAGGGGAAGCAAGCAGCATTTTCAGGGTGTTATTGATCACGTGTTGGGACAATAGCACCCATCTCTCTATTGGACAGGCTCACTCCAGTAACCCCATCATCCCATATTCTCAATAACCATGTAGCCAAAGATTTCCCAGCCTTTTGTCTGTACCTATCCCCTAAACCTCTTAATTCCTTAGTAGAGAATTCTCTGACCTCTGTTGTGTTGAAGTTATGTGTTGACCCATCTCCTGAGAGGTGGATCACGCACCTCATCATAGTTTGAACCTTAACAGGGCCTGTCTGCCAACCTAAGTGCTGTAGCTTCATTAGTTGACAAGCTAACTGTATACTTTTGTCCTCCAACTTTGAGTCATCGATAGTAATTCTCCCAGAATAATACAGCACTGACTGAGGTTTTCCAATTCATCCTTAAGACTCGCTATCATTTTCTACCGATATCTTGCAATCACTGCAAACACCCTGAAGGCATCCTGCTGGCTATCCTTTTTCCGGGGAAACCCCAGTGATTCAAACATGGAAACAATGTAATATCCCATTTCAATCCTAGCAAAATGGAACCTATCTACCGGCATTCCATAACCCATCAGTACTGTAGTTGGCAAGACTTCAAAGCCTGCACTACCATCTGTCCAACCTGGGACTCTGCATCCCTCATATGGAGGGCCCGCTCTTTTAAACAACCTTTCAAAGAAATGCAGTTCTGCTCAAAAAGCCAGACCCTGATCGCTGCATCAAAATGTACCAATGAATCAGATTCGCGAGCCTGGCAAGTGCGATAGAAAACGATGATCGTGAAGAAGTATTTTAATCATTCATTTTCAAGCAGTAAAAATTCTACCAAGCATTCATGTTCCCCAGGTTACAGAAAGTAAAAAGCTGAATCTTCAACAAACATGCTTAGCTAAAAGCATGTGCAGAACATACCTTCTCCACGGTCATGTCCACTGCTTGCCTTTGAGGAAGAGAGAAGGAACCTCCCACATGCGCTCTCTATATACCCAGGATATTTGAAACCCAACACCAGGCAGCTAACCAATGGGGAAACAGACACAGTTTCTAAACCAACCAATCACAACGGAAGCATCATTCAGCAATCAGAACAAGTCACTGCCACCCCCCGTTGGACAGCTCTTCTGCATCCTTTCCAGCTTGACAATGTCTTTCCTATAACAGGGTGACCAAAGCTCTACACAAAACTCCAAGTGTGGTCCCACCAACGACTTGTATATCTGCAAAATTATGTCCCTATTTCTGAACTCAGTGCCCTACCAGAAGGCCAACACCTTCTTCACCACTCTGTTTACTTGTGTGGCTGCTTTCAGTGAACTGTGCACTTGTACCCCCACGTTCATCTGTTCCACAATGCTCATCAATGCTCTACTATTCACAGTATAGGTCCTACCCTGGGTTGACTCAACTCACACTTATCTAAATTTAAACCCATCTGCATTTTTTAGTCCATCTCCATAACTGATCTCGATCTCTTTGTAATTGTTCACTGTCACTAAGAACCTAATTTAGTATCATCAACAAAATTACCAATTGTGCCATGTACACTTACATTTGAATCAGTTACATAATGAATAGCAAAGGTCCCAAACTAACCCCTAGATAGACTGGAGCAGCTATGGTTATTACATTTACAATGGAGACACTTTAATCATTAAAAGTAGAGATAAATTTCTCCCATTGGCTAAGCGGTCAGGGGTCAGGATCGTATTAAGGTGACAGGCAAAAGACCCACAAGTGGCATGAGGATATTTTTCAATACACAGTAAGCATTTAAAATACACTGGGAGGGGAAAAATCAATTTTAGCATTCAAAATGCATAAGTTTCTGGGTGACACCCTGATTGGTGGTGTCACACAAATGCTGGCAATTTGTTTCAATATGAATGGCTACTTATCCAGCACTGAAAGACCCAGAAGAGACAAACAAGTATTGCACAGCCTTGGATGCCCAGGATCCGCTGCTCAATACATATCACATGCACAGAGACCTGGAATCAAAAACAGGCAAATGATATTATTACAAAGAACAATACAGCACAGTACAGGCCATTCAGCGCATAATGTTGTGCCTTAAACCCTGCCTCTCATATAACCCTCCACCTTAGATTCCTCCATATACCTGTCTAGTAGTCTCTTAAATTTCACTAGTGTACCTGCCTCCACCACTGACTCAGGCAGTGCATTCCACACACCAAACACTCTCTGAGTAAAAACCCTTCCTCTAATATCCCCCTTGAACTTTCCTCCCCTTACCTTAAAGCCATGTCCTCTTGTATTGAGCAGTGGTGCCCTGGGGAAGAGGTGCTGGCTGTCCACTCTATCTATCCTTCTTAGTATCTTGTATACCTCTATCATGTCTCCTCTCATCCTCCTTCTCTCCAGAGAGTAAAGCCCTAGCTCCCTTAATCTCTGATCATAATGCATATTCTCTAAACTAGGCAGCATCCTGATAAATCTCCTCTGTACCCTTTCCAATGCTTCCATATCCTTCCTATGGTGAGGCGACCAGAACTGGACACAGTTCTCCAAGTGTGGCCTAACCAGAGTTTTATAGAGCTGCATCATTACCCCGCGACTCTTAAACTCTATCCCTCGACTTATGAAAGCTAACACTCCATAATCTTTCTTAACTACCCTATCTACCTGTGAGGCAACTTTCAGGGATCTGTGGACAGATCCCCCAGATCCCTCTGCTCCTCCACACTCCCAAGTAACCTGCCATTTACTGTGTACACTGCCTTGGAGTTTGTCCTTCCAAAGTGTACCACCTCACACTTCTCTGGGTTGAACTCTATCTGCCACCCCTCAGCCCACCTCTGCACCCTATCAATGTCTCTCTGCAATCTTCGACAATTCTCTACACTATCCACAAGATCACCAACCTTGAGTCATCTGCAAACTTGCAAACCAACCCTTCTTCCCCCCCCACATCCAGGTGGTTAATAAAAATCATGAAAATTAGAGGTCCCAGAACCAATCCTTGTGGGACACCACTAATCACAACCCTCCAATCCGAATGTATTCCCTCCACCATGACCCTCTGCTTTCTGCAGGTAAGCCAATTCTGAATCCACCTGGCCAAACTTCCCTGGAAAAAGCCTTCTGACTTTCTGAATAAGCCTACCGTGTGGAACCTTGTCAAATGCCTTACTAAAATCCATGTAGAACACATCCACTGCATGACTCTCATCTATATGCCTGGTCACCTCCTCAAAGAACTGTATCAGGCTTGTTAGACATGATCTGCCCTTCACAAAGCCATGCTGACTGTCCCTGATCAGAACATGATTCTCTAAATGCCCATAGATCCTATCTCTAAGAATCTTTTCCAGCAGCTTTCCCACCAGAGACACAAGGCTCATTGGTCTATAATTACTGGACTATCTATACTACCTTTTTTGAACCAGGGGACAACATTCGCCTCCCTCTAATCCTCCGGTACCATTCCCGTGGACAAGAAAGACATAAAGAAAGATCCTAGCCAGAGGCTCAGCAATCTCTTCCCTCGCCCCGTGGAGCAGCCTGGGGATTATTCCATCAGGCCCCAGGGACTTATCCATCCTAATGTATTTTAACAACTCCAACACCTCTTCTTCCTTAATATCAACATGCTCCAGAACATCAACCTCACTCATATTGCCCACACCGTCATCAAGTTCCCTCTCATTGGTGAATACTGAAGAGAAGTATTCATTGATGACATCGCTTACTTCCACAGCCTCCAGGCACATCTTCCCTCCTTCATCTCTAATTGGTCCTATTTTCACTCCTGTCAACCTTTATGTTCTTCACATTAATGAAGAATGCCTTGGGGTTTTCCTTTACCCTACTCACCAAGGCCTTCTTCTCATGCCCCCTTCTTGCTCTCCTCAGCTGCTCCTTAAACTCCTTTCTTGCTACTCTATATTCCTCAATAGACTCATCTGATCCTTGCTTCCTAAACCTCACATATGCTGCCTTCTTCCATCTGACTAGATTCTCCACCTCCATTGTCACCCATGGTTCCTTCACTCTACCATTCTTTATCTTCCTCACCGGGACAAATTTATCCCTAACATCCTGCAAGAGATCCCTAAACATCGACCACATGTCCATAGTACATCTCCCTGCAAAAACATCATCCCAATTCACACCCGCAAGTTCTAGCCTTATAACCTCATGATTTGCCCTTCCCCGATTAAAAATTTTCCTGTCCTTTCTGATTTTATCCTTTTCCATGATAATGTTAAAGGCCTGGGAGCGGTGGTCACTGTCCCCCAGATGCTCAGCCACTGAGAGATCTGTGACCTGATCCAGTTCGTTACCCAATACTAGATCTAGTATGGCATTCCCTCTAGTCGGTCTGTCAACATACTGTGACAGGAATCTGTCCTGGATGCACTTGACAAACAGTGCCCCATCTAAACCATTTGAACTAATCAGGTGCCAATCAATATTAGGGACGTTAAAGTCACCCATGATAACAACCCTGTTATTTTTGCACCTTTCCAAAATCTGCCTCCCAATCTGCTCCTTGGTATCTCTGCTGCTACCAGGGAGCCTATAGAATACTCCCAATTGAGTAACTGCTCCCTTCCTGTTCCTGACTTCCACCTATACTGACTCAAAAGAGGATCCTGCTACTTTACCCACCCTTCTGTAGCTGTAATAGTATCCCTGACCAGTAATGCCACCCCTCCTCCCCTTCCTGCCCCCCCCCCCCCCGGCTCTATCCCTTTTAAAGCACTGAAATCCAGGAATATTCAGAATCCATTCCTGCCCTGGTGCCAGCCAAGTCTCTGTAATGGCCACTACATCGTATCCAAGCTCTCAGTTCATCACCTTTGTTCCTGTTACTTATGCATT
This sequence comes from Hypanus sabinus, assembly GCF_030144855.1. NCBI lineage: Eukaryota > Metazoa > Chordata > Chondrichthyes > Myliobatiformes > Dasyatidae > Hypanus > Hypanus sabinus. Next base: position 151,525,539 of record NC_082709.1, on the reverse strand, counting down.
GAAGTACACGCACTTTAGCCCTTCTACCTTTACACCCTTTATTCTGTTTCTCTTTCCTCAAAGCCTCTTTATATGTTAGATCTGGCTTTACTTCATGCACTATACTTGCAGCTCTCGCATGACCTTTATCCTCCTCCACCTCACTATCTGCTCTAACACTCTGGTTCCCCTCCATCTGCCAATCTAGTCTAAACCCCCCTGGTGCAGCACTAGCAAACCTTCCTGCAAGGATGTTAGTCCCTCCAGTTCAGGAGCAACCCATCCCGTTGGAACAGGTCCCACCTTCCCTGGAACAAGGCCCAATTGTCCAGAAACATGAAGTCTTCCCTCCTGCACCAACTCCTTAGCCACATATTTAACTGCATTATCTTCCTATTTCTAGCCTCACTGGCACATGTCATGGGTAGCAAATCCTGTGATTGCAACCCTGGACGTCATGTCCTTCAACTTTGCTCCTAACTCCCTAAATTCTCTTTGCAGGACCTCCTCCTCCTTCCTACATGGACCATGACATCTGGCTGCTCACCCTCCCTCTTGAAAATACTCATATTATATTGAGGTTTATGATGAAACTTCAGTTCCTGTTTCTTCTGGTTACCTCAGCTCCACACACCAACCCCTGTGGAATGAACTGACTGGTAACATCTTGTTAAATTCTGGTAGAGGTATACTTGACAAACAAACATATAACCTTGGAGACCTACAGAGGTATTTCTAAATGTTTTAAAGGCAAAATAACCAGACATCAGATGAACTCAATGCATTGAAAATCGCAACGTATACAAAATGCTTCAGGAACTCAGCAGGTCAGGCAGCATCTATGGAAAAGAATAATGTTCAACATTTTGGGCTGAGACCCTTCTTCAGAACTGGAAAGGAAGGGGAAGATGACAAACTAAAAAGAAGGGGGAGGAGGAGGGAGGATGGATAGAGCATTATTTAACTAATACAAAGCAGAGAGTTGGGATAGGGGCAGTAAAGTTGTTTCCACTGGTAGGTGAGACTAGAACTAGGGGACATAACCTCAAGATTCAGTGGAGTAGATTTAGGATGGAGATGCGGAGGAACTGCTTTTCCAAGAGAGTGGTGAATCTGTGGAATTTTCTGCCCAGTGAAACAGTGGAGGCTACCTCAGTAAATATATTTAGGAGAAGTTGGATAGAATTTTGCATAGTAGGGAATTAAGGGTTATGGGGAAAAGGCAGTTAGGTGGAGATGAGTACATGGCTAGATCAGCCACAATCTTATTGAATGATGGAGCAGGCTCGATGGGCCAGATGGCTCCTATTTCTTATGACTAGCTAGAAGATGATCAGTGAAGGTAGGTAGGTGGTAAAGGTAAAAGGCTGGGAAAGAAGTAATTTGATAGGACAGGAGAGTGGACTATTAGGAGAAAGGGAAGAAGGAGGGACACTGGGGTAGGTGATAGGCAGGTGAGGATAAGAGGTAAAAGGCCAGAGTGAGGAATAGATGAGAGAAGGAGCTGGGAAAGCGTTACCTGTAGGTGAAATCCAGGTTCAGTCTATCAGGTTGGAGACAGAATATGAAGTATTTCTCCACCATCCTGAGAGTGGTCTCATTGTGGCAAAAGAGGGCATGTTGGAATGGGAAGCTGCATGTGTGTATATAGATGTAATAAATCTAATGATTTTATTTTGTTAATAAAATTTGTTTTTCAGCATTGGTTGGAAGCAGGATTAAGCTAACGGTGTTCAAAGAAGATCTGAGAAATACAAAGGCCCTGCAGAAAATCTGCCAAGGTGTGACCTGTGTTCTTCACACTGCGTCCTTGATTGATGTCTGGGGAAACATCAGCAAAGAAGAATTAGAAGCTGTCAATGTTGAAGGTATAAATTGAGGGGAAGGAAATTTGCTGCCAGTTTCTTAGTAATAATGGTAAATGCCAGTACTTCCCTTGTTCCAAACAAAAGATTCCCTGTATGAATATGACTGAATTTTCAAGAGGTAACTAAATATGTTGATGGGTCAGTATGGTTGATATGGCAGTCTTGCACAAAAGGTTGAAGCCCATTGATCTAATACAGCACAACCAACTGGATGTAAATTGGTTTGATAATTGGAAGTGGAGGGTTGCATTTGTGTTTGGAAGTCTGTGGCCACCAGTGTACTACAGTTATTGGTACAGAGGTCCTTGTTATTTCGATCCGAAGTTATGGGAGCAGAATTAGATCATTTAGCTCATCGAGTCTGCTCCACCATTTCACCATTGATGATCCATTTCCCTCTCTACCCCAATCTCCTGCCTTCTCCCCATATGATTTCATGTCCTGACTAATCAAGAATCTATCAATCTCTGCCTTAAATATACCCAATGACCGAACTAATTCTGATTAAAGTCACTGATAATACCCAATATTATTGAATAAAGGTTGTCTTTCCTTGTATTTCTTTTTCATTGATTTAGTGTTTTGATTATTATTGATTGATTGATTATGGCTTCTGCCTCTAATCAGCTCTGAATGATATTGTTTTATTTAACTTGGAAGGAAGCTGCCATTTATTAGAAGCCTGCATTCAGCAGAATGTGAAGAGCTTCATCTACACCAGCAGTATAGAAGTGGTGGGGCCCAATGAAAGAGGTGATCCTATCTGTAATGGTGATGAAGACACAAACTACAATAGCAGTCTGAAATTTCTGTACAGCAAAGCAAAATACAGAGCAGAGCAAATAATTTTAAAAGCAAATGGATCCCGTCTTCCGAATGGTGAGTGGATAGTTACATCTGCTCTAAGACCCATGTACATCTATGGAGAAAACAGTCGGTTCATTCTGCAAGATTTGGATGAAGGAATCGCCAATGGAATGGTTTTGCTAAGAAAATCCAGTAAGGAAGCTCTTGTGAATCCAGTGTATGTAGGCAATGTGGCTTGGGCTCATATTTTATTGGCCAGAGCCATGAAAGAAGAAGACAAGAGGAAAATTATTGGTGGCAAGTTTTATTACATCACAGATGACACCCCACACACGAGTTACTCAGATTTTAACTATGAGTTGATGAGCTTTTTGGGGTTTACAATTCCATCAAATTTTCGCATTCCTCTGCTGCTCACGTACTATGTTGCCTACATAGCAGAGATGCTGACGTTTTTGTTTAGGCCTTTCATTAGATATGTTCCCAAAGAAAGTCGACAGCTCATTACAATGCTTAACACAAAATTCACCTTTATCAGCCACAAAGCACGGAATGATTTTGACTACACCCCACTTTACAGTTGGGAAGTAGCTAAAGAAAGGACCACTGCCTGGTTGGCTTCAGTAGTACAGGAGCGAAGAGATTTTTTAAATAAAAAGTAACACTTACAGGAGGTACAAAGCATCCAAGTCTAAATGTTAGGGGTTAGAAGTTTGAAGTTCTGAGTGGTTATTCAGGTTAACGTCTTGATAAATAAATTTTTGTCTTGTGTATAACAGTTAGAGGTTAAAGGCTGGAGTACTCATCTTTTGCCTCACCTTTTAGCAACAAGTCTACAGTTGCTAGAATAATTATCCAGAAAAGTGGTGTCCATTCATTTCCAGCAATGTCCATTCAAGTTCTGTTTTGGCTAATGTTGAGAATCACGGACAATGTTTGAAATGAATGGACACCACTTGTCTGGATAATTATTCCAAAGCACTGTAGACTTGTTGCCAAGAGGTGAGGCAAAAGATGAGTACCCAGCCTTTAACCTCTAACTGTTATACACAAGACAAAAATTTATTTCTGAAGAGGTTAACCTGAATAACCACTCAGAACTTCAAATTCTATCCCCTATGGCCATTATATTTACTCCCTTGTTCACTGGTGCACCATACAAAATAGTTATTTGATAGTATCTTCCAAACCCTTAACTAGCAATGCCTAGAAGGACAAAGACAACAAGCAAATGTGGTGCTTCTAAATCACACAAAATTTATGTAAAATTCACAAAATTCCTAATTTACAACTTAGGATGCCATTTTTGATCTCGTGTCTGCTAGTTAAAAAAAACTGTCTAGTCAATCCCACATTTCAGTCTTTAATCTTCAATATTCTGTGTTAAACTCTTGAAACTCACCACAGTTGAAGAGATTGCTTACCATCACATAATCAATGGAAGCTAGAGATGTGTAATGAACAGCACTCTTGCTGGCAATATCCACAGACCAGCAGAGTAGCAAAATAAAATTCCTGTACATAAGAGTTAAAAGTACACTGCAATGTTAACAATAATGAACTCACCTATGCATTGTAATGAAAGCAGAATTTCCTTTATAAATTTAATATCCACATCCTTTGCCAAACATCAAATATAGCATATTAAAAATAAGTTACTTTAGAAAAAAATTATTAAGTTTGCCTTATCTAAGTTAGCTTGGGTGGGATTGTAGATTTCTAACCTAGTTGCATTTATTCTGCTTGGAATGTCATCCTTTGTATATCCCATAAGTACCTGTATTATTTTTATTCTTGCCATGGATGACCTGTAGAATTGAAATCAATCTTGTTAATCTTTCTGAGAATAATTGTAGCAACGTAACTCCAAGCTCTGAGAAGAAGCTTGGATTCGATGGAGCTGGATGATGAGATTCACTCAGGATAGGTGAATTAAGCTCCAACTAGTGCGTATTTGACTGTTTAATTGTAACGAACAACTGATAGCTCTGAAGGAAAGGTCTCATAATCTATGCAGACTGTTAAACATATGGATCTCTTATCTAAAATCAGAAAGATGTTCAAAGAATAATTTTTTTCTTGTAACAGTCATTTCATATTTATGTATCTTATAATTATTAATAAACTGAATACAACAAAAAGATTGGACTTTATGGCAATTGTAAAATTTACAATGGAAAATAAAATAGTCAGATATGAACTCACAGTGAAATATTTAAGTAAAGACAGATCTTCTTTGCTCATTTCCTTCCATGTGCAAGATGAATAAAAGTTTTCAAGCAAGCTCCAAAATCATAGACAACTAAATTAATAATGAAAACAGAAAATGCTGGGGTGACTCAGCTGATGAGATTGCATTAGTGGAGAAAGGAATAAATTAATTGTTTTAGTCAAAAACATTTTATCAGAATGATAAATTGATCCAATATAGTCCCACCTTCCAGCACTTGATTTGTGCCATTTCATTGCTGTTGGTTCAAACTATTTTACTTTCCACAGGTAATTAAGCCATAGATAATTCCCACAGATGTATGAGCAGAGGCTAGACTTGGAGTTAGACAGATCTGGATCTAGACTAGGATCAAACAGATCCCTTGACGAGTATAAAGAAGTCAGACAAAAACTCAAGAAGGGAATTGGGAAAGCCAGGAGGGCCAATGAAAAGTCCAAAGGAATTCTTTACGTACATCAGGAATAAAAGGTTACTAGGAAACAGATAGGACCACTTAATTATAAAGGAAGGAACATGTGCTTGGAGGTGGAGGAAGTAGGTGAGGTCCTAAATGAGTACTTTGCATCAGTATTTACCAAAGAGAAGGAAGAGGATAGAGAGATCAATATAGAGTGTACTAATTTGTTAGGGCATTTTGAGATAAAATAGGTGCGAGTCTGGTGTCTCTTAAAGAATATTAAGGTGGATAAATCCTCAGGTTATTATTTTTGTGTCCTCTCTATCCACAAGCAAAGCAAAGTTAATGTTGTTCCATTGTTCAAGAAGGGAAATAATAATTATCTTTGAAAATGTAGACCAGCGCGTCTCACATCAGTGGTAGGAAAGACACAGGAGAGGATTCTTAGAGAAAGTATTCATCAACAATTAGGAAAAAAAATGGCGTAATTAGGCTCCACCAACATAACTTATACAGGGCAATTTGTGTTTTACTAACTTGATTGAGTTTTTGTGGTGGGAACAAAGGTGATTGATGAAAATAGTGCTGTGGATGTTAGCTACATGGTTTTTGACAAGGTGTCCCACTTGAGGCTTATCCAAAAGAATAAGATATGTGCAATCCTCAGTGAATTGGCTGCTTGGATTGAGAATTTGCTTGCTCATAGACAATGGCAGAAGGTCTGTGACTAGTCATGTACTGCAGGAGTCTGTATTAGGACCCCTGCTGCTTTTTTGTACATAATTGACCTGGATGGAAATGTAGACAGGTGGGTTTTCAATTTTTATGCACGATATAAAGATTGGTGTTGTGGGTAGTGCAGAAGACTGGGAAAGAATACAGCATGATATAGATTAGTTATGGATATAGGCAGAAAGATGGCCAATAGAATTAAAGCTGGCTACGTGTGAAGTGTTGCACCTTGGGAGATAAAATATAAAGAAACAGGACACTGTTGATTAGTGGAAAAGTTAGAGGATTGGGAAGCTTTTAAAAGCCAACAGATGGCAACTAAAAATGCCATGAAGGGAGACAAGATTAAATATGAATGTAAGCTAATCAATAATATAAAAGAGGAAATGAAAAGGTTTTTTTCAGATATAAATGGAGTACAAGAAAGACACGAGTGATATCAGACTGCTGTAATATGATGCTGAAGAGGTAGTAATGTGAAAGAAAGAAATGGTGGACAAAATTACTAAGCATTTTGCATCAGTCTTTACTGTGGAAGACACTAGCAGGATGCCAAAATTCGCGAGTGTCGGGAGCAGAAATGAGTGCCACTGTTATTCCTAAGGAGAAGGTGCTTGGGAAGCTGAAAAGTCTTAAGGTAGATAAGCCACCCTGACCAGGTAGATTATACCCCAGGATCCTAAAGGAGGTGGCTGAAGTGATTGTGGAGGCATTAGTTGTGATCTTTCAAAAATCACTAGATTCTGGAAAGGTTCCTGAGGACTGGAAAATGATAGGGTGGGAGGCCAAAGAAAGGAAATTATAGGCCAGTTAACCTGACTTCAGCAGCTGGAAATATATTGGAATCTAGTCTAACACACTGGGAAAGGTTTCACTGCTAACGTAACGGTCTTTCTAAAGAATTAGTGCTTGGGTTATGCTTAGAGATAATGGGTGTTTTGGAATGTGAGCTGGGTCCTTTTTGTTTGGCGGGAGATGAAGAGTGAAGATGCTGTAAAGAACCAGTCGTAGGATACGACCCAGTGGAGAGATCATGATGTGATGGAGCCGTTCAGCTAGATCGACTGAGGATTGGTGAATTGAGCTCCAACTGGTGCACATTTGACTGCACTTTTTGTTTTTACTTTCTTTTCTTTACTAACCGTTTAGTTAAGATTCATAAATATAATTCATTTAATTGCATGCAGTGTGCTGTCTGTTGTTTTTTGGGCATGGAGTTGCAACAGGGTAGCAAATTACACAGCATCCACACAAACCGGGGTTTGGGGTGGGAGAGCTGTCTCAGTCTCAATCTCACGGGTTTGGTGGGACCGGAGTGTGTATCCCCTAGAACTTATGCAGCCAAGAAACCAGCAGGGTTTTGTCTGTGGGGGCTTGTTCAGGATGCTTTTGTTGAATGCTGTGTGATTGCCATGAGCTTTGATCTGGTGGGTTGGGTGTTTAAGCCTGTGTTAAACTATTGTCTGGTAAAGTGATTAAGATGTGTGGTTATGGACACTGCATTGGCTGAGCAGTGGTACATTCCATGGGGTTACCAGTAATGAATGAGTGTTTATTGAGTGGGGTATATATTCATCGTGTCAATCAATTGGTAATTCAGACTTTGAGTGCTGTTAAAGCATTAGGAACAGTTATGACCGTTGAGCAGAGGTTTGACAAAATGGCGGGCAAAGACTTGGTTTTAGTTCAGACTAGTGCAGATGTAAGGGCAGTGGAACGGCCGGGCACTATTGGGGCCATGGGCTGTCTATACTTTCCGGGAGGAGCGGGGTGTAGGCGAGCATGCCGAATTGGAAGCCAAGTTTCTCGTAGCTGGGGGCGAACACTTTAAAGACAAGGTGCTCTTGTTTGTGCAGAGCGAGGGGAAGGAGTGGTCTGATTTGGGAGGTCTAATGAGTCCTCCAGCGAAGGGTAAGCATTCTGAGTTGGTATCAGCCTTTACCTCCCTGGTGAATAAATGGTCCAGTGCACAGTCAGCGGGACATAGTTATTGAAAGCTGAGAATGTTCTCGGGGTGAAGCCCACCCCTAAGGGGGAAGAGGAGTATGAGACTTGGGCAGAGCAGACCCCTCAGTTGCTGGATGAGTGGCAGTGCTTTGATGATGTAAAAAGACAGTGAATGGTAGAGAGTTTGAGGGGGTCAGCTGCTGATGTAGTGATATCCTTAAAGGCACAGAACCCCTTTGCTACCTCTGTGGGCTACATACAGGCGCTAGAAAATGTTTTTGGTATGAAGGGAAGCCCAGTGGAGCTTATGATGGAGTTTCAGAAAGTTTCAGGAAAAGGGGGAGAAACCGTTTGCCTACATTTTTTAGCAAGAGAGGCAGCTGAGTTGCTTGTGGGGGGGGGGGGCATTCGACTGACTGAGGTGAATCAGTTAAGAATGGACCAAGTGGCGAAAGGCACCCAGTCACAGGCCCTGATCACTTAGGGTCTCTGAATGTATCTTATGATGCACCTCTCTCCCATGTTTTTTGAGCTGGGCAGAGAAGTAAGAGAGGAGGAGAATGCGATAGAGCTGTGGGAGGCCTCTGTCAACAGGGTTCAGTACTCAGTAGTGGTCCCCTTGGCTGAAGTGACCACTGATAGCCCATCCCGGAGAGTGGTAAAGAGCTCTTGGCAGAATTTAGGACTGAGATGTCCCGGTTGCTATTGGTGGGTGCGGCCACCCTGCATAATAAAGCCAACAGGGAGTCAGACCCCATGTGGGAACAGACTAAGCCGAAGGGGGTCCCGCGAGAAGGAGAGTGACTCGTATTATCTGCTATTAATGTAGTGAAGAGGGACACATCAGTTATGAGTATGAAGGACGGTAAAACCCTCAGAGAGCGAGCCCTTGGGTACCTAAACAGAGACCCAGGAAGGGAACAGCATGGTGGGAACATGAGCCCAGCAATCTATCAAGGAACATCCTCGGAGGCTTGGAGTCGAGAAGTTGAGGATATCCGTTATCACCCCTGCAGGGTAATTCCCAGCCCGAGAGCTTCAATTGTACCTTGCTAGACATGCTTGAAACTTTGGAGATCAGTAAAAAGAACAAATGGAGTCAAGATATTGTACATCTGGTCCACTGCTGTAACTGTACACAGAACGAAGCTACCAGGTACCCGTGTATTATCTGCTGTTTGGGCACAAAGTAAGGCTACCCATTGACCTCTGTTTTCGGACTAGTGGGTAAGATCTACAACAGGAGAATATCTGAACTATGTGTCTGATATGAGAAGAAAGCTGAAAAAGGCTTATGAACTAGCTGAGGTCTCTGCTACCATGCAGAATCAAAGAAATTAGAGGAGGTATGGTCTTAGGTTAGGTTGTTATTCAGGTTATTAGTTATTTATTATTATTATTATTTACTTATTTAAGTTATTAGGTATTAGTTAGGTTTTCCCAAATAATTGCAGGGGATTGAGTCCTCATAAAGAATTTGGGGCTACCTGGGAAGCACAAATTTCACCCTATGTAGTGGAGAGTCAGATTCAAATGTACCAGTTTTTTGGGTTTAACAAGAGAATGGGAATGGGCCTGTCAAGATTCTCCATCGGTACCACCTTCTACCACTGGGACAAGAGTTATGTGTTGACCCAGAGCCTGACCTGGACCCTACACCTAGTAAGAGTACTCCACAGCGATATGGGGGAACAGAAGGACCAGCAGCGGGAAGGGTTAGATCGGATCCCATCGCTGAATGATACAGACGGAGGATGAGGAAATGGGGGTGTGGTATATGCTGCCCTTCGCAAGCACCCAAATAACTGAGGAAGGGTTAGGGTTAGGGAAATACTTTTCCATAACATCTGTTTCTATCCCTCTCTAAGGCTATAGAAAAGGTCAAGGAATTGTGGTCACTGTCCTCAATATGGTCTCCCACTGAGAGATTTGACATCTGACCTGGTTCATTGCCTAGAACCAAATACAATATGGGCTTTTGGCTGATTGGTCTGTCTACACATTGAGACAGGGGTTCTTCATGGCACACCTAACAAATTCTGTCCTGCACAAATTGTTGGTATTGAACTTCCGTTTAAAATAAATGGGAGAGGCTGAGATATAATTTTATGATACAATTCTCCCCACATAGAGGACTTCCTGGATAATAATGTAGCAGCAGAACTATTCTTATATCAGATATAATGACATTCAAAGAGCTCAACATTTTTCAGAGCAAACCAGACTTCCTGTTTGGTCCTTCAAGCAACACTCTATTCACCATCACTGGCAAACTGATAGCAGCACATGCTATGTATAAGATGAGCCAAAATCATTTGCTGAAGGATTGTTGATACTCTCTACCAAACTACACAACTGTAACTCTGTACAGATCACTTTATTACCAGCCAAAATAGTAAAAGAACAAATGAGAGATTGGTGTTGGGATGGCAGGGAGCAGAGATCTGAAAATTGGTGTGACCATGCAATAGGAAGGAGTGGCAGAAGACAGAAGGAGAAAGAGAAAGAAAATCAAATTTTAGTATTTACACACAAATCAAAGACCCGACCCATCCTAATATTCTTGCTTCTCCCACCTCTCATTGGGTAGGGGATACAAAAGCCTGAAAGTACGAATCACCAGGCTCAAGGACAGCTTCCATTTCACTGTTATAAACTATTAAAATATTCTTTTTCAATCTTTTTATTGAATTCATATATAAAAAGAAACATAACATAATATAAATAGGTTGATTTGAAGTTAAATTTATAATAGGGTAACAATATCTTATTAAATATTAGCCAAAAAAAACTTATAATAAACAATTAAACCTATTTTGATTGAACATGAAAAAGAATAAAAATAGTCATCAAAAGAAAAAAAAAAGTAAAAATGCATGAAAAAATGTATATTAAAAAAAAATAAACCTAAACTAACATGGGCAATAATACCAGTTTATATGTATATGATAGTGTCAAAAACTCCGGAACTCCATACCAGAACAAGAATAAAAAGAGAAAAGGTCTGGAAGAGGCCAAATTAATTCATATTAAAGTGTCGAATGAACACTTGTTTCTTCCCAAGTTTCTTCAAATTTAATTGATGAATCGAAGATAGTACTTCTAATTTTTTCTAAACTCAGACAAGAGATAGTTTGAGAAAACCACAGAAATGTGGTAGGAGGGTTTACTTCTTTCCATTTTTGTAATATAGACCTTCTGGCCATTAATGTTACAAAGGCGATCATTCGTCTAATTGAAGGGGAAAGTCGACTACCATCCTCATTTGGTATACCAAAAATTGCAGTGATAAAATGAGGTTGTAAATCAATATTCCAAATTGAGGAAATGGTAGCAAATATGTCCTTCCAATAGTTATGTAAAGTGGGACATGACCAAAACATATGGGTCAATGAGGCTACATCTGAATGACATCTGTCACATTGAGGGTTAATATGAGAATAGAATCGAGCAAGCTTATCTTTAGACATATGAGCTCTATGTATGACCTTAAATTGTATTAAAGCATGTTTAGCACATATAGAAGAAGAATTAACCATTTGTGAAATTTTTTCCCATTTTTCTGTTGATATATTATATTGAAGTTCTTTTTCCCACTCTTGTTTAATTCTACCTGATATTTCTGGTTGTATCTTCATAATCCTATTATAAATAAGAGCCACTAATCCTTTCTGACAAGGATTCAGGGTAAAAATCATGTCTGAAAAATCTATCAAAGTTGAATTGGGAAAGGATGGTAAAACTTTATATAAAAAATTTCTAATTTGTAAATATCTAAAAAAATTAGATTTAGGTAAATTAACTTTATTGGAAAGTTGGTCAAAAGACATCAAACTACCTTCAAAAAAGAGATCACGAAAACATATTATACCTTTCCTTTTCCATATGCTAAAAGCTTGATCTGTTAAAGAAGGTTTAAAAAAGAAGTTAAGTAAGATAGGGCTATCAAGAACAAAGTTTTTCAGAGTAAAAAACTTACGAAACTGAAACCAAATTCGTATTGTGTGTTTGACAATAGGATTGGATATCTGTTTATTGAGTTTAACTAAATCAACCGGAAGAGAAGAACCAAGAATGGAGAATAAAGAATATCCTTGTGTAACATTACATTCTAAATTTACCCACTGTGGGCACAATGGTGAATCCAAATCTAGTTTCCAATATATTAAGTTTTGAATATTATTTGCCCAATAATAAAATCTAAAGTTAGGTAAAGCTAAACCACCATCTTTTTTAGATTTCTGTAACTGTCTTTTACTTAACCTGGGATTTTTATTTTGCCACACAAATGAGGAAATTTTTGAATCAATGTTATCGAAGAAAGATATAGGAATAAAAGTTGGTAAGGCTTGAAATAAATATAAAAATTTTGGTAAAATCATCATTTTAATAGCATTAATCCGACCAACTAATGATAAGGATAAAGGAGACCATCTAGTAGTAAGTTGTTGAATTTGATGAAGCATGGGTAAAAAATTCAATCTGAATAAATCTTTATACTTCTTAGTAATTTTTATACCTAAATAAATAAAGTTATCAGCAACAACTTTAAATGGTGTCCTATCATTCAATAAAGTTTGCTCATTTAAAGGAAATATTTCACTCTTATCCAAATTTAATTTATAACCAGAAAAACTACCAAATTGAACCAACAAAGATAGGATAGCGGGAATAGACAATAGACAATAGACAATAGGTGCAGAAGAAGACCATTCGGCCCCTCGAGTCTGCACCGCCATTCTGAGATCATGGCTGATCATTCACTATCAATACCCAGTCTCTGCCTTGTCCCCATATCCCTTGATTCCCCTATCCATCAGATATCTATCCAGCTCCTTCTTGAAAGCATCCAGAGAATTGGCCTCCACCGTCTTCCGAGGCAGTGCATTCCACACCTCCACAACTCTCTGGGAGAAGAAGCTCTTCCTCAACTCTGTTTTAAATAACTGACCTTTTATTCTCAATCCATGCCCTCTGGTACTGGACTCTCCCAACATCTGGAACATATTTCCTGCCTCAATCCTATCAAATCCTTTAATTATCTTAAACGTTTCAATCAGATCCCCTCTCAATCTCCTCAATTCCAGCGTGTACAAGCCCAATCTCTCCAATCTCTCTGCGTAAGACAGCCCTGCCATCCCAGGAATCAACCTAGTGAATCTACGCTGCACTTCCTCAATTGCCAGAATGTCCTTCCTTAAACCTGGAGACCAAAACTGTACACAATATTCCAGGTGTGGTCTCACCAGGGCCCTGTACAAATGCAAAAGAACATCCTTGCTCTTGTATTCAATTCCCCTTGTAACAAAGGCCAACATTCCATTTGCCCTCTTCACTGCCTGTTGCACTTGCTCATTCACCTTCATTGACTGGTGAACTAGGACTCCTAGGTCTCTTTGCATTTCTCCCTTACCTAACTCGACACCGTTCAGACAATACTCTGCCCTCTTGTTCCAGCTTCCAAAGTGGATAACTTCACATTTATTCACATTGAATGACATCTGCCAAGATCTGCCCACTCACTCAGCCTATCCAAGTCTCCCTGTATTCTCCTAACGTCCTCTTCGCATGTCACACTGCCACCCAGTTTAGTATCGTCAGCAAACTTGCTGATATAGTTTTCAATGCCCTCATCTAAATCATTGACATAAATCGTAAAGAGGTGTGGTCCCAATACAGAGCCCTGTGGTACCCCACTAGTCACCTCCAGCCAGTCTGAGAAACACCCATTCACTGCTACCCTTTGCTTTCTATCTGCCAACCAGTTTTCCATCCATGTTGAAACCCTGCCCCCAATGCCATGAGCTCTGATTTTACTCACCAATCTCCTATGTGGCACCTTATCGAATGCCTTCTGAAAATCTAGGTACACAACATCTACTGGCTTACCCTCGTCTAACATCCTTGTTACACCCTCAAAAAACTCCAACAGATTAGTCAAGCATGATTTGCCCTTGGTAAATCCATGCTGGCTCAGCCTAATCCTATTTCTGCCATCTAGATGTGCCACTATTTCGTCCTTAATAATGGACTCAAGCATCTTCCCCACGACTGACGTTAGGCTAACAGGGCGATAGTTCTCCGTTTTCTCCTTCCCTCCCTTCTTGAAAAGTGGGACAACATTAGCCACTCTCCAATCTTCAGGAACTGATCCTGAATCTAAGGAACATTGGAAAATGATTACCAATGCATCCGCAATTTCCTGAGCCACCTCTTTTAGAACCCTCGGATGCAGACCATCTGGACCCGGGGATTTATTAGCCTTCAGTCCTACCAGTCTACTCATCACAGTTTCTTTCCTAATGTCAATCTGTCTCAATTCCTCTGATATCTTATGACCCTGGCCCATCCATACATCTGGGAGATTGCTTGTGTCCTCCCTGGTGAAGACAGATCTAAAGTATGCATTAAATTCTGTTGCCATTTCCCTGTTTCCCATAACAATTTCTCCCAATTCATTCTTCAAGGGGCCAACATTGTTCTTAACTATCTTCTTTCTCTTCACATAGCTAAAAAAGCTTTTGCTATCCCCTTTTATATTCCTGGCTAGACTGAGCTCATACCTGATTTTTTCTCTCCGTATTGCTTTTTTAGTTAAGATCTGCTGTTCCTTAAAACTTTCCCAATCATCTGTATTCCCACTCATCTTAGCCCTGTCATACTTCTTTTTCTTTAATGCTATACAATCTCTGACTTCCTTTGTCAACCACTGTGGCCCCTTCCCCCTCTTTGAATCCTTCCTTCTCATTGGAATGAACTGCATTTGCATCTTTTGTATTATGCCCAAGAATATCTGCCACTGCTGATCCACTGTCTTTCCTGCCAGGGCATCTGCCCATTTAACTTTGGCCAGCTCTTCCCTCATGGCTCCATAGTCTCCTTTATTTAATTGCAACACTGACACCTCTGATCTGCCCTTATCCCTCTCAAATTGTAGATAAAAACATCATGTTATGATCACTACTTCCTAATGGCTCCTTTACTTCAAGATCACTTATCAATTCCTGTGCATTACACATCACCAAGTCCAAAATAGCCTCGTTCCTGGTTGGCTCAAGCACAAGCTGTTCCAAAAATACATCCCTTAGACACTCCACAAACTCCCTATCCTGGGGTCCAGCACCTACCTGATTCTCCCAGTCCACCTGCATGTTGAAATCTCCCATAACGACTGCATTACCTTTAGCACATGCCAATGTTAACTCCCTAATCAACTTGTACCCAAAATCCACGCTACTGTTTGGGGGCCTGTACACAACACCCATTAGGGTCTTTTTACCCTTACTGTTCCTCAGCTCAATCCACACAGACTCTACTTCCCCTGTTCCCAAGTCACCTCTTGCTAAGGACTGAATCTCATTCCTCACCAACAGGGCCACCCCACCCCCTCTTCCCATATTTCTGTCTCTACGATAGCACGTATACTCTGGTACACTCAATTCCCAGGCCTGATCCCCTTGCAGCCATGTCTCCGTTATCCCAACAATATCGTAGTTCCCCATTTTCATCTGAGCTTCAAGCTCATCTGTCTTATTTCTGACACTACGCGCATTCAAGTATAGAATTCTTAGCCCATTCCTCCTCTCTTTGCTTAAAACACTGTCTACTGTACCTAACCCAGCTCCTTGAACTTCCATCGGGCAAATTGCACCCTGAATTTTGATGACCTTCTCAAGATCACCCAAACCTTGTACACATTTAACCCCATGCACCTTCTGACCAACCCTCTGGATCTGGATCCCTGCCCCCTGCACATCTAGTTTAAACCCCCCCGAGCAGCACTGGCAAATACTCCTGCAAGAATGTTAGTACCCCTCCGGTTCAGATGTAGACCATCCCTTCGAAACAGATCCCAATGTCCCTGGAACAAAGACCAATTATCCAAAAACCTGAACCCTTCCTTCCTGCACCATGCTCTCAGCCTCGTATTAATGTGCATAATCATTCTATTCTTCGCCTCACTCGCACGTGGCACAGGTAGCAATCCTGAGATTGTCACCCTGGAGGTCCTGCCTTTCAGCTTCACTCCTAACTCCCTGAACTCTCTAAGCAGGACCCCCTCACTCACCTTACCTACATCATTGGTCCCTACATGGACCACTACATCTGGGTTCATGCCCTCACTCTCAAGAATAGCCTGCACCCGATCTGAGATGTCCCGGACCCTGGCACCAGGGAGGCAACATACCATCCGAGACTCCCGATCTGCCCCACAAAATCTCCTATCTGCCCCCCTAACTATAGAGTCCCCTAAAACTATCGCTCTCTTCTCTTCCCTCCTCCCCTTTCTAGTTGAGGGTTCAACCTCTGTGCCAGAGGCAGGACCACTACAACTCATTCCTGGTAGGTCATCCCCATCAACAGTATCCAGTACGGTATACTTATTGTTAATGGGAATAGACCTATCAGGATCAGAAATATATAACAACAAGTCATCAGCATAAAGTGATAACTTGTATAACTTTTCATTACAAGTAATACCAAAAATATTAGGAGATTCATGAATAGCAATGGCCAAAGGTTCTAATGCGATATTAAATAATAAAGGACTTAAGGGACAACCTTGTCTCGTACCACGAGATAATTGAAAAAAAGAGGATCTATAATTATTTGTAAGAACAGAAGCAACAGGTTTATAATATATTAATTTAATCCATGATATAAAATTAGAACTAAAATTAAAATTTTTCAAGGCATTAAATAAGTATGTCCATTCAACTCTATCAAAAGCTTTTTCAGCATCTAATGAGATAACACATTCTGAGGTTGTGGGTGAAGAAGTATAAATTATATTAATCAATTTTCTAACATTAAAAAAGGAATATCGATTCCTAATAAAACCAGTTTGGTCTTCTGAAATAATCTGTGATAATACTTTTTCTAACCTAATAGCTAAAATTTTTGTAAGAATCTTTAGAGTCTACATTTAATAGCGATATAGGGCAATAAGATGCACATAAAGTAGGATCTTTATCTTTTTTAAGAATTAGAGAGATAATATATTAAAATACTCTCCAGTGTGATAAGATGAATTCTCAGTTTCACTTTATGATATTATGGCCTTGCACTGTATTTTCTCTTTAACTGTAACAATTTATTCTGCACAATTTTATTTGTTTTACCTTGGTGCACTGTGCACTGTGGTAATAAATTGATCCGTGTGAACAATATGCAAAACAAGTTAAGGGAACATGGAGGATTTTATGAAGAAGACACAACTTTCTTAATTTTGTTATATTTGAGGTCAGGACACATATTATGTCTGCAAAAAGATAAAATCAATTTAACTGTAAGATAAGAATAAAATGAAATGGGTTTGAACAAGTTATGGTAAGAAGATTTTATTTTATTTCCCAAATAAGTTGATCATGAGTATTTTTTCAGTTAGTAACATCATACTTTTAAAATACCTTGGCAACAAATTGAATTACTTCAGCTTTTGGAAGAACGAAGTTGACATTTCAGCAAATTTTCTTGACTTTATTATTGATTGGAACAAAGTTTAGACGATAAAATAATTTCCCTTAAAATGTTCTTGCAAAATTTGGGGTAATTCTTATTTTTTAACACAGCAGTAATTGTTTTTTAATGAAAAGTAATAAAATGGTGGGGTGGATTAATAAAAATGGAAAGCTGGCTCATAATGAAAATTGTCTCTCACAACAGGTTAGAATCTTCAGGTTTCACATGGAATGCAGTTATCAACTGGATCTGAAACAAACATAAATGAAAATCACTGCTATGATAAAAAAAGACATCTTAAATTGTTACAGAATAAATTTTCTCACAACTCTTCTCTCAATTTCCCAATCTCACAGTTGACAGACACCTGAAACATACAGCCAAACGCATGCTGATGTTCTGCTATTATACTCATTATCCATTCTGAAAGCACTACCAGGAGGAGAGAAACCACTGACCCTTACAGCGATAAATCAGGATACAATGTTAACTTATACAAAATAGAGTGATAAATATTTATACTACTGTAGAATTAATTTTTTTTCATCTTCCTTGCTCTTTAAATTATTCCAATTATTTTTCCAGATTCAGACTTAGATTTTTGTTTATCTGACCCTTTACTGGGAAGTCTTGCCAGAACTCCTGGGAAGAGCCACTTGGAGTCTTAAATTCAAAGAGGTAAATGAATCTTAAATTGCCCATGGGGTCCAATTACAAGATAGGAATAGTGCAATCAAGACTTAGCTGAGACTAAGAATGTCTTTAAATTGGGAGTAAGATGCAGGAAGCCTCTACTAGGTTTTCATCACCAGTTCTATTATTTTGAGCTTATTCGCACTCTTATTGCATACCCTTTTGATTTCTCTCCTGTGCTGTACATAAAATCTGTGGAAACTGATATTAAAAAAAAACAGGATTCAGATGCTCAGCCCATTGATAACATTATATGTAGCTGGCAGGTAAAGAATAAGTTCTTCCAATAGGAGATGCAGATTGGATAACCCAAACCCATTCTTCATGATGTTTATTTTTTAAGTGCATTTTTTTCTTGGATTCATTTCCCAGTTCTTTTTGATCATCGCTTGTTTTCCTATTTTTAATGTCTCCAGCTGGTTTCTGTCTATAAGTTTGCCAATTTGAATCCAGTTTTCCATGTACATAGATATGTACATAGATATACATAGATATCCAACTAGAACATACATAGATATGTACATAGATATCCAACTAGAAACTGATGGGCCTACACAATATGAAATTCCTATTTTCTGTTCAGGAAGGTCTCACTACTCCTAGGCTGTTTATCTTTGTTACAGAAATATATCATGAGCATCATAAATTCTGCATCACAGTCAACAGGTAGATGGATCTGTGAACCATGCAATTTTACAAGAGTAAGATTATGCACAGCTAATGGTGTATTGGTTAAAGCTTGTGCTTAATGGATTTGGTTTTTCTCTTGAGTAGCTCTAAGCTAAATCCATATACATACAATTAACTGAGCAATTAATATTTTCCCATTTTGTATCTAACCTATAGCTGTTGACAGAAGTCTACGAGGACGCATGATGTCCATGCGAAAGGTGGGCTCAGTACAGATCAGTCGCACACCTGCAGCCTTTCCACCCTTTGGAAATTCCTCTGGTCTTTCCTTGTAAACATTTTCTGTTAAAACTGGTGGGTTTTGTTAAGGGCTTAATATTTCCATGTAATTTCAGCACTTCATACTAATTATTTTTTCTTATAATTTATATTGCTTTACTGAAGGACTTCAGATACTTCCACAAACAAAAGCAAGTATGCAGATGCTGGAAATCCAAGCAACAAACACAAAATGCTGGGGGAACTCAGCAGGCCAGGCAGCATCTGTGAAAAAGTCAATGTTTTGAACCAAAGGTTATGGTTGACAATTAGAAAGCTAGCAAGATGTTTTAATCACTGCATTCAAAACACACACAAGGCAGTTTGTCACCTATTAACTACAAGTAACAAGTATTTTATTATATACACTCTTTAGCACAACACAGGTTAGGTATGCAAAATATTGCACCTGGGTGAAATGTGATCACCCTCAGTACAGAGGCATGAAACAGTGTAGTTTTGACAAGACTATAAAGTTCTAAGCAATCTGTTGCAAGAAAAGCAGAGTGGTATGGTGGCACCAGTTATTGTGCTGCCTTGCAGTTTCAGTGACCTTGGTTTGATCTTGACCTTGGGTGCCATCACCATGGAGTTTGTATATTTACCCTATGATTGCGTGGGTTTCCCCCCATATTGCAAAGACACATTGATAGGTAACTGGCTATTGGAAAGTAACCTGAGCTATCATGAAATAGCAATAGAATCAAAGGGGGGGGGGGCTGGTACGTAAAAGAGAGGGAATAAGTTTCAGGGTTACATATAAATAAGTGGGGGTAAGTAACTGCTCTGTCAGAAGCCAGCATAGATGTAATGGGTTCAATCTGTGTTGTGATAAGTAGGAAAGATAATTCTACACCCGACAACAAGGTTCATTATTTTATCATGTTTCTTCCACTTATTTTTTCTTTGTATTTTAACATTATTTCCATCTCTATAAATACTGAAGAATATTTTAGATCCATTGAAATAATATTTCCTCTGTTAACCAAATTTCCATAAGGTCCATTTGCCACAAGGGTAAATGTGTTCTAGGGAATTAATGACAATATTTGACCAGAAATATTGTGGTTTATTCAACATGATGATCTTTTGATAATGTTCCATTCCCACAGCTAGCCCTTTATCGCACCAGGTCACAAGATTGCACACAATAGCTTCAGGGAAACTTTGCCACTTAAACCTAAGCAAACAATTGTGCTGCAGGCTTTTCTAGCTGGGGGAACAAAATTCGTGTTCCCCACTCAGCTCATAGATGATATGTGGTTGTAAGATTTGAAAGATGCATCAGGATTGATCTTACCCCATATTCCCTTGTACTCAGAATTAACTCCAACTAATAACTAACTAATAGCGAATATTGAAAAGATATTTGCAGTTATGGGAAGGAACAATTCATCTGCTTCAGTCTGGATCTCTAGGTAATGACAAAGATATCCTGCTCCTTCAGGATGCTCCAAACCAATTGCCATGGCATAAAGCTCAACTTCCAAATCAGTTTTCAAACCTGCTGCTACCTGCAGAAAAGACGGAGTTTAGTTAGTATTAATGCTATGGAGCATTTATTTACAATTGCAAAAACAGACTTGGTTAAAAACAAGCTACATAATTACATGATGAGATATGTTGTAAATGTAGTTAAATACAAAAATTACTTTTTATACTTAAAAGTGATTAAGGCTCACAGTTGATCCCATACACAATATATTGTATATTTTTTTTTAACATATCCCTTACCTTATTCTTTTAAATTGATGACTGCTTTCAGTAATAACTTCTCACTACAGGAAATGCTGCTTTTCGCATTCTCTTAGCCTAAGATGCTCTTGTAAGTCTCTTCTCATAATTACTGCCTCATATATTGGGTATCAAACTGATAAATATACATTGAATATTCTGGTGTTCACATTCACTTATTAAAGGAACGCCAAAAACTCTACATGGCCCAATCAATGTTTCAGGTAAGTGTCTAATTTCTGTTGTACTGCATGCTGTCATCAACTAAAAAAAAAATTAACTATTTTCTAGTCTTTACTAATCTGCACTTATGTTGACAGAAGATTTTATAATTGAATTGCTGGGCTATTCATCAACAACCTTCATAGCCATCTCTACTAAAGTTTATTCATCGGTGCATATCCCAATTTTAAATTATGTTTTCAACCTGGCAGCTCTGACAAACATCCTTATTGCTGTTGCCAACAGATTTTGAGTCTGTATTGTCTGCACATTTTCTGTATTATTTATACCTACACATACAGAAATCAGCATTAGGCATATTTTATCCTTTCTCTCATCTGAACAACATCAAGACTCATATTATGTCAATTAATTCTCCATTCATTGTTAATTCTCTACCATATGGTTGAATCCTTCTACAGTCCTCTTGCCTTTTTAAATGTCTTAAGGAGAACCTACTTATACCACCAGTTAGTATTTCCATATGAAAGGAGCAGTCAATGTTTCGGGCTGAGACCCTTCATCAGGACTGAAGGGGGGTGCAGGGGCCCTATAAAGAAGGTGGGGGGGAGGGGTGTTATGAGTGATGAACAGACCTGATGGACAATGGGGTGAAGGGTTAACCATTCCCAACTCCCCCTCCTGAGAACCACGAACTATTACTGTTGTTATGTTGACCATGAGAAAGAGAGATGATAAAACAAGCAAGAACATCTGCGACAGATAAGAGAGAGGGGGAGATTGCTGATTAACTGTATTGTGACTTTTTTTTTGAATTATTTACTGTTTTGCTGCAAGGACGATAGTTTGCTCAATAACATTCTTCCGTGGACTGAAGGAGTGGCCTTATTTGATGGACACAGTCATTCAGGAGTGATGGATAGTTGAGTCCCCGTTAGTAGGGATAAAAAGGCAGATCTGGAGAGACACCCTCCAGACACGCCAGTGGACACTGATTGGGGGTTGGAACCCACAAGAAAGGTGGGGGCTTTGAAGACCGAACCAGGAGGTCGGTCAGTAAGACTATCAGTGTGAAAGCAGGGCCAGTGGGGACTTGTGTGTGTGTCCACTCATGCCAGAGTGACGAATCCACCACAGAAGAACGGAGAGGTCATAACTGAATGACCTCACTGATACGACGGATTAAGAAAGCAAAGGATGGTTTGGCTGCTGTAGCTGTTACATCTCGCTCGCTCGCTCTCTCTCTCTCCAACGATTACAATACAACAACCATAACTACATCAGCACTCATGAACTGAACTGAACTTTATACTTTGCTATGACAATTCATTTACCCCTAGACATTGATAGAGCTTGTTTATTATTGATTATTATTATTCCTACACTTTTAGGTTTATTACTGCTAACTTGTTTTATATGTATATTTGCATTATTGATATGGTTTTGTTTATTTTTATTAATAAACACCTTTAGTTTGGTACCACCAGACTCCAGTGGATTCTTCTTTCTCTGCTGGTCAGACACCCAGTTACGGGGTACGTAACGGGGGGAAGGTGCCAGGTGAAAAACCAATCAGAGGAAAGATCAAGGAGTGGGGGAGGGGAAGCAGAGAGGGGATAGGCAGCTGGAAGAGGAGGCAGAGTGACAGTGGGATGGGGGAAGGGAGACAAAGGGAATTACTAGAAGTTGGAGAATTTGATGTTCATACCAAGGTGCTGGAGACTACCCAGACGGTATATGAGGTGTTGCTCAGGCTTTCTGTTCCAAGACATCTCAAATGTCCTCTTTCTTTAAGAATCGTGGTTTCCCTTCTGCCGTCATCAATGATGCCCTCACCTGCATCGCCTCCATTTCCTGCACTTCGGCCCTCCGTCCTCCCGTTACCACAACAGGGACCGAGTTCCCCTTGTCCTCACCTACCATCCCACCAGCCTCTGGATTCAGCACGTTATCCTCCGCAACTTCCGCCACTTTCAACAGGATCCCACCACTAAGCACATTTTTCCCTCTCTACCCCTCTCCGCTTTTCACAGGGATCATTCCCTCCGTGACTACCTGGTCCACACATCCCTCCCCACAGATCACCCACCTGGCACTTACCCCTGCAAGCTTAAGTGCTACACCTGTCCCTACACCTCCTCTCTTCCCACCATTCAGGGCTTCCAGGTGAGGTAACAATTCACTTGTGAGTCTGTTGGGGTCACCTATTGCATCCGGTGCTTCCGGTGCGGCCTCTTCTACGTCGGCGAGACCCGACACAGATTGCAGGACTGCTTTTCGAGCACCTCCGCTCTGTCCGCCACAACAGACAGGATCTCCCGGTTGCCACCCACTTCAACTCTGCTTCACATTCCCATTCGGATATGTCCATACATGTCCCCCTCTACTGCCATGATGAAGCCAAACTCAGGTTGGAGAAGCAACACCTCATATACCATCTGGGTAGTCTCCGGCCTCTTGGCATGAACATCGAATTCTCCAATTTCCGGTAATTCCCTCCCTCTCCCTTCCCCCATCCCCCACCCCACTTTCACTCTGCCTCCTCTTCTACTTGCCTATCACCTCCCTCATGATTCTGCCTTCTGCCTTCATAGTGCTTTCTGCTTACATTCCTTCTTCACCTTTCCTGCCTATCCCCTCCCTGCTTCCCCCCCCCACTCCTTGATCTTTCCTCTGGTTGGTTTTTCACCTGGCACCTTCCCCCTCCCCCTCGCCCCACCTTCTTTATAAGGCCCCTGCCCCCTCCTTCATCAGTCCCGAAGAAGGGTCTTGGCCCAAAATGTTGACTGCTCGTTTCAACGGATGCTGCCCGACCTGCTGAGTTCCTCCAGCTTGTTTGTATGTGTTGATTTGACCACAACATCTGCAGTGTACTTTGTGTTTAGCATTTCCATATATCTCTTCAAGAAATCATTGCACGTATTAAGTATCGTTTTTCTTTGATACACGAATGCTGGTGGTTCTTCATTAATCTTTTCATTTCCAAATGCTCTTTGTGTATTATTTTAAATACATTAAAACTACTGGGGAAGAGAGCAGGCGTTAGATTTTACTGCTGTAGGTAGGATTGGATGAGTGGAGTCAAATTTGTATTTGTTGTTTCTGGATATTTTTCTTTTTTCTGTAACCACTTTGTGAACTAACCAGTTATAGTTTAATGATTCCTTCATCGTTTCCCATTTTTTGGTAACTGAAAAGCAAAACTTATTTATATGCAACCCTGAAACCCATTCCTTTTCTTTGCCTATCAGCTACCTTTTGTGTCAACACCTGAGATTATTTTCCAATAGCTAGTTACCTATCAATATATCTTTGCAATGTGGGGGAAACCAGAGCATCTGGGGTGAAGCCCACATAGTCATGGAGTGAAAACTCCATGGTGATAGCACCTATGGTCAAGATCAAACTAAAGACATTGGAACTGCAAGGTAGCAGTACTAAGTAGCACCTATGGCAACTTGCGTCTCAAATACTTCCATAAGAAGTCATAACTTGGAAAATAGTGCATCAGATTGCTTAGTTATAGTCTTGTCAGAACCACAGTTTCATGCCTCTAAAGCTGAGAGTGATTCCATTTCACCGAAATGTAATATTTTGCATACTTAACCTTCTTTGTGCTGGAGGGTATATATACTATAATCCTGTATTTAGTGACTCCTTCTGAAAGTAATATACTGATACACAGAAATATTTCCACTTAAATTAAATGGAGAAACTACTTACGGGTCCTGGTTTAAAATGCACTCTGAGCCCCGTGCTAGGTGGTGGCTGCTTCACTCGAAATCTAAACAAAAATGATAGAAGAATACTGAAAGTTTGTGCTGATCAACAAGATAAATTGAAGAAAATGCTGGAGGAATTCAGCAAGCCAGGCACCATCTATGGAAAAGAAGAAACAGTCGATGTTTTGGGTCGAAACCCTTCATCAGGACAAAACTACCATAATTTGTGATTTATGGTTATATACTTTGTGAGTCTGACATTCACAGTTACTCTTTGTATCGTTATAAAATATGCTGGTACTGTGGAGTATCTAATTAAGAAAAATTGTAAGATCAAAGTGTTCGATAGAAGATGTCTCAATACAGATCCTTGCGGAATACCACTAGTCACAGCTCTACAGCCAGAAGATATCCCATTAACCACTTCCTTCTGTCTTCTATGGGCAAGCCAATTCCAAATCGCCAAGTCACCATGGATCCCATGGAACTCAGTCTTCTGGATGAGCTTATCATGTTGGACATTATAAAATGTGTTACAGCAATCCATGTAGATAAGACTATATGTACAACTCTACCCTCATCCATCACCTTCATAAGCCTCCTCATAAATCTTAATCAAGTTAATAAGACCTAGTCTGGGAAAGCCATGTCAACTGTGCCTCATTAAGCCATGGCTCTGCAAATGCTCACAAATGCTACTGAAAGTGATAATAACTCAAACTTATCCAAAGAGATTTCATGCATTTGCTTCTACCTCTAGGATGTGGTATTTTTTCTTCTATCCCAGACAAGTAGTTTTATTAATCTGGTACTATGTTCCTGTATTTTAATATAAAAAATGAGAAAGGGAAACTATAGTATCTGTATTTAGTTCTAAATTGAAGCTGATAAAGAGAAAACTGCATATAGAATGAAATACCTGCATGAGTCTATTCCGACATTCCTCAGTGAAACAGTTGAGGCATAAGTGAATCCCTCTTGTAGGACACCAAAATTCATTTTCCTTGGAAACAACTCAAAGCCTCGTACTGGTTCCTTTAACAGACCACTCGCGACAGCTCCAGTAATGGAAACAGTATTGACTTTTCTTCTGACTGGTTCTTCTAGAACTGCAAACTGTAAAGGATACAGACAGTTTAGTAGTTGGTGGATAGCAAGTATTGTTATTTCACAGTTAAGTTACTGATCAAATATGACACTCAGGGTATTTATGGGTGGTCTACTTAGTAACAGGAATCCCATTGACTGGAGAGGAGAAGTCATTACTTGGCATTGGTATTGTGCTGCTCATCACCTGTGCCTGATGTACACATTCTCATTTCTTAGGTGATAAAACAAATTAATTGATGAAACTGCTGAAGTTAATTGACCTAGAAATTGCCATGGGAATTTTCTGTAATAGAGAAGATTTATCTCCTTAGGATATTCCTTTGTGCAAGGTGTAATTCAAGCCAATAGAAAGCTTTTCTCATTGAGTTCAGCTTCACAAGTGTTCCTTGAAGCAGATTTAGCTATATGTGAAACTTTCTGGTAATGTCTACCCATGAATTGCTTTCATGTCTGCCATCTTTCTTCTGTCAGAAAGAAATGTCAGAATTCTCTTCTGCTCTCAAGCTAGCCATTAAATCACTGAGGTTTCATTGTGTTGAGGTCAGAAAGATTTGGTCCCAAACTGTCAGAATCTTGCTCCAAGTTAAAACTTGGATTGCTTTGGATTAACATTTTTCTTTAATTTTTCTACTGTAGAAGATAGCAAGTAGCTAGGGTAAATATCCATTAAATTAAGTCGATTATTGGATGTACTTCCCCATAGTCAAAATATCCTGATTTTTTACTGTACCTCTTGCTTAACCTTTCCAATTTGCTTAAGCACATGAATACCTGAGTTGTTACTTTCTTATTCCTCATGCATGATGCAGCATGTTCCAGGGCAGTGATGGAAGTAGGACTCAGAAGAAGAATTAATACAAAAGAGAAATATTTAAAAGTTAATGGAGGAGCACAGGTTCACTCTCTGGTGAAATTAGAAGAAAAAGTCTCAGAAGTGACTTCTGGAGGATGAGAAGACGCAAATTTTCTGTGAATTTTGCTGTTGTATTGAATCTCGCACCACAGTTTGACACTAAAGGCATAAAAATTTGATCATTAAATTTCATTGACCTACAATATAACTTAAATGAGGCAAGTAATACCTCCACTGGAACAAAGATGGTGTTTAGAGAGTGGAAGAGCACATAATTGGCTGAGGAATGCTGGGGATGGGAACATGAAGGTAATGCAGAATTTAATTAGAGAAGTTCATTATTGTATTAGCTTCATTCTACTTTCCAAATCATCTGACAGGTTGGCCAGCAAGTAAGAAGGAAAACAATAGCATGAGGAACCTGGAGCTGGTGATAGGCTTGAAATCAGGACCATGGCAGTAGGGAAGAAACATCATGCTTACAATTATGCTTGAGTAAGTGATAATCATTGTTTTACCAAAGATCCTAAATATGCAGATAAATTGGGAAAATCAGGTTGGTGCTGGATCCCAAGAGAGGGAATTTGTAGAATGACTTCTAGATGGCTTTTTAGAGTAGCTTGCAGTTGAGCCCACTAGGAAAAAGACGATTCGCGACTGCGTGTTGAGTAATGGACCAGATTTGATTAGGGAGCTTAAGGTAAAGGAACCATTAGGAGAAAAGTGACCATAACATGCTAGAAATCACCTTGAACTTTGAGAGGGAGAAGGTAAAGTCAGATGTATCAGTATTACAGTGGAGTAAAGGGAATTATGGAGGAATGAGGGAGGAGCTGGCTACAGTTGATTGGAAGGGGTCACTAGCAGGGAAGACAACAGAACAGCAATGGCTGGAGTTTCTGGGAGAATTTGGAAGGTGCAGGTTAGATTACAACCCAAAGATGAAGAAATATGCTAAAGAGACAACTGTGGCTGACAAGGGAGGTCAAAGATAGCATAAAAGAAAAAGAGAGGGCATATAATACTGCAAAAAGTTAGAAGATTTGGAAGCTTTCAAAAACTAGCAGGAGGTAACTAAAAAAAACATTAGGAGAGAATAGATGAAATAGGAAGGTAAGCTTGCTAATAATATAAAAGTGGATACCCAAAGTTTATTTTCAGATATATAAAGAGTCAAACAGAGACAAGAGTAGATATCAGATTGCTAAAAGATGACGATGGAGAGGTAGTAATGGCAGACAAACTTAAAAAATACTTTGGATCAGTTTTCATTGTGGATGACACTAGCATTATTCCAGACATTTGAGAATGTCGAGGGGCAGAAGTGAGTGCAGCTTCTATTACTACTAAGAAGTTGCTTGAAAAGTCTGAGGGTAGATAAGTCACCTGGACCAGATGGATTGCACCTCAGGGTTCTGAAAAAAATAGCTGTAAAGATTTTGGAGGGATTAGTAATGATCTTTCAAGAAATACCAGATTCTGGCATGATTCTGGAGGACTGAAAAATTGTAAATGTCACTCCATTCTTTAAGAAGGAAGGGAGGCAGATGAAAGGAAATTATAGTCCAGTTAGCCTGACTTCAGTGGTTGAGAAGATGTTGGAATCCATTATCAAGGATGAGGTTTTGGGGTACTTGAAGGCACATGATAAAATAGGCCAAAGTCAGCATGGTTTCCTAAAGGGGAAATCTTGCATGACCAATCTGTTGGAATTTTTTGAGGAATTAACAGGCAGGATAGACAAAGGTGAGTTAGTTGATGTCGTTTATTTGAATTTTCAGAAGACCTTTGATAAGGTACCACATGTAAGGATGCCTAACAAGATAAGAGCACATGATGTTACAGGAAAGATACTAGCAAAGATGGAAGATTGGCTGATTGGCAGGAGGCAAAGATTTGGAATAAAGGGGCTTCTCCTGTTTGGTTGCTGGTGACTAGTGGTGTTCTGCATGGGTCAGTATTGGGACTGCTTCTTTTCACGTTATCTGTCCATGATTTGGATGATAGAATTGATGGCTTTGTGGCCAAATTTGTGGATGATACGAACGTAGTTAGAAGGGCAGGTGGTGTTGAGGAAGCAGGGAGTATGCAGAAGGACTTGGACAAATTAGGAGAATGAGAAAATTAGTGGCAAATGGAATATAGTGTAAGTAAGTGAATGGCCATGCACTTTGGTAGAAGGAATAAAGGCATAGACTATTTTCTAAATGACGAGAAAATTCAAAAATCAGAGGTGCAAATACCAGTACATCTTTTCTTAGATAAGGGGCCTTGTGCAAGATTCCCTAAAGGTTAGCTTGCAGGTTCTGTCAGTGGTAAGGAAGGCAGGTGCAATGTTAGCATTCAGTTTGAGAGGACTAGAGTATGAGAGCATGGATGAAGTGCTGAGGCTTTATAAAACATTGGCCAGATTGCACATGGAGTAGTTTGAGCAGTTTTGGGCACCTTATCGAAGAAAAGATATACTGGCATTGGAGAGGGCCCAGAAGAGATTCACAAGAATGATTCTGGGAATGAAAGGGTTAATCTATGAAAAGCATTTTATGGTTCTGAGCCTATACTCACTGGAGTTAGGAGAATGAGGGGTGATCTCATTGAAACCTATTGAAAGGTCTGGATAGGATGGATGTAGGGAGAATGTTTCTTATAGTGGGTGTCTAGTACCAGAGGGTACAGCCTTGGAATAGATGGTCATTCGTATAGAACGGAGAAGAGGAGTAATTTCTTTAGCCAAAGGATAGTCCATCTATGGAATTCATTGGCACAGAGATCTGTAAAGGCCAAGTCTATGAGTATATTTAAAGTGGAGCTTGTAAGGGCATCAAAGGTTACAGGGAGAAGGCAGGATAATGGGATTGAGAGGGATAATAAATCAACCATGATGGAATGGCGGAGCAGACACAGCAGGCTATTTGGCTTAATTCTGTTCCTATATCCTATGGTCTAACCCCATAGGTAACTGATTAGGAGCAGGAAGATAAGCCTTTGCAAGTGAATTTACAGTGACTGGAATGGGATGCAAACAGCTGAGGGATTCCTCACCAAAATGGACAACAAAATCGAGCTATTGCACATTGATATTAATGTTGAAACAGCCAGTCTTGGTAATTTAACTTCAAAAAGTGTAATCAACCATTTAGAGGGCTGTAAACAGATTGAGAAATATATGGAAGCAAGTGTAACATAATTAAAAGATTTCTTATTTACATTCTTGACAAAGATCATCTCACTATTCATTTGGTATAAGGGTCACATGATACTGATAAAGGTCTGCCCCAGGTTGTGAAAACCAGACTTAAACCACACATACAAATGAGCATTTGGGAGATTGGAGGGATGGATGGGGATGGATTTTCCAGCATTTGTGGGACTGCAGGCATCTTTTGTCAAGTGGAAACAGGGCATTTCCATGGCCCCATCCCCAAACCCTGCACCCCCACCCCTAAGCCAGAGCTATCAGGGGCTTGGTTGAGCTGAGAAGAGTTGTGAACATTGACCAGGCTAACTCAGTGTCAGTGAGGCCAGATGATAGCCACTCTTCCCATGCCTGCTACTCTCCTACCAGAGCTGTTTTTGTTCATTTCTGACTTACAAGCAAGTTTGGGTTATGAACAATTCTTCGGAACTGAACATTCTTATAATCTTGGGACTATCATTTATGATGTTTACTATAACTCTTACCTTCTTATTAGGTTGTGAAAAAGGCTTTGAGCTCAAAATAGCAGAAGGAAGTTTGACTTTCTCTTTCCTTGGCTGGCTAGCAGCATCAATTACCAGGCTTTTGTGGAATATGATGTTACTTTCATTACCTGGCAACTCTTCTGGCTTGTATTCCACCATTCCATTTACTTATAAAAAGGAAAGATTTGCATAATGTAATTAGAATCTTAGAAATACCTCCAAATCCTTTACACTATAGCAAGAAGACTAGAAGCCTTTCGAACAAATTGCCCCAGAATCAGTGGCAGTAATTATAGCGAGACAATGAGGAATAAACAGAAATGTTGGAAATTAATAGTCTTCACTTGCGGTTGGAAGAGTTAGACGATGTTTATAGCTGTAAAGAAAAAGAAAGGGTGAGGGAGGAGGCTGGAGTGAACACTATCCTTCCACACATTCTCTGCATCTGAAAACTTGCCTGTCTTTCACTTCTCCCCAGTTTGCTTTCACTATGGGAAAAAACGTTTCACATGCTGATTACTTCCAGCAATTTCATTTTGGATTCCAATAAATAAATATTTTGTTTTTAGGTAAGTATTGGAATTCAGAATTATTGCTTATTGAAATTTGCAGCCTTATGCTTCTTTCTTCTTCATCGAATATGTATTTAAATTATCTATACATTCCTATTCTTTTAAAATACAGGACAAAACTTGCACTTAGGTATATGCTCTGACAAGTTTATCCCTGATTTAGTTCATGGTGTGTTGTACAGTGCATTAGCTACTGTTCGCAACTGTCAAAATTCACTCATTTGACTGCAAAGGAATGGAATGTGTCTGAATGAACATCAGAGGAAGAGTGAAACCTGAGAAGGGAGCCAAGAACAAGAGAAACAAAGCTGGTAGTCTAAGTAGAAATGCATCTTCCCTCTCCTCCTGATGCAGTGTATAGAAACAAAACTTCAATACTCAGCTGATGCTGCTTGACCCGGTGAATTTCTCTAGCTTTGTCCAGTAGTTGATGTATTGGAAATCAAACATTTTTGCTTATTTTCCTGAAACCACTACAGCCAGAAAGATAATCCATATTCTATGATTTTATATGGCTTTATATCATAATTAATGGAAACCACCTGTCATTGTTCTTTCCCATATTCTACACAATTAATCATCACATATCCAATTTTAGTTTGGAATCCATTTGTGTCTTTTTTTATTGCTATGTCCTGTTCTGTCTTTGTATCTGCCTTTTTACATTATAGCTGTATATCTAGAGGTTATTTTTGCTTTCAAGCTATAAATTTCTGCTATAACAAGCACTCCTTTCAGTGTAGATAAATATAGTTTAGCTCAAATCTTAATTGTCTAAAATATGAAATTACAAGAGCTTGATACTAACTTGTCCCAATGTCTTTCAATTCATTTACTGGAATGGAAAGCGGTTTGTGCAAGGAACAATGGTTGTTCGGTTTCTGGGAGGTCAAGTCTTGTTCAGTAATTCTTTGCAGGATGGTTTCTATTAAATGATGAAGAAACAGAAAGAATCTTGGTCATATTTCTATGTTTAATCCTGTTCATCATCTTGCTCCTTTGTTGTCAAGATTCTGAAGGAAAGGGTAAAAGTTATCATTCTTTTTGTTCCTGAAGAAGTGTAGTGACATTTAAATAAACATGAGATTCTACAGATTCTGGAAATCCAGAGCAACGTACACAACATACTGGAGGAACTCAATAGGTCAGGCAGTATCCGTGGAAATGAACAAACAGTTGACATTTCGGGCTTAGACCCTTCATTAGGACTGGAAAGAAGGGGTGAAGATGCAGTAATAACGTGGGGCGGGGGAAGGAAATGAGCACAAGCTAAAAGGTGCTAGGTGAAGTCAGATAGGTAGGGGAGGTGGATGAAGTATGAAGCTGGGAAGTGATAGGTGAAAAAAGTAAAGGAATCTGATAGGAGAGTGGGCCATGAGAGAAAGGGAAAGAGGAGGGGCACCAGGGGGAGATAATATACAGCTGAGAAGAAAAGTTGAGAGGGAGGCCAGAGGAGGATATAGAAAAAGAGGGAAGGGGGAGGGGCAAAACAATTATCGGAAGCTACAGAACTCAATATTCATGCCATCAGTTTGGGGACTACCTAGCCAGGATATAAAGTGTTGCTCCTCCAATCTGAGAGTGGCCTCATTGTAACAGAAGAGGAGGACATATCAGAATAGGAATGGGGATTCAAATTAAAATGGTTGGCCACCCTGAAATCCTGTTTTTTGTGGATGGAATTAAGGTGCTCACCAAAGCAGTCCCCCAGTCTAAGTTGAGTCCCACCAAAGTAGAGAAGGCTACATTGGGAGCACCAGATACAGTAGACAACCCCAAAAGATTCACAAGTGAAGTGTTCCCACCTCTGGAAGAACTGTTAAGGGCCCCAAATGGAGGTGAAGAAGGAGGTGAATGGACAGGTGTAGAAGAAATCCAGATGATTCTACCAAGAGGGGAGGTGGAAAGGATGATAGATAGGGAGAGACATAAAATGAGGAGAGAGATAAAGCTTTGAAATGAAAAAATACAAGTTAAGTTTTAACCCCCTTGGCCAGAAGTGCCATTGCATTTAACGATTATATTGCCTGTCTGCTCCTTAACCACTGGTTTCCAATTGTGTCTTCTTAAGGATTCTTGAAGCAGCAGAAACTCAATGTTTTTAAATCAAGATCATATAACTTCAATGCTAATTTAATACAAAACTGTAAAAGTTCCAGCTGATAGGTTAGTTTTCAAAATTAAGGTACATGCGACTGGAGGCAATAAACTGAATTGACTGAAAATTGGTTGTTGACCAGGAAACAGAGAGGAAGAATAAGTGGATCAACACTACACAGATCAGAGTTTGGGCTCTACTGGTAAACAACATATATCAATAATTGTATAAGGGAACTAAATGTAATATAGAAATGTTTGCTGATCATATGCAACTTTAAAAATTTTTTAGAGACAATATTTTAATTGAATTTTACATATATTTCACATATACAAATAAACAATAATAATAATTAAACTAAATAGTGAAACATGTCCTCATGTTTTTCACAATCATCAAAGGAAAAGAGATATAACATTTCACATACTTCACATATTTAATAAAGAAATAAAATAAAAACACATCAGAAATAAAAACCGTAGAAGCACTCAACAACACACAGCTTTTTCAAAATGACTCTGCACCTTGACGTCCAAGAAACTCCAATAAAGGTTTCCACACATTTTCAAATTCTCCTGCCCTTCCCTGGTTATGCAAGTCAGTCTCTCCAACATAATACAAGATACCATCTCCTTCACCCATACATGTATCGAAGGTATATGCATTTTTCTCTAAGATAAAGCTATCATCCTCCTGGCCTGTAGGAGTTCAAAGTCAATTAAAGTTGATTGTTTTGGACTAACAATATAGTTCTTTGGAAATATACCTAGTACATACATTTTTGCTTGGTGAAGCACCTTTACTCCAAAAAGCTCAGATCAAGTCAAGTCAATTTATTGTCATTTCGACCATAACTGTTGGTACAGTACAGGCAGTCCCCGTGGTTACGTATGAGTTCCGTTCCCGAGTCCGTCTTTAAGTCGGATTTGTACGTAAGTCGGAACAAGTACATCCGGTATTATTTAGCGTCAGTTAGTCAAATGTTCATCTTAGTATATATTTTACCTTTCTATGCATATAAAACATTTAAGAAATGTATGTATTCCAATAATTAAACCACTGTGTTGCTTAGTAATAATTGTAGCTTTCATCGGGGCAGAGCCTTTCACATGCTCCATTATTCTCACTTTATCCTTTAAAATTTTTCCGATCGTTGATCATTCCTAATGCTTTTCCAATGACCGATGGCGTTTCACCTCTTTCCAAACACCTTATTATATCCACTTTATTTTCAATCGCGATCGCTTCCCATCAACGGAACAGAAACACTGCAGGCAGTGGGTCCCAAGCTCCGCCAGCTCCCAAGGTCCGCTGGCTCCTAAGGACCACCTCATTGAATTCCCCGGGTCCTAAAATCCACCTCACTGAGACAGGTTAAATGGGACAAGTGAGGGCTGTGCTGGGTTTGGGTATTTGATGCTCTACAATATTTCACGTGGGAATTTAAACTGAAGGTGGCTGTGTTTTTTTTTGTGAGGTCGAGTTACGTGCTCGACATCAACCCGGCACGGATGGTATGGGAGTCACTGGATCGACATCAACCTGGCATGGGAGCGGTCTGTCACTAGTTTGAGCTTGGGAAACTCCGTTCTCTGATCTCACTGCGCCACCAGCTGACCGGAACGGCGGGGGTGGGGTCTGGGTGAATATTATTAAGAAAAATTTAAGCCAAGTACAAAGTTACACACTCAACATAGTGTCAATGGCAATGACTTAAAATGGCAGACGGCACTCTCCTTCCTCAGTGCGCAAGTACAATTTGTCCGTAAGTCGGACGTTCATAACTCGGGGACTACCTGTACATAGTAAAAATGAGACAGCGTTTTTCAGGACTACATGATGTTTCAGGACTATGGTGTTACATGACACGGTACAAAAACTAGACTGAACTACATAAAAAAACAACACAGGGAAAACTACACTAGACTACAGACCTACACAGGACTATGTAAAGTGCACAAGAACAGTGCAGGCATTGCAATAAATAATAAACAGGACAATAGGGCAGTCCAGGCTCTGGGTATTGAGGAGTCTGATGGCTTGGGGGAAGAAACTGTTACATAGTCTAGTCGTGAGAGCCCGAATGCTTCGGAGCCTTTTCCCAGATGGCAGGAGGGAGAAGAGATTGTATGAGGGGTGCATGGGGACCTTCATAATGTGTTTCCTTTGCAGGTGCAGAGTGTAGTGTAAATGTCCGTGATGGCGGGAAGACAGACCACGATGATCTTCTCAGCTGACTTCACTATCCGCTGCAGGGTCTTGCGATCTGAGATGGTGCAATTTCCGAACCAGGAAGTGATGCAGCTGCT
Source organism: Hypanus sabinus (assembly GCF_030144855.1). Lineage (NCBI taxonomy): Eukaryota > Metazoa > Chordata > Chondrichthyes > Myliobatiformes > Dasyatidae > Hypanus > Hypanus sabinus. The sequence goes on along the minus strand of NC_082709.1, from coordinate 151,490,211 downwards.
CAGGATGCTCTCAATACAAACCCTGTGGAATGTGATGAGGATGGGGGAGGGGTGGGAGATGGGCTTTCCTCAGCCTTCACAGAAAGTAGAGATGCTGCTGGGCTTCCTTTGCTATGGAGCTGGTGTTGAGGGACCAGATGAGATTCTCCGCCAGGTGAACAACTGTTTACCAGTATTTTTTAAATTTTGGACAGTCCCATACACAGTGAAACAGAGTACCCTTTTCTTCTAAACATTTAACACAAGTGTCCGGGATGTCAGGGGTCCAACGGTTCAGTTTGACCGGGGTAATGTAAGTTCTCTTTTACCATTTATATTGTAATAGCTTCATTCTCGTAGTAATTGATTATTTTTGGGCTTTTAAGCATGCCATTTCCCACTCAGTTTCTTGTATCTCCTCTTGAACACACAGTCTCCATGCCTCCAGCCTGTCAATGGTGGACTCCTTATCATCAAAGCTGTATAGAATGAAGAAATCTGACTCCTCCCCTTTAGGTTTAGAAGTGTAAGAGTTTCAAGATGTGATAGTGGTGGTTCAGATATTAAATGCTTACATTTTGATAATATGAAATGTCTCCGTTGCAAATACTTAAAAAAGTTTTTTTTAGGAATATGGTATGTCTGACACAATTGATCAAATGTAGTAAGACTACCATTCATATAAAGGTCCTCTATTTTCTGCACACCTTTGTCTGCCCAGATTCTGAAACCACCATCTGCTCTTCCTGCCCTGAAGTATGTATTGTCCCATAGTGGGGAGAAGCGGGAGATGGGTGGAGTATCTTTAATATGTTGATGTGCTTTATACCAGATGTCAATAATATTTTTGAGGAAAGGGTTCTCGGTTGTTCTTTTCAGATTTCTTGGGTCTGTAGAGTTTAGATAGAGCTTTAATGGGAGGTTTGGTACTGATGCCTGTTCAATACTCACCCAGGCTAGAAGGGCCTCCATTAAGAAATAAAACATTGCAGAACGTAACTAAGCAGACCAATAATACCATTTCAGGTTTGGGAGCCGTAGCCCTCCCCTTTCATAAGGCAGGTATAACAGCCTAATTCTCAGTCTAGATTTCCTATTATTCCAAATGAATTTACTAAAAATACTACTAAGCTTATCAAAAAATGATTTTGGTAATGGGAGAGGAAGTTATTGAAAAAGGTATAGAAATGTTGGTGATATATTCATTTTGATCATGTTTATATGGCCAATCATAATATGGGCATTGTTATCCATTGATCCAACATCTCTTTCACTTCGTCCACTAGTTGGGATGATCGTTTTAATTTCGGGGGTAATTTTGACACCAAGGTAGGTAAATCCTTCCTTTGCATTTATAAATGGTTTCAGTCTTTCTTCTGTGTTCAAAAACAGTGTTGATGATTTTGAGTTGTTAATGTTATAACCAGAGATCTGCCCAAACAATTCAATCTATTGCATTAAGTTTGGAATACTGATGGATAAAGTTGTTAAAAAGAATCATGTCGTCAGCATATAAGGTTATTCTACGTTCCTGTTCTCCTAGCTGGATGCCCGCCAGGCTTGTCTGTGCTCTTATTGTCATAGCCAGGGGTTCTATGGCCAGTATAAACAACATCGGTGACAAAGGGCATCCCTGGCAAGTAGATCACTCCAAGATAACTGGTTTAGAAACTATACTATTTGTTAAGACACTGGCTGTTGGGTTTGTATATAAAATCCAAATCTATTTAAGGAAGTTCTTTCCAAATCCAAATCTAGGCAATACATTAAATAAATATGGCCATTCTATTCTATCGAAGGCCTGCCAAGCATCCAGTGATAATACTGCTGTATCTTTAGCGTCAAATTTTTTGTGAATCATGTTAAGAACTCTTCTAATATTATGGAATCCTTGGCATTTTTGCTCAAAACCATTCTGATCATTATGAACTGGATGTGGGATATAAGGATCCAATCTTCTTGTTAAGGCTTTACAAAGTATTTTTGTGTCCAATCCAATTAGACTTATTGGTCTAAATGAGCAACATTCTGTAGGAGGTTTGCCTGGCTTCAAGATCAGTGTCATCATTGCCTGCCTTAAAGAAGGTGGGACAGTTGCATTCCGATAAGATTCGTCATACATATTTAAGAGTGGGACTAGTAAATTTTCTTCAAATGTTTTGTAGAATTCATTTGCTAAGTCATTAGGCCCTGACGCTTCACCACTGTTAATATTTTGGATAGCCTGTGATAACTCTTCAATTGTTAAACCTTTATCTAACTCATTTTCTGAATCTTCTGTCACTGTCTGGAATAGAAACTGATCAAGAAATATGTCCCATTCTTCTGAGGCTTGGGGGCATTCTGATCTATATAAATGCTCATAAAAATCTCTAAAACTGTAATTAATTTCTACTGTTAGGCTCTCTTAAGAGGTTATTATACTGTTAATTGCTCTATCAGACTGTATTTTTTAAATTCATGCTTTCCCAGCTTTTTCTCCTTGATTGTAATAAGACTGCTTCAGCATTAAACTTTTTGCAGCTTTATCAGCAGATAATTTATGATACTTGGCTCCCAAAAGTAGCAGATCTCTGTTTTGTTGGATCATCCCTTTCATTTTGTTCTATCTCTAAATATTTAATTTGTTTTTCCAAAGTTTCCATCTCTATCTTTTGTTGTTTGTACTTGGAGCTTGTATAACTGATGATTTCTCCTCTAATATAAGCCTTGAATGCCTCCCATCTCATGCTAGCACTAGTTTGATCTGTATTTAACTCAAAATAACTATCTATTTTAGTTCCCACAGATTTAACAAGTCTGGGTTTTATAGCCATCTCACCTGAAATCACCAGGAAGGGGGACTGTGAATAAATTTCTCCATATGAACAACTAATGAAATAGCAGCATGGTTGCTTATTACTATGCTATCATACCAGCAACTTTTAATCTTTGATAAGAACTCTCTTGAGACAAGAAAATAATTAATACGAGAACAAGATTTACATATACTTGAATGACAAGAGTATTCTATTTTGTCAGGGCTCTGTTCTCTCCATACTTCAACCCGATTTATATCCACAATGTATTGTTTTAGTAATTTTCTAGTTTCTGCCTTATAGGCATCACAGCCTGTACAGTGATCCATTGCTGGGTTTAAAGTGCAATTAAAGTCTCTTCCAATAATATAAAAGCCTCGTAAAGTGGACAAAGTAGCGAAGAAATCTTCAAAATATTTAGGATTGTCATTTGGGTCATATATACGACTAGGTTTAATGTGAAAGAGAGGATATTACCTTGCACAATAACACACCTTCTGATTGAGTTTTGGATTGTTTTCATAATTTGACATGGTATTGTTCTATGAATAAGTACACCTCTAGCATAGTTGTTGTAAGTTGCATATATTACTTAATCTGGCCATCTATTCTGTACCAGTTTAATATCTGAAACTGTCAGATGGGTTTCTTGAAGAAAAATTATTTTGGACTTAAGCTGTTTGATCCTATTCATAACCTGTTTCAGCTTGGTTAACTTATTGCATCCCCTAACATTCCAGCTTGTGATTTTTATATTAAAGATATACTGAGTGCTCATCTGTTCCATATATAGTACATGTCAATTATACCAGGAAAAGGAGTAAGAAATATTACTGCTGTTTTGGATGCATGACATACATATAGAAAAATAAAAACACATATACATTTACACATATAGACATTTGAACTCTTGAATTCCCCCTCCCTTACTCAAAATAAAGAACTGTAGAGCTTGTGCTGATCGACTCTTTGGAGGAGCAGCTAAACTATGCAAACCTAACTCCATAGGCAACTAGTGGTGTCCATCAACCATGCACCTTATTAATCTTAGAACATTATGTACTCAACCCATTTAGCATAAAAATAAAGTCAAAGTAGCCACTGAACTGTATGCCAGTATTGCCTATTATAAATGTTAATTCAGGTCCATGGAGTCCCATCTCAATAGAATTAAGGTTTCAACAAACAAAAATGTAAATACTAAAAATAGGCAAAATAATATAGCTATTCTGGTGGTATAAACAACCTCTTAAATACAGTATCTTTTCAAGAATAGAATAAAAGAGGCTAAAATGGCAGTTCTAGTAAAAGAAAAAATAAATAAAGAAAAAAATGTCTTCTGGGACCCAGTGTAGGCTTATACCTGTTACGCAGTCAGTATCAGCTGATTCTCATGGGTATGGAAGTAAACAAATCTCACTGCTGCCTTATTCAGACCCCTCAGGGATCATATGCAACTTGGTGGAAATATAAGTTGTGATGAAAACAAAATGATGATAAGTGAATATACGAGGTGAGGGCCTCTGTTGGTTAGATTTGACAGTGGAAATTGCGTGCCAGTTGCCTAGATACGCAAGACAGGGCAGTATGATATGGAGAGCAAGCTGTTACCCATGTAGTAAGCCCTCCATCCCCCCCCCCCCCACCATGCATCTGATGAACTCAAACGAATGGCAGAGACCAATACATTTTGGTACCTGAAGTGTCACAGAAGCCGCCAGTCAACATTGAACTCAATTTAGGACTGCCTTAGGGACTCCAGCTCTGGAGTTTCCTGGGGTTTACCCCTGAAGCTTCCCCCAAGAGTGGGTATAGCTGCAAGGCAGCAGAGGTTTGAGATCAGAGTTTTCCTTTTCCTAGATGAGCTGCCAACAAGCTCCATCTGCACAAAGTTACTGGTTTTAAGACACCAGTAACCCACGCTTGCCCCTTCTCCTGTCAGTAGAAACAGTTCCACCAGGCTTAGCAGCTAAGCCACATGTGGCGGCCAGGAGATGGACTTGGTTGTCAGAGACTATTTGAGATGCATGCCTTTGGAATCATTTAATAGGTAGTGGGAGCTTGTCCCCATTACCACACCTGGCTATAACAACCTTAAGGAAGTCAACATAATATGGATAAATTATAGAATCATAGAATTGTTCAGAACAAATCATACAGGGCCTTGTAAAATTGATTGGGATGGACCACTTGGGCTGAAGGACCCATTTCTATGCTGTGTGATTATGCTCTATGATTTTATTATAAAGCTACTGTCTTCAAAATAATATGCATGCTTTAGATAATGTGCTTTCTTTAAAAACCTAAAGAAATGACTTTCAAAAATCCAAACCAGCCGGCCATTAGGGACAATTAAAACTCTTGTGAAAATTTAAGATTTTTTCTGTTCTAATATTCTATCTCGAGTATTCTAAAATAACCATATTCTTATTTTATGAGTTTCACCATTCATTTCCAAGAATATCAACAAAAGACAGCTTTCACCTTTTTGGATCTGGTGAGTTTATAAATATTGGACAATCTGTTTCCTCTCTGAATTCCACACAGAGTCTAGTTTGGTGTCTGGCATATAGTCTTAGAGTAAACTGCTGATGACAATTCCTACATTCATACATTTCCATAGAAATCACAAATTCTTTAATATATTTGTATATTTTGGGATCCGAGCCTCATTTGCAAGGTCAGCACTAGTGATATATTTCCAAATCAAAGCATTGTGTAGCTATAGGGGAATCCACTTGTGGTGGTGTTGTATTTGCTTGTTGATGGTAAAGATCACAGCTTTGGGAGTTCCTGTTTGAGTTTAGTGTATGGTTCACATGGTAGCCTATGGTGGAAGAATTGCAAGCTTATGTCAATTTCCCAGAGTAATAACCAACACTGGCAGTTTTAATATCATTACTCTGCACGATCCAGTACTTGTTTTAATTTCTTAAAATGTGTTGCATAGTCATGTATGTCAAAGTTATAGCTATCCAGTTAAACAGATGAGTTTTCATCTTTCTAGGAGAATACTAGGTCCTGTCAATAATATGGTGGTGTCCAAATAAATTTAAAAATATTTTACCTGGATTGGAATACTGACATTGAGGGAACACTTCCTTCTGTGTTGGGCCACCAGATCTTTTGATGCTACATGTGTCTGTCTCTGCTTGTTGAGCAGAACTTGAGTGCGTTGATTTTTTATTGACTTCTGAAGAAGAGAAAATTATTGATAATTATCAGAGAAATTTGGTTTTTTACTTACTCATCAATAACTCTGCAGATGAATGTAAACCTCTTACCGGGGTTCATCCATCAACTTAGCACGTTAGCTCACTGTGCTAACAGCTGCATGACCCAGTGGTGAGAAGGGCACCTTTCATAAGCAATACTTGTCTAGGATCAGTATGATTTAGGGTTCAACCAAACAGGAATGTCAGGATGTTCCAATTAAAGGAACTTTGATTTGAGCAAATGCTGTATAAATACTGCCCACAGTTATTGGTAGCCCAGAAATGACAGATTATACACCAGAATAAATTTATAAGGAAAGTATATATACCAATTTTCAACTTTATGAAACAGTTAACAGAGAAAGAAAAACAAAAATACAAGGGTCCATTACAGTTAAATCAGCCTAAATGTGCACATAAATGTTAGAGCTCATTTCTGTAGTAGTTGGGCATACTGCTTTATTCATGGTGCAGAGTTCTCATCACCAACCACAGGTAGAAGATTCCCTTCTTGGAAACCTCTGCCTCATGAAGCACTCCTTGCGATCGGGTCTCCCCTTTGGATGGGATCCTCCAGGCATCTTCTCTGGGTGCTCTTCTCCCCGCACCTCCCGCTAAAAAGCCTCAGACCAGACTACTGTCTTTCAGAAATCCCTTCCCACCCAGCTCTCTAGAACCTTGTCACCCACCCCACAATGCTGACTGGCTGGCTATCATTCCTTAGTTGGACGACATAGCTCCTTGTCTTTAGCTGAAACCAAAACATTCTTACCAGCAAGACACACTACTTTTAAAGAAATGGCTGAAATAAAATAGCTCAAAGCTATTTTAGAAATCTGAACCAGGGCATTACATTCTCCCCACCCCCACACAAAATAGGCATGTCCTCATGTCTTTGGAATTAACAAAACCATTATTAATACCACAGTATTGAAATGAATTTTGTGATTTCAGGACCTCCAATTCTTTCGTAAGTGGTAGTAACATATCTCACTATTGGGATGGACACAACATTCTTCTTCCCTGGTGCATCATACGCCAGCCTATCTGGGAGTTTCCTGACTCTCTGAGACCTTTTTATCTCACCTTCATCTTCGTCAGTCTCAGGCACTCCTTGTGACTGTTCCTGTTTAACTGGGGATGCCTCCCTACCTATCACCTGTACCTTCTGGCAACTCATGTCCCTCTCCCACCTGACTGAACTCAGCTTCATCCCCAATTATATTGGAGCCCAGTTTCCCCCCACTGTCTACTATCACATCTGGCTGTCCACTGGTAGTCGTATCTCAAACAAAAGAAAATCTGTAGGTGCTGGAAATCCAAGCAACACACACAAAATGCTGGAGGAACTCAGCAAGCCAGGTAGCATCTATGGAAAAGAATACAGTTGACGTTTCGGGCCAAGACCCTTCAGCAGGACTGCAGAAAAAAAAGGAGTCAGAATTAGAAGAGAGGGGAGGAAGAAACACAAGATGATAGGTAAAACTGGGAGGAGTGCGCTGGGAAGTTGATTGGTGAAAGAGATACAGGGCTAGAGAAGGGGAAATCTAATAGGAGAGGACTGAAGGCCATGGAAGAAAGAAGAAGGGGGAGGATCATCAGAGGGAGGCAATGGGTAGGCAAGGAGATAAGGTGAGAGAGGGAAAAGGGAATAGGGAATAGAGATTCCCTCTTGTGCTCTTCCCTTTTGTATGTATGGCAGTGGTAGTCCTTCCTGTTACATCTGAGTCAAAGCTGTGAGATTGAGAAATCTCTTCATCAATACTTGAGGAGATGGCATAAGGTAAAGCATACCATACTCCTACTGAGTTTGTACAGTATTCAGTAGCTGGTCCCTCTTCACATCTTTCCACTGAAATCCCACTATTGTCAGCTGGTTGCCTTCCTGTTCTTCTCCTTCTGTGCAGAGTTCTCCTACTAGGTGTAGGATCCGTGTGTGGCTCTGGGTCAACACATACTTCCTGCCCTGGGGGGTAGAAGGTGATTCCAATGGAGAATTTTGACAGGACCATTCCCATCCTCTGGCTTCACCTGGAACACTGGTAAATTTGGCATCTGGCTCTCCACAACGTAGGTGCAGACAACCAGTGGTCGGCCAACTTATGCTTTCCTGGTAGCCCTAAATTTCTTATTAAAACTCTGTCTCCAGATATCAGTTGAGTGAAGCTAATCTTTAGATCATATCTCCTTTGGTTTCCTTGGTAGAAGAAACCACTGCTAGCTCGATTGTACTATTTTCCATAGATGCTGCCTGGCCTGCTGAGATCCTCCAGCATTTTGTGTGTGTTGCTAGCTCGCAAGCTTTTTGCAGTTCTTTCCTCAGGTTAGACACATACTTGAGATGCATCTTCTGTGGCAAGTCTTCACTGCTGGTTCCAAAATATAGATCTCTAGGCAATCTTCCTTTGTGCCCAAACATGAAATAGTATGGCGAGTAGCCAGTAACTTCATTCTGTGTACAATTGTGGTACAGTACCAAATGCCCAATATGCTGACCCTGCTTGTTGGCATCCAGGGTTCTAAGTATGTCCAACAATGTCCAGTTGAAGCTTTCAGGCTGGGGATTACCCTGAGGGTGATAGGGCATGGTTCTCGACTTCTCAATTCCAAGCACGTTCAGTAACTCGTGCATGAGCTGACTCTCAAAATCCCTCTCCGGATCATTGTGTATCCTTCTTTGGAGGCCCTAATAAACAAAGTACTTCTCCCATAATACTTTAGCAACTGTGGATGCTCTCTGATCCTTAGTGGGGAAGGCTTAAGCATATCTGGTGTAGTGATCCGTGATGACCAAGACATTTGCAGCGCTACTGGAATCAAGCTCTATAGAGAGGAAATCTATGAACACTAAATCCAGTGGTCTCGTACTTTGTAAATGAGATAATGGAGCAACACTCAGAGGCAATGTCTTCTTCCAAATACATTGGATGCATTAACTTACAGTATAGGTAGTCCCCGAGTAACGAATGTCTGGCTTACGGACAACTCATACTTATGAACCGAGGAAGGAGAACACCGTCCACCTTTTTAAGTCGGTTCATGACGCCGTCCGCCATTTTAAGTCGTTGCCGTTGACACTGCGTTGAGTGTTTAACTTTGTATTTGGCTTAAACTTTTCTTAGTAAGATTCATCCTGACCCCGCGCCAACCGTTCCGGTCGGCTGGTGGCGCAGTGAGATCAGTGCCGGGCTGGAGAACGGAGTTTCCCGAGTTCAATTTAGTGACAGACTGCTCCCGTGCTTGGGTTGATGTTGATCCAGTCAGTGACTCCCGTATCATCTGTGCTGGGTTGATGTCAAGCTTGCAACTCAACCTCGTAAAAAAAAACACTGCCACCTCCAGTTTAAATTCCAACAGGGAATATTGTGGAGGATCAAATACCCAAACCCAGCACAGCCCCCACTTGTCCCATTTAGCCTGGCTCAGTGCAGTGGTCCTTAGGACCCAGCGGACCTCGGGAGCCGGCGCAGCTCGGGACCCGCTGCCCGCAGTGTTTCTGTTCCATTGATGGGAAGCGATCGCGATTGAAAATAAAGTGAAAATAATAAAGCATTTGGAAAGAGGTGGAACGTCATTGGTCATTGTAAAAGCGTTAGGCTACAGTCGGTCAATGATCGGAACAATTTTAAAGGATAATGTGAGAATAATGGAGCATGTGAAAGGCCCTGCCCCGATGAAAGCTACAATTATTATTAAGCAAAGCAGTAGTTTAATTATTGGAATACATAGGCTTCTTAAGTGTTTTATATGCATAGAAAGGTAAAATATATACTATATACTAAGACAAACGTTTGACCAATTGATGCTAAATAATACCGGATGTACTTGTTCCGACTTATGTACAAATCCGACTTAAAGACGGACTCAGGAACGGAACTCATACATAATCTGGGAACTGCCTGTACTCTTCAACATCTGACTTCATTTGGGACAATAGAATTGATCTTGGAGCAATCCATAGGTCTTGTCAAATCCCAAATGACATCAGTCATCAAGAAGTGGCTTTAGTACAATCCTCCAGTACTTCGCAGACAAAACCAACTGGGAACATCGAAGTCTGTCTGGAGGAGACATGGCCCTATACACAATTTTGTTCCTGAACTCCAGTCTGTCCCATGAACTCATCAGTTGGGGTATGGTAGAATGTTTAGTCTTCTCAACTTGGGTCATATCCTTTTTAAAACAGATGACCAAATGGCACCTAAAGAAGGGTAGTCTTGCTGGGCTGTGCCATTTCCGCAGGGCTCAAGGTAAGCAACTGCTTCATATCCAGAGTAGTCAAGTTACAATATGCTTGTGGAGTGGCATGACCAGAAGCTCCCAAATGATCCACAGCTCTATCATGCCATAGCCTTGCCTCTGAGTTCCCCATTGTGGAAAAATGGTACGTTGCTTTAACACCAGAGGTAGGAATGCCCTTTCATTCTCTGTCCATTTCTGGCACTCAATGTGAAAGTCAAGACAACATACATATCAATGTTCTGGCTCCCTGGATGATAGTTCAGGCTGAAATCATAAGCAGGCAATGCCATCAATCTGCGATGACCTGTGGCATCCAACCTTGCTGAGGTGAGGATATAAGTCGGTGGATTTTTGTCAGTGCTCACCTTAAACTTGGCACCATATAGATAGTCACTTTTCTTACCCACCATGGCTAATTTTAATGCCAGAAACTCCATTTTGTGCACAGGATAGTTTTGTTTGGATGGTGACAAACCTGGGCTGATGAAAGCAACAGGTCTTAATGCTTTACCTCGGTCCTGACATAGAACACCGCCTAACGCCTCATGGCTGGCTTCTGTACACAATACATATGGCAAAAGAGGGTTCACAAAGGCTGGCTGAGGTGCTTTAGTCAGCAACACTTTCGGCAACTGACAGGCCTCTTCACATTTTGCATCCCATCTTGTCCCAAAACGCTCCGAAGGGCTAAGGTAAACCGTGCCTTCTCCTTTCATTCTCCTCCCTTTCTTCCTCAAGGTGCGTAACCACACAGAAGCTGATTAAAAGGGTATCTTACTCTGGAGTGGTCCTTCACAAATCTCCGGTAGTACCCACAGAATCCATGGATTGACTGCAGGGCACTCACATTCTTTTTAATCTTTTTATTGATTTAAACAAACATAAATGAAACATTGAGTACAAAGAGCTTGAGAATACATAATTAATAAGTTAAGGTATAAATACAAATGGTTGATAATCCATATATAATAAATTACAGAAAATGAAAAAAATAAGACCCCCCCAAAAAAAACAAAGAAAAAACTAACCTAACCAACATGGCCAACATTATATCAAATATACACAGTAGCGTCAATAACTCCACACCTCTATCCAAGTAATTACAGATGATAAGAATAAGGTTTAGGAAAAGTCAGTTTAGCTCATATGAAAATGTTGAATAAATGGTCTCCAAGTTTCTTCAAATTTAACTGAAGGGTCTAAGACAACACTTATAATTTTTTCTAAACTCGAACAAGAAATAGTTTGAGAAAACCACTGAAATGTAGTTGGAGGATTAATTTCTTTCCAGTTCAATAGCATAGATCTTCTAGCCATTAATGTGACAAATGCAATCATCCACCATGCTGAGGGGGATAAACAACTATTATCCACCATTGGTAAACCAAAAATTGCAGTAATAGGATGTGGTTGCAATTTGATATTCAGAACTGTTGAAATAGTACCGAAAATATCTTTCCAATAATTTTGCAAACGGGCAAGACCAAAACATGTGGGTCAATCAAGCGACTTCAGATTGACATCTATCACAGGTTGGATTAACATGAGAATAAAATCGAGCAAGTTTGTCCTTGGACGTATGAGCCCTATGTACAACCTTAAATTGTAATAGGGCATGTTTAGCACAAATGGAAGAAGAATTAACTAATTGTAAAATTTTCTCCCACGGCTCTGTGGGTACAAGACAGCGAAGTTCTCTTTCCCATTCCTTCTTAAATTTTTCTGATACCCCTGGCTGTATTTTCATGATCATGTTATAAATGATGGCTACTAAACCTTTCTGGCAAGGATTCAGAGCTAGAATTTTTTCCGTCATATCCATTGGCCATAATTTTGGAAAAGACTGTAACATATTATTCAAGAAATTTCTAACTTGCAAGTATCTAAAAAAATGAGTTTTAGGCAAATTATATTTATTGGACAGCTGTTCAAAGGACATAAAGCTGTTATCTAACAACAGATCACGAAAACATGTTATACCTTTTGTTTTCCATAACACAAAGGCTTGGTCCATAAAAGAGGGCTGGAAAAAAAAGTTAGATATAATAGGGCTTGATAAGATAAACTTATTCAAGCCAAAGAATTTATGAAATTGAAACCATACTCATAATGTATGTTTAACTATAGGATTAGTTATTTGTTTATTCAATTTAGATAAAGAAAAAGGAAGTGAAGATCCTAAAATAAAAAACAATGAAAGGTCTTGTACAGATTTACTCTCCAAATTTACCCATTGTGGGCAAGCTACTCTGACCTATTCTTGTATCCAAAATATTAAATATCGAATGTTAACTGCCCAGTAGTAAAATCTTAGGTTTGGCAAAGCCAAACCACCTTCCTTCTTAGGCTTCTGTAAATATTTTTTACTTAATCTAGGATTTTTATTCTGCCACACATACGAGGATATTTTGGAGTCAATAATGTCAAAAAAAGATTTAGGAATAAAAATTGGTAATGCTTGAAATAGATATAAAAAATTGGGTAAAACTATCATCTTAATAGCATTAATTCAACCAACCAATGACAAAGATAATGGGGACCATCTGGTAATAAGTTGCTTGATTTAGTCAATTAAAGGTAAAAAGTTAACTTTAAATAAATCCTTATGTTTCTTGGTAATTTTAATACCCAAATAAGTAAAATTATCTGTAACAACTTTAAATGGTAAGTGTTTATAGATTGAAACTTGCATATTTAATGGAGATAATTCACTCTTATTAAAATTCAGTTTGTAGCTAGAAAAACTACTAAAGTGAGCAAGCAAGGATAAAATAACAGGAATAGATCTCTCAGGGTCAGATATATATAGTAACAAATCATCAGCATATTATGATAACTTCTAAGTCCCTTCCCTATGGGTAATACCAAAAATATTAGGTGAGTCATGAATGGCAATAGCTAAAGGTTCCAAAGCAATGTCAAATAATAGAGACTTAAAGGGCAGCCTTGCCTCGTACCATGGGACAACTGAAAAAAAGGAGATCTCTGATTATTGGTAAGAACCAAAGCCAAAGGTTTATAATATATTAATTTAATCCATGATATAAATTTCAGGCTAAAATTAAAATTCTGCAGCGCATTAAATAAATATGGCCATTCAACTCTATCAAACGCTTTTTTAGCATCTAAGGAAATGACACATTCTGGTATTTTAGATGAAGGAGTATAAATTATATCAATTAATTTTCTAATGTTAAAGGATGAATAATGATTTTTACTAAATCTGGTCTGGTCTTCAGAGATAATTTGAGGTAATATATTTTCTAATCTTGTGGCCAAAGTTTTGGTAAAAATCTTGGAATCTGTATTCAGCAAGGATATAGGTCGATAGGATGCACATTCTATAGGGTCTTTATCTTTTTTAAGAATTAAGGAATGGAGATGTCATAAAAAGATTATGGTAGTTTACCTATAGTTAACACATCTTTTAAAATTTTACAAAGCCAAGGAGAGGGTATAGAAGAAAAGGATTTAAAAAATTCCACAGTATAACCATCCGGACCAGGGGCTTTACCTGAATTCATTGAAAAAATAGCCTCTTTTATTTTGATTTCCGTAATAGGTGCATCTAGAAATACACAATCTTCCGCTGTTAATTTCAGAATATTCAATTTTCCTAAAAATTCATCCATTATAGAAGAATCCTCAACAAGTTCTGATTGATATAAAGAGTTATAAAAATATTGAAAGGCTTTATTTATCTCTTTATGATCAATCGTCAAAGTGCCACCTTGTTTACAAATCTTAATGATTTGCCGTTTAACCGAAGCAGTTTTCAATTGATTAACCAGATTTACCAGATTTATCTTCATGCACAAAAAATTAAGTTCTGGATTTAATTAACTGATTTTCATTCAAGGAGGATAATAACAAACTGTGCTCAATTTGAAGTTCAACTCTCCTTTTATAAAGTTCTTTACTAGGGGTCACAGAGTAAGTCTTATCAGTTTCTTTAATTTTATCAACCAATGTAAGTATTTCAGTGTTAATGCATTTCCTGACTCCAGCAGAGTATGAAATAATTTGTCCGCAAATAAATGCTTTAAGAGTGTCCCATAATATTCCACTAGAAATCTCTTCTGTAGAGTTTGTTGAAAAAAACAAATCAAGTTACAGGGAAAGATTGAACAAGCTGAGTTTTTATTCTTTGGAGCATAGAAGGTTGAGGGGGGACTTGATAGAGGTGTTTAAAATTATGAGGGGGATAGATAGAGTTGATGTGGATAGGCTTTTGCCATTGAGAGTAGGGGAGATCCAAACAAGAGGACATGAGTTGAGACTTAGGGGGCAAAAGTTTAAAGGTAACATGAGGGGGAATTTTCTTTACTCAGAGAGTGGTAGCTGTGTGAAATGAGCTTCCAGTAGAAGTGGTAGAGGCAGGTTTGGTATTGTCATTTAAAGCAAAATTGGATAGGTATATGGACAGGAAAGGAATGGAGAGTTATGGGCTGAGTGTGGGTCAGTGAGATTAGGGGAGAGTAAGCGTTCAGCATGGACTAGAAGAGCCGAGATGGCCTGTTTCCATGCTGTAATTGTTATATGGTTAATTTGTTGTTGAATAAAGTTGAGAAAGTCTGAGTCCTGAAGTAGAGTTGAACCACCAAGATTTGGCATTTGAGGATGAATCCATTGTCTTAATAGATAGCTTCAAAGGTGCATGATCAGAGATGGTAATGGAATCATATTTACAATTAATAACATCTGTAAGTAAACAATGATCAATAAAGAAATAGTCAATTCTTGAGTAAATATGATAAACATGAGAAAAGTATGAAAATTCTTTGTCGGGGTGTAAGAATTGCCAAATTTCAGAAATTCCAGAATCAACTATAAAGGAGTTAATAAGAGAGGCCGATTTATTCGGAAGAACCTGAGTGGACTTAGATCTATCCATCAAGGGATTTAGACAACAGTTAAAATCCCCACCCATTATCAACATGTACTTATTTAAATTAGGGAAAGACGTAAATAAACACTTAAAAAATTCAGGACAGTCAGTATTTGGAACATAAATGTTAACTAAAACAACTTTTTGATTAAAAAGTAAACCAGTGAGAAGCAAAAATCTACCTTGTGGGTCCAAAATTGTTTCATAATGTATAAAAGAGGTTGAGGAATCTATAAAAATAGAAACGCCTCTTACTTTGGCTTGGGAATTCGAATGATACTGCTGGTCTTTCCAAAACTGAAAAAAACGCTGACTGTCCTCCTTCCTCTCTTGAGTCTCTTGTACAAAGATAATATTAGCATTCATTCTGTGGAATACTTTAAATATTTTTTTCCGTTTGATCGGATGATTTAAACTGTTAGTATTCCAAGAAACAAAGTTAATAATCTTATCTACATTGCCAATGTTTATCGTAGTTAAAGCACAAGGTTAAAAAGAAGACAAACTCATGAATCCGGAAGAGGAGAGCAAGTTCAAAGAGGAACCAGAAGTTACGACACTACAGCCATTTTGGTATTTTCGAGTCAGCCCATGAAGTGAAAACTAAGCAAAAAGTGAAAGCAAAAAAGAATTTCCATCCCCCCACCCCCAGAAACCCAGGAAAAAGCCAGAAAGAGGCAAGCAGGCAAACTAATACTAATTTTACCCCCATGTCTCAAGACGGCAACTCAAAAGAAAAGTAAAAAAAACAGACACAAACCACCCATATTCAAAAAAAGGGTTAGTATAACAAGGATTAAACTATGAAATTAGTATTATTATATATAAAAAGATTAAAAAAAAGAAAAATACTAAATCATTAAAACCCAAAAGTGGATAACATTATATTAATATTTTAAAAGAAGGTCTTCAGTCTTATTCAGACACATCCAAACAGATGTGATGTATCCAAGCACGAAAGTCTTATGGGGAGAAGAAACGACATCTTGGAAAAAAGTTTTTTAAAAAAAAACCTTAATATTTAAGCATTAAAAATATAAGACAAAAATGTATATAAAAGCATTAATTAGTTACTTACAAAACTAACAGAATAATAGTTAAAAAAACAAATTCAAAATAAACCAAAAAACGGACCTTTACTTAGGTGTGTAAAAAATACACTATCAGCCATCACATAATGATCATCAATTTATGAAAGGTCCGAATCTATACACTAATTATTAGCTTAAAGGAAAAATCTAATACGTATAATAAAAATACAATATGTTAGTCAATTCGTAGTGAAAAGGTGCTATTCTTGAAGAAATCTTGGGGCATCCGCTGGAGATTTGAACAACCAACAAGTCTTATCGGGAAGAGTAACTCTCAATTGTGCTGGAAATAACAACTCTTGTTTATAACCTTTCCGATAGATTTCCAACATCATCAGTTTAAAAGCCATTCTTTCATTTAAAACTTCTGGACTGTAGTCTTCCAGAATACGAAATTTGAAATCTTGAAAGCTGATCATATCCTTTTTTTCTGGCAGCCCGAATCAGGCATTCTTTAATATGAGGATAATGAAGCCAGAGAATCACTGGTCGTGGTTTTGCGCCTGGAACAGGTTGAAAACGAGAGATGTGATGTGCGCAGTCGATTATTGGAGGAGTATCCAGAATTTCTGAGCTGAAGACATCCATTAGAAATTTAGAGAAAAATACAGTCGGATCACCCTTCTCAAAATTTTCCAGAAGCCCAATTATCTGGAGGTTCTGTCTTCGAGACCGGTTTTCAAGATCAGTAAACTTGGATTTATAATGTTCCAGCTGTTGAGAAGTTGAAGATAGCTTTTGTTCCAAAGTTTCAATTTTGTGATCTCTCTGGCGAGCAGCATCTTCGAGAGCTAAAATTCTTGCTTGTTGTTGTTGAGTAACCGATGCGAGTGATTGAAGTTTTGCATTGACTATCTTTAAAGTTTCATCGAGCACAGAAAGCTTTGGGGTGAGTTTATTCTCTAGTTTCTCAAGTCCCTCGTCCATAAGTTTCGCAATTGCTTCCAAAGTTAATGGTTCTTTCGCCAGTTTCGATTCCTTAGGTTCTCATGGGTTAGACATTTTGAAGAGTTGAAAAATAATTCAAACAGTCGAAATATCAATAAATATCAATCTCTTTAGAATAGGTATAGATAGTTCAGTTAGGGGGTGATTGTTGGTAGAAGAAAAGTAAAAGGACTGGAGTGAAGCCTAAAACAGCCTCACCCCATAAGCGCCATCTTCAGACCTCACATTCTTGGGCCATGGTCATGTGGTCATCACTTCTATCTTCAGACCAACAGCCTCGGGACAGCTCCTTTCACCAGGCTTTCAGATTTATTAAAACATATTGATCTGATTGCACATCTGACTCTACATATATGTATACAAAACAATTATGTATACAATCTCAGTATTTGGGGAATATCGTCCCAAATTTCCCTTCCTTATTGCTTGTACATAACGATGGAGACACAACATAAAGATTTTTACTCCCTCATGTTGTGAGATGGATGCAAGAAATAAAATTCTAACTCTAATTCTCTCCCAGTTTTCTCACCGGAAAATGAGATTTTACCCTCACAGGGGAGAAGATGTGTCTTTGGCATCACAAGTCAGAGTAACCTCTCTCTCTGAGGTGTTCCTGATAATCACAGTCATCCTGTTTGCATGGACAGCTGAAGGTTTCAGCAGTCCAGGACTCACCAGCATTCCAGCAGGAAAGCGTGGCTCTTCTTCGTGATCCTCTGGAGCATCCACCAGGACAGCCTGTTTCACTTACCATGGAATCCCCTAGCGCTATAGCTCTGTCACTCTGTTTTCTGCCCTTTCATGCAGCAGAGCTACCCATGGTACCATAGTTTTCACTGTTGCCTTCTCTCCCAACAGTATCCAAAGTGGTATTTCTGATTTGGAGTGGTATATCTCCTGCACTACCTTCCTGCTCCTGTTCCTCCTGTTGGTCCCCATTCCTTGTCTTTCCTTTGAACCTTACACTGAGGAGTGATTAACTCACTAAATATGTTATCCACAATATTCTCAACACTGCAGATGCTCCAAAGTGAATCTATGTGCATCTCCAGTGCCATCATGTGCAGCTGTATCTGGACACATTTCCTTTACATGTTGTTATTGGGACTATGAGAGCCTCTCTGAGTTTCCAGTTGCATCCAGGATTAATGCCCTTAATGCATTAATTAATGCCCTCCATTCAATTAGCCTTTATTCACCATTTTACACTGAGAATATTGTGGATAACCACTCTACACATACACAACCTCTAATACAGGCACTTTGTCGCTACAATGTACCTCATTTCAGAATTGCAGTGCCACAGCTAAGCGATGATATATAATTCTGAACAAGAGCAGCAGGTACACGATTATAGCACCCACTGTAGGTGTAAACAACCCTCTTCCCCTCACCCCCCGCCCCAAGCCCCACCTTCTGCTTATGTTTCTAGTTCCGCATGCCATTCTGACCTGGAAAATATTGCTGCACCTTCAATGTCATTGGATCTAAACTTTGGAATACACAACTACACTTGGAATACCTTCAACTAAGGGAGTGTACTGATTGAGGAAATGGTTTACCATCACCTTTCAATGTCCATTAATACATGCTAGCCCTCCAGCAGATCTTCCAAATATAAGTAAAAAATAAAAATTACCTCCTTTATGTATCAGATGATTGTGCAAACTCTTGAAATTGCTATTAATTTCAGAAATCTCTACACTGTCTATTGTTATCAAACACTTCATTATTCAGATATTTGATTCTTTTTCATTCAAATTGATGTGACTATCTACATTCCCCAACATACTAATTTTAGATTAATCATCCTTCCCACCAAAAGACCACAGAGACAATGCAGCCACAACTAAATGAACAGTTACATTTTCCAGGTAAATAAATAATGCATTATGTGAGGATGGATAATATTAGAGGTGAAAACGGCTATTGATTTAAACACTATTGCTTATTATTAAAAGATTAAGCGTTTTGTACAGGTACAATGTTTTTATCATCAAAAATCATATCTTCTCACTTATTGCCAGCAATACATAGTCTGTTTGTGCACATTTTCTATTTCATTTTTATCTTCTTTACTAAAGATTTAACATATTCAATCTGGTCAAAGTTACAAGCAATAAAAAATCTGCCAGTGCTGGAAGTCCAAGCAGCACACCCAAAATGCTGGAGGAACTCAGCAGGACATTTCTATCATTTGACAACTTCACTCAATAAAGGAAGATTCAGAACGTGAGTAAGATTAACAGAATGAGACTGGGATCAGTGAATACTGTAATTCTATGCACTCTCATCAACACTATGTGAGACTCACAAATAAGTTACAAGATAATTTACCTGGCTTAGAATATAGATATTGAGAGGTAATTATCTGTTGTGTTGGGCTGTGGCTGCAAGCGCCTGACCCCATTCCATCAACTGGATTTGTGTACGTTGGGCTGTTGGCCACATCTAATAAAATAAAGTTAATGAACCTTATCAGAATAAATACTGTAAACTGTTATTCCAAATATACGTCAATTTGCAGAGATGAATGGGAACAAAAACAAACGAAAAAATGCTAGAAACATACAGAAGCCAGGCAAAGAATAGATGTTCTGGAAAACCCTATTTACCCCTTTCCCTTATTCAAAGTAAGTTTTCTTTGCACAGATCATGTGGTGAAGCGTACACTGCTGATTTCTTCAGAGCTTTCACCTGAACTCCATATAATGAACTTCAGTCAGATAAATTTCGTCATAGATCAAGGTAATATTACAGAATGCAGAACTGGTTAGAACCAATGGGAACATACTAAATTTCTTTAGCTTCCTGAAGAAGTAAAGGCTTTCTTGGTCATGGCATCTACATAGTTGGACCATGACAAACTATTGGTGATGTTCACTCTCAGAAACTTAAAGCTCTCAATATTAGCATTGTTGATGAAGAGAGAAGCACATGCCCAATCCTTTCCCTGAAGTCAAAGACGAGCCCCTTCGCCACCTTTTTATGTCTTTCACCAATCAGTTTCCTAGCTCTTTACTTCACCCCCTCCCATCTCCCAGTTTCACCTATCACCTGCCTCCCTATAGTTCATCCTCCCTTCCCCCACCTTCTTATTCTTTCTTCTCCCTTCTTTTCCAGTCCTGATGAAAAAGGGGCCAATCCTGACATTGCAAGTTTTGCGAGGAGGGGGCATCAGCTGGGTCCACAGACCGAGTGCAAAAGGCAGCAGCGGGTTGCTACAGTGAAAACGAGCCTTGACCAGCAACCAATCGGCATTTGGGATTGATTAGAAAGAGTAAATTAAAGGGGCAAATGCACTGGCCATCATCAAAGCAGCTGTTTTCTGAGTGGACAGAGTCAGAGTGGTGATCTTGAGCCTTTAGCTTTTTGATGCTTCTGCAAAGAGAGGCTTTAGTCATAGAAAGCAAAGAAAAGAACTAAGAACATAAGAAATAGGAGCAGAAGTAGGAATCTGGCCTGTCAAGCCTGCTCTGTCATTCAATAAGATCATGGCAGACCTGGCCATGGACTCATCTCCACCTACCTGCCTTTTTTCCATAACCCTTAAAAGCTCCAGATTAAGTTTTTATTTTCTTTCCTTCTTTAAATCTGCTCAGCTAGGATAGTAGAAATGGCGTACAGGATTGTGGAATGCTCCAGTGTCTCTGTTGACTACAACTGCGAAAAGTGCATCCAGCTACAACTTCTAACAATCTGCACTATGGAGTTGGAGCTGGAACTGGATCATTTGGGAGACTGAAGTGGTGATAGGACAGAGAGAGGTAGTTACACCCAAGTTGCAGGACACAGGAAACTGGGTGACTGTCAGGAAAGGGAAAGGGGTTAAGGAGCCAGTTCAGAGTACCCCTGAGTTCCCCTCAAGTCACAAGTTTATCACTTTCGATACTGTCCAGGGGTGGGGGTGGGGAATGACCTAACAGAAAAAAATCACAGTGGTCAGGTCTCTGCCACTGTCTGTCTTTGTGACTCAAGGGAAGGAAGAAGAAGAGGCAAGCTATGGTGATAGGGGATTCATTAGTAAGGGTAAACAGATGGTTCTGAGGATGAGAATGAGATTCCTGGATGATATGTTGTTTCCCGGGTGCTAGGGTCAGGGATATCTTGGATCAAGTCCTCCCCATTCTTAAGTGGGAGGGTACACAGCCATAAAGTCGTGTTTCATATAAGGACCAATGACATGGATAGGATGATTGATGATTCTGCATAGGGATTTTTAGGAGATAGGTGCTAAGTTAAAGGGTAGGATCTCCAGCGGATGTGACCACTAGCCGGTGACGAGTGGTGTTCCTCAGGGGTCAGTATTGGGACTGCTGCTTTTCACATTGTTTATCTATGATTTAGATAATGGAATTGATGGCTTTGTGGCAAAGTTTGCAGGTGATACAAAGATAGGCGGAGGGGTAGGTAGTGCTGAGGAAGTAATACGATTGCAGCAGGACTTAGATAAATTGGAAGAAAGGGCAAAAAGTGGCAAATGGAATACAGTGTTTGAAACTGTATGATAATGCATTTTGTTAAAAGAAATAATAGTGTTGCCTTTTATCTAAATAGGGAGAAAGTTCAAACATCAGAAGTGCAGGGGGACTTAGGAGTCCTCGTGCAAGACTCCCAGAATGTTAATTTACAGGTTGAAACTATGGTAAAGAAGGCAAATACAATGTTGGCATTTATTTCAAGGGGAACAGAATATAAAAGCAAGGAGATAATGTTGAGCCTATATAAGATGCTAGTCAGGCCACACTTGGAGTATTGTCAACAGTTTTGGGCCCCATATCTCAGAAAGAATGTGTTGTCATTGGAGAGAGTCCAGAGGAGGATCATGAGGATGATTCCAGGAATGTAGGGGTTAACATATGAGGAGCGTTTGGCAACTTTGGGCCAATTTAGATGAATGTGACGGGGGGGGGGGGGGGAGAATCTCAATGGAAGTTACCAAGTGTTGAAAGGACTAGATAGGGTGGATGTGGAGAGGATGCTTCCTATTGTGGGGCATCCAGAACTAGAGGGCACAGCCTCAAAATTGAGGAGTGACCCTTTAGAACAGAAATAAGGAGGAACTTTTTTTAGTCAGAGAATAGTAGATCTGTGGAATGCTCTGCCACAGACTGTGATGGAGGCCAAGTCCGTGTAAGGCAGAAATTGATTGTTTCCTGATCAGTCAGGGCATCAAAAGGTTGAGAAGTCAGACTTATGGGGTTGAGTGGGATCTGGGATCAGCCATATTGGAAGAGCGGAGCAGACTCAATGGGCTAAATGGCCTAGTTCTGCTCCTATATCTTATGATCTCAGGATTGCTAACAAGTGAGGCCAGAACTAGGAAGATTATACAGTTTAATACGTGGCTAAGATTTTTGGATAATTGGCCCCTTTTCCAGGGAAGGTGGGATCTGTACAGAAGGGGCAGTTTGCACCTGAACTAGAGGGGGACTAATATACTGGTGGAAGGTTTGTTAATGCTGCATGGTGGGGTTAAACTAGAGTTGCAGGGGAATGTAAACCAGAGTGCTAGAACAGTTCGTGGAGAGATTGTGGAGGAAGATGTTGGTGAGTCCTCAGACAAAGTTAGGAATCAAAAGGTTGAGCAAGGTGCAACTAGTGTCCTGAGCTGCCAATATTTCAATGCCAGAAGTATCGTAGGAAAGGTGGATAATAGTGCTGAAGATGAGGTAGATGGTTTACAAACAGAGGTGATGTGTAGTGAGGAAAGGCTGTTGAAAGAGCAAAGTTGCAGTCAGCAGGATGAGTTGTAACGTAGGTGGGCAAAATCGAAAAGAGTGAACATGGGACAGAAGGTGTTATATTTGAATGTGTGCAGTATACAGAATAAGGTAGGTGAACTTGCAGCACAGTTGCATATTCCAGGTATTATGTAGTAGGCATTACTGAATCATGGCGGAAAGAAGATTATAGCTGGGAGCTTAATGTCCATGGATACACATTGTATCGAAAGGACAGGCAGGAAGGTGAGGTGGTGGTGGTATTGCTCTGTTGGCAAAAAATTAAATCATATCATTAGAAAGAGGTGACATAGGGTAGGAAGGGGTTGAGTAATTGTAGATAGAGCTAAGGAACTGCAAGGATAAAAAGACCCCATTGGGAGTTAAATACAGACCCCCCCCCCCAAACAGTGGTAAGGATGTGGTCTACAAATTAGAAAGGGAGATAGAAAATGCATACCAAAAGGGCAATGTTACAATAGTCATAGGGGATTTCAATGTGAAGGTAGATTGGGAAAATTAGGTTGGTGCTGGATTCCAAGAGGGAATTTCTAGAATGCCTACAAGATGGCTTTTTAGATTAGCTTGTGGTTGAGCCCACTAGGGGATCTGCTGTTCTGGATTGAGTGTTGTGCAATTAAACAACTGGAATTGTTTAGAAAGCCTCAGGTAAAAGAACCCTTGGGGGCAGATGATCATAACATGATCAAATTCAGCTTAAATTTTGAGAAGGAGAAGCTAATGTCAGATGTATCAGTATTACAGTGGAGTAAAGGGAATTACAGAGGTACGAGAGAGGAGTTGGCCAGAAATGTTTGGAAAAGAACACTGGCAGGGATGATGGCAAAGCAGCAATATCTGGAATTTTTAGAAGTAATTTGGAAGGCACAGGATAAGTACATCCCAAAGAGGAAGAAGCATTCTAAAGGAAAGATGACACAACAATGACTAACAAGAGAAGTCTAAGCCAACATAAAAGCTAAATAGAGGGCATTAATAGAACAAAAATTAGTGGGAAGTTAGAGGACTTTAAACTGGTATTTAAACTGGGAAGTTTTTAAATACCATGAGAAGGCAACTAAAAAAGTCATTGTCAAGGTGGAATACTAAAGTAAACCATCCAACAATATTAAAGAGGACACAAAAGTTTCTTTAGATACATGATGGATTAAAGTGAGGCAAGAGTGGACACTGCATCATTGGAAATTATGTTGTAGAGGCAGTAATGGGGGACAATGAAATGGAGGACAAACTGAGCAAGTTTTTGCATCAGTCCTCAGGTGCCGGGGGTCATGAAGTGTATGAAGTTGACGTAACTAGAGAGAAGATTCTTAGGAAACTGAAAGGTCTGAAGGTAGATAAGTCTCTGGACCAGATGGTGTACACCCCAGGGTTCTAAAAGAGCTGGCTCAAGAGATCAAGGGGGCATTATTAATGTTCTTTCAAGATTCACTAGATTCCAGAATGGTTTCGGAAGAATGGAATATTGCAATTGTCACTCCACTTTTCAAGAAGCGAGAGAAACAGAAGAAAGGAAATGAAAGGGCAATTGGTCTGACCTCAATGATTGGGAAACTATTGGAGATGATTATTAAGTATGAGGTCCCAATGTACTAAGAGGCACGTAATAAAATAGGCCAAATGCAGCATGGTTTCCTCAAGGGAAAATCTTGCCCAACAAATCTGTTGGAATTCTTTGAAGAAGTAACACGCAGGATAGACAAAGGAGAATTGCTTGACATTGTTTACTTAATTTTCAGAAGACCTTTGACAAGGCGCCACACACGAGGCTGCTTAACAAGCTATGAACCCATAGTTTTACAGTAAAGATTCTAGCATGGATAAAGCAGTGGCTGATTGGCAGGAGATAATGATTGGGAATAAAGGGAGCCTTTTCTGGTCGGCTGTTGGTGACCAGTGTTGTTCCACAGGGGTCTGTGTTGGGACAGATTCTTTTCTCATTATATGTGAATGATTGAATGAAGGAATTGATGGCATTGTCACAAAGTTTGCAAACGATATGTAGATAGGTGGACGGGCAGGTAATTTTGAGGAAGTAGAGAGACAACAGAAGGACTTGGACAGATTAGGAGAATGGGCAAAGAAATGGCAGGTGGAATACAGTGTTGGAAAGTGTATGGTCATGCACTTCGGTAAAAGAAATGAAAAGGTTGACTATTTTCTAAATAGAGAAAAAATACAAAAATCTGAGGTGCAAATGGACTTGGGAGTCCTTGTTCAGGATTCCCTAAAGGTTAATTTGAAGTTTGTGTCTGTGGTGAGGAAGGCAAATGTGATGTTAGCATTCATTTGAAGAGGACTAGAATAAAAAAGCAAGAATGCAATGCTGAGATTCTATGAAGCATTGATGAGGCCTCACTTGAAGTATTTTGAGCAGTTTTGCACCCCTCATCTTATTAAGGATGTGCTGAAACTGGATACAGTTCAAAAGAGGCTCATAAAAAATGATTCCAGTATTGAATGGCTTGTTTATTAAAGAGTGTTTGATGGCACTGAGCCGTATTCAATAGAATTCAGATGAATGAGGGATGATCTCATTGAAATCTATCGAATGGTGAAAGACCTTGATAGAGTGGATGTGAAAAGGGCATTTGCCAAGTGGAGAGTCTCGGACCAGAGGACACAGCATCAGAATAAATGGGCATTCTTTTAGAATGGAGATAAGGAGGAATTTCTTTAGCCAGAGAGTGGTGACACTGGAATATTTTGCCACAGGCAGCTGTGGAGGCTAAGTCTTTATGTATATTTAAGGCAGAGGTTGAAAGATTCTTGATTGGTCAGGGTATGAAGGGATAATGGGGAAAAGGCAGGAGACTGGGGCTGAGAGGAAAGTTGGATCAGCCATGATGAAATGGCAGAGCAGACTTGATGAGCCAAATTGTCTAATTCAGCTCCTATATCTTGTGGCCTTGGTGCAAATTGTCATCTGCTTGTTCATTTTGGTAGATACTGCCTGGTCTGCTGAGCCCCTCCAGCATTTTGTGTGTGTTGCATTAGTCTTTTGTTTTGCTCATATTGAGGGAAAGGGTATTGTCCTGGCATCACATTTCTAAGCTCTCCATTTCCTATCTGTATTCTGATTCATCAGTATTTGAAATACACTGCTACGGTGGTATCACCTGCATACTTGTAGATGGAGTTAGAGCAGAATTTGGCTACACAACCATGAGTGTACAGGGGGTGGAGTAGGAGGCTGAGGATACATCTTTGCGTGATGCCAGTGTTGAGAATAATCATGGCCAAGGTGTTGCTGCCTATCTTTACTGATGGTAATTTGTTGGTCCAGAAGTCAATGATCCAGTTGTAGAGGGAGGTGTTGACTCCCAGGTCTCAGAATTTGGTGATGAGTTTGCTTGGAATTATAGTATTGAAGGCAGAGCTGGAGTCAATCAACAATGGTCTAACATAGACATTTTACTGTCCAGATGCTCCAGGAATGAATGGAGGGCCAGGGAGATGGTTTCTGCCATAAGACCTGGTTTGGCAGTAGGTGAACTGCAGTGGGTCAGGTTATCTGGGAGTTAATGTGTATCATTGACCAGCCTTTCAAAGAAATTAATGATGGTAGATGTCAGAACCATAAGGTGGTAGTCATTCTGGCATGTTACCTTTTTGTTTTATAAGACATTGGGATTTTAGTGGTCATCTGAAAGCAGGGAGAGATGTCTGCAAGTACCGTCACCAGCAGATGTACTCAGGATCTAAAGACAGAGATGGGGACACCATCAGGGCCAGATGCTTTCCATGGGTTCACTTTCCAGAAGATTGATTTTATGCTCATAATAGGCATTGGCGATTCTGGTGCATTGGAGGCTGTCAGGGTGAATGGTCACATACTAACACCTTTCTGTTCAAAGTATGTTAAGCATTAAGCTCATTGGGAAGGGATGTGTTGTTGCCAGTAATGCTGCCTGATTTCATTTTGTAGCCTAATATGGCATGTAAACTCTGCAACAATTGACAGCTGATGTCGACCACTGACACCTCTGACATCTTGATTTCTTGTAAGAGGATGCACTGATAGTGCAGCCAATACTAAGTCTCTGTCAGGAATGACCACAGACTTAGCTCCTTCTGCTACTGCACATGGAGAGGTAGAGTTGGATGGGGAATCCCCTCTAACAATGAAAATGGCGTATCAACACAAGGGGAGATATGAGTGACATGGTATTATGTTTCTTTGTATTTCTTAACTTAAAAAGTTTACGTTACTTAGCAAGGTACTTGAAGGGATATGGATATTGTCTGGGTAAATGGGATCAGTTTAGTTAGGCATTTGGTTACTAATTTAATTAATTTGGCACAATACTGTGGGCCAAAGGGCCAGTTCCTGTGTTGTAGTGGTCTACGTTCTACTTTCTGCTGAATGTAACAACCATAAATATAAACTTTATTTTTGAAATTAAAAAAAAATGTTGTGATGAATAAAGATTTTAATGTCAGCAGGTTCAGTATCTCTGTGGTGACTAAGATTGTAGTCACAACAAGCCTTCTATCCATTTTAGTTTAGAAGGGAGGTGATAAGATCCTGACATGTTTGAGTTTAAAGGTTGATTCCTTTTGTGGGAGAAAATAGAACAAGGATTGCCCTTTTAATACTGAGGTAAGACTATTTTCCCTCCCAGAATATCATGTGTCCTAGAAACTCTCTTACTCAAGAGTGTAGAAGTAGAGTTAATGAATGTTTTTAAAGCAGGGATAGATAGATTCTTGTTTGGCAAGAAAGAAAGAGGTTACCATGGAGAGGACCTAAGTTAGCTGCTATTTTATTGAATGGAAGAGCAGTTTTCACAAGAAAGGCAGCTTACCCCAGCTCCTAAATTGTATGTTCATCTCCTAGATCTTTAGGAAAATTTACAAATTAAGTTCTACTCTGAAGCTTGTTACTTAAATTTTTATTTGCAAGTCTATTGAGAAAATATTCGTGACAACTATCTGTCTTGATGATTCCCATTAATTTCAGAACATTGTCAAAAATATACTTCCATGAAATATTTATTCATTTATTCCTATATATTTATTTTTTATATTTTTCACAGATGTTTAACTGATACTTTCTCCACATTGTTGCCAAAAATGATCTTGTTGACTAAAGCTGGTAGTTCCATTCGGAGATGGTATTTATCACTTCTGAAAATAAATTTAAATCCTAAGTCTGCCTTTGATCAATAAAATATCTTCTGATTTACTGTAAGCAATACAATTGACATTGCAAATGCTTTATTTTCTTTTGTTCCTGCACCAAGTCTGTGCTGTTTTCTCACACCGAAGTTTAGGTGAGCTATGTAATAGTTTCCATATTTTGGTGAATTCATATTTTACACCTACACGAGGAATATTCTGCAACTAAAATAGGGATTCAGTAACAAAACAAAATTAAGTATGCATGAAAGAACAGATTGAGACTATATACGAAGAAGTTCTATCCATTCTTAATGATTGTTTGGCAGATTCACATAGAAATTAGCTGCAGAAACACAAATTAGCTTACCTGGTTTGGAATACTGATGCTGAGAGCTCATTGCCTGCTGTGATGAACTTTCTCTTCTCTTCAGAGGACATGTGTCTGAATGCATTCCAGGATCTGGAGTTGGACTGTAAGTCACATCTGATAAAATAAACAATACTTATAAGTGGGAAGAGACTGAGATCGTTGCTGTATGTTGCTCTCGAAATTTTGTTTTTCCTGATTTTCACAATGCGAGTAACAGGTTTGTAGCATCTGTTTGCTTCAACAATTCTTGCTAAACTCTGAACTTTTACCATGAACAACCTACTTTCCTTGATTTGTTATTCATCTGTACCTAGATAACCATACTTTCACTTTAGGTGAATGTTGGAATCAATATTTTTCCTTTGGCACAGTATTGTGCAAAAACAAATTGGCCTAGATCTGCTTACTATTGTTAGCATTTCCATTTAAAAGTCAAAATCAAAGTCAAGTTTTTTGTTATATGCACAATACATGTATGCACAGGTGCTATGAAAAACTAACTAGCAGCAGTATTACAGGCACATTATATAAGTAGCAGTCTCAACAAAAACGCCAATTAAGCATAGATTATACATTTTTACAAGAAAGAACACAATTAGAAGAAAAAAAAGCTGCATTTAGCAGAAAGTGATCAAAATAGTTATACTGCTGTAATATTGTAGTAATTAGGATTGTGCCAGTTGGTTCAAGAATGGGATGACTAAAGGGAAGTAGTTGCTCTCGAGCCTGGAGGTGTGCATCTTCAGGCTTCAGTACCTCTTGTCTGATGATAGCTGAGAAGATGGATGGTAGGGTCTTTGATAAGACCATAAGACCAAAAGACATAGGTGCAGAATTAGGCCATCTGTTTTGAAAGGGATCCTTCTATCCCGAGGCTGTGCCCTTCTGTCCTTGACTCTCCCACCACGGGAAACATCCATTCCACATCTACTCTGTCTAGGTTTTCAACATTCAAAATATTTCAAAGAGATCCCCCCTCATCCTTCTGAATTCCAACGAGTACAGACCCAGAGCCATCAAACGTTCCTCTTATGATAAACCTTTCGTTCTTGGAATCATCCTTGTGAACCTCCCTTGGACCTTCTCCAATGCCAGCACACCTTTTCTAAAATGAGGGCCCAAAACTGTTCACAATACTCAAGATGAGGCCCCACCAGTGCCTTATAAAGCCTCAGCATCACATCCTTGCTCTTGAATTCTGGACCTCTTGAAATGAATGCTAACATGGCATTTGCCTTCCTCATCACCCACTCAACCTGCAAGTTAACTTTCAGGGAGTTCTGCACAAGGACTTTCAAGTCCCTCTGCATCTCAGATTCCTGGATTTCCTCCATTTAGAAAATAGTCTGCACATTTATTTCTACTACCAAGTGCATGACCATGCCTTTTCCAAAATTGTATTTCATTTGCCACCTTCTTGCACATTCTCCTAATCTAATTTTGCATCCTACCTGTTTCCTCAACACTATTTGCCCTTCACCCAATCTTTGTATTATCTGCAAACTTGGCAACAAAGCTATCTTGTTCCATCATCTAAATCATTGAAATACAGCATAAAAAGAAGTGGTCCCAACACTGACCCCTGCGGAACACCACCAGTCACCGGCAGTCAAGAAGAAAAGGATCCTTTTATTCCCACTTGCTGCCTCCTACCAATCAGCCAATGCTCTAACAATGCTAGTAACTTTCCTGTCATACCATGGGCTCTTAACTTGTTAAGCAGCCTCATGTGTGGCACCTTATCAAAGGCCTTCTGAATGTCCAAATATACACCGTCCACTGCATCCCCTTTATCTATCCTACTTGTAACCTTCTCGAAGAATTTCAACAGGTTCGTCAGGCAGATTTTCTCTGAAAGAAAACATGCTGACTTGGTACTATCTTGTCCTGTGTCTGCAAATACTCTATCACCTCATCCTTAATAACTAACTCTAACATCTTCCCAACCACTTAGGTCAGGCTAACTGGTCTATAATTTCTTTTAAGCTACCTTCCTCCTTTCTTAAAGAGTGGAGTGACACTTTCACCATGCAAGAGTCCAATGATTTCTGAAAAATCATTTCTAACGCCACCAGAATCTCTAATGCTACCTCTTTTAGAACCCTAGGATGCAGTTGATCCGGTCCGGGTGACTAATGTACCTTTAGGTCTTTCAGCTTTTTGAGCACCTTTTCTCTTGTAATAGTAACTGCCCCCCACTTCTCCTCCTTCACACATTACATCAGGCATACTGTTAGTGTCCTCCACAGTGAAGACTGATGGAAAATACACATTTAGTTCATCAGCCATCTCCTTGTCCCCTGTTATTATTTCTCTTGCCTCATTTCCTCGCGGTCCTATATTCTCTCTCATTTCTCTTTTATAGAAACAAAGAAAATAGGTGCAGGAGTAGGCCATTTTGCCCTTTGAGCCTGCACCGCCATTCAGTGTGATCATGGCTGATCATCCAACTCAGAACCCTGTACCTGCTTTCTCTCCATACCCCCGATCCCTTTAGCCACAAGGGCCATATCTAACTCCCTCTTAAATATAGCCAATGAACCAGCCTCAACCATTTCCTGTGGTAGAGAATTTCACAGATTCACCACTCTCTGTGTGAAGAAGTTTTTCCTCATCTCGGTCCTAAAAGGCTTCCGCTTTATCTTTAAACTGTGACCCCTCGTTCTGGACTTCCCCAACATCAGAAACAATCTTCCTGCATCTAGCCTGTCCAATCCCTTTAGAATTTTATACTTTTCAATAAGATCCCCCCTCAATCTTCTAAATTCCAGTGAGTATAAGCCTAGTCGATCCAGTCTTTCTTCATATGAACGTCCTGTCATCCCAGGAATCAATCTAGTGAACCTACTTTGTACTCCCTCTATGGCAAGAATGTCTTTCCTCAGATTAGGGGACCAAAACTGCTCACAATACTCTAGGCCAGGGGTCGGCAACCCACAGCTCCGGAGCCACATGCGGCTCTTTCATCTCTGTGCTGCGGCTCCCTGTGGCTTTGGAAAATAAATTATGAGTATTTAATTAAAATGTATTTTACGTTAGTTTGTTAGTTTTTGAAATGTAATTCTAAATTTGAAGATTATGGTGATCTTGTACAATCTAAATAAAACGTGTTTTTTGTCGCTATTAATATACGTCACCACTGCCAATGCCTGACACCCGCCAGTGTGCGATTTCTTTAATTTTTCGATCCAAGGTAGGCTAACTATGGAGAATTCTAAAAAAAGAAACGTGACTAAAGAAAACAGAATGTTTAATGATACGTGGGCAGATTCATTTGCTTTCACTGCTGACGAGACTGGTTTACCGGTATGCTTAATATGCAATGAGAAACTAGCAAACAACAAAAAGTCAAAAGTCGCAAGGCATTTCCAGAATAAACACGCAGCCTTTGCTCAAAAATATCCGGATGGAGATGAGAGAAAAGAAGTCGTTTCGGAACTGATGCGGAAGGTTGATCTGAGCAAAAATCATTTCAAGAAGTGGATGAAGTCTGGAAAATCAACTACATATGCTAGTTTTGTTGCCACTCAGGAAATAGTCAGGCACGGGAAGCAGTTTACAGATGGTGAATATATAAAAGAATCTTATATTAAGATTTCAGAACGTCTATTCACGGACTTTAAAAACAAGAGTGAAATTGTGCAGAAAATCAGGGATATGCCCCTCTCTGCAAAGACTGTCAAAGACAGAACCATAAAAATGGCAGAAGACATCACAAGACAGCAAATTAAAGACATCAATTCAGCTGTGGCCTACTCGATTGCCTGTGATGAGCCTAAAGACAAAGGTGATATTGAACAAATAGCGCTATTCTGCCGGTATGTAAACTCTGCCGGGCCACAGGAAGAAATGATTGAGTTGATACCTCTAAAAGGCCAAACACGGGGGGAGGACATCTGTGAGGTTGTCTTGAATTGTTTAAGAGCCAAAGGAATAAAGACCACCCACCCGGTGTCAGTAGCTACTGATGGGGCACCAAGTATGACAGGAGCGCACAAGGGATTTGTGGCTTTACTGCAGAAGTCGCTGGACAGAAAGCTGCTGAGTTTTCACTGCATCTTGCACCAAGAGGCACTGTGCGCTCAAACATTTCCTCCGGAATGCACAGAAGTAATGGATGTTGTCATTCAGATTGACAATAAAATAATGGCAAAAAGTTTAAATCACCGTCAATTCCGTTTGTTACTGGACGAGCTGGAAAGCGCATATTCTGATCTCCTGCTGCACAACAAAGTCCGGTGGCGGTCAAGAGGGGAGGAACTGAAATGCTTTGTCGCATGTCTGGAAGAAGTGAAAACTTTCCTGGGCAGCAAAGGGCTCACCTTTCCTGAGCTGGAACAGCCAGAGTGGCTGGAAAAGCTACACTTCATGGAAGACATGACAGCGCACCTGAACACGCTGAACACAGCTCTTCATGGGAAAGGACGCACAGCCCTGCACATGTTGGTGGGTGTTTTGGCATTCGAGCGCAAGTTGACAGTGCTTGCCAGAGATTTACAGAAAGGCACATTGTCTCATTTCCCCAATTTGAGAGAGTTCAAACAAGCTCACGACATGATAAATTTGGAGTATTTACATTCTGCAATCATCGCAATGCAAACATCGTTTGGGAAACGCTTCTGTGAGTTCAGAGAGGAAAAAAACACATTATCCTTCCCGGTCACTCCCCTAAGAATGGATCCATCCCTACTGAATACGACTGCATTGGCAGGTGTGAGTCAACATGATCTTGAGATGGAACTGGCCGACATAGCTGACAAAGACATATGGGTGTCCAAGTTTAGACGCTTGACAGCAGACCTTGAAGATGTTGCCCGTCAGAAGGCCGTTCTTGCTCAGAATCACAAATGGAGTGATATTGAAAACCTCCTCAAACAGGACAAACTTGTGTTCGAAACATGGAATGCTATCCCCGACATTTATGTAAACATTAAAAAGTATGCGCTTGGAGTCCTGTCGATCTTTGGATCCACATATGTATGTGAGCAGGTGTTCTCCAACATGAACTTTATTAAAAACAAACATCGTGCACGCCTCACAGATGACAGCTTGCAATCCTGTGTAAAGATGAAGGTGACGTCATACAGCCCTGATGTGCAGACGCTGTGCGCTGAGGTCCAGGAGCAGAAATCCCATTAACCAAGTATGATAAATATTTTAATTGCCTATTATTTTACGTATATTCATATTTTTTCATTGTTCAGTGAAATAGTCCTTTTATTTTTCAGGTTGACAGCTGGCTGACTATTTTTGGTTTGCTGCTGGCGGACAATTTAAGTTCGGTGTTTTTCATAAATACAAGAAGGACTCAAATAGACATTGAGTATTTTACTTAAAAGTAACCATCAACCCAACGTCTTTTTTTCGGAGTTCAAAATGTTTTTGTTGCATGCAGAAATGTAATTTCGTTTTCTCTGCAGGAGTTCATCAATTTCATAAATGCAACGCATTATAGTTTGTTTATACATAGCATAAAGGCAAAAAAAAGTTGTATGCAGTGATATTTCATTTTAAATGTCAAACGGGTTTTGTGGCTCCCAGTGTTTTCTTTTCTGTGGGAAATGGGTCCAAATGGCTCTTTCAGTGGTAAAGGTTGCCGACCCCTGCTCTAGGCGCAGTCTCACCAAGGCCTTGTACAACTGCAGTAGAACCTCCATGTTCCTGTACTCAAATCCTTTTGCGATGAATGCCAACATACCATTTGCCTTTTTCACCGCCTGCTGTACCTGCATGCCCACCTTCAATGACTGGTGTACAATGACACCCAGGTCTCGTTGCACCTCCCCTTTTCCTAATCGGCCACCATTCAGATAATAATCTGTTTTCCTGTTCTTGCAACCAAAGTGGATAACCTTACATTTATCCGCATTAAATTGCATCTGCCATGAATTTGCCCACTCACCTAACCTATCCAAGTCACCCTGCATCCTCTTAGCATCCTCTTCACAGCTAACACTGATGCCCAGCTTCATGTCATCTGCAAACTTGGAGATGCTGCATTTAATTCCCTTGTCGAAATCATTAATATATATTGTAAACAACTGGGGTCCCAGCACTGAGCCTTGCGGTACCCCACTAGTCACTGCCTGCCATTCTGAAAAGGTCCCGTTTACTCCCACTCTTTGCTTCCTGTCTGCCAACCAATTCTCTATCTACATCAATACCATACCCCCAATACCGTGTGCTTTAAGTTTGCACACTAATCTCCTGTGTGGGACCTTGTCAAAAGCCTTTTGAAAATCTAAATATACCACATCCACTGGCTCTCCCCGATCCACTCTACTAGTTACATCTTCCAAAAATTCTGTAAGATTTGTCAGACATGATTTTCCTTTCACAAATCCATGCTGACTTTGTCCGATGATTTCACCTCTTTCCAAATGTGCTGTTATCACATCTTTGATAACCGACTCTAGCATTTTCCCCACCACCGATGTCAGACTAACCGGTCTATAATTCCCCGGTTTCTCTCTCCCTCCTTTTTTAATAAGTGGGGTTACATTAGCCACCCTCCAATCCTCAGGAACTAATCCAGAACCTAAGGAGTTTTGAAAAATTATCACTAATGCATCCACTATTTCTTGGGCTACTTCCTTAAGCACTCTGGGATGCAGACCATTTGGCCCTGGCGGGGAACATCATAAAGGACTCCTTCCATCCTGCGCACGGACTGTTTGAACTGCTTCAGTCTGGTAGGTGCTTCAGATCCCTCCAGACTAAGACTAATAGGCACTGGAGAAGTTTTTTCCCTACTGTGGTCACTTTGCTGAACAGTTAACTGCCAGTTAACTGTCGGCTAACTATTACTTGGATTGCACTACTTGTATGTACAATCTATATTTTCATTTATATTTATCATTATTATTGTTATTAGCAGAGAGACAACATCTGCCGGAAGTAAATTCCTTGTATGTGTACAGGTACTTGGCGATTAAAGTCTGATTCTGATTAATCCCTTCAATTTACCTAACACCACTTCCCTACTAACATGTATTTCCCTCAGTTCCTCCATCTCACTAGACCCTCGGTCCCTTATTATTTCCAGAAGATTATTTATGTCCTCCTTAGTGAAGTCAGAACCAAAGTAGTTATTCAATTGGTCTGCCATGTCTTTGTTCCCTATGATCAATTCACCTGTTTCTGACTGTAAGGGACCTACATTTGTCTTGACCAATCTTTTTCTTTTCACATATCTATAAAAGCTTTTACAATCAGTTTTTATGTTCCCTGCCAGCTTTCTCTCATGATATTTTTTCCCTTTCCTAATTAAGCCCTTTGTCCTCCTCTGCTGGTCTCTGAATTTCTCCAGTCCTCAGGTGTGCCGCGTTTTTTTGCTAATTTAAATGTTTCTTCTTTGGACTTGATATTAATTTCCCTTGTCAGCCACGGGTGCACTACCTTCCCTGGTTTATTCTTTTGCCGAACTGGGATGAACAATTGTTGTAGTTCATCCATGCGATCTTTAAATGCTTGCCATTGCATATCCACCATCAACCCTTTAAATATCATTTGCCAGTCGATTTAGCTAATTCACATCTCATACCTTCAAAGTTACCCTTCTTTAAGTTCAGTACCTTTGTTTCTGAATTAACTATGTCACTCTCCAGCTTAATGAAGAATTCCACCATCTTATGGTTTCTCTTACCCAAGGGGCCTCACACGACAAGATTGCTAACTAACCCTTCCTCATTGCTCAATACCCAATTTAGAATGGCCTGCTCTCTAGTTGGTTCCTCGACATGTTGGTTCAGAAAACCATCCCACATACATTTCAAGAAATCCTCTTCCTCAGCACCCTTACCAAATTTGGTTCACCCAATCTATATGTATATTGAAGTCACCCATTATAACTACTCACACAAAGTGCTGGTGGAACACAGAAGGCCAGGCAAGCATCTATAAGGAGAAGCACTGTCGATGTTTCGGGCCGAGAACCTTCATCAGGACTAACCAAAAGGAAAGATAGTAAGAGATTTGAAAGTAGTGGGGGGAGGGGGAAATGCAAAATGATAGGAGAAGACCGGAGGGGGTGGGATGAAGCTAAGAGCTGGAAAGGTGATTGGCAAAAGTGATACAGAGCTGGAGAAGGGAAAGGATCATGGGATGGGAGGCCTCA
Organism: Hypanus sabinus; assembly: GCF_030144855.1. Classification (NCBI taxonomy): domain Eukaryota; kingdom Metazoa; phylum Chordata; class Chondrichthyes; order Myliobatiformes; family Dasyatidae; genus Hypanus; species Hypanus sabinus. Next base: position 151,453,693 of record NC_082709.1, on the reverse strand, counting down.
GGAGAAAGAAAGTGGGGGGGGGGGGAGCACCAGAGGGAGATGGAGAACAGGCAAACAACTAAATATGTCAGGGATGGGGTAAGAAGGGGAGGAGAGGCATTAACGGAAGTTAGAGAAGTCAATGTTCATGCCATCAGGTTGGAGACTACCCAGCCAGTATATAAGGTGTTGTTCCTCCAACCTGAGTTTGGATTCATTTTGACAATAGAGGAGGCCATGGATAGACATATCAGAATGGGAATGGGACATGGAATTAAAATGTGTGGCTTTTTCTGGCAGACTGAGCGTAGGTGTTCAGCGAAACAGTCCTGAAATGGGCCCTGAATGGTGGTGAGGGAGGAAGTGTAAGGGCAGGTGTAGCACTTGTTCTGTTTACAAGGATAAGTGCCAGGAGGGAAATCAGTGGGAAGGGATGGGGGACGAGTGGACAAGGGAGTCGCGTAGGGAGCGATCCCTGCGAAAAGCAGAAAGGTGGGGGGAGGGAAAAATGTGTTCGGTAGTGGGATCCCGTTGGAGGTGGCGGAAGTTACGGAGAATTATATGTTGAACATGAAGGCTGGTGGGGTGGTAGGTAAGGACAAGGGGAACCCTATCCCGAGTGGGGTGGTGGGTGGATGGGGTGAGGGCAGATGTGGGGGTGAGGGCAGATGTGCGGGTGAGGGCAGATGTACGGGAAATGGGAGAGATGCGTTTGAGAGCAGAGTTGATGGTGGACGTAGGGAAGCCCCTTTGTTTAAAAAAGGAAGACATCTCCGTCCTGGAATGAAAAGCCTTATCCTGAGAGCAGATGTGGCAGAGACAGAGGAATTGTGAGAAAGGGATAGCCTTTTTGCAAGGGATAGGTTGGGAAGAGGAATAGTCCAGGTATCTGTGAGAGTCTGTAGGCTTATAGTAGATATACCCTTCTCACAGTTCCTTCGTCTCCACCGCATCTGCTCTCAGGATGAGGCTTTTTATTCCAGAATGAAGGAGGTGTCTTCCTTTTTTAAACAAAGAGGCTTCCCTTCGTCCACCATCAACTCTGCTCTCAAATCCATCTCTCCTATTTCCCGCACATCTGCCCTCACCCCATCCACCCGCCACCCACTCAGGATAGGGTTCCCCTTGTCCTTACCTACCACCCCACCAGCCTCCAGGTCCAACGTATAATTCTCCGTAACTGCCGCCACCTCCAACAGGATCCCACTACCAAACACATCTTTCCCTCCCCCCACCTTTCTGCTTTGCACAGGGATCGTTCCCTACGCGACTCCCTTGTCCACTCGTCCCCCCATCCCTTCCCACCGATCTCCCTCCTGGCACTTATCCTTGTAAATAGAACAAGTGCTACACCTGCCCTTACACTTCCTCCCTCACCACCATTCAGGGCCCCAGACAGTCCTTCCAGGTGAGGCAACACATCACCTGTGAGTCGGCTGGTGTGGTATACTGAGTCCGGTGCTCCCGGTGTGGCCTTTTATATATTGGTGAGACCCGACACAGATTGGGAGACCGTTTTGTTGAACACCTACGCTCGATCCGCCAGAAAAAACAGGATCTTCCAGTGGCTACACATTTTAATTCCACGTCCCATTCCCACTCTGATATGTCTATCCATGGCCTCCTCTATTGTCAAAATGAATCTAAACTCAGGTTGGAGGAACAACACCTTATCTACCGGCTGAGTAGTCTCCAACCTGATGGCATGAACATTGACTTCTCTAACTTCCATTAATGCCCCTCCTCCCCTTCTTACCCCATCCCTGACATATTTAGTTGTTTGCCTGTTTTCCATCTCCCTCTGGTGCTCCCCCCCCACTTTCTTTCTCCTGAGGCCTCCCATCCCATGATCCTTTCCCTTCTCCAGCTCTGTATCACTTTTGCCAATCACCTTTCCAGCTCTTAGCTTCATCCCACCCCCTCCGGTCTTCTCCTGTCATTTCGCATTTCCCCCTCCCTCCACTACTTTCAAATCTCTTACTATCTTTCCTTTCGGTTAGTCCTGACGAAGGGTCTTGTCCCGAAACATCGACAGCGCTTCTCCCTATAGATGCTGCCTGGCCTGCTGCGTTCCACCAGCATTTTGTGTGTGTGTTGTTTGAATTTCCAGCATCTGCAGATTTCCTCGTGTTTGCTCATTATAACTACTGTTCCTTTATTGCACGCATTTCTAATTTCCTGTTTAATGCCATCCCCAACCTCACTACCACTGTTAAGTGGCCTGTACACAACTCCCATCAGCGTTTTCTGCCCTTAGCGTTATGCAATTCTACCCATATTGATTCCACATCCTCCAGGCTAATGTCCTTCCTTTCTATTGCATTAATCTCCTCTCTAACCAGCAATGCTACCAATGCTACCTCATTTTTTCCAGAAATGCAAAGCCATTGCTGCTCTGTTGACATCCATGCCAGCAGGCCCTTCCAATGTTATTTTTAACATACTTGAAAAAACTTTTACTATCCACTTTGATATTATTTGCTAGTTTGCTTTCATATTTCATCTTTTCCCTTTTAATGATATTTTTAGTTGCTCTCTGTAGGTTTTTAAAAATATCCCAATTCTCTATCTTCTCACTAATTTTTGCTTTGTTGTATGCCCTCTCTTTTGCTTTTACAATAGCTTTGTCAGCCATAATTGTACTATTTTACCATTTGAGCATTTCTTCAGTTTTGGAATACACATGTCCTGCACCTTCCTCATTTTTCCCAGAAATGCACACCATTGCTGCTCTGTTGACATCCATGTCAGCAGGTCCTTCCAATTTACTTTGGCCAACTCCTCTCTCATACCATTGCCTTACTCCACTGAAATACTGCTACATCAGACTTTACTTTCTCCCTATCAGATTTCAAGTTGAACTCAATCATACTGCGATCGTTGGTTCCTAAGGGTTCTTGCACTTTAAGCTCCCTAATTAATCCTCCAGCTCACTACATAACGCCTAATTCAGTATAGCTGATCCCCTAGTAGGTTCAATGACAAGCTGCTCTAAAAAGCTATTTCTTAGGCCTGCATGTTAAAATCTCCCGTGACTACCATAACATTGCCCTTTGACTTGCCTTTTCTACTTCTTGTTGTAACCTGTGGTCCACCTCCCAGCCACTGTTGGGAGGCCTGTATATAACTGCGGTCAATGTCCTTTTACCCTTGCAGTTTCTTAACTCAACCCACAAGGATTCAGCATCTTCTGATGCTATGTCACATCTTTATACTGATTTGATGCCATTTTTTACCAGTAGAGCAACACCAACCTCTCTGCCTGCCTTCCTATCCCTTCGATATAATGTGTAATCTTGGAAGTTCAGCTCCCAACTACAACCATCCTTCAGGCATGATTTAGTGATGGCCACAACATCATACCTGGCAATCTGTAATACTGCAGCAAGATGATCCACTTCATTTCCTATACTATGCGCAGTTAGAAACAACACCTCGAGTACTGTATTTGCTATGATTTCTGATTCTGCATCCCTACTGATTTGATACACAGCCTGTTGGCTGCAACTAAGTCCTATCACCTGCTTGCCCTTCCTGACAGTGTGACTGAATGCTATCTTTACTTTTTTACCATCTGTTCAATCCTGAGTCTCTTCACTCTGGTCCCCACACCCCTGCCAAATTAGTTTAAACCCTCCCCAACAGTTCTAACAAACCTGCCCACGAGAATATTGGTCCCCCTCGGGTTCAGGTGCAACCCGTCACTTTTGAACAGGTCATATCTTCCCCAGAAGAGATCCCAATTATCCAAGAACCTGAAGCTCTGCCTCCTGCACCAGCTTCTTAGCCACAGATTTATTCTGTTTCTACCCTCACTGGCATGTGGCACAGGCAGCAATCCAGAAATTACTACCCTGGAGGTCCCGCTTCTCAGCTTTCTACCTAGCTCTCTAAATTCTCTTTTCAGGACCTCATTGTTTTTCCTTCCATGTCATTGATACCAATATGTACCAAGACATCTAGCTGCTCCCCCTGCTCGCCAGAATGTTGTTTTTCGTGATCTGAGGTATCCCTGACCCTGAAACCTGAGAGGCAACATACCATCCGGGTGTCCTGTTCACATCCACAGAATCTCCTGTCTGTTCCCCTCACTATTGTTTCCCCTATCACTACCACTCCCTTCTCTGTTTCCCTTCTGTACCATGGACCCATGGTCAGTACCTGTAACCCGGTTGCCATGCATTCTCCTGGGAGGTCATCTCTCACAAAAGTATCCAAAGTGGTATATTTGATTTTGAGGGGAATGGCCACAGCGGTGCTCTGCTTGAACTGCCTATTTCCATTTCTCCAGTCACCCAGCTACTGGCCTCCTGTAACTTCACGGTGACTACTTCCCTGTAACTTTGATGAATTATATACTCAAGGAGCTGCAGTTGGATGCACTTCATGCAGATGTAGTTCCCCTGGAGACTCTGGGTCTCGCAGTTCTCCAATATCTGGCATGATGAACACACTACAGCCATCTAAATGGTAGAGTAAGAAAGGAAATAAAAACAAAAAGGAAACCTTAACAGACACTTTACACAGAGCTGATGCCTTTTCTGAGCCTAAGCTTTTTTTGAGCCAAAGCCTGTTGCTTCTGCTCTCGCCACAGGCCTACTCCCAAAAATGGCCGCTCCGCTTATCCTTTCTGTACTTTTATTTGGTTCATAGAGCTCTGTTGATGCTGCTGATAGGCTCTGTACAAAGAACTAATGCCTGTGAAGCTCTCTTTTTAAATAACTGCCACCGACCTGTGAGAAATACCTCTTCATAGAGCTCTTTTGATGCCTCTGATAGGCCCCATATAATGGACTAATTGATAATGGATGTTGCCTGCTTGAAGCAGCACCTCATGTAAATATTGCTGATGGTAGAGAGGGAGTGCCTATAATGTACTGGGGAGTGCATGATGTTCTGCACCTTCTTACATTCCTGTGCAGTTGAATTGCCATATTAGACCATGATGCAACCAGTAAGGATACTTTCAATAGCACATCTGTAGAAGTTTGTTAGGAGTGTTTGGTGGTAAGCCAGATCTCCTGAATCTGAATCTGATCTCCTTAGAAAGGTATTTGCACAACTTCATTGTGATTGTGTCTATGTACCGGATCCATATCAAGTCATGCAATATGTTAATACCCAGTAATTTAAAGCTGCTGACTCTTTCCACTGCCAATTTCCCAAAGTAATCTGGTGCTTCCTCGTTTTCCTTAAGTCAACAATCTACTCTTTAGTTTTTCTGACATTAAACTGGAAGTTACTGTTGCACACAATTCAGTCAGGTGCTCTGTCTTACTCCTGTGTGCTGACTCATCACCACTTGTGATTTGTCCAACAACATTAGCATTATCAGCAAGTTTGAAGATGGCATTGGAGCTGGTTAGCCAATTACGTGGATATAAAGGATAAAACAGGTGCAGCTGAACACACAGCCTTGAGATGCATCTTTGATGATGGTCAGTGAGGAAAAAAAAATACTGATCCTTACTAATTAAGTATCCAGCTGCAGAGAAAAGTTCAGGAGTTGAAGCTTGGTGATGAGTGTGGATGGGTTGATTATGTTGAATGCTGGAGTCAATAAACAGCAGCCTGATGCAGGAGTTCCTGTTGTCCAGATGGTCCATAGCAGAGTGAAGAGCCAGAGCTGCTGCTGACCTGTTGTGGTGGTAGGCAAACTTAATGGGAGCCAGGTCACCTCTGACGCTGAAGTTGACTTGCATCATAAACAACTTCTCAAAGCACTTCATTACAGTTGATGTAATTGCTACTGGACAGTAATCATTCAGGCACCTGCAATTAGCTTTTTAAAAGCAATCTAAGTCATGGATATTCACAGGTGCACTATTAAATGTGGAAGTCTCTGGTGACTGAGATCTAGAAAACCAAATCTCTGTTTGTTCCACTGCTGGTTTCACATGGTGTCTTGCAGCTTAGCTCAGTTTTGTGGAGATTTCCCAGTATTTACACAGAGACATTGTCTCTTGGCTGCTCCACTTGGATCAAAGTGACCATCAATTTGAATAGAATTTGCAGACCTGCGATATGAACCATGCTCTGCTTTTTAATTCTGTTAGTTCAATTTAATGTCATTAATTTATAAATGTTGTTTTAGTTAATTCAATAGCTTTTTACCTCTTGGTAATTATTTTATTTTAATATATTATAACTTTGCTGCACTCAAGGGATATTTAAAACTATTAGTAGGCAGTTCTAATAGGTAGCTGTCAGCAAAGGGGCTTTCTCAGCTGTCAAAGCTTTTCAGATCTTCCGCACAGTGCATTTGGACCATATAGCTGGAGGCTTGGATGCTCCAAGCTAGTTAGACAGATCCGTGGTTTCTAAATCCAATAGGTTTTGGCTTCAGGAGACAGCAGGCAGAAATACTGAACTGATGATCTGAACAAACATGATCTGGCTAATATCTTTATATATTAATAGTTTAGACAATGCATGTCCAATGCATCTCTCCCAAGAACTGCCCAAAATAATGGCCTATTGAACAATCTAGTTGAGGAGGAACTGGCATGATGATAAATGCCAGGTTTGGGTGTGGTCCAAATCTCATGAATGATGAAGTACATTAGATCATAAGACATAGGATCAGAATTAGGCTATTTGGCTCATTGAATCTGCTCTGACATTCAATCATGGCTGATTTGTCTTCCCTCTCAATCCTATTTGCCTGTCTTCTCCTTATAACCTTTAAAGGCCTTTACTAATTAAGAACCTATCACCTTAAGCTTTAAATATACCTAATGACTTGGACACCACAGCTGTCTGTAGCATTGAATTCCACAGATTCACTACCCTCTGACTAAAGAAATCCCTCCTCATCTCTATTCTAAAGGGACGTCCTTCTATTCTGAGGCAGTGCCCTTAGGTCCTAGACTCTCCTACTACTGAAAACATCCTCTCCATGTCCATTCTGTCCAGTCCTTTCAATATTCAGTAGGTTTAAATGAAATCCCCACTCATATGTTAACTCTTTCATTCCTGGGATTATTCTTGAAAACCTCCTCTGGACCCTCTCCAATGCCAGCACAAACTTCCTTTGATATGGGGCCCAAAAAGTGCTCACTCAGACCAATGCTTTATAAAGTTTTAGTATTACATCCTTGCTTTTATATTCTGGTCATCTTGAAATGGATGCTAATGTTACATTTGTTTTCCTTACTACTGACTCAATCTGCAAGTTAACATTTAGGGAATCTTGCAGTAGGACTCCCAAGTCCCTTTCCACCTCTGATTTCTGAATTCCCTTCCTGTTTAGAAAATAGACTATGCCTTTTTCAGGTAATAGTCTACCAAAGTGCATGACCATAGACTTCCCCATGCTGTACTCTATCTTCTACCTCTTTGCCCATTGTCCCAATCTGTCCAAATCCTTTTTCAAACTCCTTGCTTCCTGAACACTGGCCGTACCCCCACTTAACTTTGCACCAGCTCCATACTTGATCACAAAGCCATCATTTCTGTCATCTGAATTATTAATATATAATGTGAAAAGCAGAAGACCGAACACCAAACCCTATGGAACACCACTTGTTACCAGCAGCCAACCAGAAAAGGTGACCTTTATTTGCATTCTTTGCCTTCTGTCCTCTAAATTATTTCAAACAATGCCACAGACATTCATAAATGCTTCCAATTTTTTCCACTGTAAAAGGTCTACAGCACCCACTATCAAAGTTTAGCTAAGCAATTAAATATCTATATATATCTTGCTGCATTCATGTTTTCTAACAACACAGTGAACATTCTGAAACTAAAATAAGATTGCAGCAAAATGAAAGGTGTTGTATGCATAAAAAGTCTTACTAAGATTACTGATACATATATTTGTGTAGTCCCATCAGTCATATTAATACATTAAAAATATTTTACCTGGACCTGGATACTGATGCTGAGAAGTCACTATCTGCTGTGTGAGGCTGCTTCTTTTGAAACTGCATGTGTCTGATGCTACTCCATGAGCTGAAGCTGGGTATATTGGGCTATTAATAACCTCTGATAAAAAAAAGTTAATGACGCTTATATTGACAGTTATCTCAACTACTGTATGTATTAGTTTGTAATTAACAGAACTTTTTAAACCATATTGTTCTCTTTTTCATATTCACAGCAGTTCTGTTTGCACAGATTACATGGAGATGCTCATGCAATTTCTTTCATACCAATTTATTTGATGCCCCCTCTTTACCCCCTTTTCAGTCATACAATCAGATACAACATTTATTCACATATAAATCTATGTTTCTTTGTGGGATACAATAGGACTATGATATGATGCAGAACTGGGCTGAGAAGTGGCAGATGGAGTTAAAAGAGGAAAAGTTTGAAGTGACTCACTTTGGAAGGTTGAACTTGAAGGCAGAATTCAGGGTTAACAGCAGGATTCTTAACAGTGTGGAGGAAAGGAAGGACTGTGGAGTCCACATCCATAGATTCCTCTAAGTTGCAGCACAAATTGATAGGGTGATAAAGAAGGCATATGATGTATTGGCCTTCATTCATTGAGAAATTGAGGTCTAGAGCCATGAGGTAATGTTGCAGCTTTTTAAAACCCTTGATATACTTTCCTTAGGATATTGTGTTTAGTTCTGGTTGCTTCATTATGGTAAGGATGTGGAAGCTTTAGAGATGATGCAGAGGAGACTTACCAGGATGATGCTTGGATTAGAAAGCAAGTCTTATGAGGATACTTTGAGCTAGCTAATTCTTTTCTTCTAAGAGAGATGGAGAAAGAAAGGTGACTTGATAGAGGTGGACAAAGATGAATGAGGCAGAGGTTGAGTGGACAGCCAGAGACTTCTTTCCCAGGCTGGATATGGCCAATACAAAGGGGCAAAACTTTAAGGTGTTGAGAGGATAGTATAAGAGGGGCAGTTTTTTAAAAATAAACACAATGGGTGGTAGCTATGTGGAATACACAGCTCAGCATAGTGGCAAATACATTAAGAATATTTAAAAGTCACATGGTACATGGATTAAAGAAAAATGGAGGACTATATGGGAAGGAAAGGTTAGATTGACCTTAGAATAGGCTAAAGCGGGGGTCGGCAACCTGCGGCTCCCGAGCCATTTGTGGCTCTTTCACCTCTGTGCTGCGGCTCCCTGTGGCTTTGGGAAATAATTGGTCAGTATTTAATTAAAATGTATTTTATGTTAGTTTGTTAGCTTTTGAAATGTAATTCTAAATTTGAAGATTATGGTGATCTTGTACAATCTAAGTGTGGCGACACATTTCCTGGCACATCCGAAACGGCTCACAATTAGCCAGCATTCCGGCTAAGGGAGATAGCCTACGGGGGTTTGTGAGTACGCGTCTTTTGCAGCATCTGCGTCCATGGGGGCTGGGTTGAGGGAGGCTTAAAAGCAAGGCTGTTTAGTTCGAATAAAGTTATTCGACTGCAGTTTACTGACTGCGTGAGCACACCGCTACAACGTGTTTTTATCGCTATTAATATACGTCACCACTGCCAATACCTGACACCCGCCAGTGCGCGATTTCTTTAATTTTTCGATCCAAGGTAAGCCAACTATGGAGAATTCTAAAAAAAGAAAAGTGACTGAAGAAAACAGAACGTTTAATGATACGTGGACAGATTCATTTGCTTTCACTGTTGACGAGATTGGTTTACCGGTATGCTTAATATGCAATGAGAAACTAGCAAACAACAAAAAGTCAAATGTCGCAAGGCATTTCCAGAATAAACACGCAGCCTTTGCTCAAAAATATCCGGATGGAGATGAGAGAAAAAAAGCCGTTTCGGAACTGATGCGGAAGGTTGATCTGAGCAAAAATCATTTCCAGAAATGGATGAAGTCTGGAAAATCAACGACATACGCCAGTTATATTGACGCTCAGGAAATAGTCAGGCACGGGAAGCAGTTTACAGATGGTGAATATATAAAAGAATCTTTCATTAAGATTTCAGAACATCTATTCACGGACTTTAAAAACAAGAGTGAAATTGTGCAGAAAATCAGGGATATGCCCCTCTCTGCAAAGACTGTCAAAGACAGAACCATAAAAATGGCAGAAGACATCACAAGACAGCAAATTAAAGACATCAATTCAGCTGTGGCCTACTCGATTGCCTGTGACGAGTCTAAAGACAAAGGTGATATTGAACAAATAGCGCTATTCTGCCGGTATGTAAACTCTGCCGGGCCACAGGAAGAAATGATTGAGTTGATACCTCTAAAAGACCAAACACGGGGGGAGGACATCTGTGAGGCTGTCTTGAATTGTTTAAGAGCCAAAGGAATAAAGACCACCCATCTGGTGTCAGTAGCTACTGATGGGGCACCTGCTGCACAACAAAGTCCAGTGGCTGTCCAAAGGGGAGGTGCTGAAACGCTTTGTCGCGTGTCTGGAAGAAGTGAAAACTTTCCTGGGCAGCAAAGGGCTCAACTTTCCTGAGCTGGAACAGCCAGAGTGGCTGGAAAAGCTACACTTCATGGTAGACATGACAGCGCACCTGAACACGCTGAACACAGCTCTTCAACGGGGTAAGGACGTACAGCCCTGCACATGTTGGAGGATGTTTTGGCATTCGAGCGCAAGTTGACGTTGCTTGCCAGAGATTTACAGAAAGGCACATTGTCTCACTTCCCCAATTTGAGAGAGTTCAAACAAGGTCACGACATGATAAATTCGGAGTATGTACATTCTGCAATCATCGCAATGCAAACATCGTTTGGGAAACGCTTCTGTGAGTTCAGAGAGGAAAAAAACACATTATCCTTCCCGGTCACTCCCCTAAGCATCGATCCATCCCTACTAAATACGACTGCATTGTCAGGTGTGAGTCAACCTGAACAAGTATGATAAATATTTTAATTGCGTATTATTTTACGTATATTCATATGTTTTCATTGTTCAGTGAAATAGTCCTTTTATTTTTCAGGTTGACAGCTGGCTGACGTTATTTTTGGTTTGCTGCTGGCGGCAAATTTAAGTTTGGCGTTTTTCATAAATACAAGAAGGACTCAAATAGACGTTGAGTATTTTACTTAAAAGTAACCTTCAACCCAACGTCTTTTTTTCGGAGTTCAAAATGTTTTTGTTGCATGCAGAAATGTAATTTCGTTTTCTCTGCAGGAGTTCATCAATTTCATAAATGCAACACATTATAGTTTGTTTATACATAGCATAAAGGCAAAACAAAACGTTGTATGCAGTGTTATTTCATTTTAAATGTCAAGCGGGTTTTGCGGCTCCCAGTGTTTTCTTTTCTGTGGGAAACGGGTCCAAGTGGCTCTTTCAGTGGTAAAGGTTGCTGACCCCTGGGCTAAAGGATCAGCATAACATCATGGGTTGAAGAGCATTTATTCTCCTGTACTGCTCTATGTTTTACAGTATGTTTTATGTAACAGATAATTGGTTTATTTAATCTTCCTTTACTATTTAAAATTTGTTCCCTTCCAATAATTAATTTTGCCTGTTATTAAATTCTCATATGAACAACACTCAAAATCATTTGTTTCTCCAAATCTTCACAACAATTTACTGTGGCATCTGTCTGTCTTAACTATTCCTGCTTTCCTCAGAAACTAGACAATGAGCAACCTAATTCCATTGTGTTGTTATTAATTTATTCACTATCTAATAACACTTTTGAAACCTCGACAATGGTTTTCCTCTCACAGATTTTGGTCGACTTACTGAGCTCCTCCAGCAAGCTCCTCGTTTCTCAAGATTCCAGCATCTGCAATCTCTTGTGTCTATCTATAATATTAGCATCAATATTTTTCTTCAAATTGACTGATAACTTGTTGGCTAATGAAAAAGGTTCCATTTAAAACTGTCTTCATTTAGCTTTTTAAATGCAAAGTAAGAAAGGCACATTCACACATGCACTATCAAATGTGGAAGTCCTTGAATTACTGAGAAATTTAGAAGTACCAATGCCATGAATAATTAAGATGAAAATGCTATACACTAGTGCAATGCATTTTAGCATTTGTATAAAAAGGCAACAAATTTAAATGAAAATAATCGCCATTAATAAATGATGTTGAAAGGAATGCACTTTCATCTTATCAATACTATAGACAACATAACAGATAGTTGCAAATGTTTCCTATTTTCCTGCTTTCATACCAAGTTTAGATGAGCCGTTCAACAAATTACACATTTTTCTTGGATTTTTTTACACCAAGATTGGGCCATTTTAAAATTAAAATTATAGTGCAGTGTTCTTATGCATTTTCATTAATATTCACAAATAAGACACAAAATAGTGTATCTGGATTGGGATAATGAAACTGAATGGTCACCTCCTGCTTTGTTGGGCTATCTCTTCTTTTGTGGCTGCATGTGCCTGACCCCATTCCATGAGCTGGAGCTGGGTACTTTAGGCTGTTAGTAACATCTGATGAAATGTTTGTTTCAAATACATGTCACTTTACAGAGATGAACATTCTTTTGGGAACCATATTTTCTCTTTCCTTTATTCAAAACTAATTATCTTTGCACAGATCACAGACACACTCCACAGATACATTGCTGGTATTTTTATGGTGCCTTCTCTATTCTTTTTTCCTCAGAAGTGTCTATATGGTTTAATATTATTGATAAACAAATCTATTGCTCTCTTAAATTATGACCTATTTTTCATTATCACTAAATTACTTTGTATGATCCAGCTGTACGATCACTTCACAGTTGTTTAAAGTGTACAAAATTTGTTTTTCCCTCAGCAACAAATTTCATTGAAATACATGATCTAAATTTGGATTTGAATAAGTTTCTTTATTACTTCCTTCCAAGGTATAGATATGTAATGGTTAAGTTACTGAACGGATGATCAATCTTCAGGGTCATTGATCTGAAGACAAATAACAGCACAGAATTTAAAATAAAGTGAATAAAATAATCTGGCATTTAAAAAATGTTAATATTAGTAACAGTGGCTACAAAACTGAGCTGAACTGTGACCTTCAAAAATAAGATCATAACTCCATGGCCATCCTGCAAACAATGCAGGCTGCATTGGTGACTAGACCTTTAGAAGATACATCTGAGGCCCCATACCTAACGCGTACTGAAAACAATTAAGTTAATTAAAATATGAATAGATATATATTTAAAAATATCAATAGACAATAGCTGCAGGAGTAGGCCATTTGGCCCTTCGAGCCAGCACCGCCATTCAATGTGATCATGGCTGATCATCCACAATCAGTACCCTGTATCTGCCTTCTCCCCATATCCTTTGACTCTGCTATCTTTAAGAGTTCTATCTAATTCTTTCTTGAAAGCATCCAGAGAATTGGCCTCCACTGCCTTCTGAGGCAGTGCATTCCATAGATTCACAACTTTCTGGGTGAAAAAGTTTTTCCTGAACTACAATCTAAATGGCCTACCCCTTATTCTTAAACTGTGGCCTCTGGTTCTGGACTCCCCCAACATCGGGAACATGTTTCCTGCCTCTGGCATGTCCAATCCCTTAATAATCTAATATGTTTCAATCAGATCCCCTCTCATCCTTCTAAATTCCAGTGTATACAAGCCCAGTTGCTCCAATTTTTCAACATAAGACAGTCCCGCCATCCCAGGAATTAACTTCGTGAACCTATGCTGCACTCCCTCAATAGCAAGAATGTCCTTTCTCAAATTCGGAGACCAAAACTGAATGCAATACTCCAGGTGCAGTCTCACCAGGGCCCTGTACCATTGCAAAAAGAACTCTTTGCTCCTGTACTCAGCTCCCCTTGTTATGAAGGTCAACATGCCATTAGCTTTCTTCACTGCCTGCTGTACCTGCATGCTTACTTTCAGTGACTGATGTACAAGAGCACCTAGATCTCGTTGTACTTTCCCTTTTCTTAACTTGACACCATTCAGATAGTAATCTGTCTTCCTGTTCTTGCCACCAAAGTGGATAACCTCATATTTATCCACATTCAACTGCATATATCAGCTATTAATTTACTAAAGCAGACTGTAAATATATTGGGAAATAAATGAACAATAGACAAAATGGTTAAAATTATTTTTTTTTTTGTGAATGCAAGTGATTGCATTTAAATGTACTGTATATAAGAAGACAGTAGGCAGTGAAGATAGGAAGAGAGGTGGGTCAGCAAAATCTGTCCATTGACTTAAATGCATAAATGTCCAGAGAACTAGAGATCTAGGTAGCTTCATACAACTTCCTACACTAATGGCCTGGAATCCATACAATATGGGGACACTTAGGGAAGAAGTAGAACATGCCAAAGCTTCTTCACAACATTCTCATCCCAAGAAGGAATAAACCAACAGAATAACTGATATATTCTGTGAGAAAATTCACCCTTTTAAATGCTATTAATAAATGAGTAAATTTGAAAAGAATAATAAGGTACTGTGGCGATCCACTTACTAGCACACTCGAACCAGCTCACAAATAGCCAGCGCGCCGGCATAAAGGCCAGTCCCAAAAGGGCGCCAGGTCTGCTTCACCAACAAAGGGAAAAGCTCACGCGGGACTGTGAATACGTGTCCCCTACAGCATCTGTGCGTGGGACAGGACTGTGAATATGTGCCTCCTACAGCATCTGCGCCCGGGGAGGGCGGGATTAGGGAGGCTTTAAAGCGAGGCCGCGAAGTTCGAATAAAATCTTCTTTAACTGCAGTTTACTGACTCCGTTAGTCATTTTAGTGCTGCGTGTAGCACACCGCTACAATTGGTGACCCCGACGGTCCAAACGATATATGGACCGGAGATGAACGACGCCGCACCTGTTCATGCAGTTTCGTTGAAACTGCCAAGCTTCTGGACGCTGCGACCTCACCTATGGTTCCAGCAAGCAGAAGCCCAATTCCATGTTCGGCAGATAACCTCAGAGGACACACGTTACTACTACGTGGTGAGCTCCCTCGACCAGGACACAGCAGCCCAGGTTGAGGAGTTCATACAGTCTCCCCCAGCGGATGGCAAATACACGGAATTCAAAGCCCTGCTCATAAGGACTTCTGGACTCTCACGGCGCGAGGGAGCTGCCCGTTTACTGCACCTGGACGGTTTGGGGGGACAGACCTCCATCCGCTTTAATGAATGAGATGTTGTCTCTGGCCGGCGGACACACACCCTGCCTCATGTTTGAGCAGGCATTCCTGGAGCAGCTGCCCGAGGACATGTGCCTGCTGCTGTCCGACGTGGATTTCAGCGACCCCCGGAAGGTGGCAGCCCGGGTGGACTTGCTGTGGAACGCCAAGAAGGAGAGTGGGGCGTCCATCGCACAGATCACCAGGCCACGCTCCCAGCAGTAAACCAGACCAGGCTCGGCCACAGAGCTCGCTAACTCCAGAGGCAGGGGTGAGGAGTCCAACGAACAATGGTGCTTCTACCACCAGCAGTGGGGCGCAGCAGCCTGCCGCTGTAGCCTGCCCTGCAAGTTCCCGGGAAACGCCAGGGCCAGCTGCCGCTGATGGCTACAGCGGCTGGTCATCGGTATAGCCTCCTGTATGTGTGGGACAAGAGGTCGGGACACCGTTTTTTGGTCGACACCGGTGCTGAGATCAGCATCTTACCTCCGACGAGTTACGACACCCGCAACGGGGCACCGGGTCCCTCCCCGAGGGCCGTGAACGGCAGCACAGTGAGGACCTACAGTACCCGTCAGGTGCAGCTACAGTTCGGCTCCAGCTGGTTCACGTGGGACTTCACACTGGCCACAATAGCCCAACTGCTTCTGGGTGCGGATTTTTTGCGGGCTCACAGCCTGCTGGTCGACCTGCTGAGGCAGAGACTGGTCCACGCCGAGACCTTTCAGATGTTCTCCCTGGGTGCAGCCCAGTTGCCAGCCCCTCACCTCGACTCAATCACGCTGTCCGACAACGACTTCACCAGGGTCCTGGTGGATTTCCCATCAGTTCTGGCACTGCAGTTCACGACAGCCATGCCCCAACACGGCGTGCAGCACTACATCCCGACCCAGGGACCACCCCTCCACACCCGTGCTCGAAGGCTTCCCCCGGACAAGCTCCGACTGGCGAAGGAGGAGTTCAAGAGGATGGAGGAATTGGGGATCATATGGTGGTCCGACAGCCCATGAGCCTCCGCCCTGCACATGGTGCCCAAAGCGACAGGGGGCTGGAGACCATGCGGCGACTACCACAGGCTGAACGAGGCTACAACACTGGACCGCTACCTTGTGCCGCACATTCAGGATTTTGTAGCAAACCTGCACGGCGCACGGATCTTCTCCAAGGTAGACCTTGTCCGAGGGTACCATCAAATCCCGATGCATCCGGACGACGTCCCCAAAACGGCACTCATCACCCCGTTCGGCCTTTTCGAGTTCCTCCACATGCTGTTCGGCCTGAAGAATGCCGCACAGACGTTCCAGCTGTTAATGGACACGGTGGGACGCGACCTGGACTTCGCTTTCATCTACTTGGATGACATCCTCATAGCCAGCAGCAGTCATCAGGAGCATCTGTCCCACCTCCGTCAACTCTACGCCCGACTGAGTGAATACGGTCTAACAATCAACCCGGCCAAATGCCAGTTCAGGCTCAACACCATTGACTTCCTGGGCCACAGGATTACTAAAGACGGGGCAACCCCTCTGCCCGCTAAGGTAGATGCAGTCTGCCATTTTCCCCGTCCCACCACAATCAAAGGCCTTCAGGAATTCGTGGGTATGGTGAATTTCTACCACCGCTTCCTCCCTTCAGCTGCCCAAATCATGCGCCCCCTGTTCGCCCTGATGTCGGGTCTGGGCAAGGACGTTACCTGGGACGAGGAGTCCGCTGCTGCTTTCATTAAAACGAAAGAAGCCTTAGCAAACTCCGCGATGCTAGTGCACCCCAGAATGCACGTCCCTACCGCCCTCACAGTGGACGCATCTAACACGGCAGTTGGTGGGGTACTGGAGCAACTCATCGCGGGTTGCTGGCAACCCCTGGCATTTTTCAGCAAACACCTGTGACCACCCGAGCTCAAATACAGTGCATTCGACCAGGAACGTTGGCGCTATACCTGGCAATCCGGCATTTCAGGTACTTCTTGGAAGGTAGGCCCTTCACCGCGTTCACGGACCACAAGCCGCTTACTTTTACGTTCATGAAGGTGTCTGACCCCTGGTCGTCCCGCCAGCAGCGCCATCTGTCCTGCATCTCTGAATACACGACGGATGTCCGGCACGTCTCGGGTAAGGACAATGGGGTAAGGACAATGTTGTGGCGGACACGCTCTCTCGCCCTAACATTCATGCCCTTTCCCATGGGGTAGACTTTGAGGAGCTGGCAGAGGCGCAGCAGGCAGACGAGGAGATCTCAAGTTACAGAACTGCAGTCTCTGGTTTGCAGCTCCAGGACCTCCCCGTAGGCCCGGGTGAGAGAACCCTACTCTGTGACGTCGCCACCGGCCAGCCCTGTCCCGTCGTTCCAGCACCTTGGCGGCGACGCGTTTTCAACTCCATTCATAACTTAGCACACCCCTCAGGACAACCATCTGGATGGTCTCCAGCAGGTTTGTTTGGCACAGACTCCGCAAGCAAGTCAGTGAATGGGCCAGAATGTGCATGCACTGCCAGACGGCCAAGGTGCAGCGGCACACCAAAGCCCTGCTGCAGCAGTTCTGCCCCACCCACCAGTATTTCGACCACATTCACGTGGATATCATGGGCCCCCTGCCAGTGTCGCGCAGAGCGCGGCACCTCCTCACTATCGTGGACCGGTTCACAAGATGGCCAGAGGCAATCCCGCTCAATGACACCACCTCCGAATCTTGCACCCGGGCACTGATCGCCACCTGGGTGTCCCGCTTTGGTGTACCGGCCCACATTACCTCCGACAGAGGCATCCAGTTCACCTCCGGCCTGTGGTCAGCTATGGCCAGCCTTTTGGGGACACAGCTGCACCACACCACTGCCTACCACCCATAGTCGAACGGCCTGGTGGAGCGTTTCCACCGTCACCTAAAGTCGGCTCTCATGGCCCGCCTGAGAGGAGCTAACTGGGTGGACGAGCTTCCCTGGGTCCTACTCGGCATCCGCACGGCGCCCAAAGACGATCTGCATGCCTCGTCGGCTGAGTTGGTGTATAGTGCACCCCTGGTCATCCCCAGGGAGTTCATACCAGCCCCAAGGGGGCAAGAGGCAGAACCCGCAGCAGTCCTGGGCAGACTACGCAAGAGGCTTGGCAACTTGGCCCCCATACCCACTTTGCAGCATGGGCAGAACCCGACCTGCGTTCCCAAAGACCTGCAGAACTGTAAGTTTGTGTTTGTACGAAGGGGTGGGCATCGGCCACCGCTGCAACGGCCCTACAAGGGGCCATTTACGGTGCTCAGGAACAATGGGTCCACGTTCATGCTGGACGTTGGGGGGAGAGAGGAGGTTTTCATGGTGGACCAACTCAAACCAGCCAATGTGGACGGCGCAAACGGTCGAGTTTCCGGCACCGTGGCACAGAGGCCGACCTCCCAATCAGGGTCCAGCCCAGACTGTGGACATTGGCGGGTTTATCGCTGGTTCTAGGGGGGGGGGGGGTTATGTGGTGACCCACTTCCTAGTGCACTCGAACCGGCTCACAAATAGCCAGCGCGCCGGCACAAAGGTCAGTCCCAAAAGGGCGCCAGGTCTGCTTCACCAACAAAGGGAAAAGCTTGCATGGGACTGTGAGTACTTGCCCCCTACAGCATCCACGCGCAGGACAGGACTGTGAATACGTGCCTCCTACAGCATCCGCGCCCGGGGAGGGTGGGATCAGGGAGGCTTTAAAGTGAGACCGTGAAGTTCGAATAATATCTTTTTTAACTGCAGTTTACCGACTCCGTGTCGTTATTTTAGCGCTGTGTGTAGCACACTGCTACAGTACTTCCTTTAAAATCAAAATTCAAAGTAAACTTATTATTTATGTCACCATATATAACACTGAGATGCATTTTCTTGTGGATCATCACGGTAAATACAAGAAACACATTAGAATCACTGAAAGACTGCACTCAACAGAACGGACAACAACCAATGTGCAATAAAAGAAAACCCAACAAACTGTGCAAATACAAAAGGAAAGAAAAAAAATAATAATAAAAATAAATAAATAAACAATAAATATTGAGAACATGAGATGTAGGGTCCTTTAAAGCGAGTCCATAAGTTGTGGGAATAGTTCATTGATGAGACAAGTGAAGTTGAGTGAAGTTATCCCCTCTGGTTCAAAAGCCTTATGGATGAGGGGTAATAACTGTTTCTGAACCTGTTGGTGTGTATCCTGATGCTCATGTACTTCTTCCTGATGGAAGCAGCAAGAAGAGAGAACATGGCCTGGATGGTAGGAGATCTTGATGATGAACACTGCTTTCCTGTGATAGCACCCTGTGTTGATTGTAGTCAATGATGGTGACTATTTTTTGTAAGCTTTTCTGTACAACAGCATTGATGTTTCCACACCAGTCCCAGATGCAACCTATCAATATACTCTCCACCACACATCTATAGAAGTTTGTCAAAGTTTTCAATGACACGCTGAATGCTTGCGAATTTCTAACAAAGTAGGGACGTTGCTGTGCTTTCTTCATAATGGTCTTTATGTGCTGGAACTACACAAATCCTCTGAAATGATAACACCTAGGAATTTAAAGCTTCTGACCCTCTCCACCTCTGATCCCCTGATGAGGACTGGCTCATGAACTCTGATTTCCTCCTGCTGAATTCAATAATCATCTCCTTGGTCTGGCTAACGTTGAGTGAGAGGTTGTTGTGGCACCACTCAGCTAGATTTTCAATCTTCTTGTTTTGTATTCTGTGCAACTCCATAGAATGTATGTACATGCTCTTTATTTTAGTATTTTTCCCCAACTTTATTCTCAGTAATATTTAATGTACTTACTGAAATAAAACATTACCTTCATAATGAAACAATTTTCTCACTAATTTTAGTTCCACAAACATGACACTTTGAAAGAGAAAGCAGATGTGTAAAAAGATCGAAGCGTGTGTGGCAAGATTATCTGGAATAAATATCAACAGTGAATAGTACAACATTTGTAGTAGCCAATTAACTTTCATCAACCAGGTCCAACTTACAAATGCTGTGTAATGAAAAAGAGTTAACTGATAGTGAAAGGGCCTTTAGGGAAGAATGTTAATAATAAGGTAGCATTTTATATAAATTCTGTGGTGATTTTGTTCAATCTGAAACCAGTGACTAAAATCTGAATACAGCAAACTATAGTACATAGCTTAGGTAGATTTGTGAATTATGTTGAAAGATAGGATAGAAAACTAGCAATGTCTTATATTTAAAGAATTAATTCATAGGAGTGAAATATATATCTGTTTAGGGCAAAAGCAAGGGACGTGGCAGGCTTGGTTATCAAGAGAAATTAAATATAATATAGGATTAAAGGTTAATATAAATATACACATTAGGAGCAGGATTAGGTTATTCACCCATCACATCAGCTCTATCATTCAATAAGATAATGGTTGATCTGACTGTAGAAGCTACACTGACTTTAACCTCGACTCTGCATTCCTAATTACCCATGGGAAACTTTCACCCTCTTTTTTTTAAAAATGTATTTGCCTTAGAAATATTCAAAAACTGCTTTCACTGCCTTTTCAGACTTGGTCAAAAATTATTTCCCTTTCAAAACACCAAGTTACAGTATTTTACCTGTAACCTTGAATTTTTCTAAGATCTCTGCATTCTAATGGGAAATAGTGAATGTGACAAAAACACAATTATTTTTAGGATTGGGAAAATTTCAGAATTCAACAGTCGACAGGTGATGGAGGGAGGGGGAGGAATGAAAGCAGTAATAAAGAAAAATAGAATAAGACACCAGACATAAAATGTATTTGATAAGACAGAGGACACAAAAGAGACAACAGATGTTGGAATCTGAAACAACATAAAAGGCACTGGAGAAACTCAGCAGGCTGAGCAGCATCTACAGTATGTAGGGAAATAGAGACTTGATCTTTTGGGTAAAGAACCTTCATCTGGACAGATGAAGAGTCTTGTCCTGAAAAGTGGACAATCAATTTCCTTTCATATTTTCTGCTCAACCCACCAAGCTCCTCCAGCGCCTTGTTAGCAAAATTCAATGTGGGTCCTGAGGCAGGAGAAATTGAATGGCAGAGAAGTTAAGCGGATAGTCACTGTCTATCTTCAGGAAAGACAGAAAACCTCATAGAAACACAGGTGGACTACAAGTCTAATGTAGTGGAGAACTCAAAAGAAATGAATGTTGGTAAACTGCAACACACCGTTACCTCACTTAGGATTTAGTATACTTTCCCAAGAATGAGAGTGTTAATGAAAGCTGTACTAGAGGGGCCAATTCAGCATTTTACATTAACAACTGTGTTGGTGGTGAAACATGGGGACCATATATCTGCATGCAGGCATTCTCACTACATGGAGAGTGTGTCTGTGAGGACTGGTATTAGGTGTGCTGGGGCAACTAGTGCATCCCCTCAGTATACAAGTGTGGACCTGGCTGGCTTATTGTTTGTTGAGTGCAAACAATTGCAGGGAACTGACAGCACCTGCTTCATCTGGTGACAGACCGGCTGGATCGTATTTTTCATCACCTCCTCTTGAATGTGTTGGAAGCTGCTGTCTCCCCAACACAGATTTCTCGATGGTATCAAGCTGAACGATCATCAATAAACATTGTGCTCATTAACCTGGAGACATTTCTATGCTGGGGAGAACTGTGGAACCAAACAAATAGAAGGTAGCAGCCCAAGCCATGGCAAGCATGCATTCTTTCAGTTTTAAATGTCTACACCACTCAATTTGGTCCACCTTACTGTAGTCAGCATTTCCACACCAAACTCTGGCTTAATTCATAATTATGAGAGTGCCTGTGGAGGGCTTGGATTCGTGCCAGGTTCCTGGCACAGTTGTGTGCAGCCTGAGTGGTTTTTTTTAACAATACAAGTGGGTATATACCTGTGATCAAGAGTGCAGTGTGGTGGAGCTGTAAGCAAATGGGACTGAAAATTGATGTAGGTCCAAGGACGTGGTGACCTGTAAATTAGGTAATGATAATGGATACAGAGATGATGGATGCTCTAGTTGTCATCTTCCAAAGTTTCATTGCTTCCAGAACAAATACCACATACTGGAAAGTAGCAAATATAATTCTATGATATTGAATTAAGAAGAGGAGGTAAAACAAACCAGTTACTCTAACATTTATAGTCTGAAGGATTATTTAAAATAAAAGTGCCAACAGAATAAGATGACCAGAGTTAAACTGGATTTATGAAGTGGAAAGCACGTTTAACAATGTTTTTGAAAATTATATTGTAACCAGCAGAAAAGCTAAGGCCAACACCCTCAAATAAAACCCTATGGCACTACAGGAGAGAAACTGGCATGGATAGAGGAATGGCTGACAGGCAGGAGGCAGTAAGCGGGAATAAAGGGGGCCTTTTCTGGTTGGCTGCCAGTGACTGGTGGTGTTCCTCAGGTGTCGGTACTGGGACCGCTACTTTTCACATTATTTGTCAATGATTTGGATAATGGAATTGATGGCTTTGTGGCAAAATTTGCAGATGATACAAAGGTAGGTGCAGGAATAGGTAGTGTTGAGGGAGCAATGTGATTGCAGCCAGCTTTAGACAAATTGGAAGATGGGCACAAAAGTGGCAGATGGAATGTAGTGTTGGGAAATGTATGATAATGCATTTTGGTAAAAGGAACAATAATGCAGACTATTATCTAAATGGGGAGAACGTTCAAACATCAGAGATGCGGAGGGACTTAAGAATCCTTGTGCACGACTCCCAGAAGGTTAGTTTACAGGCTGAGTCTGTGGCAAAGAAGGCAAATGCAATTTTAAAAATACATTTTAAATGGCATTTATTTCAAGGGGAACAAAATATAAAAGGAAGGAGAGAATGCTAAGCCTTAATAAGACCACTAGTCAGGCCACACTTGTTTTGGGCTCCATATCTCAGAAAGGATGTGTTATCAATGGAGAGAGTCCAGAGAAGCTTCACAAAGATGATTCTGGGAATAAAGGGGTTAACATACTAGGTGTGCTGACAGCTTTGGGCCTGTACTCACTGGAATTTAGAAGAATGTATGGGGGATCTCATTGAAACCTGCCAAATGTTGAAAGGACTAGTTAGGGTGTTTCCTGTGGTTGGTGTATCTAGAACTAAAGGCACAGCCAAAGAGTGGTGGATCTGTGGAATGCTCTGCCACAAACTGCAGTGGAGGTCAAGTCCATGGGTATATTTAAGGCAGAAGTTGATCATTTCCTGATCAGTCAGGGCATCAAAGGATATGGCAAAAAGGCAGATGTATGGGGTTGAGTGGGATCTGCGATCAGCCATGATGGAATGGTGGAGCAGACTCAATTGGCTGATTGGCTGAATTCTGCTCCTGTGTCTTATGGCCTTATGTAGTTCTTGTATTTTTACAAGTCCTCTAACAAGATGCAATGTAAGAGATTATTTATCAAATTTAGAATGCAAGGCATAAGAGCTGCATTGGAGGATTGGTTAATAAGTACCAAATAAGACAAAGTGACATACTCCTTCCCTTCCGCCCACTTTCTTATTCTAGCTTCTACCCTATTCCTTTCCTAACCTGATGAAGGGTCTGGACCTGAAATGTTAACTGTTTATTCTCCTCCATAGATGCTGTCTAATTTGCTAAGTTCCTTTAGCATTCTGTGTGTGTTACTCAAGATTTCCAGCATTTGCAAAATCTCTTGTATTTAGGAATAAACAAGTAATAGTTTGGGAAGCTGCTCACTATTTCAATGATATGGATGTGTAATATATATATATTTCCAGATGATACAAAAAGGGAGCACTGTGGACCAAGGATGCAGACAGATTCAGAAACATATAGTGGGCTAAGTGAAAGGATACGACATAGCAGATGAAATATAATGTGGAAAAATATCCAATTTGATAGACAAAATAAAAAGATGGGGTACTTTTAAAAGGTAAGAGAGAGACTGAAAGGTGTTGGTGCTCAGGATATCCTTAATACCAGTGGTTCCCAATGTTTTTATACCATTAAGTAAGGGGTTCATGGACCCCAGGTTGGAAACCCCTGCTTTGGATGAAGATGAATTTCAAGGTTATATACTGCACACATACTTTGATAGTAAATATACTTTGAATCTTTTTGAATTCTTTGAATATTTGAATCATTGATAACTAATACAGTCTACATCAACATCATAACAGTTCAGGTAATAGAAACTTACATTTACATAATTCACAAAGCTCTACTGAAAATTTGAAACGCAGAATAAAAATTCACTCTTATGGAACTGCACTACTCCTAACACAGCATACAGAATGCTGGAGGGGCTCAGTGAGATAGGCAACATCTATGGAAATGAATAAACAGTTGACATTTCAGGCTGAGACCTTTCATTAGGTCTGGAAAGGAAGGGGGATGATCCCAGAATAAAAAGGTGAGGGAGAGGGAAAGGACAAGGACGAGCTAAAAGTTGATTTGTTACACCAGGTGGGTGGAGAAGGAGGAATCTTACAGAAGAGGATAATGGAGCATGGGATAAGGATAAGGAGGAGAGCATCAGGGAGAGGTGATAGGTAGGTGAGGAGAAGAGATAAAAGGCCAGAATGGAGAACAGAAAAAGAGGGAAGGAGAAGAAGGGGAAAAGAAAAAAGAAAAAAAAATAGAAAAATAAATTATCAGAAGAAGAAATCAATGTCCATGCTATCAGGTTGGAGGATACCTAGACGGAATATGAGGTGCTGCTTCTCCACTCTGAGAGTTACCTCATTGTGGCAAAAGAGGAGGCCATGGATTTATATGTTGGAATGGGAATGAGGATCCGAATTAAAATGGTTGGAAACCAGAAAAATTCTGCTTTTGGCAGATGGATAGGAGGTACTCAACAAAGCCATGCCCCAATTTACCTCAGATCTCATCACTGTAGAGGCAGCCACATCCAGAGCACCAGATACAAGAGATGACCCCTACAGATTCTCAGCTGATGTACTGGGCCTTGAATAGAGGCAGCATTTCTGTTGCTTGCAGGGATATGTGCCAGGAGATTAGTGGGGAATGTTGAATTGACAAGGAATCACCGAGGCAGCAATCCCTGTGGAAAATGGAGAGTGGGGGGTGGTGGGGGAATGGTAAAGATATGCATGTGGTTAGATGTGGTTGGAGTGGTGAAGAAATATATGTTGAATGCAGAGACTCATGGGGTGGTAGGTAAGGACAAGAGGAGCTCTATCCCTGCAAAGGAGGTAGGTGTCTAGGAAATGGAGGAGAGAGGATAAGGGCACTAGCCCATACCAATTTACCTAGGACAACAATCATGAGCTGCCAGTTCTGAGGGAGGGAGGCCACTTAAGGAATTTGCTTTGGAAACGCACAAATCATTCTCTTCTATTTATACTTGCACAACAACACTTTAAACAATGGAACATCCATTTCTAGATAATTAATGCAATAACCCTTTCTCTTTTGCCTACAATATAATCAGAATTCCCTTGCCTATAGACTGTGCACCCATAGAATGCATTATTGTTGAGAGAAAACTAACCATAGGACTCATTGGGGAAAAAGGGTTTATGCAATGAAAAACTACAATAAAGATGACTCTCTAGTAGTGCAATGCAGATAGAAAAGTAATAAGTAACCCTACTGAAACCAAAAAATTCTAAGTGGCTTACTAGGACAGTTATGGAATTTAGAAACAAGAGTCAGTCTCAAATTAAGGGCTTGGCCATACAGGATAAGATGGTGATAAATTTTGTCACCCAGAACCAATGTATTTTTGGAATTCACTATCAAGAGGGCTGTAGAGTTGATTACTATGTTTATTCAAGACAGAGGCTGATAGTTTATATACAGGAAATTAAGGGATATGCAGTTAGTATTAGGAAGTGGAACTATGATAGAGGATTAGATATCATCTTATTGAATTGAAAAGCAGGCATAAAGAAACTGTACACAGTTATAGACATAGCTTAGTACATTATAGAATTTAGCTTCCCCTCTATGTACTTCTTGCTGCCTTAGTTAAGAAGCCAGGATAATTGGAGATTCCACTCACCCTAGACATTCTCTCTTCCCCTTTCTTCCATCAGGCAGAAAATATAAAAACCTGAAAGCATGCATTACTAGGTTCTAGGATAGTTTCTACCACATTGTTTAAAAAGTAATTCATGGTTCCCTTGTGCAATGAAATGGACTTGACTTC
This sequence comes from Hypanus sabinus, assembly GCF_030144855.1. Classification (NCBI taxonomy): domain Eukaryota; kingdom Metazoa; phylum Chordata; class Chondrichthyes; order Myliobatiformes; family Dasyatidae; genus Hypanus; species Hypanus sabinus. The sequence continues at coordinate 151,427,564 of NC_082709.1, read as the reverse complement.
ACAATCTGTCTCATTATGATCAGGTACCTTATGTTTAGCTGCACTACACTTTCTTTGTAGCTATTAAATTTATTCTGCATTCTCTTATTGCTTAAGCCTAGTCCACCTCAATGCACTATGTAATGATTTGATCTGTATGTAAGACAAGCTTTTCAAGTACATGGGAAAATAATAAACCACTTCCAGTTTTACTCTTCTTGATTTCTCTTTGTTTTCTCTTTAGGACTGACTATGATCTCAAGGAATTTGTACAATTTGAGAGATCTTTAATATGTAATGGCAATTCATATGTTTCACTTAGAATTTATGTGGAAACTGTATACAAGAAATTGGATGAGAGAAAGTTCCTTTGTGCCTACTCTTATGCTAAAATGGTCTGTATCATATGATTTTGTGCATGTCATATATTATTTTTCTTGTGAAGTCCTGAAGAGTCATTGCCCCAAAGCAGTTGCCAACAATTGAACCAAATTAAAAGTGACTATTTTGCTACATATATTTTCTACGTGAACACATAATATAATGTTGCAGTCCACATAATTGTTGGTAAAAATTACCATAAATTTACATCCTAGCTCTATTTATTAAATAAAATATAAGGTTCTGAAAGTCATAATATTTTCACCTTTGAAGTACCTGTATCTTGTCCTCTTAATAATAATCATCTTTAAAAGCAAAAGTAAAAATTTTTGACCTATTGACCACTGAGTTCAGGAGTGTTTAGAGCATGCTGTCAAACAAAAGCATGGTAGATTTCCATTTTCCATCATGAGAACGTACTGAAAGACTAAATAGCAGTGCAGAAAAGAAGTCAAAGTAAGTACATACATGTAACCACTTATTTCCATGAGATTTGTTTTGAGGGCTTACTCAGATATACATTCTCCTTTCTCACAGACCAGAGTTCAAATAATCTTTCTATGCAAAACATTGATTTCTTACATTTTGTTCAATTTTCCATTTTGTGTTTGCTGTTCTCACTGTGGTCCCCTCCATTCCAGGAGGTAAACTACTGGTTAAGTGATCACTTTGCCAGATATATTCATTCAGTCTGTAAACATGTTCCCTTGCCCTTAATCATCTATAAAGTCTAAATAAGAATCAGGCTTATTATCATTTTATTGTATGAATTGATATTTGTTGTTCCATAGCAACAAACAACATTATAATACCACTACTGTTATGTCTTACTGTTACACCTTTGCGTAATGCTTTTAAATCTCAAGATAGTATACAGTAACATACATGTACATTGATAATAAATTTACTTTAAACCTTGAACTACTATAAATTACAAAATAAATGAATAGTGCAAAAAAGCAATAATGTTCAATCCATGGCCTCCTCTACTGTTGTGATGAGGTAGCCTCCAACCTGATGGCATGAATGTTGATTTCTTGAATTTCTGGTAATGCCCACCCCCTCCTTCACCATTCCCCATCCCCTTTTCACTCTCTCACCTTATCTCTTTGCCTGCCTATCTCCTCCCTCTAATGCTCCTCGCCTTTCTTTATTCCATGGCCCTCTGTCCTATCCTATTAGATTCCCCCTTCTCCAGCCCAGTATCTCTTTTACCAATCAACTTCCTAGCTCTGTGCTTCACCCCTCCTCCCAGTTTCATTTATCATCTGTTGTTTCTCCCTTCCCTCCCCCATGTATCAAAATCTACTCATCTTTTTTTCTCCAATCCTTCTGAAGGGTGTCACCCCGAAACATCAACTGTACTCTTTTCCATAGGTGTTGCCAGGCCTGCTGAGTTTCTCCAGTATTTTGTGCACGTTGCTTGGACTTCCAGCATCTGCAGATTTTCTCTCTTTAATGCAGTAGTGTTTATGAGTTCATGGTCTGTTCAGAAATCTGATGGTGGAGAGGATGAAGCTGGGTTCTGAATAGTCAAATGTGGGTCTTCAGGATCTTGTACCTCTTCTCTGATGGCAGTTTTGAGAAGTGGACCTAACATAGATGGTGAAGATGCCACCTTCTTGGGCCATCATCTCTTGAAGGTGCCTTTGATGGTATGGAGGGTTGTGCTGTGACGAAGCTGGCTAAGTCTAATAGCCTCTGCAACCTCTTGCGATCCTGTGCTTTGGACTCTTCATACCAAGCTGTGATGCAATTAGTCAGAATGCTCTCCACATAGAAATAAATATCTATCAAAATTTGCTAGTCTTTGGTGACATACCAAATCTCTTCAAACTCCTAATGAAGTAGAGCTACTGGTTTTCCTTCTTTGTGATTGCGTCAATGTGTTGGGTCTAGGACATATCCTCTAAGATGTTGACAGCTAGGAACTGGCACTAGCCTACCCACCATCAAGGACATATGCACAGAAAGGTGTCAGAAAAAGGCCAGCCATATCGTAAAGATTCCCACCCACCCTGCTTTTAGACAGTTGTCCCACTTCCATCAGGGAAGAGTCTAAGAGGCTACTTTACCATTACTGATCCCTCAATGATCTCTCAGTCCCGATGAAGGGTCTGAGCCCCAAATATTAACTATACTCCTTTCCATAGATGCTGCCTGATTGATGCACCATCAATAACTTGGAGACAGGAGGCGAATGATAGGCTTTTATTAGCAGCAAAAGTGAACACAACATCCTGGAGACTGAGGGAGGAGCAGTGCCTCCAATCGCCTTTATACAGGGGTCTGTGGGAGGAGCCACAGGAGCAGTCAGCAGAGGGGCATGTCCAGACAGGTATACACATAGTTACCACATTCACCCCCCCCCCTCCTTTGTTTTAAAAGAGAGTCCCCATGGGGCGAAGTTTTTTTACAGGTATATTTACAGGTTAAGTCTATCAGGTGGTCGAGTCTGTCGCTGCGATCTACGTAGCACTGGTGGTGATTGCACCGGTGACGGTGGTTGTGCTGGCTCCGGCCTGAATTGATGTGCCAGCCCGTTAGGCATCAGTAATCCCTCATGCGTGTGCGTGGCGCCTGGCATGGGAATGTCATGAAGAGTCTGTGTAGGGCTTGGCGTGCATGGTGTCTTGTGGGTACAGGGTTCATAGTCACCGTGGAGTGTTCGGAGTAGGGGTCTGGTGCTCCTGCGGGCGCCAGGTTGCGGACGGAGACCGTGTCCTCCCGCCCATCAGGAAAGACCACGTGGGCATACTGAGGGTTCACATGAAGTAGGTGAATCCTCTCGACCATCGGGGAATATTTATTGCTCCTTGCATGTTTCCAGAGCAGCACTGGCCCTGGGGACGTCAGCCAAGCCGGTAGGGTGGTCCCAGTGGCAGACTTCCTGGGAAAAGAGAAGAGTCACTCATGAGGGCTGGCATTGGTGGACGTGCATAACAGGGAGTGGATGGAGTGGAGTGCCTTGGGGAGGACCTCCTGCCAGCAAGAGACCGGCAATCCCTTTGACCTAAGGGCTAAGAGTGTGTCCTTCCACACAGTGGCATTCTCCCTCTCTACCTGTCCATTCCCCTGGGGATTATAGCTGGTTGTCCTACTAGTAGCAATATCCCTAGTCAGCAGGTATTGGCGCAGCTCGTCACTCATAAAGGAGGACCCTCTATCACTGTGATTATAGCAGGGATCTCCAAACAGAATGAAGAGCTGGCGCAGGGCTTTTATGATGGATGTGGCTGTGGTATTGGGGCAGGGGATGGCAAAGGGGAACTGCGAGTACTCGTCAATTATGTTGAGAAAGTAGACATTGCAGTCGGTGGAGGGAAGGGGGCCCTTAAAGTCGACACTCAGTTGCTCAAAGGGGTGGGTGGCCTTGATAAGTTTTGCCTTTTCAGGATGGTAGAAGTGTGGTTTGCACTCAGCGCAGATTTGACAGTCCCTGGTCATCGTCCTGATTTCCTCGAGGGAGTAAGGCAGGTTCCAGGCTTTCACGAAATGGTAAAGTCGGGTGACCCCCGGGGGGCAAAGATCAGCATGGAGGGTGTATAGCCGGTCGAGCTGCGCGCTGGCACATGCTCTCCGGGATAGGGCATCAGGGGGCTCATTGAACCTTCCAGGCCGGTACAGGATGTCATAGTTGTAGGTGGAGAGTTCTATTCTCCACCTCAAAATTTTTATCATTTTTGATTTTGCCCCGCTGTTGGTTGTGTTATGTCCGCAGCCCCCTCCTTTGTGAGAATCGCAAGAGCACTAGTTGGGGGGGGGGGGTCAGAAGACCCAGGAAATGGGAGAGAGAGACGTGCCGAATACCTTGTTCCACCGCCATGCAAAATAATGCGACATTGACCATTGTCTCCTGGAGACCGCGTTTGTGGATTGGGGATTATGCTATGTGCAAGCCCTCGGGCAAAGTGGGCTGGTTGAGAGAGAGATTGCATCATCCCAACCTGATTGACATCTGAGACCCCGTGAGGAAGTATAAAAGAGGGTCTGGGGGAACAACCCCTTCAGACGCACCAGAAGAAACGCTAACGATCCCGTAATAGCGGGAAGCCATTTGAAGGAAGTCACGTGCGTTCGATTCCGCGGCTGGAATCGGTGACTGGAACCACGGAAACCAGCTTTTAGCTAACAACGGGGAAGCCCGCTTCCTCATAAAAGACCCGGGCAGGTTTCTTTTCTCACCAATCTCTCTCTCTCTCCAACAAGTGAAAACCCAGCAGTCCCCCAAAAGGCTGAAGCCTGCAGGAACTGAGTGACTTTTATATTTCCATTGGACAATATATTATCCCCTAGACAAACGATCGAGCTTTTTCTTATTGATGGTTATTATTAGACACGCGCTTTTAGATTGAGTAGTGACGATGTATATTATCTGAATGTTTGTATTAATCTTATTTTTGTGCCCCTTCAAAAATAAAGACTTATAAAAATAGTACCATCAGACTTCAACGGACCTCTCTAACTTTGCTGGTAAGTGATCCAGTTACGGGATTTCATAACAGTTGCTGAACATGAACGCAACTGAACGCTAGTCCGTCAGCAAGGTGAACCTTTTTCTGGCGAGATAGTGCCTCCAGTGCCTAATAGCTTCCACTATGGCCTGGGCTTCTTTCTCCACCGCAGAGTGCCAAATTTCAGGGCCCTGAAGGGTACAAGAGAAGAATGCTATCGGCCTTCCTGCCTGATTGAGGGTAGCAGCCAGCGCAAGGTTGGAGGCGTCACTCTCTACTTGGAAGGGAATGGTCTTGTGCACCGCATGCATTGTTGCTTTGGCAATGTCCCCTTTAATGCGGCTGAAGGCCGCGCGGGCCTTGGCTGAGAGGGGAAATGCAGTGAACTTGACCAGGGGCAGGCCTTGTCTGCGTAGTGAGGGACCCATTGGGCGTAATAGGAAAAGAAGCCCAGGCACCGTTTGAGGGCTCTGAGGGTGGTGGGAAGAGGGAGTTCCAACAGGGGGCGCATATGGTCGGGGTCAGGGCCAATGACCCCATTCTCCACAACATATCCAAGGATAGCAAGTCGGGTGGTTCCGAAGACACACTTGTCCCTGTTATAGGTGAGGTTAAGAGCTTTGACGGCTTGGAAAAATCGTTGGAGGTTGGTATCGTGATCCTGTCAGTCGTGACCGCAGATGGTGATGCTATCCAGATATGGGAACGTGGCCTTCAGTTGGCACTGGTCCACCATCCGGTCCATTTCCCTCTGGAAGAGAGAGACACCATTCGTGACACCGAAGGGGACGCGCAGGAAGTGATAAAGCCTGCCACCCGCCTCGAAGGTAGTGTAGCGGTGGTCCTCTGGGCGGATGGGGAGCTGATGGTAAGCGGATTTCAGATCTATGGTCGAGTACACCTTGTACTGAGCTATCTGATTGACCATATCCGTGATGCGGGGTAGGGGGTACGTGTCAAGCTGCGTGAACCTATTGATGGTCTGGCTATAGTTCACGACCATCCTATTTTTCTGCCTGGTCTGAACAACGACCACCTGGACCCTCCAAGGACTTGTGCTTGGCTCAATGATCCCCTCCCTGAGCAGCCGCTGCACCTCCGACTTAATGAAGGTCCTGTCCCCCGTGCTGTACCTCCTGCTTTTAGTTGCCACAGGTTTACAGTCGGAGGTCAGGTTGGCGAACAGCGGTGGGGGAGGGATCTTGAGGGTGGAGAGGCTGCAAGTGGTGTCAGTAGCGCGGCCGTTAGCGTGGTGTTGGGTGGGATGTGCGGGTCGGTGTGTGTGTGTGGTCAGTAGCGGGGTATATGATGAAGTCCCACAAAACTGAGGATTTCTGACAGTGATTGGTGGGAGGGGCCAGTCATATTCCATTGTCACACTTTTCAGGTAACTGGAAGTCCAGCCCCAATAGCACAGGGGCACACAGTTGAGGCATGACCAGTTACGCAAAGTTCTGATATTCTGTGCCCTGTGTTGCTACACAACCCCCCCGGATGTCTATGGAAGGGCTTACTAGCTGTATCACGAGTCCGCAGTGTTGCACTGAGTCTGGGTGAATAAAACTCTCAGTGCTGCTCCTGTCAAACAGGCAGCTAGTCCTGTGCCCCTCCACCAGGATGTCCATCATTGACCTTGCGAGCTGGTGTGGAGCGCTTTGGTCGAGGGTCACGGAGGCCAGAGTTGCATTGCCGTCTTGGTGCCCAGTAAGGACCCATGGGTCAGAGGCGGGGTGAGGTGGCACCAACAAAGATGGCTGCCCCATGCCTCGCACGCGGTGGGCAGGCAAGATGGTGGCAACCAAGATGGCCGCCCCATGCCTCGCACGAGGTGGGCAGGCAAGATGGCGGTGACCAAGATGGCGACCCCCTTGCCTCGCACACTGCGCTGCTCAACCCCGCTCGTGGTTTGGACTTACAGGCCTTGGTGAAGTGGCCCTTCTTTCCGCAGCTTGAGCAGGTAGCTTCTCTGGCCAGGCAGCATTTTAGGGGGTGCCTTTCAAGTCCGCAGAAGTAACACTACGCAGACTTGCGAATGGCAGCAGCCGTGGTCAATACGCCGGGTTGCGGGGACTTCATGGACTCGCGCCTGGCAACAGCTGAGGTCGATTCGCCGGCGGGTTGCGGGGACTTCACGGACTTGCGACTGGCAGCAGCTGAGGTCGATTCGCCGGCGGGTTGCGGGGTCTGCAGCGTCCACAGGGCCGGTGGGAGATTGCGCGCCTGGACAGCGTCAGCATCATGCAGAGCGGCCTCCAGCATGCCGGCCAGCTCGATCGGTGAATGTAAGGTAAGATCGGCGTGTTCCAGCAGCCGCTGGTGCACGTACACTGATCTGATCCCCGTAACGAAAGCATCTCTTACCAGCAGCTCCACATGCTGTTCTGCCGTCAGTCCCCTGCAGTCACAGGCCTGCAAGAGTATCTGTCGGGCCCAGACTAACTCAGCGCCCGACTCTCCAGCCCGCTGCCACCATGTCGCTAAGCGATGTCTTGCGTAGACGGTGTTCACCGGCCGCAGGTATTGTCTTTTGAGGGCGTCCAGTGCCCCTTGGTAGGTCGGTAGGTCCTTGATCAGGGAGTAGACCCGCGGACTGACCCTGGAGAGGAGAATTTTGTGCATCGTTGCAGGCTCGGTCACACAAATCTCTTCCAGGTACGATTGGAAGCATGCAAGCCAGAGTTCAAAAGCGATGCTGGCTTCTGGAGATTGAGGGTCAATATCCAATCTGTTGGGTCGTAAAATACTCTCCATGTTTTAAAATTGCTGCTAATAAAATTGATGCACTATCAATAACTCTCAGAGACGGGAGTCGAATGATAGGCTTTTATTTGCAGCAAAACTGACCACAACATCCTGGAGACTGAGGGAGGAGCAGTGCCTCCAATCACCTTTATACAGGGGTCTGAGGGAGGAGCCAAGGAGCAGTCAGCAAAGAGGCATGTCCAGACAGGTATGCACATAGTTTACCACACTGATCTGCTGAGTTCCTCCAGTGTTTTGTGTGTTGCTTGGATTTCCAACATCTGCAGATTTTCTCTTGTTTGTCCTTGATCTTGTTGGCATTGAGTGCAAGGTTGTTGTGACATCACTCCACCAGCTAATCTACCTCATTGCTATATGCCTCAAGACTTAAGATTCATGATTGTTTCTTGTCATTCTTCAGTACACGAGTATAAAGGAGAACAAAATAATGGTTACTTCGGATCAGATCCAGCTTATAAAAAACACAAAAAGCATCAAGAATACAATTAAGAAAAAAAACAAAAAAAGATAAAAACAATCCTATACAATGTGCAAGTATCTGATATGTACAATACATTGATTGATTGTATGTACATAGACTGTGTGTAGGTACATAATGGGATGCTAAGTGATGTGCACGTAGTGGTAGTGGAGTGGCTTAGTGAGTGGGGATGTTGATCAGATTGACGGCTTGGGGGATGTAACTGATTATGAGTCTAGTGGTCCTGGCATGGATGCCGTGAAGCCTCTTCCCTGATGGAAGGGGGACAACTGTCCAAAAGCAGGGTGAGTGGGAATCTTTATGATATGGCTGGCCTTTTTCTGATACCTTTCTGTGCATATGTCCTTGATGGTGGGTAGGCTGGTGCCAGAGATGCATGGCAGTTTTAACTATATGTTGTAAAGCCCTTTTGTCTGCTGCCTTGCCGTTTTCATACCACGCAGTGATGTAGCATGTGAGGATTCTCTCCATTGCACGATGTAGAAGATTGCGAATATTGGTGTGCATAGACCAGCTCTCTTCAGCCTCTTCAGAAAGTAGAGGTGTTACTAAGTTCTTTTGACTGTGGAGGATGTGTTCTGGTACTAGGAGAGGTTATGTGAGATGTGCACTTTCAGCTGTTTTAAACTGCTTGTACTCTTCACTGCTGTGGAGCCGATGTGAAGACAGGTGTGAGTGGTCTGGATTTTTCTGTAGTTGATAATGACCTTGTCTGTCTTGTTGACATTGAGGAAGAAGTCATTTGTTTGGCACCAGGGCTTGAGCTCTTCCACCTCCTCTCTGTAGGCTGGCTTATTGTTGTTGGTGATGGGCCTCATCACTGTTGTGTCATGAGTAAACTTGACAACGTGATTGCTCAGCTGTTTGGTTGTGCAGGCAAATTTCACATAGCCATCTGAGATATTACCAACAGTAGCATCATTTGTGCATTTATAAATATCTTTTCAGCTGTGCTTAGCTATGTAGTCATGAGTGTAGAGAGGGGAGAGCAGTGGGCTAAGCATGTATCCTGGAGGTGCACCTGTGCTAATTGAAAACGAAGACGAGGTGTTATCACCAGTCCATATTGAATGTGGTTTCCTTATGAGGAAGTTGAGAATCCCTGTACAGGGAAGTACAGAGGCCCGGGTTTAGAAGTTTGGAGATTTATACTGAAGTAATGATGGTGCTAAATGCTGAGCTATTTATATTAAAATATCAAGTAACAAGCATTTCACTATTGTTTTGAGCATTCCAAATTCTATCAGTAATTTTGTTCTCAATCTGGTGCCTTGCACTATCACATCCTTTGTGATTTAACATGTTCTAGTCTTCAGCTATCACAATCTTTCCTTCAGTTCTCTCCTTGCTTCTTTTTCAACACTTTAAAACTTTTATTTAACCTTACTGTATTCCAGTTCTAATGAAGGACTTTGATTTGAAATTTGTTTTTCTTATCTAGAGATACTGCCTAGCTTGCTGAGTATTTACAACATTTCCTGTTAACTTGCAACAAAATAAGTTTAAAGCCTGTGTGAAATAAACAGTTGGGACCAGTGAATCATTCTGCCAACCAAATTGTTAATGCACAAATATGTTACAACAAATATGTACTTGACTATATTCCTAAATTTAGGAAGATGGCGTGGTGCACATGCTGCTGTTTACACCAACAGTGCTGAGTTCTAGAGGGTTGAGAAGTTCAAGTTCCTAGCAGTGAACATCACCAATAGCCTGTCCCAGTCCAGCTAGATAGATACCACAACCAGTGCCTCTACTTCCTCAGTGGCTTAAAAAAAACGTCTCCATTGAACCAATTTTTATGGATGCACCATCATAGCATCCTATCAGGATGCACCACAAATTGGTATGGCAATTGCTCTGCCAGAGCCTGCAAGAAACTGGAGAGAGTTGTGGACGAAGCTCAGCACATCACAAAAAACAGCTTCCTCTCCAAAGACTGTGTACACTTCTTGCCTTCTTTCCCACCCACCTGGCTTCACCTATCACCTACTAGCTAGTCCTCCTTCCCCTCCCCCCACCTTTTTATTCTGGCATCTTCCCCTTTTCTTTCCTACCCTGCAGAAGTGTTTTGGCCAGAAATGGTGCCTGTTTATTCATCTCTATAGATGCTGTCTGACCTGCTGAGTTCCTCCAGCATTTGTGTGTTGTAATGGTTCACCTGCTTAAGGCTGGAATCTATGGATGTAATAAAGGATAATACGACTGTACTTTGAAATTTGGTCACTCTGTGTTCTAAGCTTGCATTCAGTTGGATATACACTTAGGGCAATACCAGGCTAGTTTTTCCTGCAGGTGTCTAGGGTATGTGCATCTTGAATCAAAGAATAACAGTTAAATTGAAGCAAACAACAACACACACAAAATGCTGGTAGAACACAGCAGGCTAGGCAGCATCTACAGGGAGAAGCGATGTCGACATTTCAGGTCGAGACCCTTCATCAGGACTAACCGAAAGGAAAGATAGTAAGAGATTTGAAAGTAGAGGGGGGAGGGGGAAATGCAAAATGATAGGAGTAGACTGGAGGAGGTGGGATGAAGCTAAGAGCTGGAAAGGTGATTAGCGAAAGTGAAGGCATATTGTTTTAGCATTCTCTAGAGCCAGAATTACTGCAAGCTATACTCACCCAGTAACTCCTGCTGTTATTGCTAAAGGCAGGATCCTCACCAGGAATACTTAGCTATTGGCTATTAGCTTATCATTTGGATTATTGGTTGAAGCAAACATTTTCATGGTCAATTTTTAAACTGTGGGTAGTTCAGTTTCCATTCCCGAGAAATGCAGTAATTCAGTGACTTTGCTTTTGTCACTTCTTGGACCAAGTGAGCAGAGCAAGAAATTTGTAAGGAGTGAAGAGCTCATAGGTAGCATCCATGGAGGAAAACGAACAGTTTATGTTTTGAGTTGAGACCCTTCATCTGGATTGAAGTGGTAGATTTTATAATAATATCAGGGCATTTTGGAAGGAAGTAGGAAACTCAGTTTTTTTAATCAGTGAGAAATCATTTCATGTGTTTCCCCCCCCCCCCACCGTTACAAAGGTAGAGCATTCCTATGAAATCTTTCTTAAGCCGAAGAACCATCGTAAAAGCGAAAATCCTCTTTGTAATGCAAAAATGGGTTATTAATGTAGGTCTTTTGTAAAAGCGAAGAGGCGTAAAGCGGGGGACACCTGCACTTAGAGGAATCTGAATTTCCTTATACACAAAAGGCAACACTACCATGCAGCAAGAAGTTCTTAGGAAGGGAGAAGTCCAAGTCAAAGTCAAAGTCGAATTTATTGTCATGTGCTGAAGTATATAATGCATAGGTGCAATTAAAACATAATTGCAGCATCAACACAGATACATAGCATCATATAAGCAGCATTTACAAGAAAACATAAATTATACATAAACCAAGAGAATCTGCAGATACTGGAAATCTTAAGCAACACATACAAAATGCTCAAGAAACTCAGCAAGTCAGGAAGCATCCATGAATTGGAATTAACAGTTGATGTTTCAGGCTGTGGTCTTTCATGAGGACTGGACGGAAGTGAAGCAGGAGCCAGAAGAAGAAGGTGGGGGAGAGGAGAAATAGTACAAGCTGGCAGGTGAGAGGGAAGTTGGACGGTGGGGGACAGAGGATGAATTAAGTAGCCAGCAGGAGATAGGTGGTAAAAGCAAATGGCTGAAGGAGGAGAAAAATAATTGGAGAGCACAGTGGACCATGGAAGAAAAGGAAGGAGGAGGAGCACTAGGAATGAGGTGATGGGCAGATGAGGAGGAGTGAAGGGAAGAAAGGGGATAGGAAAAATAGAGAAGGGAAGAGGGGAGAAATTAAAGAAATTGATGTTCATGCCACAAGGTTGGAGGTGATCCAGATGGAATATGGGTTTCCTCCGTGTGATCCAGTTTCTTCCCATATTCCAAAAAGATGTACTGGTTAGGGTTAGTAAGTTGTGGACATGCTATGTTGGTGCCAGAAGCATGGCGACAATTGTGTGCGACCTTCAGTACATACTAGAACTGTGTTGGTCATTGACACAAATGACTCACCTAATCTATAAGAAATGACCCCAGCAGACTTGCAGGTGAAGTGGTACTTTGAGGTCCTGAATGGTGTTAAGGGAGGGGGTATAGGGGCAGGTGTAGCACTTGTTATGCTGGCAGGGATGTGTCATAAGGGAGACCTGTGGGGAGGGATGAATTGACAAGGGATTCACGTGGAGCACAATCCCTATGGAAAGTGGAGAGTTGGGGGAGGTGAGGAATAAAGATTTGCTCAGTGGTAGGAGCCCACTGGAGATGGTGGAGGTTGCAGAATGATGTGCTGGAGGCTCGTGTGGTGGTAGATAAGGACAAGGGGAAGTCTATCCTTGTTATGGGCAGGTGTTTACAAAATGGAGGAGATACAGATGAGGGCAGTGTCAGTGGTGGTGGAAGGGAAGGGAAACAGTATTCATTGAAGGAGGAGGACATCTCAGGTATTCTAGAATGGATAGCCTCATCTGAGAATAGATATGGTGGTGTCAGAAGAATTGTGAAAAGGGAATAGCATTTTTACAAGTAACATAGTGGGAAGAAGTATAGTCAAGATTACTGTGAGAGTCAAGATTACTGTGAGTAAGTAGGTTACTCCAGCATTTTGTGTGTGCAAAAATATATTCTTTTTATGAGGAAATACATTTGGAAGAAAATAAAATCCATTTTAGTGCAAAGTATTCAAAATATTGCTAAATTCCAGTTATTAGGGTTTTGTTGATTGGTTCAAGAAATTAATGGTTTAAGGGACGTAGTTATTCCTTAATCTAGTGGGGTGGGACTAATGTATCTCCTGCACAATGGCAGTTGCAAAAAGCTGGCATGACCCGGACAATGACTGAAATACAATAGTAAGTTCGAGTATACAGGGTTTGATGAGACCACAACTGAAACACTGCATACAGGTTTGATCTCCTAACACTGGAAGCATATATATTGTTACAGAAGTTGGACAATGTAAGTTTATCAGATTGAATTCTTGATAGAGAGTGTTTTGAAAAGAAATTAAGTGATGTTGGCCTGTCCTTTCTGAAATGTAGATGAATCAGAAGTGATATTATTAAAGCTATCCAGATGGAATATGGGTGAATCTGCCAAGGTCTGACAAAAATGTTATTAAGAGGCATTTTCTAATATTTGGAGAGACTAACATCAAGGTCACAGTATCTGGATAAGAGGCCAGCTATTCAGAAGCCTTTAAATCTTTTAAATTCTTATCTAGAGAGGGCTTGTATATGGAGTAACAAGACTGAGTCAACATTTTGAGACTATAAAAAGAGGGAAATGTGGACGGTGGGAATGTGGAGTCAAGATCAAGGATCAGATATCTTCTTATTTCAAAGGGAATAGCTAAAAGTCAGGTGATCTATTCCCTTTGTTACTTCTGCCAGTTTGTAATTTTAAATTGGACCAACATCTGGAGTGTAAAGTGTTGCACTACTCACCCATGCCTGAATCAGCTGATGGACCTTGTATCTTCATTGTCTGACTTTGTAAGTAATCCATATCATAGTTCTGTACAAAATAATTTTTAGGATATTTTTATACACATCTCAACTTGTATATGGTGCAATGAAACACCGAATGAAATACATTTACAATGCAGACTGTTACAATCAAAACGAGGAATTCACTATTTAAAACCTCCCCCTATGTTATAAAAAAGTAAAGGCTCAGGAATTAGGGTTCACCTTATGGAATACAGAATGGAAACGCAGGAGATGACTCCAAAATCAGAGTCTGGCTTTCAAATTTGGGTTTGGGACATCTTATCCGACCTGCACAGGAATTCGCAGTGGGAGGGAAAGATACAGTTGTCATGGTCTGTGTAAGTATCAATGACATAGGTAGAATGAGGAAAGAGGTTCTGCTGAGGGAACTCAAGCAGCCTGGGACTAAAGTAAAAAGCAGAACCAAAAAGATGGTAATCTCTGGATTATTATCTGAACCACATGCAAATGTGGTACAGGGTTAAGAAGATTAGAAAGTTAAACGCATAGTTGAAGGATAGGTGTGGGAGAAGTGAGTTTGAATTCATGGGAAACTGGCACCAGTATTGGGGAAGGAGGGAGCTGTTCCATTGGGACAAACTCCACTTGAACTGTGATGGGACCTGGATTCTGCTGAATCACATAAATAGGTTGTGGGTAGGGCTTTAAACTAAGTAGCAGGGGAGGTAGGTTCAACAGATTGGAGAAGTATAGATGAAGTAAAAGTGAAAAGTGTGGATAAAGATAAAGAAAAAGCAAAAGTTAAAAAACAGAGTGCAGCAAGTGGCTAAGAGAAGATTACTAGATTTTAAAGGCACAATGAGTGTAAGGGCACTTTATCTGAGTGCCCATAGTATTTGTAACAAGGTCAGAACTTGTGGCATAAATCAGTATAAAGGGGTATGATTTAGTACCCATTACAGAAATGTGGTTACAGAGTGGAGAGGATTGGGAATTAAATATCCAAGGATATCAGGTAATATGGAAGGATAGACAGAAAGGTAAGGGAAGTGGGGTAGCACTCTTCATTAAGGAGACGATCAGGAGAGATAACATAAGATCTAAGGAGCAGAATGTTGAATCCATCTGGGTAGAGATTGGGAATAGTAAAAGGGGAAAAAAAAATCACCGGTGGGAGCTGCCTACAGGCGACTGAATAATAACATTACAGTGGTACAGGCAATAAACTGAGAAATATCTCAGGCATGTAAGTATGGAACAGTAGATATCGTGGGGGACTTTAACTTGCACATAGATAGGCTGAATCATGTTGGTCTAGGCAGTCTTGAGGACTTCATAGAATGATGTGATAGCTTTCTTGAACAGAATGTTGCTGAACCTACAAGGGAACATGCTATCATAGATCTGGTCCTGTGCAATGAGACAGGTAAAATTAGCAATCCTGTAGTTAGGGTTCCTCTCGGAAAGAGTGATCACAGTATGATTGAGTTTCTCATACAAATGGAGGGTACAACAGTTTGATCTAAAACCAGTGTTCCCTAAACAAGGGAGACTACAATGGGATGAGGGAGGAGTTGGATAGGGTAGAATGGGAACACATGCAATATGGTGGGACAAATAAGGAACAGTGGAAGACTTTCAAAGAGATTTTTCACGGCACTCAACAAAAGTATATTTCATACTTAATTAAGGAAATAAAGCAGCACAAATCTAAATGCTCATTCAAACAAAGTTGCCAGGAGTAGTGGGAAAGTGGAAGATTGGGAAAACTTTAAAAAACAACAAAGAAACACTAAGTGATCAATTAAGAAAGGAAAGCTAGATTATGAAAGTAAAGTAGCACAAAATATAAAAAATGGATAGTAAAAGTTTTTATAATTATTTTCAAGCAGAAAAGGGTGGCCAAAGTAGGTCTCTTGGAAGACGAGAAGGGGAAATTGATATTGGGTAATGAGGAAATGGCCAAGGCTTTGAATGACAATTTTGTGTCAGTTTTCACTGTGGAGGACATGTCTAACATGCCAAAGAGAGAAGATATGGATGTGATGGAGGGTGAGGACCTCTATATAATAGCTATCACTAAAAATGTAGTGCTGGGCAAATTTGTGGACCTAAAGAAAGACAAGACTCCTGATCCTGATGGAATGCATCCCAGGGTACTGAAAGAAAAGGCAGAGGCTATAGTTGAGGTTTTGGTGATAATTTACCAAAATTCTCTGAACTCTGGCAGGTTCTGGTGGATAGGAAGACAACGAATGTTACGCCACTGTTTAAAAAATAATGTAGGCAAAAGGCAGGTAACTATAGGCCAGTTAATTTAACATCTGTAATTGGGAAAATGCTTGAAGCTATCATTAAAGAAGTAACAGTGAGGCATCTGGAAAGAAATTGATCCATCAGGCAGATGCAGCTTGGATTCAGCAAAGGCAGGTCCTATTTGACAAACTTACTGGAGTTCTTTGAGAGTATAACAAGGCAGTGGATAGAGGGGAACAGATGGATGTAATTTACTTGGAATTCCAGAAGATGTTCGATAAAATGCTACTTAAAAAACTTATCCATAAGATAAGGATGCATAGGTTGGGGATGATATATTAGCACGGATAGAGAATTGCTTAACCAAGAGAAAGCAGAGATGGGATACATGGGTGTTTCTCTGGTTGGCAATCAGTGGCAAGCAGTATATCACAGGGGCTGGTGCTGGGCCCACAACTGTTCACAATATACATTAACAATCTGGAAGAGGGGACCAAGTGTGGAGCATAAGTTTGCTGATGACACTAAACTGAGTGCAAAAGCAAATTGTGCAGAGGATACGGAGAGGCTGCAGAGATATATAGATAGGTTAAGTGAGTGGGCAAGGGTCTGACAGATGGAGTACAATGTTCGTAAATGTGAAGACATCCACTTTGGAAGGAAAAATGGAATTTCAGATTGTTATTCAAATGGTAAAAGATTGCAGCATGCTGCTATGCAAAGAACTTGAGAGTGCTTGTGCATGAACCTGTTACGTACCCCGTAACTGGGTTGTCAAACCAGCAGAAATGGAACACTCGTTGGAGTCTGTAATTACTAGAAACTAATAACGTTTATTAGTAAATTAAGTAATACAGTACACTAAATGCAAGGATATAAATGTAACAGGTTAGCAATGATAATATATACATAAACACCGAAATATGGGAATAGGAATCCGCCAAGCTCTATCGAAGTCTAAGGGTAAATGATCAGACTTCAAGTGAAGCAGAGTTCAGTTCAGTTTAGAGTAGTTCGAAGTAGTTGTTGTGGTACTGTTGGAGAGAGAGTGAGAGATACAGCTGAAATTTCAGGCAAACCTTCTGTTGTCTTCTTGTCCTGTTGTGGTCACTGACTGTGACCCCTCCGTTCCAGATGCGACCGTTGTCCCGTTGTGGTCACCGACTGTGACCCCTCTGTTCCAGATGCCATCGATGTCCCGTTGTGGTCACTGACTGTGACCCCTCTGTTCTAGATGCCACTGTTCTTCCATGGTGAACCCTTCACCCAGCCAAGGGCGGGCACACAACAGGTCCCCACCAGTCGTATCTTTATACCCTGTGAGCTTCTGACCAATTCCCGCGAATCAGTCCCCCAAACTCCCACCGACTTGCGGGGGCACAATGTTCTCTTCAGGGTCTTGTGGCGTGTCTGCGGTGTCTTAGCAAACCCACTATTTTATCCCATCCAGTGGGGTATCACCTGTCTATCAAACTTCACCACTTCCTTTTGTCTCAGCAGAAGTGTTAATGAGCAATTCATGTTCAAAGCAAAGTGTCCGTGGCGGTATCACTGCAGACGCTAAAATACTGAATTATGTCTCTCTCTCTTTCTCTCGTTATCTCTCTCGTTAGCATTTCTGAATGGCTCTCCCTTATCTCTCTCTTTTTAGCAGCATCTGTTCTGCAGCTCTGCTTGGCTTCACACGTAACAAATCATAAAAGGTTGGTTTACAGGTGCAGCAGGCTATCAAGAAGGCAAATGGAATGTTGGCCGTTGTTGGAGGGATTGAATTTTCACATCAGGGAGGTTATGCTGCAACTATACAAGGTATGGGTGAGGCTGCATCTGGAGTACTGCATGCAGTCCTGGTCTCCTTACTTGAGGAAGGATATACTGGCTTTGGAGGCAGTGTAGAGGAGGTTCACCAGGTTGATTTCAGAGATAAGGGGGTTAGACTATGAGGAGAGATTGAGTCACCTGGGACTGTACACTGGATTTCAGAAGAATGAGAGGAGATCTTGTAGAAATATAAAATTATGAAAAGAATAGAAAGATAGAGGCAGGAAAGTTGTTTCCACTGGTATGTGAGACTAGAACTAGGGGATGTAGCCTCAAGATTCAGGGGAGTAAATTTAGGATGGAGATGAGGAGGAGCTACATTTCTCAAAGAATGGTGAATCTGTGGAATTTGCTGCCCAATGAAGCAGTGTAAGTTACATCAGTAAATATATTTAAGACAAGATTGGAGAGATTTTTGCATAGTAGGGAGTTAAAGGTTATGGGGAAAAGACAGATTCGTGGTGATGTGTCCATGGTCATATCCGCCATGATCTTTTTGAATGGCGGAGCAGGCTTGAGGGGCTTGATGGCCTACTCCTGCTCCTATTTTTTATGTTCATTTTTATCAAGTTATCTATAGAGAAAGAGTAAATGAAGATCAGGAAGTTGACCTGCAAAATAACAGAGGCCGAAAGAAACGAGAAATCAGAGGCTGATGTTACTGGTGAGGTCAAATAGGGTTTGGGTTTATTGAGGAAGGAGATTTGTGTGATGGGATTGGGTGGGGGAGCTGAATGATAAGATTGTCGGGGCAGAAAATTTTACAAAATCACACTTTTGCAAACTAATAGGCAGATCAAGATCTGATTTTCTTGAGTGTAACTAACTCAGGAATCTGAGGAAACCTGTCTGGTCATAGTGGTCTCAAGCAACTATTAGCTTCCATATTATATACACAAAGAACCCTATATCTATCTTTTCATAAAGAACTGCAAGGTGAGTGTATTATGTCAGTTTGCAACATGGTGGTTTGTGCATTATTTATTGGAATTGTATATGCTTCTTGCCTCCCATAAAGGGGGTAAAAATCAGTTTTTACAGTGCCACTATATTTTGAAACCACTGTTCGAAAGAGACTTTTGCTGTGAGTTATTTTCATGGAATTAATGAGTCATTCTCCCTGATCTCCACTCTAATAATTATCAAGCATAGTTCCTATGCATCCCACAGTAAAAGATGGCAGAGTGGTTTTCACAACACCAATTGCCCAAGTTCAATCTTGATTTTATGTGCTGTTGGTGTGGAGTTTGCATGGTCTCTCTTTGACCACCTATTTCCACTGGATCCTCTCTTTTCCATCCTCATCTGAAAGACATGTGGTTTGGTAGGTTAAATGGCCATTGTAAATGGCATTAAGTGTATAGGCAAGTGGGAGAATATAGGAATGATAAAAACAATAAGATTATGTAAGATTAGTATATTATGTAAGATTATAAATTGATGGTCGGCACACTGTCCGGGATCTGAAGGAACTGTTTCTATGCTGTGCCTCCTTTTAACAGTAATTCCTTAGTAAATGAGAGAGATCAAAATAACACCATGAAGTGAATCATGCTTATGGATGTGTTTTCCCTAATCTAGTAACTCTAGAACTGCATAATTCTAGGACTGGTCAAAGTCATGCATAGAAATTCTTTTGCAGTGCCTCATCACTTTTAGTGCTGAATGACTGAAAGTTCATTTACTGGAGCAGGTCCCAATGGTTTGCTTTCCATTGAGATCAACATAACAGGAAATTAAACAGGCACTTCCAGTCACAAAGCAGGCCTGTACATTTTGCCCTTGATTTAATTGAATGGCAGAAAAGATATGAAGGGCAATATTGCTTAGTCCTGTTTTCCTTATTTTGAGGGCCATTCAGATTTTACATAATATTTTCAATTTATTGCCTGTCATAATATTTAATGGTCTTATACTACCTTTCAGCATGTGGGGACATAATCAAGTCAAAACTTATGTCATGTATCCACAGACTTTAAACCACATGGCATTTAAATTACCATCAAATGATCAAAGCTCACAGAGCTCTGGTAAGCTTCACTTCAGCAGAACCTCAAGAAGCAAACAAATACATATATTCAACTGGAAAACTAATCACACATCAGTACCTTCAGACGTCTATTGTAATCAATGATGGGTACCATAATGTGGCATAAAGAGGGAAGGCCTGACTATGAGAGTCCACAAGCATTTGATTCCAGACCCCTTTAAGTAAAGATGTGGATGACTAACGCTTATCCACTTATTTCAGATAATCAGTCTGTAATTATCTCTATAACCATATAGCCATACAATTACAGCACGGAAACAGGCCATCTCGGCCCTTCTAGTCCGTGCCGAACATTTATTCACACCTATTCCCACTGACCCACACTTAGCCCATAACCTTCCATTCCTTTCCTGTCCATATACCTATCCAATTTTACTTTAAATGACAATAACGAACCTGCCTCTACCACTTCTACTGGAAGCTCGTTCCACACACCTACCACTCTCTGAGTAAAGAAATTCCCCCTCGTGTTACCCATAAACTTTTGCCCCCTAACTCTCAAATTGCGTCCTCTTGTTTGAATCTCCCCTACTCTCAATGGAAAAAGTCTATCCACGTCAACTCGATCTATCCCCCTCATTATTTTAAATACCTCTATCAAGTCCCCCCTTAACCTTCTACACTCCAAAGAATAAAGACCTAACTTGTTCAGCCTTTCCCTGTAACTTAGGTGCTGAAACCCAGGTAACATTCTAGTAAATCTCCTCTGTACTCTCTCTATTTTGTTGATATCTTTCCCATAATTCGGTGACCAGAACTGTACACAATACTCCAAATCTGACCTTACCGATGCCTTGTACAATTTTAACATTACATCCCAACTCCTATACTCAATGCTCTGATTTATAAAGGCCAGCATACCAAAAGCTTTCTTCAGCACCCTATCCACATGAGATTCCACCTTCAGAGAACTATGCACCATTATTCCTAGATCACTCTGTTCTACTGCATTCTTCAATGCCCTACCCTTTACGATGTACAAAGTATGTCCTATATGGATTATTCCTATCAAAATGTAGCACCTCACACTTAATAGCATTAAACTCCATCTGCCGTCGTTCAGCCCACTCTTCTAACTGGCCTAAATCTCTCTGCAAGCTTTGACAACCTACTTCATTATCCACAACGCCACCTACCTTACCTCATCTGCATACTTAGTAATCTAATTTCCCACCTCATCATCCAGATCTAATGAACAACATTTAGATTAGTAAGGGAATAGAGTGTATTCTGGTTGGGACACTGCCAATGACTGAACTGGCCAGGATATAAGGTGGGTATGAGACACTATGAGTTATCAGGGAGCACAAATAAATTCCACCGTAATTTGTGATCCTGGCATGGTCCTTATATTGCCATTACAATCAAGTCAAGGGATTGGTTCTGATTCAAGAAAGTAAGCAGAGAATATAATCACAGAAGCACCAGGCACCCTGGACCCAGAAAAGCTGCATGTTAAACTACAAATGTAGCATGCCTTGGACAAGTCAGATCAAAGGACTATAATTCTGTCAGATCTATTTGTCTACAGTAGCAAAAGAAACAGACCCGGTATAGGAAGTTCTAAGAATATTTCATCCCAAGTACTGGGACAGCCCTGTATGTGTGATAATTGAAGACAAGACTGAATTATTTCTAACCATCTTTAACCATTCATGCTGAGTAGATTGTCCAATCTGGCTTGCTCCTTTAAGCTGCTTCAACAATATATTTCTTCAAATTGAAATGTTGTAAGTCTATAATGTTTAATTCCATTCATAAAAAGCATTTATATTGAGAAACTTATAAAATCAGAATGCCCTTAAAATATATCCTGGAAAATAGAAAATGATCAATGACAGGTAATATTTATGCTGCACAAATGCCAGGTAATGAGCATTATAAACAAGAGAAAGTCTAAACAGTTACCTTTGACATTCACTGGCGTTACCAATGCCTAGCTATTATCCTTCTTCCCACTCCTCTCTCCTGACAACACTATCAATATTCTGAAGGCCACCATTGATAAAAGCTGCACTAGGCCAGCCCAGAAACATTTTGGCTGCAGGAACAGTTAAAAATTCTGTATCTTGCAGTGAATGATGAACTTTCTGGTTCCTCAAGTCTTTCAACATTTACAAGGCATAAGCTAGAAGTATGTTGAAATATTTCAACTTGCTTAATTGGGTGAAGTTCCAAGAATTCCAAGATATGTTCTTGTCTGGCATCCTAACTTCTACGTATACATTCCTTTCATCATTGCTGAAGTTACTCACCAAGATACACCAACAGGCTCTTCTAAAAATCTTTAACCTCTACAGTCAGGAAGATAAGTGGCAATGAAAATATCACTACTTATAAATTACAAACACCATAATTTTAGGCTGTAAATCCTGGAACTCTTATCAGGAACTTGATGGCAATACCTATACTTTAAGGAACTATGAAGATCAAGGAGGCAACCTAGCTTTAAATGCCTCAATGATGAAACTACATTTACTGTACAAGAACAGCTAAGATAAAAGAGTAATTAACTCCTTGATCCTGTGTCCTCAGTGGGAAAATAAGAAATAAAGAGGTTCAGGTGGAGGGATACTACATTATAATCCTACTGCTTCAACCTCTGTTTTTTGTTAGTGTATTTACTAATTTAAATTATAGATGTATTTACAGTGATCCTTAATTAGCCCTCAGTCATTAATTTCATCTTCTCAACTAATTCAGTTAGGTTTCTAAAGCATGATCATGATTTTTAAAAACAGGATGACATCTACTGTAACATTAATATTATTTAGCTTCCTCCAATCAGCTTTGTTTTGACAAATTCAACTTGTTTGAACTTGTATAATTTGATCACTGTACTTGTAAATAAAGATGTTTATCTTCCTGATCAATGGAAGAAAGCTCATTAACTTCTTTATACAGCATTAAGCTTTAACAAAAATAAACTAAAGCAATACCTGAGGTGTGTCAAAAGCCTGGTCCAACTCAGAAAGAAAATATGGTGGGACTATCATGTTCCTCAAAGCTAGTCTGCAGGCTTTATCTGCTTCAAGCTCCTGTCTGTTAATACATAGAAAATGATAAGATATATTAAAAAATCACATCTGTTTGCATTTAGAATCAATTATAGTAAGTGTTTAAGGTTGTGGTAAAACAATATTGTTCCTCAAGGTTGTTATAGCTGGGGGTGGTAATGAGGACAAGCTCCCACTACCTATTAAATGCTCTCAATGGTGTGCACCTCGAATAGCCTCTGACAACCAAATCCAACTCCTGGACTTCACGTGTGGTTTAGCTACTAAGCCTGATGGAACCATTTCTACTGACAGGAGAAGGAGCAAAGGCAGGCTAGTGGTGCCTTAAAATCAGTTGCTTCATCCAGATGGGGCTAGTCAGCCATGGCTAGCAGCTCACTTAGGAGAAGGAAAACTCTGATGTCAAACTTTTGCTGCCTCATGGCTATACCCACTCATGGGGAAAGTTTTGGGAGCAAACCCTGGGAAGTAATCCAGAGCTGGAGTGCGTAAGGCAGTCCTACATTGACTTCAATGCTGTCTGGCAACTCCTGCAATGCTGCAGGTACCAAACTGTATCGGTCTCTATCGTTCCTTTGGGTTCATCAGATGGATGGAGAGAGTGAGCTCGCTACACTTGCAACAGCTTGCTCTCCATATTGTATTGGCTAGGCTTGTGTTTGTTTCTAGACAGCTAGGACACAATATCCATGGTCAACTCTGAAAGACAGAGCAGTCTCACTCACTCACTCAAAACAATATGGAAGTTAAAAATTTTTTTTTTGGGATTTCTATTGAAGATGTTACTGATATTTTTATTTCCATAATACAAACTTTTGAAAATTAATTTGCTAATTTACTTGCTGATTTTCTGATCTTTCACTACTTGTGGAATGCAAAATCAATACTAAAACAAAGCAAGTCAAACACTTAATTATTTCTAACTGTGTGTGATACGAAATATTGATTTCCAAAGAAGCATGTGGCAATAAGGCTAAATCTATTGAAATGAGTGTTTAGTATTAATTAGTGGTAAGTAGTTAGATGAGTGCTTGCTAAACTCTAAATACTTGGCTTAGAATTCGTATTATTCAATGAAATCTGAATCACAAAACCAAAAACTCAACCCGCAACCAGTGGCCAACAAGGAAAATTACATTTTTAGAGGATTATGTATTTATTTAATAACTAATTCAGATGCAAATTCCTACTTTTGCTCTACAGTATTACACAAGATAATATAAAGCCACCTTTATCAAGGAAAACAGGAAAGAACATCTATTATTCAATTTCTAATGATAATATGAATATACAGTGCCTATTAAAAGTATTCACACCTTGGAAGTTTACATGGTTTATTGTTTTACAACATTGAATCACAGTGGATTTAATTTAGCTTTTTTGACACTGATCAACTGAAAAAGACACTTCCATGTCAAAGCGAAAACAGTTCTCTAAATTAATTACAAATATAAAACACAAAATAATTGATTGCATGAATAATCACTCCCTCTAAGATGACACACCAAATCATCATTGGTGCAGCCAATTATTAGAAGTCACATAATTAGTTAAATGGAGATCACTGTGTGCAGTCAAGGTGTAGTAAAAATACACCTGTCCCTGGAAGGTCCAACTGCTGTTGAGTCATAAACCTGGCAAAAACTACACCATGAAGGCAAAAGAACACTCCCAGCACCTCCGTGAAAAGGTTATTGAAAAGCACAAGTTGAGATGGACACAAGGAAATTTCCATGTCCCTTGGAGTACAGTTAAGTCAATCATCAAGAAATGGAAAGAAAATGGCACAGCCATAAATCTGCCTCAAAAACAGAGTGACGATTGAAGGAGATTCATGAGGGAAGCCATCAAGAGACCTATGACAACTCTGGAGGAGTTATAAGCTTCAGTGGCTGAGATGGGAGACACTGTGCATACAACTGTTGTCTGGGTACTTCACCAGTCATAGCTTTATGGGAGGGTAGCAAAGAGAAAGCCACTGTTGAAAAAAACTCACATGAAATCTCGGCTAGAGTTTGCCACAAGGCATGTGGGAGACTCTGATGTCAGCTGGAAGAAAGTTCTGTGGTCTGATGAAACCAAATTGAGTTTTTTGGCCATCAGACTAAACAATAAGTTTGGTGTAAGTCAAACACAGCACGTCATCAAAAACACACCATCCCTAGCATGAGCATGGTGGTAGCGGCATCATGCTGTGGGAATGCTTTTCTGTGGCAGGCCCTGGAAGGCTTGTGACAGTAGAGGATAAAATGAGTGCTTCAATATACAGGGAAATCCTGGAGGAAAACCTGATGCAGTCTGCAAGAGAAATGCGACTTGGGAGAAGATTTGCTTTCCGGCAAGTCAATGACTCCAAACATAAAGCCAAAGCTACACAGGAATGGCTTAAAAACAATAACATTAATGTCCTGAAGTGGACAAGGCAGAGTCCAGACCGCAATCCAATTGTAAATTTGTGGCTAAACCTGAAAAGAACTGTTCACTCATGATCTTTGTGCAATCTGACAGAGCTTGAGCAGTTTTGTAAAGAAGAATGGGGAAAAATAGCAGTGTCCAGATGTGCAAAGCTGATAGAGACCTATCCACACAGACTCAAGGCTGTAATTGCTGACAAAGGTGCATCTACTAAATACTGACTTGAAGGGAGTGAGTAGTTATGCAATCAATTATTTTGTGTTTTTTATAGTTGTAATAAATATTTAACTCAATTTGTGGAGATTTGTTTTCACTTTGACACAAAAGAGTCTTCTGTTGTCAAAAAAGCCAAATTAAATCCATTGTGATGCACTGTTGTAAAATAATAAAACATAGAAACTTCCAAAGGGGGTGAATACCTTTTATAGGCAGTGTAGATGCCTCGGAGTCTGAACTGGATAAAATTAATATAATTTTCATAATTAATTGAATCTGGATCATTCAAGTTAGTTTTCTTTCATCCACTCTTTTCACAGTGCTGTAAAAATGTTTGGCATCTCAGTTAAAGAAAATTAAACAAAAAAATCAAAATTGTAATTCTTTGTCTTCATATCATCTTTCTTGATTATTTGCTTCGTTATCACAAAAGCATACCTTGCAATTTAGATCAAATTTGATGTTGTACCATCTTGAATTTATGCACTATTCATTTAAATTTCCAGGTAAAATACAACATAAATGAGGAGTATATTGACTGATAAATCACCACTATTTCTTGGAGCTTCTCAGTGCTTCTGACCTACCAATAGTAGATCGCACACACACACACACAATGACACCCAATAATCATATGGTCTTCATTCCATGAACCACACATGTAGTAATAGGTCCTTACAACACTTGTAACTTTTTTCTTGGCTAGTTCTGGATATGCAAATCAAATGGAATCCTTTCAATTATTTTAACAACTTTTCCTTAGACTATTCCCACACTCCAGTGTCAACTCTACCAAAGATCCACTCACTCTACAAGTTGATCTTCCATTAACCTCTCCATCCACTGACCTACTTCTGATTTAATTCAACTTGACACCATTCCTGACATTGATACCATTCCCTTTGGTCTTATAACCATATAACCATATAACAATCACAGCACGGAAACAGGCCATCTTGGCCCTCCTAGTCCGTGCCGAACCCTTAATCTCATCTAGTCCCACCTACCTGCACTCAGCCCATAACCCTCCACTCCTTTCCTGTCCATATACCTATCCAATTTTACCTTAAATGACACAACTGAACTGGCCTCTACTACTTCTACAGGAAGCTCATTCCACACAGCTATCACTCTTTGAGTAAAGAAATACCCCCTCGTGTTTCCCTTAAACTTCTGCCCCCTAACTCTCAAATCATGTCCTCTAGTTTGAATCTCCCCTACTCTCAATGGAAACAGCCTGTTCACGTCAACTCTATCTATCCCTCTCAAAATTTTAAATACCTCGATCAAATCTCGCCTCAACCTTCTACGTTCCAATGAATAGCGACCTAACTTGTTCAACCTTTCTCTGTAACTCAATTGCTGAAACCCAGGTAACATCCTAGTAAATCGTCTCTGCACTCTCTCTAATTTATTGATATCTTTCCTATAATTCGGTGACCAGAACTGCACACAATATTCCAAATTTGGCCTTACCAATGCCTTGTACAACTTTAGCATTACATCCCAACTTCTGTACTCAATGCTTTGATTTATAAAGGCCAGCGTTCCAAAAGCCCTCTTCACCACCCTATCTACATGAGACTCCACTTTCAGGGAACTATGCACAGTTATTCCTAGATCTCTCTGTTCCTCTGCATTCCTCAATGCCCTACCATTTACTCTGTATGTTCTATTTGGATTATTCCTGCCAAAATGTAGAACCTCACACTTCTCAGCATTAAACTCCATCTGCCAACGTTCAGCCCATACTTCTAACCGGCATAAATCTCCCTGCAAGCTTTGAAAATCCACCTCATTATCCACAACACCTCCTACCTTAGTATCATCGGCATATTAACTAATCCAATTTACCACCCCATCATCCAGATCATTTATGTATATTACAAACAACATTGGGCCCAAAACAGATCCCTGAGGCACCCCGCTAGTCACCGGCCTCCATCCCGATAAACAATTATCCACCACTACTCTCTGGCATCTCCCATCTAGCCACTGTTGAATCCATTTTATTACTCCAGCATTAATACCTAACGACTGAACCTTCTTAACTAACCTTCCATGTGGAACTTGGTCAAAGGCTTTGCTGAAGTCCATATAGACTACATCCACTGCCTTACACTCGTCAACATTCCTCGTAACTTCTTCAAAAAATTCAATAAGGTTTGTCAAACATGACCTTCCACGCACAAATCCATGCTGGCTACTTCTAATCAGATCCCGTCTATCCAGATAATTATAAATACTATCTCTAAGAATATTTTCCATTAATTTACCCACCACTGATGTCAAACTGACAGGTCTATAATTGCTAGGCTTCCTTCTAGAACCCTTTTTAAACAATGGAACCACATGAGCAATACGCCAATCCTCCGGCACAATCCCCGTTTCTAATGACATATTAAAGATCTCCGTCAGAGCTCCTGCTATTTCTACACAAACTTCCCTCAAGGTCCTGGGGAATATCCTGTCAGGACCCGGAGATTTATCCACTTTTAAATTTCTTAAAAGCGCCAGTACCTCCACCTCTTTAATTGTCATAGGTTCCATAACTTCCTTACTTGTTTCCCACACCTTAGACAATTCAATATCCTTCTCCTTAGTGAATACCGAAGAGAAGAAATCATTCAAAATCTCTCCCATCTCCTTCGGTTCCACACATAGCTGACCACTCTATTCTCTAAGGGGCCAATTTTATCCCTCACTATCCTCTTGCTTTTAATATAACTGTAGAAACCTTTCGGATTTACTTTCACCTTATTTGCCAAACCAACCTCGTATCTTCTTTTAGCTTTTCTAATCTCTTTCTTAAGATTCCTTTTACATTCTTTATATTCCTCGAGCAATTCCTTTACTCCATGCTGCCTATATCTATTGTAGACATCCCTCTTTTTCTGAACCAAATTTCTAATATCCCTTGAAAACCATGGTGCTCTCAAACCTTTAACCTTTCCTTTCACCCTAACAGGAACATAAAGATTCTGTACCCTCATAATTTCACCCTTAAATGACCTCCATTTCTCTATTACATCCTTCCCATAAAACAACTTGACCCAATCCACTCTCTCTAAATCCCTTCGCATCCCCTCAAAGTTAGCCTTTCTCCAATCAAAAATCTCAACTCCAGGTCCAGTCCTGTCCTTCTCCATAATTATATTGAAGCTAATGCTATTGTGATCACTGGACCCGAAGTGCTCCCCAACACATACGTCTGTCAGCTGACCTATCGCATTCCCTAACAGGAGATCCAACACTGCCCCATCTCTAGTTGGTACTTCTATGTATTGTTGCAAAAAACTATCCTGCACACATTTCACAAACTCTAAACCATCCAGCCCTTTTACAGAATGAGCTTCCCAGTCTACGTGTGGAAAATTAAAATCTCCCACAATCACCACCTTGTGTTTACTACAAATATCTGCTATCTCCTTACACATCTTGTTACGTACCCTGTAACTGGGTGTCTAACCAGCAGAGAAAGAAGAATCCGTTGGAGTCTGGTGGTACCAAACTAAAGGTGTTTATTAATAAAAATAAGCAAAACCATATCAATAATGCAAATATACATATAAAACAAATTAGCAGTAATAAACCTAAAAGTGTAGGAATAATAATAATCAATAATAAACAAGCTCTATCAATGTCTAGGGGTAAATGAATTGTCATAGCAAAGTATAAAGTTCAGTTCAGTTCATGAGTGCTGATGTAGTTATAGTTGTTGTATTGTAATCATTGGAGAGAGAGAGAGAGCGAGCGCAAGTGAGCGAGATGCAACAGCTACAGTCAGGTAAACCTTCCTTTGCTTTCTTAATCCGTCGTATCGGTGTGGTCATTCAGTTATGAACTCTCTGTCCTTCTGCTAGACCGTTCTTCTGTGGTGGACTCGTCACTCTGGCATGAGTGGACACACACACAAGTCCCCACCGGCCCTGTTTTTACACTGATAGTCTTACTGACCGACCTCCTGGTTCAGTCTCCGAAGCCCCCACCTTTCTTGTGGGTTCCAACACTCAATCAGTGTCCACTGGCATGTCTGGAGGGTGTCTCTCTAGACCTGACTTTTTATCCCTACTAACGGGGACTCAGCTATCCATCACTCCTGAATGACTGTGTCCATCAAATAAGGCCACTCCTTCAGTCCACTGAGGAATGTTTATGAGCAAATTATTGTCCTTGCAGCGAAACAGTAAATAATTAAAAAAGGAGTCACAATACAGTTACTCAGCAATTTCCCCCTCTCTCTTATCTGTCCCAGATGTTCTTGCCTGTTTTTTGTCTCTTTCTCATGGTCAGCACAGCAACAGTAATAGTTCATGTTTCTCGGGGGGGGGGGGATGGTTAACTCTGTACCCCATTGTCCATCAGGTCTGTTCATCACTCATAACAGTCTTAAAATCTCTCGACTGACAGTTGTTTCCCAGTCTAATAGTCAGCCTCCTATGCAGGCATTACACTCACCACTATTATTCATCATTATTCCTCCCGGCTCAACTAACACCCTGGCCAGCCTCCAACAAAAGAACATATACTCAAGTCATTTATACCCTAATCCCAATGACTACATTGTTGACTGCCAGTTCTGTGACTGACAGCTGCACGCCTATTGATTGTAACCCCATCTGACCAGCAATGCCCATTCCCTTTTAGTTGAAGCCATTCTACCCACAACCAATCAACATCAGCCAACCTTTCTCCAACACCTTTATGTACCAAGTTAATGCATGAAAGGATTTCTTTAGCATCAAAGCCTGATTCAGGAACCTTGTACACTATTCTATTTCAAGTGAAAGGTCTGTGAACAAAATGATTGAGGACCTATGACACAGCAACTGAATCCTCTTCAAATTCCAGGATGTGCTGTTTATGGGTTGTTGCTTTGAGTGACTTTGTTTTTGACAAGCTATGTAAGATATTTTCCTTTGATGGCATGTGTAGGTGTATGTTTTTAGTGGGATGTAGGATGAAGTGTACAAATATCTTTACGTATGGTGTAAACTGGCTGTCGAGGGAGTGCGTGAAGATTTCTGTATCTACCAGTGGGCTGTATTACAAAGTTTCTCCTCGAACTGCTGCTGCTGTTCTCATCGATCCACAAAAATCCTTTTTCCCTATCAGGGCCATCAGAGGGAAGGTTATGCAATTATTCTGATTAGAAATGTCACCATGACACTGGAGTTTGTGCGGGTCAGTGTTGAAAGCATTGCATTACTTGAGCGATGTCTCATGAATTTGCTAAACGATATATTAATCTGCTGTTAGAATAGAAAGCCATGAAATATAAAATATTAAATATGATAAAAAGTATGTATGTCACTTTTCTCTATTTTGATATACAGTATTCATCAGGAGCTACAAATTTGAATTTTTCTTAGTTTAGAATTACCTGTATTGTTCCATTATTTGTGGCCATCGAGATGCAGAGATACATTTTTGGTTGCTGCAGAGACACAAGAGAAATAAATACATAGATTATGAAAGTCACTGACTTATTCATATACAAGTAATTTTCATTAGGATCTAGAGTCTTGAATCTTAAGGTAGTATATGGTGACATTTAAATTCTTCAATAATAAATTTATTTTGAACCTTGAACATTGAGATACTTAATAATCTTTAGAGTTACTGGCAGAACATGAAATAGAGCCATAAGAAGAGCAAATAACATATTATGAAGAAGTCACTAATTAGTACATATTAGAAATAATTGCAATAACTTGCCAAATGACCTGATCACCACCTTTCTATATCCATTCTTTACTTGAATGAGTCTTTTAGCTGACAGCTGCAAAAAAAGTCACTCCAACTTGATCAGTCCAGTCCAAACCTCCTCACGTTACAGAGGTTATTGCTGGAAATTCCAAGTGGAATTGCTTGCTTTGTTTTGAGAAATTTCAGGCTTAAAAAGCTTCACATACTTAGTCTGTGATTAGGCATCAAGTTTATGATGCACTTCACAATACACATTGTGATATTGACACTAGAAGTAGTTACTTTGCTTTGTAAGGCATACTTTCTTCACCATTCTTTACAGAATACAAAATTAGAGATAAATTTTGAACTGTATTTATTCTGGTTACATCTTGCAAAGAATGTGAGGGATGGAGAAGTGTAGAGAAATAATTATGGAAAAAAATTCTGGGGATATGACACTTATGTTACAGAAAACGGTGGAGATACTGGAATTGGCTCTCATAGCAAAAGATGGAGTGTTGGCATTGCATTTAAAATAATGGGGCCACTAACCTCTGTAGATAGAGAGAACTTTCTCATTAATGGAAGATTCTAGAACCAAATAGAACAGCTTTAAGTGATTGGTAAAAGAACCAAGAAGAGATGTGGAAAAGCCTAATTACACAGCAAGAGGTTAACATCTGGAATACACTGTCCGACAGGATAGTGACACCTTCAATCAAGGCTTTCAGAAATGAATTGGATCAAAACTTGAAAGAAAATGTAATGAGGGCTAAAGAGAATAGAGGGTGTGTAAGACTAGCTGTACTACTCTTGCAGATAATGAGCATGGATTTGAAGTGTTCAATGGCATCCTCCTAGGCCATTATTCTTCTAATATTCTTCCATGAATTGTTAAATGACTGTTGTATAAATATTTAATTTTTTCATTGTTTTTATCTTTTTATACATCTAGTTGCTTTAAGGTTGAAGATATTAGCTTAGTAGATGCTCAAAGGCAGAATTTTGGCAATTGTGCTGCTTTTGGAATTTTGCCACTGATTGTCTTTAATGCCAGAAAGAATATCCTGAGTGCTTTTTTGTTCTTATAAAAGAAAACTGCTTCACTCTAATCACCCACTACATCACTAGGTAGATTTGTTTGGATATATAACTCCCTCTAAGGCAGCTGGTAGCACCGTGTAGTCTGGATAATGAAATAAATAGCAAAACATTTTGTAAACATTGTATTGACATACCTCTCTGAGTCTGCTTCAATCCATTCACATGTGTACTTCTCAGATACATTCTGGAAAGTGGACGATATAGCCTCCTCATAAATTGAAGCTACATCAACTGTGTATACATAACATATTATAGAAATATAAGATGCTTGGAAACTATGTAGACCATGAAGCTTATTACATCATACCAATATATATGTATGAGATCTATAAAATTGCCGATGACACCAATGTTGTTAACAGCATCTCAGATGACATGGAAGAGGCATTCAGGAGAGAGAAATTTCAGATGGTTGAATAGTGTCACACAACAACCTTGCACTTAACATTGGCATGACCTAACACTTTGGTACAATCATGGTGAAGGCACCCAACACACATGCTTTATTAGGAGTTTGAGCAGCTGTGGTTTGTCATCAAAGACTCCAACAAATTTCTACAGCTATATGGTGTAGAGCATTCTGACTGTTGCATCAATACCTGGTATGCAAGCCCCAATGCATAGGAGAAAGAGCATGCAAAAGGTTGTAGACTCAGCCAGCTCCATTGAGGCATAAGCCTCTGCATCATCAGGGACATCTCAAAACGCGGTGCCACAAGAAGGTGCATCCGCCATTAAGTACCTTCACCATCTGGGACAGATTGCTTTTTATTATCACAACCAGGGAGGAGGTACTTGAAAACCCACAGCCAATAATTTAGGAATTGCTTCTTCTCTCCCATCAGATTTCGGAATGGTCAGTGAACACTACCTCATCTTTCTTCTCCTGCACTGTTTATTTATATATATTTTGTAACTCACAGTAATTTTATGTCTTGCATTATACTGTCATCACAAAACAAATTTCATTACATATATCAGTGATAATAAACCTGATTCCAATTCAAATTACATTTCAAGAGCAAACACGAGGAAATCTGCAGATGCTGGAAATTCAAACAACAACACACCAAAATGCTGGTAGAACACAGCAGGCCTGGCAGCATCTATAAGGAGAAGCGCTGTCGATGTTTCGGGCCGAGACCCTTCGTCAGGACTAACCGAAAGGAAAGATAGTAAGAGATTTGAAAGTAGTGGGGGGAGGGGGAAATGCGAAATGATAGGAGAAGACCGGAGGGGGTGGGATGAAGCTAAGAGCTGGAAAGGTGATTGGCGAAAGCGATACAGAGCTGGAGAAGGGAAGGAAAAGACCAATGCAGTCGTCGATGTAGCGAAGGAAAAGACTTCATTAACTTTGCCTCCAACTTTCACCCTGCCCTCAAATTTACCTGGTCGCTGCCTCTTGCACGCATGCTGAACTCGTCGACTCCGTTAACTTTGCCTCCAACTTTCACCCTGCCCTCAAATTTACCTGGTTCTTTTCCTTCCCTACATCGACGACTGCATTGGCGCTGCCTCTTGCACGCATGCTGAGCTCGTCGACTTCATTAACTTTGCCTCCAACTTTCACCCTGCCCTCATATTTACCTGGTCCATTTGCGACACCTCCCTCCCCTTTCTTGAACTTTCTGTCTCCATCTCTGGAGACGGCCTATCTACTGATATCTACTATAAGCCTACAGACTCTCACAGCTACCTGGACTATTCCTCTTCCCACCCTGTCTCTTGCAAAAAGGCTATCCCCTTCTCATAATTCCTCCGTCTCCGCCGCATCTGCTCTCAGGATGAGGCTTTTCATTCCAGGACAAAGGAGATGTCTTCCTTTTTTAAACAAAGGGGCTTCCCTTCGTCCACCATCAACTCTGCTCTCAAACGCATCTCTCCCATTTCCCACATATCTGCCCTCACCCCATCCGTCCACCACCCCACTCGGGATAGGGTTCTCCTTGTTCTTACCTACCACCCCACCAACCTCCTGGTCCAACGTATAATTCTCCGTAACTTCCGCTACCTCCAACAGGATCCCACTACCAAACACATTTTTCCCTCCCCACCCTTTTCTGCTTTTCGCAAAGATCGCTCCCTACGCGACTCCCTTGTCCACTCGTTCCCCCCCCATCCCTTCCCACCGATCTCCCTCCTGGCACTTATCCTTGTAAACAGAATAAGTGCTACACCTGCCCTTACACTTCCTCCCTCACCACCATTCAGGGCTCCAGACGGTCCTTCCAGGTGCGGCGACACTTCACCTATGAGTCGGCTGGTGTGGTATACTGCGTCCGGTGCTCCCAGTGTGGCCTTTTATATATTGGTGAGACCCGACGCAGACTGGGAGACCGTTTTGCTGAACACCTATGCTCGGTCCGCCAGAAAAAGCAGGATCTCCCAGTGGCCACACATTTTAATTCCACATCCTATTCCCATTCTGATATGTCTATCCATGGCCTCCTCTATTGTCAAAATGAATCTAAACTCAGGTTGGAGGAACAACACCTTATATACCGGCTGGGTAGCCTCCAACCTGATGGCATGAACATTGACTTCTCTAACTTCCGTTAATGCCCCTCCTCCCCTTCTTACCCCATCCCTGACATACTTAGTTGTTTGCCTGTTCTCCATCTCCCACTGGTGCTTCACCCCCCCCCCCCCCCACTTTCTTTCTCCTGAGGCCTCCCGTCCCACGATCCTTTCCCTTCTCCAGCTCTGTATCACTTTCGCCAATCATCTTTTTAGCTCTTAGCTTCATCCCACCCCCTCCGGTCTTCTCCTATCATTTTGCATTTCCCCCTCCCCCCAACTACTTTCAAATCTCTTACTGTCTTTCCTTTCGGTTAGTCCTGACGAAGGGTCTCGGCCCGAAACATCGATAGCACTTCTCCCTATAGATGCTGCATGGCCTGCTGTGTTCCACCAGCATTTTGTGTGTCAAATTATATTTGTTGCTATTACCAGCAGTTGATTTAAAATAACTGCAAAATTTGCTTGCTTTAATTTTTTTTTTAATAGCAGAGGGAACTAGTAACAGCAAAAATATAAAAATCTATGGATTCCTTCTCCAGAAGTGATTATTTTTACAATTGATATTATGTCATTATTGGGCAGATGTTAGTGAGATGAGAAAGAGGAAAAATAATGGCTGCACTGTTAAGAATCCCATCAAAAATGTGATTACCATTTATTGATCCCCCATCAATGTAAATCCTGGAACATAATGAAATAAAGAAGAACTTTCATTTCCCTGCTTTTGGTTTATTCCAAAATATATTAATTCTGTATTTGTCCTGATGGTGATGCATTAGTGAATCATCTAAAGCATGCCCTGCAGCAATTCACCATGACTCAAGGTTCAAAGTGTATAGTGCGGTGAGTGAATAGTTGAGGATGAGGTGCCTGTGAAATAGGCTGCTTTTTCTGTCAGGTATTGAGTGTCCTGAGCACTGTTGAAGGAAGGGGGCAAGAAGCTTTCTTCCCTCTTCCTTTCTAGTCTTGATGAAGGGTCTTGACCTGAAACATTGTCCATTTATTCCCCTTCATAGATGCTGCCTGACCTGCTAAGTTCATCCAGCATTTTGTTTGTGTTACCCTAGATTTCCAGCATCTGCAGAATCTGTTCTGCTAATAATTTACAACTTGAAATAAGTTTCCAGTTATCAAGTACCTGATTTGGTAGCATAATCGAAAATACTATTCAAAATACTATTCAATTATGTTTCAAGTAAAGAATGCTACAGCAGAATAAATACTTATTTGTTCAAATCTCCTCAGCTAACTATTCAAAAACTCCACAATTGTCACGTACAGTCAGAAATGTACCTTTATTTGCTTCCTTCTCTTCCATTTGACATAGCTCATCATCAGGTAAAGACTGTACAGAACAAAAGCATTACTTATGCAAAAATGTCAAATAGAAATAAAATGCAAACAGGATATGCTACATAGGGATGTGAGATAAAGTGAGAAGAACATAAATTTCCATGATCCAAGATCAATATACATTTAGTAACAACACTCTTCTGTAATAAAATGTGATAAAAATTTATGTTCTAACATTAACCTTGTTCTCTTCCTCTCATGTGGGAAGACATGTGTTTGGACATTGGCTCTATACTGGTGATTTACAGCAGATTTGGACATTTACGAAGAAACAGTTTCACGAGAAATGGAGAAGGATCACTGATGGAAAAGAGCAATAACACAAAATTATTCTGCTGCATCAAACCAGGTTTCAGTTTTGCTCTCTGAAACTGGGAGTATGACTAACGTAACTGGCTAAAGGCGATTTTGCTGCAATTACACAAAACATTAACCTGTTTTGAAGTAAATCAATTAATGTCTCTCCTATAGTATCAAAGACACTAAATGCTAAATTATGCCAAAATTGAAGTCAAATTAGTTTGCATGTCTTGCTAAACAGGGCATGTGACACCACCAATTGTAGAGAAAATAATGACAATTTATGAAATTACCGTATACTACCCTGCAATATGGAAAATTGCCCGGGTATGTCCTGTACACATGAAACAGGGCAAGTCCAATCCAGTCAATTTCTGCCCTATCAGCCTACTCTTATCATTAGGAAAGTAACTGAAGGGATCATCAACAGTGCTAACCTGCTTACAGATGCCCAGTTTGGGTTCCGTCAAGGCCACTCAACTCCTGACCTCATCACCTCCTTGGTCCAAACATGGACCAAACAACTAAATATCAGAGGTGAGGTGACAGTGATAGTCCTCAACATCAAGGCAGCATTTGACCAAGTATGGTATCAAGGTGCCCTAAATAAAATCGAGTCAATGGGAATTAGGGGGAAACCCTCCATTGCAGGAGCTCCTCAGGGAAGTGTCCTAGGACCAACAGCTGCTTCATCAATGACCTTGCTTCCATCATTAGGTCAGAAGTGGGGATGTTCACAGATGACTGTACAATGTTCTGTACCATTTGAGACTCCTCAGATAGTGAAGCAGTTCATACCCAAATGCAGCAGGACCTGGACGATATCCAGGTTGGGGCTGACAAGTGGCAAGTAACATTTAAGCCACGCAAGTGGCAAGAACTGACCATCTCCAACAAGAGAGACTCTAACCATCGTCCCCTGACATTCAGTGGCATCACCATCAATGAATCCCCTTCTATCAACATCCTGGGGGTTACCATTGACAGGAAACTGAACAGGTCTAGTCATTTAAACACTGTGACTACAAGAGCAGGAAAAAGGCTAAGAATCCTACGGTGTGTAACTCACCTCCTGACTCCCCAAAGCCTGTCCACCATCTACAAGGCTCAGGTGAGGAGTGTACTAGAATACTTGCTACTTGCCTGGATGAGTGCAGCTCCATCAACACTTGAGAAGACTGAAACCATCCAGTACAAGGCAGCCCAGTTGATTGGTACCCCTTCCACAAGCATCCAATCCCTCTACCATTGATGTACAGTTGTAGCAGTGTGTACTATCTACAAGATGCACTACAACAACACACCAAAGTTCCTAAGGCAGCACCTTCCAGACCCACGACCACTACCATCTAGAAGGACGAGAACACCAAATACCTTGGAAAACCTCCTCCAAATCTTTCACCATCCTGACTTGGAAACATATCACTGTTCCTTCATTGTTGCTGGGTCAAAGTCATGGAGATCCCTAACAGCACTGTGGGTGTACTGCAGTGGTTCAAGGTGGCAGCTCATCACCACCTTCTCAAGGACAACCAGGGATGGGCAATAAATCTGGCTAAACTGGTGATGCCCGCATCCCGTAAATTAATAAAAAATAAATAAAAATTACACCAAACCTCTGAGCTGATTGGGAAGGATGAGACTACCCAAGTTGCTTTACATATTTTGAGAACTTGTGTTATTTGTACCAAAACTTCTTTTGCCCATGTTTGTTGCTTATCACTTGATGCATTCTCTTGAAAAAGAATTTGTGAAAAATTTGACTTCTCTAATATCCGTAGCCAACCTTTGAGAAGTGTGCTCCAGATTACCGTTACCTTTTTTTTGTAAAACAGCATTTTCTAAGTTTACTCCTAAGTGGCCTGGCTCTAATACTAGGATTAACATTATTTTTATAATCTTACGGATTTCCCTGCCAGAGTAATTTTCTTCTGCATTTATCCTATCAAATCCATTTAGCATTTTAAACAGTTTAATTAGTTGACTGCTTGACCTCAAGGAAAAATAGCAAATTTATACACAGGCCATATTCTGGTGAATTGATGTTGCGTCCAACCCAGGTTAGTATTTGTTTCTAAAATCTATTGTCCTAGATAAAGCATAGATAAGCTTTATACCGTACCATAATTACTTTTGAATGATAGACTTTATTTGCTGAACTGTCTCAAGTTATAACTGTAGTTTCATACCAGAACCAATTTGAGCAGATTGGCAGCGTGGGCAACCTCTTCTTCATTACGTGGCTCCTTAAGCCTCATTTCATTTAACACTTGCTCCTTCTGCAGGACACGTTCTATGTATTCCTACAATTACATTATTGATCAAAATATTAGAAAATTTAGGACTAATATCAAAATTGTAATAATACTTTGCTAAAATAAAAATTTCAAGCTTAAAGTTTGCTAAGATTTTTATGTATCATAAAGAAGCTTTCCTTCAATTTTGGTGCTGGTTGTATAAATCTATGGTGGAGAAAATAGTTGTTGACTTCTATTGGGATAGGCCAATATGCCTGTGAAAAAACATTTACCTTGCTTGTTCTAACCTTTCATGACTGACTGCAAATGAAGGTTAGACTGTTCCTGATTCTGTTTGCATATGCTCTCTACTTTGGCATCTAATTTAACAAACTGCATATTTGAATACTATTCTAACATTATTGAGACATTTTCTGGGAGGGTAGAAATTTTGTCAAAGTTTCTTTTACTCTTGTCATACTTGGTGAAAGAGATGAACCACTATAAATTATTCAGTCTCCAGAATAAAAAGGGACATCCACTTGCTGTTGCTCTCTATGTTGGATCTGTAATTTAAAGGAGTTGATGCTCAAGATTCAATAAAACGATGTCTCAAAAACTCTACATTTTGTTGAGGAATCTTTTGGTATCAGTAATTGAAAATTTTTCCATTAAAATATATGATGATAATGTTAAAATATTTATTTATTTATCTATCTATCTATCTATTTATTTATTTAGTGATACAGCAAGGAGTAGTCTCTTCTGGCCCTTCAATTCACGCTACCCCAGCAATCCTCTGATAAATCCTATTAACCCTAACCTAATTATGGAACAATTTACGATAACCAATTAAGCTACCTGCTATATCTTTGGACTATGGGAGGAAACCAGAGGACTTGGAGAAAACCCATGGATTCCATGGGATGACATATAGAGACTCCTTACAGAATGGTGCCAGAATTGAACTCCGAACTCCAGAATCTCCTGAGCTGTAATAGCATCGCACTAACTGCTATGCTACCACAGAGACCTGTCGCTGATTGGGGGACTGCTTTATTGAGCATCTTCTGCCAAAAAAGACATGATTTTCTAGTAGCCACCTATTTAAATTCAACTTCCCAATCCCATTCAACATGTTGATCCATGGCCTCCTTTCTACCATGATGAGACCACACTCAGGTTGGAGGAGCAACACCTCATATTCTGTCTGAGTAGTCCTCAACCTGATGGCATGCAAATTTCTCTAGCTTATGGTAATTTCAGCCCCTCATCTTCCCTCTTTTTCCATGCCCGATTTTGATTCCCCCTCACTCTCTTCTCCTTATCTGCCCATTACCTTCCTCTGGTGCCCTCTTCCTTCTTTCTACCAAGGTCCACTATCCTCTCCTATTAGATTAGATCTTCTTCCGCCCTTTATCTCATCCACCTATCCCCTCCCAGGTTCTTACTTCGTATCTCTCCTCCTTCAGTCAGCTATTTTCCCCTTCACATGGTCTCACTTATTACTTACCAGCTTGTATTCCTTTCCCTCACCCCACCTTCCATTTCTGGTTTCTACTTTTCAAGTACTTTCTTTCAAGTACTAATGAATGGTCTCAGCTTGAAACCACGATGGTTTATTCCCTATAGATGCTACACGACTTGCTGAGTTTCTCTAGCATTTGGCGTGTTGCTCAAGATTTCTAGTATCTGCAGGATCACTTGTGTTAGTGAAGTAATATCCTGCAGTGATCCAGGAAGCCAACAGTTCAAGCCAAAGAATTGTTTTGGCAAAAATAATTTTCCAAAGCATATTATCCAAATCAGGAGTTTAAAGTCATTAATGTTCCTCTTCCCAAAACTGCAGATTCTATATTTGCAAAGTGATTAATATCCAGTTAATTATTCAACAATGCACTGAAAGCTAATTCCCTGGAAACACTCATCATGTACTAATTGTCACTAAATTAAAGAAACTGTTAACTCTTCCGATTAAAGGGCAGCCTTCTTGGGGATTGCAACTTTTTGCCGATTTTCTCATTATCATTTAAATGCTTCCAACTCAATGAAATAATTTTGCATGTTATCACTATTAACATGTAAGAAACTCAGTCATCAGTTTTTATGTAGTACAAAATAATCTATTCCCGTGATGATGAATGAGATGATGATGGTTAATATTGCCTTGTAACCCAAGATCTTCCATGTTGTTGTTTGAAAAGTGCCATGTTTAAGTTTTATCTCACCTTGAAGAAGAAGTTGTTTAACCTCACCTCACCTAGCAACCAGCCTCTACAATATTAAGCACCACCCTCCGTACTGCACTGAGTGACCTAGATTTAGTGGCCAAATCTCTTCAGTGCAACTTAAATCCACCAATTCTCATTCACAGTTGTCTCAAAAAGTACTTGACCTCGGCACCTTAAAATATGTCTGAAAGTAACATACTTGGACAACAATTCTGTATGGTTATGCTATGCACCGATTTAATTAAAAGTTTAATATTGTCCATTAAAAAGCCATCTCTTAGGCATTCAACAAACTCACTCTCGAGATCTATTACACCATTCTATTTTTCCATTTGACCTGCATGTTAAAATCTCCCATAACTATCATAACACTGTCCTTTTGACTTGCCTTTTCTATTTCCCTGTTGTAATCTGTAATCCACCTCCCAGCAACTGTTGGGAGGCCTGTATATAATTGTCATCAATGTCCTTTTGTAACTTCTTGCAGTTTTGTAACTCAACCCACAAGGATCCAACATCTTCCAATCATATGTCACATCTTTACAAGTAGAGCCACACCACCCCTTCTGCTTACCTTCTTATCCCTCCGATATAACTTGATTCTGAACTCCTCAATTGTTATTGTGTTCTGCATACCAAGCTGTGATTCAGCCAGATAGGACGTTTTCTAAGCTACAGCTAAAAAAATTGGTGAGCATCTTTAAGGACATGCTGAAGTTCCGTAGCCTTGTGAGGAAATAGGGATCCTCTTTTTAAGCAAAGTAGCTGCACAGCTTTTACAGGTAAAATTTGGCAGAGAGAGTCTTATGGAAAATGATAACTTGATTTCACAAGCTGTGTTGTTAATTAATTATTTTTTAAAAAAGCAGTGTTAGGGCTTAAACAGAATTAAATGGATTCATGCTGACAGTCAATATTACAAAATACACCTTTTTATTTAGCCTGTATTGCTAAGATTACAATAGATATTGGGGCATTGCACTGGCACTGTTTATTTGTCATCTACATTCATTCTCCCCGGATGGTTCATCTTGAAGTACAGCGATACTACATATCAATGCAATTTAGTTTTTTTTCTTTGGCCTGCTTTCATGCAAAGTTTCTACTAATTCATTATGAACCTTTGCTGAACATTATTTCACTAAATCAATGATGCTGTCTGTTCTTTAAGCTGTGAAATGCTTTTAGATCCAGAACTGTCCTACTAATCTAAGTATTCTTCGTCATAATACTCAAATCTTCCAGTACTGAATGATTGCTTTGCCTGTGGTCAGAATTTGAAGGCTTCACATTACACGGCTTCCTATTTGAATATTCATTTTTAAGTCTGACATACCTCTACAGGAACTGAACAGATACTCTGCTGAAACTATTAAGCATTTCATTTTGTTCTGCAATTCAGCCCGAAAAATGTTTGAATGAGATACCTTAAGGCAGGTCTGTATTTTCAATTGCATTTCTGTGTTTATGGGCTCATGTTGAAAAAGCTGACGGACTTCTAGAACCGCAGGACACTTTAATACAGCTGGAGATGGGGATTCTGCTTGTTGTACTTGTTGATCACAGGGCTGCATGCCAATAGGAGGCCCTGGTACCTTGCACTGGAAACGTTAAAAAACAAAAAGAGGCAAGAGGAAGTGAAACTTTTTGCACCTGCCATCACTTCATCTTTTATTATTTAGAACAATCTCCATGTAAAAATGTGGAAAATTTCACTATGTAACCAAACAGATGTACATTAAATTCTGAATCTGGGTCAGAATTCAAACTAACTTATTTTTTTAAATAAAAAGTGATTACTTATTTGCTGAAAAAGCCTGGGTAGTTAGTCATAAAGTCTGGAAACAGTCCATTAGGCCATTCGTCTCATCACTTCTACACTGACCAGAGGGCACCCATCTGCATTAATCCCATCTTTCAGCAGCTGGGCTGTAGCTTTCTATGCTCGAGAGTGCTCAACTAGACACTTAATAAATGCTGTCTGCATTGACAGCAGTGACTCTGTTTCCACTGATTTCTTAGACAATGCATTCCAGATATTTACTGTTCTCTGAATGGGAAGATCCTGCTCTAAATATCTTATGCTTTACCCTGAATCTATGTCCTCTAGTTTTATCTGCATCTGATATGGGGAATAGTTTCCTGCAATCTACCCTATCTATTTAATTAATTAATTAATGATTAATGGCTCCGTCTGTCTAAGTAGACAATGGATGTGCCTGGTTTAGGACTCAGCTGGGTGTGGAACAGCATTGGCTGTGGCTGAATAAGCCGATTCTTGAGCGGCAGTCCTTGGCACAGTTGCTGCACACAAAGGCTGATGGCTGCAGCTGGTAGTGATTGCCGAAACTTTCCTTCTCTCTCTTCTGTTCGACTACAGTTGAGCTCGTTTTTCCTCTGCATTGGTAATGCCTGTACGTACGGCCTGTCTCCTGGTGCAGCGATTTGCAACTGTCTCTTCCCAAGTGTCCACCCTGATATCAACAGACTTCAGGTCATGTTTACAAATGTCCCTGTAACGCAGCAGTGGGCGCCCTATGGGCCAGGATCCTGCGGCGAGTTCTCCGTATAGGATGTCCTTGGGGATGCGGCCATCCTGCATGTGACGGACGTGGCCAAACCAGCACAGTCATCGCTGTGTGAGAAAGACATACATGCTTGGCCCAGAATGGGGAATTGTAGAAAAGTGAAAGAGATTGGGGGAAGAAATTACCAGAAGTTGAACTAATTGATGTTTATGCCATCATGTTGGAGGCTACCAAGATGGAACATGAGATGCTGCACCTCCAGCTTGAGCTTGGCCTCAACATGGCAGTTGAGGATGCCATGGATAGACATGTCAGAAAAGGAATGGAAAGTCAAATTGAATTGGATAATAAAGTAATGCTGCTCGTAGCCTTAGCCCAGATCCAATGAGAAGCAGACATGGGCCAGCCAGATGAATCAGACCCAACAGAATTGATCTGGGTAAGAATGAGAATAACTGCAGGGCACAGAAACAGTGAA
Source organism: Hypanus sabinus (assembly GCF_030144855.1). NCBI lineage: Eukaryota > Metazoa > Chordata > Chondrichthyes > Myliobatiformes > Dasyatidae > Hypanus > Hypanus sabinus. The sequence continues at coordinate 151,383,812 of NC_082709.1, read as the reverse complement.
AACTCTGGTGACTACTATTATCACATGTTTTGAGATACAGTGAAAAGCTAGTCTTCCATACTGTTATAGAAATCTAATCATTATATAGTGTACTGAGATAGAACAAGGTAAAACAGTAACAATACAGAATGAAGTGTAGCAGCTATAGAGAAAGTACATTTCAGGTAAACAATAAATTGCAAGATCATAACAAGGTAAATAGCCAAGAGTCCAAACTTATCACATCAGGGAACCATTTGATCAACTTCAAGGACTCTTCATCTCATGTTCTTAGTATTAATTGCTTATTTATTATTATTGTTTTTTTCCTTTTCTTTCTTTTTGTATATTTTTTGCACATTGGCCACTGTCCATCCTTTTGTGGTCTTTCATTGATTCTACTGAGTTTATTGTATTTACTGTGATTGCTGGCAAGAAAATAAATCTCAGGGTTGTATATGGTGACATATACCCATGTACTTTGGTAATACATTTACTTTGAACATCAATAGACTTATAACAGTGGGGTAGAAACTGTCCTCGACCCTGGTGTTACATGCTTTTAGGCTTTTGTGTGAGTTCAAGATCAAGAGGAAAGCCTAACCAGTATGAACTCTTCTTCATGGGTAATAACTTCTCTATTCAGAGAGGGTCAGAAAAACCTAGTGGTTGTTCCCAGATGTGTAGTTTTGTATAACTTGAATGTAGGTTTTTTAGTGAACCAACAAAGATAATTTTCAGTTAATAGATTCTCCTTGTGCCCAAACAAACATTGTTTTTGAGGATGAGTACTTGCAAGAAAATGGGATTGGAATTTGCAACAGTTGGTATAGAACAAAACCAAAATGAATGCTTGCACACCATATCATACAAAACATATCCATTAAGATATTTGATAACATATTTTAAATGCCACTTCTTAAATTTTTGATAGAATAGTTATTCATAGTTTCCAAAATGCATAAGTAGACAAGTGCATATAAAGATTTAAAAAACTATAGCATTATACCTTTTATGATGCATGTATGGGATAAGTGAAATAAGTAATTTAACACAAGTTTTCAAATGAAGTTTCTTTCAAATTAGTTAAGTACAAACAGAACTCTGTAAGAAGGAATTGTCAACAAAAATGATAGACAACAATCTTTCAAACAACAATCTTTAGTATTAAACTAAGTTATTCTTTGAAAGAATTAGCCGCACCTCTCTTTGAGGAAAAGTGTTCCATTTTCTTGATTGAAGGTTAGGTGGAATAATATCAGCTGTATCTTTCTTAATAAGCCAGCGTGCTCCAACATCCCTGGTGGATGGCTTGAGAAAAGTAATACCCAATACACCTATTCATAGGAGAGATGATAAAAAGTAAACATTAAAAGAAATGAAGACCTGTATCCACCACACCTCCACACATGGGTTATAATCTCCATCCAGAAGTTAAATACTTACATTATTAAATACCAACTAACTTTAAAACTACATTGTAAGCACTAGAATATAATTGATTACTTTTGCAAAGGAAACTCTTCTCACTATTGCCCATCCATAGTAAGATATAATAGCTTTGGTTATTTAAGTTTCTTATATGGATTGTTAATGTTCACTTTGAATAACTCACAGGATTTCTTTCTAGTAATTCATCATCCAAACCACAGACATAAAGTGTGAAAAGAAGCAGTCCTAATACCAACCCCTGCAGAGCACCTCTAGCCACCGACAGTTAACCAGAATAGGCCTCCTTTATTCCCACTCTTTGCCTCCTACCAATCTATCCATGCCAGTGTCTTTCTTGCAATACCATGGGCTTTCATCTTGTTAAGCAGCTTCATGTGCGACACCTTGTCAAAGGCCTTCTGAAAATCCAAGCAAACAGCATCCACTGATTTTCCTTTGTCTATACTGCCTGTTATTTCCTCAAAGAATTCCAACAGATTTGTCAGGTAAGATTTCTCCTTAAGGAAACGATGCTGACTTTAGCCTACTTTGTAATGTGGCTCCAAGAACTCCGAAACCTCATCTTTAATAATGGATGAAGGGTCTTGGCACGAAATACCAGCTGTTTACTCTCTTTATCTACCTCTTTTATAAACCTGGAGTGTAGCCTATCTGGTCCGGGTGATTTACCTAACTTCAGACTTTCTAACTTCCCAAGCACCTTCTCCTTAGTAATAGCACCAACACTAACTTTTGCCCACTGACACTCTAGAATTTCTAGTATACTATGAGAGTCTTCCAGTGAAGACTGATGCAAAGTACTTATTAACTTGATTTGCTATTTCTTTGTCCACCATTACTACCTCTCCAGCAGTCCAATATACACTTTTGCCTCTCTTTTACACTTCATATATCTGAAAAAAAATTGGTATCCTCTTTTATATTTTTGGTTGGCTTACCTTTATATTTCATCTTTTCTCTCTGTGTGTTTTTTGGTGCCTTCTGTTGGTTTTTAAAAGCATCCAAATCTTCTAACTTGGCACTAATTTTTGCTATATTATATGCTCTCCCTTTTGCACTGCCTTTGACTTCCTTGTCAGCCATTCTCCTTTCAGAATACTTCTTCATCTTTGGGATGCATCTATCCTGCGTCTTCTGAACTGCCCCCTAGAAACTCCAGCCATTGCTGTTCTGCTGTCCTGCTGTCAATCCTCATTTTGTCCCCTTCCAATCGGCTTTAGCCAACTCTTCTCTCATGTCTCTGGAATGTCCTTTACACCATTGTAATAATGATACTTCTGAGTTTACCTGCTCCCTCTCAAACTGCAGGGCGATTTTGATCATATTATGATCACTGCCTCCTAACAGTCCCTTTACCTGAAGTGTCCTAATCAAATCTGGTTCATTACACAACAATCAAACCATAATTGCTTTCTCCTACTGGGCTCAACCAAAACTGCTAAAAAGCTATATCCTATACATTCTACAAATTTCCTTTCTTGGGGTCCAGAACCAACCTGATTTTCCTAATCAATATGTGTATTAAAATCCCCCAAAACTATCATAACATTGACCCTTTTACATGCCTTTTCTATCCCCCATTATAATTTGTACTCCACATTCTGGCTACTGCTTGAAAGCCTGTATATAACTCACATCTGGGTTTTTTCATCCTTGCAGTTTCATAACTTTACCCACAATGATTCTACATCTTCCGATTCTATGTCACGTCTTTCTAAGGATTTGATTTAATTGTTACCAACAGAGCCACTACTCCCACTCAGCCTACCTGCCTGTCCTTTTAACACAATGTGTATCCTTAGAGGTTAACTATGATCTTCTCACAGCAATGACTCAGTGATTCCCACAAAGTCATACCTGCCAATCTCTAAATGCACTATAGATCATCTACCTTACTCTGTATACTGACTGCATTCAAGTATAACACCTTCAGTCCTGTATTCATCACTCTTTGATTTTGCCCCTATGTTATGCTACAACTCATCCCACTGACTGTAATTTTGTCCTATCGCTTGCTTGTCCTTCCTCACAGAATCACTATACCCTGCATCTACTTGAATATCAACTACCCCATCCTCAGCCATATCGCTCCAGTTCCCAAATTAGTTTTAACACTCCTCAACAGCTCTAGCAAACCTACCTGCAAGTTACTGGTCCCTTTCGGTTCAGGTGTAATCCTTCCTTTTTGTACAGTTCATACCTTTCCCAGAAGAAATCCTAATGAACCAGAAATCTGAAACCTTGCTCCCTGCAGCAATTCATCAGTTACACATTCATCTACCAAATTATCCTATTCATGCCCTCACTGGCATCTGGGTGTATTTGTTGCTGAAGGGATTAGCACTGACTGCTTATTCCCCTTACTTCTCTTGGTGGGTAGTCACCCATCTACTATTTGAAGCCTGCACTCTGGGGTGACCACCTCAGTAAAAGTCTTATCTATGACGTTTTCAGCCTCTCAAATGGTCCTGAGTACATTCAGCTTCAGATCCAGTTCCTTGACCTTGTCAGTCAGGAGCTGAAGTTGGGTGCACTTCCAGTCGATGCAGTCATCAGGGAGATTTTTAATTACCCTGAAATCTCACATCTCCTTAAGGAGGAGCATTGCACTGCCTTAACCACCATCCTGCCTACACTTGTTGTACCTCTAACTTCTCAAACTCAAGTTCTAACATCTGTCTGATTAATCAAGATTAATGTAATAATACATAAATATGAAAGTAATATTCATTAGAGCAGGGGCTCCCAAACGTCATGGACCCTTACCATTAACCAAAGGGTCCATGTACACCAGGTTGGGAACCCGTACATTAGAGAGGTTGAAATATGCAGAGGAAAAGCACTTCATATACTTAAGGAAAAACAAATAATTATGCTGAAGTGCTGCAGCTACCAAAATAGCCAAACACATTGTAGTCAAAATTACTATGAAGTAAATCACAACAGTTGTGTAACTTTACAGTAAGTGTGCTTCAGAACAAGATCAAAAAAATCTTAGTATTTGTCTTGAGACCTGGATATTCTGGCAATTGTTCTTTCAAAACTGCAGTAGTTGAATTGGAGGATGCTTGATATATGTATTCTTCTACAACACTTGATCGTAGTAATTCAGTTCCTGAGCCATCGGCATGCAGAATAAACAATCTGATGTTTGAAACAAATCAATGTTACATTAGGTATATATTTCATATTACAGCTTAAAGGACAACACAACTGCTAGTTATATGGTGACACAAGCCCAGGGTACACAGCTAGCCACCGTCAACAGGATGGAATCACATATGCAGTTGCAATATTGCTGAATTATGGATCTAATTTAGGGAAGTATCAATATGCAGAACAAGTCATATGACTGAATAAGTATGACAACTACCAAAGAAATAATGACTAACAAGCATTGATGTTGCAAATCCAGCAGTGCAACACTAGGTTTATATTTTCAAATGATAATCAAAAGAAATGTCCAAATGGGCAGATACTTGAATCATATTTAGATTAGCCGTCATCAATCCCTCAAAACCCAAAGATACCCAGATACATTTAGTTAGTTTTAATTTTATATTTCTGCCAGAGAATCAATAGTGCCTTATATTTAATTTAGTCAACCAACTACTATCCTAAGATCATAAAAATAAAAACAGTATTAAACTGGATCAAAAACCCATTCAAGCATTAATAACTGTTGTGGAATTGGTAGATCAATGTTTCCAAACTTCATTCATATTAATGGATGAACATGTAAAACTAAAATGGATTTGGGGCAGATCTGAAATATACACTATTGATCTATTGGCCTTTATAGACAAAAACTCGGATATTTAATGTATTTTATGTGTGGGTGCTAAGCGCTGACTGTCTTATAAAATTCTTTCAAGTAAAAAACAATGTAAATTTGTAACACACCTTGGGGCATGTTTGGTATAAGTGATGGGTTCATCTTTAATCCTTTGGTCATCCTTTCTCTTTTGTTTGTCACTGTGGATTGCAGCAAATATATTCCCATCTAACATTACCTAATGCATAAAATGAAACAAGCTTGAATTATCTTTATACCTTCATTTGCCATACTGTATATGAATTTGTAACAGTTACTGATAACAGAAGTTTTTATAATACAAAATGTTATTAAAAATAGAGTAGAACAGCTTTATTATACAAATGTTATTCCAGATGTGGCAATATTATTCATCATCTTAACTTCATCAGAAACTCCAGTTTGCAATTTCTCCATTCCCTTCTAATCATTCTTGCTCATTCTCCAACAAAAGACTCGGACCAATAATTTACCCAGCGCAAAATTCCTGTGAGCCTTGATTTATTATGGGGAACTCTCAGAATACTCAATGCAAGTTAAAATAGAATGTTGCCATGACAACACACACAATCTTTTAATCATCATTATAACCAAAATAACTCTTCCTTGAATTACTATTTTATTCATTTTAGCATTTAATCAGTTGGATAAGATGCTTATGACTGGGACATAAAAACTAGGTGGGTTGAGCACAGAATTTTATTTGTACCGTATATTACATCACCTGGAAATAATTTCCCTCAGGATCCATGACCTCACAGATAATTGGTGAGTTACATTTCATAAAATAAGCACCAGGCTGAAGTTCTGTAGGAATGATAGTAGGGTGTTTTACAATATCATTATTAGTTCCCGATGTGTATAGAGCACATCCATCCTGGTCAATTAAAAGACTCCCTATACTTGCTGGAAAAACCTGAAATGCAAAAACAAAAAGTAAGCCGAGTAAAGTGTCAGCATTGAAAATTATTCTGTTCAAGAAGGAAGCTTGCTTTTCCCAGGCCAAAAAACACCAATTTACCGAAGAACAAAGCAGACAGACTTCTTAGCCCTTCAAATCTAAACACACAATCTGTAAGAACATTGCAAATCTGTGACAGTCAGAATGTATTTGCACCAGCCAAGAAAGAGCTGCCTAGACTAATGACACCTTGTATCACATCATCCTTATCCTGCAGGTAACAAGGTCTAGTGTGCACATCATTATGAAAATGAGAAAATCTGCAGATGCTGGAAATCCAAAGCAAAACACAAAATGCTGGAGGGACTCAGCAGACCAGGCAGCATCTATGCAAAAGAGCAAACAGTCAATGCCTCGGGGTGAGACCTGATAAAAGGTTTTGGCACGAGGCATAGACTGTTTCCTCTTTTCCATAGCTGCTGCCTGGCCTGCTGAATTCCTCCAGCATTTTGTGTATTGCCTAGGACTACACCTCTATGTGTTTTAAAGGTGCTGAGAGTTTTTGCCTCTACTGCCTTTTCAAGCTGTGAACTCCAGACGACCACCAGATTCCCATTTTTACCTCTAACCCTTGAACCAATATTTTGTTTTGATTCTTCTGTTAGAGGAAATAGCTCCTTTCCATTTAATGCCATGGTCCCCTACTACTAACTGAGGGATCTGTAGACCTCAGGTTGGGAACTTCTTTTTCAAACCCTTCAATTAAGTCTTCCTTTGTTCCAAAGAAAATAAACCCACCTTGATAAATCTTTACACAATTTTCATCATCCTCAAGTTTCCTTATACCCTCTCCGGTACAATCACATTTTCCCTATAATGTGCTACTCAGAATTGCACCCAAGCTATGATAGAACCACAGATATATGTAGTTCCAGCATTACCTTACTGCTTTTATATTCTAAAATTTGGCTACATTCTGGTTTTGGTTTCCAGAAGAAGATGGCACCAGTGGATAATGTGACCAGGGTGATATTCCCCCAGATGGTTCAAGAAATTCTTTCTTTCATTCCTTTTACATCTTTTTATTTCATATGTAGTTCTGCTACTGTTGGAGCCTATCTTCAGCATTTTGGTGGTGTGTTTTCGAGCTCATTGAGTTATCTGGTGCTTTGCTTTCTCCGAGGGGGGGTTGGGGGGTGCTCTGTGAGGCACGCAGACTCGAGATCAATAAGCCTGGAGAGCTCCATTTCTCACAGATCTTGCCAATTAAGGCACTGAGGAAGAATGAAAGCATTGAGCCGAGTGTGGAAGACAAGAGAGTGTACAGTGCCATCTTTCCACCTCTTGTTCACTGATGCCAGAGGAGGGTCCCTGTGTTTGAATGGTCTCTTTCTCTCTCTCAGTCCTATCAGTGGATGATGCCAGGTTCTGGGTCTTGGAAAGGATTATTCTATGTAGTTTGTGGATTGGATTCTGTAGTTCATACTACTATGTGTTTCTGCTTTCTGATTGCTTTTTTTTTGTTGTTATTTTGGGTATCTTCGAATCCAGGCAGTCTGCAGATAATGAATACTGAGCTGAACTGAATATGCCTGGAATCTTTTAATTTTGTGTTTTATATTGTGTTTTTTATTTTTTTTGTTGCTGTTTGTGCAATTTGTTTTCTTTTTGCATGTGGGTGTGCTGAATTTTTGAATCGTTTTCATGGTGTTTTTGTTTTGTGGCTGTCTATGGGGAAGACTATTCTCAGTATGTTGTATTCTGCATACATACTTTGATAATAATTGTACTTTGAATCTTAGAATCCTATGCAAAAGCTTCTCTTGAGCTTTGTTTAAAAAAAATCTGCTTCTTATCTGTTGATTAACATTGCAAGGCCCCTGTTCCACCACACCACACAATATTCTGCATTTTTTGTATATTTCTTTGCCACATGCACCTTTCAAAAAAATATATTGTCACATTTCTCCAAAGTGAATTTCATTTCACCACCCAACTGATCCCACCATCTATGTTTTTGTAGTCACTTTCCCCTCTCTGCCAATAACCTGGCCAAATTTTGCGCCACCTATAAATGTCTTATAAAAAAAATTGTAAACCTTCATTTCCATTATTAATATTATGAAAAGCAAAGGAATGTGTGCGGAACTTATCAGGAAAAGCTTTACAGTCACAAAAGCATCTGCCATGTGTTGCCCTTACTTTCTGCCACTAAGTCAGTTTTAGATCCAATTTTCCTTTCTTCTTTGGAGTTTATGGGCATTTACTTTTTTTTGACCAGGTTGAAGGTTGCGAGTCTATAAAATCATTGTGAACTTTATCAAATGCTCCACCCACATCAAACACCATTTGCATCCTCAAAAAATTCAATTAAATTCATTAGACAAAACTTTTCCTTAACAAATCCATGCCAATATCTGTGTCTTTTGGAATTAAGGATTATAATATTTCTTATAGCCTGACAGTGGGAGTTGTTTAAAGGCCAGTTGATCAGAATTCAAGTCTGGCAATGTCCCAGTAAGGAGGACAACAAAGATGACAAGGTAAGGGAACTGTAGATGATGGGAAATATTGAAAATTTGATAAAAATAAAAAGGAAGCATATGTAAGATTTTAGAAGCAGACATCAGACAGTGCCCTTAAGGAGTATGAGGAAAGCAGGAAAGAACTTGAAATAAATTAGGAGGGCCAAAATGAGAAGAATTAAGGAAAATCCAAAGATATTTTATACAGTACGTACATTAAAAAGAGGAAAGAAAGCAGAAGGAAGTAGGACCACTCAAGAATAAAGGAGGGAATTTATGCCTGGAGCCAGAGGGTATGGGCAAGGTACTGAAAGAGTACTTCACATTGATATTCACCAAGGAGAAGAACAAGGGAGGGCAGTGAGATTATATATGGAAGCTAATAATCTAGAGTATGTTGAGCAAGGAAGAAGTAGAGCTAAGTCTAATAAAGAACAAGGTGGTGGATAAGTATCCAGGGTCTGACGGAATCTACCCCTAATCATTGAGAAATTCAAGAGTATAATTTTATGTATTACAATGTGCTGCTGCCACAAAACAACAAATTTCACAAGATATGTCAGTAGTAATAAACCTGAATTTGAGGGGAGATTGCTGGGACCTTGACAAAAATTTTTGAAGGGTGATGTACAAGGCAAGGTTTCCCCCCCCCCCACCCCCCACACAGAGAGTGTCAGGTGCCTGGTATGAGCTATCATGGGTATTGGTGGAAGCAGGTATAATAGCAGTGTTTAAGAGGATTTTAGGCAGAAACATGAATATTTAGGTAATGAAGGGATATGGATCATGTGCAGGTAGAAGATATTTAGTTTAATTAGGTATCATGCTTGACACAAGCATCTTGGGCCGAACATGTGGAGGCTTTGGAGAGTGTGCAGAAGAGGTTCATTAGGATGTTGCCTGGACTGGAGTATTAGCGATATGGAAAGGTTGACCAAACTTGGATTGTTTTCTTTGGGGAGCTTGAAGTCGAGGAGAGACCTGATAAAGGTTCATAAAGTTATGAGAGTCATAAATATGGCAGATACTTAGTCTTTTTGCCCATGTAGAAATGACATGGATATAGGTTTAAAGTGAAAAGGGGAAGTTTAAAGGAGATGTGCAAGGTAATTTTTTTTATTATTAAACATGGAATGTGATGGGTACATTGAATATGCTGCACATAAGCATGCAGGGAATGGAGGGACATGGACCATCTGTACGAAATTTGGCATAATGGTCTGCATAGATATTGTGGGACTAAGGACCTGTTAGGACCAGTACTGTACTGTTATACAGACAGCCCACCTGAAGGAGGGAGGGAGAGGGAGGAGGGGGGGGTGACAAACGTAGCGAGAGCCTAACACAGAGAGAACATCCTGATTGGTCTCTCTTTGTGCTAAGTAGACCTATCAGTTTTCTCTGTGGACGGGCTTTACAGTTGACCTCTCTCTCCCTTTCATTGTCCATCAGTTCAGTTTAGTGTCCTGCAGCGCCGTGGCAGAGTGTTCCAAAAAACAGAAAATATAAAACGTACTTCACCCCAGACTACACTAAAGTGCACCCCTGCCTAATAGGGGTAAAAAATAATGACAGTGTTGCTCGCTGCACTGTTTGCAACAGTGACTTTTCTATTGCCCATGGTGGGTTAAATGACTGTAGAAGACATATTGATGCGAGTTTAACAGGTGTCATCCGTTCATTAGCATAGCTAACGTTATGTCTTGCAAAATGAACAAATTCATTGACACAGACTGTTATGAGGTTGAGACTTCTGGCAAAATGCTCCAATCTGCCAAGCAAGCCACATCACAGCACAAGGAAAGTTAGCAAAAGAAATAGGAAAGCTACTTGCATTAGCATTTAGCTATTAGCATTGGGACTGCCAACAAAATACTCAACAAGGAATATATATATATTCCTTGTTGAGTATTTTGCATATACACCCTTGGAGGTCGACGGGGGGGGAGGGAGGAATATGGGGTTGCAGGGGGCGGAGGTGGTGGTGCTACCTCCCTGAAATGAGTTTTTGCAGGGTGGGATGTCTAATATGTTCTAATATTACTCAAAATTGATTGCAATATTTTGTCTATCGAAGTTAAAAAACTGTATTTATTTGCTTTCTCACTTCAGCTATTTTTAAATGATGGTACAATATTAGGAATCCTCTAGCACCATTGTTGTAGCTAGATAAGTTTATACTCAGAGCTTCTGTAGTTCCTCCAATACTTCTTTTAACAGTCTGACAACTTATCCACTTTCAAATATGTTTAAACCATTAATACTTGTTTTGCTTTAAAAAAATCTCATCCAATATTTAATCTTCCACCTTAATTATATTATTAGTGTCATCTCGTTCTTCTCTGAAGACAGAATACTTATTAAAAAGCTAGGCCCATAACTACACCTCTACATATGGGTTATAATTATCATCAGGACCCCACCACTCAGGTCATCAAGAGCCTCAGGACTCACACGACCAGGTTTAGCAACAATTATTACCCCTTCACCAACAGACTCTTGAACCAACTTCACTTGCTCCATCACTGAACTGTTCCTACAACCCTATTAATTCACTTTCAAGAACTATTCATCTCATGTTCTTGATATTTATTATTTATTTATTATCATTATTTCTTTTATTCTTTTGTATTTGCATAGTTTATTATCTTTTGCACACAGGCTGTTTATCCGCCCTGTTGGGTATGGTATTTCATTGATTCTGTTATGGTGTTTGGACTTACTGAGTATGCCTACAAGAAAATGAATATCAGGGTTGTATGTGGTGACCTGTATATACTTTGATAATAAATTTACTTTGAACTTAAATAACCTTTATTCCATAATTAACCCTTATCTTAGTCCAAATATTTGCCCGTCATGTACATATAATAACATGTCTTTGTCCAATTTTGTTTGCAAGTATCTTCTCATAGGCTCACATTGATTTCCAAGTTTCTCTTTAAATTTCGCCTCTATGCTTTCAGTACTCTTCCATGGTTTTCTGCCATTTTAAGCTCTTGGTGCTCCACATAAGCTCATGAATGTATTTTGACAGTCAGGGTTCTTGGTTGACTGTACCAACATTCCTCTATGGAAAAATTGGCATTCTGTATCAACATGGATAATGTAAACAACTTTCCCTTCAAAAGAGGAAGTCATGTGCAATACCAGACTATTAATCCTTTAAATCAAAGGTTCCCAGCCTTTTTTGTGCCATGGACTCCTACCATTAACTGATGGGTACATGAACCCCAGGTTGGGAACCCTTGCTAAACATGTAGTTTGATTCAGTTGGCAAGCACCTGTAAGTACCAATGATACGACATGCAATACTAAATGCAGACAGTTTCATAATAATATTGTCAGAGACATTCAATTGTGTGAGGTGGAACATAGGAGAAAGACACTTTTAAATGGCAATGGCCTGCTAATTTACTGTACTCCTTCTGGCAATTTTATAAAGCTACCAGAAATATCTGACAAGTTAGCCATTTGCTAATGTCCATGTAGGAAGTATTTCTAATGTTGGGAATGTGCAATTTTAGTGTCGACTCTCTATAGGTGTGACACTCTGAAAGTAACAAACAAAGTTTTAAGTGATAATCTTTTTGTTTGCCATTTTCCCTCTTTCACTTACACTACAGGCAGTTCCCAGGTTACATATGAGGTTCATTCCTGAGTCCGTCTTTAAGTTGGATTTGTACGTAAGTCGGAACAAGTACATCCGGTATTATTTAGCAAAAGTAAGTCAAATGCTTATCTTAGTATATACTACATATTTTACCTTTCCATGCATATAAAACACTTAAGAAACGTCTGTATTCCAATAATTAAACCACTGCACTGCTTAGTAATAAATGTAGCTTTCATCGGGGCAGGGCCTTTCACATGCTCCATTGTTCTCACTTTATCCTTCATCCTTTAAAATTGTTCCGATCGTTGACCGACTGTAGCCTGATTTTCCAATCACCGATGGCGTTTCACCTCTTTCCAAACGCTTTATTATTTCCACTTTATTTTCAATCGCGATCGCTTCCCATCAATAGAACAGAAACACTGTGGGTGGAGGGTCCCGAGGTCCGCTGGGTCCTAAGGACCACCACACTAAAACTCCCGGAGTCTGAAAGTCCATCACACTGAGACAGGTTAAATGGGACACGTGGGGGCTGTGCTGGGTTTGGGTATTTGATCCTCCACAATATTCCGTGTGAGAACTTAAACTGGAGGTGGCAGTGTTTTTTTTTACAAGCTCGAGTTGTGAGCTCACATGGTATGGGAGTCACTGGATCAACATCAACCCGGCACGGGAGCGGTCTCTCACTGGATTGAACTCGAGAACCTTCGTTCTCCAGCCCAACGCTGATCTCACTGTGCCACCAGCCGACCGGAACGGGGGGCACGGGGTCAGGGTGAATCTTACTAAGAAAAATTTAAGACAAATACAAAGTTAAACACTCAACACAGTGTCAATGGCAATGACTTAAAATGGCGGATGGCATCGCAATCCAATTTAAAATGGCGGACAGCATTGTGATCTGACTTAAAATGGCAGACGGCGTTCTCCTTTCTTGGTTTGTAAGTACGAGTTGTCCGTAAGTCGGACGTTCATAACTCGGGGATTACCTGTATTTCAGTCAAATAAATAATGGTAATAGGAAAGATGGAAGTGTAATGATCTTGATTTTAACCATGACTCCCACAATGTGTGGAATTCAGTGAGCAACCCTTAAGACAGCAAATCCTATCCATTTTTTTAACTAATGAGGAATAAAATCACTTGATGTTCAAGATTAACTAAGAACTAAAAGTGAAAGATAATCATGAACTAACAGCTGCTATGTACATTCCAATTGTCTATTCTTTTCACAAGTAACACTTGAAGGTTCATCAAAGTATTTAACTAAAATAAGCTATATATTTGCTTAAGAAATCATTGCTTTGGTTTAATACTCATATTAAAAACTGAAAATAAAAATAATATTGTTGCCACCATACCTGGTACATGCCCTGAAGATTGGCAATGATGGTCGTACCATTTCCAAATACTGCAGAACATGTGCATTCATCCCAGTTCATTAAAACTGTGGCAAATCCCATGCACTCCACCTTTATGCATTTAACACACCTGGTCACCTTTTCTGGAATTACCTCTGTGAAAACATTTAAGCGGTTAATTGTATTTAAACATAAAAGCAAAAACCAGAATTTTATATTTGTTGAAAAATTTATGGTTTACAGGAAGGATATATTCACTTTTGGGGATGGATTTCTAGTAGGCTTCCAATTTTGAATCTGCTCAAGCACAATAATTGGTCTAATTTTATGTGACAATAGGTATCCTAGTAGGATTCTGGAATTGTATATTCTTCATAATTTTGCTCTCACATATGTTGCACTGGCAAAATCATTAAATGTCTCATTGTATTAAACAATGGGCTGATGCCAGTGCACTGTAACTTTGGCAGGATACTTGCTAGGATCACTGGTCTCATAGTTTCTGTTATTCCCTTCCTAACTTGGTTCACTGAAAGCTTTAGAATCAGAATCAGATTTAATATCTCTGGCAGATATTGTGAAATTTGTTGATTTTGTAGCAGCATTACAATGTAATACATAATAAGAGAGAAAAAACATGAATTACAGTAAATATATAGAAACAGAAAACCTATAGCACAATACAGGCCCTTTGGCCCACAATGCTGTGCCGAACATGTACTGTACTTACTTTAGAAATTACATAGGGTTACCCACTGACTATCCACAAGATCAATGCCTTAATTTAACTATTTAATATATATTAAAGTAATTAGTGCAAAAATAGAAATTAAAAAGTCATGAGGTACTGTTCATGGGTTCAATGTCCATACAGAAATTGAATAGCAGTGAAGCTGTTCCTGAATCGTTCAGTGTGTGCCTTATGCTTCTGTACCTCCTACCTGATGGTAGCTATGAGAACAAAGCATGACCTGGGTGACAAAGGTCCTTAATGATAGACACTACCTTTTTGAGGCATCACTCTTTGAAGTTGTCTTGGATACTACAGAGACTAATGCTCATGATGGAGCTAAGTAAGTTTACAACTCTCTGCAGCTTAATTCAGTCCTGTGCAGTAGTTCCCCATACCAGATGGTGATGCAGTGAAATATAGCCACTGTTGTGCCTTCTCGTAGCTGCATCAATATGTTGGGACCAGGTTAGATCCTAGGAGATATTGAGATCCAGGGGTTTGAAATTGCTCACTCTTTCCACTTCTGATCCTTCTATGAGGACTATTGTGTGTTCCCTTGTCTTACCCTTTCAAAAGTCCACAATCAGTTCTTTGGATTTAAAGACATTGAGTTCAAGGTTGTTGCTACAACACCACTCAACTGGTTGATATATCTTAGTCCTGAATGTTCTTTCGTGTCCATCTGAAATTTTGCCAACAATGATTGTATTGTCAGCAGATTTATAGATGACATTTGAGCTGACCTAGCCACATGGCTGTGGGTGTAGAGAGGGTAGAACAGTGGGCTAAACACACACCCCTGAGGTGCCCAGTGTTGACTGTCAGCAAGGTGGAGATGTTGTTTCTGATCAACACAGACTGTGCTCTACCGGTTAGGAAGTCAAGGATCCAGTTGCAGAGGGAGGTACAGAGGCCCAGCTTCTGGAGCTTTTCAATCAGAACTGTTGGAATGATTGTGTGAAATGCCAAGCTGTAGTCAATAAATAGCATCTGGACATAGGTATTTGCTTTGTGCAGGTGATCCAAGGCCAAATGAAGAGGCAATGAGATCGCATCTACAATAGACCTATTGTGATGACAGGCAAATTGCAGTGGGTTCAGGTCTTTGCTCACATAGGAGTTAATTCTGGTCACAACCAACCTCTCAAAGCACTTCTTCACCATAGATGTACTGTTACTGCTAATGAATGATAGCCATTAAGGCAGCTTAACCTGTTCTTTTTGGGTACTGGTATAATGATTGCCTTTTTGAAGCAGGTGGGAACTTCTGACTGTCGCAAGATGGCTGGTACAGATTTTCAGAGCCAGATACTCCATACTCCTTGCAAGGATTCATCCTCTAGAAAGACAGCCTGATGTCAGCCTCTGAGACAGATATCACAGGGTCTTTATGGAACATCAGACAGGTGGGGGAAGATTATATATTGATTAAAGTAACAAAAAGCATTAGCAAGTAAACAGAAAACACACCATCAGGATAGAGTATACCTTGAGATCCCAAACTTATATATAATTTGTGAACAACTTTGAAAATAGTCCTAAAATCTTCTGAGTTGGGTTGGCACCAGCACTCATTGCCCATACTCTCCACTCCCCCAAAATACTTCCTCCAGATCTGAAAGGTTTATATTTCTGCTCAGATGAAGCAGCCTGTGTATGTACAGGGTTTAAAATAATGTTATCAGTTGATGTGAACAGAGTAAATCTTGCTGATGAAACTCTTCTGAAAGCCTTTGGCTGACCAAACCTTGCTTCCAGTTGCCAACATAATGGCTCTTACGTTCAGAAGCATACAAAACAACAAAATATAAAATAAGATTTTAATGTCATATTTGAAAGATCAACTGAAATATTCAAAATATTTTAAATTATTAAATATTAAACAACTTATTCTCATCTTCCTTCTGTGTAACTGTACAATCCCTGTTCAAATGAATAGATTTGTAGATCCTGTTCATCATCTAAACAAACACAGCATCTGAGAGTACCCTCCACCCCCAGACACAAATATCGAGGTAACCTTTCACTGAGTCCAAAAACAGAGCACAGCCTGGAAACTCCCAACAGAACCTGGTGTAAGTCTGAAATATTGCCTTTGTCTGGTAGTTGTGACACTACCTGAAATGTACCAGTACTTCCACTCAAAACCTCTGACAGAGTTGAGCAAAATTCAAGCCTTCATGTGGAAGGAGATCAAGATGCCAGATTTGCAAAACAATTGGAAAGCAGGCTAGTCAATCAAGTTAAAATTGATTTAAAATTGCTGATAACAACATGCTGGTCTTTCCATACCACCCAGTTCATGGTGGAATTAAAATTACTCTTTAAAAATTTAATAAATCATAAATAGAATGTGAGGTTAATTTTACAGTTTGAAAAGTAGTTTTTGCTGAAAGTATCTCAATGGTCTATTTTTAATAATGTGGAAATAAGGCAGCAATATGCTGATATAAGGATACTATATGAAAAGCTGGTCTGTGGATTGTGGTGACCAATTTATTTCAATTTTGCCTTAACTTTCTAAAAATCACAGCTTACCAAAAATCTCTGCTAGAGTTTCATGAAGTTGCTACATTTGCACAATAATTACTTATTAGTAGAAAGTTAAGTCTTGCAACTCACAGTTCAAGTACAGTCTTTTAATGATGTGATCATTGTTGATGAACATCATACATCTCTTGCCAAAAAGTGAATAAGAAACCTAATTATTTTGATGATTTTTGAAATGTTCAAGTTTAACTTTATGACTTTACCTTTCTATTTTAATTCTATTTAATTTCTATCTTATTCTCTTCAGTCTATCTTTCTTTCCATTTTTTCTGCATCCAAATTAATATAGAATAATTTGTTGCATACAAACTCTTTCTCATGTTTTTCCTGGCTATATCACAATCATCACATTATTTGTTGCTTGTTCAGCAACGTCAGGTAAATATTCTAGTCTAAACATGTGCAACACCATAGATAATCTGGTTTTCTAATATCTATCTGCTATTACTCTTTCATGAATAAATGTACACATTGTTCAAAAACTCACTGATATGGCATGACAATGAAATGTTTTATTTTTCTTTTGAGAAGCATTTATATTTATTCACCTGGATATTTCCCTCCTGGAGGAATGGGAAAACTAGTACCAATAGGTTTTAAAGTAAGTGCTTATAGGCAGAATTCTATAGGCTGAATAATGTAAATGGTTTTGCTTCTCAGACTAAATGCCATATTTTTGTTAGCATAAGTGTCTTGCCACTGCCTCAGCTCAAATTCTGTTGGATCTTTAACCCACATAGTTATTATGGCTAAATGTGATTCATGTTTAGTCTCTGTAAACTTGTGGATATCCAAAACATTTCTCTCCATCTGTGCTGTCTTGTTTATCTAATACCGCAGTGTTTATTGAGCTACATTGAGTTACAGAGTCATAGAGGAGTACAGCTCAGATACAGGCCCATTGGTCCAACTTGTCTAGTCAGCTAGTCCCAATTTCCTGCATTCAGCCCCTATCTGTCCAAGTTGTACTGATCCATGCACCTGTACCTCTTATTGATATTTTACCTGTCAACCACTTCTATATATTCACCAGACTCTCTGTGGGAAAAGTTGCCCCCTCACGTCCCTTTTAATTCCCTCCCTTCAAAACCTAAATCCCACAGTTTTGGACACCTCACCCTCCTCTTACCATCCACCTCATCTAAGCCCATCATAATATTAGACACCTTATAAGGTCGTCCCTCATTCTCCCACATTCCAAAGAATAGAGCACTAGCATGGTTTACTTCTCCCTATAACTCAGACCCTCTATTCCTGGCACCACCCTTGTAAATCTTCGCTACATTCTTTCCAGATTAACCACTTCTTTCCTATAACAGGGTGAACAGTACTCCAAGTGTGTCCTCATCAACATTTTAAACAACTGCAACATAATGTCCCAACTTCTGTTCTCAACGTACTGACTGATGAAGGCCAATGTGCTAAATGCTTTTTCAGTCCCTTGCCTATCTGTGGTGTTGCTTTCCGTGAGTCCTAGGTTCCCTGATCTATTACACTCCCGAGTGCTCTACCACTCATAATGCAAGTCCTATACTAGTTTGTCTTTCCAAAATGCATCACCTCACGTTTACCTGTATTAAAACTCATTTGCTACTCATCAGCCCAATTCCCTAACTTTCAAGATCGCCTATAATCTACAATAATCTTCTTCACCATCAACAACAGCTCTAATTTTGTAGATGACATGAAATTTGCTGATTACATCATCTGCATTCATATCCAAATAATTTGTATAAATAATGTATAACAAATGTCCCAACACAGACCCCTGCAGCACACCATTAGTCACTGGCTCCACTCAAGAAACAACCTTCAACCACCATCCTTTGTTTTCAACCTCTGAGCCATCTAACTCGCTCTCTCTAGATTCCATAGGATTTAACCTCCCAATCAGCCTACCACGCTGAACTTTGTTAAACTTTTCCTGAAGTACAAATAGACAACATACGTTGCCCTACCCTCATCTACCATCTTGGTTACCTCTTCAAAAAATTCAAAAAGGTTTGTTAAACATGAATTTTCAGGTACAAAAATATGCTGATTCCTTATAATCAGTTATTAGCTCCCTGAAAGTGGCCTCACGGGTTGATAGGGTGGTTAAGAAAGCAGATATAATCTTGCCTTTATTAGTTGAAGCACTAAATTATGTTGCAGCTTTGTAAAACTCTAGTTAAGCTACATCTGGAGTCTAGCCTACAGTTCTGGTCGCCCACTTATAGTAAGGATATTGAGGCTTTGGAGAGTGGGCAGAAGAGGGTTACCAGGATGGTGCCTGAAGAGGACATGGGCTAAAATGAGAGGATGGACTACCTTGGGCTGTATTCTCTGCAGAGGTGGATGCTGAGTGGAGATTGGATGGAGTTTTATAAGATTATGAGAGCATAGATAGAGTACACAGACAGCATCTCCATGTTGAAAAGCCTAATACCAGAGGGCATGCATTTGAGGTGAGAGGTGGTAATTTTAAAGGAACCTCTTACTTTAAATGCAAGTGAGTACCTGAAACTTATGAGTGGTGAGTACCTGGAATGCACTGCCTGATGTAGTGGTTGAGGCAGATACATTATGGACTTTTAAAAGTTAAATATCCTACTCATCTTCTTTGGCTTGAGAGAAAAGTGGCCCTACTGATCATTAAGAGGTCATTCTTTCTCCCGAGCTAACCTTCTACCCTCAATACAGCTACAGAAACCCTAGGGAATTTCCTTAACCTTACCTGTCTGATCATTTTATACCTTTTCATTGCCCTCCTGATTCCTTAAGTGTATTTTTTAATCTTTTTAAGCCCCCAATGGTTTCACTTATCCCTGACCTGCTAAATCTATTGCATGGTTCCTTCTTTCTCTTTGCCTAAGGTTCAATATCTCTTGTTAGACAGAGTTCCTTAAACTGGCCAGGTTTACCCTTCAACCTGCAGGAACATACTGCCCCTAGACTCTTGATTCCACATTGGCACCAGTTTTATTTCTCATCTTGCTTTGCTTTGAGCCTACTTCTTCAATCTCCTTCATACCTACACATCAAGTCATACAGCACAGAAACAGAACAATGCCAACCAAGATGCATATTCAAGTTAGTTTTATTTGTCCATATTTGATCCATATCTTTTTAAACTTTCCATCCATGTAGCTCTTGTTGGTAGAATAGATTGGTTGCAATGAGGAAAAGCCTTTTAAGAAATGGCTTGAAATGGAAAATAAACATAATTTTTGTCATATTTAAGAGTAAATTAATGACTTCCCTTTTTCTATTACACTTGCTGCTTACCTTTAAGTTTACTCATCTAGATAATTAACATCACAGTTATCATTAACATTAAGATAAGTTGTCAAACATCAAACTCATAAAGATCAAGACAATGGCAGGTTTTCCCTCAAATTCTTTAAAAAATGGTAAACTTCAATGAAAAATGGCATTTTGTGGAACAAAATACTTGTCTAGTAACTCAACTGAAAGAGCAGAGAAGAGTTCATTTGGGGCAAAAGTTGCAAATTATATTAGATTTAAAACACAAATACAAATTAGCATGATTCCTGATGCTGATTTTAATGAGACAGCATTAACAGATAATCCAACAAAACCACTACTAAAGGATCTAGATTGATAGATTGATTTATCTGGCAATGTTCATCATTAGTCTGATATATGGTAAAGGCCTTCAGGGAGAATAAATTAAATTGGCTGGATATAATTCTGCAAAGGAAATAAAATTAAAAATGTTTTTCTCCTTGCAATCTGAATAAACCAGAAATGGTCATCAATGCACAGATGTATCAGAAACTGAGGTTGACAGTGCAATAATTATTTTTGTAATTGGAAGCCTGTGACCAGTGATGTACCTCAGATGTCTGTGTTTGGGCTCTTGCTACAATATTTATTAACAATCTGTAAATTAACTTAGATGATAGTTTAAGTTCACAAACAGCTCAAAAACTGGTGGTGTAGTAACAGTGAGGACAGCAGTCTGCAGCTACAACATGATATTGAAGAGCTGGCAAAATGCGCAAGTCAAAGGCATATGGAATTTAATGCTGGAAAATATAAACTGATATCTTTTGTGAGGAATAACAAGGCTAGCATGAATGCCAAAGGTATTTGCTTTTTCCTATATCTGCCCCAAAATCATACCTGTATTTAATTACATTGCAAATGACAAACGTTGCCAAGATTTGACTTGCCTCTCTACTTCTCTCTTTTTAGTACCCTCTTTAAAAGCTACTACCCTGACCTAAAGAAATTATTGCAGTTAATGAATATCTTGCCACAACTTTGACCCTTCAGTCCATCTAGACCACCCTTCTTTTCCCATTTCCCTCATTCTCTGTGTCTAGTTTTACCTCAAGGATTTCCCATTTCTAATGAAAGGTCATGCTAAGTTTGCTTGTTTCTCAACAGATGCTACCTGACCTGAGTATTCCCAACATTTTCAGTATTGAGTTGACAAAGTTGTTGGACTCATATAAATATTGTATTATTTAATGCCAAATTTGATTTGATAATGTTCCTGTAAACCCTCTTGGGATGTTTTGCTGAATTAAATACACAACTATCAATTGTTATTGTTTTTGCATAATGTACCTCCTGATGGAAATCTGAAGCATGCTGGAATAAGAGCATTCCCATCTTTCTAGATATAAACGCCAGAGCTACTGGATTTCATACACCCAATACAGCATAAATTCCTATTTATGTACACATGCATGCGATATTAATATGCCAGTAGGTTAAGAATGCAAATCAAATATCTTGAGATTAGAAATAACTAGTTTTACAGGAGATCCTTTTTTTTTACCAGTTTCATCTTGCATCTTGTCATCTGGGTTTGATACATCCTGAAAGAATGTTGTAATCCTGGTTCCATCAGCATGCTCCACCATGGTGTTGTCACTCCCAAACACAGTAACTACCTTGTCCTGTCTTGTAATCATTATCTGTGGCAATATATATTTATTTTGTTAAGTGATTTCACATGTCCTGCTGCCATTTTTCAATAGTATAAGCAAAGCATTCAACTGTACTTCTGCCTTAACATTGCCATTAGATTCAAGAAGTTTAGGATATTAGATATACCCATTAATAGCTCAAATAAATGCTGCATCATTAAGTAGAAGGCTCCAGTTACTGGCACTTTAGAGAAGCAGCTGGATGACTGCAAGGACAGCATTGAGGAAACTAGAGTTCTGACTCAAGATATTGCTAAGGGGATGTACAGGGAGATACTGGATTATCTGGACATTTGTTGAACTGGTACCTGTCAACTTTGGCATATACTGGATTACGGATTTTTTTACTACATTAGATTTCAGATGCCTATTAAACTTAATCAGAATTTCATATTCTTTTAAAATAGTGGAGAATTCAGAGCTGTTTTCTTATAACGTCAAGAATTAAATTTACCGAGCATGCTACAGACATAGAATTTGAATATAATAAGCACACATTGATTTTAGAGAAATGTAACTGTTAATATTGGAAGATATTAGGTCCCTTTGAAGAAACAAGTCACATCATTTGTTACCAATCTACCACTTGCATGCTCAGCATAGAAACTTAAGTCAATAAAGCAATAACAAACATGTGTTAGCAATTAATCTATAATAGCGATCAGTTTCAAGATGAAGCAATAAAACTTCAATTGATGATTCTAATTGAATAATACAATATAGCATAAATAGAAAGATAATTAGATTTACACTGGAAATCATTTAGTACATATAATTATTAGTAAATAACTAAATCATGACAGGCTTGCAAATTAAATTACATATATTGCAGATTTATAAATGAATCAATATTCAATGTCATTTTGATGGATAAACTATGAAGAAACCACCTTCACCAAAAATAATTCTTACTTCATTTGGTTCCATTAGTGATATAACTGCAAGCACAACATTATAATAGATTTATATTAGTTCAATGAAACTTCCTAAGCATACACACAACAGCACAAAAGCATAGTTAAGTGATATATTGAAGATATTCAGCAGGAAAAAGAAATAGGTCAATATTTCAGATCAACAACCTTTCAATAGAACTGGAAAATTCAGAATCAAGATTTTTATGAAGTGGAGAGAATAAAGGTATTGTCTATTGTGCAGATAAGAATTTCCCAGTGACAGAAAATTGATGGTGCCACTGAAGAGAGAGCACTGAATTTTTATTTATCTTGAAGAAAATAATGGTATATGGGAATAAAAATGTCAAAATGGAGATGCAGAACAAAGCAGTAGATGGGAAGTTTTTAAAAAGAGAATTCTGAAAATATTTAAAATAGAACAGAATTTAGGAAATATTCTGTAGATCAGGTGGCATCTGTAGTATAGCCTAATGAGAAAATCTGGGGTGGGGTGGGGCTAGTAAACAAGCACAACAAATTTGGCAATTGGATAATTAGGAGGTATAAAAGTTGGACTTAAAACAGTAGAAATACTGAAACCATTAGAATAGATCATACTTACTTCTCCTGTTCCTGGATCCGTAGCTTTATAGACTAAGATAGGTTTTGTATCCAACTTTTCTGTGCCTTTTGTTCCTATAACTAACCCAATTGGTGTGGTAGTTATCCAGGTACCAGGTAGAGGATATACTGCAGAAGATGCATCATTTTTTGGTGCAGATTGATCTACATCACCATGCTTTCCTTAAAAAAAAAATACAAATGGTATGAAATTCAGAAATATCTGTGTTCCTCAGTGATCTTTCCTCATTTGAATTTATCCTTGGTGCTTAGTGCATTACTTGGAAGAATTACAGTACACAAACCTTTTCCCTGCTTTGGTGCATAGAAAGCTTAAATTTATTTTATTAAATTTATTTCTGGTAAAATGATATATTTGCATTTCATACCTTTCATTTTTTTTTTTCCCTTTCCCACAAAATGTTTCCACAGGCACTACCAGATCTCCACTATCTCAACTGCCCTCTTCATCGCAACTGAATTCCAATCATTTCCTACAAGATGATTTTCTATGATCTTTGACTTCTTCTTGATTCACTTGCATTCAGCAAAAGACATTTACTCCTTTATAAGACTATTAATTTAAAGAATTAAAAACTGCATGTACTAATCAACTTGTGAAATTAGTAACTATGGTGAACATAACATTTTGAAAAAGGGAAACCTCAGCCTAAAAATTCACTGGTGCTCGAAGTACAGTTTAAAGGGAGTTACCATACAGAGCACCAACAAATGACATATCAAATTGAGCTGCTCCTCACACCCAAAGCATTCAGTACAACTGATTAGCTCTTATATATTTACGTTACACCAGTATTGGTTAAGTCCAGGAGTGAAGCCATGCCTGAAGAAATTGCAGAAAAGGGAGTGTTGGCAATTTTAGGGGTTGGAGGATGATGCAGTTTTGGGAGTTGAGCACAAAATCAGATCTAGACTAGATGAGATAAGAAGCTTGGTTTAGGGGTAATTTTGATGCAAGATGATGGATAGGGTAACCTATGAGAAAGAGATAAGTCAGGTAATTTACAGGCATATTAGGGGATTTGCAGCTCTGGGCTGAAAACTGTACATTACAATAACAGAATAACAGGTGATGCAATTACCCAAACAATGTTCTACAGAAATATTCAATAGGGACTTGCGTTACTCCATGCACATCTGACCCTGAAGTGATGTGACTGGAATGTTATTATCACATTTTATTTTGCAAATAACCACCTTTTAAAAATACAGTACTTGAAAAAGTAGCACTATGCAAATAGTTTCTAGATAATCTTTCCTACAATAATGTGTATTTTCTGTACTTACATACATAGAATACTAAAGCATAGAACAGTATAGGCCCTTTGGCTCACAATGCTGTGCTAACCATTTAGCCCATTACAAGATCAATCTAATGCTTCTCTCCTACAATGCCCCTCTGTTTTTCTTTCATCAATGCCCATCTAGGAGTTTCTTAAATGCCCCTACTGTATCTTTGTCCACCACTACTACTGGCAGTACATTCCATGCCCCCAACATCCTCTGTGGAAAAATCCTACTTCTGATACCCCTCCTCTACATTCTTCCAATCACCTTAAAATTATGTCCTCTTGTATTAGCCATTTACGTCTTAGGAAAAAAATGCTGGCTGTCGACTAAATCAATGCCTCTTATTATGTTATGCACCTCTATCAAGTCACCTCTCTGCCTTCTTCACTCCAAAGAGAAAAACCCTAGCTCATGCAACCTTTCCTCATAGAACATGCTCCCCAATGCAGGCAGCATTGTGGGAAATCTCTTCTGCACTCTCTAAAGCTTCCACATCCTTCCCATATTGAGGCGACAGAACTGAGCATGATACTCCAACTGTGAAAAATTGCTTGTATAAATAGAAACACTATTAGGTGTTTTTGCTTGGTAATATTCCTGTGAAGAGATTTCTCATTCCTTTAAAAGTACTACATAAAGGTAAATATTGTTGGTGCTAGATCCCAATTTGATTTTCCACAAATAACCCTCACACAACAAAGTGATACAGGTTGAGTACCATATATCCAAAATACTTGGGGCAGGAAGTGTTTCAGATTTTGAATTTTTACGGATGTTGGAATACATGATGAGATAGCTTGGGATTGCCATCATTTCTGGCTCTGAATTTATGTGCTACTGGTAAGAAGTCTGTCTTACACTTGTTCATCACACATACAGTATGTACTTAACAATAAAAATTATTACATATCATTATAATGTGTGCAGGGTAACAAAAGCAGCATCAGGAGAATACCTGAACCAGCTGTTGAATAGCAACAAACAATGGCAGGCTTTCACTTTCCACCTATGATGCTGTGTTTTGACTAAAAAGTACACTGTATTTGTACTTCTGCTTTTAAGTTTTCCTTAAGGTACAGTATAAAAACAATCAGCATTGTAAGCTTGTTCTAGTGTTAGATTTTCATTAGCAATGATCTTTGCAAACTTATTAATGCTTCATGATCAGATGTTTTATTTTTAAAATTTTAAAAATCTGAAAAAATTTAATGCTGTGCTTTTTCTTAAATTTCTGCAATATGTTGAATATTTACAATTACCTTCAATTTTCAATTCATTGTTAGAGATCTTAGCTCATTTCATGATCAGCATACTGTTAAATGGCATATGTTCACTCCAATGCTGATGAATCTATTCTTTCACTACACCATCAAGGTCTTGGCTTTTCGCTTTGTGCAGTGTTTTCTATTTTTCATTACGTATATGAGGTCACTTCCCAGAACTGTCTGTGATGCGCAGATATCTATGCATTGCTTGGGAACCTTCCCAGCGATTTGTGGAATTTTCCATTTGTGACTTCATGTCAACACTCAAAAAGGTTTTGGAGTTTTTTGGATTTTGGAATTTCAGATAAGGGGTACTCAACCTGTATATGATGAAGTTATTGGATGTATATAATAAAAAATTACACCCAGACATATGTGAAGTCACTTCTCAGAACTGTCTCAGGATATGTTCCACATCAATCACACAAGTAGTCATCAGTTTAGTATTACCTCTCTTATTTCCTTCATCACTTAGGGCTCTTTTTAATTCTTTCCCATTCTTTGGTTCTTGATCTTTCATCTCAGGCTGTTCTCTTGTTACTAAAGATGGTTGTGGAATGGAAATGGGACCAGAATCTGGACTTCTGCTCACAGTCCCATCAGCAAATAGAATCTAGTGAAAGTGGGAATGGATAAAATGAAAATTATTACTGACAATACTGTACATTACTTTTCAAAATGGCCCAACTCCTTTCTTTTCCTTACATGTTGATCCTCAGCAACATCATCTGGAAATATTGCAGCAGTTTTCTTATCTAATTTATGATATCTACTTCTAGCTCATGCTATTTGATGCCTTCGCTAGTTTTGTGTAATAGAAGCTAGAACATGGTCCTTGTGCCAATCCTTCCGCTCTTGCCTCATGAAGCACCCACAAGACAGGCCATGACAGCGTGACCTGCAATGACAACTAGGCCTTAGGTGGCAGAACCTGACACACTGCTGCAGTATTGTCTTTACATCCTTAGACAGCCTCTACTGCCAAAGGCTTCTTTCAATGTTTTAAATGTCTCTGATTGAGACATTTAAAATAATTGAAATGAATTGAAATAATCAATACAGTAAGCATGACAATATAGCTAATTGGCCTACCTTTAATTCATGAAAAATAAATACATAATGAAGTACAGAGAAATTAACAAAAATAAACAAAAGATCAGTGAGCTCATTCAAATAAATGGGGCTGTTACTTGTGAGTGATGAAAGCTAAGCAGACATTTGTAGTAGATGCATTCAAGCCCTCAGCCTGGAACAATCAAGAGCTACCTCTAAACTAAATGCAGGGTGAATGGTAAGATGAACCTGCATTTGATCTAAAGGACATGCTGTACTTCCAACCCGCAGTGTTCAGATGCAAAGACTGGCAGAGGGAGGACGGTTGACAGCTCCCTATGGAATTATCAGCAACAAAGCACAATCATTTAATTTGAAGCATATTTACCCAGATGGTGGATTAGGAGTTTGCTTAGAGCAAGGGTTCCCAACATTTTTTATGCCATGGAGGCTTACCATTAACCAAGGGGTCCGTAGACCCCAGGTCGGGAACCCCTCGCTTAGACAGCAGCATGCTGGTTTCAATTTAATCCTCAATTAGAATGTGATGTCATTGAAATACGGGGAAAGGATGACACTATTATTAACATATTGTCAAGGTTTGTCTGGCCCAAGTTCAGTAATTCTATAATGAACAATCACTAAATTGTAAAAGTTTATTGGTGAATATGTATCTTTGAGAAATTCTCCTACTGATACAAAATGCTATAAAGTAATTGGATAAATTCAGTGAAATCTGAATAATCCTTTCTTACACATTTCTAACATTCATTTGTGATATTATTCCTCATCTTGACTGCAGGCTTTGACCTCAGGTTGAGTTTTGACTAGATGGCTGCATGAATTTTGATTGCCCTTTCAACAACCTAAAACCTCCAGCAATGCCACTGATGCATCTTCTGTGGTTTTGCTTTGTGGAATGGATGACACATTCAGATGGCTGATCATCAGCTTTGGAGGTAGCTTAAGACTTTCATGGTGTATAAGTGGTGCATGGTGCATCCATGAGAGCAAAGCTCCTATACATAGTGGATTCCATCTCTGGCTGATGATACAGTTACTAGTAAAGGAGCAGAGGAGTTCCAAGGCCCATATAAACCAAGCTTGTTGAAATATTTGGAAGACAGGATTGGTAAACTTTTAAGCACATTTTTCCATCAGTAATTTTGATTAATGTATTTGTATTAGAAGATTCAATTTTGGCTTTTATCTATGACAAGTAAGAAGATATCAGAATGACTCAGAAAACTTGGTGAGTTTTTGAAAAGCATTGATTTCCATGAAGTGGATGTTATTAATTGTTCCCTTAAAATTTTGATGAGGATGGAGCAGGGGATCAGAATTTAGCACACACCCCAGAAACCATACAGTGCATTCTTAAATTGCACACACATTCAGAGTTTAATGCAAATGGTGACCAGATTAAAACCTAATTATTCCCATGCATGGAACACCATAAAAATGAGAGTTTAGAATTTAATGATTTCACTTATCATAAATAATTTCAACTCAACTTTACAGTCTGACCATGTAATGAATGCCTGTACATAACAAACACCTTGAACACTCTCTAAGGAAAAGCTATATGATATCTACTAATTAGTCATCCAACTCTTACAGATACTTCTAAAAAAGTATTTTTATTTATTCCGTAACTAGATGTGGATGTCATTGGCAGAATCATTTTCTGAACTAATGCAGGTTATATAGTGTAAGTAATTTATATCACTGTAATGAAAAGATTTATAAGATTTTGACTCAATGATGACAATAGTGCTTTGAAGAGTTCCTAAAGTAATGACTGAGATGATTGGCTTCTAATCATAATCATTTTTCTTTGTGCTAGGTATCACTCTGGTCAGCAGTGGAATTCCCTCCAGTCCACCAATTCAATTCTATGTGTTTTCTTGGAGCTAGTCTTGGTCAAATGCTACATTTTTACCTCATCTCTGGAATCTAGGTTTCAAAGGTACATTTAATGTCAGAGAAATGTATACAATGCGCATCCTGAAATGCTTTTTCTTTGCAAACATCCACGAAAACAGAGGAGTGCTCCAAAGAATGAATGACTGTTAAATGTTATAACCCCAAAGTACCTCCCCGCTCCCCCCACCCACACGTAAGCAGCAGCAAAGCAATGACCCCCCTCCCCCACCAGAAATAAAGCATCGCGCCCCCCCCCCCCACGAGCTCTCAAGTGTGCAGTAAAGCATCGATAAAGACACAAACTTTCAGTACCCCAAAGAGTACTTGTTCACCTGGTATTCCACATACCATAGTCTCTCTCTCTCTCTTTCCCTAATAAGGGATACAAAAGGTGTCCATGTTTCCCATATTTAAATAGTCTTTTAGCATTTCCTTCAAGGCCATTTTAAATCAAATGAACTATACTTTAAATTTAGATAGCAACTGGAATATATATTCCAATAAAAGTAGCATTTTAATGTAATTGAGCAGAAATAAAAGACTGGAAAACAGATTTTAGTTCTTTCCTCATAATTCAGATTTAAGTGAATAAATCAACAGTGTATTACCTCAGTAGATCCATCCATCATGTACTTTACCACAGTTCCCTGGAGGGTAATTACTCTTGATGCTTCCTGCATTGCAGGCCATTTCCGAGCTGCCTCACAGGGTTGGGAGCCTTTAGTTTTGATAGGATAACTCTGACGCAGCAGTATTCTTTCTTCACACTCATCTTCATTGTTAATACCTTGAAAATTGAATCAAAGTGGAGAATTTGAATATACAGTGAAACATGAAGAGGAAAACAACTGTAGCCTGCAACTAGGAAAACTAAAGTTGAAGCTGCTGGTTTCTTTTTCAATTGATATTCTAATTGATACCGTAAGATTAAAGGTTCTGTGTTCTGTTTTCTAAAACATACATTGAAAGCCTTTTATTGAGGGATTAAATATTTTTCCCATGTAGTTCCTAAAATGTTGTATGATTCACTTGATTGTGTCCTGGGATGATTTTGGAGGAAAAAGTGAGGAGTTGGGCTTATAGTCATTTGAGTTTAGAAGACTGAGAGAGACAAGCTTATTGAAATATATGTGACTCTTGAGGGGTCTCAACAAGTTAGACACTGCCAGGATATTTCCCCCTTATGGGGGAATCTAGAACTGGGAGACAAAATTTACTTAAAAGAGTAACCCATTTAACAAATAAATTAGGAAGTTTTTATTTGTTCTCTCTCAAAGGCCTAGGAATCTTTGGAAATCTCTACCCTAGAGAGTTGCAGAATTTGTTCCATTGAATATATTCATGGGCAAGAAGTGTTCAATCAAGTGTTTAGGAGAATAGTAAGGAAAATAGGGTTGAAGCCAAGAGCAATTCAATCTTGATCATATTAAATGGTGAACCAGGCTCAAGGGACCATACAAAGTTCACAGTACATTTATTATCAAAATATGTATACATTCTACAATTTTGAGATTCGTCTCCTAACAGGCAGCCACGGCTTACTCCTTACAACTTATTCTTGCTAATATTTTTCATTCTCTTTTTCATCTTTCAAAATTTTAGGTTAAAATGTGCATTACAAGTATTCTCTGCATTACATTTGAAGCTGCAACATGCCAAGCAGTTAAAAAATGTTTTAAATATTTAAACTTCCCAATATATTTTTTAAACCCATATCAATAACCTGTTTCTGATCATCTTACACTACGGTACTGATGAATATGTCCTAGTTAACCTACAGCATGATCTAGAACTTTATCTGTACAAAGATAGTTTTCTCTTTTTGTTTTGATCTTAAATTATCCTCAATCATCTCTTCCCCTTCAGTGAGCAAGACTAATTTAGCATACAGTACTTCAAATTAAAATCAATACACTATTTTTAAAGACACAGTGAGATCTCCACACTGACATATAACTTAGAGTCATAGAAAAGTACAGCACAGAAACAGGCCCTTTGGCCCACCTAGTCCACGCTGAACCATTTAAGCTGCCTAGTCCCATCAACTTGCAGCCGGACCATATCCTTCCATACCCCTGCCATCCAAATACCTATCCAAACTTCCCTTAAACGTTGAAATTGAGCTCACACACATCACTTGTGCTGGCAGCTCATTCCACACTCATGATTTTCTGAGTGAAGACGTTTCCCCCTCATGTTCTCCTTAAACTTCTACTCTTAACCCATGACCTCCAGTTGTAGTCCCACCCAACCTCAGTGGATAAGGCCTGCTGGCATTTATTCTATCTATACCCTTCAATTTTGTATATCTTTAACAAATGTCCCCTCAATCTTCTATATTCCAAGGAATAAAGTTCTAACCTATTCAATCTTTCCTTACGACTCAGGTCCTCCAGTTCCTGCAACATCCTTGTAAATTTTCTCTGAACTTTTTCAAACTTATTTACAACTCTTCTGTAGTAGGTGACCAAAGCAGCATAAAATACTCCAAATTAGGCCTCACCAATGTCTTACACAACTTCAACATAACATCCCATCTCCTGTACTCAATCCTTTGATTTATGAAGGCCAACATGCCAAAAGCTTTCTTTACGACCTTATCGACCTTTCAATGATTATGGATCTGTATTCCCAGATCCCTTTGTTCTACTGCACTTCTCAGTGCCCCAGCATTTATTGTGTAAGACCTACCCTAGCTGGTCCATGTAAGTGCAATACCTAACACTTATCTACATTAATTTCTATCCATCGTTTTTTAGCCCACTTTTTCAGCTGTTGCTGATCCCGTTGCAAGCCATGGCAGCCTTCCTTGTTGTCCACTACACACCCAACCTTGGTGTTATTTGCAAATTTACTGATCCAGTTAACCACATTTTTATCCAGATCATTGAGAAAATATTAAATATGAAGGTAAGCTATCTAATAATATAAACAAGGATACAAATAGCTTATTTAGATATATAAAGAGTAAAAGAGAAGACTGAGTAGATATCAGACCAATGGAAAATGATGCTGGAGAAGTATTAATAAGAACATAAGACATAGGAGCAGAATTAGGCCATTTGGCCTATTGGGTCTGCTCCACCATTTCATCATGCTGATTTATTATCCCTCTTGACCCTATTCTCTTGCCTTCTCTCCATAACATTTGGCATCCTGATTAATCAAGAACCTATCAACTTCTGCCTTAAATATACCCAATGACTTGGCCTGCAGAGCAGTCTATGGCAATGAATTCCACAGATTCACCACTCTCTGGCTAAAGGAATTTTTCCTCTTCTCTGTTCTAAATGGACGTCCTTCTATTCTGATGCTGTGCCCTTGGTCCTAGACTCCCCACCACAGAAAACATCTTCTTCATATCCAGATTGTTTAATACTTTTTAAAGGTTGCAATGAGATCTCCCCTCATTCTTCTGAACAGTGAATACAGGCCCAGGGCTATCAAATGTTTTTCGTACGTTAACCCTTTCATTTGTAGTATCAATCTCGTGAACCCCCTTTGGACCTTCTCCAATGCTCCCTCACCTTTTCTTAAATAACGGGCCCAAAACTGCTCACAATATTCCAAGTGTGATCAGACCAATGACTTATAAAGCCTCAGCATTACATTCCTGATTTTGTATTCTGGTCTTCTTGAAATGAATGCTAACATTGCATTTGCCTTCCTTACCATAGACTCAACCTGCACGTTGACCTATACGGAATCCTGTACAAGGCTTCCCAAGTCCCTCTGCACCTCTGATTTATGAATTTTCTCCCCATTTAGAAAATAGTCTATGCCTTTATTTCTTCTACCAAAATGCATGACTGTGCCATTCCCTACCATTATGTTCCAACTGCCACTTCTTTGTCCGTTCCCCCAATCTGTGCAAGTCTTTCTGAAGATAACCTACTTCCAGAACACCACCTGCTCCTCTACCTATCTTTGTAACATCTGCAAACTTGGCCACAAAGCCATCAGTCCCTTGTCCAAATCAATGGCATACAACATGACAAGCAGTAGTCCCAACATCAACCCCTGCGGCACAGCTCTAGTCACTGGCAGCCAAACAGAAAAGAGGCCCTTTATTTCCACTTTTTGCCACCCGCCAGTCAGCCATTCATCTATTCATGCTATTACCTATCCTGTAATGCTAAGGGGTCTTATCCTGTTAAGCAGTCTCATGTGAGGTACCTTGTCAAAAAACCTTCTGAAAATCTAAATAAGCAACATCCACTGACTCTCCTTTATCTATCCTGACTATTATTTCCTCAAAGAATTCCAACAGATTTGTCAGGCAAGACTTCCCCTTTAGTAAACCATGCTGACTATGGCCTATTTAATCATGTGCCTCCAAGTACTCTGAAACCTCATGCTTAATAATAGATCTTTCCAACTACTGAAGTCAGGCTAACCGGCCTATAATTTCCTGTCTTCTGCTTCCCTCCCTTCTTAAAGAATGGAATGACACGTGCAATTTTCTACTCCTCCATAACAATGCCAGAATCGAGTGATTCTTGAAAGACCATTACTAATTCCTCCACAATCCCTACAGTTACCTCTTTCAGAACCCTGGGCTGTAGTCCATCTAGTCTAAGAGACTTATCTAAAGGCTTTTCAGCTTCCCAAGCGCCTTCTCCATAGTAATAGCAACAACATTCACTTCTGGCCCCTACCACACTTACACTCTGGCATTCTCTGTCATTCTTGTGCCCCATTACTACCTCTCCATTGTTATTTTCTAGCAGCCCAATATCTACGCTGGTCTCTCCTTTACTCTTCATATAACTGAATTTTTTTTGCATACTCCTTTATATAATTAGCTAACTAACCTTCATATTTCATCTTTTCTCCCTTTATGGCTTGTTTAGTTTCCTTCTGTTGGTTTTTAAAAGCTTCACAATGCTTTGCCTTTGCACTATTTTTTTTTACTGTATTATATGCCCTCTCTTTGGCTTTTATGCTGTCTTTGACTTTCCTTGTCAGCCACGGTTGCTTCATCCTCGTTTTAGAATTCTTCTTCATCCTTGGGATGCATCTTTCCTCTGCCTTCTGAATTTCCCCCACAAATGACTGCCATTGCTGTTCTGCCATCATCTGTGCTAGTGTCCCCTTCCAAACAACTTTGGTCAGCTGCTATTTCATGTCTCTGTAATTCCCTTTATACCACTGTAATATGAATACATTTAACTTTAACTTCTCCTTCGCAAACTGCAGGATGAGTTTTATCACATTATGATCACTACCTCCTAAGGGTTCTGTTACCTTAAGCTGTTGAATCAAATCTGGTTCATTACCTAATACCCAAACCAAAATTTTGTTTCCCCTAGTGGCCTCTAAAAAGCCATCTCTTAGGCATTCTACAAATTCCCTCTCCTGGGATCCAGCACCAAATGATTTTCCCAGTCTATCTGCATATTGAACCCCCCCCAAGATTATTGCAATACTGCCTTTTTTACATGCCTTTTCTATCTCCTGTTGTACAAATGGTAATTTGTAATCCACATCCTGGCTACTGTTTAGAGGCCTGTGTATAACTCCCATCGGTTTCTTGCAGCTTCTTAACTCTGCCTGCAAGGATTCTACATCGTCTGATCCTTTGTCACCTCTTTCCAAGGATCTGATTTCATTTCTCTTTTTTAAAAAATCAATAGAGCCTCTCCACCCCCTCTGTCTCTTAAAGGACCTGCCTGTCCTTTTGATACAATGTGCATCCTTGGATACTAAACTCCCAACTATGATCTTTCAGCCACGGCTCAGAGATGGCCACATCATCATACCTACCAATATTTAACTGCCCTGCAAAATCATCTACCTTAGTCTGCATGCATTCAAATATAATATCTTCAGTCCTGTATTCATTATCCTTTTTAATTTTTGCCCCATTACACATTAATTTTTCCACTGACTGCAATTTTGCCCTATCATCTGCCTGTCCTTCCTCACAGGCTCACTATTCAATGCATCCAGTTGTACACCAATTGCCCCATCCTCAGCCCCATCACCAGTTCCCATACCCCTGCCAAATTAGTTTATACCCTCCCCAACAATTCCAGCAAGGCTGCCCACAAGGATATTGATCCCTTTCTGGTACAGCTGAAACATGTCCTTTCTTTTTTAAAAACAGGTCATACATTCCCTAGAAGAGATCCCAATCATCCAGAAATCTGAAACCCTGCCACTTGTACCAATTCCTCAGCCATGCATTCATCAGCCAAATCATCCTATTCTTACCCTCACTAGCACATGGCACAGGCAGCAATCCAGAAATTACTACCCTGCCTGTGCTTGCCCAGGCTTGTTGTTGCCTATGCTTGTTGAGCAGTAATGAGGGTAAAGAAATGGTAGAGAAACTTGATAAATATGTTGTGTCAGTCTTCACTGTCAGTAATTCAAGAACGTCAGAGGGCAGAAGTGAGTGTAGATGCTATTACTAAGGAG
Organism: Hypanus sabinus; assembly: GCF_030144855.1. Lineage (NCBI taxonomy): Eukaryota > Metazoa > Chordata > Chondrichthyes > Myliobatiformes > Dasyatidae > Hypanus > Hypanus sabinus. Next base: position 151,348,443 of record NC_082709.1, on the reverse strand, counting down.
AGAGTGCTTGGGGAGCTGAAATATCTGAAGGTAAATAGTCATCCAGTCCAGATGGACTATACCCCAGGGTTTTGAAAGAGGTGGCTGAAGAGATTGTGGAAGTATTAGTTATGATCTTTCAACAATCACTGGATTCTGGAATGGTTCTGAAGGACTGGATAATTACAAATATCACTCCACTCTTTAAGAAGGTATATGTGGGGGAGGGGTAGAAAGCAGGAGAAAGGAAATTACAGGTCAATTAGCCTGACTTCAGTGTTTGGGAAGATTTTAAGGATGAGGCTTTGGGATACTTGTAGAGACATCATAAAATAGGCCAAAGTCAGGATGGTTTCCTCGAGAGGAAATCTTGCCCAACAAATCTGTAGGAATTCTTTGAGGAAGTAATAGATAGGTTAGACAAAAGAGTGTCAGTGGACATTGTCTACTTAAATTTTCAGAAAGCCTTTGACAAGGTGCCATGCTTGAGGCTGCTTAACAAAGTAAATCAGGAAAGGTAAAAGCATGGATAGAAGATTGGCTGTCTGGCAGGAGGCAAAGAGTGGGAATAAAGGGGACCTCTTCTAGTGGGCTGCCAGTGACTCGTGGTGTTCTGCAGGGGTTAGTGTTGGGACCTCTTCTTTTCATGTTTTCTGCCAATGGTTTGGATGATGGAATTTGTGGCCAAGTTTGTGGACAATACAAAGATCTGCAGAAGGACTTAGACAGATTAGGAGAATGGGCAAAGAAATGGCAGTGAGAGAATAATATAGGGAAGTGTATGGTCGTGCACTTTAGCAAAAAGGAATAAAGGTGTAGACTATTTTCTAAATGGGGAGAAAATTTTTAAAAAATCAGAGGTGCAAGCAGGATTCCCTAAAGGTTAGCTAACTTGCAGGTTAAGTCAGTGGTAAGGAAGGCAAATGCAATGTTAGCATTTATTTCCAGAGGACTAGAATATAAAAACAGACATGTAATGCTGAGTCTTGATAAGGCATTGGTCAGACCGCACTTGGATTATTGTGTGCAGTTTTGGGCCACATATCTAAGGAAAGATTTCTGGCATTGGAGAGGATGCAGAGGAGGCTCAAGAGAATAATTCTGAGAGTGAAAGGGTTATGTATCAAATGATAGCTCAGACCCTGTTTGAAATCTATTGCAAATTGAAATGCTGAGACAGTGGAGAGGATATTTTGTATAGTGGGGGGGGGGGAGTTTAAGACTAGAGGGCACAGTCTCAGAAAAGAGGGATGTCCATTTAGGATAGAGATGAGGAACAATTTCTTTAGCCAGACAGTGGTGGATTTGTGGAATTCATTAACATGGGTGGGTGTGGAGGCCAAGTCACTGAGTATATTCAAAGAGAAGGTTGATAGGTTCTTGATTGGTCAGGGCACCAAATGTTACCAGGAGAAAGTAAGAGAATGTTGTTGAGAGGGATAATAAATCAGCCATGATGGAATGGCAGAGCAGATGTGATGGACCAAATGGCCCAATTCTAATCCTATTTCTTGTGGTCATGGCAAACAAGATGGAAAATTAAACAAAGTGAAGTTCCCAACACTGAGATCATTATCTAATCTCTCCAGAACCATTAAATTGCCTCTGCAGAATGGAACGTATGCAGGATTATTCCAAAAATCTCCTCCAGTTCTATAATAATAGGCTACCTTGGGGTTGCAGCTATTAGCCATATGATATTCACAAATCACTAAGCAAATTTGAGATATAGAAGAAAACTTACTCTCGTGGAATTCATGTGAGAACAAATAAATAAACAGCTTTCTTCCAACCTACACTTCTTGGCACATGCACATTTAACACGTGTTATGGGAAATTACAATACTTGAGTTTTCTAGGAACACAAAACCTCATAACCCAAAGATCACTTGTCCATTCATTTATCTATTTATTTATCTATCTGTCTATTTGTTTATTTAGAAATACAGCACAGTGTACAGGCCATTCAGCTAAACAAGCCTGTGCTGTTCAATTACTGTACACCTATATGACTAATTAACCTGTCTATCTTTGGAATATGGAAGGGAAGTGGATCACCCAGAGGAAACCACACAATCTCAGGGAGAACTGAAGCAAGTTAGTAATGTAAATCACTTTCTAAATTGCACACAATCCTAACGTACCATATTTCTTCTCTGAAGGATTAATATCCTGGAATTAACAACTTCATTATGACCATCAGTGAAATTCTCTGCCCAATGAAGCAGTGGAGGCTACTTTAGTAAATATATTTAAGATAAGGTTGGATAGATTTTTGCATATTAGAAGAATTAAGGGTTATGGGGAAAAGGCAGGTAACTGGAGACAAGTCCATGGCCAGATCAGCCATGATCTTATGGATTGATGGATCAGGCTCAATGGGCCAGATAGCCTACTTCTGCTCCTATTTCTTATGTTCTTATGATAGCAAAACTACTGAAATCAAGTATAGGGCAAATCACTAAATTCTTAGATCAATTAGGAATGGAAATAAATGTAATCTTACTAAGGCTATCCATACCCCAAGAACATTTCTTTTCAAGAAAAAAGAAAATGTTCAAACTATAAGGTCAATTTGCAAGATAATTACGTTAACATCAGATTTTTCTTTGGATGCTCTCGCATTAATCGAATTTAGAAACTGATGAAGCAACAGTTGAGTTTTTTTTCTGTAGCTATGTCTATCTGCACAGTGTCAGGAAAAGAACCAAACATTCTATTACACAGATGACAGAATATCAGCAATGAAACATCTTTTATACTTTAGTGACCAGCTTCATTTGCTTGATGTTAGAAATCAAGTGTAAAGTCATTTTTGATCAAATGTAGCAAGCAAAATTTGAAAAAAATGTATACTAATGTGACAGACCAATGGAGCACTCTGTGAAGAATGTTGTCAACAGTCCATCTGGAGAACATGCATTCAATCGCAAGAACACTGGAGGCTCTGGAACATTTTCTGGGGTTGGTGCAGGTACTAGCTCAGGCTGTTGAATTTCCACCTGTACAAGGAAACATGGAAAACCTTCACAGAAAAGTAAACTGCTGGATTCCCTTCAATCACTGCCTTCTTTATTCTTGACTTTAAAGAATTCTTCAACAGTATTGAAATTAACTTGATAATATCTAATCATATAACATAAACAAAGAATATAGTAATACATCCAAAATGTACCTTTGGTTCTTCGATTGGTTGGTGTGGTTCCTCTACAGGCGCACTTGAAATAATTTCCTTCTTATGCTTCCCTTTTCCTGAAGGAGCACTTTTATTCTTAGAGGATTTATCTGTTTTAGCAGTGGGTGGTGGAGTAGTAACAGGAGCCGGTGTAGGTGCATGCACTGGTGGCATATTCAAAATTTCAGCTAGTATTGGATCTTCTTCAACTATAGATAAAATATTTGAATGTATGTTTACTGTTCCCTTTACTCACACTCTCCTTGATTTGAGTTATGTTTACAGTAACAGTTATGAGACTAGACTTCTTCCTGGCTCCTCTACTTCTTGTCACTAACCTTTTCTCTGTATCTTATAATCTTTTCAAACACCATACAGTTATCCAATTGCCTCTTAAAGGCTACAGTGGGATCTGCATATCTCAGCAGTGCATTCCAGATTTCAAACACAAGCTGCAAATAAAAATGTTTTACCTTTGTCATTCATAATTCACCCCCAATTTTTACACCCATGGCTTCTAATTCTCAACCTCTCAAACCCCACCATCCACTGTCCAGATCTTGCATTGTTTTAAATATTTCCATCAAATTACTCAGCTGCCTTCAATACTCCAAAGGGAACTGTCCTGACTCTCTAATGTGCCTTTGTAATTGTCCCACATACCAGAAAGCATTCTTGAAAATCTTTTCTGGACCTTCTTTGATACCCTCATATCTTTCCAATATTACTGCAACTCGAAATGAACACAAAGCTTCACTTGAGCCCTTTTACAAGCATTTTGTGAAGGTACTGTATACATTCTCTGCTTTTGTATTCTATGTTTCTATTGATAAAACCAAAAATTGCATTTGTCTCATTAATCATTTTCAAATAATGCCCTGTAACTTTTACTGATCTGTGTACACATTCCCTCAGTCTGCCTCTGCTGCTGTATCCATTTTTGAAGAGTGTTGCAGAGTTTATTCTATATTGGCCTATGAAAAACTTCATCTCACATTTCTTCATATGAAGCTTTCTATACATCTTTTCATATACATTTCATATACATCTTTCTATCAACAAGCTTGCATCAATCGTGATGCAATCTACCACTATCTTCTTGTAATTAGAAAATGTGGTTTTCACTTCCAAATCCTAATTATTGTTATACTGTAGATAAAAGTGCAAAAAGAAAATAAAAAAATTCAATTTCCTCTAAAAAAAAATCATTCACCATGGCCTATCATATCTGTGGCTTAGCCAAATTCATTTCTCTGCTATCAAAATCCTTGTGACATGTACTTCAACTCCGCTGATATGTGCTTACGTAGAAACTCAAAAACCTTCTCAAGGTTGATGCAGTTTGCCCTTTGCAATGTTATCTATTACCTTGTTTTAAAAACTCTATTAAGTTGGTTAAGCAAAACTTGCCTTTGGTATGCTGGCTTGCCCTGATTTATCTATTTTCATCCGAGTGACTATTAACCTTATTTAATTGATGATTCTAAAAATTGATGTTTCTTAGTCCCCATGACTAAGGGGAAAATAACAGACCAATAGTTGTTTGGCTTGTCTTTACATCCACCCTTTTTAATAAGCGAGTAACGTTTACCGTAGATTCCGGACTACAGAGCGCACCTGATTAAAAGCCGCACGTTCTAATTTTAGAAAGAAAATCAATTTTGTACTTGTACAAGCCGCACCGGATTTTAAGCCGCAGGTGTCCCACGTTGTAATATGAGATATTTACACAGAAAGATATTACACGTGAGGATTTTTTAACTTTTAATTAAATCCGTATGGTAACATAAACAAATATATATTGCAAATGCTTTTTTTCGAACAGTGCCTGTAACACAGCTACTTTTAAATATACATACGCATTGGTAACACACAAATTACGTTGCGTATACTTTTTTACTGAACAGTGCACGAACAACATTCCAATATCTCCTAACGACTGGTAAAAAAAATATATATACTGCAGCCTACCAGGAAAAGTTATTGATCGCCTTCTTCATCTTCCTCCTGCGCACTAAAACCATCAAAGTCCTTCAGTGTCCGAATTGAATAAAACCTCAGGATCTCATCACTCACTTCAGTCTCTTCGTTGTCGCTCTCACTTGAGCGCACGCGGTCCTCTTCATCACGCAGCAGTCCAGCCTTTCGAAACCCGCTGGTGATGGTGGATGTTGTGACACGGCTCCACGCATTTAGAATCCACTGGCAGACTTGAGTTAAAGATGCTCTTCCCATGCATCCTGTTTTGGTAAAGGATTTCTCGCCGCTCGTCATCCAAGCCTCCCACTCAACGCGCAGCGCCACTTTAAATGCCCGGTTCACGCTGATGTCCAGTGGCTGCAAATACTTCGTGGTGCCCCCAGGAATCACAGTTGGAATTGAGTTTGTACTCTTGATGGCAGCTTTCACTGAACTTTCATTGTCAGCCGTTTAAAAAATCACCATCAGTGGAAGCTTTAGTCCGGATGCTGTGCAGCTCAGAACACAAGTAAAATGCGTTCTCTCATGGCCACTTGTTTTCAGTGTGATGGACGAGTCACCTTTTTTATTAACAGTCCGAGTGAGAGGCAGGTCGAATGTCAAAGGTACTTCATCCATATTTATGATATCATCTGGCCGATGGAATTCTCCGCTATCTTTGTTTGAGTGAATGTGCGGAAGTTAGCAAGCTTTTCCTTGTGGTCGGGAGGGAGCTGCTGACAGAGTCGTGCGTACCCTGACGGACAGGCCTTTTCGTCTCATAAATCTAAAACACCACGATGGCCCACCTCTAAAATCTTCGATTTTCATTTTGGTGGCGATTGCTTTAGCCTTCAGTCTGATCTGCACGGTGGAAACACCGCGGCCGCCTGCTCTCTGTGTGTTAACCCAGTCTTCAAGAAAGTTTTCAAGTTTGGGCCATCTGCTATGATTACCTCTGAAAGCTTTTGTTGTCTTTTTGTATTGACTCAGTTCTTCACGCTGGCATCTCCACCATCTCAACATCGATTTATTTATGCCAAGATTATGTGCAGCAGCTCGATTTCCTTCTTCAACCGCCAGATTGGTCGCCTTTAACTTAAAAGCTGCATCATATGCTTTTCTTCGAGTGTTTTCCATGTTGATGAGGGTGAGTACAAATGACTGATTTACAATAATTTAATTGTGAAAGTGCGCTTGATTTATTGTACAATTTCATTGGACCTCTGTGAACTACTCATCAATTTTATTGGTCTACTGTTACGAGGCAAAATGTTTTTGGCGGCATGAAAAAAAAACATGCATTAGCCGCACCGTAGTATAGGCCGCAGTGTTCAAAGCGTGGGAAAAAAGTAGCGGCTTATAGCCCGGAATTTACGGTACTATACTTCAGTCCTCTGGCACCAACCTCAAAACCTACAGCATTGGGATATCATTGTCAGCAACTATTGATTTCTTCCTGTACTTCCCTCAAAATTCAAGAATGTACCATTTCCAGTTTTAGAAGCTGATCAACTTTTAAGTTCAGCCATTATTTTTAATATTTCTATGCTTTCAACTTTACACATATCCAGTGTCTAAAATAGCACGTCCTTTACCATCAATTTGGTAGCAGTCTCTCCCTTGGAAAGGTAAGTACAAAATATTATCGAGTATCTTAATGACACCCTAAGCTTCCATATGTAAATTCCCATTTTTCTCCATGAATTGCACAATTTTCTTTACATGCCCATTAAAAACATTTGGATCTCCATTTGTTTGCACAGCTTATCCTTCTCCTACCTGCACACAGGCAGAGGCCAAAGAGCAAGGCTCCAGAGATTAGGACAACAAGAGGTGGGCATGGGAGGCAGGGGAGGAGCTATGGAATTGCTTCGAGTCAGGGGACTGAGAGCCATGTTCAACTCTCATCTGTGGATCTGAATGAATACTCCATGGCTGTCGCGGGCTTTATAAAAATAGTTGAAGATGGAGCGTGTCCCCACAAAATCATTCAGAGTCTTCCCCAGTCAGAAGCCCTTGGATGAACCAAGAGATCTACAGTCTGCTGAGGGCCAGATTAGAAGCATTCAAGTCTGGTGACCAAGAAAGCTACTAGGTCCAAGTACAATCTCCACAAAGCCATGTCACAGGTTAAGTGGCAGTTTTGGACTAAACTTGAATCAATGAAGGATGCCATATTGTTGTGACAGGGCTTTAATGCTATCACTTCTTATAAAATCAAGTAACATAGGCAAAAACAGGGCTTAGATTCCAGATGAGCTCAATAGCTTCTATGTTCGCTTTGACCATTAAAACATGGAGAAATACCACGAACTCCCATAGCCCCCGAAGATACTGTGATTTCAGTTTCCGAGTCTAATGCACAAGTGTCCTTCAGGAAGGTGCACCAATAGAAAGCATCTAGCCAGGATGAGGTACCTGGTCAAGCACTAAAGACCTGCGGTGATCAACTGGGTGGAATATTCACTGAGATCTTTGACTTCTTGCTTTGGCAGTCTGAGGTACCAATCTGCTTCAAGCAGGCTTCAATTATACCGATGCCCAATAAGAATATGGTAATCTGCCTCAGTGGCTATCATCCAGTAGCACTTACCCACAGTGATGAAGTCAGTGAAGAAACTTATCAACTCCTGCCTGTGAAACCACTTGAATCAACTCCAATTTGCTTACCAACACAACAGGTCCACAGCAGATGCCACCTTATTGGCTTTTTACTCAACCCTGGAAAATCTGAATAACAATGGGGCTCTTTATTGACTATAGCTTAGCATTCAATACTATCGTCTCCTCAAAACTTATCAATAAGCTTCAGGACCTTGGCCTCAATACCTCCTTGTACAATTGGATCCTCAATTTCCTTGCTTGCAGATCCCAATCAGTTTGGATTGCAACAATGTCTCCTCCACAATTTCCATCAGTACAGGTGCACTACAAAGCTGTGTGCTTAGCTCCCTGATATTCTTGCTTTACACCTATGATGGTGTGGCTAAGCACAGCTCCAATGTCACATTCAAATTTGCTGGCTGTCGGAGGCCGAATCAAAGATGGTGATGAATCAGCATATAGGAAGAAGATTGAAAATCTGGCGAAGTGGTGCCACAACAACAACCTCTAACTCAGTGTCAGCAAGACCAAGGAGCAGAATATTGAATTCGGGGAGAGGAAACCAGAGGCCCAAGAGCCAGTCCTTATCTTAAGAGGCAGAGAGGGTCAGCAACTTTAAATTCCTCCTTTCAGGAGAATGGTCCTGAGCCCAGCACTCATGTGCAATGACTAAGAAAGCATGGCAGTGCCTCTACTTCCTTAGGAGTTTGCAAAGTTACTCATGACATCTAAAACTGACGAACTTCTATAGATGTGGGTTGGAGAATACTGTATATTGATTAGCTACATCAAAGACCGGTAGGGAAACACCAATTCCCTTGAACGGAAAACCCTGCAAAATGTAATGGATACGGCCCAGTCTATCAAAGGTAAAGCCCTTCCAAACTTTGAGCACATCTACACAAAGCGTTGTTGCAGGAAAGCAGCATCCATCTTCAGGGACACCTACCAGCCAGAACATGCTCTCTTCTCACTGCTGCCATCAGGAAGAAGATACAGAAGCATCAGGACTCACAGTACCAGGTTCAGGAACAGTTATTACCCCTCAACCTTTGACTCTTGCAGCAAAGGGGATAACTTCACTTGCCCCATCATTGAAATGTTCCCACAACCAATGGGCTTACTTTCAAGGACTCTTCTCATTTTCTATATAGTTAGTTAGTTGTTAATTATTTCTTTCTTTTTGTATTTGCACAGTTTGTTTTCTTTTGCACGTAGGTTATATGTCCAGTTGGTGTAGTCTTTCATTGAATCAATTATGGTGAATTTATTGAATATGCCCACAAGAAAATGAATCTCCAGTTTGGATTGTTTGCAGATTATTGGATTGATCAGAGTCATGATGCAAACATTTAATTGTTACGGACTATAATAAGCAGACAATACAAATATTTGTTTGCCAATACCCTGTTCAAGAAGCAAGGTTCGACCAATGAAATGCAACAAAGAACACACAGCAAATGCTAACTCTGCTGTGATTGAGTCAAAACCATCACAGACTAAGTTCTCTTGCTATTAATAAGATAAAAAGCAGTTTGTGAACTGAAGCCAGACATAAATTCAGAACAACCAGCATTGTTTGGGTGCTTAACACTGAAAATCCTTAGAGTTCAGATGCAGTACTTCACAGTTGTTTGCTTCTGTCCTGTATCAGTTGTTCCAGGAATGTATGTCAGGGTTCAGCTTTCTGCAAGTGACTGGAAGTATTTGCTACTGGCATTTGTCATGGTTTGTAGAAGTAACTAAGGGTAAGGTCTATCAGAGTCACAAAGTAAATTCACGAGGTATATAGGCTGTTACTATACCAATTATTAATTCCCTATCTAAGTAAACAATCAAAAGAGTAGGGTCCTTGAGAAGATCTCCAAGTAATGTGCTTGCCAATACTTATTACATTTTTTCTCTTTCCTCCTCTGCCTGATTGTTATGTTTCTGTTTCTCCATCTCCTCGTCCTCTGCCTACACATGTTGCTTTCTCAAATGCTCCTGATGGCAAAGACTGAATCCTCCTTATGGAAAAGTTTGAAGAACATAGCAGAAAATGACAAAGTATCTAGTTCTCTGTGGAGAGTACTGGAGGGTGCCCTGAAGGCTGTAAACACTATAGTAATCTTGAAACACTCCATGACATCATTCACCAAACTTAAAAATCAGCTGTAAATGAAAATGCATCAACTACTTTGCATACTACTATATTGTAGATAACAACTTAGTTTGTGCTTATGTAATTAACGTAAATTAATTCTAATTGTGCTATCAGAATTTTATTTTCTTTTTACCTTTCTTCTGTTCCTTCTCAGGACCATCTTTACTAAGTGTTAAAATTATTCCATCATCAAGGACAGCTGAGAATGATTCAAACTTGCTGACAGAAAACTTTGTCCTTTCTCCCTCTGCATGAATTACACAATTGCACATAATCAACTTTTTTTCTGAAATGGAAGCCTTTACCATACCAGCCATCCATAAATTTACAGAGGGTACTTAAAAAACAGGTTTCTATTGTTTCTAAAATTATTTTTGAAGTACAAAAGTAATAAACACTATACAAAAATGACAATTGTTCAAGTTAAAAAGCAAAGACAGAAAGAAAGTAAACAGCATTTTGTATTAACACAAACAATCTACTGGAGGAACTCATCTAGTCAAGCAGCATCCATGGAGGGCGATAAACAGTCAATGTTTTGGGCCAAAAACCTTCATCAAGACTGGAAAGAAAGGAGGAAGAAGGCAGACTAAGTCGGTGGGCAGAGGGAGAGATGTGCAAGTGCAGGTGATAGGTGAAACCAGGTGAGGGGGAAGGGGGTATGAAGTAAGAAGAGTGGTATGATAGGAGGAAGAGATAAAGAGTTGAAAAAGGAATCTGATAAGAGACGATGGGGACCATGGAAGAAAGTGTAGGAGGACAGGCTCCAGAGGGAGGTTAGCCACATGGGCAGGTTAGAAGAAGAGACGGGATAAGAGTGGATACAGAATGGAGATTGGAAAAATAGAGAAGCGGAAGAGGTAAGAAATTACCAGAGGTTTCACTGATTGATGTTCAGTAGAGTTGGCCATGGACCAACATGTTTGCATTGAAATGGGTGCCCCTTGGCAACTCCCGCTTTTTGTGACAGATGGTGAGAAGGTGGTTAATGAAGTGGTTCTCCGATCTACATTGGGTTTCACACAGGGAGCACTGGATACAGTAGATTACTTGCAAATGAGATGTCGTCGCACCTTTAAGGATTGTTTGGGACCCTGAATGATATTGAGGGAGGAGCTGTAATGGCAGGTGTAGTACTTATACAGGGATAGCTACCAGGAGGAAGATCAGTTGGGAAGGACAAGTGGACAAAGGGGTCATGTAGAGAGAGATCCATATTTAAAGTGGAGAGTTGGGTAGGCTGTGTTTAGTGGTAGGATCCCATTGTGGATGACAGAAGTGACAGAGAATGAACTGTTGGATATGGAGGCTCACAAGAAGGTAGATAAGGACCAGAAGACTTTGTCCCTTTTAGGATGGAAAGAGGGCAGATGTACAGGAAATGCAGAAGATGTGGGAGAGGGCAGCATTGATAGTGGTGCAAGGTAATCCCCAATCTTTGAAGGAGAACATCTCAGATATAGAAGTGTATCCACTCTGAAAAATGAGCCAATCACAGCCAGGGAACTCAAAGCGATTGAAGTGATCAAGAACATGCGAGTCGAGGTATGTGGACATGACTTCAGTGGGGTAAGAGCAAGCAGAAACAATGGGCCTACCTGTACAGTCAGGTTTGTAGATTTTGGGTAGAAAGTAGAAATGAGCAGTGGTAGTAAGGGAACTAGGAGGTTGGTGGCAATGGATGGGAAATCTTCAGAGTTGATGAGGTTGGTAATGGTGTGGGAGACAATGGCCTGATGTTCCTTACTGGGGTTCAGATGGTAGCTAAGAAGAGATGTCAGAGTTGTCACTTAGCTTCAGCAAGGTAGAGGTCAGTCTGCCAGACTACAACAGCAACCTTCTTGATTTATAGTATTTTGTATAATTTCAGTAGTGGTTCAGAATAGAGAAGGGAGCTGACATGATAACATGTTTACACATTTTTGTGATACTCTATGTTGATTGCATCAGAGATGCTGGAAGCATTTTACATGTGAAATATGAAAGTCCACAGCCAGGGAAGTCTGCTCATTAAGAACAGCATATAGTATGTTTAAGACCAAAACACTCTGGGAAATAGCATTTTGGAAATCAGGGGCATAAACAACTGTCATTATAGACTCACTGGATGTCTGAAGAAAACCTGGTTTTATCCAGTCACAGTTATCTCACACACAAAAATCATTTTAAATATGGGGAAATGTATTTGAAATAAAAAAGTCATATTGCCATAATGATTTATGATCATAACTTGGCTGTAACCAATTTTGTAACATAACTGAAATTAATTAATTTATTAAAGGCATAAGTATCAAGGATACACGTAAATATTTAATCTCACCTTCCTTACTGGTTTCAGACTGTTTTCTCTCTGTTGGAACAACTTTGTTTTCATCCAAACTTTTTATGGGATCTGTGATGTAGGTGAAGAAATGATGATTGTCCTTCATTAGACATACCTGAATTATTGTCGAACCTATTGCAAAGGACAACAAAATACTATGAAATAGTTTGGTAATAATCCTTTGTTGTTTAATGACAATGAAGTTAAGCAATTAATACATTTTTAAAAATTAGGAAATATTAAAAAAAACTTTGCTCGGTAATTAACTACACCATGTACAATTACCAGATGTATGCAGATGATACCAAGACAGGTGGATGGGTAGCGTTGCAGAGGCAGGATGTCTGTAGAAGTTCTTGGACAGGTAGGGAGAGTGGGCAAAGAAGTGGCAGATTGTATATAGCATAGAGATGTGAGCTTATGGACTTGGCTAGGAAGAATAAAGATGGATATTTTTGTTCTAAAGAGTAGAAAGTTCAGAATTCAGAAATGAAAAGGGGCTCAGGAGTCCTAGGATTTCCTTAAAGTTAACCTGCAGATTGAATTGGTAGTAGGTACTATTGTGTAGTGGGGCAGCATGGTAGTATAGTGGCTAGCATAATGTTATTACTGCACTAGTGACCTGGTTTCAATTCCACTGCTGTATGTAAGGAATTTGAAAGTTCTCCCTGTGATTGCTTTGGTTTCCTCTGGGTTGTCTAGTTTCTTCCTATGTTCCAAATAGCATGGGTTAATAGGCTAATTGGTCATATGGGTGTAATTAGGTGGTGCAGACTTATTAGGTGGAAGGGTCTGTAACTGTTGATGTCCAAAACTGAGGTAATTCCCCGTGACCTGTCCTGGAGAATTTACATGAACCACCCTGTACTAGGCAGAATTTAATGCCAAAAATACTTGTATTTCATAGGATGAACAAATATTGACTGTTTTCAATTATTTAAAGCAATTGTTTAATTGATTTAATTTTTGCAATTTTTCACAACAATTTTCATTTGTCTTAATACATTTTGAATGCCAGAAAAATTGACTGGCTAAGCTAGGGACATGAAATTGCTTTTAACTTCAAGTGATCCACACTAAGCATGTACATTGTATGATGGTTAATGGAAAGTATCAACAGCAAATTATTGATGAAGCTTTCCTTTACTTTGTTAATAAACGAGAAGATGAAATGGTGGCGAATGACTCCAGTAAATTTATTTTCCTCTTCTGCAATAGGAAGTACAAGCTCAGTGTAACACATTTGGTTGTAAGTTCCATAGTGTATTTAAAATATCAGTAATATGTGAGTAATATTGTAAATATATTGTTTGACTAAGCATTCTATGTGGTTTACATAATTAATTATGGGTTCCATGTAAGAAGTACATGAATGGCATATGTCAGAACACCACCACATCATATCTGAATGCCTCATTAAAGAAAGAAAACTAAGCAGACCATCATCCTGGCTTCTGTGCTTTTCTTTTATTAATTTCTGGAGTTGCAAAACTTAACAGTGGTGAATAGGAAGTTTTAAGACAAAGCTGAGAGGATGAAAATACCTGTTGAAGTGCAGCATGCTTTTCTTTGGAAGGGGAGAAAGAAGTTTGAGTAAAAAAAAGGCAGAAGATAGATGAAATTAACAAGCAATGTGTATGGCCATGGGTTCATAAACAGTGTGTACCAGGTGGTGGTGGTGGTGGTAATAATAATAATAATAATAATCTAGAAGAAAGCAGAAATGGCTGGCTAAATTGGAAAGATAGATACATTCAATTGCACAAAAGATAACTAGATGATGTGTACTGAACAAATTGAACAGTATTTTGAAGCAAATGAAATAGCTGATGAAAAATGAGGGCCAGTATTGCTGAGTGCAATGGGTAGGAAAGGAAACAGTTTGCCTAGAACTTTAACTACTTCAACCAAACCAGCCAAAATGAACTTTATTGATATCATGAACATAAAACAGGAACATTTAGAATCAAAACTATTGTTGATTGCAAAAAGGGATTCTATTTCAGCTTATCTGGCTGAATTGAAGAAATTGTCTGAGCATCAGTGATGCACTGAGAGATCTTTTAGTTTATGGAATCTTATAAAAAAGAATTCAAAAAATTGCTCCTAACTGAAGCACAACTCATAATTAAAAGAGCAGTTGAAATCAGTGCAACAATGAAAACAGCAGCCAGAGACACAACTAAGATGCAGTCAGGAGTAAAAGTGAGCATGAACAAAATTGCAGTGTCTGAACAAAAACTGGTCAGCCCAAACAAATTGTGTTACCATTGTGGCAGGGGCTCACATGCACCAACCCAATGCAAATTTAATTGTGAAACTTGCAGAAAATGCAACAAAGTAGGGCCCATACAAAGAGCATATTGGGCAAATAAATGTAACTGGACTGTACAAAGAAAAGAAAAAGATAAAAAGTCAAGCTGCAATTTCAAAAATGGATACATTTTGTGCTCTCAACAACCTGTGATTGTGCCAGATAATCTGCCTTTGCAGCTTTATTAGGTTAGCACCTATTTCTATAATTTGCTTGAAAAAGATGAAGAACTGAGAAATGTGAATGTGACAGTTTATAACACATGAACTGTACAACTATTGTGTTGCGGTATTCCAGAATGTACTGCAGACTTGGATTAGGCAGGCTTAGATTGCAATTAGTGGTACAATTTCTAACCCAAACTAGCTGATTATGACATTGAGATACTTTTCCTTTAGATAAAATGGCACGTAAATAGAAGAATGGGAAAAATAATAAGCAGGTAGTCCAGGAAAGGGCAAACAAACATTAATTTATCAGAAGGAAAAAAATTGATGGACAAATTTATTTTAAAAATGGAAACATTTCTGGAATAAAAAATGCTATTTCTCCATGAGAAAGGTATGGCACTAATCAACTAAGATCACACATCAGGGATTTAAAGCTCAAACACTAACCACAGGATCTGCAAGGACAGTTGATTTGGAAGTTTAAAATCATTAAAGTTAGTCTCCTTGTGTAAGGAGAAAATTTTACAAAAGGTATATTTGATTCCTCCTAGGTATGTACTTCTAAGCCAAAATCGTGACAGTTTGGAATCTGAAGGACAGAATCTTGAATGAATCTCTTGTATGTTAAGATGGACTCTTAGCCTCAAAACCTACCTTGTTTCTTGATCTGACACCTTATTGTTTCCCTGCACTGTACTCTTTCAGTAGCTTTTGCAATTTATTCTGCATTATTATTTTTTTACCTTACTCTAGCTTAATACAGTGTAGTGACTTAATCAATATTAACAATATAGAAACATAGTAACACAGGAAACTCACAGCACAATACAGTCCCTTCGGCCCACAATGCTGTGCCGAACATGTCCTTACTGAGAAATTACTTAAGGTTACCCATAGCCCTCTATTTTTCTAAGCTCCATGTACCTATCCAGAAGTCTCTTAAAAGACCCTATTGTATCCACCTCCACCACCATCACCGGCAGCCCATTCCACACGATCACCATTCTCGGCTTAAAAAACTTACAATAGACAGTAGGTGCAGGAGTAGGCCATTTAGCTCTTCTAGCCAGCACTGCCATTCACTGTTCCTGCCCTCTCCCCAGATCCCTTGACCAGGCTATCTATAACAGCTCTATCTAACTCTCTCTTGAATGCATACAGAGACTTGACCTCCACTGCCTTCTGGGGCAGAGCATTCCACATATCCACCACTCTGGGTGAAAAAGTTTTTCTGCATCTCTGTTCTAAATGGCCTACCCCTTATTCTTAAACTGTGGCCTCTAGTTCTGGACTCACCCATCAGTGGGAACATGCTTCCTGCCTCCAGTGTGTCCAATCCCTTAATAATCTTATATGTTTCAATCAGATCCCCTCTCATCCTTCTAAATTCCAGTGTATACAAGCCCAGTCGCTCCAATCTTTCAACATATGACAGTCCCACCATTTTGGGAATTAACCTCGTGAACCTACGCTGCACTCCCTCAATAGCAAGAATGTCCTTCCTCAAATTTGGAGACCGAAACTGCACACAATACTCCAGGTGGGGTCTCACCAGGGCCCTGTACAGCTGCAGAAGGACCTCTTTACTCCTATACTCAATTCCTCTTGTTATAAAAGCCAGCATGCCGTTAGCTTTCTTCACTGCCTGCTGTACCTGCATGCTTGCTTTCAATGACTGATGTACAAGAACACCTAGATCTCGCTGTACTTCCCCTTTTCCTAACTTGACTCCATTTAGATAGTAATCTGCCTTCCTGTTCTTGCCACCAAAGTGGATAACCTCACATTTATCCACATTAAACTGCATCTGCCATACATTTGCCCACTCACCCAACCTGTCCAAGTCACCCTGCATAACATCCTCCTGCCATTTCACACTGCCACCCAGCTTTGTGTCATCAGCAAATTTGCTAATGTTACTTTTAATCCCTTCATCTAAATCATTAATGTATATTGTGAACAGCTGCGGTCCCAGCACCGAACCTTGCGGTACCCCGCTGGTCACAGCCTGCTATTCCGAAAGGGACCCGTTAATCACTACTCTTTGTTTCCTGTCAGCCAGCCAATTTTCAATCCATGTCAGTACTCTGCCCACAATACCATGTACCCTAATTTTGCCCACTAATCTCCTATGTGGGACTTTATCAAAAGCTTTCTGGAAGTCCAGGCACACTACATCCACTGGCTCTCCCTTGTCCATTTTCATAGTTATACTCAAAAAACTCCAGAAGATTAGTCAAGCATGATTTTCCTTTCATAAATCCATGCTGACTCGGACTGATCCTTCTACTGCTATCCAAATGTGTCGTAATTTCCTCTTTTATAATTGACTCCAGCATCTTTCCCACCACTGACATCAGGCTAACCGGTCTATAATTCCCTGTTTTCTCTCTCCCTCCTTTCTTGAAAAGTGGGACAACACTTTTAGCCACCCTCCAGTCAGCAGGAACTGTTCCTGAATCTATAGAACATTGGAAAATGATTACCAATGCATCCACGATTTCTAAAGCCACCTTTTTAAGTACCCTGGGATGCAGACCATCAGGTCCTGGGGACTTATCAGCCTTCAGACTCAACAGTCTATCCAACACCGTTTCTTGCCTAATATAAATTTCCTTCAGTTCATCCTTTACCCTAGTTCCTTTGGCCACTGTTACATCTGGGAGATTGTTTGTGTCTTCCCTAGTGAGGACAGATCCAAAGTACTTGTTCAACTCATCTGCCATTTCCTTGTTCCCCATAATAAATTCACCCGTCTCTGTCTTCAATGGCCCAATTTTGGTTTTAACTCTTTTTTTGCCATTCACATACCTAAAGAAGCTTTTACTATCCTCCTTTATATTCTTGGCTAGTTTACCTTCGTACCTCTTTTTTTGGCGTATTGTCTTTTTTGTTATCTTCTGTTGCTCTTTAAAAGCTTCCCAGTCCTCCGGTTTCCCGCTCATCTTTGCTACGTTATACTTCTCTTTTATTTTTATACTGCCCTTTACTTCCCTCGTCAGCCACGACCGCCCCTTACTCCCCTTAGGATCTTTCTTCCTCTTTTTAATGAACTGATCTTGCACCTTCTGCATTATTCCCAGAAATACCTGCTGTTTTTGTTCCACTGTCTTCCCTGCTAGGTTATTGTTCCATTGAACTTTGGCCAGCTCCTCCCTCATAGCTCCATAGTTCCCTTTGTTCAACTGTAATACTGACACATCCGATTTTCCCTTCTCTTTCTCAAATTGTAGGTTAAAACATATCATATTATGGTCACTACCTCCTAATGGTTCCTTTACCTCGAGGTCCCTGATCAAATCCGGTTCATTGCACAACACTAAATTTAGAACTGCCTTCTCCCTGGTAGGCTCCACTACAAGCTGTTCTAAGAATCCATCTCGGAGGCACTCCACAAACTCCCTTTCTTGGGGTCCAGTACCATTCTGATTCTCCCAGTCTACCTGCATGTTGAAATCCCCCATGACAACTGTATCATTACCTTTGCAACATGCCAATTTTAACTCTTCATTCAACTTAACTTACCTCTGATATCTCCTCTGTACCTACTTCCTAGCACCTGAAAACTGCATCCTCTCATGTTAGCCATTTCAGTCCTGGGAAAAAGCCTCTGACTATCCACATGATCAATGCCTCTCATCGTCTTATACATCACTATCAGGTCACCTCTCATCCTCCATTGCTCCAAGGAGAAAAGGCCAAGTTCACTTAACCTATTCTCATAAGGCATGCTCCCCAATTCAGGCAACATCCTTGTAAGTCTCCTCTGCACCCTTTCCATAGTTTCTACATTCTTCCTGTAGTGAGGCGACCAGAACTGAGCACATTACTCCAAGTGGGGCCTGATCAGGGTCCTATACAGCTGTAACATTACCTCTCAGCTCTTATACTCAATTCCATGGTTGATGAAGGCCAATGAGCCGAATGCCTTCTTAACCACAGAGTCAACCTGCGCAGCAGCTTTGAGTGTCCTATGGACTCGGACCCTAAGATCCCTCTGATCCTCCACACTACCAAGGTCTTACCATTAATATTAATTTTGCCATCATATTTGACCTAACCAAAATGAACCATCTCACACTTATCTGGGTTGAACTCCATCTGTCACTTCTCAGCCCAGTTTTGCATCCTATCAATGTCCCGCTGTAACCTCTGACAGCCCTCCACACTATCCACAACACCCCCAACCTTTATGTCATCAGCAAATTTACTAACCCATCCCTCCACTTCCTCATATAAAAATCATGAAGAGAAGGGGTCCCAGAACAGATCCCTGAGGCACTCCACTGGTCACCAAACTCCATGCAGAATACGACCCTTCTCTAACCACTCTTTGCCTTTTTTGAGCAAGCTAATCCTAGATCCACAAAGCATGGTCCCCTTGGAACCCATGCCTCCTTATTTTCTCAATAAGCCTTGCACAGGATACCTTATCAAATGCCTTACTGAAATCCATATACACTCCATCTACTGCTCTACCTTCAACAATGTGTTTAGTCACATCTTCAAAAAATTCAATCAGGCTCGTAAGGCATGACCTGCCTTTAACAAAGCCATGCTGACAATTCTTAATCATACTATGCCTCCCCAAATGTTCATAAATCCTGCCTCTCAGGATCTTTTTCATCAATTTTGTCAGTACCTCCAGTTGAACTTTGTTTTTTTGTGTGTTTTCCCCCTAGTTGACAGTCTGTGGTTTTGTATTGCCGTGTGCTCGTTTGCTTTCATGACCCGTGTGCTCTTGTCCCTGCTCCTGCTCTACTCCGGCCCCTGTATTACTGAGTACTCCACCTCTCATTTCTCATTATTACCTGTTTTGCTGCCACTTATGTCTCATTGTGCTCCACCTATCATCTGCCTCTGTGTTTATTGCTCAGTGTATTTTAGTCTTGTGTTTTCACCTGTTTGTTGCCAGCTTGTGCCAGTGAGTTTTCCTGAGCCTTTCCAGCATTTGTATTTGAACTCTGTCCGTCCGAATATCGACTCTGCCTGTTTACCGATTCTGGTTTTTGGATTTCTCTGAAATTTTTAAATCTCCGCCTGAACTTTTACGCCGACTTTGTTGCCCCTCTGGATTTGCTACTCAGTAAATATCAGTGCACACAGTACTTGGTCTGCAATTGGGTCCCTGCTTCAGCACCCCGACACACTTATCAACCACTGAAGTAAGACTCACTGGTCTATAATTTCCTGGGCTATCTCTACTCCTTTTCTTGAATAAAGGAACAACATCTGCAACCCTCCAATCCTCCGGAACCTCTCCCATCCTCATTGATGATGCAAAGATCATTGTCAGAGGCTCTGCAATCTCCTCCTTTGCCTCTCACAGTAGCCTGGGATACTGATGCACCATCAATAACTCTCTGAGACGTGAGGCGAAATATCGGCTTTTATTGACTGGAAGAAAGAACAAGCAGTAGTTGACCACCATACTACATCCTGGAGACTGAGGGCAGGGCTCAGGCCTCAATCGCCTTTATACCGGGGTCTGTGGGAGGAGCCACGGTCAGTGGTCAGCGGGGGGGTGGGGGGGGGGGGGGTGCGTGTCCAGACAGGTATATGTAGTTCACCACAGATACATCTCATCCGGTCCCGGAGGCTTATCCAACTTGATGCTTTCCAAAAGCTCTAGCACATCCTCTTTCTTAATGTCTATATGCTCAAGCTTTTCAATCTGCTGTAAGTCATCCCTACAATTGCCAAGATCCTTCCCTGTCGTGAATACTGAAGCAAAGTATTCATTAAGTATCTCTGCTATCTCCTCCAGTTCCATTCACACTTTTCCATTGTCATACTTGATTAGTCCTATTCTCTCACGTCTTAACCTGTTGCTCTTCACATACTCGTAGAATGTCTTGGGGTTTTCCTTAATCCTGCTCACTAAGGCCTTCTCATGGCCCCTTCTGGCTCTCCTAATTTCATTCTTAAGCTCCTTCCTGCTAGCTTTATAATCTTCTAGATTTCCATCATTACCTAGTTTCTTGAACCTTAGTGTACCCTACCATCTTTTCCCTGTCTCATTGGAACTCATTGGAACGTACCTATGCAGAATGCCATGCGAACATCCCCTGAACATTTGCCACATTTCTGCCATACATTTCCCTGAGAACATCTGTTGCCAATTTATGCTTCCAAGTTCCTGCGTGATAGCTTCATATTTCCCCTTACTCCAATTAAATGATTTCCTAACTTATCTGTTCCTATCCCTCACCAATGCTATGGTAAAGGAAATAGAATGTGATCACTGTCTCCAAAATGCGCTCCCACTGAGAGACCTAACACCTGACCAGGTTCATTTCCCAATACAAGATCAAGTACAGCCTCTCCTCTTATAGGCTTATCTACATATTTTGGCAGGAAACCTTCCTGAATACACCTAACAAACTCCACCCCATCTAAACCCCTTGCTCTTTTAATTTGGGAAATTAAAATCTCACATCACGACAACCCTGTTATTTTTACACCTTTCTGGAATCTGTCTCCCTATCTGCTCCTTGATGTCCCTGTTACTAATGGGTAGTCTATAAAAAATACCCAGTAGAATTATTGACCCTTTTCTGTTTCTAACTTCCACCCACAGAGACTCAATAGAGATTCCTTTCATGACCTCCTCCTCTTCTGCAGCCGTGACACTATATCTGATCGGTAGTGCCACACCCTTACCTCTTTTGCCTTCCTCCCTGTCCTTCCTGAAATGTTATAAATTCGGGGCCTCAGGTTGAAGGAGTCAAGTTTGGAAAACCTAGCACATTCATTTTTCCTACATTTACACACTGAGGCCAGCAGTCGTGGAGCATATGGATCTTGGATCTCCAGAAAGTATCCACAGAGGGGTGATTGATAAGTTAGTGGCCTAAGGTAGAATGAGATGAGTTATATAGCTTTCGTTACACGCACATGCAGGTCAACTCTTTGAGTGATTTTGCAGAAAGTTTGAAGTTAATAACTCATCTCCTCCTACATTAGGTCACGAATTTATCAATCACCCCTGATGTGGACACTTTCTGGGGGTGCAAGATCTGGATGCTCCATTACCGCTGGTCTAAGTGTGTAAATACAGGAGGGGACTATGTTGAAAAATTTCTACCTTAGGCCATAAACTTATCAATCACCCCTCATTTAGCCTGGCACTCTAAGTAACCTTTCCTGCCCCTGAGCCATCCAAGTCTGTCATGGCCACAACATCAAAGCTCCAAGTACTGATCCATGCTCTAAGCTCAAACACCAGGAAATCTGCAGATGCTGGAAATTCAAACAACACACACACAAAATGCTGGTGGAACACAGCAGGCCAGGCAGCGTCTATAAGGAGAAGCTCTGTCGACGTTTCTGGCTGAGACCCTTCATCAGGACACATCTCATGCTCTAAGCTCATCTGCTTTGTTCACGGTGCTTCTTGCATGAAAATAGACACATCTCAAACCATCAGTCTGAGTGCATCCCTTCTCTATCACTTGCCTATCCTCCCTCTCACACTATCCAAATTTTCTCTATTTGTGAGCCAACAGCCCCTTCCTCCGTCTCTTCAATTCGATACCCATCCCCCAGCAATTCTAGGTTAAACTCTCCCCAATAGCCTTAGCAAATCTTCCTGCCAGGTTATTGGTCCCTCTCAGATTCAAGTGCAATCTGTCCTTTTTGTACGGGTCACGCCTGCCCCAAGAGAGGTCTCAATGATCCAGAAATCAGAATTCCTGCCCTCACGCCAATCCCTCAGCCATGCATTTATTCTCCACCTCACTCTATTCCTACACTCACTATCGTGTAGCACAGGCAGTAATCCTGCGATTACTACCTTTGAGATCCTGCTTCTCAACTTCCTTCCTAACTCCCTGTAGTCTGTTTTCAGGACCTCTCCCTTTCCTACCTATGTCGCTGGTATCAATATGTACCACGACCTCTGGCTGTTCACCTCCCCCCCCCCCTCCCCAACAGTACTCAAACAGGAGTACATATTGTTAAGGGGGACAGACATAGGGGTTCTCTCTAGTATCTGCCTCTTGCCCTTCCCTCTCCTGACTGTTACCCACTTATCTGTCTCCTGAGGCCCTCGTGTGACTACTTGCCTATAGATCCTCTCTATCACCCCTTCACTTTCCCTGACCAGACAACAGTCATCAAGCTGCAGCTCCAGTTCCCTAATGTGATCCCTAAGGAGCTGCAACACAACGCACCTGGTGCAGATGTGGCCTTCTGGGAGGCTGGGAATCTCCTTAACATCCCACATCTGACACCCAGTACAGAACACCAGCCTCACAGACATGTTTCCTGTTTTTATTCTTCACAGATAACCTGCCTGGCCTCAACCTGTTATCACTGAAGCCCCGCCAAGCCAAAACCCTCCTACTCTGTCTCCCTCCACTCCATCCCCTGCTCCTCCAACACCTGCTCTGTAAAGTTTTTTTAAAGCTTCCCACCAGTCTAACTCGCTGACATCCATATGTTTGTGCAGTTGTCCCTTGAATATACAAGCATTTTTTTTTAATGTATCTTGGTACATGTGGCAATAATAAATCAACACCAATGCTAATGTGTTCTTGGACACACATTCTTGAGATTAGATACTGGTGAAGAATGTTGTATTGCAAAAATGCTGTTCCTTTCTTTGAGATTCATTCTAGGTTAAGGATCAAATGAAGGGACAATTTTTCTGTGTAATTTGGAACCTTCCCTTGGGCTTGTTATGAGTGATGAACAGACCTGGTGGAAATGGGGTGCAGAGTTAACCATTCCCCCCCCCCCCGAGAACAATGAACTATTGCTGTTGCTATGCTGCTACTGAGAGAGAGAGATGAAGCACAGGCAAGGACATCTGCTGCAGATAAGAGGGAGAGAGAGACTGTTGATCTATTGTATTTTGACTCTTCCTGGATTATTAATCTTTCACTACAAGGACTTTACTTTGCTCATTAACATTCCTCAGGAGACAGCAGGAGTGGCCTGATTTGATGGACATGGTCATTCAGAGTTGATGGATAGCGGAGACCCTGTGAGTGGGGATAAAGGACAGGTCTGGAGAGACACCCTTCAGACACACCAGTGGACACTGACTGAGTGTTGTGAACCCACAGGAAGGTGGGGGTTTCGGAGACTGAATCAGGAGATGGGTCAGTAAAGCTCACAGTGTGACAGCAGGGCCGGTGGGGACTTGTGTGTGTGTCCATTCATGCCAGAGTGATGAGTCCATCACAGAAGAATGGTCTAGCTGAAGACCAGAGGGGTCATAACTGAATGGCCACAATGACACGACGGGTTAAGAAAGCCATGGAAGGTTTGCCTGCTGCAGCTGCCTAATCTCTCACTCTCTCTCCAACGATTACAACACAACAACCATAACTACCTCAGCACGCATGAACTGAACTGAACTTTATACTCTTCTATAACAATTCATTTACCCCTAGACCTCGATAGAGCTTGTTTATTATTGCTTATTATTATTCCTACACTTTTAGGTTTACTGTTGCTAACTTGTTTTATATGTATATTTGCATTTTTGATACTGTATTTTGTAGTTTACTAATAAACACCTTTAGTTTTGGTACCACCAGACTCCAACGGATTCTTCTTTCTCTGCTGGTCTGACACCCAGTTACGGGGTATGTAACAGGCTAGTTAGATTGTGCTGGCACTAATTCAGACAGTAGACTGCAGAACAGGCTGTTGGACACTGAGGTTTTTTCCTTCATTGTATAGATTGTCTTTAAGTATTACTTTGTTTCTCAATTTTATTAAGCATTTTATTTAATTCTGTACTTTATTCCTTTTACAATTCTAATTATTTTTTACTTTATTAGTAACACATTAGCAGCACCAGTCTATCTTTATCAAGCAAAAAATACAGGAAGTTGCCAGAAAAAGAGTCAGAAACACCATGAAGGATCTCAACCACTCTGGTCATGTAATGTTTGTCCCATTCCCATCTGGGAGGAGGTTATGTAGCATCCATACTAGGACCATTCATACTCAAAAACAGTTACATTTCCCAAGCAGTAAGGCTGATCAACATCTTAACACCCCTAACCACCACTACTTTCCCATTTCCTGTCAGTCACTAAATATACAGACATTCCTGTGCTTAGCATCACTTTATGGACATACAATCAATGTATAGGATCTATCTTATGCATTTATATTTATTCTGTTTTTATTATTATTGTGTTCTTTATCTTATTGTTTTTTTGTGCTGCATCAGATCCAGAGTAACAATTAATTCATTCTCCCTTACACTTGTACTGGGAGTGACATTAAACAATATCGAATCTTATAAGCTTTAACTCACATTAGTGCCTTCTTTGTTTGAAAATATCTCTTGTTATTGATTCAGGAAGGAACAAGGAATGAAATTTCTAAATATTTTTGTTACACCTTTGATTTCACAGAGTACACATTTCAGCTGCTTAGCACTGATAAAGATGTTGGACAATTAGAAAAGCATTTGATGCAGCAGAATTCGTTCAGAAAAGGGTTATTCATAGCTTAGTAGTTACCATGTAAAAAGTTTATGATTTTCACTTGAATGTGTCCTCCATCAACTGGAAAAAGAGACTTGATTTCTCCAGATACCTGAATCAAATCATTTCCAAAATTGTAGCCAGTAAACTGCAAACAAAAACAGGACAAGAGATTGTCATTGAATCTTGAACAAAAAGTCTTTGTTTTGTAGTCAACATAAAAATAAATTTGTATGAAACAAATTTAGTAGTTTTATCAAGTTATATGGAATGCTTTTAAATTATGCCACGAAGTTCAGATTAACACTTCAGTTTCAGGCAATAACCTAGGTGGCAGGAGGTTAAAAAAAATCAGAGAGGAACTTGACAATCCCCCATTTAGGAAAGCATATGATACACCCAACATCACTATCTGGCACCACAGATATTGGGTACATGTCTCCCTAAATATGGATGCTGTTTTATACAATAAGGATTGTATAATTTATTACTCATTGGTTCTGCCCCAGCAAAATTGTGCATAAAAAGATACTTGCAATAATTGCAGTTGACATTATGGTCTGCATTTGACTAATACTGCAGCCCTGTGGTTTACTCGTCAGTTAATTTGCATATCAATCCAGAAAGATGTTATTGGCAGTTATTTGATTTGTCTAAAGCACCTTGCAATGTCTGAAATTGTCAATGAAGTAATTTTTGCACATTCATATCATTAAGCCCAATGCAGAATGTAAATATTATTGGGGCTCTGAAGGAATAGAACTCGCTTAGCTGATGCTCAAAAATGCTTACCTTATTACAATGTACTGTATATGTTGTATAGCAGGTTGCTTTGTGTAGCTTCTCAAAGAGGGTTAAGTGGAGAGAACGACACACATAAAATGCTGGTAGAACACAGCAGGCCAGGCAGGATCTATAGGAGAAGCGCTGTTGACGTTTCAGGCCGAGACCCTTTGTCAGGACTAACCGAAAGGAAAGATAGTAAGAGATTTGAAAGTAGTGGGGGGGGGAGGGGGAAATGCAAAATGATAGAAGACCGGAGGGGGTGGGATGAAGCTAAGAGCTGGAAAGGTGATTGGCAAAAGTGATACAGAGCTGGAGAAGGGAAAGGATCATGAGATGGGAGGCCTCAGGAGAAAGAAAGGCGGGGGGAGCACAAGAGGGAGATAGAGAACAGGCAAACAACTAAATATGTCAGGGATGGGGTAAGAAGGGGAAGAGGGTCATTAACGGAAGTTAGAGAAGTCAATGTTCAGTGGAGAGAGCCATTATTCTGTCAATAACAGATTTTTGAAACTTTCAAAGGAATTCTGAAATCTTTATCTGCCATAAAGGAAAGATTTTCAGATAACCAGCAAGCTATTCGAACTTCCCAAACTGCATGTTGTTGAGGACATGTTGTTCCAGTATGCTCCTAGATGTAGTCTTTCATACAAAGGATGACTTGCAGGCATTTGATGAGGCTCAACACAGACCACAGCCTTTCGAAAAACAGCAGGTCTCTGCACTTAATTGTTAATGGGACCTCAGCCCTAGACTCATGGATTGTTAAAGCCAGTGTTAAAATCAATGAGGACATCTGAAACTATCATTTCTCTCCAGCCAATGGCAGCAGCCTAAAACTAATTCCAATGAAACACCTCAATTATTTACTTCAGTTTCCTACAGTATTGCATTTCTTGAATGCTGTGCTTTCAACATGAGCACTGAAGTGAACTGCAGTAAAAAACTTTTCTTTCATCTGATGTACCACTTCTCTACTGGCCTCAGTGGTGTTGGACTTGAACTCAGGAAGTAACTCAGAGAGCCGAGCAGCTGATGATGCGAAGTCTGACTGGCTTTATTTGGGTGGGAGGATTGTTGCCCTTAGAGAATAATATTAACAATATTATGCAAAATCAGGTGGAATCAAAGAAACCAATTCTCAATTGAACCTTCTTGTATATGACATGATAAGTACATGGATGCTTAATCAATGAATCCAGTCAAAACCCCCTGAGCTGCAGCCGGATGTCCTTTGACTCAGAACAAAAAATAAGGATGCAATAGATAGGAATCATCTCTAAGTTGCAGGATGAAAGAGGCTGGGTGAATACTAGGAGAGGGAGAGGTAATCTCTGGTTTGCTACCTATGTCATACACTGATGAGAATAAGAATAGGATGATTTGGCTGAGGAATTGGTGCAGGGGGCAGGATTTTGGATCATTGGGTTCTCTTCTGGGGAAGGTATGACTTGTACCAAAAGGACAGGTTACAGTGGAATTCAAAGGGGTCCAATATCCATGCGGGCAGGCCTGCTAGAAGTGTTGTAAAAGGTTTAAACTAATTTGGCAGGGGGTTGGGAACTAGTGATAGGGCTGAGGAAGAGGCAGTTTGTATACAAGTTGATGCAGTGTGTAGTGAGACTGAGAGGATGGATAGGTAGATGATAGGGCTAAACTGCAGTCAGTGGAATGAGTTGAAATGTAACATGGAAGCAAAAATCAAAAAGGGTGACGAATACAGTACTGGAGATGTTATATTTGAATACACACAGTATATGGAATAAAATACTGTAGATGACTGTGTAGCACAGTTAGAAATTGACAGGTATGACTTTGTGGCCATCACTGAATCATGGCTGAAAGTAGATCATTGTTGGAGTTTAATATCTATATATTAAATTGAAAGGATTTATTGAAAGGAAATTGAAAGGAAAGCATTATATTGAAAGGACGGGCAGGTAGGCAGAGGGGGCAGGATGGCACTGTTGGTAAAAAATGAAATAAAATACTTAGAAACAGATGATGTAGGATTGGAAGATGCTTCTAGGGTGCCTTGAAAGCGACCTCATACAGTGCAGCTTGATGGATATGATTAAATATTCCCATTTCAGCCTGATACAGCTAAGAATCACAACTGCTTCAAAGGTCTGTACAGTTAATAAAGATGTTTTAATGCAATTGACCAATCCATTACTGCTTATAACCTATGAAAACAATGCTGATTGTGGCTATACTTCTCATCAGACTCCTTGAAGGAAATAAAATTTAAGATCTCAGAGCTAGGGTGCTGTATCAGAGGGATATTAGATCACTTGTTTCCCTTGTTTCACAGAATCCTGGTTAACCGCTTTCATACCAGATGCAGTGATTAAGATTGATGGGTTCACAATACATCACCTGGACAGGACTGTCAAGTCTCTCAAAAGCAGAGGTGGAGGTATATGCCTCATGATCAATTCCTCTTGGTGCAGAAATGTAATGTCCCAGTGATGTTCCAATTTTGCTCACCAGACCTGGAATATCTTGAAATTAAATGCTGTCCATTTTACCTGCTGTGAGAGATTTCAGCAATCATTTTGGTAGTGGTGTACATTCCACCTCAGGCCAATGTCAAACGGGCTCGAGATGATCTGAAGAATGGGATCAACATGCACAAAACAGCACATGCTCACGCTTTCACCATCATTTTGTGGGATTTTAACCAGGCCAGCTTGAAAAGGTCACCAAATAATTACAATCAACAAATCACTTGATGTACCAGAGGAAAAAATATGCTGGACACTGATACATCACCGTCAAAAATGCCTATCGTGCTATTCCATGCCCTCACTTTGGAAAGTCTGATCACCTGGCTATACCGCTACTCCCTGAGAATAGACAGAGAACTGAAGACTGTAGTACCAGTAGTGAGGACCAAGAAGGCATAGAGAAGGAAAGCACAGGAGCGCTTACAGGACTGCATTCAGAGATTCACCTTCGAATCTGGATGAGTTTGCTGCAGTTGTTATCAAATTCATTAAAACCTGTGTGAACGAGTGTGTGCCTACGAAAACTTGCTGTACGTTCCTAAATAAAAAGCTGTGGATGATCCAGGAGGTTTGTCATCTGCAGAAGGATAGATCTGTGGTATTTCAATCGGGTGACCCAGGTCTGTACAAGAAAACTAGGTATGACTTGTGGAGGGCTATTTCAAGAGTGAAGAAACAATTGTAAGTCAGGTTGGAGGCGACATCGAAAGCATGTCAACCCTGACACAGTTTTTTAGGACATTACTTCCTACAAAGCGAAACCCAATAGCATGAATGCTAGCAATGCTTCACTATCAGATGAGCTCAACGCCTTCTATGCCCATTTTAAAGGGAGAATATAACTACAGCTGTGAAGATCCCTGCTGCACCAGGTGACCCTGTGATCTCTGTCTTTCCAACATCAGGCTGTCTTTCTGGACAGGTGGCAGGCTTCAATGGAGTACCTGGTAAGGCTCTGAAGATATGCCAACCAACTCATGGAAGCATTCAAGGACATTTTCAATTTCTCTCTGCTATGGTTGGATGTTCCCACCTACTTCAAAAAGGCAACAATTATACCAGTGCCTAAGAAGAGTAGTGTGAGCCATCTTAATGACTACCATCCAGTAGTATGCTTTGAGAGGTTGGTCATGGTTAGAATGAATTTCTGCCTCAACAAGGACCTGGACCCACCACAATTTGCCTATCGCCACAATAGGTTTATGGCAGAGGCAATCTCAGTGGCTCTTCACACTGCCACTGGACAACATAAACATCTATGTCAGGATGCAGTTCATTGACTACAGCTCAGTGTTTAACAGCATCATTCCCAGTCCTGATCGATAAGCTACAAGACCTCTTTACCTCCCTCTGCATTTCTAACTGGAAGACCATAATTTCTGTGGATTGGTGATAATATCTCCTCCTTGCTGGCAATCAGGGGTGTGTGCTTAGCCCACTGCTCTACTCTCTATATATCCATGACCATGTGGCTAGGCATAGCTCAAATGCCATCTATAAACCTGTTGTTGATACAACCATTGTTGGCAGAATCTCAGGTGGAGATGAGAGGGTGTTCAGGAGCAAGATATACCAGTTAGTTGAGCGGCTTCACAACAATCGTACACTCAATGTCAGTAAGACAAAAGAAGCCAATTATGGACTTCAGGAAAGGTAAGATGAGGGAACATGAACTAATCCTCATAAAAGGATCAGTACATAATGCCTCATAGGCCTGATTTTATTCTCACAAGTCAATGAATCTGTTGTAAAAAAAAAGATCACTCCCTACTTGTACATAGTTCTTTCCTTTTGCTTGTTTTTTCTTTCCACTCTTTTCTATAAGTGTATACCTCAGATAAATACTTTGTGGAGATTAGTAAAATATATGATTATATGATATATATGTACAATGTCTGAAATACATCTTATGGAAATGTTTGTTTGATGATGAACTTCAATAAAAAAATAAATTACAAAAAAAAAGAAGTGGCGAGAGTGAGCAATTTCAAGTTCCTGGGTGTCAAGATCTCTGAGGATCTAACTTGGTCCCAACATATCGAATGAGCTATAAAGAAGGCAATGCAATAGCTATACTTCATTAGGAGTTTGAAGAAATTTGGGTTGTCACCTAAAACACTTGAAAACATCTATCGAGTATTCTGACAGGCTACATCTTGTCTGGGGGGGGGGGGGGGTGCGGCGCAGGTGATGGGCTACTGTACAGCACCTAAAGAAGCTACAGAAAGTCCTAAAATTAGTCAGCTTCATCTTGAGTACAAGCCTCCATAGTATCCAAGATATCTTTAAGAAGTGGTACCTCAGAAAGGTGGCATCCATTATTAAGGACCCCCATCACCTAGGACATGCTCTCTTCTCATTGTTACCATCAGGAAAGAGGTACAGAAGCCTTAAGGCATGTACACAGTGATTTAGGAACAGCTTCTTCCCCTCTGCTATACAAATCCTGAATGGACATTGAACCCATGAACGCTACCTCACATTTTTATATATTATTTCTGTTTTGCACTATTTTTAATCTAACTATCTCATATACATATTTAGTCTTACTGTAATTGATCTATTTATTTTTTCTTTCTATATTATCATGTATTATATTGTACTGCTGCTGCTAAGTTAACAAATTTCACAACATATGCTGGTGTTAATAAACCTGATTCTGATTCTGAAGATGTGTAATCCTTGTGGTAGAGTTAAGAAACTACAAGGGTAAAAAGACCCTGATGGGAATTATACACAAGCCTCCTAACAATAGCCAGAATGAAAGGTACATATTAGGAGACAGAAAAAGAATGTGCAGTAAAAAGGACAATGTTGTGATAGTCATGGGGGATTTCAATACATAGGTAAATTGGGAAAATCAGATTGATGCTGGAACCCAAGAGAAGGAGCTTGTAGAGCATCTATGTGGTGGCTTTTTAGAGCATTTTGTAGTTGGAAAAAGACAATTCTGGATTGGAAATTGTGTAATGAACTAGATTTGATGAGGCAGCTTAAGATAAAAGAACCCTTAGGAGACAGTGATCACAACATGATAGAATTTATCCTACAGTTTGAGAAGAAGCTCAAATCAGATATATCAGTCTTACAATGGAGAAAAGGGTAATATAAAGTCCTGAGAGAGCAGCAGGCCAAAGTTGATTGGAAGGTGACACTAGCAGGGATGACAGTAAACACCAATGGTTGACGTTTCTGGGAGTAATCCAGAAGGTGCAGGGTAGATTCATCCCAAAGAAGAAGTATTCGAAAGGGAGAATAAGGCGACAATAGCTGACAAGGAAATCAAAGACAGCATAAAAGCAAGAGAGGAATATAATGTAGCAAAAATTGGTGGGAAGCTAGAGGACTGATAAGCATTTAAAACTTAGAGAAGGCAGCTAAAAAGCCACAAGACAAAACAGATGAAAAGCAGTTTTGAGAAGGGAGTTTGAAGAAGTACTAGGTGATTAGGAGAATGGACAAAAAAGTGGCAGATAGAATATAGTATAGGGTATTATATATGGTCATACACTTGGGTAGAAGGAATAAAGGCATAGACTATTTTCAAAATCAGCAATTAGAGGAATAAACAAACTTTAGAGTACTTGTACAAGATTCCATAAAGGTTGACTTGCAGGTTGAGCTGGTATTAAGGAAGGCAGATACAATGTTAGCATTCATTTTGAGTGGACAAGTATATAAAAGCAAGGATGGTATACTGAGGCTTGATAAGGCATTGGTCATGGTGTTCTTGGAGTATTGTGAGCAGTTTTCGACCCCTTATCCAAGAAAAGATGTGATGACATTAGAGAGCATCCAGAGAAGGTTCACGAGAAAGATCCTGTGAATGGAAGGGTTAATGTATGTAAAGTGTTTGAAGGCTGTGGGCCTGCATGCACTGATGTTTAGAAGAATGAGGGGGAATCACACCAAAATCTATTGAATATTGAAAGGCTTAGAAAGAATGGATGTAGAGAGGACATTTCAAATAGTGGGAAAGTCACTTGAACCAGAGAGCACTGTCTCAGAATAGAAAGACTTTCCTTTAGACCAAAGACAAGGTGAATCTGTGGAATTCATTGCCACAGATGCTTGTGGAGTCCAAGTCATTGGGTATGTTTAAGTAGTTGATAGGCTCTTGATTAGTAAAGTTATTGAAGGTTATGAAGAGAAGGCAGGAGAATGACATGGAGAGGGTAAATAAATCCGCCTTGTTGGAATGCTGTTCCAGACTCAAAGAGCCAAATGGCCTAATTCTGCTCCTATGTTTTATGATCTTATGGTCTTGTGTCATGTGAAGAAATGAGGTAATCCCAACAGCAGAACTTCATGGGAAGATGAACGTGGCATGTTCCATGCACTCAAACCCTATTAATTTTGGCCATTATATTTAAGTATTGGGATATTAGCAGAGTCCCAACTTAGATTTTTTTCACTATTTTTTATTTTTTCTTACTAATCTTGGTACTTGCTTCCTAAGATGTGAAAATATCAACCTTGTAAAATTCTTCCTTTGGTTCATTTGGTTGTTCAACTTCTGGTAGAATCACTGACGTTGTTTCTTGCTCTTTGGTGGATTTAGTGTCCTGCTTTGCTGATTTTTTTGCTGATTTAGTTGCTTTAGATGCCACAGATGGTGTCTTTCCTTCCTTCTTTTTGCTTTCTGCCCTCTCTTTCTTGCCTTTTTTATCTTTTTTCTGGTCTTCCTCTTTCAATTTTTCCTGTTCTTTCTTCCAAGCCTAGGACACAAGGAAATAAAAAAAATGTCAGGAACATATAAAAATATTTGCATAAAAATGTCCAATCAGTCCTTGCCTATCACTGCCATTACTCCAAAGATCATTGTAGGCCAAAGGGCCTGTATTGTGCTGTACAGTTATTTAAGCAGATGAGCTACAGCTGTTGGGGTCCTTATCTTGAGTACCACATAAAGCTTTTGATTTCTTAATTTAAAGTGAGGTGCTTTCGGACTGAAGGGGGTTCATTAGATTCTGTGGGATAATGGGTTTATATATTTTGCAGGGTGAATCAGTAGGTTAATCCTATACTAAATGGAGTGAGTAGGATAAGATGGTCTTGTTGAAACTTGTTTATATGTTGAATTATCATAGAAGATGTTGCTGCAGGAAACCTCAGATCCAAACTATGCTTTATATTTTAATAAATATGTGGGGAATGCACTGTTCTTGTTGTATCTAAGATTTTCACCTTACC
Source organism: Hypanus sabinus (assembly GCF_030144855.1). Taxonomy (NCBI): domain Eukaryota; kingdom Metazoa; phylum Chordata; class Chondrichthyes; order Myliobatiformes; family Dasyatidae; genus Hypanus; species Hypanus sabinus. Next base: position 151,314,833 of record NC_082709.1, on the reverse strand, counting down.
TGCTTAATGTTACATTGATGAAACAGGAACAGACTTTTCAGACCATTATGCCTTTGATGACTATAATGCCAAATTTAACTAATTTCTTCTGCCTTCATATAATCCATATCAGTCCATTCCTTGCATATTCATGTGTCACTGAAATGGGTCAAAAAACCTCTGAAATGCAATTATCATATCTGCTTCTACCACCTGTGCTAAAATTAAATTTGCCTCACACAGGTCCTTTGAGCTCTCATCATAAAGCTTTGTCCCCTGCCTACCCTATTCTTGCATCTTGATTAACTTATAAACAACTTCTGATCTCTCCTCAGTCTCTGATGATCAGAGAAAACAGTTCAGGTTTTCCCAACTTCTCCTTTTGTTCAATACACACCAATCCAGGCAGATCACTCCTGTGCCCTCTCCAAAGTCTCCACACCCTCCCAGTAATAGGGCAGTGAGAACTGCACACATGTACAGCTTAACCGAAGTTTTATACAGCTGCAATATGACTTCCTGACCAACGAGTAAGGTTTAAGTATTCTTACTCTCAAAACCCTGAACAATGAAGGTAAGTATGCTATATGTCTTCTTTAACATTCTATCTATTCGTATGGTCACTTCCATGAAGCCATGGACTTTGACGCACAAGATACTTCTGTACGTCAATGATATAAAGTTTCTTGCTATTAACCGTTAGTTTCCCCTTATATTTGACCTCCCAGAGCAAGGTTAATGAAATTATTCAGTTCATCAAAGCACCTTAGAGACTAGTTAAAAGTTGATGAGTAGATAAGGGACTGTAGTTGCTCATTACAATTGAAGTTGAAATGCTGAACAGTGGAAAATTTAAAAAAAAGAGACCGGCTATAGAATGTAGATTTCTTTGATGGAAATGACTATTGTTCCTTGTAGGTTTATGAGGACATAGTAATGTGTTAGTTTTCATTCAAAGGGGAAGATGTGATATTATGTGTGCTTAATAAAGAACTTCATTTCTAGTATGCAGTGAGAGGGGTTTAGCCGGAACAGGAAACCACGATGCTGACCAGGTTGTGTGTGAACAGGGTCAAGAAGTAGTTGAGTAATAAAATGTTTTAACGTAAACCTAAACCAAGTTTGTTTTTGTTAAGAACAAACATTTGGTTATTTGGAAATGAAAGGATTGTGGAGGGAGAAGCCTATGTCCTGAAGTAGTCTGAGCCCGGTGTTTGACTGGCCTGGCTAGTGTGTGTGCACACAGATATTTAGTTTTGTGTATGATATGCATGCTTGTTGTTAACTGAACCAATAAAGGTACAGTACATTTTAGGTAATATACATTCTCATTTGTGCCTATTGTTGATGGTAGTTACTAGCAACACTCTGTTGTGCTGTTCTAGGTTCCATTAATCTCAATTTCCACCCATTCCCCACCTGTATGTTGTCCATTCCCTTGATGTTCCCTCATTCTTCACTTTCATTCCCTTCACTGCCAAGGATTGGAAGTTCACTAAAACCTACTAAAAATCCACCAACTCTCATTGCTAACTGAATTAAGCTCTGAGCTCACTTTCTTTAGGAATTCAATTCCATTCTCCACATCTGTTTGATGATATAAGGGATGAAACTCTGGTTTGCTTATTGAATTGAAATTGTCAAAATATCATTATATAAAATATTTATATGGGAAATTTCCCTTAAAATAAAGGAAGCAAACAATGCGTATACTTTTGCTAATAAAACTGTGAAATACTTACTTTAAGTGACCCTTCACGCATGAAAGGTTCATTACTTTTTTCTTTATCTTCTTCTTCAACAATTGTTTCTGGTTTGGATTGAGGTCCTGGAGTAGTTGCTTAAAAAAGAAAACAATATAGCACCATCTATGACCCATGATTAAAAAAAAGATTACTATGTTCCTTTGCAAGTGTTTAAGGATGTCTCTAAGTCATTCTTCATTAATGCATTATTTCTGAAGTGTCATAGAAAGGAATATTAAACAAAAAAAAAAGTAAATACATGACTAGATACATGTCTTTTTGACTGAGGAAGCATATTTTGGCCATGGCATAGGGAAAAAAAAACTGGGCTGGCTAATCTCTATAAACAGAAGAGATTCTGTAGATGCTAGAAATCCAGAGCAACACACACAAAATTCTGGAGGAACTCAGCACGTCAGGCAGCATTTATGGAAAGAAACAGTTGACATTTCAGGCTGAGACCCTACTTCAGGAAAGGAGAACATGCTAGTATAAAAAGGTGGGAAGAGGGGAGGGTGATAGGTGAATCCTGGTGGGTGGGAAAAATAAAATAATAGGAATGGACCATGGGAGATCCCTACGGAACAGCCCCTCCACCCCAAACCTTCTGCTATCCTACAACCAAACATCTTTACCTCTTCCCCACTCTCCACTTTCTGCAAAGATCGCTTCCTCTGGGATTCTCATGTCCATTCGTCCCTCCCCACTAATCTCCCTCTGGGCACACATCCCTGCAAGCAATAGAAATGCTACACTTACACATTCACCACCTCTCTTACTTCCATTCAGGGTCCCAAAAACAGTCCTTCAGGTAAAGCAACACTTCACCTAAGAATCTGTTGGGTAATCTACTGTATCCGGAGGTCCTGATGCAGCCTTCTCTACATTGATGAGACCCAATGTAAACTGGGGGCCTCTGCTCCATCCACCAAAAGCAGAATTTCCCAGTGGCCAACAATTTTAATTCCTATCCATATTTCCATTCCAACATGTCAGTCCATGGTCTCCTTTTTGCCACGATGAGGTCACTTGCGGAGTGGAGGAGCAACATCTCATCTTCTGTCTAGGTAGCTTCTAACCCGTTGACATGAACATCAATTTCTCTTTCCCGTAATTTTTACCCCCTCCTCTCTCTTCTATTTCCCATTCTGGCCGCTAACCTCTTCTCACCTGCCTATCACTTCGGTCTGGTGCACCCTCCCCCTTCTTCCCCTTCTCCCATAGTCTGTTCTCCTCTCCTACCAGATTCCTTCTTCTCCAGCCCTTTACCTTTCCCACCCACCTGGCTTCACCTATCACCTCCTAGCTAATCCTCCTTCCCTTCCCGCATCTTTTCAGGTGTCTTCCTTCTTTAGAACTGGAAAAGAAAGGGGGTCTCTGCCCGAAATATAGACTGTTTATTTACTTCCATAGATGCTGCCTGACCTGCTAAGTTCCTCCAGCATTTTGTGTGTGTAATCTCTATCTCAGTTTACTCCCTGTTGCATTTAGTCAGGGAAAGCAGTCTTCACTTACTTCACATTCAGCTCACTGCAGCAAATATGATAGGTAGGGGGGATTTGTTTATATTGCAGGCTTCCATTAAGTATAGGTATTCAGGGGCTGAACTTGTATCCTGACGGTGACTTCTCTGGCACTCTTCTGCCAGATGGAGGGTCTTACTAGTCCTTAAAGATGTTGGAGATCCTCCTATCTGATACTCCGGGAGCACCCTCCTAACCTGCCAGGAAATATGGTCAGGCAATCATCATGGTCTCTAATTCCTTACAGTCACACAGTGAAAATAGAAATATTAAGGATTTTAGCATCTAATGGCTCACAATTAGGAATATAAAATTGATATTATGCCATATCCTTATCTACATTTCCTGATTTTGTTTTATTATTTTCTGCAGTGGGGTTGACACAAAAACATTAAATAAGTATATTTTTATATAATACTATACTGATGTGGTAATATTACATGGTCATTTTCACTATTACTACATAATTACAAACATCAGTTATCACACTGATCTGCATTTTGTATTCAAAGTCGGGGGGGGGGGGGGTGGCTAAGATGTCTACGCTGCAATGTCAAGAAATTCCAAAAATTAAATGATTTCATTAGAATATCTATCATCACATATCATCCAATAACAGTGAAAACACTTTGAGATTGGCATTGGCACTCTGTTGCTGTACTTATAACCATATAACAATTACAGCATGGAAACAGGTCATCTCGGCCCTTCTAGTCTGTGCCGAACACTTACTCTCACCTACTCCACTGACCTGTACTCAGCCCATAACCCACCATTCCTTTCCTGTCCATATACCTATCCAATTTTACTTTAAATGACAATATCGAACCTGCCTCCACCACTTCTACTGGAAGCTCATTCCACACACTTACCACTCTGAGTACAGAAACTCCCCCTTGTGTTATCCCTAAATTTTTGCCCCTTAACTCTCAACTCGTGTCCTCGTTTGAATCTCCCCTATTCTCAATGGAAAAAGCCTATCCATGTCAACTCTATCTACCCCCTCATAAATTTGAATACCTCTATCAAGTCCCCCCCTCAACCTTCTACGCGCCAAAGAATAAAGACCTAACTTGTTCAACCTTTCCCTGTAACTTAGGTGCTGAAACCTAGGTAACACTCTAGTAAATCTTCTCTGTACTCTCTCTATTTTGTTGACATCTTTCCTATAATTTGGTGACCAGAACTGTACACAATACTCCAAATTTGGCCTTACCAATGCCTTGTACAATTTTAACATTACATCCCAACTCCTATACTCAATGCTCTGATTTATAAAGGCCAGCATACCAAAAGCTTTCTTCACCACCCTATCTACATGAGATTCCACCTTCAGGGAACTATGCACCATTATTCTTAGATCACTCTGTTCTACTGCATTCTTCAAAGCCCTACCATTTACCATGTGTGTCCTATTTGGATTATTCCTACCAAGATGTAGCACCTCACGCTTATCAGCATTAAACCCCATCTGCTATTTACTTCTGTTTTATCAGTTCCTGGCAGATCCATAATATGGTTGGACAATATTCGTATCTTGAGCTTCAAAATCTGGAGACCTAGGACTAATAAATTTCATTTACAGTACCTGACTTCTTTTCATAATCCCAGCTCACCTGAGACTGATTTCCAACCAGTTAAGCACTGTCAGAAAATGTAGAGGAGGCTTGACCCAAATGAAGAGCAGCAGATTGATTTAGCAAGTAAAGTGATAACTTCAATAATAAATGCAAAATAACAAGCCACGAGAGGGGCACAAAACAAGAGAGAAGGATACTTAACATGACAAGGCAACAAGGTAAATGAAACCTAGGAGCAACTGGTCGAGGCTGGCTGTTTCAATGGGTGAACAAGGGCTTTGAATGAGAGCTGGTTTTAAATAGGCTGTAGGTAATAAGTTAGAAATGAGTGACAGGTAACTCCTGTTAGCTGGGTGGAGACTGGAGATGCCAGGCTGTGCAGGCCTGACTAGCACTGTTGGATGTAGAGTCAATGATATGAGGAGGAATGATGCAACCACATTTTACCATGCAAGGTGCAACAAAAACTACTGGGAAATTAACCAGATAATCTTGGGAGATTGCAGTTTGGAGGTCTAGTAAATCTAAGAGACACAGCATGAATGGTCGGGTCCTAGTCAATTTTGATGAACTGGACCTTAGAGTACAAGTTCATAGATCTTTATAAGTACAGGTAGATTCTGGATGTCAGGCTTCATTTGCTGGGGCATAGAGTATATCACAAGGCATGTCATGGTACCACCTTATAAAACTTTGGTTAGGTCACAGCTGGAATTTTGCATGCAGGTATACTCACCACACTACCAGAAAGATGAGACTCTCCTTTGCACTGAAATGGTGTAGATGAGATTTACTAGTATGTTGCTGAGTTAAAATGTTTCATTTCTGATTAGAGATAATAGGCTGTTCTGTTTTACCTGGAGTAGTGGAGGTTTGAGGGGGTGTAACTTGGTAGAAGTATAAAAATTATGATAGATAGTAGGAAGATTTCCCTAAGAGCCGTGGTGTCTGTAATCAGGGGGCACAGGTTACTGTAAGGGATCTGAGAAAGAATTTTTTTCATCCAGATTACAGTTGAAATCTGGAACACACTTCCCTAGTGTGGGGAGGGAAGGACGAACATTCACAACATTTAGGAAGTATCTGATGTGCACTTGAATCGTCGAGGTACAGAATTCTATAGACCAGGTGTTGGTAAATCGGTTAATATATATGGCTACCTGGCAGTTGGCATGGATATTATGAGCTGAAGGAGTTGTTCCTGTGCTATTTAGCTCTACGATTCTAATCTGTTCTAATGATTTAACTGAGAAATTGAGGACAACACAAGGAATAAAGGATGTTACTATTTTTCAGAAAAGTGTAACACTTTACCTGAAAAGACACATCCCTGTTGGAATAACTCTCTGCTCTTTGTTTAAAATGTTTTGTAGCTTTTGAACCCAAGTTATGCTTGCCTGGGGATGGTATGTATCTACAAATGCAATAGGAGCAACATGTTTCTATATGGCACACTGGTGAAAAGTTTGATTTAAAAGCCATGGCACCATTTCATTTGCAGTTTTGGGAGGTCATCATGCATTTCAGAGTTTACCTTCTCCAGTATTTTTTTCCTGGATTATGTAGCAGCTCCTTTAAACTCCTTATTCCTTATGGAAGCTATACCTTTGATTCTAAACAGTACATCCTCTACATGATAAATTCCTGCAGGAGCACTTTTATGAGTACAGAACACATTGCTATCTTTTTAGACATGTTTTTGGAGATAAATTAGTTACTTCTGTGAGGGTTGTGAGAACAACTTACCACTTAAGTGGTATATATTTTCCTCCAAACACTACACCCAAATGTAAGCTTTGTAATTGGGAGTCGGGGCAGGGGGGTAAAATCACTCAGACCATAAGACCCTAAAGATTCTCTACCTTCAAAATATTGTTATTAAATCTCCATCATTATGTACTCAACACAAACTTGTCAGCAGAATGAAACAATAGTAAAGTAATATTTTCTTAATATTATAGGCCCTAAACATTGACTGTACTTCTTCCTATAGATGCTGCCTGACCTGCTGCATTCTACCAGCATTTTTTGTGTGTTGCTTGAATTTCCAGCATCTGCAGATTTCCTCGTGTTTGCATAAAGTAATATTTTTTCTTTTTTTCCCAATTATTAATCACTTGCTTTTCTATTATGTTTCTTTAAGTAGTTTTAGAACTAAAATTTCATATTAGCAGATAGTATTACATACATTGAGTTTTACTTCCTGAAGCAGTTTTCCCTTTCTTCGGTTTCTCAGAAATGGTTACAGGTTCTACAGGTACTTCAGATGGAGTTATTTGTAATTTCTGGGCTTCTAGCTCTTTAGCTGCCATTTCCTCTTGATACTTGACTTCCTCTTCTTCCACCCAGTCTGAGATTAATGAAGCAACATACTCCAAATAATATCTGGGGATAGAATAAAATAAAATTAAAATCATATCCTATTTTGGATGAGCTTAATTTAAACTGTTTTAAATTCCTGTTTATTCTCATCTCTAACGTACCCCTCAAAATTAAATGATAAAAATTTCAATGCTGTCCATGAAATACAGATTTTAGCTTAACCATTCCTGCAACATTTCTGTCTAATTTTTACTATCTTTATTTTTCTCTTTCAGGGTTCTTTTGAAGACCCTGACCTGGAGTTACCCGCTGACTTCGGTTCTTTGTGAGAATGGGACTCGTTGTTGGGGTTTCAGGACCGGCCGTTGTTCAGCACACCAAAGGTTTGGCCTGAGAGTCCGGCTTGAATTCGGAAGCATAAGATCTCGGGGCTCTAGAGATGGGTCGATCGAGCGTCTGTGTCACAACAGGAGATTCATGTGTCGTCGGAACAGTCAGGATATCTGTTGTGGCTCGAAGAGCTGGGATTTTTGCGATTTTCGGGCAACGAACTCGAAAAGAGCGACGTAACAGACTTTTTAACATTGTAAAGCAGTGAGTTGTTTGTTATGTCTCCCCACTCGCTGGGAAAACAGAGACACCTTTATCTCCCTTATCAGGCAGAGAGAGAATCTGCGGTATGTTGAATGCCGGGTGTAACATGAAGTCTTTGGGGTAACTGCAAGTCTGTGTCTTTGCTATTGCTATTGCTTTGCTCATGCTTGTGTACAGGTATCCCTCGCTTTACGAATGTTCGCTTTACACCACTTTGCTTTTACAAAAGACCTACATTAGCAACACACAGAAAATGCTGGTGGAACACAGCAGGCCAGGCAGCATCTATAAGGAGAAGCTCTGTCGACGTTTCGGGCTGAGACCCTTCATCAGGACTAACCGAAAGGAAAGATAGTAAGAGATTTGAAAGTAGGAGGGGGAGCGGGAAAATGCGAAATGGTAGGAGAAGACTGGAGGGGGTGGGGTGAAGCTGAGACCCTGAAAGGTGATTGGCAAAAGGGATACAGAGCTACTTTCAAATCTCTTACTACCTTTCCTTTCAGTTAGTCCTGATGAAGGGTTTCAGCCCGAAACATTGACGGTGCTTCTCCCTATCGATGCTGCCTGGCCTGCTGCGTTCCACCAGCATTTTGTGTATGTTGCTTTAATTTCTAGCATCTGCAGATTTCCTTGTACCTACATTAGTAACCTGTTTTCATATTACAAAGAGGATTTTTGCTTTTATGAAAATTTTTCCCATATAAATTAATGGTTTTTCACTTTATGCCATTTCGGCTTAAGAAAGATTTCATAGGAACACCCCACCTTTGTAAAGGGGGAGATACCTTGTACTTGGTGATGGTGCCGATGCTTGTTTTTTTTTGCCTGTGGGTGGGGGGAAGAGGGGAGACTGTTGCTCACTGTTGCTTTTGCTTTAGGGACTTTGTTTAAGTTTATCTGTCATTCATTCTTTGAGGCATTTCTCTGTTTTTGTGGATGTTTGCCAAGAAAAAGCATTTCAGGATATATATTGTATACATTTCTTCTGACATTAAATTGGACCTTTGAACCTTTAATTTGATTCCTGCATTTGCAATGTGGATAGTGGTGGGAGGCAGAAGTGAATACTGTAGTCTAGCTGAAATACAAAGGTCAATTCAGGTAAAGTAGAACCAGTAGCAACACTACACAAAATGAAGACCAAACAAATGCTGCCAAAGGCCTGGTGCAAGAGACAATTCAAGAACTTCATCTTTCAGAATCAGGAACACAATTCTTCAAGGGGACCCACTAAGGAGCAGAAAGTCAGTACCAAGCTAAATGTAATTTTCAGCAACCATATCCCTTGAATCCCTTGAAAGAAACATGTTGCAGAGGAGAACTGGGAATGTGATTGCAATAAATATTATCCAACTCAAACACGTTGGGAATTGAAGGTTAATCGGCTGGAAATTAAACATTATGAATCAATTATATATGCATAAAGTAAGTCTAATGAGTCTTAATCATTGACTACTACATGAGTAGTCAATGATTAGCACACCAAGACCACATAAACAACTAGCCCTATGCTAGATCATGTATTTTCCGAGCATCTGCAGAGATCACTCAAACTGGTAATAGGCCTGTCAGAGAACAATAAACATAGAACTACTGACCACAGGAGCCCTTTTGCCCATAACATTGTGCCAAATTAAGCTAATGACACCTAATCCCCTCTACCTACACATGGTCCATATCTGTCCATTCTCTACATATTCATGTGCCTATCAAAGAGCCCCTAAAATGCTGGTGGAACGCAGCAGGCCAGGCCACTTCAGAGAAAACTGCAAAAGTTGGTCCAATATCCATATAGCACATACCCTCTAATCCACACAACATCCTGGTAAAACTCTTCTGCATCCTTTCCAAATCTTCCATATCCTTTGTTAAAATCTCTTTGAAAGCTTTCCATTCTTCCTTAACTGTTCTACCATATAGTCTATGTTCGCAGTCTATATTAGCCGGCTCTTCCCTCATCCCATTGTAGTCTCTTTATTCAGGCATAATATCAGTGTATTATGCCTAAACATAATGGAGAAGCAGTCCCTACATTAGATTCATCCCTACAATTGTTCATATGGATCTCCCAGCATAAATAATGGGGAACTGGCAAAATTTTACACCCTGTACATGGGCTGTCTTGAAAATCTGCATTGTCATCTAAAAAGGCAATGTTACAGAGGTTGGGAATGTAAATTTGCAGGTAGACTGGAAAAATCAGGTTGTGAATGGAATTTGTAGAGTGCTTGCAAAATGGCTTTTTAATGCAAATTGTGACTGAGTTCACGAGAGAAAAGGCAACTTTGGATTTGGTACTGTGTAAGGAATTACAAAGTTTGTAGATTTGATTAGAACAGTTATGGAACAATGGAAGACTTTCAAAGAGATTTTTCACAGAGTTCAACAAAAGTATATTGCAGTTTGAAGTAAGGACATTAGAATGGGGAAAGCCAGTTTTGGATCACTAAGGAAATCAAAAAAAAGCTCATGCATAACAAGATGCCAAAAATAGTGGTAAGCTGGAAGACTGGGAAAACTCTAAAAAGCAACAAAGCATCACCAAGCAAGCAATTGGGAAAGAGAAAATAGATTATTAAAGTAAACTAGAGCAAAATATAAAAAAAGATTGTAAAAGTTTTTATAAATTATAAAGCAGAAAAGGACCACTAATGAGAAATTAGGTTTCTTGGAAGACAAGGGGGGAATTAATATTGGGTAATGAGGAAATGGCAAAGGCCTTGAACAACTATTTTGTGCCAGCATTTACGATGGAGGTTACATCTAACATCAAGGTGAGGACCTTGATACAATCACTGTCACTAAAGAGATAGTGATGAGCAAACTTATGGGCTTAAAGGTAGACAAGACCCCTGGTCCTGATCTGATGCATTCCAGGGTACTGAAATAAATAGCTTAACATTATACATTATAACTTACAGTTTATGATAATTTAAAAAAGTTCTCTGGACTCTGGTCAGGTCCTGGGAGATTGGAAGACAGTAAATGCCATGCCACTATTTCAGAAAGGAATTAGGCAAAAGTTGGGTAACTGTAGGCCAATTAGTTTAATGTGTATATTTGGGAAAATGCTTGAAACTATCATTAAGGAAGGAACATCAAGGCATCTGAATCAAGGTGTTCCATCAGGCCGACATAATATGGATTCATGAAGGGGACATCCTGTTTGACAAACCTACTGGAGTTATTGGAGAATATAATGAGTGCAGTGGATAGAAAGGAACACGTAGATGTTGTATACTTGGATTTCCATAAAATGTTTATTAAGGTGTTCATAAAAGATTTTCTATAAGATACTGTAAGGATGCATGGAGTTGGGGGTAGTATATTAGTACAGATAAAGAATTGGTTAACCAATAAGGCAGAGAGTTGGTATAAATGTTTGTTTCTCTAGTTGACAGTCAGTTTGTAAGCAGAGTGTCACAAGATTTGGTGCTGGGCCCATAACCAGTCATGATATATATTAATGATTAGAAGACTAACCAAGTGCAGTATATCTAAGTTTGTTGATGTAAGTAAGTTGAGTTAAAAAACTAATTGTACAAAGGTTTCAGAAGCTGCAGAGAGATACAGATAGGTTAAGTGACTGGGCAAAGATGCAGCAGATGGAGTACAACATTTGTAAATGTGAGGTCATCCACCTTGGAAGGAAAAATAAAAGATCAGATTATTATTACTTAAATTGTGAAAGATTGCAGCATGCTGTAGTGCAGAGAGACTTGGGCGTGCTTGTGCATGAATTACAAAAGGTTGTTTTACAGGTGCAGCAGACTATCAAGAAGGCAAATGGAATGTTGGCCTTCATTGCTAGAGGGAAAGAATTTATGAGCAGGGAGGGTATGCTGTAACTGTACAGGGTAGTGGTGAGGCTGCACTTGGAGTAATGCATACATTTCTGGCTTCTTTTTGCAAGGAAGGATATACTGACTCTGGAGCCAATACAGAAGAGGTTCACTGGGTTGATTTCAGAGATGAAGGGGTTAGCCTTTGAGGAGAGATCGAGTCACCTGGGAATATAATCACTGGAATTCAGAAGAATGAGAGAGGGGGGTCACAGAAACAGAAAATTATGAAGGAGATGAATAAGATCGAGGCAAGAAAATTGTTTACCAATGGTAAGTGAACCTAGGATTAGGGCAATAGATTTAGGATGGAGATAAGGAGAAACTGCTTTTCCCAGAGAGTAGTAATTCTGTGGAATTCTCTACTCAGGGAAGCAGTAGATGCTACTTAATTAAATATATTTAAGACACAGATAAATGTTTGCATTACTGGGAAATTAAGGGTTATTGGGAAAAGGCAGGTAGGTGGAGCTGAGCCCATGACAGGATCACCCATAACCCTGCATAATGGTGGAGCAGGCTCGACGGGCCAGATGGTCTACACTTGCTCCTATTTCTTATGCGTTTATCTTCTTATTAATTTTAAATGGAGGCAATAGCTGCATACTGAGATAAGCACACACAAAATGCTTTAAATTTATTTAAAATATTTTAAGATATTCCAAATGCTCCACACATTTTGATTATTTTAGTATGTCTTGAATATTTCTGACATCAGTAATATCAACTTTTTAATCCCCCATCTTCACTGCTGGCTTTAGCTGCCAAATCGTTTCAGCTGCTACATGCACCAAATGATGGAGGAGCTGAGCAGGTCAGGCAGAATCTATGGAGAGGAATAAATAGTTGACATTTCAGGCCAAGACCCTTCATCAGTCCTGTTTATTCCTCTTGGTAGATGCTCTGACCTGACAAGTTCCTCCTTCATTTTGTGTGTTTTGCTCAGGTTTTTAGCATTTTTAGCATTGCAGAAACTCCTGTATTTATGAACCACTTTCAGTTTTTTTTTGAGTAGGGTTTGCTCTCCCCTTTAACCTGTTCCCTATCCAAATCATTTCTTTACAATCAAGGAAACCTGTCACCATGCTGAGTCCTGCTGGGAGAATTGCATGAAGCAAGTTTGAATCTGTCACTATTGATCTCAAATTCTGAGCTATTAATATTCTAAATGAGACTGTTTCCAGCTTCACTTTTTTCCCAGCTTCAGCGGAATATTTCAGCTTTGCCTGAATGCCTGTTTGTAACAATTTTTAAAAATCAATTATCAAATACATGGTATGTTGGACCATGCAAAATTAGGTTACCATACAGAATTAATAGAATAGATACGCTAGATGATCAGCATTTCTGCCCGATTCCATGTAATTTATGTGCCACACAACAAGATTGGTTGGCATAATTTCACAATCTGCACTTTGATAAGCTTTCTTAATAGGATATTTGCTAATGCATAAAAATTTCCGGCCTGATTTGAAACCATACAGGATACACTGCTGTTCACGAAGTCTGTATAGGTCATAAAAAACATTATTCTATCCAAAGCTTCTGCTTAATACATCTTTGATCTGTTGAAAAAACTTCAATACCCAGCACATTTCAGCTAATCAGAAAATTAATCTGTGGGAATACACACCTGAACCCAACATCAGAGTGCAGGGCTGTTTTCCAAGATTGCTTACATTGGCGTTGTTCATTCATGGGATTATGTAAGACCAGAAGTGTGGAGTTGTCTTGCCTGTGATAGTAGGTATCCACACATCTATAAAATGGCACAGCTTCCTGAAGAACCTAAAAATAAACACACTCATGCTGATGTTGATAAAAGTAGAAACAATGACAGTGAAAGTTTATATAAATTAGTCTTATGATCGGTAAGTTTGTAGATGACACAAAAAACTCAGCAGAGTAATGAATAGCGAGGAGGTTTGTCTAAAAATTTGGCAGGATATAGATCAATGTGGGCAGAGAAAGGGCAGATGGGGATAAGTGTAAGGTTGCAATTTGGGAGATCAAATTTAAGAAGAAAATATACTGTAGATGGTAAGACCCTGAACAACATTTATGTACAAAGGGAGCTTCGGATGAAATTCAATTGCTTCCTGAAAGTGACAATACAATTGGATAGGGTGGTAAAGAAGTGTTCTTGTCCTTATTAGTCAAAGAATTGAATATGAAAGTCAGCAAGTCATGTTTCAACTGTATAAAACTTTAGTTAGTATACATTTGGAGTACTGGGTACGGCTCTCCTTGCTACATAATAGGAATAATGTTGAAGCTGTGGTAAAGGTGTAGAATAGATTCTAAGTTCAAAGTAAATTTATTATCCAAGTACATATACAACCATGAGATTCATTTTCTTGTGGGCATACTCAATAAACCTATTGAATAATACCATAGTAGACAGATAGTAATCAAGATGTTGCCCGGATCAGGACAAACTTGGATTGTTTTCTCTGGATTGTAGGAAGCTAAGGGGTAATCTGATAAAAGAACATAAAATTATGAGAAGCATTGATGGGGTAGATAGTCTTTTTCACAGGATGAAATTGTCAAACACCAAGATAAGAGTTTGAATGTTTAAAGGAGATTTATGTGGCAAGATTTTTTTTATACAGTGAGTTGCATATAACTGGACTTTGCAGGATAGATGGTGGAATCAGATGCAATAACAATATTTAATAGGCATTTAGACAGACACATGAATAGACAAGGAAACAAAGGGATGTAGATGATGTGCAGTTTACATTGCCATCAAGGTCAGCATACACAACAATGACTGAAAGGCTGTTCTATGTCCTAAATAATGCCAAGTATCAACAGTTTTGATTTTTGTACAGAACATAAAAATTCTCTCTTCATTCAATGTCAATACTAATCTTTATTTTATATGCAAGTTGACATTCTCTCAAATAACCATACAACTGCTATGTTTATACTATAAGTATCAAAGGATACCAAGGTATACTCTCAAGTTGTAGAAAGGCAAAAATACATAACTAATACATACCATGAGTAGTTTTGAAGCCTGTGTCGTATAATGTATTACTGGTGTTCATAGTATGTATTAGTTATGCATTTTTAAGATGTATCATGAATTCCTTGATAAACATTGTGATCTACTTTAGTTAGAAAGAGCAAGATTACATAATATTTAGGTCTTCTCATCAAAACAAAAAATGATTTTTAATAATAGTGTGGATGACATAGGACATTTTTAAAGATTTTTACATTTAAATAATTTTTCAGTATTCAAATAGTCACCAACACAACATCAATAATTTCTATGCTGAACTTGGAAGATATTAAAAAAATACAAGGGTTTCAAAGTAGAAATCTGAAACAGGGTATGTAGTTCTTTGAATTAGTGAACAGAATTGGTGTGGTGAGGAGGACTGTGGTTTGTGGAATTCACCTCTGCGTCAACTTTTTTAATTACTGTGAAAAATATTGTAGAATAGCTCAAAACAATTTCTGTCCAAAAACTTCACTCAAGTAAGGATGTGGAAGCTTAGTGCTTGTAAATTTACTTCCTTCCAGTTCATTAAGAACATCGCCTTAAATGGAGTGAAATTCCTGCTATTTGATATGGAAAAAAAGATTAAAGCAAAGGAGAATCAGTGAATATTGTGTACTTTGATTTTCAGAAGGCCTTTGACAAGGTAAGAGCCCATGGTATTACAGGAAAGATACTAGGATGGATAAAGCACTGGCTGACTGGCACGAGGCACAGAGTGGGAATGAAGGAAGCCATTTCTGGTTGCCTGCCGGTGACCATTGGTGTTCCACAAGGGTCTCTGTTGGGTCTGCTTCTTTTTACATTATATGTCAATGATTTTGGTGATGGCATTGATGGCTTTGTGGCCAGGTTTGTGGATGATACAAAGGTAGGTGGAGGGGTGGATGGTGTTGAGGAAGCAGGGAGGCTGCAGATGAACTTAGACAGATTAGGAGTATGGGCGAAGAAGTGGCAGATGGAATACAATGTCAGGAAGTGTAGGGTCATGCACTTTTGTAGAAGAAATAAAAGCACAGACTATTTTCTAAATGGAGGAAAATTCAAAAATCTGAGGTGCAAGGGAATTTAGGACCTAAAAGTTGACTTGCAGGTTCAGGTGGTGATGAGGAAGGCAAATTCATTGTTAGCATTCATTTTGAGAGGACTAAAATGTAAAAGCAAGGATGTAATGTTGAGGCTTTATAAGTCAATGGCATGGCCTCATGGAGTATTGTGTCCAGTTTTGAGCCATTATCTAAGAAAGGATATGCTGACATTGAAGTTCAAAGGAGCTTCACAAGAATGATTCCGGGAATGAAAGGGTTACTATATGAAGGCTGACTATGGCTCTAGGTCTGTACTCCCTTGAACTCAGAAGAATGGGGGGGCGGTTGTCACTGAAACCTATAGAATGCTTAAATGCCTCAGTAGAGTGGATGTGGAGAGGATGTTTCCTATGATGGGGGAGTCTGGAACTAGAGGGCACAACCTTAGAATAGAGGGACATACATTTAGAACAGAGAAGAGAAGGAATTTCTTTTGCCAAAGAGTGGCAAATCTGTGGAATTCATTGCCAGGTCATTAGATATATTTAAGGTAGAGATTCTTGATTAGTCATGACATGAATGGTTACTGGGAGAAGGCGGGAGACTGGAGCTGAGAGGAATGGTGGCATTTCATGACTGAAATGGATCAGCCATGAAGAAATGGTGGAAAAGACTTGCTGGGCCAAATGGCCTAATTCTGTTCCCATATCAAATGGTTTTAAAATGTTGGTTCTAACAAATGAGCATTAAGCTCTTAAATTAGCACATATTATATGTGGAGAGCAAATTTAGTGAACTTGTAGATGTGAAGGCACTACACCTTCCAAATAGGTCATCTACAGTTTCACTGAGTCTTAGCTTGACATTGCAGAAGGTACATGACAGGATAATGTCTCTTTCTGGATCTCCGTGTCTTCATTTCAGAAGCCTGATTAGTGATATGTCCATTTCCATTCCATTTTCCTTCCCACATCTCCAATATGTCTATTCTAAAGATGAAGCTTTTCACTTAAATATCTTAATGTTGTATTCCTTACCCTCTACCATCATTTACAAAATCCACATCTCATCCACTTACCATACCTCTGCTCTCATCCTCCTCTCCTCCTAGACTGAGCAAGGTTAGGATTCCCCTGGTTCTCACTGTCTATTTCGCGAGCTTCTGCATTCAACATACGATATTTTGTAATTTTTGATTTCTTCACCAAATTTCTTCCACCCAGCCTTACCTTCATCTTCCTTCTCCTTTCAGCATTCCAAAGGCACTGTTCCCTTCCTGATTCCCCGGTCCTTCCATCTCCAACAATCATTTCCCTTCTCACACATGCAAATATAGGAGATAAAACACCTGTCCTTTTAGCTCTTCACCTTCCACCATCCAAGAACCAAACAGACCTTCTGAATGAAATGTGTTTCACTTGCACTTCTTCCAATCTAGTGTACTGTATTAGGTGCTCAGAATGTTGTCTTTTTCAAACACAGATGGGCTGATCTCTTTTCAGTCCACAGGGCAAAATGAATTGCCAGTAACTTTAATTCTTCATCCCAGTCAATCTTTGACCTATCTTTAGCCTGCAATGTTAGAATGAGCCAGAATGCAAATCTGAGCTGCAACACCTCATCTTCCATCTGAGCACACTTCACCATCAGTTTTGAAAATAAAATATAACAATTCCAGGTAACTTGCTTTCTCTGTAACAGTATTGGCCAGATTTGTTGTTGTCCAATATTGGATCCATTTTCTTTTTCACGAGCATAACCTATCAATTGTTTCCTACAGTTCTGCCTTTCACAGCTTTAGAAATTTTTCTTTGTATTCCTTCCAACATCTCTCATTAATCTATCAACCAAATGGCTTCACAAAGAGCTTACTAATGTCCATGTCTCACCCTTTTATAGATATTCCTTCTGCCCTATCCATTTACTCTCATCTCTACAATTTAAAATTAGCTTGTGCTTTACTTCTCTCATTCCTAGTTTTGATAAAGGGCCTTCCACCTTAAATATTAACTTTGCTTCACTTGCCACAAATTTTTAACATTCTAACATTTTCAGTTTTTAACTTAAAATATGTTCCTTTTTATTCTTCATTGACAAATGGACTTGAGCAATAAGTGATAAAGTTATATACAGTAAACAATCCTTGTGCTGTCCAACTTACTTGAAATACAGTACCTCCATTGATCTCCTATATATTACTACATAAAATTACATCATGGATGAAATTTAAAAATTTTTATGTTTCACTTAAGTTTATATTACCTGTGACAGAACAATTGGATCATGCTGCTCAGCATAACACCATTCCATCAGTGATCGGAGCTGCAGCTTTGCTATCTCTTTTATATCAGTCTTTAGAGTTTCAGCTTTATTCTAATGGGAATAAACACAATGTTTTGTTCTTCAAATTCTTTCTTGATTGATGCTAATTAAATTTTGAAAGTTAATTAGAATGTACAGTATATGTAGGATATAAATTGTCAGGTAAGTCCAAAGTCAATTACAAATATTTAAAGAGTGTCAACCAGAACCTGAATTGTTTTAAACACGTTGAGAACCACTGAATTACTTTGGTTTTTCAGTGAAACCAACTAGATTTTGGTATTCAGATGTCATCACACTTTGGAGAACACCAATAGTTCTTAAAGAATCATTACTGCATTTGCCATCCAGCCACTTAAAAATCACAGGTGAAATTCTAGGTTTTGAATTCGGCTGCCAAGAAATGCTTAGCTGCTATTACCATGCCCCAACCCAAATACTCCTACCAGGACAAGGTCAAAAATAAGATTGCATGGATCTAAATTAAATCAAACAAATGAAAAACAGCACTGAAAAACCAGATCATATCTGGTCTTTTGAATCACATAAGTCATTCAATGGTCTAGCTCTCCCGAGGCAGTCATTTCAAGGATTTCATACTGGAAAATGGTAGGTAATGTGCAGTCAATTTGCAAGATTTGTGCTATAATAAGTGTGGCTTATGGAATAATTTGATGGTATTTAAAGAACACTGCTTTTAACATGCTTTAAGCTCAGAACTTTTAGTTCATACCTTTTCAGTTAAACTCTCTCTTCTACTTTGCTCCTCAACCATTTCAGAAGCACCTACAACTTCCTCTGAAAATAAAATTAAAATCTGAGTTTATATCTTTGGACACTTTTTACAGGTCAATTTTACATGCATGAAAAGCTGGTGAGGTATGTTCAATATATTA
The DNA here is from genome assembly GCF_030144855.1 of Hypanus sabinus. Lineage (NCBI taxonomy): Eukaryota > Metazoa > Chordata > Chondrichthyes > Myliobatiformes > Dasyatidae > Hypanus > Hypanus sabinus. The sequence goes on along the minus strand of NC_082709.1, from coordinate 151,295,989 downwards.
ACAGCACATATTCAGAAATTTACATCATATTACCAAAAATGTTCCTGCCATTTCATGGTCAACACTAGCTTGATTTTCCAGCATTAGCAACAGCCTCAGTGGCACTGGGGAAATTGACTTTACGCTATTAAAATCAACTAATCAGTGACCTCTTAGAACAGAGGTAAGGAAGAATTTTTTTATGGTGGTGGTGGCCAAGTCTGGTAGGTGTATTTAAGGTGTAAGTTTATAGTTTCCTGGTTGATCAGGGCATCAAAGGATATGGGAAGAAGGCAGGTGTATGGGATTGAGTGGGATCCAGGATCAGCCATGATTGAATAGTGGAGCTGATTGATGGGCTGAACAGTCTAATTCTGCTCCTATTTCTTATGGTATCATGATCTTAATAGTGTTAATAATCTTAACTGCATTAAAGCAGTTAATAGGGAGAATACTTGGAAAATTATACCCAAATATAGCCAAGACTAAGATTTTGCTTAGAAAATTACTTCAAATTTTACAAAATATCTTAGGTTCCTTAAAATGACATTGATTTTGATATAATATTTATTTTTATGGGGAGCTTGAAGAAATCAAGTACAAATATAACAATTAATACCTGAACAAAGTGGTTCCTTACAGGACATGCTGCATTTCCTAGAATTTTGTCTATTAAACTTTAGAGGACATGTTTCTGATTCTTCTGAGACATTGGTCAATATGTACCCTGGAAGAAAAACGTAAAAACTCAGCTATTGAATGCAAATCATTATTTCATTGTCAAGATTAACTCAGAGGAGCCAAACAGTATACGACATGAAGACAAATTTAAAAAAAAAAGCTGTTTATTGGTGCAGCTTGTTTTCCCTGAGGATTTTAATTTTAAACCTTTAGTAAATATTTCAAAAATACTAAAATACCATTAAAGGTTTATATTTTCCTCCAGAAAGTATGTGGGTTTTAACTGTCTGCAGTGGTGCTTGCAAAAATTGCAATGGAATGCTTGGTGAGGCTGAGGAACGTGACTGGTCAGGATTATGATTGATAACTTATGATTGTACACCTAGAATGTGGAAGAAAAGTTGTATCAGGGCCAGGAATTTACTCTTTTCTTAATTCACAAGTGTGATATGAGCATTGCTGAGGCCAGCATTTAATGCTTGTTGCTAATTATTGCTGAGAACATGGCGGTGAGTTCTTTCTTGAACTTGTAGTGAATTGCAGGCCAGACAGCACCTATGGGAGGAGGTAATAACAATGTTTCAGGCCGAAACCCTTCGTCAGGAGTGAAGTAACATGGGACGATCTAGGGGGGGATAAGAAGTGGGGGGAGGGATAAAGTAGAGAGCTGGGACGTGATAGGCTGGAGGGAAATGGGCTGGGGGAAGATAGCTAAGGGGAAGGCTGCTGAGTTCTGCCAGCATTTTGTGTGTTTTTTATTCTTTCTTGAACTTGTCCATTTTTTTCCCAGCAGATCAGGCAGCATCTATGAAGGGAAATGACCAGTTGAAGTTTTGGGGCAACAGCCTTTACCTGGACCTGAAATATCAATGTTTTGCATATATTGTTGAAATATTAGCTTTCCCTTTCAAAAGTTTCATAATGAATGATAATAATGATTGGATCTTATAGGATGTTTGGATGTGTGGACGTTTGAAGGATTGTTTGGATAAAATGTCTCTCAAATGGAGTGGCAGTATGTAACAAAGCAAGTCTGAGAGGGCAGTAGAGTTGTGGTTTGGAGCAAATCACAAGACCTATTATGTCTCACAATTGCTCCAATTTTACGGTAACTCTGATAGAAATAAGTGCTTAGACAAGCAATGATTGGTTCATCCTCATCTCCTTCCTGATCCATATTTTCTTCACCCAAAGTCCCTTTGTCTACTTCAATACAAGATCTTTTCTGCTGCAGAATATTGTGTTGGATAAAGCACGTTAATGCCATTCAAGGCATCCTCATTAGCAAATGTCAGTGGCTGGCATCAGGCCTATCTATCCGGCCAATGTGTGCCTTGTAACATATCAATAACTTGCTGAATATCACATCTGGTGGCCATCTAGCTTTTGTTGCTGAGACTTCCTCATGTGCATTTTGAGCCAAGTTTCAAACAGGTACTTTGATTACTATGCTTTCAGCCCAGTTCATGCTGACCAATGTGCCACGTTTGCTTGCATTTGGCTCAAATCAGAATCAGAATCAGCTTTATTATCACGGGCATGTGACATGAAATTTCTCAACTTAGTAGCTGCAGCAGCTCAATGCAATACATAATCTAGCAGAGAGAGAAAATAAAATAATAAATACCTAATAATAAATAAACAAGTAAATCAATTACATGTATTGAATATATTTAAAAGAATGTGCAAAAACAGAAATACTGTATATTAAAAAAGTGAGGCAGTGTCCAAAGCTTCAATGTCCATTTAGGAATCGGACGGCAGAGGGGAAGAAGCTGTTCCTGAATCACTGAGTGTGTGCCTTCAGGCTTCTGTATCTCTTACGTGATGGTAACAGTGAGAAAAGGGCATGCCCTGGGTGCTGGAGGTCCTTAATAATGAAGATACCGCTCCCTAAAGATGTCCTGGGTACTTTGTAGGCTGGTACACAAGATGGAGCTGACTAGATTTACAACCTTCTGTAGCTTCTTTCGGTCCTGTGCAGTAGTCCCTCCATACCAGACAGTGATGCAGCCTGTCAGAATGCTCTCCGTGGTACAACTATAGAAGTTTTTGAGTGTATTTGTTGACATACCAAATCTCTTCAGATTCCTAATAAAGTATAGCCGCTGTCTTGCCTTCTTTATAATTACATCGATATGTTGGGATCAAGTTAGAACCTCAGAGATCTTGACACCAAGGAACTTGAAGCTGCTTGCTCTCTCCACTTCTGATTCCTCTATGAGGATTGGTTTGTGTTCCTTCGTCTTACCCTTCCTGAAGTCCACAATCAGCTCTTTCGTCTTACTGACGTTGAGTGCCAGGTTGTTGTTGCGGCACCACTCCACTAGTTGGCATATCTCACTCCTGTATGCCCCCTCATCACCACCTGAGATTCTACCAACAATGGCTGTATCATCAGCAAATTTATAGATAGTAGTATTTAGGCTATGCCCAGCCGCATGTCATGTGTATACAGAATAGAGCAGTGGGCTAAGCACACACCCCTGAGGTGTGCAAGTGTTGATTGTCAGTGAGGGGAGAATGTTATCACCAACCCACACAGATTGTGGTCCTCCGGTTAGGAAGTCGAGGATCCAATTGCAGAGGGAGGTACAGAGGCCCAGGTTCTGCAACTTCTCAATAGGATTGTGGGAATGATGGTATTAAATGCTGAGTTATAGTCGATGAACAGCATCCTGACATAGATGTTTGTGTTGTCCAGGTGCTCTGATGCTGTGTGGAGAGCCATTGAGATTGCATCTGCCGTTGACCTATTGTGGCGACAGGCAAATTGCAATGGGTCCAGGTCCTTGCTAAGGCAGGAGTTCAGTCTAGTCATAACCAACCTCTCAAAGCATTTCATCACTGTCGATGTGAGTGCTACCAGGCGGTAATCATTCAGGCAGCCCACAGTATTCTTCTTAGGCACTGGTATGATTGTTGCCTTTTTGAAGCAAGTGGGAACTTCTGCCCATAGTAGTGTGAGATTGAAAATGTCCTTGAATTTTCCTGCTATTTGGTTGGCACAGGTTTTCAGAGCCTTACCAGGTACTTCATCAGGACCTTCTGCCTTGTGAGGGTTCACTCTCTTTAAAGACAGCCTAACATCAGCCTCTGAGACAGAGATCACAGGGTCACCAGGTGCAGCAGGGATCTTCACATCTGCAGTTATAGTCTCCCTTTCAAAGCGGGCATTGTTGAGTTAATCTGGTAGTGAAGCATCGCTGCAATTTATGCTATCGGGTTTCGCTTTGTAGGAAGTAATGTCTTGCAGACTCTGCCAGAGTTGTGCATCTGATAACACCTCCAACCTCATTTGAAAACCCTCCAGACATTTGTTTGTTTATTTAGAGATACAGAGTGGAATAGGCCCTTCAAGCCACACCACCTAATCACTGGAGAATTTACAATGACCAACTAACCTACTAACTGGTATGTCTTTGAAAGGTGGGAGGAAACACACACATTCCATATGGAGGATATACAAGCTCCTTAAAGAAAATGCCTGGATTAAACTCTGAACTCAGATTTCCCAAGCTGTAACAACATTGTGCTAACCATTACACTATCATGGCACCCATTTCCTGTATGAATGTCTTTTAAATATTGCATTTGTACCCACCTCAAACACTTCTTCTAGCTGCTCGTTCCATGTACCCAACACCTACTATATGAAAAATCTGCCCTTCCTTCTTCCCCTCTCACCTTAAAGGTATGTGTGCTGTTTATAGACTCACTTACCTTGAGAAAAAGTTTGTGACCATGCAGCTTATACCCCTCAAGAACTTATAAATCTTTAAACGTCACTGTCAGTCTCCTTCACTCTAGGGATAACAGCCTCAGCCTATTCAGTTTCTCTCTCTGGTCCTGGCAACATCCTTATAAATCTTTTCTGCACCATTTCTACCTGCATCATATCATTCCTATAAAGTGGCCATCAGAAATGCACATAGTATTCCAGGTGCAGTCTGACCAACATCTTGTGCAGTTGTAACATTGTGTCCCAACTCTTGTACCCAGTTCCCCATCTGATGAAGGCAAGCAGGTTACATGCATTCTTCAGTACCCTGCTTCATCACTTTCGAAGAATGATGTGCTTTAACTCCTAATCTCTTTGGTCTACAGCACTCCCCATGACATTGCCATTCACTGTGTAGGCCCTGTCCTCGTCTACCTTCCAAATTGCATCACTTCACAACTCTATGAAGTAAATTCAATCAGTCCTTCCACCAATTTTCTTAGATGCTCTAAATCCTGCTGTAAATTAGAAAACTTTCTTCACTGTCCACTAAGCCACCAATTATAGTGTCATCCACAAAGTTACTAATCATGCCAACGACCAACTTCCAGTACTTCATCTAGGCCCCTGAAAGCTTTTTCTCTTGCTTCCCACAATGCTCTCCATTTGATTAGACCTCTTGAATTTATCCACATTTACACACCCCAAGAACATTATCACTTCCTTTTTTGTAATGGCAATATGCTTTGGCATATCATTGTCTTTGACCTGAACTCACTAGCTTCCATGACTTTGATTATGGTAAAGGGATCAGCCACAATGAAATGGCAAAGTAGACTCGATGGGCTAACTATTCAACCCCCACAACTATTTTCACATTTTACTGTCTCAGTTTCTAAATTTAAAATATATTGAAGTAGCATTTTTTGAGCTCATCTATAAAATATTATGCATTATGTGAAAACAAAAGAAAAATTCCAAAACCTGTCAACAATTTCCTAAAAATTAAAAACTTAAGATGTGAGACTGAAAAAGTATTCATCTCCTTTGTAATTACTATACTAACTTTCCTAAGGTGAAATGTATGGTCTTACCAACTCACCCAATTTGCTGATGTAGTAAATTGGAGGATCACCTGTTTAAGAATAAATAACCCCTCTCTCAACAGTATGGACTTTCAAGGCAAATCAGGGAAATGATAATAGAGAAGCACAAATCAGGGGAGGGTACAAGACCATCTCAAAGGCACCGAACACACCTCGGAACTCAGTGCAGTCCATTGTGAAAAAGTGGAAAAAATATGAAACCACAGCTACACAGCCTAGGTCAGGACTACCCTCTAAACTTAGTTTCTGGGAAAGAATGGCATTTGTAAGAGAGGCTACTGCAACACCAGCAGTCACTCTGAATGAGCTGCAGAAGTCAGTGGCTGCAACTGGAGATTAAGTTCATGGCTCCTCAATCTTTAAGGACTTGCACAAAAAGGGAATACATGCAAGAATGGCAAGGAAGAAGCCCTGGCTTAAAAAAAGCATACCCTTGCCCATAAAGACTTTGCAAAGCATCACATAGAAGATAGTGTAAAGATGTGGAAGAAGATCTTGTGGTTGGATGAAACTAATATGAACTTTTTGGCCTCAATACTAAGTAGTATATGTGGCATAAATCTAATACTGCTCATCAACCACGTAATGTAGGAGTAAAGTATGCTATCAGAATCAGTTTTAATATCATTGGCATATGTTGTGAAATTTGTTGTTATTCGTCAGCAGTACATTGCAATACATAATAATAAACTATAAATTACAGTAAGTATATATACATTAAAAATAATGCAAAAAGAGAAAAAAAAAGTAGAGAGGTAGAGCCCATGGGTTCAAAGTCCATTCAGAAATCTGATGGCAGAGTGGAAGAAGTTATTGCTGAATCACTGAGTCTAAGCCTTCAGGCTCCTATATCTCCTCCCTGATGGTAGCAGTGAGAAGAGGGCATATCCTGGGTGATGGTGGTCCTTAATGATAGATGCCACCTTTGAGGCATCACTCCATGAAGACGTCTTGGATGCTGCGGAGGCTAGTGCTCATGATGGAGCTGAGTTTACAACTTCCTGCAGCCTATTTTGATGCTGTGCAGTGGCCCTCGCCCATACTGGATGTTGATGTTGCAAATCAGAATGCACTCCATCTGTAGAAATTTGCAAGAGTCTTTGATGACATACCAAATCTCCTTGAACGCTTAATGAAATATAGCTGCTGTTGTGCCTTGTTTGTGTCTGCATCAATATGCTGAACTCAGGATAGATCCTCAAAGATGTAAACACCCAGGAACTTGAAACAGCTCTCCCTTTCCCCTACTGATCCTTCGTGCACAATCAATTCTTTGGTTTTGCTGAACTTGAGTGCAAGGTTGTTGGTGCAACAGCACTCCACCAGCTATTTTGCTCCTGTACGCCTTCTTGTCACCATCTAAAATTTTGCCAACAATAGTTGTATCATTAGCAAATTTATAGATGGCATTTGTGCGGCACAGCATCAGGGGTGTAGAGAAAGTATAGCAGTGCTCATGTCCTCTGTTTTCCCTCTTCTTATATGTACCCCTACATCCCTTTGACTCCTCAAGAGGTTCTCTAAGCCCAAATTCTAGAGGTGTTCCAGTGTTGATTATCAGCAAGGTGGACATGTTATTTCTGATCTGCACAGACTGTAGTCTTCTGACGAGGAAGTTGAAGATGCAGTTGCAGAATCTACTTGCAGCTTTTCAACAGCAGGGACTGGAAGTCTGCTCAGGATTGATGGAAAGATGAATGCTACTAAATATGGGGAAATCCAGGTTAAAAACTAGCTAGCCGTTTGGGGAGGAAGTTCATCTTTCTGCAGGACAATGGCTCAAAGCACATTGCCAGAGCAACCATGGAGTGGCTTCGATGAAGAAAATTGATGCCCTTCAGTGGCCCAGTCAGAAAATGGACCCCAACCCAATGTAATACTCATTTATGTGACCAAAGGGTTGGGGGCTGAATACAAGGCACTGTATAAACTTACTAAACTCATATAATTTCTTAGGATTTTCTTTCACCTTTTTTGCTTGTGCTATCTGATGTCCTTTGTTTGCCCTCCTCTTAAATATACTCCTGCATCCCTTTGACTCTTCAAGAGGTTCTCTTGATCCCAGCTGCCCATACATATCATTGGTACACTTTTTCCTGATCAGAACCTCAATATCCCTTGTCAACCACGGTTCTCTCATCTTTGTTAGCCATGGCCTTCAAAACTTGGCACTTCTTGCTATCTTTACACTTCCACTTACCTGCAAACAGCCTCTCCCAAACAACTGTTGCAAGTTCATGTCTGATACCTTCAAACTTTAGCTTGCCCCAATTTAGGTCCTTAGCATAGAGCAGATTTAATAATTTTCCATAATTGATTGAAAACTAATAGAATTATGGCTATTAGTCTCCCTTCTTGCCCAGCCTCATTTCCCAACAGGAGGTCAGGTATTGCCAACCCCTACCCCTCTTCAGTAGGGCTGTCTACACATTCCTAAATAAACTTCCCTGGACAGGCCTAACACATTCTGCCCCATCCTTGAGCACTATATCAGTCCCAGTCAAAGTTAGGGAAATTACAACAACTAGTCTTACAATTCTATTATTCCTACACCCACGTATCTGCAATTTCCCTACATATCTGCATGTTACATATCTGCATGTGAAATTCCCAGTGGCTATTGGATGGGGCCTAAAATATAATTCCTAAAAGTGATCTTCCCCTTCTTATTTCCACTCATACAGCCTCAGTGGACGTTCTCATTCCCCCTCCCCTAGAATATTCTTTAAGTACTGCCCTGATGTTCTCCCTAACTCTGTCCTCTTTTACTCTCACCTCTATCATGCTTATAGCATCTGTACCTCAGAATCTTGAGCTGCTAGCCTTGCCCATCCCTCTACCATGCTCCTCTAAAAGATGTGTTAGCAGTTTTGAATATTACAATCCTGGTTTAAATGTTATTAAATGGTTCTTGTAATATTTGCTATCTAACACACACATTTAAGATAGATATGTTGATCAGTGTGTATATATATATAGAGAGAGAGAGAGAGAGGGAGAGAGAGAGAGAGAGAGAAAGCGCAATCATTACATAGTTATTTAATTGCTTTTTGCTTAATTTTAAGTAAAGATTAACCTCTAGCAGTCAGATGGATCATTGGCAATAATTTCAATTTAAAATCTTCACACCTATTCAACATAATAACATAAGTTTGAAAAGTAGATTAACCTTAGAAATTTGCAGATGACTCCACTATTGCTAGAAGAATCTCAGATAACAATAAGGAAGACTACAGGAGTGAGATGGATTGGCTGGTTGAGTAGTGTTACAACAACAATCTCACACTCAACATCTCCAAGGAATTGGTTGTGGACTTCAGGAAAAGGAAGTTGACAGAACATACACCAGTCACATTGAAGCTCAGCAGTGGAAAGGTTGAGCAGCTTTAATTTCATGAGTGTCAATGATTCAATTAGCAGCTTCTTCTCCTCTATCGTCAGATTTCTGAAAGGCCCACGAACCCTGGAATACTACTTCATTTCCTCCTTTTTTAGCATTATTTATTTTGTAACTTATAGTCATTTTATGTATTTGCTCTATATCATTGGTGCAAAACCAAAAATTTCACATGATATAAGACAGTGGTAATAAACCAGATTCTGAGTCTTATAATTTAAGGAATTTCATCTTGTTTCAGGGATTACCTGAATTATTGTTCTGTGCATCAATCTTCTTGATATTAGCAATTTCTTTCATTTCTTTTGCAAAGCTGACAGGGTCATCCCAGGGTATAGATGTCAGTTTAAAATTTTCTTCAAATGTGTCTTCCTTTTCTTCCAATTCTCCATTCTCATCCACTTTAGTGAGCTTCAAGCTTTCAAACAAAAATTGCTTGAAAGCTCTTTCCACCTCAGAACTTGTTATCTTTTCTAGGTAAAATAATACAAAGCGCAAATTGTCAGTTGGAAGAACCACAGAGATCACCAACCTTGCATCAATGTGAAACATCTTCTTAAATATTATGATCCTGGATTAAATGTTATTAAATGTTATTACATCTGCACAAGACTTTCTGCAGATGCTGGAAATCTTGAGCAATACACAGAAAAAGTTGGAGAAATTCAGCGGGTCCGGCTGAACTACCTTCAGCTTTTTGTGTGTATTGAACCTTAAACATTGACTCTATTTTTCTTTCTTATTTCAATTATTTCCTGGATTTTTAGTGTACAATGTATTCAACAGTGGTCTTCATAAAAGACCAACTATGTTAATTACTAGAATAAAATCATGAATCTTACAAACTCATCTATTGCAAGTGCATCAGTATACTGCACAGTTGGAATGGAGCCTGCAACATGGCTGCTGAGCGCAGCGTCATCTTGGCAAAGAACAACAGAGTCTCTTCCACCTCAGACAGTTGAAAAAGTTTGGTCTGGATGCCCAAATCCTATGAACTTTCCATGGGGCACAATTAAGAGCATCCTGACTGGTATGGGAACTGTACTTCCCTCAATCGCAGGACTCTGCAGACAGTGATGCGGACAGCCCAACACATCTGTAGATGTGAGCTTCCCACTGTTCAGGCCATTTACAAAGACAGGTGTGTAAAAAGGGTCTGAAGACCATTGGGGACCCAAGCCACCCCAACCACAAACTGTTCCAGCTGCTACCATCCAGGAAATGGTACCGCAGCATAAAAGCCAGGACTAATAGGCTCCAGGACAGCTTCTTCCACCAGGCCATCAGACTGATTAACTCATGCTGACACAACTGTATACCTATGTTATATTAACTATCCTATTGTACATACTATTTATTATAAATGACTATAAATTGCACATTGCACATTTAGACAGAGATACAATGTAAAGATTTTTAGTCCTCATGTATTTGAAGGATGTAAATAATAGTCAATTCAATAGAAAAGATTATCTTAATTTTCCTCATGTTCTTTATGAACAATGCACAAGTGATTCATACAATAGTTAAATATGCAAAGTCAATTATGATCTTAAAATGGTAACATCCCATAAGTACCAATGAAATGACATGTTTTTATGGTGTTTGTTGACGGTGAAGTGTACGCATGTATATCCCTGGTTTGAATATTGTCATTATATCTTTGATTCTCTTAAACATAAGATATTATGGATTTAAAAGGACAAGAATGGTACCTTTGGTAATGTAACTCTTCCTTGAAATGTGAAATGAGGAGTCATTAGATTTTTTTTTGATTTTGCAAGATCATAAATTACTGTGCACATTTTTGGGCAAAAATAAAATTAGCATGTATTCAAAATATTAAAAGGGGAAAAGAACATGCAGATTTGTGATCCCAAGATACAAATATTATCAAATGCATATAACTATGCCTTTAGCATAGTTACAGAGGTGGAGCAGCTTTAAATAATTTCCCTATCAAGATGTTAATTAGTAAGTATCTACATTATCAGCAAAACATGAATAAACAAAATTATTTTTGGTCTGAATATATTTATATTAAGTAAGATGGTGACATGCATGGACACAGTGGCCTCTACCGGGCCAATCAAAGGTGTTATTGCCTTTTTTAAAGATCTTTTTTATGATGGTAAGACACTGCTGGTCATTAAAAACTTTAAGTTCTGCAAGTCTATTCCAACAGTGAGTGGCACATTGGCAGAGAAGCTTGAAAGGCTGGACATGGTGTGGACTATGTTGCTTCCTGCTACAGAAAGGTATCATAGTCAGTGCTCCAAGGCTGTGTGCAGTCTAACAGCAAGACATTATCTTAGTCATTTTTCTTGTGATTGCAAGACCCTGTTGGACATTGGTAATATGGAATGCTGCAAGAGTGGTTCATTGGTTCATTGGCAGGAATACAGTGGGAGAGTTGCACGGCCTTGTTGTAAAGCAGACTAGGCCTCATGCAGCGGTGTCGCTTGTTATAGCTGTCCAGAAGAAGTGATGCCAGATGCAGTGTGGTGTGATATCCATGCTAGCATCAGTGCTGCCTCCAGTGTTTGCTTGGTGGAAGGCAAGCTGGATTGTGTTTGTCTGCAGACTGCTATGGGGATGTTTTTGCTGAAAATTAGGACTTTGGGTATATATTTTTTTTGTGTGATAGCAGTACATTTACTGCTAACTTATTCTGTATCGGCTATCTTGCATTATATATGCTGTGTTGTATATGACTGTTACTACTGTGTTTTGCACCTCTGTCTCAGAGGAAGCTGTTGTGTTTGGCTGTTTTCATGGGTATTCATGTATGGCTGAATGATGGCTATTAAACTTTAACTTGAACTTTATAATTGTAGGAATTATACAATGACAGGAGTGGATATAGGAAGGCACATAACTAGATTTTAAGCAAAGTTTAGTCTTTTGATTTATTTGTCAATTTGGAGAATCATCAGTTATACAGAAGTGAGGGGATACGATGGGAGAATTCTCATAGAATGATACCTGAATATTTTAACATGGTAGAGTTTCTATTCATCCTAATCAGGAACATGGAGCTTCCCAGTTGGATTTATAAAGAGAACACCAACACAAATGCTGACAACTAGACAAAAAAAAAGGCAGCAAGGCACTGAAGAGTCCCAGAGGTAAGAACTACAGTCTATTAAAAAACTGTAATTGAGGCTAAGGCCTCCCGCAGGTCAATGTCCAAGGTCAAATGTTGAAGAGAGAGCTTTCATTCTTTACCTAAAGATCCTCAGTTTCTTCATCACTGGGTAACGGAGAATTTATCAGTTGCATTTGGATTGCCTCTGCTAACATTTATTTGAAGTGGACTAAGAAAGATTGGCTATTGGAAGACTAAGTGGGGATAGAAGTGACTGAATTTCCTCACAGTCTACACAACAATTCCATCCAATTTTAGACAGGATTGTAGAAGGGAATTCAGCACATCATCCTTGTCTTTAGGCTACTATGAATCTAATAAGTCATAAACTAAATGTCTTTAACATTGATTATCTAACACAAATTGATAATGGACAGGGTATCAAAATGTATTTTAATAAGAAACTTAGTATTGTCATTTAATGTCCTGAAGCAAAATTTAAAATACCATTTAAAAAACTGTTATTCTCAAACAGTGTATAAAACACAAAGCTTTCTTCATTCTTTCAGCAAAGGTGATAATGAACTTGAAAGAATAAGTAGTCTCTTTGAAGTGATGAAGATTTTCCAGATTAAATATACCTTATGAGCAATCTTAGGCCTCTGTTTTAGAGGGAGCTATAGAGAGATGTAGCATGCTACCAGATGCCATGGCACAGTAATTCCATGTTGATCAACTAATCTCATTTTTTATTTTGTCACATTCTCATCAATTTTCATGATCTATTTCTCACTATATTCTTCCACTCATCTACACATGAGGATCAATTTACAATGATGAATTAACTTACAAACAAGCATGTCTTTGTTGTGTAGTAGGATAATGGAGTATCCACATGTGGTATTAGCAAGAATGTACAAATATAATCCATGTAGTGCCAGGATTGAATATGGGACTCTAGTTAGTATTGCAAAGTTCTACTATTTGTGCTGCCCTAACTATTGTATTATTCATTACATTAATATCAACAAACCGCAAAATGAGGTAGACACAAATATTTGAATGAAAAAGTTGTGTTGTAATATCTTACCACTGGTACAATAGTACATAAGATCTTGAATACTGGCCAGTCGTTTATCATCAATCTCAGGCAAAGGGGGAGTAAAATTAAGAAGCTTTGTTATTGGTAACTTCTTCATCATTTCCTGCTCAACTTTAGCAGGATCAAAGCCATGTATTACCTGAAACAGCAGCAAGATCCAAATATTCAATTTCTTAAAAAACTGTTTTATCTCAAAAACTTTGAATGAGTAACAGAAGAGAAAGAAACATAGGAATTGGAATGGGCTGTTTAGACATTTTAACCTATTCCACCATTCAAAAATATCACAGTATTATGATTTAATTCCATAAACTGACCTTTTCTGTATATTACTTCAATAAATTTAGTTAGCCAATATCCATCCATCTCAGGTTTAAAATAGACATTTAAGCTAGTTTCAACTGTTGTTTTTAAATGCAGCCTTTGTCAGGTTAAAGTACTTCCTAACTCCTGCCATAAAGTACCTTTTTCTAATTTTTAAATAGTGCTCATAAGACCCGGATTCTCCAGTGAGAAGAAACTGTTTTCTTCTATCCAGCCCATCACTTTCCAATGGAGAATTCAACCCTAGTTCAGAAATCTTCACAATTTATCCTTATACTCCAGATATCATTCTGATAAATCTACAAAGTAAATTATCCCAAGACAGAGAACCCAGAGATTTATGAAGATATAACATAGCATCTGCCACTTGTTCTCTAAATTATCTTTTTTGATTATTTTCTGAACAAGTCCAGAATATTTTAAAGATCTATGTACATGGGCTTTCAAGTCACTATGAAGGTTCATTATTAGCTTTCCATTATTAATAAGCAGTGTGCACAATATCACTATCACTGTCAATTGTGAAGTAGTTTATAATTGTTATATTGAATATCTTGCACAGTTTCATATATTTATTTAATTTAAAATCTAAAAAATAGATTACAACTGCTAGAATGTCATTTTATATGGTTTTGCTAATAAGTCATGGATATAATGTATAGGCAATTAATGATTAATTTTCTGTTAAAACATATAATCAAAATCTGAGACTGCATTACAATCAGATGATTGTATAAATAGAAATAGTAATCAATTACTGGAGATAAAGTTCTTAGGTATATATGTAATAGGTAAATAAAAACTCAACAATGGAAAATGCTGTAAGTCTTCAACTGTAACCTGAAACATTAACTGTTTCTTTTGTTAGAGATGCTGAATGTTTATAGCATTTACTGTTTTTTTTGCTTCCAGTATCTGCTGTTTCTTTAAAATTTCAAAGGAAAAACATGTTTGTTTTTAAATTAAAATCATCAGCTTAACTTTTGAAACTACTAACAAGATAAAAACTCTTCAAATGACACTCCATTTCCAGGAAAGATACTACTAACAAGGTCAAAGATATCAAAGATGCACTTTTCTTCCTTGTTATTAGGTAACTATACAAGACAAAAGACCAAAAAAAGGAAGCTGAGACCAAAAATGTAATCTGTTACCAAATATCAAACATTTTATAGTACAAAAGAAAATGAAGGGTTTATTTAGCTGTTCTCAAGAAATTGTGTTTATTGTAAGGATTTTTAGAGATTCATAGTTCTACTGCATAAGATTAAATCTAAAGTCAGCAGCTGAAAAACAAATTAGTGAAAAATCAAAGAACAGCCAGTTTATTCAGCATACATTTATAATACCTCTCAACCACACAGAACTACTGAGCGGGCAAACGACATTGACATTTACAAAAACCTAGGTACCTGTAGATGATGAGTCCGCTGTGTCATAGTGTCATGCAGATTAAGGAGCAAGGGCTGCTTTCCATATGGCCTCTTTTGTTCATATTTGCCCATTTCAATTACTTTCTGTGTAATTACATCAATAAGAAAAAAAATCATATAACCATCAGATTTAACTGTTTAAAAATCTATCCATGGTTACAAAGTTCCACATATTTTAAGAAAAAACAGAAGCAGCCTTGGTAAATGAGTGTCAGGATTAATATTTTAAAACCTAAACATAAATTCGTAGCATCTTAAGATTAGAATGAGGGCTTCAAATTTATCTAGATTTATGATTAGATTCAGAAAATTGAAAATATTTGTAGCTCTCTTAACTGTAGTTTGAATGGGAGAGGTACCTGATTCTCCTCCTCAAACACAGGTAGCTGTATATCTTGTTTTGGCTTGGCACCTTCTTCATTTGGTAGTGGCTCATCTCCTTTTATTATGTCATTCTGCATGCATCACAACAAAAATGAAAGCTGATCACTATTGATATTTCAGTTACATTATCTGTTTCTGATTGTATTTAAATATAAACATTCTTCCACTTTAAAGACACAAATGCAAATAAAAATTTTCCTTTTATCTCAGCTGTCTATGACAGTTCCATTTCTTACACTCCCATACTAACTAACTCCTTTCTCTCATTCTCAGGATAAGGTTTTTCTTGTTCACTAGGCTCCACATCCAATGTCATTCAGCCTAACATTTCTTTTTACTTAGTTTACGCTCTTCGTCAGTCACAATGCTGTCTCCTCAACATTGTGATCAGTTTGCATGTTCTGTACACAAATGTGACTCTGAACTATGTATGTTCTTGTCATTTTATTTCTATACTACTCAATCTGCCATCACTAATACTTAGCTGCCAGAAATGTTCTATTAAAGTTCAATAGCCCATCTTACAATAAAGGCATTTTATATACTTTATAACATAAACATTGGATTCTTTTTTGAGACAGCAGCTGCTATCTCTTGACCATTATCTTTTACCCTCCCAACTGTGTGAGTAAGCACAGCTCCAATACAAATTTGCCAGTGACATCACTGTTGGCTTTATCGTGGATGGCGATGAGTCTGTGTACAGGAGTGAGACAGAACTTGTGATTAAGTTCAGAAGTAGAGAATAAGAACTCAGACTCCTGGGTATTAACATCTTAAGCACAACACACAGATGCAATCACAAAAAAAGGCATGCCTGACTCTCTGCTTTCTTAAGGAGATTTGGCATGTCACCAAATACTCTAACAAACTTCTATAAATGCATTGTTTAAAGTATCCAAATAGGTTACATCATGACCTGGTGTGGCAATTTCAATACACAGGGATACAAAAAACTGGTGGCAAAGCTAATGGACAGAACTCCAGGCAATGATGCTAGGTGGCAGAAAGAAAGAATAAAACCATACTTGAGTGAATTGCTACAGCATCTGGTGACCCTTTGCTATCTGTTTCAGACGCTGACATCAAAATATCTTTCAAGTGGGTGAACACTGACAAGCACAGGCATTGATGGCGTCTGTGGCAGGACATTGAAAACCTGTGCCAACCAACTGGTGGGAGTGTTCAAGGACATCTTCAACGTCTCTCTGCTGCAGATAAGAGGTTCTTACCTGCTTCAAAAGGGGATCAATCATAGCAGTGCTCAAGAAGAGCAGGGTGAGATGGCTAAATAACTATCGCTCCATAGCACTCACATCTACTGTGATGACAAATAAGAGAACATCTGCAGATGCTGGAAATCCAAGCAACACACACAAAATGCTGGAGGAACTCAGCAGGTCAGGCAGCATCAACGGAAAAGAGTACAGTCGATATTTTGTCTGAGACGCTTCAGCAGTAGACGAGAAGTCAGAGTTAGAAGGTGGGAGGAAGGGAGGAAGAAACACAAGGTGATAGGTGAAACCTGAAGGAAGAGTAAAGAGCTGGGAAGATGATTGGTTAAAGAGATACAGGGCTGGGGAAGGGGGAATCTAACAGGGGAACACCGAAGGCCAGGAAAGAAAGAAAAGACAGGAGGCTATGGATGGACATGTTGGAATGGGATTGGGGAGTGGAATTTAAATGGGTGACCACTGGGAGATCCCGTTTTTTTTCCTGGCAGACGAAGCATAAGTGCTCGGTGAAGCGGTTTCCCAATCTATGGCGGGTCTCACCAATATATAGGAGGATATACTGGGAGCACAGGATACAGTAGATAACCCCAATAGCCACTGGTGAAGTGTTGCCTCACCTGAAAAGACTGTTGTAGTAAGGGAGGAGGTATAGGGATAAGCGTAGCACTTGTCCGACTTGCAAGTATAAGTGCCAGGATGGAGTTCAGTGGGGAGGGACTACTGGACAAGGAAGTCACGTAGGGAGTGATCCCTGCAGAAAGCAGAAAGTGGGGTAGAGGGAAAGATGTGCTCAATGATGGGATCCTGCTGGAGATGGCTGAAGTTATGGACCATGTGCTGGTGGAGTGGTAGGTGAGGACTAGCAGAACCCTATCCCTGATGGGTTAGAGGAAGGATGGAGTGAGGGCAGATGTGTGCAAAATGGAAGAGATGCACTTGAGAACAGCGTTGATGGTGGAGGGAGGGATGTACCTTTCTTTGAAGGAGGAGGTAATCTCCTTTGTTCTGGAAAGGAAAGCCTCATCCTGAGAGCAGATGAGACACGAGATAGAGGAATCGAGAGAAGGGGATGGCATTTTTACAAGTAACAGGGTGGGAAAAGGTATAGTCCAGGTAGATGTGAGAGTCAGTGGGTTTGTAAAAGACATCAGTGGATAAGCTGTCTCCAGAGATAGAGCCAGAGAGATCAAGAAAGGGGAGCAAGGTGTCATAAATGGACCAGGTACATTTGAGGACAGGGTGGAAGTTGGAGGCAAAGTTGATGAAATTGATGAGCTCAGCATGGGCGCAGGGAGCAGTATCAATGCAGCTGTTGATGTAGCGTTGGAATAGAAACATAGAAAATAGATGCAGGAGTAGGCCATTCGGCCCTTTGAGCCTGCACCGCCATTCAGTATGATCATGGCTGATCATCCAACTCAGAACCCTGTACCTGCTTTCTCTCCTTACCCCCGATCCCTTTAGTCACTAGGGCCATATCTAACTCCCTCTTAAATATAGCCAATGAACTGGCCTCAACTGTTTCCTGTGGCAGAGAATTCCACACATTCACCACTCTGTGTGAAGAAGTTTCTCCTCATCTCTGTCTTAAAAGGCCTTTATCCTTTGTACTCCCTCTATGGCAAGAATGTCTTTCCTTAGATAAGGGGACCAAAACTGCACATAATACGCCAGCTGTGGTCTCATCAAGGCCTTGTACAACTGCAGTAGAACCTCCCTGCTCCTGTACTCTAATCCTCATGCTATGAATGCCTTTTTCACTGCCTGCTGTACCTGCATGACCACTTTCAATGACTGGTGTACAATGACACCCAGGTCTTGTTGCACTTCTCGTTGCACTCCCACTTAAGGGGGAGTGACACCAGTGTAGGCTTGGAACACAGACTGTTCCACGTAGCTGGCAGAAAGGCAGGTCTAGCTGGGATCCATGCAAGTACGCACGACTACACCTTTTGTTTGAAAGAAGTGGGAGGAGCTAAAGGAGAAATTATTGAGTGAGGACAAATTCTGCTAGACAGAGGAGTGTAGTGGTGGAGAGGAACTGGTTGGGTCTGGAGTCCAGAAAGAAATGGAGAGCTTTGAGGCCTTCCTGGTGGGGTATGGAATTATACAGGGACTGGACATCGATGGTGAAAATAAAATGCTTTGGTCAAGGGAACTTGAAATCATTGAAAAGATCAAGAGCAAATGTAGGGAGGAAGGGACTGAACTGGGGGTGGGGAGCAAAACAGAGTTGAGATATGCCGATATGAGTTCAGTGGGGCAGGAACAAGCTGAAACAATGGGTCTACCTGGACAGGCAGGTTTGTGGATCTTGGGTAGGAGGTAAAAATGGGAGGTGTGGGTTGAGGGAACTATGAGGTTAGTGGCAGAGGATGAGAGATCCTCAGAACTAATAAGATCTGGGAAATAATGGTCTGGGGCCCCTTAGTGGGATCCTGTTCAAGGCGTAAATAAGAAGAGTAAATAAGACAGTTGTTGCTGGGCCTCAGCAAGGGACAGGTCAGTCGCCAGACTATTACAGCACCCCCTTTATCTGCAGGTTTGATGGTGAGGTTAGGATTGGTGCAGAGAGAGTGGAGAGCAGTGCGTTCATTAGGAATGAAGTTGGAATTGGAGAGAGAGGTACTGAAGTCCAGATGTTTGATGTGTCATCGGCAGTTAGCAAAGAAAAGATCCAGAGTAGGCAGAAGATCAGAGTGGGGTTTCCAGGAAGAGGAGTAGTGTTGAAGATGGGAGAAGGGGGCATTGGTGCAGGGTGGAGAGTCTTTGCCAAAGAAGTAGGCAAAGAAGGAGACGGAGGCGGCAGAAGAAGAGTTCAGCATTTTGGCAGGTGCTGCACTCACTGAGGTGTAAGTGCAGGTGATCAAAGGTGAGGCCCTTATTGAGGACAGAATATTTTGCCTCAGAGAGGGGAGGGTTGGAGGGGATGGTGCAGACCTGGAATGGATGAGAACTGGGATCGGTGGGGCGAAGGGAGTTGGCAGTGTCAGAGGAGAGGGAAGGGTTGTGGATGTTCAGGGAAGTTAAGGGTGAGATGAAGATGGCACCTCTGAGGGCCAAGAGCTGGTGGTGGGACCTGAGAGACACAGGATTGCAAAGTGATGGTAGGACAAGGGGAGACTGGGGTTTCAGAGACAGTGTATGAAGACCCATCATGGAGATGCTGTTGGTCAAAGCTGGAGTTGATAGCAGCAGGGGTCGAGGTCTGGAGACATCCATGCCTGCCGGTGTTGGAGATGGCAGGTTCTGTGGTTCGTAAATGGGCCATCTTCCAATCCTGCAGGATTACTGTGATGAAGTGCTTTGGGAGGTTGATCGATAGTTAGTAGTGTTGCAACCTTGCTCTCAATCTCACTAAGACCAAAGAATTGATTGTGGACTTCAGGAAAGGGAAGCTGGAAGAAAAAACAGCAGTTCTCATCGAGTGGTCAGTGCTGGAAGAGATGAGCAGTTCTACATTCTTGGGTGTCAACATGTTAGAAGATCTATCCTGGCCCTAACATATTGATGTAATTACAAATAACACATGCTAATAGCTACACTTCATTAGGAGTTTGAGGAGATTTGATATGTCACCAAAAAGACGATAGCAAATTTCTACAAATGTACCACGAAAAGCATTCTGAATGGTTGCATCTCCATCTAGGCCGATGCGTAGGATTGTAAAAAGTTGCAGCGGGCTGTAGAATCAGCAAATGCCATCATTGGAACTAGCCTCTTCAGTATCAAGGGCATCTTCAAAAACCGATATCTCGAGAAGGTGGCATCCATCATGAAGGACCCTTGCCATCCAGGTGAGAAGAAATCCTCAAGGAGGAGACATAGGAGCCTGAAGATGTACTCTCATGAACCCCTGAACACTCTTTTGCTCTCTTTATGTAGTTTTTAATATATTCTTTTTGGAACTTACAGTATACTTTATGTATTGCACTGTACTGCTACCACAAAACAACAAATTTCATGATGTATGTCAGTAATAATAACTGAGTTCTGATTCTGAATGTACTATCCTAAAGAGGGAAGAGTGCTAGAGGAGAGTAAAGGAATGGATGCTTGTATTGGGAAAAAGGGTGGCATTTGTAAAAGATAAAAGGTTTTTAACAATTTGGATCTTACAGAATGGTGAGCCAATGCAATGGAAATGGCAGAAATGATGGGTGAGCAAACGCTTTGTGCAGCTTCATGCTACTTCTACATTTAATTAATTTTGAAGTGTAATCATCACTACAATTTATATTAATATGAAGTGATGATGTCAGGTACACACAACACTCTATGATGATAAAAAGACTCATAAGCAAAATGAGGTAACGATGGAAGAACTGAGACTTACCTGTTTTCCCTCTACATTGTAAAATGTTAGATGTGCAGAATGCTCATTCATGGGCATGCGTTGTGGATTCTTAAGCTCTCTAATGATTTTCTGTAAAAAAAAATTCAATAGTGAAAATTTTATCCATGGATTAAGGTTATCTATATTCATGATTTTCCTACATTTTGTACCATTCAGTAGATATGAATACTAATAAATGCATTTTTAATTCAAGTATTCATTTTGGTATGTGCTGGTGTAAAAGATATGGGAAAAAGGTTCACGAATTAATGTGCTGAGCAGTTGTGTGGCATTCTCCAGCACATTTTCAACCTGAGTCTCAGCCTGGAAAGTGTCCTGACTATGTGGAAAACACCATGTGTGATGCCAGTACCCAAGAAGGGCCAACTGAAAGTCTTGTATAACTACCGTCCAGTAGCCTTGACTTTGCACTTCATGAAGATCCTAGAGAGGCTGGACCTGGGTCACCTTCAACCTCTGGTCAGATCAGCCCTCGATCCCCTGCAGTTTGCCTACCAGGAGCATATTGGAGTAAAAAAATGTTGTTATCTATCTGTTGAACAGAGCCTACTCCCATTTGGATAAGCAGGACAGTACTGTGAGGATCATGTTTGTGACTTCTCAAGTGCCTTAACACTATACTGCCCTCACTGCTGGGGGAAAAGCTCCATTAAACACAGATTGGCACTTCCATTGTATCCTGGATAATGGACTACCTGACTAGCAGACCACAATATGTGTGGCTTCAGAGCTGTGTGTCAGACATGGCTATAAGCAACACTGGGCACCACAGGAGACAGTATTTGCTCCCTTCTTGCTTATCCTGTATACTTTGGTCTTTAGATACAACACTGAGTCAGGTCATCTGCCGAAATTCTCTGAAGAAAGTGCAGAGGACATTCACCAAGATGCACAAAGGATTTGTGAGATGCTGGAAATCTTGAACAACACACACAAAATGTTGGAGGAAGTCAGCAGGTCAAGCAGTATCCTTGGAAGGATATAAACAGTCAATGTTTCAGGCCAAAACCCTTCATCGGGACTGGAAAGGAAGAGGACAGAAGCCAGAATAAAAAGATGGGGGAGGGAGAGGAGCACAAGGTGGCAGGTATTAGGTGAGTCAAGATGAGAGGGAGAATGCAAGTGGGTGGGGGAGTGGAATGGAAGCAAATTATATAAAAAGCTAGGTGGTGATAGGTGGCTAAAGAAGGAGGATTCTCACAGGAGAGGACAGCCAACAATGGAAGAAAGGAAAGGAAGTGGGTACCAGACAGAGATGATGGGCAGGTTATGAGGGTGGAGTCAGAGGAGAGAGGGGGCCACAGGAATGACAGAAAACAAAAGGGGAGTTTTAAGGGGAACAGCAGGGAGTGGTTACCGGAAGTTAGAGAAATTGATGCTAATGCCATCATGTTGGAGATTACTAAGGTGGAATAAGAGGTATTGCTCCTCAGATGAGGTAGTCTTCAACCTGACAGCATCAAGTTCATGCAGATTGGAGGAGTAATACCTCATATTCCAAGTTGGAGTCTCCATCAAATTTATTTCAACTCCAAACAAGGAACCCTAATCTTCTACCATTTACTAAAAGTCTTAGTCAGGATATCTGCACAATCAGCAGTAATTCAATTACTGATAGTCACACAGTCATAGAACACTACAGCACAGAAACGGGCCCTTTGGGCCTATCAAGTCAGTGCCGAATCATTAATCTGTCTTGTCCCATTGGCCTGCACCCAGACCATGGACCTCCATACCTCTCCCATCCATGTACCTATGCAAATTTTTTAAAACGTTGAAACCAAAACCACATCCACCACTTATGCTGGCAGCTCATTCCACATTCCCAGCACCTCTGAGTGAAAAGTTCCCCTTCATGTTCACCTTAACATTTCACCTTTCAACCTTAACCAGGACTTCTAGTTGCAGTTTCACCAAACCACAATAGAAAAAAGCCTGTTTGCATTTACCCTATCTATACCACTCATAATTTTGTATACTTCTGTCAAATCTCTCCTCAATCTTCCACACTCTGGAGAACAATGTCCTAACTTATTCAAGCTTTCCCAATAACTCAGGTCCTCAAGGCAACATCCTTGAAAATTGTCTCTGCATTCTTTCAATCTTATTCACATCTTTTCTGTCAGTAGGTGTCCAAAACTGCACACAACACACCAAAATGGGCTTCAACAATGTCTTATACAATTTCAATATAACATCCCAACTCCTGTACTCAATACATTCAACTACGAAAGTCAATGTGTCAAAAGCTTGCTTTAGAACCTATCTATTTGTGCTTCAAGGACTTATGGATGGGCGGACTGTGGACATACATCTCTACCAAAGGAGGTGTAAAGCACTTCTTCCCTATGCTGGCCTACAGGTCACCCTTGAGCAAGGTGTAGCACCTGCTTAGAACCCCAATCAGGGTTATGTGAAGACATGGGAGCAAGTGGTGGATGATTGTATGAGCAGGTAATGTATATCACAAGTCCTGGTTTTGCACCACTGATGCTAGGCAATCTCTGAAGAGTATTGACAATGGTTGGCATTACCCATCTTGTAAAGATACTGCCCAGAAGGTGCCAATGGCAAACCACTCTTGTAGAAAAATTTGCCAAGAACAATCATGACAATGGTTAGACCATGTCATGTAACAGGGCACATAATGATGATGATGATGATTCCCAGATCCCTCTGTTCTACTGCACTCCTCAGTGCCCTACCACTTACTGTGTAAGTCCTACCCTGGTTGGTCCTCCAAAAGTCCAATATCTCACACTTGTCTGCATTAAATTCCATCTGCCATTTTTCAGTCCATTTCTCTAGCTGTTTTGATAATTTTCTTCACTGTCCACTTCATCCCCAATCTTACGTAATCTGCAAATTTGATAATCCAGTTTACCACATCATCATCCAGATCATTGATGTGATGACAAACAACACCAGACCCAGCACCGTTCCCTGTGGCACATGACTAGTCACAGGCCTCCAGCCAGAGAGGTAACCGTCTATTAACACTCTGGCTTTTCCTGCGAAGCTAATGTTTAATCCAATTTAATATCTCATCTGAATGCCTTGCCACTGAACCTTCTTAACCAACTTTCCTTTCAGGATCTCATCAAAGACCTTGCTAAACGACATGCAAACAACAGCCACTGCTTTGCTCTCATTAACTTTCATGGTAACTTCCTCAAAAAACTCTATAAGATTGAGACCATAAAACCAGCAGACATAGCAGCAGAATTAGGCTATCTGGCCCATTGAGTCTGCTGTGCCATTCAATCATGGCTGATCCCTTTTTTCTCCTCATCAACCCCAGCTCCCAGCCTTCTCCCCATAACCTTTGATGCTATGTCCAATCAAGAACTTATCAAACTCTGCCATAAACAAACCCAACGACCTGGCCTCCAAAGCTGCATGTGGCAAAATATTCCACAAATTCACCACCCTTTGGTTAAGAAATTTTTCCACATCTCTGTTTTGAAAGGGCACCCCTCTATCCTGAGGCTGTGCCCTCTTGTTCTAGACTCTCCCACCATGGGAAACATCCTTTCCACATCTACTCTGACTAGGCCTTTCAACATTCGATGAGATCTCCCTCATCTTTCTGAATGCCAGCGAGTACAAACTCAGAACCTTCAAATGTTTCTTGTATGATAACCCTTTCATTCCTGGAATCATCCTTGTGAACCTCCTCTGGAACCTCTCCAATGCCAGCACAGCTTTTCAAAGATGAGGGGCCCAAAACTGTTCACAATACTCAAGCTGAGGCCTCACCAGTGCCTCAGCATCACATCCTTGCTCTTGAATTCTAGACCTCTTGAAATGAATGCTAACATGGCATTTGCCTTCCTCACCACCGACTCAGCCTGCAAGTTAACCTTTAGGGTATTCTGCACAAGGACTCCCAAGTCCCTTTAATTTTCAGAGTTTTGGATTTTCTCCCCGTTCAGAAAATAACCCGCACATTTATTTCTACTACCAAAGTGCATGACCATGCACTTTTCAACATTGTATTTCATTTCCCACTTTCTTGCCCATTCTCCTAATCTGTCTAAGTCATTTCTGCATCCTACCTGTTTCCTCAACACTTCCTGCCCCTCCACCAATCTTCATTATCATCTGCAAACTTGGAATCAAAGCCATCTATTCCATCATCTAAATTATATGTATACAGCATAAAAAGAAGTGGCTCCAACACTGACCCCTGTGGAACACCACTAGTCACTGGCAGCCAACCAGAACAGGATCCTTTTATTCCCACTCACTGCCTCCTACCAATTAGCCAATGCTCTAGCAATGCTAGTAACTTTCCTGTCATACCATGGGCTCTTAAGTTGGTAAGCAGCCTCATGTGTGACACCTTGTCAAAAGCCTTCTGAAAGTCCAAAATGCAATATCCACTGCATCCCCTTTATCTATCTTACTTATAATCTCCTCAAAGAATTCCAACAGGTTCTTCAGGCAGGATTTTCTCTGAAAGAAACCATGCTGACTTTGTACTATCTTGTACTGTGTCACCAAGTATTCCATCACCTCATCCTTAACAATTGACCCTAACATCTTCCTAACCACTGAGATCAAGGTAACCAGTCTATAACTTCCTTTCTGCTCCCTTCCTCCTTTCTTAAAGAATGGAGTGACATTTGCAATTTTTCAGTCCAATGCCATAGTCCAATAATTTTTGAAAGATTATTTTTAATACTATCACTCTCTAATGCTACCTCCTTCAGAAACCTGGGGTGCAATTCATCTGGTCAGGTTGACTTATGTACCTTTAGGTCTTTCAGTTTTTTGAGCAGCTTCTCTCTTGTAATAGCAACTGCAGCCACTTCTCTTCCTTCACACACTACAACATCAGGAATACTGCTAGTGTCTTCCTCAGTGAATACTGATGCAAAATATTTAGTTTATCAGCTATCTCCTTGTCCCCTGTTATTATTTCTCTTGCCTCATTTTCTAGCATTCCAATATCCACTCTCATTAATATTTTATTTTTAATGTACTTGAAAAAAGCTTTTACTTTGATATTATTTGCTAGCTTGCTTTCATATTTCATCTTTTTTCTTCTAATTTTTTTTTAGTTGCTCTTGGTGGGTTTTTTAAAAACTTCCCAATCCTCTACCTTCCCACTAATTTTTGCTTTGTTGTATGCCCTTTTTTTTACTTTTGCAATTGCTTTGACTTTCCTTGTCAGCCGTGGTTGTACTATATTACCAATTGAGTATTTCTTCATTTTTTGAATACATATGTCCTGTACTTTCCTCATTTTTCCCAGAAATGCACACCATTGCTGCTCTGCTGACATCCCTGCCAACAGCTCGCTCCAATTTACTGTGGCTAATTCCTCTCCCATACCACTGTAACTTCCCTTACTCCACTGAAATACTGCTGCATCAGACTTTACTTTCTCCCTATCAAATTTCAAGCTGAACTCAAACATATTGTGATTACTGGTTTCTAAGGGTTCTTTTACCTTAAGCTCCCTAATCACCTCCGGTTCATTACATAACACCCAATTCAGTATAGCTGATCCCCTAGTAGGTTCAATGACAAACTTCTCTAAAAAGCTATCTCTTAGGCATTCAACAAACTCACTCTCTTGAGATCCATTACCAACCTGATTTTCCCAATCGACCTGCATGTTAAAATCTCCCATGACTACCATCACATTACCCTTTTGACTCGCCTTTTCTATTTCCTGTTGTAACCTGTGTTCCACCTCTCAGCCACTGTTGGGATGCCTGTATATAACTCATCAACATCCTTTTACCCTTGCAGTTTCTTAACTCAACCCACAAGGATTTAACATCATCTGATCCTTTGTCACATCTTTCTACTGATTAGATGCCATTCTTTACCAGTAGAGCCACACCACCCCCTCTGCCTACCTTCCTATCCCTCCGATATAATGTGTAACCTTGGACATTCAGCTCCCAACTACAATCCTTCAGCCATGACATCGTATCTGGCAATCTGTAATCATGCAACAAGATCATCCACCTTATTTCTTATAATACGTACATTTAGATACAATATCTTGAGTACCAAATTTGCTATCCTTTCTGATTCTGCATCCTTAACGATTTGACACTCAGCCTGTTGGCTGCAACTAAGTCCCATCACCTGCCTGCCCTTCCTGACAGTCTGACTGCCCACGATCTTTAATTTTTTTACCATCCATCCTATCCTGAGAGCCTTCAACCCCCTCCCCCCCACCAACTTAGTTTAAACCCTCCCCACAGCTCTAACAAACCTGCTCGCGAGAATATTGGTCCCCTTCAGATTCAGGTGCAACCCCTTACTTTTGAACAGGTCATACCTCCCACAGAAGAGATTCCAATGATCCAAGAAACTGAAGCCCTGACCCCTGCACCAGCTTCTCAGCCACACATTTACCTGCAAAATCATCCTGTTTCTACCCTCACTGGCACGTGGCACAGGTAGCAATCCTGAAATTACTACCCGGGAGGTCCTGCTTCTCAGCTTTCTACCTAGCTCTCTAAATTCTCTTTCCAGGACCTCATTGCTTTTCCTTCCTATGTCACTGGTACCAACATGTACCAAGGCGTCTAGCTGCTCCCGCCCCTCCAAAATGTCATGGATGCAAACCCTGGCACCTGGGAGGCAACATACCATTCAGGTGTCCCGTTCACATCCACAGAATCTCCTGCCTGTTCCCCTCACTATTGAGTCCCCTATCACCACCACTCCCTTCTTCTCCCTCTTTCCCTTCTGCATCACGGATCTATGCTCAGTGCCTGTAACCCGGTTGCCATGGCATTCTCCTGGGAGGTCATCCCCACAAAAGTGTCCAAAGCAGTATACTTGTTTTTGAGGGGAATGGCCACAAGGGTGCTCTGCTCGAACTGCCCATTTCCCAACCACTTGCCTCCTGTAACTTCAGGGCAATTACTTCCCTGTAACATTGATCAATTATCTCTTCACTCTCTCGTACAAGCCGGCGGTCATCCAGATTGGTTAGACATGACTTACCACAAACAAAGTCATTTTGACTATTCCTAATCATTTCTCGTCTATCCAAATATTTATGCAGCCAGTCCCTTAGAATACCTTCCAATAACTTTCCCACAGCTGATGTCAAGCTCATCTGATGTTGGGACCGGTGCTTTTTATGATGTATGTCAATGATTTGAACTACAGTAATAATGGATTTGTGACTAAATTTGCCAATGATACAAAGCTAGGTGGAGGAGAGGGTAGTGTTGAGGAAACAGAGCCTGTTGAGGAAAGAGAGACTTAGATAGTTTAAGGAAATGGGCACATGAAGTACAATGTTGGAAAGTGTATGGTTATGCACTCTGTTGAAGAATTAAACAGGCAGACTATCATTTAGATGGGGAGTGAATTCAAAAAGGAGAGATGCAAAGGGACTTAGGAATCCCTGAAGGTTAACCTGCAGGTTGAGTTGGTTGTGAAGAAGGCAAATGCAATGTTGGCATTCACTTCTAGAGGTATAGAATGTAAGAGCAGGGATGTGATGTTGAGGCTCTATAAGGTATTCATGAGACCACACTTGGAAGTACCCTGTGCAGTTTTGGGCTCCTTATTTTAGAAAGGATATACTGACATTGGAGAGGGTTCTGAGAAGATTCATGAGAATGATTCCAGGAATGAAAGGGTTCCATATGAGGAGTGTCTGGCAGCTCTTGGGCTGTATTCCCTGGAGTTCAGGAGAATGAGGGGGGATCTCACAGAAACATTCAGAATGTTAAAAGGCCTGAACAGATTAGATATGGCAAAGTTATTTCCCGTGGTAGGGGATTCTAGGACAAGAGGGCAAGGCTTCAGGATTGAAGGACATCCTTTTAGAACTGAGATGCAGAGAAATTACTTTAGTCAGAGGGTGGTAAATTTGTGGAAATTGTTGCCACAAGCAGCTGTGGAAGCCAAGTCATTGTGTGTATTTAAGGCAGAGATGGATAGATTTTTGATTAGCTAGGGCATCAAAGGGTATGGGGTGAAAGCAGGGGAGTGGGGATGACTGGAAGAATTGGATCAGCCCATGATTGAATGGCTGAGCAGACTTGATGGGCCGAATGCCTACTTCTGCTCCTATATCTTATGGTCTTAAGGTCATCAGCCTATAATTTACTGTTTTATTCTTAGAGCCCTTCTTAAACAATGGAACAACACTAGCTCCAATCCTCCAGCATCTGACCCAAGGACATTTTAAATATCTGTGCTAGGGCCTTTGCAATTTCAGCATTAGCCTCCCACAGAGTCCAAGGGATCATCTTGTCAGGCCTGGGGATTCTTCCATCCTAATTTGCCTGAAGAGAGCAAATACTACCTCTTCTGTAAGGTCCAGTGTAGGGTCCACACCTCACTGCTGCAATGTCTCACGTCTATATTTCCCAGCACCCTATCCAGATTAACTAATCCTATAGTGATTCAATCATGTGCTATTCTAAACTGCCAGCTCTCAGGCATTTTAGAAAATTCTTCTCTTGGGAAGCAGCATCAAGCTCATTTTCCCAATCTACCTGAATATTGAAATCCCCCACATCTACTGTAATTTGTAGACCACATCCTAAATCTGAACGTCTGCCTTCTGCACCAGTTCCTCAGCCACATATT
Organism: Hypanus sabinus; assembly: GCF_030144855.1. Taxonomy (NCBI): domain Eukaryota; kingdom Metazoa; phylum Chordata; class Chondrichthyes; order Myliobatiformes; family Dasyatidae; genus Hypanus; species Hypanus sabinus. The sequence continues at coordinate 151,266,596 of NC_082709.1, read as the reverse complement.
CACCTGCCAAACCATCCTATTCTTACCTTAAAAGTGTGTGGTATGGAAAGCAATCCAGAGATTACTACCCTGGAGGCTCTATTTTCCAGATTTCTACCTAGCTCCCCAAAATCTCTCTTCAGGACCTCCTCACCTTTTCAACATATGCCATTGGTGTCCATTATATAGCAAGTTTCTGGCTGCTCACTCTTCCCCTTTAGAACGCCATGGACCCGATCCGAAACATCCCTGATCCTGGCACGCAGGAGGCAACATACCATCCAGGTGTCTCTATTGCGAATACTGAATCTTGTCTGCTCCTTTGACTATGGAGTCTCCTATCACCACTGCAGTCCTCTTCGCCTCTCTTCTCTTCTGAGCCACTGCACCAGACTCAGTGCCACAGACCCAGTCACTGTGACTCCCCCCAGTAGGTTGTCCCCCTCAAGAGCATCTAAAGTGGGATACTTATTTTTGAGGGAAGTGAAAATGCACTGGCTGTGCATTTCCATTTCTTTTTGCAGTCACACAGATACCTGTTTCCTGCACCCTAGGGATGATTACCTTTCTGTAGCTCCTATCTATCATCTCCTTATCCTCCTGTATGAGCTGAAGGTCATCGAGCTGCAGCTCCAGTTCCTCAATATGGTGTACCTGGTGAAGATGTGTTTATCTGTGAGACTGGAGGTTCCCAGAATTCCCAGATCTCACACACAGCACAAAACACCGTGCTGGGGCCATTCTTACTACACTATTATGTCCTAATAGATGAAGAATGAAGAACTTAGAACAAAAAGAGAAACTTAGCAGACTTTACCTTGCCCAAGTCTGATCTCATCTAATCCTGATGAGCCAAAACCAGTCCAAACTCTGATCCACTCACAACCGCTGCTCCAAGAATGACCACCCCACTTATATTTGCATTATTTTTATTCACCCTTTCTAATGAATCCTGCTCGGTAACAGGTAGCAGTTCAACTCCAAAAAATTACTGTGAAATTGTGCCTTTTTAATCTTGAGTGTGGACCCGAATGAAAAGGTAGCTCTCTTCTCATGCTCCTGCTCAGTGATTGGTTGCAGTCTAACTCTGAAAAATTGCTGTGAAGCTTTGCTTTTTTAATACAACGGACCTTCTTTAATTCTTGATATACTTTTGCTCTTAATATACAGTATCCGTAGAAGCCCTTAGGATTCTCCTTCACCTTGTCTGCTAGAGCAATGTCATACCTTCTTTTAGCCATCCTGATTTCATTTTAAGTGTTTGCTTTACATTTCTTGTACTCGTCAGGTACCTCATTTGTTCCTACCTGCCTTCATCTTCGATGCACCTCTTTATTTTTCTTAACTAGGGCCTCAATATATCTTGAAAACCAAGGTTCCTTAAACCTGTTATCCTTGCTTTTTATTCTGACAGGAACATACACATTCTGTACTCTCTAAATTTCACTTATAAAGGCCTCCCACTCACCAAGTACACCAGAAAACAGCCTGTCCTAATCCACACTTGCCAGATCCTTTCTGATACCATCAAAATTGGCCTTTCTTCAACTTAGAATCTTAATCCGAGGACCAGACCTATCCTTTTCCATAATTACCTTAAAACTAATGGCATTACGATCACTAGATGCAATGTTCCCCTACACAAATTTCTGTCACCTGCCTTGTCTCATTCCATAAACGTAATAGTAGATTCAGTGTCATACTCTTTCTAGTTGGAATTTCTATGTACTGATTAAGGAAACTTTCCTGAACACATTTGGCAAACTATTTCTCTTCCAGTCCTTTTACAGTCAATATCTGGGAAGTTGAAATCACCTACTATCACAACTTTATATTTCTTTCAACAGTCTGCAATCTCTATGGATATTTGCTATTCAAAATCCCGCAAACTGTTGGGTGATCTAAAATATAATCATAATTTTCTTTATCCTCAGTTCTACCCATAAAGCCTCACTAGACAAGCTCTCCAGTTTGTCCTGTTCGAACACCTTATGATATTTTTCCTGACTGGTAATGCCACTTCTCCTTCTTTAATTCCTCCTAGTCTATCACATCTAAAACAACAGAACACTGAAACATTGGCCAGTCCTGCTCCACCTGCAGCCAAGTCTAACTAATGGCTACAATATATAATTCCATGCCCTACACTCATCTGCCTTTCCTACAATACTTCTTGCATTGAAATACATGCAGCTCTGAGCATTAGTCCCACCAAATTCCACTTGTTGAGCTCTGACTTTGTATGTAGGCTTAACACATCTTTCTCCACAACCACTCCACTATCTATTCTGGCACTCTGGTTTCCATCTACCTGCAATTCTAGTTTAAACTCTGCCCCCTCCCATCCAGAACTAGCAAACCTTCCTGCTAAGATATTAGTGCTCCTCTAGTTCAGGAGTAAACTGTCCCTTCCGTACAGATCCCACCTTCCCTTAAAGGAAGCCCAATGATCCAAAAACCTGAAGCCCTCCTTATCGATTTCTATTATCATTTTATTGTTACCCAATAAAATTGTAATTTCAGTAATTGTTAAGGATTATATTTCAAGTATTTCCCCATTTGAAATGTTGGTATTTGGAACATTTTGATACCTGCTTCTCATCTTCAGACATGCAGAGACTAACCACAGAAGATAGTAAGTGATCTGCCAGACTCTGATCCAGTCCATCTTTCCGTGGCTTAGGAGCAAGTTCACTTGGAGGAGTTAGACTTTCTTCTGTTGCAACAACCTAAGCATAACAAAGAGATCAATGCTCATAAAGTGTTTGGAAGCTATCTTGGAAAATAACTGTTTCCCTATATTGTCATATTAGAAAGCAATTTTCATTATTAGGGTAATTATCTTTATCGTTTATGATCCAATAATAAATCAAGCAATAATAAATAAAGGTGTATTTTGGTGTTATAAGTCTTTTTTTTCTTTTTGCACTGATATAGGTAATTCAAAACCTTGTGAAGTAATAGTTGTGAATTCCTATGTCTGCGGATAGAGGAAACATCCTAAGTACATACAAGAATTAGTGTACGTGCTAGAATTCTCTCATAGGGCCTGCTGTGCACTCTCTCCATTCACCTTATACACCTTCCTCAGAATTAAAAGGCCACCCTGGCTAGATCAGATGACCTTATGTTCAGTAGCTCAGGATGATATTATTTTATAGCATGGATAGGCCAGCAAAGAAACTATCATGTCCACAAAATGTCTCTGGATACAGCAGAAAGTTTCACAATCCACCCCATCCACCCCACCCCAATTTGGCTTAATTTTAAACATAATTAACAAAACATTACAATTTAAGCCAAAACATATAAAAATACAATTAAAGTTTTGTAACTTGCTCTTCTCCCCTCTGTCCTTGTAATCCCTTTACAGATGAAAGGGCTTTATGCAAGCTTAATTTAGAGTAGATTCTGAGAGAAAATTCCCAGTTTAAATGTTAGGGAGTCTCAAGCTCCTCCTCCATTGTTAGAGTTCTATGGCAACTCCAGCAGTAAACAAAAGCTCATTTGTTAATAGAGCTCAGCCAACAAGTTTGGGACTACTGCATTTGTGCAGCAGATCTGAAACTTATCATGATGCATGTGGAAAAACAAAAGCATTTCCGCATAGGAATTCTACCAGTGGTGTAAGAAACTGCCTACAAAATCCAGCAAAGTAAGGGAGATTAAGATGCTTCCAGTGTACCACCTAGGATTAAGTTCCTCATATTTGTTACTAGACCACAACCGGTTTCTATTTAATATTGCCAGCTTGCTACATGCAAAAAGATGTTCCCTCTAGTCATTTAGAGTAAATGGAAGACTGTGGATGTTGTTCTAAACTAAATAAATTTTTTAAAAAAGATATTAAAAAAAGACGCATCTACTAGAATCAGGAATAAAATCGGGCAATGCTGGAAATACTTAGCAGATCAGGCATCACCCATGGGTACAGAAAATTTTAGGTCGTAATCCCTTCATTAATCAACAGGCACCATACACATTGTAAAGTAATGGGATGGATAAGCAGTTCCTTTTTATACTGTGGTAACAATCCCAGCAGAACAATGCTGGAAGGTATAATGAAAATCAAAGTTGCACATTACTTCAGCAGAAGAAATTAAACATCCAAGAAATTCATTAGAAACTCAAAGTTGAAGTAGTCTACAATATTAACGCAACCAAAATATTAATATAGCTAAAAGAAATAGGATTCAGAAACTTCTCAGCTCTTCTGCTCATAACTCAGATTAAGAATAACTGCACATCATAAAAAGCATTGGTCAAACCACAGTAGGCTACTGTGAGAAGTTATGGGCCCTAATTATAACAAAGGATGTGCTGGCACTGGAGTGGTTCCAGAGGTTTAAGAATATGACCCTGGGAATTTGACCGTGATAAGACAGGCGGGACTGCATAGGCGTGTGACATCGGGCAGTGAAGTGCAGAAGATTTAAAAGGACAGAAATCCTGATTCAGGTTTAATTTGGAGAAGGAAGTCTGAGAATCAGAACGGGAGTGCTGCGGGAGCCATTTTGATTTTTTCTTCTCATCAGGGTTAAGAGAGGTGGGACTGCGCAGGCGTGTGACGTCGGGCAGTGAAGCGTGGAAGATTTAAAAGGAACACAGCCTTAAACAGCAGGCAGCGGACTGAGCCGGGAGCAGAGTGAAGGATTAAGGGCTTTGGCTCAACGGAAACGGATGAGGCAAGGTAGGTTTAGTTTTAAACCTTTCCAGTTATTTGAGGAAATGGGGAATTATGAGTGTGAGGGCAGCTTGTTGTTCTTGGTGTCGGATGTGGGAGGTCCTGGAATCACCTAGCCTCCTGGACGTCCATATCTGTGCCAGGTGCGCCGAGCTGCAGCTCCTAAGGGACCGTGTTAGGGAACTGCAGCTGCAGCTCGATGGCCTTCGTCTGGTCAGGGAGAGTGAGGAGTTGATAGAGAGGAGTTACAGGCAGGTGGTCACACCAGGACCACAGGAGGCAGACAAGCGGGTCACAGTTAGGAGAGGGAAGGGGAAGAGTCAATACTAGAGAGTAACCCAGTGGCTGTACCACTTGACAATAAGTACTCCTGTTTGAGTACTGTTGGGGGGAACAGCCTACCTGGGGGAAGCAACAGTGGCCATGCCTCTGGCACAGAGTCAGGCCCTGTAGCTCAGAAGGGTAGGGAAAAGAAGAGGAAGGCAGCAGTAATAGGGGACTCGATAGTTAGACGGTCAGATAGGCGATTCTATGGACACAGTCAGGAGACCCGGATGGTAGTTTGCCTCCCTGGTGCCAGGGTCCGGGATGTTTCTGATCGCGTCCAATATATCCTGAAGTGGGAGGGTGAGCAGCCAGAAGTCGTGGTACATATAAGTACCAATGATATATGTAGGAAAAGGGAAGAGATCCTGAAAGGAGAATATAGGGAGTTAGGAAGGGAGTTGAGAAGAAGGACCGCAAACGTAGTAATCTTGGGATTACTGCCTTTGCCACGTGACAGTGAGAGTAGGAATGGAATGAGATGGAGGATAAATACGTGGCTGAGGGATTGGAGCAAGGGGCAGGGATTCAAGTCTCTAGATCATTGTGACCTCCCCGACAAGTGTGACCTGTACAAAAAGAACGGGTTGCACTTGAAGCCTAGGGGGACAAATATCCTGGCGGGGAGATTTGGTAAGGCTACTGGGGAGACTTTAAACTAGAATGGTTGGGGAGTGAGAATCAAATTGAAGAGACTAGGAGAGAGGAAGTTAGTTCACAAATAGAGAAAGCTTGTAGACAGTGTATGAGGGAGGATAGGCAGGTGATAGAGAAGGGGAGTGCTCAGACCAAAGATGTAGGGGAGAAACATGGTTGCAGGATGGGTGTGATTGGCAACTAATTATTCCTGGATTTCGTTGCTTCAGGTGTGATAGAATTGGAGGGGCAAGAGGGGAAGGTGTTGCATTGCTTGTCAGAGAAAATATTACAGTGGTGCTTTGGCAGGATAGATTAGAGGGCTCGTCTAGATTAGAGGGCTATTAGGGTGGAATTGAGGAATGGGAAAGGTGTAGTAACACTTACAGGGGTGTATTATAGAACACCTATGGGGAGCGAAAATTGGAGGAGCAAATTTGTAAGGAGATAGCAGGTATTTGTAGTAAGCGCAAGGCTGGGATTGTGGGAGGTTTTAATTTTCCACACATAGACTGGGAAGCCCATACTGTAAAAGAGCTGGATGGTTTGGAGTTTGTAAAATGTGTGCAGGATAGTTTTTTGCAGCAATACATAAAGGTACCAACTAGAAAAGAGGCAGTGTTGGATCTCCTGTTAGAGAAAGAGATAGGTCAGGTGACGGAGGTATGTGTTGGAGAGCACTTCGGGTCCAGTGATCACAATGCCATTAGTTTCAATATAATTATGGAGAAGGATAGGACTGGACCCAGGGTTGAGATTTTTGATTGGAGAAAGGCTAACTTTGAGGAGATGTGAAAGGATTTAGAAGGAGTGGATTGGGACAATTTGTTTTATGGGAAGGATGTAATAGAGAAATGGAGGTCATTTAAAGGTGAAATTTTGAAGGTACAGAATCTTTATGTTCCTGTTAGGTTGAAAGGAAAAGTTAAAAGTTTGAGAGAGCCATGGTTTTCAAGGGATATTGGAAATTTGGTTAGGAAAAAGAGAGAGATCTACAATAAATATAGGCAGCATGGAGTATATGAGGTGCTTGAGGAATATAAAGAATGTAAAAAGAATCTTAAGAAATTAGAAAAACTAAAAGAAGATATGAGGCTGCATTGGCAAGTAAGATCAAAATAAATCCAAAGGGTTTCTACAGTTATATTAATAGCAAAAGGATAATGAGGAATAAAATCAGTCCCTTAGAGAATCAGAGTGGACAGCTATGTGTGGAACCAAAAGAGATGGGGGAGATTTTGAACAATTTCTTTTCTTCAGTATTCACTAATGAGAAGGATATTGAATTGTGTAAGGTAAGGGAAACAAGTAGGGTAGTTATGTAAATTACGATGATTAAAGAAGAGGAAGTACTGGCGCTCTTAAAGAATATAAAAGTGGATAAGTCTCCGGATCCTGACAGGATATTTCCTAGGACCTTGAGGGAAGTTAGTGTAGAAATAGCAGGGGCTCTGACAGAAATATTTCAAATGTCATTAGAAATGGGGATGGTGTCGGAGGATTGGCGCATTGCTCATGTGGTTCCATTGCTTAAAAGGGTTCTAAGAGTAAACCTAGCAATTATTGGCCTGTAGGTTTGACGTCAGTGGTGGGTAAATTAATGGAAAGTATTCTTAGAGATGGTATATATAATTATCTGGATAGACAGGGTCTGATTAGGAACAATCAACATGGATTTGTGCATGGAAGGTCATGTTTGACAAATCTTATTGAATTTTTTGAAGAGGTTACTAGGAAAGCTGACGAGGGTAAAGCAGTGGATGTTGTCTATATGGACTTCAGTAAGAAACTTCAGACAAGGTTCCACATGGCAGGTTAGTTAGGAAGGTTCAATCGTTAGGTATTAATATTGAAGTATAAAATGGATTCAACAGTGGCTGGTTGGGAGATGCCAGAGAGTAGTGGTGGATAACTGTTTGTCAGGTTGTAGGCCGGTGACTAATGGTGTGCCTCAGGGATCTGTACTGGGTCCAATGTTGTTTGTCACATATGTTAATGATCTGAATGATGGGGTGGTAAATTGGATTGCCGGTAGTAAGTATGCAGATGATACTAAGATAGGTGGCATTGTGGATAATGAAGTAGATTTTCAAAGTTTGCAGAGAGATTTAGGCCAGTTAGAAGAGTGGGCTGAAAGATGGCAGATGGAGTTTAATGCTGATAAGTGTGAGGTGTTACATTTTGGTAGGAATAATCAAAATAGGGCATACCTGGTAAATGGTAGGGCATTGCAGAATGCAGTAGAACAGTGTGATCTAGGAATAATGGTGCATAGTTCCCTGAAGGTGGAATCTCATGTGGATAGGGTGGTGAGCTTTTGGTATGCTGGCCTTTATAAATCAGAGCATTGAGTATAGGAGTTGAGATGTAATCTTAAAATTGTACAAGGCATTGGTGAGGCCAAATTTGGAGTATTGTGTACAGTTCTGGTCACCGAATTATAGGGAAGATATCAACAAAAGAGAAAAAGTACAGAAGAGATTTACTAGAATGTTACCTGGGTTTCAGCACCCAAGTTACAGAGAAAGGTTGAACAAGTTAGGTCTTTATTCTTTGGAGCGTAGAAGGTTGAGGGGGGAATTGATAGAGGTATTTATAATTATGAAGGGGATAGATAGAGTTGACGAGGATAGGCTTTTTTCCATTGAGAGTAGGGGAGATTCAAACAAGAGGACATGAGTTGAGAGTTAGGGGGTAAAAGTTTAGGGGTAACACGAGGGGGAACTTCTTTATTCAGAGAGTGGTAGGTGTGTGGAATGAGTTTCCAGTAGAAGTGGTAGAGGCAGGTTCGATATTGTGATTTTTAAAAAAATCAGATAGGTATATGGACAGGAAAGGAATGGAGGGTTATGGGCTAAGTGCAGGTCGGTGGGACTAAGTGAGAGTAAGCGTTCGGCACGGACTAGAAGGGCCGAGATGGCCTGTTTCCATGCTTTAATTGTTATATGGTTATATGGAATGAAAGGGTTAGATTATAAGGTGTGTTTCATGGTTTTGGGCCTGTACCATTGGAATTTAGAAAAATCAAAAAAATCTACAAAATACTGAAGGGTCTAGATAGAGTGGAGAGGATGTTTCCAATAGTGGAAGAGTCTCGGACTAGACTACACAGGCTCAAGATTGAAGAGAATCCCTTTAGAACAAAGATAAGGAGGAATTTCGTAAGCCCGAGTGTGGCATATCTATGGAATTCATTGCCAGGGATGCTACAGTGGTGAAGTAATTAAGTGTATTATATAAGGGTGTCAATGGTTATCAGGAGAAGGCTGGAGAATGGGACTGAAAAGGGAAAATAAATTACCTATGATTGAACGGTGGAGCAAACATGATGGACCTAATGGCCTAACTCTGCTCCTATGTTTTATGGTTTTATAATATTGAGGAATCAAGCAAAGGAGAACAATAATAATATTTGATACCTTACTAATGTTTTATGTCTCTGGAAGACAGGGCAAATAACACAGTTTTTCCTGCATTTTCTTGAACAAAACCTTTCTTTAATCTTGACAACCAAATGTAAACGAAATTAAAAGCTTCAGAATCAGAATCAGGTTTATTATCTCCGGCATGTATCATGAAATTTGTTAACTTAGCAGCAGCAGTACAGTGCAATATACAAAGAAAAATAAATAAGTAAATTATAATGTATATGTATATTAAATAGATTAAAAATAGTGCAAATCAGAAATAATATATAAAAAAGTGAGGTAAACTAACCCTTCTGAAAAGTAAACATTAGATTACCATCAAGTTTCCAGTGTGTGAATATTGAAATAAACATCACTGTCAAATATCAACCCAATTTAATTGTAAGTGCTAAATACTATACATGTGCTGAGTATATATCTATACATTAAAATTCATGATATGCTGACAGATACGAACCTGTTCCAGCATACAGTGTAATATTAAAGGCACAGAGAGACTCTCCAAAGGCACTAAGCTCATTAGATCATTGTAGTACCTCATATCAACCCGTGAAGTTGAAGAATCTATATATAAAACAAAAACATTGTCTTATATTTGCAAGATAGTGACATATTATTCAATAAAAATACCTTGAAGTTATTGCAATCATTTGACTTCTATATTTAGATTTTAAAATGTAAAATTTCTCCTAAAAACTGAACTTGAAAATGAAAAGAGTGGGAAATTTAATGTAAAACCAGCTTGTTTTAATGAGTTAAGTTAAAAAAAAGAAAGCAATTTTGTTTTATATAGGAAAGTAATTAAATCTATATATGTATCTCTTGGTTGCAAGCATCATTTGTGAAAAGTCCGCGGTGTCAAGTTTGTTTCACTTGGGGCCTACCACAAAACAATGATGTATTAAAAAATCTTACTCAAAAAGGTCAATAATTAACTAATGTAGGGATAATACCTCCTTGGCACAATGGTAGATCATGGTCTCATGACGTTGCTCCCCATGATTTTTCCCAGTTTGTTCAGAATGACAAAAACATCTCCTCCACAATCCCCATCAGCACAGGTACACCACAGGGATATATGCTTAGCCCCCTACTCTACATGCTTTTTTTACCTATGACTGTGTGGCTAAGTACAGCTCTAACACCATATACAATTTTTCTGATGACACCACTGTTGTGGGCCTTATCAAAGGTGGTGATAATCAGCATACAGGAGGGAGTTTGAAAATATGGCTGAATGGTGTAATAACAACAACCTCTCAGTCAATGTCAGCAACACCAAATAACTGATTGTAGTCTTCAGTAGAAGGAAATCAGAGATCCATGAGCCAGTAATCATTGGAGGATCAGAGGTGGAGAGTGTCAGTAACTTTAAATTCCTGGGTGTCACTATCTCAGAGGACCTGCCCTGAACACATCATAAAAATAATAAAGAACCCAGCCCCAATCCCTGCAGCACACCACGAGTCACAGGCCTCCAGTCAGAGAGGCAACCCTCTACTACCACCCGCCATTTGCACTTGAATCCGAGGGGGACCAATATTCTTGCAGGTAGGTTTACTAGAGTTGTTGTGAGTGGTTTAAACTAATATGGAAGAGGGAGGGGAATCAGTATGATAGAGCTGAGGATGAGCCAGCAGGTTTACAGTTAGATGATGATGTAACATGAATGTAAGGGAGGACAAGCCAATAATTGGATACAAATGCAGACAAAGAGTTAAATTATACCACACAGGCAAAATTCGAAAGGGTGAAGAATGCATGAATGGAGGTACTGTATTTAAATGCACGTAGCATTCGGAATAAGGTGGACAAACTCGTGGTGCAATTAGAGATTGGTCAGTATGATGTTGTGGGCATAACTTAGTCGTGTCTGAAAAAAGGCCATAGTTAGATGCTTAACATCAAAGAATAGACTTTGTATCAACAGGACAGACAGGAAGGCTTAAGTGGTGCTGTGGTTCTGTTGGTAAGAGATGGAATTACATCTTTAGAAAGAAGTGACATAGGATCAGAGAATTTTGAATCTTTGTCGGTGGAATTAAGAAACTGCAAGGGTAAAAAAAACCATTATGGGAATCATATATAGGCCTCCACATAGCAGCTAAGATGTGGGGTTGAGATTGCAAAGGGAGCTGGAAAAGACATGTAATAAGGGCTATGACACAATTCTAATGGGGGACTTCAATATGCAAGGGGATTGGGAAAATCAGGTTGGTGCCAGATCGCAAGAGAGGGAATTTGTTGAATGACTAACAGATAGCTTTTTAGAGCAGCTTGTGCTTGTCCTACTCAGGGAAAGGCCATCTTAGATTGGGTGTTGTATAATAACCTAGATCTTATTAGGGAGCTTAATGTAAAGGAACCTTAGGAGACAGTGATCATAATGATTGAATTCATACTGCAATTTGAGAGGGAAAAGCACAGTCGCATGTATCGGTATCGCAATTGAATAAAAGGAATTACAGAGGCATGAAAGAGGACTTAACCAGGTGGATTGGAGGAAGATACTGGCAGGGATGACGGCAGAGCAGAGATGGCTGAAGTTTCTGGGAATAGTTCACAAAGCACAGGATAGATATGTTCCACAGAAGTTGCCCTCAAATAGTAGGGGTGGCAACCGTGGCTGACAAGGGAAGTTAGGGTCTGCATAAAAGCTAAGGAAAGGACTTATAAGGTAGCAAAAGTGAGTGGGAGGCCTTTAAAATCTAGCAAAAGGTAACTAAAAAGCTACAAAAAGGGAAAAGATTAAATATGAGAGCAAACTAGCCAATAATATAAAGCAGGATACCATCTCTTTTGGCTCCACCTTCCAGAGGACCAATTTTGTCTCCTGCGATCCTTTTGCTCTTAACATATTGGTAGAATCCCTTGGGGTTCTCCTTCACCTCATCTGTGAGGGCAATTTCATCCCTTCCTTTAGCTTTCCCAATTTCTCTTTTAAGTGTCCTCTTGCATTTCTTGTACTCCTTAAGCATTTGTTCTTACTTGCCTATACCTGCTGTGATTCTCATTTTTTCTCTTAACCAGGACCTCAATATCTCTTGAAAACCAGTTCCCTAAATCTGTTATCTTTTACCTCTTATTCTTGTACTCTCAAAATTTCATTTTGAAGGTCTCCCACTTTCCAAGTCCACCTTTGCCAGAAAACAGCCTGTTCCAATCCACACTTGCCAGATCACTTCTGAGGCCAATTTTTGATGGTATTTCTCCAATTTAGAATCTCAACCAGCAGAGCAGACCTATCTCTTTGTATATTTACTCTGAAGTTAATGGCATTGTAGTCTCGGGATGCAAAGTGTTCCCCCAAACGAACTTTTGTCACCTTCCCCGCCTCATTCCTTAACAGCATATCCAGTATTGCACACTCTCTCGTTGGGAATTCCAGGTACTAATGAAGGAAACCTTCCTGAACATATTTGACAAACTCTATCCCAACTAGCCCCTTTACAGTATGGGATACCCAGTCAATATGTGGAAAGTTGAACTCACCTACTATAACAACCTTATGTTTCTTGCAACAATTGAAGCTCTTTATAAATTTGTTCCTCTAAATCCCTAGGAATTTTTGGGTGGTCTATAATACAGCCCAATTAAGATGGTCATACCCTTCTTATTTTTCAGTTCAACCCATAACATCTCATTAGTTGAGTTCTCCAGTCTGTCTTGACTGAGCACTGCTGTGACACTTTCTATGATTAGTAACGTTACCCCTCCTCCTTTAATCCCTCCTGCTCTGTCATGTCTAAAACAACGAAACCCCAGAATATTGAGGTGCCAGTCCTGTCCCTCCTGCAATCAAGTCTTACTAATGGCTACAACATCACGATTCCAGGTGTTGATCCATGTCTTGAACTCATCTGTCTTTCCTACGGGGTACTTGCATTGAAATATATGCAGCTCAGGACACTAGATGCACCATGATCAACCTTTTTTTTTTCTTGACTTTGTCTGAGGTCTTACCAACATCTTCCTCCACAACTGCAGTTCTCATCCCCCCACAATTTTAATTTCCACTCCCTCATGCAGCATTAGTAAACTTTCCCACTGGGATAATAGTCCCCCTCCAGTTCAGGTGCAAACTGTCCCTTCTGTACAGGTTCCACCTTCCCCAGAAGAGTCCAATGATCCAAAAATCTTATGCCCTCCTTTCTACACCAATTCCTCAGCCAGGTATTAAACTATATAATCTTCCTAGTTCTAGCCTCTTTAGCATGTGGGACAGGTAGCAGTCCTGAGATCACAACCCTGGAAGTCCAGCCCTTTAATTTGGCACCTAACTCCCAGAACTCCCTAGGCAGAACCTCATCACTCATCCTACTATGTCATTGGTACCTACATGGATCAAGACCTCTGGCTGTTCACCCTCCCAATCAAAATTATATTAAAGGTAGTAAGAAAATGAACAATAAAGATTGGTTAAAGTTGGCGTTACTATCTAATCCAGGCCAGTTAGTACACAATTACATGTATTAGGCTTATGTTTTGCAAAAAATATTCAGGCATGGGTCAAACTGGGATGTGACTGGCTTTGTATTTTAGTTTTATTTGATCACAAGACAGCAGGAAGTTGCATATGTAGTTAGTAGTACACAAGGGATTTGATTCAGAATGGAATTATTATTTCAGTTTTGATTTTGAGTGGTTTACTTGCAAGTCTTCAGAACCAGAATCAGGTTTATTACCAATGATGTGTGTTGTTTTGCAACAATAGTATAGTGCAACACATAAAAATTATTGAGAGTTACTAAAATTACGCAAAAGATGAATACCAATGTAGTGTCATGCGCTGATGGATTGTTCAGAAACATGATGGTGGAGGGGAAGAAGCTGTTATTAACATATGAAGTATGGGTTTTCAGCCTCCTGTATCTCTTCCCCAATGCTAGTAACATGAAGAGGGCATGTCCTGGATGGTTAGGCACAGCCTCTTGAAGATGTCCTCAGTTCTGTGGAGTCTTGTGCACATGATGGAACTGGCTGAGTCTACAAGCCTCTTCAGCCACTTGTGATCATGTACAAAGCAGGCTCCATACATGAGATGCAACCAGACAGAATGCTCTTCATTGTACATCTGTAGAAATCTGCAAGAGTCTTTGATGACATAGCAAGTTTCCTCAAACTCTTGACAAGTGTGCTTTCTTTGTCACTCCATGCGTTGGACCCACGGTAGATCCTTTATGATATTGATGCTCAGGAACTTAAAGCTGCTCACCTTTTCCACCACTGATTCCTCAATGAGCACACTGGAATGCATTTTCCCAACTTCCTGAAGTTCATTATCATTTCCTCAGTGTTGCAGACATTGAGTGTGAAGTCAACAATCCATTTTTCTTGGCTATTGGATGTTCCCCATCAGCGTTGCTATTATTCTTACTATGGTGTACTTAGATAACTTTTTGATTAAAATATGGAATTAATTTGCGATTGGAGGACTTAAATTGACAAAGTACTAAAGGAAATCATTACTAAAATTCCCACGGTGGGAAAATTTGGGCTAAAAATGTTAATTTTTACCACTTGGAAATATAATTTAAAGCATTTTCACCAGACAGCTTAAAGATTTACATACCTTGCTCAAGATAAGATGCTAAGTTGGCTGAGGAAAGTTTCTTCCTGCTGACAGAAGAGTGAAGTGCAAGTATCTGTAGGAGTATCAATCAACCAAAGAAACTCAAATGAATTTTACATGCTTTATCTCCCTATGTAATTGCTTTATTTTCCACATGACTGTGCAAAAGTCTTAGGTACCATAGATATGTCTAATACTTTTGCACAGTACTGTATATGGTAATGGTGTTAATCCATCATCATTTTTCCTGCCCTCTGATTCTTTTAATCTGTTGGTATTTTCTCCAGTATGATCTACTGACTCTTTTTCTTAGAGTCAAACAACATGGAAACAAGTCCTTCAGACTATGTCTCCATGCTGATCAAAATTCCCATTTGCCTGCATTTGGTCCATATCCCTCTAAACCTTTCCTATTAAATGTACCTGTCGAAGTATCTTTCAAATGTTGTTAATGCACCTGTCTCAACTACTTCCCCTGGAAGTGATTCCATATGCTATTCACTCTCCGGGTAAAAATATTGCCCTTCAGGTTTCTATTAAATCTGTCCTCTCTCATCTTAAACTGATATCCTCAAGTTCAGTAGTTGAGTAGCATATTCAAAATACTTTTCATCAATAAAAAAAAATTCACTTTGTCGCTTTACCTCTTCATTTTTTAAAGCTCCAGGGACAGTAATCAACTTGACATTGTGCAGATAATTCTGATATTGCCGTTTCCAGTCTTCACAATCATAAATCATGCTGGCAATATCTTCAAATATCGCTGTACCAAGCTCCAGCTGACAAGAAAGAATTAAGATTGCATTCAGAAATGTACCGATAAAATAAAGCACAATAATTACAAAATACTACGGTTTTTGAGCTATCTTACAATGACAAATAATGTGTTTTTTTGCAGGGTTATTTCAATGCTCTGGTGAATTGCATACTATTCCTGAATAAACATAAATTCAACCAGATTCTGTTACCCTCACACTGTGAAAATAATCCAATAATGAAAGAGAAAAAAAGAACATGATTAATGGAGTCAAGTTAACATATGTCACTGCTTTTAAAACAGACAAAGTGGTAATGTGTGGTGGCCCACACACGCGGGACTCGAACCGCCATTCGGAGCCACGGGCAGACACGCGGTAGCGCGTTTGGAACCACACGCTCTGGGCGGACCTTCTGGGGACAGTCTGACCTGCCACGCGGGGGCCCATGGGAGGGGAGATTTAAGCGCGCGATTTGGAATCAGTAAAGGCATTTTGAGTTCGGCTCTCTCTGCCTCTGTGTGTTTCTTTAGAAGTGCGTTGCTTGCAACTACATTGGTGACTCCGGCATTCCAGACGGCATCTGGAGCTGGCGACTCAGCGACCAGTCATGAGTTTGAGCAACTTGCACAGCGCTGTCTCTCTGAAGCTCCCGACTTTTTGGGCCACTCAGCCCCACGTTTGGTTTGAGCAGGCTGAAGCCCAGTTCAATATCAGAGACATTACAGCCAATGCCACGCAGTTCTACCAAGTGATTAGCACACTCGACCAGGACAGGCCAGATCATTGACTTCCTATGCCAGCCACCAATGGAGGACAGGTACACTAAGCTTAAGGCACTTCTGATCTGTACCTTCAGACTCTCCCACCGCGAACGAGCTGCACGGTTCCTACACATGGATGGCCTGGGCGACCGCATGCCATCTGAGCTCATAAATGATAACAACAACACACACAAAATGCTGGTAGAATACAACAGGCCAGGCAGCATCTATAGGGAGAAGCGCTGTTGACGTTTCAGGCCGAGACCCTTCCTCTGGACTAGACGAAGGGTCTCGGCCCGAAACGTCGACAGCGCTTCTCCCTATAGATGCTGCCTGGCCTGCTGTGTTCTACCAGCATTTTGTGTGTGTTGTTTGAATTTCCAGCATCTGGAGATTTCCTCGTGTTTGCTCATAAATGATATGCTGGTACTCATGGACGACCATAAGCTGTGCTTTTTATTTGAACAGTTGTTCCTCGAGCAAATGCCAGAGGACATTCGCCTCCTCCTCGTGAGTGAGGATTTCAGCGGCCCATGCAGGGTTGCAGCTAAAGCAGACGTCCTTTGGCAGAGCAAGCAACTTGGAGCAACCTCCATTGGCCTAGCCACGATTATGCGCTCCAAAGCCCAGACTCCGCAACTGAAGTCGTCGAGACCCACGGGGGAAAAGGATGAAAGTTTGGAATAATGGTATTTCTATCACCAAAGATGGGATTCAGGCGCATGCCGCTGCTGTCCACCATGATGCTTTTCCGGGAAATGCCGGGGCCAGCTGTCGCTAATGACTACAACAGCTGGCCACCGAGACAGCCTCCTGTACCTCTGGGACTGACACTCCAGGTGGCGCATCCTGGTAAGAATCTGGGGTCGAGGTCAGCGTACTCCCCCCCTCGAACATGGACACTCGTAACGCGGTCCCAGGCCCTGAACTCACCGCTGCAAATGGCACCAGTATTTGGACGTACGGCCCGCGAACGATTTCACTACATTTCGGGTCCAGCCGTTTCACTTGGACTTTCACGTTGGCAGCGGTGTCACAGCCACTACTGGGGCAGACTTCCTACGAGCCAACTGCCTCCTGGTCAACCTAAAAGGCTGGCGTTTGGTCCAGGCCGAGACGTTCCAGACTTCCCAACTTGGAGAAGCCAAGCTACCAGTCCTCCACCTGGATTCCGTGACCCTCTCGGGTAACAAATTCACCAGGATGTTGGCGGAATTCCCCTCCATAGTCACCCCACAGTTCTCCATGGCCGACCCCAAGCACGGCGAGCAGCACCACATCCCATGTAAGGACCGCCGCTACACGCCCAAGCTCGCAGGCTCCCACCAGACAAGCTCCACCTTGCCAAGGAAGAGTTCTGTAAGATGGAAGAGATGGGAATCGTACGCTGCCCAGACAGCCTGTGGGCATCCCCGCTGCACACGGTGCCCAAGTCCGCAGGAGGATGGAGGCCCTGTGGAGACTACAGAAGGCTCAATGACACCACAACCTCTGACAGATACCCAATACCCTACATCCAGGACTTCACGGCAAACCTGCATGGAGCAACCATCTTCTCAAAAATTGACCTGGTCAGGGGATACCATCAGATCCCAGTGCACCCTAATGACGTGCTCAAGACAGCACTCATCACCCCGTTCTGCTTGTTTGAATTCCTGAGGATGCCTTTCGGTCTCAAGAATGCAGCCCAAATTTTCCAAAGGCTCATGGTGGCAATTGGCCTGGATTTCTTTTTTATTTACTTGGACGATATCCTGGTGGCCAGCAGTTCGCACCAACGTGGCACATTTGCGCCAGCTCTGCCAACGCCTGAGCGACCACGGACTGGCAATCAATCCGGCGAAGTGCCAGTTCGGGCTGACAGAGATCGACTTCTTGGGCCAAAGAGTCAACCGACTTGGTGCAGTTCCCCTACCGGACAAGGTCCAGGCCATCCGCCAGTTCCCCAAGCCCAGCACGGTCAAGGGCCTGCAGGAGTTCGTAGGGATGGTCAACTTTCATCATCGGTTTGTGCTGGCAGCGGCACACTTCATGAGACCCTTGTTCAGCCTGATGGCTGGCAAGGCCAAAGAGGTGGCATGGGACACAGAGTCCATGGAGGCATTCGAGCAGACCAAGGGGGCGCTGGCAAAGGCGGCCCTCCTAGTGCACCGGAGAGTGCCCAGGGCACTCACAGTCGACGCTTCCAACACGGCAGTCGGCAGAGTCCTGGAGCAGCCTGTCGAGGACCCGTGGCAACCACTCGCTTTCTTCAGCCGGCACCTACGGCTACCAGAGGTGAAGTACAGCGCCTTCGACAGAGAGTTGCTAGTGCTGTGCCTGGCTGTCCAGCATTTCTGGTACTTCCTCGAGGGAAGGGAGTTTACCGTGTATACAGACCACAAGCCCCTCACCTTCGCACTGGCCAAGGTATCGGACCCAAGGTCGGCTCAGCAGCAGAGGCACCTGTTCTTTATTTCAGAATCCACCACGGACATCTGCCACATTGCAGGGAAGAACAATGGCCAACACACTATCTCGCCCCTGCCTCCACTCAGTAGGCATATCGTCCTCAGGAATAGACTATGCAGCACTGGCGGAAGCACAACGGTTGGACACCAAGATCCTGGCTTTCCGCACTGCCGTTTCGGGGCTCCAGTTGGAGGACGTCTCCATCGGCCCAGCAGGGGATCAACTCCTGTGTGACGTGTCTACCAGCAAACCCCGACCTGTGGTACCAGCAACATGGAGGCGCCGGGTGTTCGACACGCTGCATGACCTGGCCCACCTGTCCATCCGGGTGTCCATCAAGCTGGTAGCTGACAGATTCGTCTGGCACAGTTTGTGCAAACAGGTCAGACAATGGGCCAGGACCTGCGTACATTGCCAGACTGCCAAAGTCCAGTGGCACGTGAAGGCTCCCCTCCAGCAGTTTCAGCCGACGCACAGGAGGTTCCAACAGATCCATGTGGACATCATCTGCCCCCTGCCAGTCTCCCGGGATGCCAGGTATATCTTTACCATGGTAGACAGGTTCACCAGATGGCCGGAAGCCGTACCGCTCGCAGACACGTCCACTGAGTCCTGTGCCAGACTGCTCATTGCAAACTGGATTGCCAGGTTCAGCCTCCCAATAGGTTCACCTCCGACAGAGGGGCACAGTTCATGTCTGGTTTGTGGACAGCACTGGCGCAGCTCCTGGGCACCCAGCTGCATCAAATCACAGTGAACCATCCCCAGTCCAACGGTTTGGTAAAGCGATTCCATTGGCATCTCAAGTCAGCCCTGATGGCATGCCTCAGGGGCCCCAACTGGACAGATGAGCTTCCCTGGGTCCTACTGGGCATCTGCACAGTCCCCAAGGAGAACCTGGACACCTCCTCAGCAGAATTGGTCTACTGCACCCCCGACGGACCCAGGCGAGTTCGTAATAGAGGCCCAAGATTCAGAAGAAACTCCAGCAGTGGTGCTAACGAGGCTACGGGACAAGGTAAGGACCCTGGCACCGGTCCCGACCTCCAGGCATGGTCCCACACCATCCTTCACCCCTAAAGACCTCCGAGACAGTGAGTATGATTTTATTCGCAGGGGCATGCAGAGGTCACCTCTACAGCGGCCGTATGAGGGACCCTTCAAGTTGATCCGGCACAACGGAACCACGTATGTCGTGGAGGTGGGTGGCCGGGAAGAGACTTTTACAGTGGACCGCCTCAAACTGGTGCACTTGGACATTGAGCAACCAGTGAGGGTACCTGCACCTCACTGGCGAGGCCGGCCACCCAGGCAAGCCACACAGACTGGGGGCTCCACTCCCCCAATGGACGAATCAGTAAAGGCATTCTGAGTTCAGCTCTCTCTGCCTCCGTGTTTCTTTAGTAGCGCGTTGCGCACGACTACAAATGTAAGGTTATCAGGAATGAAACACAAAGGGGAAGGCAGGAAAGCAAAATATAATTGCACATCCTTAGCTAGCATCGCTATCCATGCTACACTGAAGCAAACTATAGCCTGTCCTATTGTTTTGCAAATACCACCAGAAACCTGCTAACAATATATACTTGAGGGTAACCCTCAACATGATCTAGTGGGGAATAAGAAATGTTATTCAATTAGTTGGTATTTATGTCTGACATAAGACATCAGAATCAGAATCAAGTTCAATATCACTGCCATAAAGTATGTTGTGAAATTTGTCATTTTGTGGCAGCAGTACATTGTAATGCATGGCAATAAAAACTATAAATTACAATCAGTGTATATAAAAAGAAAATTAATTTAAATTAGTGCAGAAAGAGAGGAAACTCTTCCTCAAACTCCAAATGAAATAAAGCTGCTGTCATACCTTCTTTTTAATTGCATCAATTATGTTGGGTCCAGAATAGATCGCCAGAGATGTTGACTCACAGGAACTTGAAAATGCTCACTCTTTCCTCTTTGAATCCCTCGCTGAGGACTGGTGTGTGTTCCCTCGACATACCCTTCCTGAAATCTACAATCAATTCCTTGATCTTACTGATGTTGAATTTGCTGCGACACCACTCAACCAGCTGATCTATCTCGCTCTTGTACACCTCCTCATCACCATCTGACATTCCGCCAACAATTGCATCATCAACAAATTTATACATGGCATTTGAGCTGTGCCTATCCACACAATCATGGTGGTAGACAGAGAACAGCAGTGCACTAAGCATGCATCCATGAGGTGTGCCAGTGTTGATTGTCAATGAGGAGGTGATGGCATTTTGAATCCACGTGAACTGTGATGTCCTGGTGAAGAAATCAGTTGCAGAGAGAGGTACAGAGATATATATTTTTCAGCTTGTTGATTAGAATCGAGGGTATAATTGTGTTGAACACTAAGCTATGAATAAACAGCAGCCTGACCTGTATTGCTATTGTCCAGGTGATCCAAGACTGAGTGGAGAGCCAGTGATACTGCATCCACTGTGGATCTATTGTGATGTTAGGCAAATTGCAGGGGTTCCAGGTCATTGCTTAGGCAGGAGCTGATTCCAGCCATGACCAACATCTCAAAGCACTTCATCAGAGTAGATGTGAGTGGAGCTGGGTAATAGTCAATGAGGCAGCTAAACCTGCTCTTCTTGGCCATTTTCTGGGTATCAAAGGAAATGTCCTTTAACATTTCCTGGCACTCATCCACAACAGATGGGTCTAAAATGAAAACCAATGCATCCTTGGAACTGGCACTTCAAGCATTCCATGTATCTCTGTGGAACCATTCAGTTCCTGAACCAACTGGTACCTCCTCATTGTCACTCCGATCACTTGCACTAAATGGATTTTTTTTTGTTCTATTTTTTCTTCTAAAAATGTTGCACAATTTATGTTTAATGTATGTTTTTCTTATTAATGTTCCCAGATGATGCTATGTTCCTGTGATGCTGCTGCATGCAAGTCTTTCATTTCATCTGTGCATATACGTCCTTGAGCATATGGCAGTAAACTTGACCTTGACCTTGATTACCACACTTTTATTCAATCAAAACTAAGGCTGGCAACATCTGCTCAATCTTGAACTTGTGTTGCCAGACTTGCTAGCAGTTCTAGCATGTTCAGTTTAGCCTCCAATATTTTGCTTTTATAATTTTAGTTTGTTAAAAGCACCCTGCAGCAAACTACAAAGTATAAAATAAAAAGTAAATGATCAGACTATATATACGTCATCATAGACAACCATGAGATTTGTTTTTTTGAGGGCATTCTCAGTAAATGCAAGAACCATAATAGAATCAATGAAAGACCACATCTGACAGGACAGACAAGCAGCCCATGTGCAAAAGACAACAAATAGTGCAAATATGATGAGAAAAAAAGAAATACTAACAATAAATAAGTGAGCAATAGATATTGAGAAAATGAGATGAAGAGATCTTGAAAGTGAGTCCATGGTTTGTGGGAACAGTTCAGTGATGGGGCAAGTGAAGTTGAGTGAACCCACTGGTTCACGTGCCTGATGGTTGAAGGTGGTGTGACTCCTGAGGCTTCTGTACCTTCTTCCTGATGGCAGCAGTGAGAAGAGAGCATGACCTGGGTGGTGGGTCCTTGATGATGGATTCTGGTTTCCTGCAACAGTGCTCTGTGTAAACTTGATCAATGATGGGGAGGGCTTTACCCATATCAAACCAGGAACAAAGATATGTCCAAGGTTTTGAATTGATACTGACCTTTGCATCATCATTCCATTCTTCTGGTAACATGCTTTCCCTCACTGTATACTGGAGTTTGGCTATATCAAAGAGTTTAGATCCAGGTTTTCCACTATTCAGAACAGGGTCAAGGTACTTCCAAAACAATTCCAGGCTTTTGATAGCTGCCTCTTTCTGCTGCTTCTCTGCTTCAGTAGCTGTAAATGTCAAGCAATTTGTTAGACTTCTTTAAAATATTTTACATTTTAGGGGAACTTGTAGGCCCCTCATAATGCATAACATTTAACAGGATTAAATTTTATGAGTAATTTGATACAGTTGTTTCTACATTCAGTATTTGAGCTGGTTTCTATATTGAGTACTTGGGGTACAGATTGGGGAATCAGAGGAGGATTCGGAGGAACTTCTGGGTCCAACATGTATATGCCATTATGAAGAAAACACGGCAGCACCTCTACTTTCTTAGAAGTTTGCGAAGATTTCGTATGTCAATTCAAACTTTGACAAACTTCTACAGATGTACCTTGGAGAGTATATTGACTGATTACATCACAGCTTGGTATGGGAACACCAATGCCCTTGAATGGAAAAGCCTACAAATAGTAGTGGATATGGCCCAGTTGATCATGGGGTAAAGCCCTCCCATCAATGCAGTGCTCTTCTTGTGGGATGTGGGAAGGCAGGGAGACTTCCAGTATCCCTGATCACTACAACGTTGAGAAATGCATCCAGTTGCTGCTTCTACTAAGCCACATTAAGGAGCTGGAACTGGATAAACTCTGGGTCATTCAGGAGGCTGAAGAGGTGATAGATATGTCATACAGAGAGGTAGTTACACCCAAGGTGCAGGACACAGGAAATTGGATGACAGTCAGGAAGGGGAAAGGGGTTAAGGAGCCAGTGCAGACTACCCCTGAGGCCACCCTCTTCAACAACAGGTTTGGATACTGTTGTGCATTTTGAGGGACCTATAAGTTTCCCTAAAATACACCTTGGATACTGTTGAGGGAATGTAGGTACCAATGACCTGCATAGGATGAGTGATGAGATTCTACATAGGGAGTTCAGGAAGTTAGGTGCTAAGTTAAAGGACAGGACCTCCAGGGTTGTGATCTCAGGATTGCTATCCGTGCCATGTGCTAGTGAGGCTAGGACTGAGAAGATTATTACAGTTTAATACATGGCTAAGGAGTTGGTGTAGGAGGGAGGGCATAAGATTTTGGGATTATTGGGTCCTCTTCAAGGGAAGGTGGGAACTGTACAGAAAGGACAGTATGCACCTGAACTGGAGGGGTAACTAATATCCTAGTGGGAAGGTTTGTTAATGCTGCATGGTGCAGCTTAAATTAGAGTTTCAGGCTGATGGGAATCAGAGTGCCAGAACAGTTAGTGGAGAGGTTATGGAGGCAGATGTTAATAAGATCTCAGACGAAGTTAGGAATCAAAAGGTTAAGCATGGTGCGACAAAATTGAAAAAGGTGAAAATAGGACTTAAGGTGCTATATTTGAATGCGCGCAGTATACGGAATAAGGTAGATGAACTTGCAGCATATTGGAGAATAAAGCAAATTGTTTGCTGTGTAACCAAAACTAGTAACCAGCCTTGTGTTTGCTATTTGCTATGTATGTATCCAATTTAGAAGGAGAATGAAATCTCTGTATTGTCTCTGTACTATTGAACACATCAGTGCCTTGACAATGTAGCTAACCTATACTTACTGTGTACCCAACTCATTAGCCAGAATGAAATCTCTGTATTGTCTCTGTACTATTGAACACATCAGTGACTTGAGAAAGTAGCTAACAGTGAAAGTAAGCAATGTAGAGATAACGGTGGTAGACAGGATCATGGAGTGGTGTGATGGTATGGGGACCAGTCAAAGCCGGGAAGGGGAACACATAGTAGAAACAAGGAGTAGACTAGAGCAAGTATGGGCTACTGAGCAGAAATACTGGTGGCGAATGGAGAAGCTAATGTGCTGGTGATAAGTGTTGCAAGCGGATAGGGTATGCTAATGTAACTGAGATAGGAGACAGGGTATGCTAATGCGACTAAGATAAGAAATTACTATAAAGAATACTGTGAACTAGGGTTCGGCGGACAATTAATGACATGCTCATTAACTGTCTCAGCTTTTGTTTGCAAATAAAGGCTTAAACTTCTCGAAGAATCTTCTGTGTCTCCTGGTTATATCAAGGAACCCGACAAAAATTGGCGACCACTGCAGGACTGGAAAGAGACCCACGGAAAGGAAACGGCAGATTGGGGACGCTTCCCGGTCCTCTAGGGACCCCCATAGGGCTAACAGAATTAAGGGTGCACCCAAACAAAAGGTAAGCACTTTTTGCGACAATTTGGACTAAAAATTCTGTTGGTTTTGGGGAGGTCTCAGAGACTCAGAAGTGTGGAACCACTGTCGAAGGGTCTCTCCGGTCCAAAGAATCTGGCAGAATTGGGGGTTAACAGGAGGCTCAGAGGATTGATCGAGAACACTGCAGTGGGGGTAAGTATGAATAAGCTAATAAGGAGTTAAGTGAAGAAAAATTCCACATGGTGTTGGTAAGTCCCTGTGGATACCGCTTCGTACAAAATGAAGGTCTGAACAGGCAGGGAAAGGAAAATAGAAAAAATCCTCGTGGATACCGCCTTAAGAGATAAGGGTCTGAATAGACAAGGTGCATGGAGAAAATCCTTGTAGGTACCGCCTTAAGAGAGAAGGGTCTGAATAGATGAGGTGCAAAGAGAAAGTTCTGTGGATACCGTACTAGGTAGAGGTCTGTATGGGCAGAACGGAATAGGAAACAAGGACTGTCCGATATATAGCTTAAAGTGCTGGTAGATAGACGATAGACTAGGCATAGAATTAGAGTAAACAGTATTATCCAGCAAATGAACTGTGAATCTCTGAAATACCTTAAAAAGAGAGAACAACATGACAGGTAAAGGAACGGCAGTAGAGATTCTGGTAAATTTCCGGTAAATAAATGTGAGATCACAAAAACTTCAGAAAAATGGGAAAAAAGAACCAAGAACCTGGTCACAAAATGGCCAAGAGAAGGAAGGTTTTATGTAAGCTTGTGCGAGGAAATGGAGGCACTAATTAAAAATTACAAACCAAGAGATAAATCTAAGAAAAGAGAGCAAAAAGAGAATGAGAAATGGAAGTGCTAAAACTCTTCAGAACGGAAGGAGAGAGGCTGAGGAAGACAGGTAGAATATTATTACAAGTGCGGAAGACACTAAGGTGCTAGAGAAATAGCCTGTTAGAGAGAGAGGTACAGTGAGAAGCTGGCCTCAGCTCCATACCCGGATGTGAAAGAGGCAGAAAGGCCCCCTCCCTATAATGAGGAAGGAACCCCTAAGCCATGCCCCCTGCTGACGGGTACAGTAAACATGCAGGGAGAAGTACAAGTTTGGGAAAATGAGGAGGAAAAAAGACAATACAAGAAGGAAGAAGCGGCAATATGGAAGGAGATACAGGCAGAAAGGATAAAGGTGGAACAGGCAAAGAGAGAAATGAGAGAAGAGACTGAACCGATGAAATACTTGAGAGAGGAAAAGGAGTATGAGGAGTACCGGTTATACCGTAGAAATGAACAGACTAGAAAAGAAAGTGGCTCATCAGGGCAGGAAGAGCTGAGGCATTCAAGAGGAAGTGGAAAGAAGATAGGAGACGAGAGTCTTGGAGAAACACAAGAGAGAAGGGAATCAAGCATGAGTAAGGATCATGAAGAGTCCCTGCCACAGGTGTACAGACACGGACAGGAAGAAAGAGAAGGTGACTCATTGGAGGAGCAAGAGTTAAGTGGTGAGAGAGAGGATACGAGAATTTGTGGGGAAGAGGTAGGAGGCAGAAGCCTAGAAGAGCAGAAGGAGGCGGTAGGGAAGCAACTTGCGGAAGTAGAGAGAGAGCTAGATAAGTTACTGAGAGGGAATTGCCAGAGGAGATGTTAAAATTACTCCGGGGCCAACCAAGTATTGAATCAGGACAGAAAGGAAGGACTCCACAGGGAGACCAAGGGAAGAAGAGGAACACGGAGAAATTTGTGGGAGACAGTAAAGACATACCCAGAGACAGATGGGGAGTCAGGCGAGGAGGAGAGCCAGGGCAGGTGGGAAGGAGGAAGAATGATGTCGTTGTTAGTTAAAGGATCAGGACAAGTGCAGTATATCCCTTGGGGATCCCAGGACCTAGAAGGGCTGAAAAACACTCTGCCCAGTCTACATGAAGGAGCAGGGAAATGGATTAGAGCCTTTGAAGAAGAAACGGCGGGACGATTATTGGCTATGAGAGATTTGAAGGCACTATTGATAAGGTTGATGGGAACCTCCAAATTTAACGAACTAATGGAAATGGCTGGCATAATAAACTCGTACGACCCGAGATCTGATGGAGACTGGTTTGACAGAGTGAGGCAGAGGGTATGGCAGGCCCTCAGGAAGCTTTATCCACCCAAAGTGGACCCCAAAGCCTTAAAGGGGGATCCACTGGGAGACACTGAAAACCCAGCAGCCTATGTAGAAAACCAGTTGAAAAGGAGGAGACCGGAGACTGAGCGAGAGGTGGAAAATAGCTTATTTATGACCTCACTGTTCCGACATAGCATTTTGGATGCAATGCCTCCGCAAGTAAAATCCGAACTGGAGGAAGTGGTTGGGCTGACGTCAATGACCCCACAAGAATTCAGAGACCACGTAGTCCATGCAGTTGAGAAATACTGGAAAGACAAACGAAGGTTGGCTGAGCAGCAGGAAGAGGTGCAAAGGAAGTTAAAACAAATGCAGCTCGAAGAACTCAAAAAGAAGGAGAAAGAGAAAAGCAAAAAGATGCTGCCAGCAACCACCAGTCCGAGTACAGCCATCAAACTGAATGAAGCTCCACTATATGGAGGAACCGATCATACTGTAAGACAAGGACCGGAAAACCCCATGCCAATAATCAACGTCTTTGGAGGAGCATTCCCACAAATGCCCTATCAGGAACAGACTAAATTCAGACAGCCCAGACAGGACTGGAAGTCCCAAGGAGGGGGACAGAGGAGCTATGGGCAGAGGGGACCATTGAGGAAATAGGGGGAAAGAGAGGTAGAGAGATTGTGCTGGGGATGCAATCAGCCAGGTCACATGAGAAGAGATTGTCTGTTTACACCATGGCCTATCACACACCAGCAGGAACCGATAAGAAGGGAACTAAAGTTTAGCCAAGGACCAGCCTCCACAGGCCCAAGCGGACCTGTGAACCCCTATGCGAGGTATTAGGGGTGCCCCGAGAACTCGAGTGGGAAGGGACATTACCCAATGATAACAAGGGAGGCAGACGAGGAACCCATTGTTCAGGTTATGTTAGAAGGGCAACTGACACCAATGATGATAGATACTGGAGCCACGTACACTTGTGTACAGCCACAGTATGCACTTCACCTTCCCATGTCAGGAAAGTTTATTAAGACGGTAGGGTTCTCAGGGAAAACATAGTTGACACAGTGCACAGCTCCAGTGTAGTTGAGAATGGGAAATAAAGGAATTGTCTTGCCAGTGCTAGTATCTAAAGGAACTCTGATTAACTTGTTAGGCAGAGATGCCTTATTGAAACTGGAATTAAAACTAGAATGCACCAGAAATGGGCTGAGCATGGAAAGAGCAGGGGCTCAATTGATAGTGCGAGAAGACAAGAAGGCTAATGTCTTTTGGATAGGAGACATTGCAGATCAGATTCAGGAAACCTGGGAAAATGGAAAAAGGGCATGCAGGCTATATTACCCAGGGCTGTAATGCCCAAATCTGAGCTACATTGTACAGTGATTTTTGACGAGACTCAGAACAGGGAGTTAGAGGAGAGATGGCACATGGAGGCATGTACCCAACAGCAACTGGAAGGGGAGGCTGTGATAATTGGAAAGCAAGGGACAGCTTTACAAGTTAAGTGGAACACCTTTTTAGAAAAATGGTACAGGATACCGGAGGCTGCACCCAATGTAACGTTGTTGGCAAACAAGAGATATCATTTTAAAGACTTAGGACCCTTAGTTAAGAGTGCTGAAACCGTAACAGTGTGGAGGAAAATCATGCCGGAGGTGTGGATATCAGTAGACAACAATTGCATTAAAATAATAGTAAGCGTAGATATGGTAGGGACAATGAAAGAGGTTGAAATATCTGACAAATGAAGTGATCCCAAGGTTTGGAATATCTACAGAAGTTAGCTCAGACAATGGTTCACCTTTTATCCAGAAAGTGGTCAAATTGGTACTACAAGCGCTAAGGATAAAGCAAAGATTTGGATGTGTATACCATCCTCAGTCGCAGGGCATGGTAGAGAGAATTAATGGAACCCTGAAAGCCAGACTGAACAAGATCGGTGCAAACACTAAACTTAATTGGGTTGATGCTTTACCGTTAGCATTGATAAGTTACCATGTGCAAACTAATCGAATGTCATGCCTGACACAGCATGAGATGCTAACTAGGAGGCCCATGCCAGTGCCCCAGTGGAGAGGGCCGTATAAAGGACCTAGTTTGGAACAATTGGAAATAGAATTGAAACAATACATGCAGCAGCTAATTATGATACATAAGTCTATTTATGCACAGGAAAAACAGAAAGAGCCGGAGACTGTACAAGGGGAAGGACCGATCAAACCAGGAGACCAGGTTTACGTGCGAGTTTTTTGGAGAAAGTGGAATGAGATTAAAGTCTGATTCTGATTCTGATTCTGATTCTGAGCCAAGAAGGGAAGGACCCTTTACAGTGACCAAGGCATCACCCACTGCAGTTCAGGTAGAAGGATGCTCCACCTGGTACCATCCGAACCACTGCACGAGGGCAGTCCCGCAAGGACAATCAGGTGAGGAGTCCGAGGTAAGTGATGCGGAGGAACAGTTAGCAGGAGACAGACAGGAGGAACAAGCCAGACACCTACACTGGAACAGCTTATAATACAGTATCAGTTGAGCTATGAATGTTTTATGCAGAAAGGTGCTCATCCAGTAGGCCATTTCAGAGATAGCTGCACTCAGATGTGGGATGTAACCCCAGGCGAAAGACACATAGTAGGTTCCCCTCCACCCGAAGGTACATTGGACGCCCAGAACTTCCCCTTAGCAGACATCTGGTGGCTGTGTGGTGAGGAAGGAGGTCTAAGATCCACACTTCCCCTCAATTGGGCAGGTACGTGTACGCGTGTTATGCTACTTCAAGAAGTTATAGTATCCCCTGAAGTACACTTCAACACTGATATCTCTGAACAGCAAACACTATTGCGGAAAAGGAGAAAATATGAACCTGACTCAACGATTTAGATAGATAGTATAGGTCAGCCGAGAGGTATACCTAACAAATTTAAGGCAAGGAATGAGATTGCTGTAGGCTTCAAAGCATTTCTACCCTTGATAGGAACTATTAAGAATGTTGAATGGATAAATTATATATATTACAATCAGCAGAGATTCATCAACTACACTGATGATGCATTGGAGGCCTTGGGACAACAGCTGGATGCAACTAGCAAAATGGCGTGGCAGAATAGACAAGCATTGGACTGGCTGTTGGCAGAAAAAGGAGGAGTTTGTATGATGTTTGGAGAGCAGTGCTGTTCTTTTATACCAAATAACACTAGTCCAGAAGGATCAATTACTAAGGCAATGTATAAGTTGAAAAGTCTAAGAAAGGAAGTTAAACAGAATGCAGGGTTCGGACATCAGTTATTTGACTGGTTAGAAAGTAGACTCGGAGGATGGGGAGCATGGCTGACTAAGATGGCAATAACTGGCGGTATTGTATTGTTGAGCTGTGCGCTTGTTCTGTGCTGTTTTCTTCCTTGTCTCAAGTCTCTTGTAGTGCGTGCTACAACCAAACAATTTCCAATGCTCGTGGCGATTACTGAAGCAAGCTTAGTGGAGAAAGAAGCACCGAAGATGTATTCACCCAGAGGTGAACTATTAAGTCTTAAGATGATCTGGTGTAATTTCCATTTGTTTTGGATGATACTAGTGAGAAAATGATGTGATGTTGTGATGACTTGTCTTTTGAAATTTTGAAGCCGAAGTATGGCATGGTCTGGTATTGTATGGTGAAGGAATAGAAACAATCTGTCTCTTCATCTTCTCCCTCATCACCATCCAATGATCTAAACAACAAGGCAAGGGTTCACCTGCATCTCTTCCAACCTGGTCTACTATAACTGATGCTTACAATGTGGTCTTCTCTATAATGGTGAAAACAAGTGTGGACAAGACAACCATTTTACAGAGCACTAGCACTCTGTTCATAACAGCTATCTTGGGCTTCCAGTTATATGTCAATTAAACTCTTTACCACTTCCACCTAACCTGTCTGTCTTTGACCACTTCCACTGATAGGGGGAAGCCAAAACAAATTGCAAGAACACCATCTTATATTCCACTTGGGTGACATACAATGAAATGGCATGAATATTGAATTTTCCAGTCTTAGGTAACCACAATCTGGTGTTCCCCTCGCCACACATTCACATCTGTTCATCTAGTTCCCTTCTCCTTTTGTTTACCTTTCCTATCCCCTCCCCACTTAGTTCCACATGTCACCTACCAGCCTCTATCACATCCTTCCCCTGAATTGCTATATACTGCCAGCCTTTTCTCTCTCCTTAGTCCTGATGCAGGGTCTCAACCCAAATTATTGACTTCTACCTTTTGACTTCACAGATGCTTACTGACTCAGCGAGTTATTCTAGCATTGCTTTTATTTTTACTGAGGGAGTACCTGACTGCTGTCCAACAGGAAATACCGTACCCTCATGATTATTGCATGTAATAATAGCAAAAAGAGATTGTATTGTCTTCTGTAGAATATGCAGGTTCTATTACATAAGACACCAAAATTACATTTGAGGAAGAGGGGATTGCTGGTTAATTTATTAATTGCAAAGCATAGAGAGCTTCTTGAAGCCATAAAGTAGGAATTGTGACTTAGCTCAAGCACAAGTGCCTGAAATAATCCAGAGGTGAAGGTATTTAACAAGAAACTCTACAGGTAGAGAAACCTAGAGTAAGTACAAAACCGGAATTATGTCCATAAAATAATTCAGATTTGGGTCAGATCAGAAATCATTAGCCCCTGGATGCAGTGTTCCTTGCATAGCTTGAGACTTGAATATGTCTGAGTGGAATCTTGGTGGTCATGCTTTGTTACCTTCTTTGGATTCTGTCAAATTACTCTTGCCTTGGAGCTTTTCCTCTGTATTTGCTTCTGTTGCAGTCCCAGTGGGGCTACCACTAAAGAACTGTTCTGATTTGAGGTTAGAAACAGGTTTTACCTCTGTAACGTTCCCTCAGTAAGAAGTTTTGTGCATCCAACTCTAATGAGCTCAACCCCAGATGACTTCCTAACAAAGCTGCAGTAATTGATTATCCTTTTAAACCTGTGCAGGTGAATGTAAATTAAGATTTTATAATACAAATTAGGTGCGAGCCTCCAACTAAGTATTATGCAGAGAATACTATGATTACATACAGACTATATATGCTGCCTACAAGTGCGCCACATTAGGAACATGCCCAATGTTTTTATCAGACACATTAAAAGCTATTTGACTACTGTCATAGATACTGAACCATCTGTGCAGTAATTGTTTACACTGTATTTAAAAATCAAGCCAACATCTAGTCTAGCCAATAATAGAATATTTTTTATATCATTAAGTATTTCTTTAGATCTCCTTTCCTGCTTAAGTATCTTGGAATCAAACTGTTCAGAGCATCGTATGATACAGCTCTGGGTAGTCAGACTATCTTGTCTGCATCCCAGTTATTTATGAAAGAGCAAGTAACAGACCTTCGGGTGAATGAGGGGGTTGCATCTCAGATTCATCAATATCCAGCTGCACAATATTCTTATTCATTTCATAACTGATTCTTATTACAGCAGATATATTAATTCCGAGTTCTCCCAACATGAGTAGGAATTGAAGATTCTGAAAACCTTGTATTATGATGTAGTGTTGAGGACCATCATCTGGTTCATCATCTGTAAAATAAAAGAAAATGTTATTATCACAGTCACCCCCACCCAGCTTTCTGAAGATCTTATATCATGCATTATTTCTCAAAAGCAAAAGAATTATCACAGCAACACACACAAAATGCTGGAGGAACTCAGCAGGACAGGCAGTGTCTATGGAAAAGAGTACAATTGACGTTTTGGGCTGAGTTTTGGGCTGAGGCCTGCTGAGTTCCTTCACCATTTTGCGTGCGTTACTTGGACTTCCAGCATCTACAGATTTTCTCTTGTTTGTGATAGAATTATCACAACAGAATGTTACTGAGTAATAATTTACAAGATTGGAAAGGGTTTCAAATAGACCTGATGTAGATAGAGAATTTAAATTCACTTAAATAATTAAACCTGAATTTTAAAAAGGTAAGTCATCTGGTTCACCATTTAATTTTTTTCTTTGGGGAAGGAAACCTGTCATCTTTAGCTGGTTGTCCTTTAACTGCCTTCTGAAAAGGACTTGAAAATTTGTATTAAACTATTGTTTACAAAACAGCTGTGAGAAAATTATGTTTAAGATCATTTGACATGAGATAGGCTCAACATAGGATCAACATTTCAATTGGACAAGGGCATAACAAATTATAGTGGATTCTACAAAGTGCATATAGTCTTTATCATTTTCTGAAATAATTACTTTAAATTATGATCCATTATTGAGTAGGATAAGAATTAATTTGGATAAGTGGGGGGTACTACGACTGACACTCTGGGGTAAAGTCAATGTAGTTAAAATGGTCATAGCACCTCAGTTTAACTATCTTTCTATGATGCTTCTTTTAAATATTTCAGATTTGATCTACAAGCAATACAACAAAATTATTAGTGACTTTCTATGGGATAAGAAGAAGCCCAGAATTAAAATGAGTAAGATGTGTATGTCCAGGGACATGGGTGGGCTCAGTCTACCAGACGTCAGGGCATATAAATTAACCTTTGAAATGACCAAGTTAGCTAAACATTGGGAGAGGGCTTATGTTGATTTAGATTGGGTGGTTATAGAACGGAGCTTGGCTGCACCAATTCTCCCCGTAACATTCCTGCACAACATGTGGAAAACAAGACTAATCTAAATCCTATACTATTTCACTCAAGGAGTGTGTGGAGTACAATTCACAAAGCTTGTAAAATGTCACATTTAAATTGGTTATACTCCTTGCTCTGGAATAACCCTGCGATATGTATTGGGAAAAGAATGGTGTACTGGAAAGAATGGAAGATTAAGATGTAAATACAGACAGTGATCTCTATGAGAATGGGATTTTTATGTTGTATGTGGATTTGCAAAGGAAATATAACTTTACAGATAAAGGGAATTTCTGGAAGTATTTACAAATAAGACATCGTGTTAGTAGCATATTCAAGCATGGTGACCCACAAAGTAACCCTTTAACTGAATACTTTACACTACCACAGGAAGTTCATAAAGCATCAGTGTTTTAGAAAATGTTCAAGCACTCTGTGGGTGAACCGTGTAACAATCTCAAAGCAGTAGGGCAGAAGGATCTTGGAAGTGATATTGAAGATAATGAGTGGTCAAATATCTTAACAAATGTGGGTAGACATATATTAGGGAAGCAAGAGGGAAATTTATTCAGTATAAGATATTATTGAACACCAACTAGACTCTACAAAATGGGGATTGTTGATAATCATTTATGCTGGAAATGTAAAAATGAGGTGGGCACATATTTTCACATGATTTGGGAGTGTTCCATGGTTCATCCATTTTTGTGTAAAATTCTTCATTTGTTGGGGAATTGGTCGGGTCCTATAACGCCCTTGTGCCCACGGCTTTGTCTCCTGGGTGATAGGACACTGATATCTAATGTAAACAATGACAAATTTACTATTTTAAAGGTGGGTCTCATCACAGCTGCAAGAATAATATCACAAGACTGGAAAAAACGCAGACGTCCCACTGTGAGGGAATGGAATGAGGAAATGGTTAAGATTTCAGCAAATGAACACATGTTGGGGAGAATTAACAGTGAGGGAAAAGTGCAAGATCAATTTTGGTTGTATGTTAATTTAAACTTAAATTAGAAGTTTTTTTCTGTTTCTTAGTTTTATATGTTTTCTTGTCATGGGATGGCTGTATAAATATGCTGTACTGTATCTGCTCTATGATATGCTGTGCTGTTCTGTAAAATAAGAATAAATAATAATAAAAAATTGAATTACAAAAAAAAAGAATGAAGAGCTGAAAACTGGAACTGAACTGAACTAATTAGTCAATATTACCATTTTCAACTTTTGATCACTAACATCTGGAAAAATGTGCTGTACTCTAGTTTACTCAAACAATTAGGCACACGTTACATCTATGAGAGCTGTATTTACTACTGAACAAATTATAATTTTTAGCTCACAGCAAAGCTTCATCCTTATTAATTTCTGAGTATGCACGGGAATACAGTCAGGAAGGAGTGACCCTGGAGCCCTCTTTGCTGTCTCCCGATCGTTTGGAGTCTCAGAATCTCATAGCATGGAATCCTCCTGCTGATGACCAAATTCAGCTATGAATCACTGATATTTCATGTTGAACACAGCTTGGAAGGAGGTACAGAGGTAGCAAGAATGCAGAATGTAAATCTGATTCCGGGATACTATTACTAATTAAGCCAGCAGAATCTTGAAAGGACCTCGGCTGAAGATTGTGTTTACAGCAGCCGGTGAACTAACAAGTCCTCTTAGGTCAACCAGACAAGGATGTATCTTGCTGTGATATCACAGACAAATGTGACCACCACACAGTAATGATCTGAATGCTACGTTTATATTGAGGGTACTCTTCATCATTTCATGTACTCCTATCACTAGGCTAAATGTGAAAAAAATAAGAATGGACTGTAGCTCAAAACGGTCCATGTATCAGAAGTAGAATAGTAATCCATGACTTTGGCAATATCACCATGTTGATCAACCTCGTGCAATTAAATGAAGAAGATAGAAAAGTATGCTGGGAGAATCATTGGATGACAAACTGGTGAAGCTGCAACAAAAGACTCTTCTAACACTGTGGAAAATTTCCCAGGTATGTGGTGAACAAGACAGTAAGATGAATCCGATTTATCACCAATTCTCAATCATCAAGAGTATGATGGAACAATGCTTTCAAGTGTAACAGAATCACCATCAACCTGTTTACTAACGTTTGATTTAGACCATAAGATACGGAGCGGAATTAGGCCACTTGTCTCATTAAGTCTGCTCTACCATTTCATCATGGCTGTTCCATTTTTTTTTCTCAGTCCCAATCTCCTGCCTTTTTCCCATATCCCTTCATGCCCTGACTAATCAAGAATCTATCAATCAATGCCTTAAATATACATAAAGACTGAGGCAACAAATTCCACAGATTCACTACTTTCTGGTGAAAGAAATGCCTCCTCATCTCCATTCTAAAAAGGATGCCCTCTATTCTGAGGCTGCATCCTCTGGAAGAATTTAGGAAGATAGGAAAAATTTAGGAAGAACTAGACAACTGGGTGACAGTTGGGGCACCCTTTGAGAGAAAGGTAGTGCAGTCTGATGTGAAGTGCTTTGGAAATTAAAGAAGAAAAACTCAGTTTATTAATGAAGAAAGACACGTAGCAAGGCAAATATAGCTCCTCCTCATTTAATGAAGGACACTTTTGATGGCAACATTTCTGGTTGATCTGGTTGTGCCTTTTGTTGTCATTCTGGAGATGTGCAGTCCTTTCATCCACCGTCTCTTCATCTCTTCTACTATTTGTTCTTTGTCTCTGATCCTGGAGACGTGCATTTCTCAGCTCCTTTGTCTCTTCTTCTCTCCTCCTTCTGTGCCATTCTGTCATTCTGGAGATGTGCAGCCCTTTCACCACCCCCCCCCCCCCACCCTCGTCTCTTCATCTCTTCTGCTGTTTGTTGTTTGTCTCTGATCCTTGAGTCATGCAGCCCTGGCCTCATCTGATTCTTGTTCTTTCCCTCTTCTTACTGCTTTGGCATCATCACTTGACCATAATGTCCCCCTTCTCTTTCCACGCGGCATAATTAAGCTGATCGTTATTTTTAACCTTAATACTGAATATAAGATACGAACCAGTCTCCAGGATGTTGATTATTGTGGTTGTGGTTGGCGCTCTCCTAAATGGACGTGATATAGTCACCGCTGTCCTTTGACAATGGCAAAGGGTATGATGGGTGTTTCAAAGTACTTCATTACAATAAGATTTAATTATCTCTTATTGACGGGTGGCAGTTTGATCTGACCTAATCCTGCACATGCTGATGGTGATCAGCAGAAAGTGACCGCTCGAAATAGAGCAGCCCGCCCTTTTGCTCCACTTGGTGTCGCTGCTGAGATTGGCCGTGTGCAAGTGTCATGGCATTGCGTTACAGATTCCATTAAAGCTGGAATCGGCTCGTGTTGTGGAAAGCAGAGCCTGTTGATTTACGAGTAAGCAATTTTATACTAATATATAACCCTGAACTTTGCGTGCATTCTGAAAGTTAGCGCATTTTAAGTCGATTTAGTCAAAAAAGGTGCCGCTGTAATATTTGGGCTAATTGGAGGTCACAAACAGACCAACAGAGCATGAGAGTTCTAGTAGTATATAGATATCATGAGTCAGCAGGACTTGTCACAGCTTTCTTCAAATGTAGATGAAAGAACTTCAGCACTGAGGTGAGACTACCTAAAATTTGAACTAAATGTGACATGAAATTTTAGTTAAATGTACTGTAAGAGCAATACATCAGTAACTTCGCCAACTAGAGTCAAAGTCTGCACAAACGCTCATTATTAAAATTACTAAAGGTCAATCAACTCAGCCCTGAAAATTGAGTTCTTCAGATCAGTGCCCAAATCTCAAACATCCTTAACTGATACATTTTCATCTTTCCCTTCATCAGATGCTCAGAAGTAGATTTATTTATTAATTACTGTTCAGTTCTGTTCCAGTTTTTAGTTACATTTTTTCCTCATGAAATTGTCTGGCAATAATTTCATTAACCTGAGCTATAAGCTGTTAACTTTTTAATATTTATAAGTTTTAAAATACTGCAATTGATAAGTCCATAAGGCATAGGATCACAAGTAGGCCATCTGGCTCATTGAGTCTGCTCCGCCGTTCAATTATGGCAAATCCTTTTTTCTTCTCCTCCTCAACCCCAGTTCCTGGCCTTCTCCCCGTAACCTTTGATGCCATGTCCAATCAAGAATCTATCAATCTCTGCCTTAAATACACCCCAACGACCTGGCCTCCACAGCTGCATGTGGCAACAAATTCCACAAATTCACTACAGTTTGGCTAAAGAAATTTCTCTGTATTTCTGTTTTGAATGGGCACCTGTTTATCCTGAGGCTGTACCCACTTGTCCTACACTCTCCCACCATGGGAAATATCCTTTCCACAACTACTCTGTCTAGGCCTTTGAAAATTCGTAAAGTTTCAGTGGAATCTTTCTGAATTCCAGTGAGTACAGACCCAGAGCTATCAAATGTTCCTCGCATGATAACTCTTTCATTCCTGGAATCATCCTTGTGAACCTCCTCTGGACCCTCTCCAATGCCAGGACAGCTTTTCAAAGATGAGGGGTCCAAAACTGTTCACAATACTAAAGCTGAGGCCTCACCAGTGCCTTATAAAGCCACAGCATCCCATCCTTGCTCTACTATTCTGGAGCTCTTGAAACCAACACCAGTGCCTTATAAAGCCTCAGCATCACATCCTTGCTCTACTATTCTGGAGCTCTTGAAATGAACACCAGTGCCTTATAAAGCCTCAGCATCACATCCTTGCTCTACTATTCTGGAGCTCTTGAAATGAATGCTAACTTGGCATTTGCCTTCCTCATCACTGACTCAACCTGCACAAGGGTTCACAAGACCCTTTGATTTTCAGATTTTTGGATTTTCTCCCTGTTTAGAAAAGTCCGCACTTTTATTTCTACTATCAATACTCAAGCTGAGGCATCACCAGTGCCTCAGCATCACATCCTTGCTCTTGTATTCTGGACCTCTTGAAATGAATGCTAACATGGCATTTGCCTTCCTCATCACCCACTCAACCTGCAAGTTAATCTTTAGGGTGTTCTGCAAAGGACTCCTAAGTCCCTTTAATTTTCAGAGTTTTGGATTTTCTCCCCATTTAGAAAATAGCCCGCACATTTATTTCTACTACCAAAGTGCATGACCATGCATTTTTCAACATTGTATTTCATTTCCCACTTTCTTGCCCATTCTCCTAATCTGTCTAAGTCCTTCGGCATCCTATCTGTTCCCTCAACACTACCTGCTCCTCCACCAAACTTCATATCATCTGCAAACTTGGAATCAAAGCCATCTATTCCATCATCTAAATTATTTATATACAGCATTAAAAGAAGTCATCCCAACACCGACCCCTGCAGAACACCACTAGTCACTGGCAGCCAACCAGAACAGGATCCTTTTATTCCCACTCACTGCCTCCTACCAATCAGCCAATGCTCTAATAATGCTAGTAACTTTCCTGTCATACCGTGAGCTCTTAAGTTGGTAAGCAGCCTCATGTGTGGCACCTTGTCAAAGGCCTTCTGAAAGTCCAAATATACAACATCCACTGCATCCCCTTTATCTATCCTACTTGTAATCTCCTTAAAAAATTCCAACAGGTTTGTCAGGCAGGATTTTCCCTGAAAGAAACCATGCTGACTTAGTACTATCTTGTCCTGGGTCACCAAATATTTCATTACCTCATCCTTAACAATTGACTCTAACATCTTCCCAACCACTGAGGTCAGGTTAACCGGTCTATAATTTCCTTTCTGCTGCCTTCCTCCTTTCTTAAAGTGTGGAGTGACATTTGCAATTCTCCAGTCCTCTGGCACCATGCCAGAGTCCAATGATTTTTGAAAGATCATTTCTAATGGCACAACAATCTCTAACACTACCTCTTTCAGAAACCTAGGGTGCAGTTCATCTGTTTCAGTTGACTTAAGTATCTTCAGGTCTTTCAGCTTTTTGAGTATCTTATCTCCTGTTATAGTAACTGAACCCACTTCTCTTACTTCACATACTACAACATCAGGCATACTACTAGTGTCTTCCACAGTGAAGACTGATGCAAAATACTCATTTAATTCATCAGCCATCTCCTTGTCCCCTGTTATTATTTCTCCTGCCTCATTTTCTAGCAGTCCTATATCCATTCTCATTTCTCTTTTATTTTTAAACATACTTGAAAAAACTTTTACTATCTACTACCCATAGTAAAAAAACTCCTACTGTGATGTAAATATTAGTTGGTTTATGTTCCCTCAACGAATCTGACATTGACCAGGAAAATCAAATAAGAACTGTATTCTTTCTCCCAATGAAAACAGTGAATATTGCTGCATAAATGTAACTATTTGATGCATTGAGGTCTATACCTCCAACCCACTGAACTGCTAATGCAATGTGGCAACTAGATATCATATTCTCAATACCAAACAAGGATAAAGTGTGTTCAGCAACAAAAAAGGAGAAATCCATACTCTAATTTACAACAGGATTATTTTCTCTTAATTTTCTAAATCATTTTCTACAAGGCTTAAAATTATTAATGGAGACTTACTTATGCATCTATCTATAACCTCCACTTCACCCCGCTTTAATAGTTTAGTAGTCTTTTTGGCAACTGGTGGTTCAGGAGATTTCTTTTCTACTTTGCCTTTTGCTTTGCCTGCAGACTTTTTGTCAGTTTTTTTCTTGCCAGCACTTGGTAACACTGTTGCCTCTGCTTCCCCCGTGGGCTATAAAAAGTAAAACAAGAAAGAAGTGAAATGGATTAAAATTCCAAAATATCTTTGATAGCAGGTTACCATAAAGCTCTGACATTACCTGCACCACGTTACTACTTGTATATTGTTTATTATTGGTAAATGGATGTGACATTTATAAATAGAGTTAATTAATGTTAAATTAGCGGAAATAAATTGTCACTTGAGTTGAGCTTTGCGAGCGTCATGTGAATAATCAGCACAGGAGCCAGGGCAGGGCAAGGGGTAATTCACCAGAGGGTGCTATTGTCTACCATCATTGAATGAATAGCTGACCTTAAATGCTAACTGATCTGGAGATATGGTGAAGATATTGTGCACATCCCACAGCATATAGGAGTCCCACTTCATTTAGATAATAGACCATTCTTTCCAGTGTATACCCTGGTGTTAACTCCAGTAAGATAGTTCTTTCACCATGGCAGCAGTAGTATGAATTAAGTTCTTCTCCGGTTATAATACACTTGCTGTTCCCAACTCCAAAACTAAAATAAATTAATGTTCTTGCTTGTGCCTTAGGATCAGCCAAGCTGAGTCTACTTTCAGTTGTCATAATTAGCATTTTAAGCATTCCTCATGCAAAGCAGTTCATGATCAATAACTACCGCAAGTTCACATATGTCTCCAGCCTACAATCTTATAAACAGAAAGTAGCTTGTGTAAACACCAAAGCAGACAAGAAACATTAATAATAGAGTTCATAAGTATTATGCATCTTTATATACGGTGGATGTATCAGATGAGATGATTTGATGAAGGGCTCTCAAAACCCCATCAGAAACCCTAGTGTTTCATGCAAGTCCTATTTTTCTACCTCGAAGTATCAGCATACAGGGAAATGCAATACAGTCTGCAGCACCTTTGATCCTATAGATACTTATGTACATGACCTACTTTCTACAATATCTTGCTTTGCATATCTTTCCCATGAAGGGAGTGATTACTCCTTTTGTCATATTGAGCTTCAGTCAACTCTTATATGGTGGTCTACATCTCACGTAGTGTCAGTGCTTAAAATTTGTCATTAGAGATATTTTCAGCGTCATAGGTTGAAAACCGATGATGATCTAATTGAATTATGCAATGTGAGAACTTAAGGCATAACAATAGATAATCACAAAAGAAGAGGCTTGCATTGTTTGTAAAGGATGTGATTCTTCTGTATAAATAGCTAGAACAAATTTCAGCTGAATAGAACAGACACAAGATGAAAATATAATTCAAAATGAGCAAAAGCATTTAATCCATCTAAACTCATCCATCTAAGATTCTAACGTTGCTTGCTTGACTTGCTCAGTATCTTTGCAATACAGCATATTCATTTTATCTAATTTTCTATCAAAAGGTGAAATAATATGTCTCTGCAGTTCCTATATATATAGTTCCTATATCAAACAATCTGATGCATTCAACCAGAACTTTTAATCCTTTCCAGTTTCCTTCCTTCCTTCTGGATCATTTTAACTGGACAACTAGAGGACTAGAGGAAATGTTTTCCATTCT
The DNA here is from genome assembly GCF_030144855.1 of Hypanus sabinus. NCBI lineage: Eukaryota > Metazoa > Chordata > Chondrichthyes > Myliobatiformes > Dasyatidae > Hypanus > Hypanus sabinus. Next base: position 151,225,001 of record NC_082709.1, on the reverse strand, counting down.
CAAACAAAGCTTCTGATAACTTAAAATAAAGATTGCTTTACATTTTCTTGACATAATTTTTTTAGACCATAAGACATTGGATTAGAATTGGGCCAATGAGTCTGTTCTGCCATTTCATCATGGCTAATCCATTTCCTTCTCAATCCCATTCTCCTGCCTTCTTCCTGTAACCTATCATGTCCTAACTAGTCGAGAACCTAGTCATATTCTCCTTAAATACACCCAAGGCCCTGGCCTCCACAGCCACCCACGGCAATGACTTCTACAGATTCACCACCCTTTAGCTAAAGAAAATTCTTCTCACCTCCCTTTTAAATGTACATCCCCTTGTTCGGAGGCTGTACCCGCTGGTCCTAGACACCCCCCTTATAGGAAACATCCTGTCCATATCCATCCTGCTAGGTCTTTCAACGTTTGATAGATTTCAATGAGATTCCCCTCATTTTTATAAATTCCAGTGAGTACAGGCCTAGAGGCATCAAACACTCTTCAAATGATAACTCTTTCACTCCTAGAATCATTCTCGTGAATCTCCTCTGAACCCTCTCCAATGTCAGCACAATCCTTCTTAGTCAAGGGCTTAAAACTACTCACAATACTCTAAATGAGATCTCACTGGTGCCTCATAAAGCCTCAGCATTACTCTTTTTATATTATTGTTCTCTTGAAACAAAATGCTACGTTGTATCTGCTCTCCTCACCAACTCAACCTGTAAGTTAACTTTTCCGGAATCCTGCAAAAAGACTCCCAAGTCCCTTTGCAGTTCAGATTTTTGAATTCTGTCCCCATTGAAAAAATAATCTACACTTTTAATCCTTCTACCAAAATGTATGACCATACACTTCTGTATTGCATTGGTCTTTTCTTTGCCCAATCTGTCTTAAGTCCTTCTGCAGCCTCTCTGCTTCCTCAAAACTACTTGCCCCCTCACAAATCTTTGAATCATCTGCAAACTTTGCCACAAAGCCATCAATTCTATCATCCAAATCATTGATATACAACATAAAAAGAAACGGTCCTAACACTGACCTCTGCGGAACACTACTAGTCACCGATAGCCAATCAGAAGAGACTCCCTTTATTCCTACCCTTTGTCTCCTGCCAATCATCTAATGCTCTATCCATGCTAGTAATACTATATATAGTCTCTAATTATTTTAAGCAGCCTCAGGTGCGGCACTTTGTCAAAGGCCTTCTGAAAATCCAAATACACAACATCCACCAATTTTTCTTTGTCTATTCTGCTCAAAAAATTCCAACAGATATGCCAGGCAAGATTTTCCCTTAAGGAAACCATGCTGACTTTATCATGTGCCTCCGCAAAGACCAATCCTTAACAATCAACTCCAACATCTTACCAAACACTGAAGTCAGGACATTTGCAATTTTCCAGTCCTCCAGAACCATGCCAGAACCCACTGATTCAAGAAAGATCATTAATAATGTCTCCACAATCTTTTCAGCTACCTCTTTCAGAACCCCGAGGTGTGGTCCATCTGGTCCAGGTGGCTTATCTACTTTCAGACCTTTCAGCTTCCCAAACACCTTCTCCCTATTAATAGCAACTATGCTCATTTCTGCTGTTTGAGACTTTCGAACCTTCAGCAAATTTCTAGCATCTTCCATAGTGACAACTGATGCAAAATACTTATTCAGTTTGTCTGCCATTTCCTTGTCCCCCATTACTACTTCTCCAGAGTAGTCTAATATCTACTTTCGCCTCTCTTTAACTCTTCACATATTTGAGAAAAACTTTGTATTCTCTTTGACATTATTGGCTAATTTAATTTCATATTTCATTTTTTCCCTGCTGTTGTTTTTTTAAAGTTTCCCAATCCTCTAACTCCCCACCATTTTTTGCTCTATTATGCGTCCTCATTTGTTTTTATGTTGGCTTTGGCTTCCCTTGTCAGTCACTGTTATGTCATCCTTTCTTTAGAATATTTCTTCTTCGTTGGGTATATCTATCCTGTGCCTCCCAGGATTCCTCCCAGAAACTTCAGCCCCATTGCTGCCCTGCTGTTATCTCTGCTAGTGTCCTCATCCAATTAACTTTGGCTAGCTCCTCCCTCATGCCTCCATTGTATTGCTTCTCCCTCTCAAATTGCAGAGTGAATTCTTACTTACTATGAACATTGGCTCCCAAGGGTTCCTTTACATTAAGCTTCCTAATCAAATCCAGTTCATTCCACAACACCTAATCCAGAATAGCTGATCCCTTAATGGATTCAACAAGTTCGTCTAAAAAGCCATCTTGTAGGCATTCTACAAATTCGCTTTCTTCTAATCTTATTCCATATACTCTGTGCATTCAAATATAACAATTTCAGTCCTGTATTCATCATCCTTTTTGATTTTGTTTCTCATCCCACCAAATGCAATTTTGCCCAGTCCTTCCTGACAATCTCCCTGTACACTGCCTCTGCTTATATACCAGCTGCCCCATCCCCTTGCCAAATTAGTGTAAATCCTCTCCATCAATTCCAGCAAACCTGCCTGAAAAGATTTTGGTCCCCCTCAGGTTCTGCTGTAACTCATCCCGTTCATGCTGGTCATACCTTCCCTAGAAGACATCCCAATGATCTAGAAATCTGAAGTCCTACCCCCTGCAGCAGTTCCTCAGCCATGCAGTCACCTGCTAAATCATCCTATATTTAACTTCACTGATGTGTGGCACAAACAGCAATCCAGAGATTATTACCCTTGAGATCCTGAATTACCAGTTTTCTACCTTGCTCCCTTAAGACCTTCTCCCTTTTCCTACCTATGTCACTGATGTCAATATGTACCAAGACTTCTGGCTGCTCACCCTCCCCCTTTAAAATGTCATGTACCTGATCCGAGATGTCCTTGACCTTGGCACCCGGGAGGCAACATACCATCTGGCTATCGCACCCACAGAATCACGTGCCTACTACTCTAATTATAGAATCTCCTATCACCACTCAGTCCTCTTCTTCCCTCTTCCCTTCTGAGCCAGACCATCAAATTCAGTGCCAGAGACCCAAGTTGCTGCAGCCCCCCTCCCCCCCCCAGTTGGTTGACAACCACAATAGTATCCAAAATGGCATTCTTATTATTGACACAAAAGAATAATAAAGTATTATTTTAAAACAAAAGGAAACAAAATAAAACAAGCTTACTTTATTTTCAAACCTCCTTTTTTGGAGGTCTTTCTGTTTAATGCACAAGATCTGGAACTTGATCAGTTTACAGATCAATGGCAGTGGAATCTCTTCTCCTTTATCCAGCAATGCCCATGCTGCTTCTGTGATCTGAAGAGTCCAAAAAATACAGTTGAAATAGTAAAACTGAAATGAAGACATGCATTTGCAGAGACAGCTTCTTGCTGTTTAAGGATGTCCCAAAGTGATGCCCATAAAGCTATAATCTACAATTATGATCATTCCTGTTGTACAGCCATGGCATCATGCAGTTATGGTATGCCAGTGGCTACACTTCATTGGAAGTTTGAGGAGATTTCGTTTATCATCAAAGAATAACAAGAATTCTGATTGGTTGCATTACTGCCTGGTATGGAGGCTCCAATACACAGAATTGAAAGAGACCACTGAGGGTTGTAGACTCAGCCAGCTCCATCACACACACAAGCCTTTTCACCAAGGACATCTTCAAAAGGCAGTAGCTCATCACCTGGGGCTTGTCCCTTCATCAACGCTACTATCAAAAAATGAGATAATGATAGAGATCTACAAGATTATAAGGCTAGCAGGAAGGAGTTTAAGAATGAAATTAGAAGAGCCAGAAGGGGCCACGAGAAGGCCTTAACGAGCAGGATTAAGGAAAACCCCAAGGCATTCTACAAGTATATGAAGAGCAAAAGGATAAGATGTGAGAGAATAGGACCAATCAAGTGTGACAGTAGAAAAGTGTGTATGGAACCAGAGGAAATAGCAGAGATACTTGATGAATACTTTGCTTCAATATCCACTACGGAAAATAATCTTGGTGATTGTAGGGATGATTTACAGTGGATTGAAAAGCTTGAGCATATAGACCTTAAGAGAGAGGAGGTGCTGGAGCTTTTGAAAAGCATCAAGTTAGATAAGTCTCGGGGAATAGATGAGATATACCCTAGGCTACTGTGGGAGGCAAGGGAGGAGATTGCTGAGCCTCTGGCAATGATCTTTGCATCATCAGTGGAAATGGGAGAGGTTCCAGAGGATTGGAGGGTTGCAGATGTTGCTCCCTCATTCAAGAAAGTGAGTAGAGATAGCCAGGAGATGATAGACCTGTGAGTCTTACTTCAGTAGTTGGTAAGTTGATGGAAACAATCCTGACTCAGGATTTATGAACAGTTGGAGAGGCATAATATGATTAGGAATAGTCAGCATGGCTTTGTCAAAGGCAGGTCATGTCTTATGAGCCTGATTGAATTTTTTGAGGATGTGACTAAACACATTGATGAAGGTAGTAGATGTAGTGTATATGGATTTTAGCAAGGCATTTGATAAGGTGCCCCATGCAAGGCTTATTGAGAAAGTAAGGAGGCATGGGATCCAAGCTGACATTGCTTTGTGGATCCAGAACTGGCTTGCCTACAGAAAGCAAAGAGTGGTTGTAGACTGGTCATATTCTGCATGGAGGCCGGTGACCAGTGGTGATCAGGGATCTGTTCTCTGACACCTACTCTTTGTGATTTTTATAAATGACCTGGATGAGGAAGTGGACGGATGGGTTAGTAAATCTGCTGATGACACAAAGGTTGGGGGTGTTGTGGATAGTGTGGAGGACTGTCAAAGGTTACAGCAGGACAGCGATAGGTTGCAAAACTGAGCTTAGAAGTGGCAGATGTAGTTCAACCCAGTTAAGTGTGAGGTGGTTCATTTTGGTAGGTCAAATATGATGGCAGAATATAATATTAATGGCAAGACTCTTGTCTGTCTGGAGGATCAGAGGGATCTTAGGGTCTGAGTCCACAGGACACTCAAAGCTGCTGCGCAGATTGACTCTGTGATCAAGAAGGCATATGGCGCATTGGCCTTTATCAACCGTGGGAGTGAGTTTAAGAGCCAAGAGGTAATGTTACAGCTTTATAGGACCCTGGTCATACCCTTCTTTGAGTACTGTGCTCAGTTCTGGTCACCTCACTACAGGAAGGATGTGGAAATTACAGAAAGGGTACAGAGTGATGCACCATCAATAACTCACTCTGAGACGTAAGGCGAGATATCGGCTTTTATTGACTGGAAGAAGGAACAAGCAGTGAGTGACCACCATACTACATCCTGGAGGCCGGGCTCAGGCCTTGATCGCCTTTTTACAGGGGTCTGTGGGAGGAGCCACAGGAGCAGTCAGCAGGGGGCGTGTCCAGACAGGTATATGTAGTTCACCACACAGAGGCAATTTATAAGGAAGTTGCCTGGATTGGGGAGCATGCCTTATGAAAATAGGTTGAATGAACTCGGCCTTCTCTCCTTGGAGTGGCAGAGGATGAGAGGTGACCTGATAGAGGTGTATAAGATGATGAGAGGCATTGATCATGTGGATAGTCAGAAGCTTTTTCCCAGGGCTGAAATGGCTAACACGAGGGAACAGTTTTAAGGTGCTTGGAAGTAAATACGGAGGAGATGTCAGGGAAAAGCTTTTTTTTAACGCAGAGAGCAGTGAGTGCGTGGAATGGGCTGCTGGCGATGGTGGTGGAGGCGGGTACGATAAGGTCATTTAAGAAACTCCTGGATAGGTACATGGAGCTTAGAAAAATAGAGGTAACCTTATGTAATTTCTAAGTAAGTACATGTTTGGCACAGCGTTGTGGGCTGAAAGGCCTGTTTTATGCTGCAGGTTTTCTATATTTCTATGTTCTATCAGGGAGGAGATCCAGGAACCTAAAGACCTACACACAACGCTTTCCCACTACGATCAGAATTCTGAACAGTTCATCAACCCATGAACTCTACTTTGTTATTTCTCTTTTGCACTATTATTTTTATTGTACCTTATACTAATTTTTTATGTCTTGTATTGTATTGTGACAAAGCAACAAATTTCATGACATACAGTATATCACACTGTTCGGAGGTAGTCACACCGAAAAGACAGGAGGTAGGCAAATGGGGGACAGTCAAGAGAGGCAGGGGGAGCAGACAGAGAGCAGAGCACCCCTGTGGCCGTTCCCATCAACAATAAGTATACCGTTTTGGATACTGTTGCTGGGGATGACCTACCAGGAACAAGTTGCAATGGTCCTGTCTCTGGCACTGAGGTTGGACCCTTGACTAGGAAGTGGAGGAGGGAAGAGAAGAGAGCGGTAGTGATAGGGGATTCTATAGTCAGGGGGGCAGATAGGAGATTTTGTGGGGAAGATCGGGAGTCTCGGATGGTATGTTGCCTCCCTGGTGCCAGGGTCTGGGACATCTCAGATCGGGTGCAGGTTATTCTCAAGAGGGAGGGCAAGAACCCAGATGTTGTGGTTCATGTAGGGACCAATGACGTGGGTAGGATGAGTGAGGGGGTCCTGCGTAGTGAGTTCAGGGAGTTAGGTGTGAAGCTGAAGGGCAGGACCTCCAGGGTAACAATCTCAGGATTGCTACCTGTGCCATGTGCGAGTGAGGCAAGGAACAGAAGGATTATACAGATTAATACGTGGCTGAGAGGATGGTGCAGGAGGGAGGGCTTCAGGTTTTTAGGTAATTGGGCTTTGTTCCAGGGAAGGTGGGATCTGTTCTGATGGGACGGTTTACACCTGAACTGGAGCGGTACTAACATTCTTGCAGGAAAGTTTGCTAGTGCTGCTTGGGGGAGGGGGGGGGGAGTTAAACTAAATTTGCAGGGGGCAGGGATCCAGAATGTGAGAGAGGATAGCGAGATGAAGAACAAAGGACAGGTGGGGACTACACGGTTCCGGAATATTAAGTGTGTAGTAGAGAAAGGTGAGGCGGAACAAGTGATAAGGAGGACACATGTACAGAAGGATGGTCTGATGGAACATGGAGTTAAATGTGCAGAAAGAATAAGTAAATTTAGGAAGGACAACAAAATTCAAGGGGCATATAGCCCGATGGGAGTTCAGGGTGCTGGGTTAAGCACAATAGGCAGTGATTTAAGCAGAGAGAGGAGAAATGGGCTAAAAATTCTATATCTGAATGTACGAAGTGTCAGAAATAAGGCGGATGAGCTTGAAGCTCAGGTGCGAATGGGTAACTATGATGTTGTTTGGATAACGGAGACATGGCTGCAGGGAGATCAGACCTGGGAAATGAATGTACAAGGGTATACGTGCTATCGTAGCGACAGAAATGTGGACAGAGGGGTGGGGTGGCCCTGTTGGTGAGGAATCAGATTCAGTCCTTTGCAAGGGGGGGGACATAGGATCAGGAGAAGTAGAGTCTGTGTGGATAGAACTGAGGAACAGTAAGGGCAAAAAGACCCTAATGGGTGTTGTCTACAGGCCCCCAAACAGTAGCATGGATATCGGGTGCAAGTTGAATAGGGAGTTAACATTGGCATGTGGCAAAGGTAATGTCGCAGTAGTTATGGGGGATTTCAACATGCAGGTGAACTGGGAGAATCAGGTTGGTGCTGGACCCCAGGATAGGGAGTTTGTAGAGTGCCTACAGGATGCATTCTTGGAAGAGCTTGTACGAGAGCCGACCAGGGACAAGGCTATTCTGGATTTAGTGTTGTGTAATGAACAGGATTTGATAAGCAATCTTGAAGTAAAGGAGCCATTAGGAGGTAGTGACCATAATATGATAAGTTTTTATCTGCAATTTGAGAAGGATAAGGGCAGATCGGAGGTGTCAGTGTTGCAGTTGAACAAAGGAGACTATGGAGCCATGAGGGAGGAGCTGGCCAAAGTTAAATGGACGGATATCCTCGCAGAAAAGACAGTGGAACAGCAATGGCAGGTATTCTTGGGAATAATGCACAAGGTGGAAAATCAGTTCATCCCCCGGAGAAGGAAGGATTCAAAGGGAGGAAAGGGGCCACAGTGGTTGACAAAGGAAGTCAGAGATTGCATAGCATTAAAAAAAACAAGTATGACAGAGCAAAGGTGAGTGGGAAGACAGCTGATTGGGAAATTTTTAAGGAACAACAGAACTTAACTAAAAAGGCAATACGGGGAGAAAAAATGAGGTACGAACGCAAGCTAGCCAGGAATATAAAGGAGGATAGCAAAAGCTTTTTTAGGTATGTGAAGAGAAAGAAGATAGTTAGGAACAATGTTGGGCCCTTGAAGAATGAATTGGGTGAAATTGTTATGGGAAACAGAGAAATGGCAGAAGAATTTAATAAGTACTTTAGATCTATCTTCACTAGGGAAGACTCAAGCAATCTCCCAGATGTATGGATGGGCCAAGGACATAGGGTAACAGAGGAAATGAAACAGTTTGACATTAGGAAGGAAACTGAAGGCTAACAAATCCCCAGGTCCAGATGGTCTGCATCCTAGGGTACTAAAGGAGGTGGCTCTGGAAATTGCGGATGTATTGGTAATCATTTTCCAATGTTCCTTAGATTCAGGATCAGTTCCTGAGGATTGGAAAATGGCTAATGTTATCCCACCTTTTAAGAAAGGAGGGAGGGAGAAAACAGAGAACTGTCGTCCTGTCAGCCTAACATCAGTAGTGGGGAAGATGCTAGAGTCCATTATTAAAGATGACATAGTGGCATATCTAGATAGCAGTGAAAGGATTGGGCCGAGCCAGGATAGATTTACCAAGGGAAAATCATGCTTGACTAATCTACTGGAGTTTTTCAAGGATGTAACCAGGAAGTTAGACAAGGGAGATCCAGTGGATGTAGTGTACCTCAATTTTCAGAAGGCATTTGATAAGGTCCCACATAGGAGATTGGTGGGTAAAATCAGAGCTCATGGCTTTGGGGGGGAAGATTTTGACATGGATAGAAAACTGGTTGGCAGATAGAAAGCAAAGGGTAGCAGTGAATGGGTGTTTCTCGGAAAGGCAGGTGGTGACTAGTGGGGTGCCACAGGGCTCGGTATTGGGACCACAGCTGTTTACGATTTACATCAACAATTTAGATGAAGGCATTGAGAATAACATCAGCAAGTTTGCAGATGATACTAAGCTGGGTGACAGTGTGACATGTGATGAGGATGTTAGGAGAATTCAGGGTGACTTGGATAGGCTGGGTGAGTGGGCAGATACTTGGCAGATGATGTTTAATGTGAATAAGTGTGAGGTTATCCACTTTGGGAGTAAGAACAGGAAGGCAGATTATTATCTGAACTGTGTAGAGTTAGGTAAGGGAGAAATACAAAGAGATCTAGGAGTCCTTGTTCATCAATCACTGAAGGTGAATGAGCAAGTGCAGCAGGCAATGAAGAAGGCTAATGGAATGTTGGCCTTTATTACAAAGGGATTTGAGTACAAGAATAAGGAATTCCTTTTGCATTTGTACAGGGCCCTAGTGAGACCACATCTGGTGTACTGTGTACAGTTTTGGTCTCCAGGGTTAAGGAAGGACATCCTGGCTGTAGAGGAAGTGCAGTGTAGATTCACAAGGTTAATTCCTCGGATGTCCGGACTGTCTTACGCAGAGAGGTTAGAGAGACTGGGCTTGTACACGCTGGAATTAAGGAGATTGAGAGGGGATCTGATAGCAACATTTAAGATTATTAAGGGATTGGAAAGATAGAGGCAGGAAATATGTTCCAGATGCTGGGAGAGTCCAGTACCAGAGGGCATGGTTTGAGAATAAGGGATAGGTCATTTTGGACAGAGTTAAGGAAAAACTTCTTCTCCCAGAGAGTTGTAGGGGTGTGGAATGCACTGCCTTGGAAGGCAGTGGAGGCCAATTCTCTGGATTCTTTCAAGAAGGAGCTAGATAGTTATCTTATGGATAGGGGAATCAAGGGATATGGGGACAAGGCAGGAACCGGGTATTGATAGTAGATGATCAGCCATGATCTCAGAATGGCGGTGCAGGCTCAAAGGGCCGAATGGTCTACTTCTGCACCTATTGTCTATTGTCTATCAGTCATAGTAAACTGATTCTGATTCTGACCACAAAGTGAATGCTAGAGTAGTTATAGAAGCTACATGTTATACAGGCAAAAATGTTAGAAGATGTAAAAGAGACTGCAAATGCTCGATATCTGGATAAACACACACAAAATTCTGGAGAAACTCAGCAGGTCAGGCAGCACTTATGGAGGACAGTGAACAGTCAACATTTCAGGTTGGGACCCCTCATCAGGACTGGAAAGGAAGAGAGCAGAACTCAGAATTAAAGAGAAGCTGGGAGGTGATAAGTGGAGAAGGCAAAGGAATCTGTTAGGGAAGGACTAGGTTGGGAGCTACCAGAAGTTTGAAAAAATAATATTTATGATACAAGGTTAGAAAATACCAAGATAGAATATAAGATGTTGCTTCTCCAATATGTATCTGGCTTCAACATGGGTGGAATAGGTTGTGGATAGATGCGTCAGAGTGGAATTAAAATGGCTAACATGGTTGGCCATCAGGAGATTCCAGCCATTATGGCAGATAAGGGTGCTGAACGAAGTTAACCCACCAATTTCTGCTGAGTCTCACCAGTGTAGAGGAGGCCGCATGCGGAAAATAGGATACAATAAGATTTTCCAAGATGGTGGCGCGACGCAGCTTGCAGCGGCCACTCCAGAACTGATTATCTGTTATTTGTGAAGTGGGGTACCGTGCGCAATCATAATCGATTGAAAATGGATGTGGGAGCATGGAGGAACATCGGGAAATCTCCAGGAAGACCTTCTTCATTGCTGCTGCTGCTGTGAGGTCCGGGACTCTGCTGGGAAGAACAGGCCCCCAGTCCTTGGGGTCGCATTGCCGATGGCCGTTGGTGGGGCCATCTTAATACGCTCGGCAGAGGATGGTGGTCGGAGAAGCTGTGCCGGAGGGGATGGCCATCGGCTCGGAGGTTCGACGGACTCGGAGTCCACTGCGGTCAGGTCGCTTTCATTGTGTGCTGCGCCTGCGAGGCCGAGTCGGGCAGCGCCGTGGAAGTCATTAGCGGGGGTATGCCATTCTGCCACCGGTGTGGAATGGCAAGTTTGTCGGGACCCTGGGGACTTGTGGAAGCTGTGTGGTGATTTCTTTTGAACTTATAGTCCTTTAACATCTTTGCACTATTTTTACTGTGCCCATGGTCTGTTTTTTTTTATCAATTATGCTATTGTTTGCACTGTCGTAACTATATGTTGTAACTATGTGGTTTTGTGCAGGTCTTGTAGCTTTAGTTTTTGGTCTTGTTTGTCTGGTGGATTTGGAGCTCCTTTCTGGGGAACGCACTAAGACGGTAGCGTTATATTAATACGCAGCAGCCTCTCCGGACTCTGGACTGGGGATTGCCAAATGTAATATGGATTTTCTGCTGTAGTCTGTTTTGTCATATGCTTTTGTGATATCATTCTGGAGGAACGTTGTCTCATTTTTTAACTGCATTGCATTTGTGGTTTCTAAATGACAATAAACTGAATCTGAATAAATGACATAGATGGATTTGCATGTGAAATGTTGCCAACTATGGGAACACTCCCCAACTCTATCTCTGCTACAATGACAAATGCATTGATGTTGCTTCCTGTACCCATGGATGTGCTTGTCAATTTCATCAGCTTTGTCTCCAACTTCCAATGCACCCTCAAATTCATTTGGTCCACCTCCAACATCTGTCTTGATTTTTCTATATTCTGGTAACTACTCCCTACTGTTACTCCTTCCCTCTTGTTTTTCTGTATCATTGTGGCTCTGTCACCTCTTTTCTTTCCTCTCCTCACCCTCACAACCTACTCATCAACTTCACCTTCCTCCTTCTGGTTCCTCACCTGAGCTTTAATTCCACGGTTTATTGTCCTCTCTTAACAGAATCCTTCTTTTACCCTTTGTTTCCCCCACCTGTCAACCCACAGCTTTTCACATTATTCCCTCCCTCCCCCACCACACTCTCCTGTCTTTCCATTCTCACCTGGATTCACCTGTCATCTGCTCCTCCCCTCCTTTATCATTTTATTCTAGCTTCTGCCGCTTTCCTGTCCAGTCATGATGAAAGGTCTCACTTTGAAACATTGAATGATCATTTTCCTCCATAGATGGATCTTGTGATTAGATTGAAAGATATTGCCTTTAATTTTCTAAATATTTAAGAAATATTTATCACAACTAATTTGATACTGGATTACAAATTGGTCTGATAAAATGGATTGAATAAAGAGGTCAAGAAAGCAGGTACAAGGTTGGGATAGTGTCATTGTCTTTGTCTGGATCCTGATCATACCGTTTCAGAGGAGAGAGATTATGACATTAAGACCCCTGGGTCCTCCAGATGGAATAGAAATGCAAACTGACAAGGAAAGATGTTATCAAATATCTCCCACAAGTTTGTTAACTATTTTTATCTGCACATCAAAGTCACATTAATAAATGTTTTATCTTCTCCTCAATGGAGGTGTGACTTACATTTGAATTATTACCGATACAGATGCCATTCTAAAAACATATTTTTAAAAAGGCAGAGGGTACTCAATTTAGAAAATTATAAATTTCAACACTTCTAAGATGTACAATGAAAAAGTCAAAAGAAATATGAATGCCTTCTATGTTATGCTTGAACCATTTCAAAAGGTGGTGAGTCTTCAAAAATCTTTGCTCCTGGAACATTCACCATAATGAGAAGAGCAGCCAAAGACAAAGAAGGACTAAGTGCAAGCAGTCTAACCTTGGACACAGCAGCACTTGTTCCTAATGATTCAATGAAAGTGGGCTTTCTTGCTTAGTGTGCTGTAGAAACTGGTCTGATCAGTCATTAACATATCCACAGAACCAAACCAACCAGTGTCTTATTACCTTTGCACTTAAATCAGAACAAAAATGGCAAAAAAATGCAATTTGCATCACTTCAAATTGTATTTAACTGTTTTTTTTTAAATCAAAAGACTGCTGAGGGTTTAATTCAAAATCTGCTGAGAATTTTATATGGAACAGTGATAAAATGTTCTATTCAGCAGCACTTTGCTTTTGGGAAAGGTCAATGCTTTATAAATAATGTTCATAACGAAGAATCACTATACTGCTAATTTAATATCCATAGTTCTCTTCAAAACTGTTTTTTTCCTAAATCTATTTCAAAATATTTGAAGTTGCTGATACAGAAATTATTACCTCATAAAACATAGGAAGATCATTTGCCTTCTGTTTCTTTGGGTCTCCAAGTTCAGAGATCTGTAAAAACAGAGCAGTTGCAATGTACTGTTAATCAGAAAATATATTCAATCCTTTTTCAATTCTTCTGTTGTTTACATGCTTTTTTCTCTCTCATATAGAAGATTTATATTATCATGATACTTGAATAAAAAGTAAACAACTTACAAGTACCATAATTCTCTGTTTTCAGCAAGAGTACTTCTGAGTTCCAAACTTGGAATAACTTCCCTATTGTAACTCTTTCATTGTCTTACTTTATGATCTGATAAAGCACTTCCAAATTTTGCAAAATTGCAAAGAGTTAGCACCAATTGAAGAAAGATTGAGCCAGCTACAGTTCTTTAACAGGGCTCTCCTTTGTTATTATCAAGATGTATATCAGAGAGGAAAGAACCATACTTAAATCCGTTATATTCCCCTCTATAAAGGATTAAAATATGGTCCTTTCCCTCTGACCTAAGCTAATACTAGGCTGCATTGGAGGTCTATCTTTTAAAGACAGGCATTCACTCTGGACAGCTTTCTTCCAATTTTATCTCTTTTTCTGCAAGTGCAGCTCTATTTCAAAATTGTGAATGGAAGTAAACAAGGTTTCACTTAAATGGAAATACAACACTACTACTGCTTGCATCGCATTGCCTTGTTATTAATCTGCATTTTAACCAAATAACAATATGAAATGAATTCATAACATTATAACAATGTGCACTTGCACATACCTGCTTCATTGTTCCTTTCCAAGAAATTACGCTGAAAAGTTTACGCAGTGGGACATTGATAGCTGCCGACAGAGCATCAAGGAATACCTCATTCTCTAGCTTCTCACCAACTGCAAAATAAATAGTTGGCTTCCACTGGTCCTGTATCACCAAGGAAAACAGTGTTAGAATAAAAAGTCATCAGTTTCTTTCCCCAGTCTGCTTCATACAACCCTCATCCTCTGTACTCTTTCAGGCAAGGTATTATAGGTTAAATGCTATGACTTTTTCCACTTTCATGTTTCTTAAAGTACTGAGGAGTTCCTCACCTTAAGCTTTCACCACAGTCAAGGCATCAGTCCATGACATTTTTGCCAGCTCTAGCTTAATTCTACTACCTTACCTTTCAAACGTTAATTCCTTCTGATGGTGCTGCCCACTTTTAACCATCCTTATTATATCCTTTGCATTCCACAGCAGCTTCCAACTCAAGTGAAGGAGAAACCAGATTTAATTGGACAGATTGTCATCAATAGTTTATCTGGGCCCTTTGAGATTATGAATGTGAAAACTCCTACCCATTGGATATCTTGCTTTTCTCATTTTACTCTATTTATAAGGGAAAGATGTGAACTTTACCTGTTAAGCCAGTTCCTTGGAATCTTCAATATATTATTACCCAGAACCTATGCTACAGCCTAATTCATAATTTTGGTGGATTCCCACCAGAACAGCTGCAGAATAGCACAACTTTCTTGAGGTAGGTTGATCATGTTGCAAAATGTTACAAATACCCATATATACATTCCTACTAATTGAAAAAAGTAGGTAAATTGAGCCAGAAATCCTTAAATAATGACATTTTACATAAATTATGAATAGCTGAACTCACACTGATTTCTTAAATGTTATTTCAGCAATCATCCCAACTCAAAATTCACGATAATGTCAAATCTTCCATTGTTTTAAGGTAATAATTACTTACAAAAGAAACAAAAGGGCAAATATAAAAATAGGACAAAGTATACTTTAATTAACAGAAAATGGAAAGTCAGTGCTGAAATTCCATCCTTTATTTGTAAAAATTGTATAGATCCTAATCGTAATTATTTCAGAAGCCATTTAAAGGAGGCAAAGACTCAATAGTTAGAGGAATAGACAGGAAAATCTGTGTCCACAGAAGAGACAAGAAGATGACGTGTTGCCTCCCAGGTGCCAGGTCAAGGATGTCTCTGAGCAGGTGCAAAATACTCTTGGGTGAACAGACAGAGGTCATCATACATGTTGGTACAAAAGACAGATACAAGGGACGAGGTCCTGCAGAATGAGTATTGAAGGTTAGGTAAGAAGCAGGACCTTGATGGTTGTGATCCCCATACTATTTTTGGTGCCATGTGCAAGCAAGGGAGGGAAAAGAACACTCAGTTAAATGTATTTATTTCAATGCACGAGGATTAACAGATAACTAAGAAAATGGATCGGCTCTGGGTACTGGATGTCATAGTGATAACAGAAACATGGCTTACAGCAGGAAAGGATTGGCAGCTCAGTGTCCAGAATACAGATGCCACAGGCTTTACAGAGGTATAGATAAGCAAGGAAGGGAGGAGTAACAGCAGTACTTAGAGATGACATCCTTGGACTATCATGAGTGGATCCGTTGAAGATGATAAAAAGATTAAGAATATACTTGAGGGAAATTGGGAGGGCAAAGAAAGGGTATGAGATAAACCTGGCAGGTAAGATTAAGGAAAATCCCAAGAATTACCACAGCTATACAATAGGTAGATATACAGCTACTGCACAATGTAATGATGGGATGTGTATAAACAGTATATGCAAAACAAGCTTTTCAGTGTATTTCCGTACAGGTGACAATACTAAACCAATTCAATTCCAGTATATTAAACATATAAAACTAGCAAGGGAGGAAGTAGGTCCTCTTAAAGATGTGTAGGACCACTTATGTCCTGAGCTACAGTAAATGGCTGGGATTTTTAAATGACTATTTCTCCTTAGTGTCCCCTGAGGGCCGATCCAAGGGCATCCTTGGACTTTGTAGGAGACTAGAGAACAATTTATGTAGACCCTTGTGGAGTTTATCATAGTTGGTTTATCATGGCCACTTGTAAAGTTCCTGAAAACTGGAAGACAGTTAATGTTGTTTCGTTGTTTAAGGAAGGTAGCAAATAGAAGTAAGGAAACTACAGGCCAGAGAGCCTGACATCAGTGTTCGGCAAGTTACTGGAGTATATTCTGAGGGACAGAATCTACCAACATTTGGATAGACAATCAACAGCATGGCTTTGTGTGTGGGAAGTTGTGTTTGACAAATCTTAAGAGTTTTTTGAAGAAGTAACCAGAAGGGTAGATAAAGGTAGGGCAGTGGTTGTTGCCTATTTGGACCTTAGCAAGGGCTTCAACAAAGTCCTGCAACAAGGCAGCTGGACACATGGAATCCAGGATTTTTAAATTACAGATGTTGTTTTTCCCATTTACGTTTAAAGGAGGGAAGCAAAATCACTCAGGACAATATTGCAAAAAATGTGGTGATCAACACTCATGCTATGATACCCATAATAAAACCTGTTTTGAAAGTGTGTCATTTGGAAAAATTTTTCATTAGTTAATGAAATTAAAGGTTTAATCTTAAACTCACCTCTTCAATCTGAGCTGCTAACAGTCCTACCTCCCATCCTTTGGAGTCCAGCTGTTGTTTCTTTGCTGATTTAGGAGACTTTTCTTTCTTTGGAGGCATCTTTTGTTTTTTCTGGTTTGTTTTGCTCACTCAGTTACTTTTCTGGTAATATGGATCTGCTGAAATATGAAACAGGAATAACAAAATCTACATTTTGCAATATACAGTCATGATGCCTCTTTATAAAATGCTTTTCCCATCATTGTAGCATCCCTGAGATTGCCCATTGGAAAAACATTTTTTCTCTTGCTCACATCTGGCTCTCAATTAGCAAAAGCCAAGTGATCAAGTATGTGATTTGGATGATGCTGTACACTCCTAAAGTTCTCTGCAAAGATTAACACCGCACCATGATACCTTAGAAACAGAATCAAAATAAATGTTTGCTTTAGAAACAATTACTGTAGAGATCAGCATATCCAAGCAGCTATGTCTTTCAGCAGAATAAGAATACTTCCCTTGTTCTGAGAATGCAAAAGGCGATCAGAATGTAAAGTTTTATTCAGTAATTTTATTGAATGGTATGAGTACATTTTATATTGGTCTTGACAGAATTTTGAAAGTTGACAAAATAACAAAAATATCCAGATAAATATTCAAATACTGTTCTGCTATGCATAACAATATTTGAAATAGAAGATAATTTCTTAATCATTCCAACAGTTGAGTCATTTTTGTGAATATTCTGCCCTTTCATCTTTCTTTTACTAAACAGTAAGAACCTACAGACTGCTTTAATCAGTAATAAAAGATCAATAAGCAAAGAAATAGAGTATGAGACAAAACTACCTAGAAATCTAAAAACAGATGTGTGAGTTTCCACTGGTATTTTAAAAAGAATTAACAAAGCAACAGTGGTCCTTCAAAGGTAGTCTGAGAATATGAGGAAATAACATGTAAATTAAATGATATTTACTTTTACAACTCATTGTACTGGCTTAAGGCAACGTTACAGAAGCTGTTTTAAATTGGAAACTGGAAGCACGGAAGAGAAAGGAGGAAAAATACAATCAACACAGAAGTGATAACATGTAAAGTCCATATCGTAGTATCATCTTAGTATCTCAAAAGTGGCCAGTGAGATAATTGAAGCTTTAGCTTTAATTTTCTAAAATTCCCTAGATTTGAGGAATATTGCATTAAACTGGAAAATATTGAATACAACTCCTATTTTCAAAACGATGAATGACATGGAAATCAAGAAACTTCAGACAAGTTTCCTTAACAAAAATTTGTTAATGACATTTTAGCAGGGAATGAAAAAATTCAATATATTTCATAATGATTTTATGAAAACATAATGACCAATTTATTAGTGGTTTTTGAAGAAGGAACCTATGCTATATTTAGAGGGTAATGCTATTTTTAAAAGTCCCTAAGATTTTTGATAAGGTACCAAAAGAAAGGCTACTGGAGAAAAGTGCCTAATGCTCTAGGACACAATGTCTTTGGAAGATGTTTAGGAGGAGGAAAGAAAATCTGCTCCCAAATAACAAATTGTGGAGGTACACACATGCCCTATCTTGTTGATAAGATATAATAAGTAGTGTGGAACAGGATGGTGATGCCAAAGCCTCAAATTCTACAATTAACATAAGTAGCTTAAAGGAAAGGACTTATATGGTTGCTAAATTTGTAGATAACACACGTTTGTAGGTAAGTAATTCTACGGATACATGTCAATTTACACTCAGTGGCCACTTTATTAGGTACACCTGCTTGTTATTGCAAATATTTAACAAGATAATTGAAGCAGCAACTCAATCTGCTAGACATGGTCAAGAGGTTGCTGTTCAGACCAAATATTAGAATGGGGAAGAAATGTGAACTAAATGACTTTGACCTTGGAATAATTGTTGGTGCCTGTCACACCTCTCTATCAAATGTGGGTAAGCGTGCCCGAAGAAGGTCACCCATTGAAAAAAAACAATTGATATGCCGCATCAGCACATTAGTGCAAGGGGTTTTATCTAGTGCCAGGTGAAAAAAATGCAAAAGCTGTCCAAAGGTTGTAAATAAAAAGAATTTACAAATAGACAAATAAAAACAAACATGTACAAAAATTTACAAATGTACCAAGGCTTTCTCCACAACACACTTTGTCTTTAACTTTCCAGTATAACTATTTACCAAACCCAACCTCCACACATCTCTAGCAAAGCCAGACTGAGAACTTAAATCTGCCTCCTCTTGGCCTAGAAAGAACTGGAAATTCTACTGTTGGTTGGGGGAGGGGGGGTGTAATCACATGATCAGGCTGTAATAATTACTTCAGATGCAGAATTAGAACATTTTAAACAGGGATTCCAACATCCTATAGTTTTATTCCACAACAAATGCCTTAGTTAAACCCATAGATCAGTGCCCATATATTCAGATGAATATAAAAGAATAATGCCTCCCCACCAGCGGTGTTGCCTCCATAAGGTGTAGGACACCTGCCCCCACTAAACTAGGCATTTAGTTTAGAACACTCCAAACTGTCCCTCAGGCCTTTTGGGGCCATTCTGCTGTTTACAAACCAATGTAATGGTGTGCATGAAAATAAATGAAACCGTTTGGAATGCCTGTGTCTAGAATCTTTATTTTTATGAGTTATAAACCAGTAGAGCATGTTAATTGAAGTAATTGTTTAGATGCTAATGATTGCTTTACATTTGGAATGTGTAAATGGTGAACTCCAACATTCTGCAGAACAGGAGGGTAAAGTGTGTGAACTACTGGGAAAACCGGACCAGGACAGAACAAGGAGAAGTGACTAACCGGGCAAAGGGGCAAGGCTAGTGGAAGAATTAGCACTGCCAACCTGTTCTGTCACAGTGCCAGACCGGGTGGTTTGGCTATCTCAGAAAATGCTGATCTCCTGGTATTTTCACACACAACAGTCTCTAAAGTTTACAGAAAATGGTGCAAGAAACAACAAAAAAAATCCAGTGAGCAGCATTCTACCATTTGTCATGTATTCAGTCACCTTATTTTTTCTTAAAAGCAATAGCTTACTTTCAGGATTGAATTTCAATTGCTCCTCTTCTTTCTTTTTAGCCTCAACTGCACTGGCAAATTTAATAAAAAATTATAAGTCATATTAATGACATAACCTGGCCTCATTATTAAACTATATTGCACTTGGAGTTCTAAATATGTAATGAGAGTACTATCAGATTATTTTAATAAAGTTAGAGATTTGATCCAGAGTCCCAGGCATTACAATAATGAAGTAACTATCTAGATTTCTTCAGTTAATTGGTGATTTTTAATATTTTATGTAAATATCTTGAAAAAAGGTAGTTAGGAGTTCTGCCAATTAGTGAAATCATAACTTAACTGTGGCCTAAAATCATTTTTAAAAAAAGAGATGCTCATTCTTCTAAAAAGACCCTAAACATGAACTCTGTTTCTCTCTGAATATTTCCAGCACCTGCAGGCTTTTGATTACACAAAACCATTTACCTGTTTGACTCCTTTATTAATAATGCAATTCTATAAAATTCATTTAAATTTAACGTCTGGCATAAATTACATGAAATTCCAACTTCTATCACTTCATGGTGAATGTTTCCTCATTAATGTTTTCCTCATATTAAAAGGCCTAGGCTTAATTTTTAGGTTATAAATTCTAGACTCCACAGTCAGTGCATATAGAGACACTCAGATTTCTTTAATGCCATCAAGACTTTAATAAAATCACTTCTACAGTATTGTGGAAAAGTATGAGACACCCTAGCTCAAGGGTCGGCAACCCGCGGCTCCAGAGCCGCATGCGACTCTTTCATCTCTGTGCTGCGGCTCCCCGTAGTTTGTTAGTTTTTGAAATGTAATTCGAAATTTGAAGATTATGGTGATCTTGTACAATCTAAAAACGTTGTGGAGACCCCATTTCCTGGCACATCCGAACTGGCTCACAGTTAGCCACCGTTCCGGCTAAGGGAGATAGCCTACGGGGGTTTGTGAGTACGTGTCTTTTGGAGCATCTGCGCCCACGGGGACGGGTTGAGGGAGGCTTTAAATCAAGGCTGTTTAGTTCGAATAAAGTTACCTTTGACTGCAGTGTCTTTATTTTAGCGCTGCGTGTAGCGCTACACCGCTACAATGTGTTTTTTATCGCTAATAAATATACATCACCACTGCCAATGCCTGACACCCACCAGTGCGCGCTTTCTTTTAATTCTTCGATCCAAGGTAGGCTACCTATGGAGTAACCTTCAACCCAACGTCTTTTTTTCGGAGTTCAAGATGTTTTTGTTGCATGCAGAAATGTAATTTCGTTTTCTCTGCAGGAGTTCATCAATTTCATAAATGCAACACATTATAGTTTGTTTATACATAGCATAAAGGCAAAAAAGAACCGTTGTATGCAGTGTTATTTCATTTTAAATGTCAAACGGGTTTTGTGGCTCCCAGTGTTTTCTTTTCTGTGGGAAATGGGTCCATATTGGCTCTTTCAGTGGTAAACGTTGTCGACCCCTGCCCTAGCTGTATATACGTGCCTAAGACTTTTACATAGTACTGTATGTCAACTTTAATTCCACAAAATATATTCCTGGTTTATATTGCTTCTATGTGTAATTTACCTCTCAGAGTCCAGGTATCATTCTAATAATTCAATATTACATCTCTCTGCCACCCCAGGCTAAAATATGATTTCATAAGCATGGTAGCCAAAATTGCTCATTATGTACTAGGTGAGGTTGAATGGGGTTTTGTAAAGTCACAATGTAAGCTCTTCCTCTTGAACTTTAAAATGTAAACAAGTAATGCTGGAAATGCTCAGTGATTAAGTGGTATCTCTCGAAAGACCATGGGCTGAAATATTAACAATTTCTCTCTGCTCACGTACTGGCAAGCTTGCTAATAATTTCAACAATTTTCCTATTAGAACACGGAGCATTACATGCTTCACATTCTTCAGCCCAAATCTGTGCCATCCGTGATATCAATGTAATTTGCACATCTGTCATGGTCCCGGCAGTTTATTCCTCATGTTCTCCTAATTCCCTTTTCCCCGTGTTCTCCCGGGCTTTCAAATTGCAGTGCACCTGATTCTTATCCAACTGGCAGCATAAATACCCCGGCTTTGCTTCCACTCATCGCCAGATTGTTGTTTCAGCCAGTGTGGTAGTTCACCTTCCCGGCCGCTTACAATTGTGTATTCTAAATTTTGTTTCAGTGTTGTTGTTTTCCTGTGTTAATTCTGTCTCTCCGTGTCAAGAGAAGCATTGCCTGCCGCCTGCCTTTCCGTTCATCCTCCTCTTTGCCATTCAGCTCCAGCCATGCTCACGCCCTCGCCCTTGTCTGCATCCCAACTCTACCTCCATGCCGTGCCCTGTGTTGGGGTTCAGCCATTCTCTGCAACAGAACGATCTGGCCTCCATGGACCCAGCAGACACAAACACCATCCAATAAGCCCTCGCCAGCCAGGGTTCCCTACTGGGACAACACAACCAACTCCTCCAGGAGGACAGGGAGAACCTCGGTTCCCTGTCTGCACACATCACACAGATTGGGAAGCAGGTGGACAGAGTCTCCACTCCTATCACTCAACCCACACCCAGAAGCCAGCCCAGACAGCCTGTAGCGGTAACCCTCCCCCAAGCTTTACCAACACCCATACCTCCTAGGGAGCCTCACGTACTGGAGCCAGAATACTATGCCGGAGACCTGGGGAAGTGCCGGGGTTTCCTCCTTTAGTGCTCCCTGGTTTTGAGCCGCAGCCATCAACCTACTCCACAGATAAGTCAAAAGTTGCTTATGTCATGGGGTTGCTAAGAGGGAACGCATTAGCATGGGCCACCACAATTTGGGACAACCAACTGGATATCTGCTGCTCTTTCACTAGTTTCATTGTGGAGATGAGAAACGTCTTTGATCACCCCATCCGAGGTAAAGACGTTGTCAAGCATCCACTCTTTCTCCGTCAGGGCTCCCGCAGTGTTGCTGAATATTCAGTGGAGTTCCGGACATTAGCAGCATACTCAGGGTGGAACGATGAGTCACTCCAGGGGGTTTTTTGGATTGGACTCTGTGACCTGGTGAAGGACGAGTTGGAGGCAAGAGATGACACCGACAGACTGGACTCCCTGATCTCCCTAGCCACCAGGTTGGATAATCACCTCCGGGTACGCCACAGAGAGAGAACTGGTCGTCCGCCACCTTTGGCCACCTCTCAGCACTCATTACCGCCTCCCACCAGAACAAACCCCTCTCCTCCTTCTGCACCCCCAGTTGCTCCCAGCCCTGCGGCTTCTACTGCCCCAGGAGAGGAACCCATGCAGCTGGGACAGAACCACCCTTCACCCACTGAATGTCTCCGGAGAATGAGAACAGGTGAGTGTTTATATTGCGGCCTGTCCGGTCACTTCCATGCCACCCATCCCCTACGGCCAAAAAGGGAGGGGGGCTCATCAGTAGCAGTGGGGACTCTGGAGAGCCAGACAACCTTCCCTTTCATCACGCAACCCTGGATGCAGCTTCAAGCCACTCCTATATCATAATCATCAGTTCTTGCCTCTGCTAGTGCTAGTGGTCTCCAGCACAGAGGGAAATTTCCTACATAAAACCCTAGCCCTCCAAGCCAGTATTTCTTGTGAACCTCTGAATACCCACCCCGGACGCCACTACGCTAGACGGTAGACTCCTGACCCGTGTCATGCACTGCACAGAACCCCTGCTTCTCCATTTCTCTGGAAACCATCGGGAACAGATATGGTTCAATCTAATCTCCTTTCCTCAGACCCCTTTAATTCTTGGCCACCCATGGCTAAGCTGTCATAATCCCTACATCAACTGGTTCATCAGGAAGATAGTCAGCTGGAGTTCATTCTGCTATTCCTCTTGCCTGCAATCAGCTCTTCCTCTAGTGGAGGTCACTGCTACCTCATCCACCTCCGAGCCCCGACTTGTCCACCATTCCCGTAGAATATCAGGATCTTGGAGAGGTGTTTGGCAAGCAACAGGCCCTTCCTCTGCCTCCACATCACCCTTACGACTGCGTGATTGACCTTCTCCCCGGAGCCTCATTACCCACCAGTCAGCTGTATAGCCTGTCCCATCCAGAAAGCAAAGCTATGGAGATGTACGTAAATGATTCCCTCGCGGCTGACCTCATCCGACCCTCATCTTCCCCCGTAGGTGCCGGTTTCTTCTTTGTGGTGAAAAAAGATGGCTCGCTATGCCTATGCATCGACTATCGTGACCTAAACAACATTACCATAAAAAATAAGTATCCCCTGCCCCCGATCAACTCAGCATTCGAACCCCTTCACAGAGCCACTGTATTCACCAAATTGGACTTGCTGGATGCCCATCACCTGGTCAGGATACGGGAAGGAGATGAATGGAAGACAGCCTTCAATGCCCCCCTCAGCCATTTTGAATACTTGGTGATGCCCTTCGGCTTGACAAACACTCCCGCGGTGTTCTAGGCTCTGGTCAACAACATCCTTAGTGACTTTATCAACCGATCTGTCTTCCTTTATCTGGATGATATCCTAATCTTCTCCCGTAACCTCCAGGAGCACATCCTCCATGTCTGCCAGGTTCTTCAGACGCTCTTGGAGAACAAACCATTTGTTAAGGCTGAGAAGTGCAAATTCCATCAGTTTCCTGGGGTGCATCATTGAGAGCGGGCAGGTGAGGACAGATCCCAAAGAGATCCGGGCAGGGCAGAGTGGCCAAAACCCACGTTGCTTAAACAACTCCAGCGATTTCTGGGATTCACTAATTTCTACCGTTGCTTCATTAGGGACTATAGCTGGGTGGCAGCGCCCCTTACCCAGATCACCTCTCCTGCGACGCCCTTCCACTGGACTCCCGAAGCAGACTCTTCAGCCTTCTCAGAGTTTAAGAGGCGTTTCACCTCCTCTCCTATTCTGGTCCGGCCTGACCCATCTCGCCAGTTCATAGTGGAGGTGGACGCCTCCGACACTGGGTTGGAGGCGGTCCTCCCTCAACACTCCGTCCCGAACCAAAAGCTCCATCCCTGCGCCTTCTTCTCTCGCCATCTTTCCCCTGCTGAACATAACTACGATGTTGGGAACCATGAGTTGCTGGCCGTCAAACTCACCTTGGAGAAGTGGAGGCACTGGCTGGAGGGAGCAGAACACCCATTCATTGATTGGACGGACATAAGAACCTGGCATACATTCAGACATCTGAACACCTTAACTCCCGCCAAGCCCATTGGGCACTGTTCTTTGGCCGCTTCAACTTCACCCTCACCTACCGTCCTGGTTTCAGAAACATGAAGCCTGATGCTCTCTCTCACCAGCACATCCCCGAAGAGGGTCCTTCCAATCTAGATACCATCCTTTCACCATCTTGTGTCGTGGCTGCCCTCACCTGGGAAATCAAGGGTGTAGTTAGAGAGGCCCAATGGACTCAACCTGACCCAGGCAATGGCCCCTCCAATCGTCTCTTTGTGCCTGAATCTGTCCGGTCTCAGGTTCTTCAGTGGGGCATACGTCCTGATTCGCCTGCCATCTGGGAATCAATCACACCGTATCCCTTTTGAAGCGACATTTCTGGTGACCCTCCATTGATGCTGACACTCACTCCTTCGTCTCCGCCTGTACTGTGTGCACCCATGGAAAAGCCTCCCACCAGCCACAGGCTGGGCTGCTTCGTCCCCTATCTGTCCCTGCCCGCCTTGGTCCCACATGGCTCTCGATTTCATCACTGGTCTCCCATCTTCACATGGTTACACAGCTATTCTCACCGTTGTGGACTGTTTTTCCAAAGCCGTGCACTTCATAGCCCTTCCCAAACTCCCTACAGACCATGAAATTGCCAACATCCAACACGTCTTCCACCTGCATGGAATCCCCTCTGACATAATTTCTGACCAGGACCCCCAATTCATCTCCCAAGTCTGGAAATCCTTCTGTCAAGCCCTCGAAGTTTCAGTGAGTCTGTGTTCCGGTTTCCATCCACAGACTAACGGTCAGACTGAGTGAGCCAATCAGGACCTGCAAGCAGCACTGTGCTGCATTTCCTCCAGTAACCCATTGTCCTGGAGCACACATCTCACCTGGATTGAGTATGCCCACAACTTCCTGAACAGTGCCGCCACCAGTATGTCCCCTTTCGAATGTTCCCTAGGCTACCAAACCCCTCTGTTTTCTGCCCATGGAGACGACATCGCCGTGTCTTCAGTTCAGGCCCATCTCTGCAGATGCAACCAAGTCTGGAAGAATGCTCGCTCGGCCCTGCTCCGCTCCGCTGACCGTAACCAGAGTATCGCCAATCCATCGGATTCCATCTCCCAACTATCAGCCTGGTCAGAAGATTTGGCTCTCTTCAAGAGACATCCTCCTCAAAACCTAATCCAAGAAACTCACCCCTCATTACATCAGAACATTCAAAACAGAGAGCATCATCAAACCCTTGGTGGTCAAAGTCAAACTACCAAGATCCATGTGCATTCATCCCACGTTCTATGGCTCCCAACTAAAACCTGTATCTGTCAGCCCTTTGTGCCCTCCTGCCGAACCCCCTCCACCCGCCCGGGTCATCGACAATCACCCGGCTTGCACCGTCTGGCGAATACTGGATGTGCGCCGCCGAGGCAGGAACGCACTTGGATCCCCCGCTCCTTCATCTTAGACCATTTCCTCATCCGAGACAATCCGGACAACCCTGGTGGTTTGCCTGGAGGCTCCTGTTGAGGAGGGGGTACTGTCACAGTCCCGACCGTTTATTCCTCATGTTCTCCTAATTCCCTTTTTTCCTGTGTTCTCCCGGGCTTTCTGATTGCAACACACCTGATTCTCATCCAATCTGCAACATAAGTCCCCCGGCTTTGCTTCCACTCATCACTAGATCGTTGTTTCAGCCAATGTGGTAGTTCACCTTCCCGGCCGCTTACAATTGTGTATTCTAAGTTTTGTTTCAGCCTTGTTTTCCTGTGTTAACTCCATCTCTCCGTGTCAAGAGAAGCATTGCCTGCCGCCTGCCTTTCCGTTCATCCTCCTGTTTGCCGTTCAGCTCCAGCCATGCTCACGCCCTCGCCCTCGTCTGCATCCCAACTCTACCTCCGTGCCAGTGTCCTGCACTTGGGTTCACCCGTTCTCCACAACATCATCTGCCTGGCTTAAAGTCTGTAACTAGTGGTGTTCTAAAGGGATTTATACTGGGAACCCTGCTGTTTATAATCCGTATAAATAATTTCAATGGATACGTCAATGGGTGGATTGTAGGCTTGTAGACTGATTGGTGGCATTGTAGCTAGGGTTGAAGATTGCCAAAGAATACAAAGATAGAGATTTATAAAGATTAGCTTTGTTTGTCACATGTACAACAAAACATGCAGTGAAATGCATTGTCTGTGTCATTGTTTGTGATGTGCAGGGGCAGTCCACAAGTGTCACCACACTTCCTGCACCAACATAGCATGCCCACAACTTATTAATCCTAACCTGTATGTCTTTGGAATGTGGGAGGAAACTGGAGCACAGTCACAGGGAGAATGTACAAACTCCTTGCAGGTATGGCAGAGTAATGACTGATGGAGTATAATCTTGCCATGTATGAGGTGTTGCACTTTAGGAGATCAAATATAAAGGGATAGTCTACTAATAATGACAAGACACTTAACAGAGGAATACTATGATCACTGAAAACAGCTGCACGGGCTGAGTAGACAGATTGCACAGCACTGGAACTTCAGCTCCAATATGAGTCCACAATGCAGCATAGTTTCCCGAGGCACAGCCTTAACAGAAGTGAAAAGTTGTTCTTTAGCTTAAAATCAACATGCCTGAGGTACTACTCACTTCATTGCTTAATAGTTCTCATATCTTCTGGCCTGGAAGCAAAAGATTAAGCTAATGTTGTGAATTGTAGTAGTTTATGTGATTGCACTCTTTACCATTCTATCCTGAAGAGTACGTAGTACCGCATTTATTGCCACCAATTTCAATAGTGATGGGCCTTCGGGAATTCATGTGGTGTTGCTATATGATTTATTCGATTTCAACTCAGTGAGAGAAAATAAATTTTATGTCCAATGTGATCATGTGTGACTCCTGGTGACATGCAACTGGGGCACTTGAATTTCTGAAGGAGAGTGCAGACCGTGTGGAAACAGTTGTGCCTGTTGCAGCAAGCTCTGGCTAACCAAGAAAGAAAACCAAAATAATTCAAAAAATTTTAAATCACCTACCCTGCTGAACAGCTGAAGATACAAGTCAGAGTGGATATTTTAAATTTAAATTCCCCTCTGCCATCTTGTAAACTCCATACACCTGTAATGTATCAACAATCCTAATACTCATGATTGTTATGGTGCAAATAACAAATGTTTTAAATACTGTGATTTCATCCCAAGGAAACATAAAGACACACATTTGAAGCTTGGGATCAGTACTGACAGATAGGTGGATTAGTAGAGGCAATCAAAGACAGACAGCAGCATTACCCTCTCCAACCTTTGCACTACTAAGTGCAATAATGTGTGGGAATAGTACAGGAAAAACTCTAGAATTCCTCAAAAAGACATGATTGCATTTTCTTTATTCATTCATTGGATGTGTATATTACACAAGATCACAATTCATTTCCAATTTCTAATTACTCTCGCACTAAGTGGCTTGCAAGGCTATCTAATGTCTCAGGTTGGTCTGGGTAAGGGTGAGATTTAACTCTCTAAACGATCAGCAGTGACATAATTGGGTTAAATTAACCTTATCCAACATTTATCACTTTTCTGTCAGAAGATCTTAATATTTTGCTTCTGGGTTTTTAATGCCAATATTGATAGATGCTTCTTAATTTCAGAATATATTTATTCTATTTAAATTTCCCAGCAGCCACAAAGGGATTTGAACTTGCCTCCACCAATCTCAATCCAGTATGGTGACATACAAACAGGAACCTCATTATTTTGCTCTCTTTCTGCACTACTTTTTTATATTTCTGGTCGCCTCACTACAGGAAGGATGTGGATGCCATAGAAAAGGTGCAGAGGAGATTTATAAAGATGTTGCCTGGATTGGGGAGCATGCCTTATGAAAATATGTTGAGTGAACTCGGCCTTTTCTCCTTGGAGAAATGGAGGATGAGAGGTAACCTGACAAGAGGTGTACAAGATGATGAGGCATTGATCGTGTGGATAGCCAGAGGCTTTGCCCCAGGGCTGAAATGGCTAGTATGTGAGGGCATAATTTTAAGGTGCTTGGAAGTAGGTACAGAGGAGATGTCAGGAGTGAGTTTTTTTTACGCAGAGAGTGGTGAGTGCGTGGAATGGGCTGCCAGCGACAGTGGTGGAGGCGGATACGATAGGGTATTTTAAGAGACTCCTGGATGAGTACATAGAGCTTAGAAACATAGAGGGCTATGGGTAAGCCTAGGTAGTTCTAAGTTAGGGACTTGTTTGGCATAGCTTTCTGGGCCTAAGGCCCTGTATTGTGCTGTAGGTCTTCTATATTTCTATTTCTTTTTGTAACATTGTCATTTTTTAATCTATTGCACTGTACTGCTGCCACAAAGTAACAAATTTTAAAGATAAAGATTAGCTTGATTTGTCAAATGTGAAATATACAGTGAAATGAGTTGCTCTGTGTCAATGATCAACATTCGAGGGTTGCGCCGGGGCTGCCTGCAAGTGTTGCTACACTTTTGGCACCAACAGGGCATGCCCACAACTCACTAACCCTACCTGCTTATCTTTGGAACATGGGAGAAAGCCAGAAGCACAATTAAGAAACCCATGTTAACTCTAATAAGCCTGATTCTGATATTTGCCTACTCATCCAACGAATGAATAATTTTTAAAAAGTGTTATGATTTGTATACTCTGTTATATTTTGCAATGCTGGTAGAATTACATTTGCTGTATTATTACAAGTTAGAGAAATATTTATTCTCTTCTCCTGAAATGTTATTTTTATTTTAGATTTCAAGACTCCAAACCCCATTCATTCATTCATTAGTCAAAACAATGACAAAACAAAGACTTTTGATTATTCTGGCACTGTACTTGTACACCAGCTGCAATAGACGTACAGGCATAATGAATAATTCACAGATGATTTATCTGATATAAAGAAATGCTCGATTTCTGGAGAATTCTTTCCATTGCTGCTATAGCTTATTAAATTGAGACTGACATCTTTAGTTAATTCACTGAAGTTCAAAAATTTTCTTTTGATAAAAGATGACCACAGCATGACCTAACAGAGATAATTAAAGTTCTTAAAATGTTGATAGATTGGATAGAGAGAAAATGGTTCCACTTCTGGGGACAACCCTAATAAGAGGCTTTAAAATTAATATGGTAACCAAGAAATTCATATAATAAATTTTGATATCCATAAAGTGGCGAGAATATGGAATGCACTACTATCAGGAGAGATTGGATCAAGTGGTATTTTGAAGGGAAGAATAGACAAGCCTAATAGAGAAGAGGGTCAGCTTGATCAATTTGTATGAGAAAAGACAAGCGGAGTCCAAGTACAGCAGATAATCTAGACCTATTTATGCGGTGTAAGTATGTTTAATATTGGGGTTATATGTTGGTCCTGTTGTCTAAAACTGCAATTGTCTTCATACTCACTATATCAATAATTTTTTGTAACTCATTGAGTTTCTTAGCGTGTGTGTGTGTATATATACAGTGTATCTGTGTGTGCAGTGTGTGTGTACAATGTGTGCACACATTACTCACTGGCCAGGAAATTATAATTCGAAGAATGACAGTAGGGATAGGCCAGCTGTGTAGATTAAATGTCTAACATAGAGCATAGAATAGTACAGCACACTACAGGCCCTTTGGTCCACTATGTTGTGCTGACCCTCAAACCCTGCCTCCCATATAATCCCCCACCTTAAATTCCTCCATATACCTGTCTAGTAGGCTCTTAAACTTCACTAGTGTATCTGCTTCCACCACTGACTCAGGCAGTGCATTCCACACACCAACCACTCTCTGAGTAAATAACATATCTCTCATATCCCTCGAACTTCCCTCTCCTTACCTTAAAGCCATGTCTCTTGTACTGAGCAATGGTACCCTGGGGAAGAGGCACTGGCTATCCACTATCTATTCCTCTTAATATCTTGTACACCTATCATTTCTCCTCTCATCCTCCTTTTCTCCAAAGAGTAAAGCCCTAGCTCCTTAAGTCTACCTTATTTTGCATTTAGTTGTCCATGCTCCCTGATTTGTACTTTCATGCACAAATCCAAGGAAGTATTGAGTTCCTTAGCTAAATCAGGATGTGGGGGATAAAATACTGTGAACTTAATGGATGTATTGTGCCACTTTCATTATGATTGCAATTTGCCTGTACCACAGTAAAATAAGCACCTCCTTCTGCTGCTCTTTCTCCCTCAACAGCCTATTTCTCCCAAAATAGTTCCAAAGCTCAATTTGCACCGACTTCTTACTACTGAGTTCTGTTCCTTATGTTGTTTCTCTCTTCCGTGTCTTATTGCCTCCCACTCTCATCCCTCTGTTAGTCTTCAAACACTCTGTGTTCCTTCATTTTGCAGGCCAGTGTTCTATAATTAGAAAGTGTGCTGCTACCGATTCTAGTCAAAACACCAACAACATTAACTTGACAAAATTTTTCTCAAACTGTGTAGCATCGAACACAACCGAAGTGAAAACATGGAGACACAAGAGACTGTGGATACTGGAATCTAGAGATAAAACCTATTAGAAGAACTCAACAAGTCAAACAGCATCTGCGGAGACAAAAGAGGTAGATTGTTGACATTTTGGGTGGAGAACCTTCATCTCAATATTTGAAGTAAAACAATCTAGGCTCTGTGAACAAGAGAATCAAATGCTTATAGAACCATAGAGCACTACAGCATAGTACAGGCCCTTCAGCCCTCCATGTTGTGCCGACCCATATAATCCTTAAAAAAAGTACTAAACCCTCACTACCCCATAACCTTCCATTTTTCTTTCATCCATGTGCCTGTCCAAGAGGCTCTTAAATACCCCGAATGTTTTAGTCTCCACCACCATCCCTAGCAAGTCATTCCAGGCACTCACAACCCTCAGTGTAAAAAAGATTACCCCTGAAGCTTAAACCCTAAACTTCTCTCCCTTAATTTTGTACACATGTTCTCTGGTGTTTGCTATTGGTGCCCTGGGAAACAGGTACTGACTATCCACCCTATCTATGCCTCTCATAATCTTGTAGACCTCTATCAAGTCCCCTCTCATTCTTCTACGCTCCAAAGAGAAAAGTCCCAGTTCTGCTAACCTTGCTTGTTCTCCAATCCAGGCAATATCCTGGTAAATCTCCTCTGCACCCTCTCCATAGCTTCCACATCCTTCCTATAATGAGGTGACCAGAATTGAACACAATACTCTAATTGCGGTCTCACCAGAGATTTGTAGAGTTTCAACATGACCTCTCTACTCTTGAACTCAATCCCCCTGTTAATGAAGCCTAGCATCCCATAGGCCTTCTTAACTATCCTATCAACCTGTGCAGCGACCTTGAGGGATGTATGGATTTGAACCCCAAGGTCCTTTTGTTCATCCACACTCCTAAGTAACTGACCATTAATCCTGTTTTCAGTCTTCTAGTTTGTCCTTCCAAAATGCATCACCTCACACTTGTCTGGATTGAACTCCATCTGCCATTTTTCTGCCCAACTCTGCAACCTGTCTATATCCTCTTGTAGCCTTCAGCCACCTACAGCTCCATCCATAACTCCTCCAATCTTTGTGGCATCCACAAACTTACTCACCCATCCTTCCTCCTCTACATCCAGGTCATTGATAAAAATCACAAATAGCAGGGGTTCCAGGACAGGTCCCTGTGGCACTCCACTAGTCACCGACCTCCAGGCAGAATACTTTTCTTCCACAACTACCCTCTGCTTTCTTCCTTTGAGCCAATTTTTTATCCAAACAGCCAAGGTTCCATTTATCCTGTGCCTCATGACTTTCTGGATGAGTCTCTCATGAGGGACCTTGTCAAATGCTTTGCTAAAGTCCATGTAGACCACATCCACCGCCCTACCCTCATCAATTTCTTTTGTTACCTCTTCAAAAAACTCAATCAGGCTCATGAGGCACGATCTTCCCTTCACAAAGCCATGTTGACTATCCATGAGTAGGCTGTACTTCTCCAAATGCTCATAGATCCTATCCTTAAGAATCCTTTCCAGTAGTTTGCATACCACTGATGTAAGACTCACTGGTCTATAGTTCCCAGGTTTCTCCTTATTACTTAAACAAGGGAACTACATTTGCCATTCTCCAGTCCTCCGGCACTTCCCCTAGAGCCAAAGAGGATTCAAAGATCATGGCCAATGCTCCTGCGATCTCTTCTCTCAATTCCCACAACAACCTGGAGAGTATCGTATCTGGCCCTGGGGATTTATCAATCTTAATGTTTTTAAGAAGATCCAGCACTTCTTCTTCCTTAATCTCCACATTGTCCAGCATACAGGCCCGCTCTATTTCGACCTCATCCTGATTAAGATCCTTTTCACTTGTGAATACTGAAGCAAAGTATTAATTTAGGCCCTCCCCAACCTGCTCCGCTACCGGGCACATGTTGCCCTCTTTATCCTTTAGCGGTCCCACCTACGTTCTCATCATCCTCCTATCCTTCACATACGCAAAGAACACCTTGGGGTTCCCCTTAACCCTACATACCTTCTCATGCCCCCTTCAAGCTCTCCTAAGTCCTTTCTTTAGCTCCTTCCTGGCTACCCTTTATTGCTCATAAGCCCCTCCTACTTCCTGCTTCTTATATCTAACATATGCTTCCTTTTTCCTCTTGACGAGTTGCCTCACATGTTCTGTCAGCCACGGTTCCCTTTTCCTAGCATTTTTTCCTTGATTCAGCAAAGTTACCCAGATTCTAAATGTACCCAGATTCTAAATGTACTCCCTCTCTAGGACAGGGTTCAGAACCCTTTCAAACTACTCAGCAACATTTATGTTTTTATTTATTGAGATAGAATGTGGAATAGGCCCTTTGAGCCACGCCACTCAGCAATCCCTCAACTTAAACCCAGCCTTGTCACTGGACAATTTACAATGACCAACTAACCAACCCATATAGTCACAGTGAGAACATACACACTCCTTACAGACAGCAGCAGGGATTGATCCCTAGTCCCTAGTACTGTAAAACATTATGCTAACCACGCTTTATTGCTAACAAGAGAAAATCTGCAGGTGCTGGAAATCTAAGCAATCCACACAAAAAGCTGGAGGAACTCAGCAGGCCAGGCAGCATCTATGGAAAAGAGTAAACAGTTGACGTTTCAGGCCGAGACCCTTCACCAGCAGTGGAAAAAAAGATTAAGAGTCAGAGTAAGAAAGTGGAGGGAGGGGAGGAAGAACCTCAAGATGGCAGGTGAAACTGTTGTGAGGAGAGGGATGAAGTAGAGAGCTGGGATGTTGATTGGTGAAAGAGATACAGGGCTGGTGGAGGGGGAATCTGATAGGAGGACAGAAGGCCATGAAAAAAGAAAGTGGGAGCAGCACCAGAGGAAGGCGACAGGCAGATAAGGAGATAAGATGAGAGAGGGGAATGGGGAATGGTGAAGGGGGGGGGGTGGGCATTAATGGAAGTTCAAGAAATTGACATTCATACCATCACATTAGAAGCTACCCAGATGGAGTATAAGGTGTTGCCCCTCCAACCTGAGTGTGGCCTCATCGAAACAGTGGAGGAGGCCATGGATTGACTTGTTGAAATGGGAAGTGGAAATAAAATCAGTGGCCATTGGAAGATCCCGCTTTTTCTGGCAGATGGAGCGTAGGTGCTCGGCAAAACATTCTCATCTCCCAGTCTACGTCGGGTCTCACCAATACACAAGAGGCCACACCGGGAGCACGGGATACAATTGGTGAAGTGTCACCTCACCTGGAAGGACTGTTTGGGGTCCTGAATGGTAGTGAGAGAGGAGGTGTAGGGGCAGGTGTGGCACTTATTCCACTTGCAAGGGTAAGTGCCAGGAGGGAGATCGGTAGGGAAGGACAAACGGATAACCGAGTCAGGTGGGGAGCAATCCCTGCAGAAAGAAGAAAGTGGGGGGAGGGAAAGATCTGCTTGGTGGTGGGATCCCATTAGAAATGGCAGAAGTTACAGAGAATTATGTGCTGGATGCAGAGGCTGGTGGAGTGGTAGGTGAGGACAAGAGGAACCCAATCCCTGGTGGGGTGGTGGGACGATGGGGTGAGGGTAGATGGGGTGAGGTAGAAATGGAAGAGATGCAGTTGAGGGCAGTGTTGATGGTGGAAGAAGGGAAGCTCCTGTCTTTGAAGAACATCTCTTCAGTTCTAGAATGAAACACCTCATCCCGAGAGCAGATGCGGCAGAGACGGAGGAATTGAGAGAAAGGGATGTCATTTTTTGCAAGTAAAAGGGTGGGAAGAGATATAGTCCAGGTAGCTGTGAGAATCAGTGGATTTATAATAGACATCAATAGATAAGCTGTCTCCAGAGATAGAGACAGAGAGATTGAAAAAGGAAAGGGATATGTCGAAAACAGACTAGGTAAATTTGAGGACAGAGTGGAAGTTGGAGACAAAGTGGACGAAGTTGATGAGCTCTGCATGGGTGCAGGAAGCAACACCAATGCGTCGTCAATGTAGCATAGGAAAAGTTGGGGGGGGGGTGATACCAGTGTAGGCTTGAAGCAGAGACTGTTCCACGTAGTCAATAAAAAGGCTGGCACAGTTGGGACCCATCCGAGTGCCCATGGCTGCACCTTTTATTTGAAGGAAGTGGGAGGAGTCAAAGGAGAAATTATTAAGGGTTTAGGACAAGTTCCGTCAGATGGAGGAGAGCAGCGGTGGAGGGAAACTGGTTGGGGCTGGTATCCAGAAAGAAGCAGAGAGTTTGAGGATAGAGCTGTACAGGGACTGGACATCATGATGAAAATAATATAATGTAGTGAAATAAATGCTTTATTGCTATTTATTTATATCTGCATTTGCACAGTTTGTTTGGTTTATAGTTACTAATGTTTCCAGTTACTGTTCTATAGATTTGCTGAGTATGCTTGCAGAAAAAGAATCTTAGGGTTGTACATGGTGACATTTATGTACTCTAATAATACATTTTACTTTGAATTTTAACCAATATGCTACCCTGACAGAACAGCCCAAAATGGCACTTTGTAAAACAAAATCTGTAGATAATGGAAACCTCAAATTGACACTGGCTTGAAACTTCAATAGTGCCTCAATCTCTGCAGATGCTGTTTGATATAGAACATATCTAAGATTTCCGTTCTCAGGTTACTTTTCAGATCCTAGAATCTGGAGTAACTGAACTTTGCAAATCAGTGCGACAAAGAGGTACTTGATCAAAGGAGGCAAAGGCAAAGTGGGGGGAGGGAGCGAACGGGACATCGGGGGTGATTAACTAAGAGTGAGGTGGATTCGGAGGGAGATTGGTTTAGGGGAAGGAAGAGGATGGATGGGTAAGCGGGTATAAGGTGCGGTCGGGGATGAAGAAAATGGTCGAAGGCAGACCACTTTCGGGGGAACGGACGGTCTCGAAGAAGAGGGAATCTCGGGAGCTGGGAGTCGCGGGGCCACAGGCCAAGGAACGGTGGTAAGAAGCGGAGAGGCGCGGGCGGGGGCGGCATCGGCAGCCGGTGGTGGCAACACGCCGGCGGCGACCCACCTGCCTGAGCACCGCACCCTCCGGTTTCTGCTCCCCTCGCCCTCAGCCTGACTCCGATATCGGAACGAACTTCTCTCACCTCACTCCCAGTTTAGTTGTGTCGGTTACCCCGGCAACCTCGCATCTGAGAGTCAACAAGACGACATGCAGCGTCAAGATGCACCGCGAGGTAAACGAGTGCAGTCCTCCCGCTGCGTGCGCCACCTGCCGAGCCGTGCTTTCCGCAGTGAATGTGCCCTTCTGCCATGTGGAGAACATCCCAGATACTTTGCTCATAATTGCTTGCCCTTCCTCTGCACGTTTCCAAATTTTACGAGCAATTAAATTATGTTCTGAGTATATGTTTGCACATGTCCTCTGATATTACCCATGTGTGAGAGCATATACAAAATGTTGAAGGCGCTCTGCAGTCACACAGAATCTGTGAGAAGGAATTAACCGTCGATGTTTCGGACCCATGTGTGTTACGCATTGTTCTAAACAACATATGCAAACAAACCACAAAATTGTTTTCTTCTGCGTCTGAGCAGAAGACATAGGAGGAAGGCAGTCATTGCGTAAAACTCTAATAATGCTGGAGATACTCAACAAGTCTGTAGCATCCACGGAGCAGAATTATCTAAGCTTGCATATGGCTGCATTTTACCTAATTAAAAAACGTACGGAACTTTCGCTGAATGATTTGAAGGAACGAAAGCAGAGAGGTCACGAATAGGAACAGTGCAGTGAATTAAAAAGACAGGGAACCAATTGCCCAGGGAAATTTATCAAAGGAATGCAGGCAGGAGTCGCTCAAATCTGCTTCAAGCTGCCCGGTGAACAGTCTGCCACCTTCAGGAGAGAATGCACTATAGTAAATAGTGAATTAAAAGCAATTCGAGATAGTACTGTATTATGATGGAAATCACGGGCTGTCTATTTAACATTGAAGCTGGTGGAGGTGGATTGTGAGGGCAAGAGAAACGTGCCACACTTGGTTCTAGAACGGAGAAAAGCAAGAAGTGAAATAATTGTACACATTATCATCTGTGGTGATGGAGGCAAAGGGGTATGATAGAATCCTCAGTTAAAGAAAAAGAACTGGATGGAAGGTGGCATTATCCAATTCGACACAATGGATAAAGACAACGGAATCCTTACTGGAAGCAGGACAGGGGAAATGCAGCCAAAGGAAATATGAGAGACAGTCGACTTGCATGAATTCAGGAACCCTGATGCCAAGATGGGAAATGCATTTTGGAATCAAGGCATAAATATGGGCATAGGATCCCAATGTTTATATCTTAAGTGCCAAGCTCCTCATTCCACTAATGCCAAGGAGTGTTACATTTTCTCTCAAGTTCAGCACAGACCAGACACAACAATGTACAGTAATACTTTTTAAAATCTGATAACTTTTTTTATACTGAAAAACTGGAGCTATGAGTTGACCGCCTCCCAGACGTATCTTTTTCATACTTGTATCCTTTCTATAACTGCCAAGAATGCAAGAAAATAATGGATACAGTCCAATCCACCATGGGTAACCCTCTCCTCAATTTGGACAGGAGGCACTGCACCTATCATCAAATAACCTCACCATCCAGGACATGCCCTCTCCTTGTTGCCACCATCAGGCCTGGAGTTCTGCACCACCAGGTTTAAGGACAACCATTTCCCTACACCATTAAAGTTTTTGAACGGAGCTGCACAACCCTGACCCTAGTTCAGCAACGTAACACTACAGACCACCTCTTACACTAGCACACACTTGTGTCTGATTACCTTTTTTTGCACTAAGGCCTTGTTTTTTGCACCCTTTTGTTTCACTTTCTCCACACTTTCTTGTATAATTTATTGGGCAAATTTACATTCTGCTTGTTGTCTGTAGAAAAATGCCTGATGATGCTACTGAAAGCAAGTTTATCTTTGTACTTGTACCTCACCGTACGTGCGCGCGACAATAAGCATGACATAGTGATTCAACGCTCGTCTTAAATCAGCGGTACCTCTACCTTCGGGAAACGATTTGCTATGCTGTTATTTAGAGATACAGCACAATGACAGGCCCTTCTGGCCTACCAGCCCATGCTGCCCAATTAATCGTCTCACCTGGTTTTAAATCCAAGCCAAATAAAGGAGAATCACTTTCTCTGATGTCCTATAGAGGTTTATAAGACCTGTAATTACCATGTACTGACAATATTAAACTTCCAAACAATCGATTCTAATTGACATTAAATCAGTAGTTTTACTCACTAAGGATAGTGAGTCACAAACAGGATTCCAGAGGAGTAGTGAAATATCTGATTGAAATAAAAATTTTGACCATATAATGATGAAACAGTAAAAGCTAAATTATCTGTTACTCCTGTTGAGTACATAGATATATTTAGTGTACCCATGGTAGGAAGAAGCTTTCCTATGCATCTGGGTGATTTTAACTTTAGCTACCTCGAGCAGCACCAGTAGAAAATGGCTAGAAGTTTGAGGTGTTGGACGGGATGGACGAGTTTTAACCTGTACTTTTCACAGGGTGGTAAAGCAACTGCCTTGAAGCTGGCCGCATCACTCTTAAAATAGGCAGTTTAATATTTGATGATGTTATCAGCCATCAATTGCAATTTTAGTTCTTTCTTGAGCGATGAAGTTTGTGCTGGTTTTACTACCTGATGCGGACATCAAGAAGAAGGTGTTATATAATATTACGCCTGAAATTCTGCCATCCAGACTTGGGCGTTCACCTGCAAAGCAGTTGGCCCTTCATACCTGCTCAGGCCAGAAATACCATTAACAGAAACAGAAGCAAGCCATAATGCCCTTTAATCCCTGATGTGCTATCCAAGAAGACTTTGCTGATTTGTGTCTTGGTCTTGTCCACTTGACTGCCTGATATCTCTACCAATCTCCAATTTCTTTGGTGCTTTAAAGTTTGTGATCTCAGATTAGAATATATTCTGCAAGCGAACATTCACAGGCAGAGGTTCCAAAAATGCCCTGTGTCCTGCCCGAACGAGAGACGCTCTGAGGGGTTAAGCTCATTTCACTGCACATCTGCTCAAATGATGATTCAGTCTAAGGTTGGAGATTTTAGTCCCATTATCCATTCCTGACTGCCCTCCGCCATAATATTTACTGGTTCTCATCAGAATTACTCATATTAAATTGCTTGCCTATCCTCCTATGAGAGTCAGTGACATGTTTGGACAGTTCATTACTCAGGGCAGAGGGTAACAAGTGGCTAGCTGCAGCTTTGAGATGGTCAGTGATAAAGGCCTGCCAGGAGCAGAGGTAATCTGGGTGAATAGAGGGAATTGGAGGACTATACAGAGACCGGCAGCTGGAAAAAATACAGTACTGTTCAAAAGTCCGAGGCACATATGTATAGCTAGGGGGCCTTAAGATTTCTGCATTGTAGTGTAGTCATTTTATGTATTGCACCATGCTGTTGCCGCGGAAAAAACCCCAACAGATTTCATGACATGCGAGTAATGATAAACCTGATTCTGATGTGGCTCTCTATCAGGGACTGAGAGCGGGAAAGGGGCAGGGAGCGGGGAATCATGTTTGGGGAAAGGGGAAGAGAGAGAGGAGGGAGTGGAAAGCACCACAGAGACATTGTGCAATGTTCAATACACAAATGACTTTGCCTGGAGCTGGGTGTATCTGCACCTGCGCCACCCCTCCACCCTCACCATTCCCAACATCTTTGCTCATGTCAGATTTGCCAGTTTGCTCTCCGCTCCCGTTGGCAAATACAAAACTCGTGGGCACCCTAGTTATATATATGAGTCTGAAACAACAGTACTGTTGTATATCTGAGGGATCGGGAAGAGCAACATAACTACGCTTGCATCAACAAATACAATGGGGGGAAATGTGTTCTGGGTTTTGGAATGGTGTGCAATGATCACTTGCAGCGACATCTCAAGCTCCATCACACTGAGCTCCGGTTGCTCCCCAGGGTCGTGTGCTCAGCTTCAAGCTGCTGACTCGTGACTGCACCGCCAGACCCAGCTCGAGCAGTGGTTGGCCTCACCAGCAACAGTGAGGCGTCGGCTTGCTGATAGGAGGCGGAGAGGCTTGTCAACGGTGTGAGAACAACAACTTGAGTGTCAGTGTGGACAAGGCAAAAGAGAGGTTTGTGGACTTCAGGAAGGTGCAGGTCTCCATTGCACGTGATTGGCTCTGCCATGGAGAGAGAGAGGTTCCTTGTACACATAATGGACAATCTACCTGGACCCACAACACCTCCTCACCAGTCAAGCAGGCACAGCAGCACCTACACTTTTTGCCGAGACTGAGGTGTGCAAGCCTCCCCACCCCCATTCTAACAACTTTCTGCCGGACACCCTGTCTGGCTGCATCATTGTGTAGTACGGAAGCTGCAAGTCATCGGACCACAAGACCCAACAGAGGATAGTAAAAACTGCCAAGAGGATCACTCCCTCCGCTTGTGACATTTACCAGGCTCATTGCAGCTGAAAGGCCTGAAGCTTTGTTGAGAACCCCCACAACCCATCCCGCAGTCACTCAATCCACTACCACCAGGAAGGAGGTACAAAAGCATCAGGATTCAGACTGGCAGACTGGGTAACAGCTTCAACACGCAAGCTGAGAGACTAATGTATACCCCACCACCACTAACGTCCTGCCACTAGCGCAGCAAGCTGTTTACTGTTTCCTTTATTGTTTACCATTTACTGTTTACTTTTTACCTGTGCTGTGAACTACATGCACTTTGAATTGTATTTCATTAACTTACTTGCGGTAGTATTTTGTTTTATGTGCTGCGTGTGATATATGTTTTATGAGTGCACCTTGATCTGAAGGAACATAGTTTTGTTTGCATATGTGTAGTCAGGTGACAATAAACTTGTTGTAGGATACTCATCGGACAGGAATGACAGGGTGTGTGATGTTCATGTACCTATCATATAGAGTG
The DNA here is from genome assembly GCF_030144855.1 of Hypanus sabinus. Classification (NCBI taxonomy): domain Eukaryota; kingdom Metazoa; phylum Chordata; class Chondrichthyes; order Myliobatiformes; family Dasyatidae; genus Hypanus; species Hypanus sabinus. The sequence continues at coordinate 151,183,901 of NC_082709.1, read as the reverse complement.
TTCTATACAGTATAGTTGTTGGACTCTTATGAACTGTAAGTGTGCTGCCTTTTCTTAAATAAATAACGAGAGGTCCTAATAGACAGCACAATTATTATTCTTATAAAGTAAAACAATAACTCTTATTCTGGCTGTATGTTATTTCATAATGTCTCCCGCAAGGCCAATCTTACAACTCACACACAGTGTATTGTCAGAGAGGGACATGAGCTCATCCTGATTACCTGCTGTTCCGAGCTCTGCTTGCCTGGGCTGGTGCAGCCACTTCTCGGGCTACAGCGACAGCTCAACCACATGCACACTGACCCAGACAGTATATTGGCTGAGAAAGGAAAGGGAAGATTGCCAATATAAAGAATTTGTTTTACATATGTTTAATGAAGAAAGCAGCCTTACTTGCAGGTTGCCTTTTGATCATTAGTAAATATTCTATCAAAGGTCTCAGAGGACTGTTCGACCCCTTCAGGCCCTTTAGTGATTCAGACTGCTGTGCATTTAAAACCAGCTTTGCAATCTTGGTATGCAGACTCAAACAATATTGAGAGAGACCTGTATAGTCAGACATGGCACACCCAGGAATGGTTAATTAGAGGCCATGTCAATCAGCTAGATGGAAAAGGCTCCATGCAACTATTTTGAAAACTACCACGTTATTCTGTGCACTAACCTGGCAACCAAAAACAAAATCCTGCCATGTAATATTTGATTTAATCCTGCATGTTTGAACTTACTGTCTTTCGAATAACTGCAGTCTTTCCTGATCAATGATAAACATTAAAGTAAGATATAAAAGAATTCATATAACCTTTCAATCAAGGTTGACAACCCAAGTCACGCTATTCATGCCAGCGATTCACAAGGTAAAGCAAAGGGGTCAAATACATCACAGCTCTTAATTCAAGACATTGTTAATCTGTCTATGGCATCAGTGATAAATCCAGAGGCAATATGGGAACTCAAAATCACTAATAGCCAGTTTTCAGCTTGGTTTTGATTTTCAAATTGGAATTTCTGGTAGTCAGAAGCAAACTGATCCTTTAGAACACATCACCAATAATTTTCTATAGAAGTGCTGGTACCTGTTGGGCCAATTCATTTGCAAGCAAAGTCAATTTTTTTCTGAAGTTCTCAAACCACAGCAAAGTCTGCCATGAGGGAAAGCAGGAATCAACAACTGTTCGGAGAATGTTGAAATCACTTTTTCAGTAGAAGAGTTACTATTGGCTGAGCACATGAAATGCCACAGGTGAGGAATTGAGTTCAAAATTATTTTAGGCATCAAGTTTGTACCAATTGCAAATATCTGATCAGCCAATCATTTGGCAGCCACTCAATACATAATAGATTACAGAAATGGTCAAGGAATTCAATTGCTATTCAGACCAAGCATCAGAATGGGGAAGAAATGTGATCTAAGTGACTTTGACCGTGGAGTGATTATTGGTGCCAGTATGGAATGGGTTGAGTATCTCAGAAACTGCTGATCGCTGGGAATTTTCACATACAACAGTCTTCAGAGTTGACCGAGGACAGTGCAATAAACAAAAAAGCCCAGTGAGTGGCAGTTCTGAGTGCCAAGACACCTTGTTAATGAGAGAGGACAGAGAAGAATGGCCAGCTCGTTCAAGCTAACAGAAAGGTGACAGTAACTCAAATAAATACACGTTACAACAGTGGTGTGCAGAAGAGCATTTCCTTGAAGAGGATAGTCTACAGCAACAGAAGACCTTGAAGAGGATGGGCTACAGCAGCAGAAGACCACAAACATACACCGAATAACCACTTTATTAGGCACAGGAGTTATTTAATAAAGTGGCCACTGAGTGTAAATTACATTTCAGGAATAGCAGTTTCTCTGAAATCCTTGTAACTCTTTACTATGACCTTACTACCTACATCGTGCCGGCTGGTGGCATAGTGGCATCAGCGCTGGACTTCGGAGCGAAGGCTCCCGAGTTCGAATCCAGTCGGCTCCAAAACCCTGGAGAGGGATGAGCTCCGCCAGGTTTCAGATGCTCAAGACATGCTGTATGATGAGCAATCACCAAAAAGACTGGTGCAAAAAGCTTGCATTGACTGTGCCCTGATGACTCCACCGGGAGTTAAGGGTGCACACACACTTATATTGTACAATCGCACAGCAACAGATTTGCTGACAATGGGTAAGAAGTTATAAGGCCCTTGTGATGCGAGACACCATTTAAGCTCAGATTGGTCAGGATCAGAAGGGTGACTCAGAAAATATTCTGAGTTTGTTAAAATACTATTCTCTTCTTCTAACGGAAGTTCCGCCATTAGTTTAACTAGACTGAGATTTTATTGTATCCATTGATCCATTTTTTTCCCTTGTCAAATTAAGCTCAATCATTTGCACCAAGCACCTTTACACTGCATTTCCATCCACTTTCAATGTGGCACAACACATCGAGGCACAGCAGGGAACCCTCAAAGTCCATCCTCAAACTGTCAAGGACACCAGATAAATCGAAGCTAGAAAAACATTTGTAGCAGTTTCAGCAATAATGCTAATGCTAATAAAATGGTAGTATTCAGAGAAGCAATATAACAGTATTAGTGGCACTTGTAGTACTAATAACAGTAGTAACAGCAGTGATGAAGATAAAAGTTAACTTTAGTTGTCATGTATGTCAAATCATTGAAACTTAAGTGAAATGCGCCATTTGCATCAAGAAACCAGTACAGTACAGTCTGAGGATGTGCTGGGGACAGCCTGCAAGTGTCACCAATCTTCTGGCACCAGCTTAGCATATCCACAACTTACTAACCTATATATCTTTGGAGCGTGGGAGGAAACCTAAGCGGTCAAGGGGAGAATGTACAATGTCCCTACAGACGACAGCAGGAACCTGGGTCGCTGGTGAGTATTATGCTGACCACTATGCTACCCTGCAGCCCTATTAGTGGTATCAAAAACTGGAGTAACTGGTCTGAAGGACCTCAGGCTCGGCTAAAAAAAAAATGACCTACAGGGTCATTACCCATCTCTTGCCCTCAAAGGCACATAGTGACTTCTTTCCTTCAAAATATCACAAATAAAATCTGCAAATATCTCTTCAAATCACTTCAGAATTATGCAGTGGCCAACATGTCCAACATAAGCCAATATTATTCCCCTATCCATTATATCTACCAACACCAGCAACGTGTCCAAACCTCCACTCTCACCCTAATAACAGTAACATTGTTTTTTGTTCCACTGTTCAGTCCATGCTCTTTCACACTGTCTCCCAAACATGCCTTTCTCACTTCACCTTTTTGACAATCTTTTCAGCCCACTTTATTCTTGAAGCCATCAATCCCAGTCCCTTCCTAACATTCTCTCATAAAATAGCAGTGAATTCTGTCCTCCTCTTCTCTCATCAGTCCCTGGGGACATGTGCGTACCTGGAATATCGGATGCACCTGCACAGCGCAGGGTGGAAAGGAGTGCAGTGGGCAAACATGGGTCAGGTTGCTGGTTCTTTCTGCTTCCAAGTCCTGTAGTTTGTTCTGGGGAACCTGGAATGCTGGTAACCTTCAAAATTACTGGTTACCAGGGTCAAGTCCAGGGAATCCCCAGACTACACATTCATATACTCATAAATAATCTAATTTAGCCTGCCGGTGGTGCAGTGGCATCAGCACTGGACGTCGAGGCAAGTGGACCAGGGTTCGAATCCCGCTGGCTCCTTGCACACTTTCCATCCGTACTGGTTTGAGTGTCGAGCTAGCAACTCGGCCTCATTAAAAAAACAGACAAATTGTTGAGGAAACAGCAAAAAATGCTGCCCAATGTACCACAAGGCATGAAAAGTAACAACAAATATATAATCAAAACCATGCAATTGTGGTATTAATATGCAGACAAATACACCATGAGTGATTGCTTTTGATTGGTCCATGAGACTGATTTGTGAGTAATAGGGGTTTTGCTCAATAGAAAATTACTGCCTCTCCTCCTCAAGAAATTCATTGTGAGTCCCACATCCTGTATCAATTTGAGCCTAACTTGTCTTCTCCTGCTGACTCTTAGGTGGACTCAGAAAAAACAAATTCAGTTTTGTAAGTAGATTTTTTTTAGCACGTTGCACCAGACAGTTGGCCATTCTTGTCTGGCGCGTGGTGTCAGGATTGGTCACCTTTCGGATTAACTGGGTTACGATATGAACATTCCTGACTCGACCCTTGAGTTTTTTTTTACGAGGCCGAGAGGCTAGCTCGACGCTCAACCCGGCATGGATGGAAAGCGTGCTCAGGGGTGGCCTGACGGAGTCGAACTCGGGAACCTTTGCTCCGGAGTCCGGCACTGATGCCATTGTGCCACCAATGGGCCTATTGTAAGTAGTAAATCACCCCAAGTCACCCCAAACACAAACTGTTCCAGCTGCTACCATCTGGGAAATGGTACTGCAGCATAAAAACCAGGACCAACAGGCTCCGGAACAGCTTCTGACTGGGCATCAGACTGATTAATTCATGCTGATACAATATCGACTGTCCTGTTGTACATACTATTTATTCATTATAAATTATTATAAACTGCACACTTAGACGGAGATGTAACATAAAGATTTTTACTCCTCGTGTATGAAGGATGTAAGAAATAAAGTCATTTCAGTTCAATTCAATAACTTTCTGATTTAGAGCTAAGACATCTATTACTTGGCCACACCAATGGCCAATGTTGGTGGCCCTGGATATAGGAGGGGACCAGTGTGGTAGACCCTGAAAAAAATGCTAGGAAACTGTTGAGTCTCGTTCTGCCATGGATCACCCTCCTCTCCTATCAGATTTCTTCTTGTCCAGCCCTTTACCTTTCCCACCCAGCTGTTTTCACCCATCACCTTCCAGTGAGCCTCCTTCCCCTTCTCCCTACCTTTTTATTCTGGCATCTTCCCTCTTTCCTCTCAATCTTCAAGAAGGGTCTTGGCCTGAACTGTCAACTACTTATTCATCTGACCTGCTAAGTTCCTCCAGCATTGTGTGTGTGTTGCTTGAGAGTAAAGGTTATCCACGCTGACAAAGGATTTGTTATCTTTCTAGCGTAGATTTGATTTTAGCTATCTTTCGCGGATTTGGGAACCACATATATTAATAACATGAAGTCTTCTGACACATTAGTAAAGAAGAAGGTTAAACCAGATGACAAAGGATCAGGAACTTCCTGATTTTTACTTATGTTGAAATCAACTGAAATGTTAATATTACAGCAAAAATGTAGCTAAATGCAAATCAGTTACAAGCTAATGATTTTAAGAGAAAGTGAAGCTGGGGGAAGTGCAATGATTTACAGAGCAGTTCTCTCCTTGGGGTGAATGCCTGATTAGATAACCATTCATATGTTGACTACCTCACACTTCACTAGGTGTCAGCATTAGACCTTTGGTTAATACAGCTGGCAACACTCAGAACTCGCTAGAAAGGCTTGCTGTATGCCTGAAGCATGAAGCTGTGGTTCTATAAAGATAAGTTGGTATTTGCGGCTAAAATGTTTGAATTATTTTAAACCATTCAAAGGATATTTTTGAATTCCAAGGAATTTATAACAGCAGATGATGCTCATATAACAAGATGACCACATACTGCATAGGATGGCAACAATACTACAGTGGATTTATTTAAAATATATTGAAGCTAATCATTTGATATACATAAATTAGAGTGAAATAGTGTATTTCCAGGACTATAGAGAGTCAGCTTCTAATTTTCTTGTTCTAGCAGCTGCTTTGATTTTTCAATGAAAATGGCTGAGGGACATTGTTTTAAATAAATGGGACCTATACTTTCACAGAAATTGGTGAGGAAACTGTCCTTGCTGGGTCTCAACACCTCCCTCTGCAATTGGATGCTGGACTTCATAACAGTAAGGCCACAATTAGTCCATGTGGGCAGCAACGTTTCTCTAAGCACTGGTGCTCCCCAAGGCTGTGTGCTCGGCCTGCTGCTGTTCACACTGCCGATGTATTCCTGTGTCGCAGGATCCAGCTCAAACCGTGTCATCAAGATTATGGATGACACAACAGTGGTTGGCCTTGTCAGGAATGATGACGAGACAGAGTATAATGAGGATGTGGAGTGGCCATTGCATTGGTGTGAGAGGAGCACTTGAGCCTGAACTTGGAGAAGACCAAGAATATCATTGTGGAATTCAGGAAGGTGCGGACAAATCATCCCTGTCTGCAAATACATAGATCTTCTAAAGGGAGAATTAAGTGCACCAGGTTCCTGGGAGTTCACACCATGGATGACCTCACCCGGTCCCTTAATATCACCTCCCTGAGCAAGAAAGCACAGCAGCACCTCAAATTTCTAAGAAGATTGAGGAAAGCAAGGCTCCCCCTCCTTCCTCCCCCCCCCCCCATTTTAACTGTATTTTACAGGAGCAACATTGAAAGTGTCCTGACAAGTTGCATCTCCATATGGTATGGGAGCAGTTGAGCATCGATCAGAATCCCTACAAAGGACTGTGAGAACAGCTGAGAGGATCATTGGGGTCTCCCTACCTTCCATCAGGGAGAATTTTTTAAGGAGTGCTGTGTTTGCAGGGGCCCTTCATATTATTAAGGATCCCACCCATCCATCCAACATCCTCTTTGACTTTCTACCATCAGGCAGGATATTACAATGCATAAAAACAAGAATGATTAGAATAAGAAGCAGTTTCTTCCCTGAGGCCATTAGGCTTCAGAGCTCCCTGCGGCAACATATTCAAAGTGTCATTGGTTAATCTGTTCCATACCTTACGATATTTAATATTAATGCACTTTAGTCTGTAAGTTATGTGTGATTCATCTGGAGATTTTATTCTTACCTTCATAAGTTATCTTGTGCTATGTGTGTTATGTTCACTACTATGGTTTACATCCAGCTATGGAGAAACGTCTCATTTCTATATATGTACACTATATGTGTTATATACATGTATATAGTTAAATGACAATAAACTTGACTTGACTTGACTGTCATAACAGACTAGTCTAAGGTCTTCGCTAAGGTTAACTAAAGTCATAAATAGGAGGCTAAGATTATAATGCATTATCCCAAACTCCACACTAATGCACACTTTGATTTGATTAAAGCAAACTTGTGAATGTGAGTCCAAGCATAATATTTTTCCTCTTCAATCTCATTAAAACTACAGACATTTCTGACTACCATTAGCAATCCTTTCAGAGTCCTCTGTCACTCTGGGCTCCTAGTTGGCCCAGAACCCGAGTCCTCACTGTGACAAGATCTGGAAGTATTATCAGGTCACACAGAGCTGCTTTTGCTTCACCTTCTCACTCATTCATTTTGGCTTAATGGTTCATGACTATAACTGGGGTTGTGCCTGAAAGTTGGTGCAGGGCTATTTCTAAACACAGTCCATGAGGTTCTGGTTAATTAAATGGGGCACAAGTTAATAAAGCATTAAAATATATGGGCAAAAACTTGGACTACAGTAAAAGTGACTGGAAAATGAATTAGCAACATCAATATTTTTTCAAAATTTAAAGTCTCAGCTTGAATGGTTGTGAAAATGCCTTTGCAGTTCAGAGAGCTGTTTGATGCACCAGTAGTAGATGGATATGTTCCCATTCTTTAGGTTCAATGCTATGTGGAAATCCTTCTGAAAAAATGTCCAGACAGAGTAAGGCAGATACTCAATTCATCATGTTTATGAATGATGAATATGAGGACTTGGAGAGCCAGAAAATGAGATGAAAAAGATAAATGGCTACAAACACTTTGTAAAGTTTCTCGATGTTTGAAGAAGGTGAGCACAACAGTGGAGTTATGCTACAGTGGTTGAAATTGTTGTTTATGGTTATTTTTAACAGCTGTGTGATAATATGCTCTACATATGAAGCCACAAATCCATCTTCTGATCCAACACGCAGACTCATCATGTGAAACCATTCTGTTGATGTGGTTGCAGGGACTTTGTGAAATTGGTATTGGCCAGACTTTATTATAACTCACTGATGCAACTAAGCCACCTCCGCTATTCAATGATTTTGTGCATTTTTTTGGATGAGTAGGTTGTTTGATGGAGGGGGAAGGGGGAACAAAATCTGCTTCGCTGATACCAACCCTTAAAGGGGTAATTTGTTCTGGCTGCAGGCACCAAGGAACAGTTGTGAAGAGTTTACTGAAGATAAGATGTACTGAGTTGAGATTTACTGAGGTATAAAACTAAAACCTGCCAAAGAAAATCCAAATCCAACTCTGACATGTGGGCACAAGGGACAACAGATCCTGGTGTCTGCAGCAAAATAACAAACTGTTGGAGGAACTCCGCAGGTCAGACAGCATCTGCAAAGGGAAATGGACAGTTGACATTTCAAATCAAGGCCTTCCTCTGTAACTTTCTCAATACCCAAGCCTGATGCATGGAATTGTTTACTGCCTCAATCAGATCAGCCTCCAGAAGGAAGGGGTCCTTCTCCAGTAGTTCCAGTAGTTCATCAGCTCCCAGGAGATGTAGTTTCAAGCACTGTTGTCTGTGGGACCCATTCTGACATATTGTCCTTATCCATCCATCCTGTTCAGTTTCATTCTATTCCCTTTGGTTTGATATACATGGATCTCCTACCCTCAATGCACACTGTCATCCTACAATGAAGTGATGCCAACTTTTTTATTTATATGCAAACATGCCTAGTCCATTCAACCCAAACCAAGTCCATTCAACCTAAATTATAAATCTGAAGACTTATAATTTATTTTTGATGGCAATACCATCTAAACCCAATATGTATTTTTGCGACAATTGGGCTTGGGTCTTACTCCAGCACTTGGTGTAGACTGAGGGCTCAGCTACTCCAAAACCACTTTCAAGGTTCTGTTCCAGTGCTGGGCAGAATGAAGATTTAATGGTCCTACAGAGACTGAAAGCTCATGAGACAACATCTCTACTGAAAGTGCAAAGAGGCCTCAGAGATTAGTGTCAAGAGCTTAGCCCCAGGACGTGCCTGCAAAACTGCAAAATGTTCAATGACCTCATAACTTTCAACTCTCTCCTCTAATAACTTCAGTCGAACCAGTTCCAAGTTCTCCTTTATCATTTCCCCTACAAATTCTGTCAATCATAGCAAATAGAAGCACAAGTCAGTCTGGTACTTCAAATGTACTTTCCTAATCTCTATGCTTTTTGACCCATGTAAGTGTCAACAAAATTCACCTCTCAGTCTTGAATATACCGTACATCTCTGTTATCTCTACCACCAAAATCAAGCTGCTGCACACCGGTCAACTTCTACAGAGCTTACAAAATCTTCTATAGACAGAAACGTCTTCACAAAATGCCTAACAGAAATCTCGCTCACACATTCCATTGCTTTATGCCACAAGAAGGCAACTTATTCTGATGGAGGGCCCTTAACTGGTAATGCAAGCTGTTTCTCTTTCCACAGATGCTGCCCTACTTGCTGAGTGTTTCTATCATGTTCTAGTTTTGTTTCAGATTTTTGGAGTTTTATCACTTTCATTTTATCAAATGACAAGCTGTTCTTGCCTTCTCTTTCTGATGGATGTAAGCTGTGATGGAAGGAAAAGATGGATAAAAGGAGTTCAAACAGATATCTGACACTATTCCTAGAGGGCTTAGAGGTGGAAAAGTGCATTGTATATAAATCAATGTACTGATTTCTAAAAGGACAATCTGGCTTAACAATCTTCACCATTAAATCAGACTTGGAAAATGAATGCAGTTGTCTAGTGAGCTTTCAATCTCTGTAGGAACAGTAACCTTTCATTCTGCCCAACACTGAAATGGACCTTGAAAGTGGTTTTGGAATAACTGAGCCCTCAGTCTGCATTAAGCTGGGTTTAGGTGAGATTGCCATCAAAAATAAATTATTTTGTAGTACAGAACTTGAGAATACTTTCAATAGAAGATACATGAATAATTATTAAAGAAAGAAAAATCTTTAGTAAATATGTTTGCCAAAGTTGGATAGATTTTTGCATTGTAGGGGAATTAAGGGTTATGAGGGAAAGGCAGGTAGGCATAGCCGGACTCTATTGCTCTCAGTAGATGGTCTGGCACTCCACAAGCTTTCAAGATCTTGAAAAGTTACGGAGTGCCAGACCACCTACTGAGAGCAATAGAGTCCAGCTATACCAAGGACATGACGAAAGTTGTAACACCAGGTGGAGAAACAGCAGTGTTCGATCTCCTAGCTGGTGTGCTGCAAGGAGACACTCTGGCACCCTACACCTTTATAACCGTCCTTGATTACACTCGACGTCAAGCCACCAAAGGTTTTATCATAAAACCAGGACGAACCAAAAGGGTCAGACCAGTTACTCTCACAGATCTTGATTTTGCAGATGACATAGTCCTGCTCTCTGACCAGGTGGAGGAAGCACAGCAGCTACTGACAAAAGTGGAAATTGAGTGCAATAAAGTTGGACTTCACCTAAATGCTAAAAAGACAGAGTACGTGGTGTTCAACTGCAATGAAAGTACTCTCAAGACCATAAAGAATGATACCATTAAGAAAGTCTTAGACTTCAAGTACCTCGGGTCAGAAATGATGAGTTTGGAGAAGGACATAAAGATACGGAAGTTGCTGGCGTGGAGGGCTGTGAACGACATGAAAGAAATCCGGAAGTTGAACCTGACCAAAGGGCTCAAAAAGAGGATCTTCATAGCAGTCATGGAGTCCATTCCCACGTACGGATGCGAGATGTGGACACTCACCAAGACCATGCGAAAGTCACTAGATGGTTGCTATACACAAATGCTCTGGATAGCTCTTGATGCGAATTGGCAACAGCACATGACGAACGTTGAGCTCTATGACGACCTACCGATGCTCACTACTAAAATCGAGGCGAGAAGACTACAACTAGTGGGGCACTGTCTCACCACCCTGAGCTACCTGCCAGCCTAGTCATCACATGGGAGCCCGAGCATGGGAGGATGAATCCTGGGTGCCCTCCCAAGACTATGGTCAACACGCTCCTAGAAGATAGCGGCATGGCTAGTGTAGATGAACTGAACACACTGATGAGGGAGAGGGAGGAGTGGAGAGTCCATCATTGTGCCTGACGCTGGCCCCCTAGGCCTGAGTCCATGTAGTACGTCAGTCAGTCAGCAGGTAGGTGGAGATGAGTCCATGGCCAGATCAGCCATGATCTTATTCAATGGCCGAGCAGGCTCGATGGGCCAGATGGCCTACTCTTGCTCCTATTTCTTATGTTTAGGAAAGCTTGGTTTAATTGGAAGAAGGTGACTTAAAGAAGCCCCTACCTGATAGATAGAAGTGATGTAGTTGATGCATATTAAATATATTAAACCAGATAGCAGAGATTTGGAAATCTCCCACTTTAATGCAACATCAATATTTAAGATTAGCTTTGGTAAGGAAAAATGGATAAAAAGATATTGATAAAGAGCGAGCAAATATGATAAGAACAATTCACTCATGTAATGGGAGAATGGTGATTACCAGGGCTAAATGGCCTGTTCTTGTGTTGGAATTTTTATTTATTTCTAGATAGATAGATGGATACTTTATTGATCCCAAAGGAAATAGTGTCACAATAGCATTACAAGTGTGCAGATATACAAATATTAGAAGAGAAGTAAGAAAGAATAAAAATTAAGTTACATCAAAATCAAACTGGGGGGAGAGGGTCATCACTTCCCCGGCTATAGGTGGACTCATTGTAGAGCTTAATGGCTGAAGGTAAGAATGACCTCATATAACGCTCTTTGGAGCAGCACAGTTGTCTTAGTCTATTACTAAAAGTGTTCCTCTGTTCAGCCAAGGTGGCAAGCAGAGGGTGAGAAACATTGTCCAGAGTTGCTAGGATAGATGTGTCTTTGTGAACCCAACATCAGTGTGCTATTAACAGTCGGAACAGAAACTGTAAAGCACTTGGAAGCATGTGGAACAATGCACAACACAAAACACCTGTGCAGCTGTTGTCTTGGGTTATAGGGAATAAGTCTTCTTAACATGATGTATAAGGTTTTACGCACATGGGTGGCATGAGTCCCTGGCCTTCAGCATGGATACACACTGCAATCATACATAATTTCAAGTACCTCGCCAAGTACCAATTTATCTGAGCTACCTCTGCACATGACTAGAGCTTTGTCCTCAAGAAGAAATCGAATTTCAAGTGGTGGGACTGCATAACGCTGATCTAACCGGGAGTGAGAAAGAATGATATTTCACTTGTTGGATTAACGATTAATCCTTGTGTCTTTGGAGGTGGCTCCCTAGAGTGGGCAATGATTAAGCTGGGACCACCTTCCCGTGGAAACAAGAAGAAGGCCTCATCGGAAAGCACATGAAGACTGGTCATTTTCCATGCTGGACTCCCCAGCAGTGGCTTCGGAAAGGACTAACCTGGACACAAGTAGGCCATTATCTTCCCATTAAGGACTAGTTTCCCAACATGCTTGCAGGCATTGATTTTCCATTAGCAATGTCAAAGATGTATACACAGTGATTAACGTCACACACAGAGATTTATACCATGCTCTCTGCACACATAGCAATGCTGATTACGTTCTGTGATCCGTTTTTGCGCTCCATTCAAATGTATAGCGCATGGGGAACATCTGCTACATGATTGAATTTCTAGGCCATTATTTTCTGGTTGTCTTCTGTTAGACTGCACTAAGTACACCAGTCAGATTACTGGAACAGGAATAATTATTTAGTAAGTACCATCTGGTTCTGAATTAGGACAATTTTGTGCCATGGATTTCTTTCCATTAGCAACTGGGTTGAAGCTGCCAACCTTATTTCATATTACTCATTTTCAGCCAAGAAACAAGGTTTTCATACCATTAGTTTGGGTTGGATTCAAATCCAAAACAAAAAGCAGAAGCATAAATTACTAATACTGTACCATCCCACCTTATCCACTAAATATGTTAATTTCCATGCAAATCATTAATATTACCATAGCCAATTCTAAAATAATTACAAAATTACCTCCTGCAATTAATGAGCATTGTCTTTTGTCATAGCGACTAAAATTATACCTCCACACTATCCTGTGAGGAAAGCTAAGTTAACACATCTGGAGTTTATTAAGTAAAATGTTATCATTCAGTTACTTGCTGTTGATAGAGGAAATGCATTGGCCATGATAAAATAGAAAATTGCATATGATTTCAGATTTATGGTGACAAGTAAACTGTCTAACCCAAGACTTTCCACTGATTTATTACCACTGTTAAAAATAGCTCTGGTCCATTGAAATCATTACTGGCCCTTGTTTTGTTTACTGAAATCAAAGCAAGCTTTTCTAGGCAATTCTCCACTTCAGTTGTATGCCCACACCTGCTCTGATATCAATGTGGGACTTGCAGTATTTTGTCTAATGCCAAGTTACTTGCACTTTGAAAGCCACTACAAACTACAGGAGAAATGCATTTTAACTTTAAATAATGTTAAGAATGAATACAATGTACTACTATCCTGGAGAAATATCTTGTATATTTAATAGAATATCATTCAGCTTTTTCCATGGACCCTTAGAGCACTATCCCATACTAACTGGAGAATATTATTTAGTTCTAGTTATGGAGTAATTCTACATACTACCTTTGAAATACTACCCATTACTGTCCATGATATACCATATAGAACTACCTAGAGTATCATCCAGTTCTATGGAACAATCCTGTCAGGTCCAGTCCCCAGTGCTTTCACTATGGCCTTGAAACATATTCATTTGTGTCCTCATCCATTCCCTTTCTGAAGACACAGCACCATTCCTAAACCAGGAGACTAGGACTCTCTCTCTCTTTGTCAGTTAAACAAGTGTTGTTTGCCATGAGCATCTGTGGACATTGGGCTAACTTCTACATTGATGCTGATGACTTTCAGTTCTACCTCCCCACCATCTCTCTAGGCTTCTCCACAGCTTCATGTTATTTGTCTGACTTGCAATCACAAATCAGCTCTAAGTTGTTCTTAGTGGTTTATTCTGGAAAGATGAAACTCCTCAACCTTGAACTGAGCCAATGACATCTCTGCATATGATGCCAAAATGCCAAGCTCTGTATCCTGGACTTGATTATGCCATACAACCACAGGAGTTGCCACTTATTCTTTTCTCTTATCCACTTAAGGCCTTGATCTATAATTCCCACCATTCAACATTTTGCAGGTTTTTCCTTAAATTTCCCTTTAATTAAACTTTAGGTCACCAGTCCTATTGGCACCATGTCTATTGCCTCAATATTTTACAATGGAGTGCATTAGACTTTTTCAAGGTGAAAAGTGTTTATATAATCACAGGTTGCAAGGTAGAATAATGCTTTACAGTGCCAGCTGTAGGGTTGGGGTTCATTTCACCGGCTGTCTGTGAGGAACTTGTGTCTTCTCCCCATGATCCTTCAGGTGTTCCAGTTTCCTCCCACTTTCCAAAGGTGAATGGGTCATGGCTGGTAAGTTGTGAGCATGCTGTGCTGGCACTGGAAACGTGCCGTCACTTGTGGGCTGACACCAGCGCATCCCTGGACGTGTTGGCCATTGATGCAACTTGGATGTACACGATAGGTGACAAATAAAGCTAATTGCTTGTGTAGAGTCAGATCTACGAGGTTTGCACTGGGCAGCCCAGTGCCAACATAGCATGCCCACCATTTACTAACCCTAACATACATCTTTGGAATGTGAGAGGAAACCAATGCAGTCATGGAAAGAGCATACAAACTCCTTACAGATAGTGATGGGAGTTCAGCTGGCACCGTAAAGTGATGTGCCAACCATTGTTTTATCACGCTGTCCCCACTTGGCTCTATCCTCTGATTAATGAAGGCCAACACACCATACACCTACTTAATGACCCTATCAGCTTGCAAGGTAACCCTGAAGGATCTGTGGACATGGACCTCAAGATCCATCGCTGCTCAGAATCCTGTCATTAATCATGTATTCTGCCTTCATGTTTGACCTTCCAAATGTATCACTTCACACTAGAAGTATAGAAGTCAGAAGTAAAGTGCAGACATAAAATGACTATAAATTACAAAATAATTAAGTAGTGCAAAATAAAAAGGAATAATGAAATAGTGTTCATGGATTCATGGATCATTCAGAAACCTGATGGTGGAGGGGAAGAAGCTTTCCCTAATTCATCAAGTGTGTGGCCTCAGGCTCCTGTACCTTCTCCCTGACGACTGCAACAGGAAGAAGGCACATACTGAGTGGTGAGGGTCTTTGGTGCTGGATGCCACGTTCTTTTGAGGCATTGCCTCTTGGAAGTTGTCTTTCCAAAAGGAAGGTGACGGTGGAGAGGGTTGTGCCAGTAATGGAGCTACTGAGTCTACAGCCCTCTGCAGCTCCTCACGCTCCTGTGCATTGGAAGACCCATATCAGGCTGTGATGCAAGCAGTCAGGATGCTCTCCACCATACGTGTAAAGAGATTTACCAGAGTCATTAGCGGCACACCAAATCTTCTCAAACCACTTACAAAGTGGAGCTGCTGGTGTGCCTTCTTCATGATTGGATTAGATTTTTAGTTCCAGGATAAATCCTCCAATATGTTGATCGCCTGGAACTTTTTCAGTTGTTTCTATCACTGACCCCTTAATGAGGACTGACGTGTCTTCTCCCAACTGCCTTTCCTAGAGTGCACAATCAGTTCTTCAGTCTTGCTGATATTGAGTATGTGATTGTTGTGATACCCTCAACCTGCTAAAAATGGTAACACCCCGTACGCCACCTTGTTACCGTTAAGATTCTACCAACACCAGCAGTGTCATCTGTAAATTCATCAATGGTGTTTGAGCTGTGCTTCCCACAAACATAATGTAGAGAGAGTAGAGCAGTAAGCTTAGATTGCATTCTTGTGGTGCCTGTGAGGAGAAATTGATATTTCAATCCACCTGACTGGGGTCTCCCGATAAGGAAGTCAAGGACACAGTTACAGAGGGAAATACAGAAGCCCAGGTTTTGAAGCTTGTTGGTTAACACTGAGGGAATAATGGTGTTCAATGTCACCCACTAATCAATAAACAGTCACTTGATGTATGCTTTACCGTTGCCTTGGTGCCCCAAAGCAAGGTGCCAGTGTGACTGCATCTGCTGCAGGCCTGTTGTGGAGTAGGTCATGCGAAATTCACATTATTTTTGTTTTGGAATGTCCCAATGGCTTTCAAAGTACTTATATGGCTTTCTGAGCAACACCATGGTGAGTTGGGATGGTCAGCGGTGACAATGACAGGAAGAGCGAAAGCACAGGTCAGAATGTTCTCCTAACGCAGAGGTCATAGGGCACTCAGCACAGAAATAGGTTCTTCAGCTCATCTGGACTGTGGCAAATTGTTATTCTTCTTCGTCCCATCAATCTGCACGTGGGACATATCCTTTCATACCTATTGTATCCATGTACTTATCCAAACTTCTCTTAAATGCTGCAATTCAAACTGCATCACCACTTCCACTGGCACCTTGTTCCACACTCACAGTGCCCTCTGAATAAAGAAGTTCTCCCTCAGGTTCCGCTTGAATATTTCACCTGTCAGCATTAACTTATGTCCTCTGAGTTTAGTTTTGCCCAACCTCAACAGAAAGTACCTGCTTGTGTATACCCACCTATACCCCTCATAATCTTGTATACCTCTATGAAATCTCTCCTCATTCTCCAACACTACAGGTATAAAGTCCGAATCTACAGTATTTAAACTTTTCTTGTAATTCAGGTCCTTGAGTCCTGGCAACATCCTTGTAAATATCCTCTGTACTCTTCCAATCTTAAAAAGGTATATGTTAATTTATCAAAGAAAACTTTCAGTAAAAATGAGAAAAGTTGCCATTTTTACCATTATCAATTTAGATATATCTGTAATATGTGCTTTACAGAGACTAAAATTTGATGGTAGTGGAAAAAAGCAGTACTGCTGCTGGGAATAGAGACAGACTTACTTTTGCTGACTACTAGCAAAACTGAACCAAAAATAAAAACTGAAAAGTTCAACAAAGTACTGTTATATTTTTTTAGTGCAATTTAAGCAACACATTGCCCCATCATCCTTGAGAACTTATCTTTTCAAAGGAGAATTTTCTCTCTGTATATTTGAGTTTGTAACTGCATTTTGTTGTTATATATAAGTATAATCAATAATACAAAACTTCCCTCAAGACGTCCAACTCTCATGGAGTTTCCTAATGGAGAGTAAATTACAGAAATCCTCTTACTCTCTGAGTCATCGGAATTGCAAATTGTCAAAACTCAGCACAGATTTAATAAGCTTTTAATAACATCTTCAGGGAATTTTTATGTGCATGAGAAATTCTACTAAGGACAGACTCAGATAGTCTAGTTTTTCTAGACTACCCACATACGGAATGCATCAGTGCATTATTAAATTAATTATTATTAAAATGTTTTAAACTGTTCAGTCATCATCATGAATGCTACAGCTCAATCCAAAGCTACATATGCAGGTATTTAGATGCATACCTGACACCTCATACTTCAGGGAAACCTGTTTTTAAGCACGCACAAAAGCCAAGCAAATAAAACAGTGGTGGTTGCAATAACTAAATAAAATATACCAAAGTCACAAAACTAAAATGAAATTAAAAGTATGAAGGCACCTCTTATTAAAAATATTTGTAAAACATTTTGAACAGTGAAATTTGACACTGCCTCTACTATAGAATATTGGCACCAGCAAGGGCTGCATAATATGGCCATGAGGTCACAGGGCCTATCCAGGTCCCTCCTCCCTCTCCTGTGTCTCCTAAATTTAACATTGCTGTAAATCCTGTGGGTACAGGCCCAAATCCCAGGAACTCATTGTAGACTATCCCAGTTTCCCAAGTAATTATGGTATGTGTTGTCGGCACGCAATATTATTTCCTGAGTTCATCTGATTGCCCTTCACTCCGGTATTGTGGAAAAAGTCAAGCATTTAAAAACAGCTGCATGCCAGGCACTGTATTTTCATGTCAGCTGTTGACTGCCACAAATCAATCTCCTTCTAAACCGTAAATCTCCCTCTGAACTGTAAATCTCCTCCGATCAGGTTTCAGTTTTTTAGAGCACTCTCCAATCCCTGCTCTGTTATAATTAGCAATTACTGAAAAAAATGAGCAAGCACAGTGAAGTAAGCAAACATCTGATAGTTTTTTTAGGGAGGATTTTACTGAAGGTTGTTTTTATTTTTGAAAGAGAATTTGTGTGCCTTTTGTCATAATGGAGGGTCTTTGCAAATCTCACCAGTTTAGTATTATTTTTTCAAATTACAATATTACCATTAATCTTGCTTTTAACCTGTTGTAAACCATTCTTTATGTGTTGATCAACCCTACAATATTCCCAATTCCCTTAATCAGTTAATGAGTTCTAACAATCTATTTTAACTGGAAATGCTAACATGTCCTTCCTATTTTTTTTAAATGCCCACAGACGACTATTGTTTTTCCTGAGTTTTCAATTAATTCAGATTTCACATTCTTGAATAATTTTAGAATGCAATGTTTGTGAATCTGAGGGCAAACGGTGGAGAGGATGCAAAATGACTTACAAACTTTCTTCACAAAAATTAAAACCATGAACATGAAAGTATGGTTGACTAAAGTTATATTTGAGCACAGAGCCATAAATCCTCAGAAGCAGGAGAGTCAATTTGAAAAAAATATGAAAAGATAATCAGTCCTAGATTCTATTAGTTGAGCTAATAAGATGGAACTAAGTTAAGCAACTCTATAGTTAGATTGCTATATATTAATGATAATTTTGGATCATTTCAAGGCCATTAACAAGGTATGGAAATGAGACAGTACCAGAAATTAGAGAGTTTGATCATGAGCGGATATAAAGAAACTAGAGCATTATTTATACAAATGTGAAGTATAAGAGAAATTGTTGAAAAGGTTATATATTGGTACTAATTAAGCTAAGTAGGGAAAATTAATTGGTCTGTGATGAATGAGTAAGATGTTTATTGCTGTTATTATTATTGTTATTATTATTTCTGTTTGTATTTACACAGTTTGTTGTCCTTTGCATGCTGGTTGTCCACACTATTGGTGCAGCCTTACATTGATTCCATTATTGGATTTATTGAGTCTACCCACAGGAAAATAAATCTCAAGGTTGTACCTGGTGACATATATTACTTCGATAATAAATTTAATTAGAACTATGAGAGAGGCAAAATATACATTTACTGGTTAACAATTTAGTTACCACAGTGAACTCATTTAAGAACAGAAGGAAGAATTTAAGAGTCTTTTTAAATTTCCATGCAGCATTTGGTGAGTATTTGAAGTCTGTGCAATGTGTTTTGCCTGAGGCCTGTGCTAAGATTCAGTGCTGTCAGAAGTGACTGTGTGCTCTGCAGAATAGTTGGCTTTCGATGAGCTGCTGCCCTTGTGACCATGCAAGACTGGTGGACCTTGCTTGGCTTCATCATTTCAAGTCTCTTGCTGCCGCTCATGCAGCTCTGTCCAAGTTTTCTCCTCTTCTGGCCTTCCTTTGGGCAGGAAGAAGCAGACAACAAAGATCCTGAAGTTATGTCTACACGTCTACACGTTTATCCAGATAGAAGAAAGAGATTTTACGACATGCAGTGATATTAAACCCAATTCTGATTTTGGTTCAAGCAGAATGCACGGTGGCATAGTGGAATCAGAAGCAAGAGAACTTAGAATTCCCTCGATGCTTGCAAAGATGTATTAAATGGTCACTGCTCAGTGTGCCAACAACAATTCTGGGCATGGGGCTGTCACTTGAAACTTCAGTAACATTTGTGGCCCAAGGCAATGGGTCAGAAGTGAATCAACTGTACAGAAGAGGAGGCCTTCCCTTTGTATACGGCACCAATGCATGTGAAAGGAATGGTGTGGCATGCTAGCGTAGTGGTTAGTAGAATGCTTCAAAGCACAGGCGACTCACATTCAATTCCTGCCGTAGACTCTATGTAGGTCCTCCCTGTGAACACATGGGTTTACTCCGGGTGTTCTGGTTTCCTCCCATAGTCCAAAGACATACCGGTTGGTAGGTTAATTGGTCATTGTGAATTGTCCCGTGATTGGGCTCAGATTAAATAGGGGGACTGCTGGGTGGAGCAGGTGGAAGAGCCTATTCTGCACTGAATCTCATTAAATAAATATGCCTGGGTCTGTGGCTGTGGATATTTTGTGGGTCAGTGTCCTATGAGTAGTGTGTGACTCTACTTCAGACAGAGTGTGGTTCAGGTCTGTCTGTTGTACTTGTCAGGACTAGGGAACTGGGGAAGCCTCCCATAGCCAGTGAGGGTGCGAAGGGTGGTCAGGTAATTGGCGGGGTACAGTTGTGGCGGTGGGGAGCAGGGATGGAAAAGTTGGCTGAGGGTCATAGGTGTGACCGTTGGGGAAGGTGAAGGGTTAGTTGTGAGATTAAGTGATGAATGAGATTCAGCATTTATAGAGGAGGAGGACCAAAAGAAACCCTGTAACTAAATAAATTAAAGGAGACCTCCCGAGTATGGTCCCCAAGGCCAGCAAGGGCTTGTGGAGCTCCTCCTCGAGTTGTGTAGCGTTAGGATTCTGAGAAGACATGAATTCCTGCTTTGCAGTGGTGGCCTCTAGATGACACTCCAATGTGAACAATAAATCCAGAAACGACACCTGGTGTTGAATTGCACATTACTGGATGCCCATTTACGCATCCAGGATCCTTCATACATTACTTTGCGGATGCACAAAGCCACCCAGAACATAAATCAAAGGCCTTTGAACTGCATTGTATGTTGCTCATTATGACTTGTAATCTTATTTTCATAAGAACTGGATTGTATGAGCACGGAAGTAAAGGACAAAGCAATCTCATTTCCTGGTGGCTGTGCCTCATCTCCATTTCTGTGCTTAATCCATCAGCCACATTTGGGAGGATGCTCCTCACTCCCTAGCATAGAGACCCTGACTTTACAGTCCGGGTGAAAGAGAGGGAGCATTGGATACTGGTGCTGAGTGAAAGTATAATGACAGCTTAGCAATATACGTGCTATTGATGAAGCTGCACTGGAAGAAAGTTATGTTCCTAGTTACAGTGCCATAGAACACTATGACACAGAAACACCTTTGACCCATCTAGTCTATGCCAAACTATTAATATGCCTAGTCCAGTTGACCTGCACCCGGCCCTCTCTCATCCATGTACCTATCCAAATTTCTCTTAAGTGTCAAAATTGAATCCGATTTCACCACTTCTGCTGGCAGCTTGTTCCACATTCTCACCACCCACTAAGTGAAGAAATTCCCCCTAAATATTTCACCTTTCATCCTTAATCCATGCCCACTAGTGGTAGTCTCACACAGCCTCAGTGGAGAAAGCCTGCTTGCGTTTACCTATCTATACCCTTCATAATTTTGTATATCAAATCTCTCCTCATTCTTCTGTGCTCTTGGGAATAAAGTCCTAACCTATTCAACCTTTCCCTATTACTAAGGTCTTGGCAACATCCTTCTAAATTTTTCTCTGCACTCTTTCAATCTTATCTTTCCTACAGGTAGTGCCCAGAATGCCACACAATACTCCATATTAGGCCTCCCAGATGTCTTAAATTTCCTGTCAAAACTCAAAACCCTACATTTCTGTTTACAACAGTGGTGGGTCTCATCAGCAAGAATGACGAGTCAGCTTACAGAGAGGAGGTACAATGGCTAACGGACTGGTGCAGAGCCAACAACCTGTCTCTGAAAGTGAACAAAACAAAAGAGATGGTTGTTGACTTCAGGAGGGCATGGAGCGACCACTCCCTGCTGAACATCGACGGCTCCTTGGTAGAGATCGTTAAGAGCACCAGATTTCTTGGTGTTCACCTGATGGAGAATCTCACCTGGTCCCTCAACACCAGCTCCATAGCAAAGAAAGCCCAGCAATGTCTCTATGTTCTGCGAAGACTGAGCAAAGTCCATCCCCCACCCCCCATCCTCATCACATTCTACAGAGGTTGTATTGAGAACATCCTCAGCAGCTGCAGCTGGTTCGGAAATTGCACCATCCTGGATCGCAAGACCCTGTAGCGGATAGTGAGGTCAGCTGAGAAGATCATCGGCGTCTCTCTTCCCACCATCATGGGCACTTACACTACACGCCGCATCCACAAAGCAAACAACATTATGAAGGATCCCATGCACCCCTCATACAAACTCTTCTCCCTGCTGCCGTCTGGGAAAAAGCACTGAAGCATTCGGTCTCTCACGGCCAGACTATGTAACAGTTTCTTGCCCCAAGCTATCAGACTCCTCAATACCCGAAGCCTGGATCAACATCTTGCCCTATCGTCCTGTTTATTATTTATTGTAATGCCTGCACTGTTTTGTGCACTTTATGCAGTCCTGTGTAGGTTTGTAGTCTAGTGTAGCTTTCTCTGTGTTGTTTTTTACATAGTTCAGTCTAGTTTTTGTACTGTGTCATGTAACACCATGGTCCTGAAAAACATTGTCTCATTTTTACTGTGTACTGTACCAGCAGTTATGGTCAAAATGACAATAAAAGTGACTTGACTTGACTTGACTTCTCATAATCATGGATGAAGAGTGATATTGGGAGCAGAAAACAGGAAGGAAAATGAAAAAGCAACTGAACTCTTGTTGTAGTCGGATTCTGTTGCATCTTTCTCTCCCAATCAGAAGCTATAAGTCTAAGTCTCACCGCTGACTTGAGGACAAAATAAGGTAGACACTTTTTGCATTAATGAGGCAATGCTGCATGAAGATGGGATGCTAGAGTGAAGCCCTGCCTATATTGAGATGCACACATTTCTGTATTTGTTAAATCTGGGAATGTTGCATTGTTTGGTAGATACTTTGTGTTGTCATTTTTAGATTTGGCAGAGGAAGTATTTGCAAATCTCAGACCCAAGCAATTCATTGGTCAGTTGTCACTTGTCCTAGATTTAAATGACCTTGGTGTGTAATACTTCAGGACCTTGTGAATCTGGAGTGCAACAGACAAGGCCAAGTTCTGGGCTGGAGTTAATGCTGAAGCACACGTCAGGACTGCGATACATCTCCCTGACTGAATGGAAACTCACACAGCTCTTCAGTACAGGTCAACATTCTGAGGACATTTGTGGCAGAGTCTCCTGTAAGCTTTCCTCTTTATGCCCTTTCTTTCTGACAGCTGCTCTTCATGCAACAGTCTGATCCACCTCGCTCTTTTTCCATTCAAAATGGCAGCCCCAGCACCAAATCATTACAGCCCATAAGAGGTTTCCTTGAAGCTGTTGACACACCAAGTTACTTATCTAAACAATCAGGGTCACTTCAAGCTGCTAACACGTCCAAAAGCCTCAAAGCAGCAGAGAAGCAGTAAAAATAAACTGAACAGTGAATGAAGTGAGGACAGCTGACAAGCTCTTTAAATGTCAATAGAAATGCCGCTCTCAACTCTCTTCCTTTCTCCAGTGGCTTTATAATTGATGAATCACATGGCAAAGCAAGTAGAGAGAGCATTTGTGTTTCAAGACGAGCTCTGCAAAACCTTGATTGGCGTACTAATATCTTGGTCTCCAAGTAATTTGCAACTGCTGAATAAAATCATCAGCTGCTCACAGAATGTAATGGATGGCCAATGTAGTTCATGTTTCCATGAACTTGCAGATTCTATCCCAGTGCCATAGTTATCTCACTGTTATCTCTCAATTACTATTTTCCAAGATGTTGTATTAGATTCAGGTAAGATTGTACTGATTATAACATTAATCTATCATTGTAAATCTATGGATGTAAATAGCATAAGAGAGGAATGGTTACTACCTAGGAAGTCTACATTTGACAGTCAAAAGTCATTTAAAGTTGACGTAGGGAGATCACAAGACTGGAGTGTTCCCCAAAGGGTGAGAGTAAGGTCAACAGATGCAAGCAACTCCGGATGTTAAAGGACATTCCCCGAGGTTAGGTATTCTGATGAACTACATATACCTGTCTGGACACCCCCCCCCCCCCCACTGACTGTTCCTGTGGCTCCTCCCACAGACCCCGGTATAAAGGCGATTGAAGCCTGAGCCCGGCCCTCAGTCTCCAGGATGTAGCATGGTGGTCATTTGCTACTTGTTCTTTCTTCCAGCCAATAAAAGCCTATATCTCACCTCACATCTCGGAGGGTTATTGAAGGTGCATCAATTTTATTGGCTGGAAGTTTAAAACATGGACAGCATTTTATGTCCGGAAAAATTAGACCTTGATCCTCAAGACTCTGAAGCAGCTCTTGCCTTTGAACTCTGGCTTGCATGCTTCCAATCATACTTGGAACAGATTCCAGTGACTGAGCCTGCCAGAAAGTACAAAATATTATTATCTACAGTAAGTCCAAAAGTATTCTCCCTTATCAGGGACCTACCGACCTACCAAGGGGCACTGGTCACCCTCAAAAGACAGTACCTGCGGCCAGTGAACACCCTCTACGCAAGACATCGCTTAGCGAAGCGGCGACGGCAACCCAGTGAGTCGAGCTGCCAGTTTCTCCGAGCCCTACAGACACTCGTGTGAACTTGCGACTGCAAAGGACTGACAGCGGAACAACATGCGGAGCTGCTAGTACGAGACGCCTTCGTTACGGGGATCAGGTCAGTGTACGTGCACCAGCGGTTGCTGGAAAATGCCGATCTTACCTTACGCTCAGTGATCGAGATGGCCGACACGTTGGAGGCTGCTCTGCACAACGCTGACGCTGTCCAGCCCTGCGCCAGCTCTTCACTCTGTTCGGATATCCCTGCTATATCCACAGTGATAGAGGGTCCTCCTTTATGAGTGACGAGCTGCGCCAGTACCTGCTGACTAGGGGTATTGCTACTAGTCGGACCACGAGCTATAATCCCTGGGGAAATAGACAGCTGGAGAGGGAGAATGCCACAGTGTGGAAGGCCACACTTTTAGCCCTTAAGTCAAAAGGGTTGTCAGTCTCTCGATGGCAGGGGGTCCTCCCCGAGGCACTCCACTCTATCCGCTCCCTGTTATGTACGTCCACCAATGCCACCCCTCACGAGCGCCTATTCTCTTTTCCCAAGAAGTCTGCCACTGGGACCACCCTACCGGCTTGGCTGACATCCCCAGGGCCAGTGCTGCTCCGGAAACATGTGAGAAGTAATAAATACTCCCCGCTGGTCGAGAAGGTTCACCTTCTACATGCGAACCCCCAGTACGCCTACATGGTCTTACCTGATGGGCGGGAGGACACAGTCTCCGTCCGCGACCTGGCGCCTGCAGGAGCAGCAGACCACTACCCCGAACACTCCACAGTAACTATGAACCCTGTACCTGAGGTGACACCGCGCACACTGAGCCCTACACAGACTCCTCATGACACTCCTATACCGGGCGTCTCGCACGCACATATACCAAGCGCCTTGCACACACATGAGGGATCACTGACGCCTAGTGGGCTGACACCTCCAGTCAGGCCGGAACCAGCACAACCACCGTCTCTGGTGCAATCACCACCGGCTCCTGTGCAATCACCACCACCGGCTCCTGTGCAATCACCACCACCGGCTCCTGTGCAATCACCACCGGCACCTGTGCAATCACAGTTGGTGCTACGCAAGTTGCAGCGACAGATTTGACCACCTGATAGACTTAACCTGTAAATATACTCGTCAGAAACTTCGCCCCATGGGGACTCTCTTTTGAAACAAAGGTGGGGGGTGAATGTGGTGAACTACATATACCTGTCTGGACACGCCCCCCCGCTGACTGCTCCTGTGGCTCCTCCCACCGTGGCTCCTCCCACAAACCCCGGTATAAAGGTGATTGGAGCCTGGGCCCTGCCCTCAGTCTCCAGGATGCAGTGTGGTGGTCAATTGCTGCTTGTTCTTTCTTTCAGCCAATAAAAGCCTATAACTCACACGTCTCGGAGAGTTATTGATGGTGCATCAGGTATATTACTGCCCTTCTCTGCTAGGACTATCTATGTACTGGCATAAATGTATCTTCTGGAAGCTTTTTAAAAGAAAATTCTAAACCTTCTAGGCTTTTCACACTAAGCTAATCCCAGATGACGCTAAGGAAAATGGTGCCTCTGGCCTCTCTGGTCCTATCATTCATACACTTCGAGTAAAGCTACAGCTTCACAGGGACCCAGGTTCAATCTGTGTGGAGTTTGCACGTTCGCCCTGGTGAGTTCATGGGTTTCTTTTAGGCAATTGCTTTCTTCATAAGCCCCAAAAAATGTGTAGGCCATTTAGTTAGTTGCCTACTGTAAGCTGCTTCTTATGTGTCAGTGAATGATAGGAAATAGAAAGCTGAACAGAATGTGAGAAGAGAAAATGGGTTTAATGGAAATGGATTAGTGTAAATGAGGGGATCAGTATAAATGTGTGTCTGATAGTCGATGGGCCAAAGGGACAGACAATTTCTATGCTATATCTCTATATGATTCTGTATCTTTGGAGCTACAACAACTTAATTTAATCACAACATTTAATTGATGAACCTTTCTGTTTTTAAAACAAAATATATGATTCTGTACTGTTTAGTTTAATGATCATTGCACATATTACTCAGTATAGAACTAGATCTGGCAGGTGACCCCCAAGAGGGTAGCTGATACGGTGGAGAAGGCACAGAAATGCTTGCGACAAGTTAGCAGCAGTGCCTCTTAATATCCATCTCCATCAAATGCAAATCTCTCCATAGTCCCTTGCAGAAGATTTCCCATTTCCCCACCTGCCAGCTTCCTGGGATTCACATTGACCAGAAGCATAACGTGGCTGCAAGACGCTGTAACAGGGGTTTTGGCTCCTTCAGAAATAAGAAACATTCTACCTTCTACAAGCCGCCAGCCACAGGTCAGTGTTTGTTGCTCATCTCTATTTGTCATTGAGGATATGTGTTCCTGACAAGAAGCATCAGAGAGTTGTGAACATAGATCAGTATGTCACAGGAGTCAGCCTCCCCTGCACTGACTGTCTACACTTCTTGCTGCCCCAGTACCTCATCCAGCATTTTCTGATGGGGGGGGGGGAAGGCAATGCTGACAGCAGGACAGCTCTTCCAGAGCAAATTAACGAACCAAGATGTGCAATAGGAGCAGAATTAGGCCAGGAGCATGAAAACAGTGTGCTCCCTGCTCTCCATATTGCTGGTGTTGGGATATGCATGTAATAAGCTGGAGCTGGAAATAGAGTTAGTTTACTGTTGTCACATGCACTGAGCTTCAGCTAAAAGCTTATCTTTCATACCACTCCTACAGATCAAATCATTACATAGTGCATTAAGGTAGTACAAGGTAAAACAATAACCTACTGCAGAATAAAGGGGAACAGCCACAGAGAAAGTGCGGTGCTGGGAGATTGTGAGGTCAAGAATTTCATGCTATCATACTAGGGAACCATTCAGTAGTCGGATAACAGTGGGGTAGAAGCTGTTCTTGAGCCTGCTGGTATGTGATTTTGGACTTCTGTCTGATGGGAGAAGTAGAGAGAATGTCTGAGCTGGGTGCCATCTTTGATAGTGCTGGGTGACTTGCTGAGGCTGCACGAAGCATAGACAGAGTTAATGGAGGGGAGGCTGACTTCTGTGGCATGCTGAGCTCGGTTCACGACTCTGCAGTTTCTTGTATGTCGCTCTATCAAACTGTGAGAATAATCGTTAAGAGCTGATGGGGACTTGTCAGATTTCTTTAGCCTCCTGAGGCATCTCTTTTTTCAAGAGATATAGTTTTAGGCAGTTACCTGTGATAGTGATAAATCTTTGATGAATTTCTATGACAGATCACATGAATAATATAGCCTGCAGTGTGCAATAAGCTACTTGGTTCTGAATGAAATAAAAATGCTTTGGTGGCTTTATACTGTTTTCATTGAAGCAGGTAGAAAGCACATTTCATTGCCTTTGGAATGAAGTCACAGAGATAATTAGGAATCACTGTTCCTGGTCTTTGAAGCTGTGCAGAAATTAGAGTTGATCTTCTTTCCTAGACTGTTATCACAGGGGCAGGGACATCACACAGCATCCACACCAGCTGATTACCCAGTTTGTCGGGGCCGAAGACTGCTCCCCCTAGACGAGAACGAGCTGAGCGAGCCTGAGGTGACCCAGGGGGTTACATTGGTGATAACAGTTCTTTCACTCCCAGGGGTCAGACACAGAGTGATTATTCCTCTACACGGTCCCATCAAACTCTCCCGGGGTCAGACACAGAGTGATTATTCCTCTACATGGTCCCATCAAACACTCCCTGGGGTCAGACACAGAGTGATTTTTCCTCTACACGGTCCCATCAAACTCTCCCGGGGTCCAAATTGTACCAAAACAATTCTACTCAAAAACTGCAACATTTATTTAAAACATGTATGGAACTGGCCTTAACATAGCTTGTACCTCAAAAAATGTATTGAACTTGATGCAGCTCCCGCAGTATATGACTCACCCACCAGGCACCCTCTCCTGACTCCATTTGGCTCCAAGTGCACATCATCACTATCTTCAACTGGTTCCACTGAGCACCAGCCAGCCTGTTTCACTCCTTCCTCTCACCTCTTTATACTGTCAATCTCCTCTCAGTCCTGATTCAGGGTGTCCACCCAAAACTTTAACTCTCTTTACCTCTACAGATGCAATTGTGTTCCTCCAGCAGTATTTTTTTTGTTTCAGATTCTAACATTTGCAGTCTCTTCTGTGCCCATGGAAATATCCCTTCATTGGTTACATCTCCTAAAAAGCACATGAAAGTTTTAAATTCAAAGTAAATTTATTATCAAAGTACATATGTGTCACTATATACAACCCAGAGGTTATACCACAACGTACAACCCTGAGAATCTTGACTTGTTATTACTTCAAGCACAAACAAATTTGAGCACTATAGAATGCATATATAATAGATACAGCATGTACATGAACAACCTTCATTGAGTTTTGTAGCTGCCTTATAGTAGGTCTCAATGTCAGAAGAGTTGAAAATACAGCTAAGTACGAGGTGTTGCATTTTGGAAAATTGAATCAAAGTAGGACTTTCACAGTAAACAGAAGGGCCCCGTGGAGTGTTACAGAACTGAGAGACCTTGGACTTCAGGTACATAGTTCCTTGAAGGTGAAGTCACAGATAGGTAGAATGTAAAGGTTTTTTGTTATGCTCACCTTCATCGATCAGGGCATTGAGTACAGAAGTTGGGAGGTTACATTGCAGCTATGTGTGATGTTGGTAGGGCTGCACTTGGGGTATTATATATAGTTTTGGACACCTGTAAAAGGAAAGATATTATTAAACTGCAAGGTAAGTAGAAAAGATTTACAAAGATGTTGCAGGACTTGAGAGTACAAGTTATAGTGAGAAGTTGGGCAGCGTAGGACTTTATTCCTTGGAGCATAGAAGATTGAGAAGTGATTTTATAGGTGTGTAGAAAATAATAAGGGAGAGATTTGATAGAAACTTGCAGGCAGCTATTTTTCATAGAGTGATATGAGTATGGAATGAGGTCTGGGGGAAGGTATTTGAGGCAGGTACATGGATAGGAAAGATTTAGATGGATAAGGGACAAACAAATGCAAATAGGACTAGCATGTTGGTCAGAATGGACCAGCTGGGTGAAGAGCCTGTATGCGTGCTGTGTGACTCTATGATTCTAAGGGCATATCTAGATGGTGAGAAGGAAGAAGTGAAAATACTGTACACGTGTCAGACTCAAGCAGTGACTGCAGGTGAACTTGCAACCATACCTTCCAATAAATGCTTTGCATTTAGTATCATCTGCAATTTGGTCAAACTCAACTTGGTCAACTGCTTTGCAGCGAACCTGTATTGAGTCACAGACACAACTCCAAACATCTGGTTGCCTGCCATTTCAATTGTCCACTCGCTTTCCCTTCTAACCTACCTGACTGAGGCTTCCTACACTGGCACATTGAATGTTTTCTTCTGCAGGGATGGTCTGTAGTTGACATTGCAAATGAAAGTTATGGAAATGGTGCCCAGATACGTGTAATATGGTGTTCAACTTCACTGTGAATACTCCAGAGCCCTTCACACATCAGCTGGCAGATGCATAAAGGAATCTTGTATGGGTATTTCACACTTCATGAGCTATACTTTAAATCTCTAATTTTTGTTCATGACTTACTGATCACTGAAATTGGATTAAGCACCTCACGAAAAACATGCCACAATGTGATCTAATTTCTGGGCTAGCTGACAAGATTTATAAAAATTAAAGGATCATTCAGTGATGTTAAATTCCATTAAATTTGCCAAAGGTAGATATGGTGAGTTGCAAGACTTAATGGGGCTGTGGCCCATTCTAACAATTAGAAGCCTGCCTATTTGTTTTTATCTGGTAAAAATATATCACTGCACAATGGGGAGACATTGCTCAGTTAGCAAAGGAAGTTGGCTTTTTAATATGTGGAATGCCTCAAAATAATTCCAGGCTGGTGTGTCATTATACTGTAATTAGAATGAGAAATTAGTTTCAATCATTTTCTATTTCTGTTGGTAAAATCAGGAGCTTGCTATATTCCTAATAATCAAGCCTCTCTCAATTAATCAAGTAGGACTATTCCTTTCCAAATCTTTTAATCTTTACATTCCCCTCAACAAATTACTTTTGATTAATTCAGTAAAAACCTTCATTTTTGGACACAGTAAACAAGTCAAAACTTTATTGACCTTGATAGAGGAAGAACTGAGCTGAGAAAATGTTGGCAATGTGTAAGTTTGACTTGCCCTCAAAGCCCTCTCTGACCACTAGAGAATCTCTGGAATTCTCTACCCAGAGCTAGAGGCAGAATCACTGGAGGTATTCAGACTGGTGATAGATACATGCTTGAAAGATTAGGTGATTGAGGTTTCTGGGGAACTGGCACAGAGAAGGAGTTGAGGCTTTGGCTAGTTCAGCTATGACCATATTTGAGAGGATACATTGTCTATTCCTGCTCCTCTTTTCCTGTGTTTGTGTGTTCTCTTTGGCTGTTGATGCAATGATAAACTTTGGCAATTTTCTCTGAAGCAGTTACATTCATTTGCAACCACATCTTACAGCACATCATACTCAAAGGATATTTAATTTTCCGGTATATACATTCTCAATGTCATAGACCCCGTGCTTTAATGCTTCAGAGATATAATTCCCACAAAATGACTGATCAAAATGTAGCACCTAGTTTCAAAATTAAATGCAAAATCTAATTTTTATATACTCCACCCACTGTCAAATTTTCTACTTTTTCCAGTCCTCTCAGATAAACACATTTCCTACTGTAACCTGGTGAGCGGATCAAAAGTGCCTTGTAGGTTTTCACCATACTCTCAGGCTAAGCAATCTTGCTCTAGGTATACAAAACTGTGTTCTTGCAATGGAACCACAGTTCCCCAACCACAGATACAAGACTGACAGAATTTGGAATTAGATTATTGAATGTGTTTTGTCTTCACTATCTGGGTCTAATGAAGTGTGGTATATCTACTAAAGTATTTCCAAAATGTCATTGTTGTTGATTGTTTTCCTGCATAAATTTATTTTAAAATCCATTGTTTGATTTTACTTTCACCAAACTTGTTTGATTTATTTATAATTTAATTATTTTGCCAATATAAAAAAATTCTATTAGAGATGGAAGATATTCCCTGGCATATAACCGTCATCTACGCTTACGTTTTACCGATTTAAAAATACACTGAATGATTTGACAAGGCTTGGGCATCTGAGTGAGAATGGTGTGTAGGTTAGCTGGTGATAAACTTCAGCCTGTGCTAAACAGATCTTTCTGCCCTTTAACAGATCTGTTTTGGCTAACACTTGAGACTGGGAGAATTCACATAGTCTTTCAGGAAAGAAGTGCAAATCCCCTTCCAGTGTAAGTGTGGGTGTAGCTCCAGCAAAGCGCTGCGCTGTGGAAGTTTGAGCTGCTTTGTGGAAATGAAGAGGCATTTTGTGAATGAAATGGTTGGCTTTGCTAAGGCTAACCAGTTTTTCATAGATATCACTTGATTACTAACAAATAACAGGTCAATGGAAAATCTTGGGAAGAAGCAATTACTGTGGATTAGGGAAATGACTAAGAACTCACTCTAATTTCTCATGACAGAGACTTTTAACACCAATGAAAAATGATTTTAGTGACTAGTCTGCTTCCAGCTGGGAAAACTATTGACATATGTTTAATAGTCTAATTTAATACTCTGCCATTTTCTTTTCCAGTAAATGTAAAATCAGGTGGCAACAGGCTATTGGCTTACTGTCGCCATTTCCAGCTGCTGAATATATACAGTGGCATGCAAAAGTTTGGGCACCCCTGCTCAAAATTTTTTTTATTGTGAATAGTTAGGTGAGTCGAAGATGAACTGATCTCCAAAATTCATAAAGTTAAAGATGAAACATTCTTTTCAACATTTTAAGCAAGATTAGTGTATTATTTTTGTTTTGTACAATTTTAGAGTGAAAAAAGAAAGAAGCACCATGCAAAAGTTTGGGGACCCCTAGAGATTTGAGCTCTCAGATAACTTTTACCAAGGTCTCAGACCTTAATTAGCTTGTTAGGGTAATGGCTGGTTCACCTCACAGTCATTGTATGGAAAGGCCAGGTGATGCAAATTGCAAAGTTTTATAAATACCCCGAATCCTCAAACCTTGCCCCAACAATCAGCAGCCATAGGCTCCTCTAAGCAGCTGCCTAGCACTCTGAAAATTAAAATAAATGATGCCCACAAAGCAGGAGAAGGCTATAAGAAGATAGCAAATTGTTTTCAGGTAGCCGTTTCCTCAGTTTGTAATGTAATTAAGAAATGGCAGTTAACAGGAACGGTTGAGGTCTGGAAGACAAAGAAAACTTTCCGAGAGAATTGCTCGTAGGATTGCTAGAAAGGCAAATCAAAACCTCCATTTGACTGCAAAAGACCTTCAGGAAGATTTAGCATACCCTGGAGTGGTGGTGCACTGTTCTACTGTGCAGTAACACTTGCACAAATATGACCTTTGTGGAAGAGTCATCAGAAGAAAACCTTTCCTGCGTCCTCACCACAAAATTCAGTGTCAGAAGTTTGGAAAGGAACATCTGAACAAGCCTGATGCATTTTGGAAACAAGTCCTCTGTGGACTGATGAAGTTAAAATAGAACTTTTTGGCCGCAATGAGCAAAGGTATGTTTGGAGAAAAAAGGGTGCAGAATTTCATGAACAGAATTCCTCTCCAACTGTTAAGCACAGGAGTGAATCGATCATGCTTTGGGCTTGTGTTGCAGTCAGTGGCACGGGGAACATTTCACTGGTAGAGGGAAGAATGAATTCAATTAAATACCAGTACATCCTTGAAGCAAATATCACGCCATCTGTAAAAAAAAGCTGAAGATGAAAAGAGGATGGCTTCTACAACAGGATAATGATCCTAAACTCACCTCAAAATCCACAATGGACTACCTGAAGAGGCGCAAGCTGAAAGTTTTGCCATGGTCCCCTGACCTAAACATCATCGAAAATCTGTGGATAGACCTCAAAAGAGCAGTGCATGCAAGACGGCCCAAGAATCTCACAGAACTAGAAGCCTTTTGCAATGAAGAATGGGCGAAAATCCCCCAAACAAGAATTGAAAGACTCTTAGCTGGCTGCAGAAAATGTTTACAAGCTGTGATACTTGCAAAGTGGGTGTTACTATGTTCTGACCATGCAGGGTGCCTGAACTTTTGCTTCAGGCCTTTTTCCTCTTTTGTTATTTTGAAACTATAAAAGATGGAAATAAAAAAAGTAATCTTGCCTAAAATATTAAAGAAATGTGTCATCTTTAACTTTATGTCTTTTGGAAATCAGGTCATCTTTTACTCGCTTAGCTATTTACAGTAACAGAAATTTTGACCAGGGGTGCCCAAACTTTTGCATGCTACTGTAAATGCATAGTTTTATTTTCTATTCCTGTACTACATATATTAAAGTAACTATATAAATTTAAAAATGCAAATCTTGGCTAAAAACAAATTCAGCTGCATACAATTGAATACTTCTTCCAATTGGATAAATTATGTAAGGGCATTGCAGAAATTCCTGCTCCTGTTTAAATATTCCGGCATCTACATTTTTTGATCACATGGATTGATTATCCAGTTCAAAATCATATTATAAAGATAATAAATAAAACCTGAAGAAAATGCTGAAAGCAATGTCTAACCATAAAGTATTTTCCCCAATTAAAGCTGACACCTGTATTCCATGTTTGAATATGGCATCCATACACATTAATAAATAGTGATCATCACCAGGAAGAAACATTAATAAGTTCAATGTCATGTCCAAAAGGAATTACATGAGCTTAAAAAAATTCAGCAAGCCTTTCTAGAATTTGATGTATATTTTAAACTGATTCTACAAGTGTAGATAATAGCTACAAAATGTAATAAATTTATGGTTTATTATATCTTTGGAAATCTAAAATTAGATTTAACCCTCTAACATTTATAGATGCAACATTTTCATTACCTTAATTTGGATGTTGTGCTGTCACCTTGATGATTTATTATAGAGATTATCCCCAGATAAATGCTTATCTTCAATAGTCTGCCTGCACATCTAGAACCTACAATAATGATTTTGGCTGCCATTGTCAACTTGCCCATCAGATATGTGGATAGATAGGCTAGACATGTACTCAGAGCATATACTCTCTGAATTCAATCATGAAGTCAGGATACAGGCAGATTGTCTTAAATATCAGAAAGACATATCTCAGTTAGTAACTCATAAAACAGTTATTTAACTTAATCATAAATACAAGAGATTCTGCAGATGCTGGAACTCCAGAATAACACATACAAAATGCTGGAGGAACAGCAGATCTGGCAGCATCTGTGGAAATGAATAACCAGTCAACATATTGGGCCAAGACTTCATTGTTTATTTCTTTCCATAGAAGCTGTCTGACCTGCTGAGATCTTCCTGCATTTTGTTTTATTTAGTTTAATAGTTATTCATTCAAAAATGCCAGCATGGAAAGAATTAAAATTCTTCTGTCGATACATGCAGAGAAAAGTTCCAAGTCACTTTACTCCAACAATGTATTTGGATCATGGAAAAAATGGAAAAATGCTCCAATTGCACAGAGTGATTCAGAAAAACACTCTGTGCACCAGATTGTACATCAACCAACCACAGTTCCTTTGTGTATGATTGTCAAATTAGGGGTAATTTGTTGACATGGGCTCTTTAGGTTGACACTTAGGTGGATCCAACCAATGATATTTCATATTGTGGATAAATGCAACTTCCCAGTCTTGAGGAATAAGAATGTAACAATTGAAAAGATCTTCCTAAATTTTTATTTTGTCTTTTACTAAGGAAGATGACATTGCCAAGCTGAAAGATTTTTTAAAAAATTTCTATTTACTAAAGGACCTTCCACCTCACTTGGTAGAATTTGTATTATTCATATGGTCTATATTGAGCTCAGTTGAGTGGGAAACAGTTTCATGCTGTGAACTTGTAAAACGAGCAAGAATAACTTCAACTCCATCAGTTTCTTATTTTTAAGAGCTATCAGGGATGGGTAATCTATTTGTGCTGATGATAGAAAAATACTAATGGAGAGATGTGCATCATCTATTCCGTTATAGGGGCAAAAGTTTTGGATGAGGGGGTAAAGATTAAAAAGGGACTAGATGGGCCACATTTTCACACCAATGGCGGTGAGTACAAGGAATGAGGGGCTAGAGGAAATGTTTCAAGCACAATAGTACAATAGTGTTATTTATGAAGCTCTTGAATAGGTACATGGGTTGGTGGGTGAGGCTTGGAGGGATAAGGGCCGAACATTGGAGTTTAGATATACATAGCTACCTACTGTACCTGCTAAGTGCAGCACGATTTTTTTTCTTTGGAAGAAGCGAGAGAAATGTTTGAGTTAGAAAAATACACAGCACACGTTTTTGTGAAAGGGGAGAGAAATGGTTGAGTTAAAATAATGGCAGAAAACAGATGAAGTTAGCAAGCAACAAGTACAGCCACAGGATCATAAATAGTGAATATTGGGTGATAACATGCATAAATTTAAAAAAAAGCAGAAATAGGGGTCTACATTGGAAAGATAGATACATTCGATTGCACAACAGATATATAATGAATGAATTGAGCAGTATTTTGAAGCAAATGAAATAGCCAATGAAAAGAGAATGCCAGTGTTTTTTTTACAGAACATTACAGGCCCTTTGGCCCACAATGTTGTGCCAACCAACTAACCTACTCTAAAAACTGCTTAGAATTTCTCTAGCGTATAGCCCTCTATTTTTCTAAGTTCTATATACCTATCTAAGAGTCTCTTAAAAGACCCTATTGTATCCACTTCCACCACCACTGCCAGCAGTGAATTCCACGCACCCACCACTCTCTGTATGAAAAACTTACCCTTGACATCTCCTCGGTACCTATTTCCAAGCATCTTAAAACTATGCCCCTCTGTTAGACGTTTCAGCCCAGGGAAAAAGCCTCTGGCTATCCACACGATCAATGCCCCACATCATGTTTTACATCTCGATCAGGTCACCTCTCATCCTCTGTTGCTCCAAGGAGAAAAGACTAAGTTCACTCAACCTATTCTCATAAGATACACCCTCCAATCCAGGCAACATCCTTGTAAGTCTCCTTTGCACTCTCTCTATAGTATCCACTTCCTTTCAGTAGTGAGGTGACCAGCACTCCAAGTGGGGTCTGACCAAAGTGTTATATAGCTGTAACATTACCTCACAGTTCTTGAATTCAGTCCAACGGTTGATGAAGGCCAACACACCATATGCCTTCTTAACAACACTGTCAACCTGCGCAGCAGCTTCGAGTGTCCTGTGGACATGGACTTCAAGATCTCTCAAATCCCCCACACTGCCAAGAGTCTTATCATTAATATTATATTCTGTCTTCAAATTTGACAGACCAAAATGAATGACTTTACACTTATCTGGGCTGAAGTTCATCTGCCACTTCTCAGCCCAGTTCTGCATCCTATCGAAGTCCTGCTGTAGCCTCTGACAACCCTCCAGACTATCCACAACACCTTCAATCTTTATGTCATCAGCAAACTTACTAACCTACCGTTCTACTTCTTCATCCAGGCCCTTTATAAAAGTCACAAAGAGCAGGGGTCCCAGAACAGATCCCTGTGAAACACCACTGGTCACTGACCTCCATGCTCATTATGAACCATCTACAACTTTTCCATCTTTATTCCATCTATTTCTATCTCTAATATCTCTATTTTTCCCTTTCAAGCTTCTTTTGAAGACCCTGACCTGGAGTTACATGTTGACTATGGTTCTTTGCAGGAATGGGACCCGCTGTCGGATTTCACAACTGGCTGTTATTTGGCGTGCCAAGGGCTCGGCCTAAGAATTCAGCTCACCATTGGAGGACCAGCATCTTGTGGCTCTGGAGATGGGTGGATCAAAGGTCGATGTCACAGCAGGAGAACGGTGTGTCGTCGTGGGAGTCAGAAAATCTACGCGGTGTGCCCAGATCTTTAGGTGCAGAGCTCAGAAAAAGTGACGCAATGGACGTTTAACTCTGTAAAGCAGTGAGTTGTTTGTTACGCCTCCCCTCTCACTGTGAAATGGAGATATCTCTTTCTCCCTTATTAGGGAGAGAGAGAGAGCCTGTGGTATGTTGAATACCGGGTGAGCAAGTAGTCTTTGGAGTACTGCAGGTCATGCTGTTGCTTTGCTCGTGCTTGAGTGCTCGGTGGCGGGTGCCAATGCTATTATTTTCCCAGTGGTGGGAGGGAGGATTGTTGCTTGCTGTTGCTTATGCACGGGAGGGAGGGGAGCTGTGCGGGACTTTGGGGTTCTAACGTTTAACTGTCATTCATTCTTTGGGGGCATTCCTCTGTTTTCCTAGGTGTTTGTGAAGAAAAAGCATTTCAGGATGTATATTGTATACATTTCTCTGATATTAAATGGACCTTTGAAACCACTTTGCCTTTTGTGGGCAAGCCAGTTTTGGATCCACAAAGCAAAGTTTCCTGGATCCCATCCCAGCTTACTTTCTGAAGGAGCTTTCTCTGGTGTACCATATCAAATGCCTTACTGAAATACATATACACTACATCCACTACTCAACCTTCATCAATGTGTTTTGTTACATCCTCGAAGAATTCAAACAGGCTCATAAGGCATGACCTGCCCTTGACAAAGCCATGCTGGCTATCACTAATCAGATTATGTCTCTCCAAATGCTCATAAATCCTGCTTCTCAGGATCTTCTCCAACAACTTGCCCACCACTGAAGTCAGACTCACTGGTCTATAATTTCCTGGGTTATCTCTACTCCCATTCTTGAACAAGGGAACAACGTTTGCAACCCTCCAATCCTCCGGAACCTCTCCCATCGCCATTGATGATGCAAAGATCATGGCAAGAAACTCAGCAATCTCCTCCCTCGCTTCCCACATTAGTCTGGGGAAAATCTCATCTGGTCTTGGTGACTTATTTAACTTAATGCTTTACAAAAGCTCCAGCACATCCTCTTTCTTAATGTCTATATACTTAGCATTTCAGTCCACTATAAGTCATCTCCACAACTGCCAAGTTCTTTTTCCCTGGTGAGTACTGATGCAAAGTATTCATTAAGTATCTCCACTCCCTCCTCCGACTCATGCACATGTTTCCACTATCGCAGCTGATTGGTCCTATTCTCAGGGCTCATCCTCTTGCTCTTCACATACTTGTAGGATGCCTTGGGTTTTCCTTAATCCTGCTCACCAAGGCCTTCTCATGGCCCTTCTCACTCTCCTAATTCCATTCTTAAGCTCCTCACTAGCAAACTTGTACCTTTCCAGGGCTCTAACAGTACCTAGTTTCTTTAACCTTTCATAAGCTTTTCTTGTCTTCTTAACTAGATTTTCTACATCTATTGTACACCATGGTTCTTTAACCCTACCTTTCTTTCCCTGCCTCAATGGAACGTGCCTATGCAGAACGCCATGCAAATATTTCCTGAACATTTGCCACATTTCTGCCAAGCATTTCCCTGAGAACACCTGCTCCCAATTTAAGCTCCCAAGTCCCTGCCTAATAGCATCATATTTCCCCCTTCCCCAAATTAAATGTTTTTCCAAATTGTCAGCTCCTATAACTCTCCAGCACTATTGTGAAGGAGAGAGAGTTGTGGTTACTACCTCCAAAATCCCACTGAGAGATCTGACATATGACCAGGTTCATTTCCCAATACCAGATCAAGAACAGCCTCTCCTCTTGTTGTCTTATCTACATATTGAGTCAGGAAAGCTTCCTGAACACACCTAACAAATTCTACCCTATCTAAACCCCTTGCGATTAGGAGATGCCAGTCAATATTAGGAAGGTTAAAATCTCCCATCACAACCACCCTATTATTATTGCACTATTCCAGGATCTGCCTCCCTATCTGCTCCTTGATATTGCTGTTACTATTGGGGGAGGGGGTCTATGAAAAGCACCCAGTAGAGTTATTGCCCCTTTCCTGTTTCTGACTTTCAGTAGACCACTGACTCAGTAGACCAACTCTCCATGACTTTCTCCTTTTCTGCAGCCATGACACTATCCCTAATTAGCAATGCTATGCTCCCACCTCTTTTGCCTCCCTCTCTATTCTTTTTGAAACATCTCAAGCCTGGCACACTCAGCAGCCATTCCTGCTCCTGAGCCACCCAAGTCTCTGTAATAGCTACCTCATAGTTTCACGTATTGATCCACGCTCTAAGTTCATCCGCCTTGTTTATGATAATCCTTGCATTAAAATGGACACATCTCAAACCATCAGGCTGAGTGCACCTTTTCTCTAACATCTGCCTATAAGATCATAAGACATAGGAGCAGAATTAGGCCATCTGGCCTATCGAGTCTGCTCTGCCATTCAATCATGGCTGATCCTTTTTACTATCTCCCTCTCAATCCCAGTTCCCAGCCTTCTCCACATTTCCTTTGATGCCGTGTCCAATGAAGAATCTATCAATCTCTGCCTTAAATACACCCAACTACCTGTCCTCCACTGCTGCATGTGGTAACAAGTTCCACAAATTCACCACCCTTTGGCTAAAGAGTTTTGAAAGGGTACCCCTCTTTCCTGAGGCTGTGCCTTCTTGTCCTAGACTCTCCCACCATGGGAAACATCCTCTCCACATCTACTCTGTCTAGGCCTTTTGACATTCGAAAGGTTTCAATGAGATCCCACCCCTTCATCCTTCTGAACTCCAGCGAGTACAGACCCAAAGCCATCAAACACTCCTCGTATGATAACCCTTTCATTCCTGGAATCATCCTTGAGAACCTCCTCTGGACCCTATCCTTCCTCACAAACTCCCTACAAGCTGTCTCT
This sequence comes from Hypanus sabinus, assembly GCF_030144855.1. NCBI lineage: Eukaryota > Metazoa > Chordata > Chondrichthyes > Myliobatiformes > Dasyatidae > Hypanus > Hypanus sabinus. The sequence goes on along the minus strand of NC_082709.1, from coordinate 151,143,691 downwards.
ACTTGTGCTCCAACCTCCCTACCTTCTGCCTCTTTACTTCGGTTTCCATCTTCTGCAAATCTTGTTTAAACCCTCCCCAATAGCATTAGCAAACCCCTTTGCCAGGATATTGATCCCCCTCGGATTCAAGAGCAAGTCATCCTTTTTGTACATGTCAAACCTGCCTCACAATGATCCAAAAATCTGAATCCCTGCCCCCGCTCCAATCCTTCAGCCACAAATTTATCCTCCACCTCATTCTATTCCTACACTCACTGTCATGTGGCACAGGCAACAATCCCGAGATTACTACCTTTGAGGTCCTGCTTCTCAGCTTCCTTCCTAACTCTCAATATTCTGTTTTCAGGACCTCCTCCCTTTTTCTACCTATCTCATTGGTACCAATATGTACCATGACCTCTGACTGCACAACCTCCCATTTCAGGACTTTGTGAACACGCTCAGAAACATCATGAACCCTGACACCTGGAAGGCAAACTACCATCCTTGTTCCTTTATTGCACCCTCAGAATTACCTATCTGTCCCCCTAATTACAGTCAGTGTTGCTGAGTGTAACAGGTGGAAAAGCATATAGTTTGCTTAGAAGTTTGAATGCTCCAACCAAACCATCTGAAATGAGCTTTGCTAATATGTGAACGTAATGCAGGAACATTCAGAACTGAAATGCTTTACGTTTCATAAGCAGCATCAAAAGCAAGGGGATTCCATTTTTAGCTTTTGTGGCTGAACTGAAAAAAATTGTCCGAGCATTGTCAGTTTAGTGATGAGTTTAATCGTTCTCTGCCTTCTCCGGTCTCCTCCCACAGATCAAAACTGTGCCAGTTGATAGGTTAATTTGTCATTGTAAATTGACCATGTTTAGCCTGGGGTTAAATCAAGATTGCTTGGCAGCATAGCTTTAAGTGCTGGAAGGGCTACTCCATGTTGTGTCTCAATAGATGAAAAATAAAATAACCTGCATGCTATTGATGAAAAATCTGATAATAATGAGGGTGACACAGGGCTGAGTAGCCTTAAGATTTAAAATGTGAAAACTAGCAAGAGACCATCAATGGTTCAAGATAATATCAGAGAGTATATACAATACACAACCTGAAATTCTTACTCTTCACAGATATCCATGAAACAGGAAAAAACCCCAAAGAATGAATAACTGAAAACGTTAAAACCCCAAAGCCTCCCAACCCCCTCCCACACGCAAGCAGCCAAGGAACATCATCCCTCCCCCTCCCCTTCCCCCTTACCCCCACTTGCTCCAGCAAAAGAATTAACCTCTCCTCCCCCACCACCCACCATGCAAGCAATAGCAAAGCCCCAAAAGAGACTATGATCTAGAGTCCACGAAAAACTACTGTCCATCCCAATACTTCATCACCTCAGAAGTTCTCTCTCTCTCACTAGTAAAGGAGAGAGGGATATCTTTCCTGCAACAAGAGGGGAGATCAGCAGTTCACTGTTTTGATGTTACAATCTGCCACATCACTTTTCTGATTTCCCCGACTCAAGAATCAACCGACTCTCACTCACCACTGAGGGGGAGAGAGATCACTCGAGTGCAGGGGCCCTCCAGCAGCAGTGCACACCACCTGCTGTGCTGCTGTTTCGGTCTCCCGCAACTCTTCAGTTGGTGAAACGGGTGAGAAACCAGGTTGTCTGTGGGGCCGACCCTGAAAGCATACGTCTTCAAGTGCAACAGATAGTGAAACGCCAGGCCACACGGTAGGTCTGAGAAAACAAACCCATCGCTCTTGGAGAACCATAGTTCGAGCTGCAGCTGTAGATCACAGACTCCGACAGGACACCAGCCACCTTGAAAGTAAAAAAGAAAGACATGAAAAAAGAAGAAGAAGAAACTGTTTCACGGATGAATTGGGTCTGCAAAAACATTTGGAGCCATCTTTAGTTCCTCCCACTCCAAAAGAAATGATAACGAACTGAGTGAGGTGGCTTTCCAAAAGGCAAAGGAAATAGTGACATCAGACACTGTACTCACACATAATGATCTTCATTATCCAGTGAAGCTGATGGTATAGATGCAGTCATCTCACATGCTATGAGTGATTGAACTGAATGACCTTTGCATCATGTTCCCCTCCGGATGCAGAGAAGAATTACGCACAGATTAACAAAAAGGCCTTGAGTCTGGTTTGGGGTGTAAACCATTTCAACCAGTACTTGTACAGGAGAGAGCTTTCCCTCATCACTGATCATCAGCCACTGGCGTCCACTTTCAATCCACAGAAGGGTGTTCCGCTAATAGTGCCAGCATGAATGCAGAGATGGGCTCTGCTTCTTGGAGGGCACAATTTCAACTTCTAGAGGACAACTAATCATGGAAATGCCGACGGATTGTCCCCTTTACCCTTGTGAAAGGAAGTACCTGAAAATTTACAGAAGAGGACACCCCCATTGATGTATCCCCCCTAATGTAAATCAGAATCTTCCTATGATGGCAGAGATGATCCAAAGGGAAACCAGAAAATACCCCACACCATCTCAGCTCAACTTGGCAACACAGATTGGCTGGAAAGTGCAGCAGAAATTCCAGTTTCCTCATTTTTTACCAGTGCTGGGGTGAATTTGCCCTTCAGAGGGTTTGCCTTATGTGGGAATTGAGAATTGTTCTATCCAAGCTGAGAGCTAAAGTGTTGGAAGAGCTACCCTCTAAGTGTGGTCAAAATAAAAGCATGCTGGAAGCTTTGTCTGCTGACCTGCTATAGATTAGATGATCGAGCAGCTTGCCAAGCATGGTTGAGGATGCCAGCACGTCCAGAAGATGCCAAGAGCAGCGTCCCGCCATCTCTGAGAATAGCCTGCACTTCCCTAGCAGAGAATTCAAGTGGATTTTTCTGTGTTGGTAACAGTGGATACAGCTACAAAGCGGCCAGAGGTGTCCCTAATAGCATCCACTGTTAATGTGATGAGAAACATCTTCTTAATGACTGGTGTTCCAGAACACTTGGTGACAATGGACCACAGTTTGTTGTGGAACAGTTTCAGTCAATCCTGAAAATGAATGGAATAAATAGCTTAGCGTAAAGGTTTGTCCAGAGTCTAAAGAACACACTGCAAGCCATGCCAGAGGAACACTGTTCACTGAACCAGCAACTCCCTAACTTCCCCTTTGCATATCACAATGCAGCACATTCCACACCCAACAACTCACCTGCTAAGCTGTTCCTGGGTCATCCCTTGTGTTCACGCTCAGATCTCCTCAAAACTATCTCAGAAGGAGTGTGCAGGACAAACAGCTGAGGCAAATTGAGGGCTCCTCGAACAAGGAGGTTCAATGTTTCACTCCTGGATAGGCAGTCCTGCCGAGGGACTACAGAGGTGCTCAGAAGTGCGTACTTGGAAAGATTAAGGACAGAACTGGAGGACTCTCCTACACAGTGGAGATTAAATTTGATGTCATCTGGAGACAACACATTGATCAGTTGAGGAGAGCAGAGTCAACTGTTAAAGAAGAAGGGTGTCCAGAGCTGTCAGAAGCACTTCCTCCAGTCCTCTAGCCATCAAGGAGGAGGCCCCAGAACCTGGGATTAGTTCACAGCCATAAATCTCATCTGCCAAGAAGCAGAACCCTGCCCCTGCCTTTTATCAGGAAAGTTGTTAAAGTCGTTATCCCACAAGAGTGAGAAATCCTCCATTGCAAATATACCTTTAGGCCAGAATGGGACAATTTAAAATTTACAAAGCTGTGGATGTCTATATAGTAGATGTATAATATAGTATATGTATATATGTGTGGTGAACTATGTATACCTGTCTGGACATGCCCCCCCCCACCCCACTGACTGCTCCTGTGACTCCTCCCACAGACCCCTGTATAAAGGCGGTTGGAGGCACTGCTCCTCCCTCAGTCTCCAGGATGTTGTGTGGTGGGCTCTTGCTGCTGACACTGCTGACGGTGCTTTCTTCCAGCTAATAAAAGCCTATCTCGTCTCACGTCTCCGAGAGTTATTGATGGAGCATCAATATGTATATATTGAACAATATTTCAGATCTCTTGTCATTATATGTATATATATGACAAGAGAGCAATATGTTACAAATTTAAGTTGAGATGCATTCTATATTGAGTTGAAGTTTAGACCTTAGCAGGGACAATTATAGTGTAATTGGTATTTCAGTAATATTTGAGTAATATTGCAAATATATTGTTTGATTAAGCATTCTTTCTTTGTTTACATTATAGTTCAAGTTTAATTGTCATTCAACCATGCATGAATACCCATGAATATATGTAAGAAGTACTTGAACGACATACATCATTACTCCACCATGTCGTATGTGAGTAACTTACTAAAGAAAAAGTATGTAGACAAAACGTATCCCGGATCCTGTGTATTTCGTTTGATTAGTTTCTGGAGTTACAAAGCATGACAAGTACATCACATTCTGAGCCTGAAGTTCATTCATTGCCTTCAATGGAGCTGAATTCTGGGTGCAGAGCACGGCTGCTAAGTGACATGTTTCCAACTGCCAAGCCGTTATTCTGGAATGACCTGATTTCTGAACTTCACCATGGACAGCTCGACACAGATTTAGCTGAGGGGTGGAAGAGGAGGGAGATGAAAACAGAAGATGCCTGGCAAAATACATTTGATGATGTTTTCATTGTAGGGTAATGAGGAGAAAAAAAGGGTTGGGTGGAGGGGTAATTGAATTTCATGTTACCCCGTTAGTCCATGAAATGTTATGCTGATACTTAATTCTAGTTTCTCACTTGCTATGATTTTTATGCCTTACCCTTATTCTGTCATTGCCAATCATATAAACCACCAGGTCACAAAGCATACCTTCATGAATCAAAGCTTGATATTTTGCATACAAGTCGAAAGTAATCACCATTCTGTATTTTGTTACTGCCTGCCTGCCTGCCAAGTGCCTTTGTGTATCCTTAAGCTTCTGCATAGTGATGCACCAATGTTTGCAGTGTAGCGGTGAATTTCAATGCAGGGAACGCAGGAGACTTCAGAAAATGACTTTGAGCATCTCTGCTACAGGTAGAAACTAGGCATTAATAATCAGGCTGCAGACCATCACACCACAGAAGCAGGATTAGGCCATTTCACCCGTGGAGTTTGCTCCATCATCCAATCATAGCTGATTTGTTTTCCCTCTCAACCTTGTTCTCCTGCCTTCTTCCCATTACATTTGATACCCTTTCAAATCTAGAACCTATTGACATCCGCTTTAAATGCACCCAATGACTTGGCCTCCAAAGTCAACAGTGCTATAGAAGTTCACCACCCTTTCACTAAAGAAATTCCTCATCATCTCTGTTCTAAAAGGATGTCCCTGTGTTCTGAGGCTGTGCCCTTTTGGTCTTAGACACTCACACTCTTGGAAACATCCTGTCTACGTCCACACCCACTCTATCTAGACCTTACAATATTCAGTAGGTTTCAATGAGATCCTTCCCTCATTCTTCTAGTGAGTGCAGGCCCAGAGCCTTCAAGTGCTTCTCATGCATTAACCCTTTTATTTCCAGGATCATTCTCATGAACCTGCTGTGTACCCTCTCCAATGCCAGCATATCCTTTATTAGATATGGGCCCCAAAGCTGCTCCCATTACTCTGACCAATGTCTCAGCATTACATTCTCATCTTCCTTACTACCGACTCAACCTGCAAGTTAACCTTTAGAAAATCCTGCACTAGGATTCCCAAGTCACTCTTCGCACTTAAGATTTCTGAATTAGCTCTGCAGTTAGAAAATAGTCTATGCCTTTATTCCTTCTGTCAAAATGTACTTCCCTACACTCTATTCCACCTGCCACTTCTTTGTTCATTCTCTTAACTTGTCCAAGGCTTTCTGCAGAGTCCCTGCTTCCTCAGTACAACTCTCCTTTTTTATTGTCTGCAAACTCGGCCCCAAAGCCATCAATTCCATAATACAAGTTATTGACATATTGTGGCGGCCCACTTCCTAGCACACTCGAACTGGCTCGCAAATAGCCAGCGTGCAGGCACAAAGGCCAGGTCCGCAACAAAGGGTGAAAAGCCTGGGGGGGGGGGGGGGGGTGTTTGTGAGTACGTGTCTCTTGGAGCATCCGTGCCCGGGGAGGGCGGGATGAGGGAGGCTTTAAAGCAAGGCTGTGTAGTTCGAATAAAATTATCTTTGACTGCAGTTTACCGACTCCGTGTCGTTATTTTAGCGCTGCGTGTAGCACATCGCTACAATTGGTGACCCCGACAGTCCAAATGATTTTGGACTGGAGATGACCGACGCCGCATCTGTTCATGCGGTTTCGTTGAAACTGCCAAGCTTCTGGATGCTACGACCTCACCTATGGTTCCAGCCAGCAGAAGCCCAATTCCATGTTCGGCAGATAACCTCAGAGGACACCCTGACACAGCGGCCCAGGTTGCGGAGTTCGTACAGTCTCCCCCGACGGACGTCCGGCATGTCTCGGGTAAGGACAATGTCATGGTGGATGCGCTGTCTCGCCCTAACATTCATGCCCTTTCCCAAGGGGTAGACTTTGAGGTGCTGGCAGAGGCACAGCAGGCAGATGAGGAGATCCCGAGTTACAGAACCACAGTCTCCGGTTTGCGGCTCCAGGACCTCCCCGTAGGCCCGGGTGAGAGGACCCTACTCTGTGACGTCGCCACCGGCCAGCCCCGTCCCGTCGTCCCAGCACCTTGGCGGCGATGTGTTTTCGACTCCATTCACAACTTAGCGCATCACTCCTTCAGGTCAACCGTCTGGATGGTCTCCAGCAGGTTCATTTGGCACAGACTCCGCAAGCAGGTCAGTGAATGGGCCCGAACGTGCATGCACTGCCAGACGGCCAAGGTGCAGCGGCACACCAAAGCCCTGCTGCAGCAGTTCTGCCCCACCCAATGGCGTTTCAACCACATTCATGTGGATATCGTGGGCCCCCTGCCAGTGTCGCGAGGAGCGTAGCACCTCCTGACTATTGTGGACCGGTTCACAAGATGGCCAGAGGCGATCCCGCTCACCGACACCACCTCCGAATCTTGCGCCCAGGCACTGATCGCCACCTGGGTGTCCCGCTTTGGTGTACCAGCCCACATTACCTCCGACAGAGGCGCCCGGTTCACCTCCGGCCTGTGGTCAGCTATGGCCAGCCTTTTGGGGACTCAGCTGCACCACACAACTGCCTACCACCCACAGTCGAATGGACTACTGGAGCGTTTCCACCGTCACCTAAAGTTGGCCCTCATGGCCTGCCTGCGAGGAGCTAACTGGGTGGACGAGCTTTCCTGGGCCCTACTTGGCATCCGCACAGTGCCCAAAGATGATCTGCACGCCTCGTCGGCTGAGTTGGTGTACGGCGCACCCCTGGTCGTCCCCGGGGAGTTCATACCAGCCCCAAGGGTGCAAGAGGAAGAACCCGCAGCAGTCCTGGGCAGACTACGTAAGAGGCTCGGTGACCTGGCCCCCATACCCACTTCGCAGCACGGGCAGAACCCGACCTGCGTACCCAAAAGACCTGCAGAACTGTAAGTTTGTGTTTGTCCGACGGGGCAGGCATCGGCCACCGCTGCAACGGCCCTACGAGGGGCCGTTTACGGTGCTCCGGAACAACGTGTCCATGTTCATGCTGGAAGTTGGGGGGAGAGAGGAGGTTTCACGGTGGACCGACTCAAACCGGCCCACGTGGACCTGGCGCAACCGGTCGAGTTTCCGGCACCGCAGCGCAGAGGCCAACCTCCCAAACAGGGTCTGGCCCAGACTGTGGACATTGGGGGGTGTATCGCCGGTTCTGCAGGGGGGGGGGGTTATGTGGCGACCCACTTCCTAGCACACTCGAACCGGCTCACAAATAGCCAGCATCCAGGCACAAAGGCCAGGTCTGCAACAAAGGGAGAAAAGCCCGCGGGGGTTTGTGAGTACGTGTCTCTTGGAGCATCCGCGCCCGGAGAGGGCGGGATGAGGGAGGCTTTAAAAGCAAGGCTGTGAAGTTCGAATGAAATTATCTTTGACTGCAGTTTACCGACTCCGTGTCGTTATTTTAGCGTTGCGTGTAGCACACCGCTACAATATACTGTTAAAAGATGCTGTCCCAAAACCAACACCATTAGTCACCAGCAGCCAACCAGAAAAGGCCCCATTTATTCCCACTCATTGCCTTCTGCCAGTCAGTCAATCATCTGTCTGTGCTGGTATTTTTTCTGTAATACCATTGGCCATGTTTGTGGCACTTTGTCAAAAGCCTTCTGAAAATCCAAGTAGATAATATCCTCTGACTCTCCTTTGCCTATCCTGCTTGTTATTTCCTCAAAGAATTCCAACAGATCTGCCAGGTAAGATTTCCCCTTGAGGAAACCATGCTGACTTTACCTATTTTATTGTGTGTCTACAAGTACCCTGAAACCTCATCCTTAATAATGGACTCTAACATCTTTCTGACCCCTGAAGTTTGGCTGATTAGCCTTTAATTTCCTATCTTTTGCCTCCCTCCTTTCTTAAAGAGAGAAGTGACTTATGCAATTTTGGAGTCCTCTGGAACCATTCCATGCATGGGTGACATGAGTGGATGAAAAGACACATCTTGAAAGAGGATGGCTACTTCATGCTTGATCAGCTGTCCATTGGAAAGGGATTCTGTCACCTGACTACTGAGATACCAGACAAACTGCTCAGGTATTCATACCCACAAGCTGACACTGCAAAAGAGGTGCATGAGCTTTGCTAGCAGTACTCAGACATTGAGTAGCTGTTCCTGGTTCTGCAAAAAATTATGATATAACCAACCTGATTTATAGAGAAAGGTTAGTGTCAGAGGTCTGCTGGGGATGGCTAACATATTACTGATGTCTAAGTAGGAGGGCAGAGCATATCCAGGCAATTATAGGACAGACATTAATATCAGTATAATAAAGGAATCCGCGTTAATTGTAAGAACAGAAAAATAACAAACAACAAGTATCGATACTCCAAAAGGGAAAATAATTTCTAATCAGCTTTACTAATTTGAATGGATAACAGAGAACGTAGAGAGGGCTAATCTAAAGTAACACTGAGAATTTCAAAGGGCCTTTGATAAAGTAACCTATAAATGTCTAATGATTGAGGTCAGAGAACTCAGCCAGATCCCAAGAAGCAGAAGGAAATATTGTCTGGCTTCAAATCTGTAAGTAGGAAATGAGAGTGGAGTATAGTTATTCAGAGTGGAAGGAGGTGGGGAGTGCTCTTCTATAAGGATCAGTGACTGGATCTCAGCAATTCATAACTTATGTTGATCATTTAAACCACAGAAGCCAAAGTACAATTTGCAATGCACAGTTGATATCAAATTGTAGAGGAGTGTTAATACCGAAGGGAGCTGTAATAAATTTTAAGTGATATTAATAAACTTGTTGAAGAGGCAAGTAATTGTCAAACAACGTTCAAAAGATAATCGGAATGTTTGCCAGGGTGGACATGACAAGTGCTACAGAGCATAGCTTTAAGGCAGGGTTCTACGGATCCCTTGGTTAATGGTAGTGGTCTATGGCATAAAAAAGGTTGGGAACTCCTGCCTTAAGGTGAGGAGATTTACAAGGCTCTCTTTTTACACAGAGTGTTAGGTTCCCTGAACATGCTTCAGTGGAGGAAAATACAATAACAATCTTCAAGAGGCATTTAGACATCCACATGAACATGCTGGGAATAGGGAGATATGCACCAGTCAGGCAGATAGCATTAGTTAAGATTGGCACAATGGTTGGTACAGGCATTGTAGATTGAAGGACTTTTTCCTGTACAGCCTTGCTCTATCTAAATATATTTCCATAGGATGAATGAAGAGATTTCTTATTACTGGGAAGGTGCAAATCCTGTTGGGGTAAAGGGACCAGGGATATAGCAATTGCTACAATTTTTTTTGTAGATTAGCAAGATCATAAAGAAAGCAAACCAGGAACTTGGGCTTTTTAGTTAGGATAGAACTTAAAACAGAAAAATTGCTTGATCTGTTTCAAACCTCATTTGGAGCAGATGTGAATCACTGCCTACCGCATGAAAGGGAAATGGAGTAGGTGAAGAGATTTACAAGGATTATATCAGAACTGCAACGGCACGCATGTTACTAAAAGACAGGTGGACTTTACTCACAAGAAGAAAAAAGGCTACGGTGACCTATTGTAAAATAGGGAAAACTTCATTCTGGATATCCATGTGGTAGCTCCCAGTGTTCATCATTCAGTTCTTCTCCATTTTATTTCATTGCTTAGCCAAACTATCTCTCTTCTGTTTCAAAGAGAAAAGAGCATCAGGAGCAGATTATTTTAAGGAAAGAACACCCTATGTGGCTTATAAAGCAATATAAAAAGACAGTGGAATAAGAAAAGCAAAATCCAGACATTGCTGTAAACATTCAGTAGGGGAGTCAGCATCTGTGAAAGAAAACCAGTATCAATGTTTAAGGTGAAAAGTTTTCATCACTGAAACATTAATTGTTTTGTTTTCCATGGATGCTATTTAACTTGCCGAGTGTTTACATCAAGTTCTGTTTAATTCAGGCTGACAGTGGTGCAGCTTTTTGATTTCCATTGAGGTGAACAGCAGGATAACTATGGCTATTGCTAAGAATTTGTGGAACAAGGTCTTAGCAACAGCCATTCTAATAATAACCTGTCAGCTTTTACATGCTTTTAGCTATGTCAGTCCCTGATCACCTATGAGTGGCCCCTTTGGTCTCTAGTTTACATCATATTGCCTGTGTGCAAGATTTATTTATGATAAGCATCCCAAAACCTTTTCCAAACACTAGGCTCTGCCTCATGCATTGGACGCTGTCTATTACTGGTATTGCTAAATGGGTCTGATTTGTGCAGCTAATCATCTATGCTGTTTATACCAAATGCATGGAGAACCATAATAATTCTTGGCTAGCAAAATATTGAGTTACCACTTGCAATGCGATTAATCAATGTGGGCTGAACTTTATGTCTATGCTTTGTAGATATGTAATGGATGATATGGGTCAATGTACTGCAGACCATTCATGACTTGTGGTTGTGCTCTCCCATAATAACACCACAGCTGGACTAGCTTTCTATAGCTATATGGCATCTAGTGGCATTAAGGCACCATCTTAGTGGCTGGCGTGCAAAGATGGTCAAGTGTGGTGTTACAAACCCTATGGGTATTTTGTGACTGTCTTTTGATCATAATGTAATTGAGTATCTTGTGAGCATGATGTAATTGTCTTGTGATGGTGGGGTGATGTAATTTTCCCATCAGTGTGAGGTCACATGATGTAATTTTCCCGACACTGTGAGGTCCGTGATGGCATGTTCCAATAGACATGTATGGGGAAACCCCTGTTGTCACGGAGTTAGTTTGTTGGTTAGTTAGTTTTGCTGCGTATTTGTCTCATGACGCAGTTTTGTTTTAAAGTGGAGTTTTTACTTTCTAATGTAAGGTGCAAAACTGTTGTGCCGGCAGTTTTGCCAGTTGCTGCCAGTTCTTGTTTGGTGCACCTTGGGTTTACCTCTAGTACTGGAGAGTGAAGACCTTACCAAAGTACAGGAACCCGAAGGATTGGTGTTGTTCGGCAGTTCTGTAAAGGATCGACCTTATTGAATCTTCCTTCAGGAATAGTGGCCTGCATCTGAGATAACCCTGCAAGATCAGGAAGAGTTGTGCAGTGTTCACTCGCCAGCAAAAAGGTCAGTTCCTTTAAGCCATTTTATTTCTTCAGTCGTGAATCCTTTGGACAAGGCATCCCTCAGCTGGGATCAGCAGTAACGTCACGTCTTCAAAGAAATCAGTTTTCAGGGAAGTCTCTCCTTACTGACTGTATAAATCACTTGGACTTTTGAATTTACCACTTTAAGACTGTGTTCGAATTTACCGCTTTAAGAACTATTCCAGAGTTTGGCTGTTTGTTAAATTACCGTATAGCAGTTAACTTCCTGTTAAATTAGTCGTTTGTTTACTTTTCACTTTTGTTGAGCAGAGTTTAATAAATGTTTATGTTTGTTTATAAAACCTGACTCAATTCTACGTTCATTGTTGCCGACCACATAACAGTGGTAACTGGGCAACTGAGGATCTGCCCACAGATCATCCTTGACAGCCTGAGGTGGCACTGACCTATTCACTATTTCCAAATATCTTTGAGGATCTCTTAGAAACTGTTTGAAAAAAAATAAAAGAATTTAAGATATCAAGATCAAATTTGCTTAGAGATAAAATGAACTGATGTTAATTAACTAAAACATTGATATTAATGAAAATACATCTTAAAAGTAGCTCCTTTTTTTAAAATGAGGATTGTTGTCCCCATTCAAATCAATGTCTGGTGGGAAGCGAAGGATCCATTCTGAAGTACATCTGCCATTCAGCTTAGTTGTCATGGTGAGTCCAAGGGTAAAATCCACCTCCAGTGTGTTCTGCAGTTCTATGCTTCTGTCCAGAGCATGGTGAGATGTACATTGCAGATGTCCAACGTTTCTCTGCAGCCATCCCACTCACTTCCCTGACTATCTATGTGATCTAGCCTAATGTTAATTATGGCAAGGTCTCCATCTCATTTTGGCCTTTAATTTTAAACTGGCAACACATGGGTTGTGATTGGACTTGTTACGAATGTGCCACAACTCTGAGGGGCCGAAGGGTACAAAGTAGCCCCCTCCTTTTTGAGAATCGCAAGATCGCTATTAATTCAGGTCTGGGACCCAGGAAATGAGAGAGAGACACGCAGAATCCACAAGGGTTTGGAATGGGTCCTAGCCCCCAGAAAGGCGGAACCATTGATAACGACTATTGTCTCTTGGAGACAGAATTGTGTATTGAGTACTGTACTATTCATTGAAGCCCTCAGGGAATGACCAGAGTGGGCTGGTTGAGGGATTGCATCATCCCAACCTGATTGACATCTGAGACCCCGTGAGTAAGGATAAAAGAGGGTCTGGGGAACAACCCCTTTAGACGCACCAGGAGAAACGCTAGAAATCCCGTGACAGCGTTTAATAGCGACAGCCAGTGGGGGGCTTGTGTGCGTCCTTTCCCTTTGCCGGGATTGGGGCCTTACCACGGAAGAATGGCTTTAGCTAAAGGAGAAATCAACACCAACGGAACTCTGGAAGGATCGACATCATAAAAAGGAAAAGCTGGCAAGTTTCTAAAAATTTCTCTTGACTCCAACCAAAGGCTGCAGCCTGAATGAACTGAGTGACTTTTATATTTCCATCGGACAATACATTATCCCCTAGACAATGATAGAGCTATTTCTTATTGATTATTATTATACCCACACTTTTAAATCTAGTATTGACGACGTACGGTATTTGTATGTTTGCATTGATATTATTTTTGTATATTTTTACCAATAAATACTGTTAAAATAGTACCATCAGACTTCAACGGACCTCTCTATCTTTGCTGGTAAGTGACCCAGTTACGGGGTACGTAGCAGACTGGATTTGGATCATTTGAGAGTTATTAATTAAACTGTGTTATGGTGTTCAGAGCCAAGGGACTAGGCCACAGTTAAGGTACAATAAAATAATAGCCTAATCAATGTAATGGAAGTAATTTATCAAGAATTTCAAAAGGCCTTTGATAAGGTACCCCTTAAAAGACAATGAATATGGTTAGGAAGTTCAGTCAGGTGACAAGTAGCAGAATGAATTATTGGATGCTTCAAGTCTGAAAGTCGAAAATGAGAGTAGAGAATAGTTAAAACAACACACACAAAATGCTGGTGGAACACAGCAGGCCAAGCAGCATCTATAAGAAGAAGCGCTGTCGACGTTTTGGGCTGAGACCCTTCATCAGGACTATTCGTAGAGAATAGTTACTCAGAGTGGAAGGAAGTGGGCGGTGCACTTCCACAAGAATAAGTGGCGGGAACTGAAAGTAGAATATTTTCAGAATCCACCAGCGATGAGAAATGAAAATGGAATAGAAGGCTGTCATATTTCGCTTTATTACAGTGTTACATGTGACAATCTGAACCAATGACCTTAAAGGCCAAAGTGAGATGCTGACTTTGCAGTAATAGATCGCATGAATGGTTAGTGAAGTGGGTGAGATGGTTGCAGAGAAATTTTGGACAGCTGCAACGCACACCTCACCATGTTCTGGACTTCCCCTCCCGCCCACTAAAGCATGTTTGCACTATTTTGATGATTAAGTAATTCAACATATTGCAAAGATTTTCATATCAGAGAGCATAGCAAATCTGTTTGGATTGCATTCAAATCCAGTTTCCAGATGTTATGGGACAGCTGTGTACCAAGTTATTGCTGGGCTGTGACATTATTATGTAAGACTGACTTTCTGGTAGGCTTCCTAATTCATTACGTAATTCATTGTATTTACCCATTGGCCTTCTGATGACCATTGCATCAATCTCATCTGAACAAGCCAATTTGCGAGTCAACATCTGGGCTAGCCTTGGCCCTTGGTTCCTTGCCCCGGCTGCAGGCAAATCATTGAATGTTGAAGTGGAAGATGTAAGTCATCTCTCGTTTATAGTATTAATTATTTTAGTTATTTGGGAAAGATTACAAGTGAGTCAAATATTTCAAATTTGTAGATTGAATCTGCTCTGAACTATAATTCTATGTACACATTGGGAAAAAGTGCAGAATAAAGCAAGAAACATTTAAGTTACTCACTTTAATATTTTCATGCATTCTAATTTGAGGAACAGGATTCTAGCTGACCAGCCATAGTTCACAGATCCCACCATTAATTTTGAACTCTCAGTTGGTCTGCATTAAAACTGCAGGGAGCTCATTAGCAGCACTGACAGCACAAGTGCCTTGGTTGTTCTCAAAGTTCAAAGTAAATGCTTTTATCAAAGTACATATTTGTCACCATATACAACCCTGAGATTCATTTTTTGTGGGCATACTCATCAAATCTGTAGAGTAATAACTCTAACAGGACCAATGAAAGACCACCCAACTAGGCCATTCAACCAGAGTGCAGAAGACAACAAACTGGGCAAATACGAAAAGAAAAGACAATAATAATAAAAAAAAAATAAGCAATAAATATTGAGAACATGAGATGAAGTGTCCTTGAAGATTGAATTTTTTCGGTTGCGATACCATTCAAAGATGGAGCAAGTGAAGTTGGGTAGTTACCCTCCCTTGGTTCAGGAGACTGATGGCTGAGGGGTAATAACTGTTCTTGAACTTGGTGGTACAAGTCCTGAGGCTATTGTACCTTGCTCCTGATGGCAGCTGTGAGAAGACAGCATGATCTGGGAGATGGGGTCCCTGATGATGGGTGCTGATTTCCTGCGATAGCATTTCATGTAGATGTGTTCAATGGTGGGGAGGGACCAATGAAGATTTGGTAAGTTAAATGTAGGCAAGCAAGCACAAGTTTATCTAACATGGGACAGATTATGCACGATGCCATCTTCTGGACTTCCTTTCACAGAACCTCTTCTGTTAAGTCTTGCCGTGGCAGCTCCAACCACAGAGGACGTTGCGACACAAGTTGTGATGCTAAAGTGCTGCAAGTGTCACTGTGAAAGGACGCTGAATGAAGAAAAGGGAAACAGATTAATTGTGGAGGAAACAGTGGTAAAGAGCACCAAAATGGAAGTAATAAAAATGTGCAGAGAAAAACATGAAGATATAAGCTAAATAACTGGAATTAAACCAGTGCAAAAACCAGACAATATTTGATAGATTTGTTAATTAAGGCTGTGTCTCCGTTGAAAGAAAACTAAGTTGCAACGTTCAGAGAAATGTAACCTGAGGTCAGAACTAGATCAATGTACTTTTCCTTTTGATATAGCAATATGACTTTATAATGCCTGGCCTGTATATGATTTGAAAACTTTTTTATTATTGATTTTTGGCTGTCATATCAGGACTGCAACAGATCATGAGATGGGGTTAACTCTTAGATGGCAATTTGCTGTAATTGAAAATTCAGAATACCATGCTTCTTCCACAGTACCGAATGTATTATGTGGTATTTAAATTTAATTTGAATGTGTGAAATTGCAGCCGGTTAGTCAGGGTGTAAAGGATTATGAGTTCAGCAAGGGTCTCAGATATTAGTTCAAGTATCACAGAACTTGCTGTTAGAAAATACATCTTAATGGGACCGTAAGTTATTAGCAGAAAATAAAGACAAGATTAATAAGCAGTTGATGGCAAGCCCTTCACACCAGAGCGCCAACACATCAACACAATCAAAAATATCACCTCAGGCCTCAATAAACATAAATTCCTGTAGCTTGAAAGGGATATGCTGTTGTAATGCTATCGTTTCTTGAATTCTAGGTTGTGGGATTCCATAGTTTAAATCAAGACAGCTTGATGACTGCACTGGGGTAATAGCTGAGATAAAATGTGAAAGTGAGAGTTTGTCTGTTCAGCAATCAGCAGCAGCTGTGAAATCCTTGTGAGCTTCCTCCTGCTCATAGTGCTGAGTTTGGACATGCCATCTGATAAGCCCATGGACCTTTGAGTAGCTGAAGGTCATGGGCGTTCCTGTCTTTTACTGATTGGGTTTGGTTCCAGGCCTATTTCTTTGTATTTCCAGCATTCAAAATTTGGGAACCATTTTGGCTATGTGGATTTTTGTCAGTTTTACAATCAAAGCTGGTAGTGACAAATCTCGAGAACTAATTATCAATTGCCTTGGAAACAAATTACATTACTGCCTGACTTCGCAGACTAATATTTCAAAACTCTTTAATCAATACTTGTTGCTTAATAGTATTTTTTATATAGCAGAGTAGGATAATGTAGTGGTTTGCATGGCACTATTACACCACTTTGAACTTTGAGCTGAAAGATCAAGGTTCAATTCCCACTGTTGTCTGTAAGGAGTTTGTACATTCTCCCCATGACCATGTGAAAGCAGTAGAAGGAGTAACAACAATTAAGAAGCATCAGGACAGGTACTTGAATAAACAGGGCATAAAGGGGCATGTAATTAATGCAGGCAGTGGGATCAAGATGAGCATGATGTTCATAATGGGCCAAAATGCCTTTTTCTATGCTGTACAACTCTCTGGCTAAACCATTTTTGGTTAGGTGAAGTGGATTGTACCAAAGGGTTAAACTTTTGAAATCATAAGTTTGAATTTGATCTTGACAGGGCAGTTGTGGAGAGGATGATTCCTCTTGTGTCAGAATGTAGAACCAGGTGGCCACAATTGAAAAATAAAAGGTTGCCCATTTAAAACAGAGGTGAAGCAAGGTTTTTTTTTTCTTCTACAATATTATGGGACTTTGGAACTTGCTTTTTAAAAGAATGGAAAAAGTGGGGTCTTTGAAAAGTTTTGGGGCTGTTAGATAAATTCATGATTTTCAAAAGAGTGAAAAGCAATTAGGGTTCAGTGGGAATGTGGAGGTGAGCTTAAAGTCAGATCAACCCAGATTTTATACCATGGCAGAAACAGCTTGAGGACTTAATCGGCCACTTGCTGCTCCCAGTTTGTATGTTTGCATTCAATACTTGAGCATTATCTCGCTTCCTTTGTCCTTATTGTCTGGGTTTTGAAGATGTTCTTGAGAGTAGCCTGAGTGAGCAGCTGCATTGCCCTTTATAGACTGTACACATAGCAATCAATCTGCATCCTGTTCTGGAGTACTGGTAAAGCAATTCTGCCTCAGTTACTTATTTGAAATTTCATTGAAAATCTTATTTCAATTGTCTCTAGTTTTGTTTTTATTTCCTTCACTATGGAAACACTCTCCATCCCTATTCAATTAAAGCAATTTTATAGATTTTAATAAGGTTGTCTCTAAGCCTTTCCATTTCAAGAAACAAAGAACTTTTTCACATTCGGATCTATTTTAGGGAAGATTTATGTTTATCATTCGTGGTTACCTTATGCCATACATTCATCAATTTCTTTCAGTTTTCACTGAGTAAGGGATCCACATCGGTTCACCTTGTCAACAAAATAACATTAAGTGATCAATAGATGAAGGTTAATAGCTGGTACACTGAGTAACAAAACAGCAATTCAATTCTCCAGTCTAATCACATCATAAACTACACCACTGGCACCTGGCTGTTTTATTAATGTTCACTTAAGCCTGAGATTGAATTACTGCCTTAAATACACCACCAGTTTGAGTTAAATATAAACAATATAACTAGTAAAGCATTACTTCTTACTTTCTTTCCATGATTGTATAGAGAGCACCAAGTACACTACAGGTGAAACAATGTGAGGATTTGGGGCAATAAAGATGACACTGAAAAAGACTCTGATACTATGCACTGGCACGCATTACGTGATTACAACTGTATTTTTTTTCCAAGCAGTGCTTATAGGAAAGTAAAAGATATTCAGTAATAAAATTATTACTGAATATGAATTGTTTCACATTCCTGGGGACAGCTTAAGTGTTCTGCCAGTATTTGAGTGCCATTCTATTCCTATGTCAGAAGCAGGTCTTGTATTTTATCATGGAAAAGCAGACGTGATGTGGTGAGTTTCAGGTCAAGGACATGTGTTTCTCAGGCTGAGCAGCAGACTGTAATAGTTTTGTTGACAGACAGATCTGACCAGCTGTAGTCAAGCTGTCATAAAGTGGGCACCAGTCCTATAATTCTCTTAACTGACGGACATCTGAATAAAACAATCCTGTTCATTATTCAGGGTAAATTAAGACATCCAGAGTAGTTTAAAAGTATTGACATTCCCCATTACAGACTATCCTCAAGAGTCACATAGTTGTTCAAATATCGTGAAGTAGTAAGGTTAGTGCACAGCACTTAGGAGCTGCTGCTAAGTTTCACTGCTGTTCTCCGCCATTCTGTAACTTTAGCAACCCTTTGTATTTATATGCAAACAACAAACTCACTCATTGTAGTTATTACCAAAACAAAATCAGTATACTTTTATTTATGTTTGATTCCAAAGCAAACCAGATCACCAACAGAAAAATTTACTTCAAAATGCTTTGCACATGTAAGTTGATTAAAATGATTTGTCTCTCAATAATTCTTTGATGATAAGTGAAATGTTTGTATAACCTTTGGTTCTTCACATTAACGTCCAAGTCAAAGAGGTTGTCAGAAAACTGCAGTACTGTAAAGTTCAGAAATTTCAACAGAAAATAATGGATTTATATCTCATACAGTCAGCTTCCCCAGTATCTGCATTTACTGTTTAGTCCTGCCTGCAGGTTTACAAAGGGTGATTGATAAGTTTGTGGCCTAAGGTAGAGGGAGTCAATTTTATAAAACCTAGCACATTTATTTTTCGACATACTTCCCTCCTACATTTACACACTTAGTCCAGCAGTCATGAAGCATATGGATCCCTTCCTAGTAGAAGTGGTCCACAGCAGGGGTGATTGATAAGTCCGTGGCCGAAGATAGAAGGAGATGAGTTTCTGAGAGTTGAATTGCATGTAACGAGAGTGTCTTGGACCTCCAGGTGGTCCACAGCAGGGGTGATTGATAAGTCCGTGGCCTAAGGTAGAAAGAGATAAGTTATACAGCTCTAATTACATGCAAAGCAGTTCAACTCTTTGAATGAAAATACAGAAAGCTTGAAGTTAATAATTCATCTCTTTCTACCTTAGGCCACGAATTGTTCAATCATCCCATTCTGTGGACTACTTCTGGAGGCCCAAGATGCCAAAGAAGGGATCTGTATGCTCCATGACTGCTGGCCTCAGTGTGTAAATGTAGGAAAAATAAATGTGCTAGATTTTCTAAAATTGACTCCTTCTACCTAGGCCACAAACTTATCAATCACCCCTCGTGTATCATTTATTCATTTTCTTTTTGAAAAGAATCCTTCTCCTTTCTCCGAATCTGGATTCGCTGGGTCAAGGGAAAGATTGCAACCTAACACTAGCCAGTTAAAGTGGCCTTTAATTCAGAGACCTTCTGAAGAATCCAGAGATATACCTTCTGATTATCAACACAAGCCAGTGTGCAGATGCTGGAAATTCAAAGCAACGCACACAAAATGTACCTTCCCCCTTTGTTTCCAGTCCTGAAGAAGGGTCTCAGCCCAAAGCTTCAACTGGTTATTCATTTCCATAGATGCTGCCTGACCTGCTGAGTTCCTCCTGCATTTTGTGTGTGTTGCTTTGGGTTATAATGCACCTCAACCATGATAGTAATATGGACTACATTCTGCCACCTAACAATGTGACTATAAAAATTGCTCATCCCTGCAGTTGTTTTTGACAAGCAACACCATTCCTTTAATAAGTGGTCTGTATCCTCTTAAAGCAGTCATTTAATTAGACAATTAAAATCCGCGTTAGCTTTACCTGTTGCTGGCAATGTATCTCAGTACCCAGTATGAAGTGAAATACACTCTTGTGGTGCAGCCAGATTGCACTCTACAGGCCTCAGTGATCCAAATAATCCACATTTCCTAACCTATGGATAATGACTTGAAGGAAGAATAAGAACAAAAGGAAATAGCCTGGTGAGAAGAAATAACTATTTCAGAAATTCAAAACTCAATAGCCAGTAAACTGTTAAATTACAAGCATAGAAAAGATTGTTTCTTAGAAATCCTAATGTCATTAAAACGATGCAATAAAGTGACTGAGCATGAATTAGCTGCTTGAGTTTTATGTAAGGATCCCATCAGATGCCCACAATGGAAAGGGTTTTGCAAAAGGAAATTTGCACAAGACACTTCAGTGGCAGTCTCTTGCCATTGTGGGGTGTGGCTTTCTCAGGTGAAGCTGAGCATTAGGGTCACATGAGGTCTGCACATGTCCAGTGGCCTCGATGTGTATGAGATATGTGGTCATATTTTTGATAAAGTTCTATTGCCTTAGTTTTCCATGGTATAATTTTTAGGCCGTTGGATTTAGATTTAATTGATCTTAATGGATGGAGGTGAACTATTAGTGTTCTCTTTTGTGGTGAAAAGGGAAGGTGAAGCAGATTTAAAATAAAATAATGTACGCCAGATGCAACCAGCAATCCAAGGGCCAGGCACAAAACAGCAATAGGTGAATAAATATAAATATATTAAATATATCTGAAGCTCTGAATGGGTAACATATTCAAAATCTGTGACTAATCCTAATAACATATAACTATGTAACTTATAGTATCTGTGCATAACAGCATTTTGGAGAGAGAAGGTGTCTTGGTACATATTGGTATCAATAACATAGGAAGGAAAAGCATTGAGGTCCTCAAGAGAGAATTTAGAGAGCTAGGCAGAAAGCTGAGAAGCAGGACCTCCAGGGTAGTAATTTTTGGATTACTGCCTGTGCTATGACCCAGTGAGGGTCAAAACACGATGATTTGGCAGATAAATGCGTGGCTGAGAAGCTGGTGCAGGGAGCAGAGCTTCAGGTTCTTGGATCATTGGGATCTCTTCTGGGGGAGGTATGACCTGTTCAAAAGTGATGGGTTGCACCTGAATCCCAGAGGGACCAATATTCTCACAGACAGGTTTGTTGGAACTGTTGGGGAAGGTTTAAGCTAATTTGGCAGGGGCGGGGGGGAGTTTGGGAACCAGAGTGAAGGGACTCAGAATAGGACGGATGGTACAAAAGCAAAGACAGCTTATCTACTATAAGCCTACAGACTCTCACAGCTACTTGGACTATTCCTCTTCCCACCCTGTCTCTTGCAAAAAGGCTATCCCCTTCTCACAATTCCTCTGTCTCCACTGCATCTGTCTTCCTTATTTAAACAAAGGGGCTTCCCTTCGTCCACCATCAACTCTGCTCTCAAACGCATCTCTCGCATTTCCCGCACTTCTACCCTCACCCCATCCACCCGCCACCCCACTCAGGATAGGGTTCCCCTTGTCCTTACCTATCACCCCACCAGCCTCCAGGTCCAACATATAATGCTCCGTAACTTCTGTCATCTCCAACAGGATCCCACTACCAAACACATTTTTCCCTCCCCCCCCCCCCCGCTTTTCGCAGGGATCGCTCTCTACACGACTCCCTTGTCCACTTGTCCCCCCCCATCCCTTCCCACCGATCTCCCTCCTGGCACTTATCCTTGTAAGCGGAACAAGTACTACACCTGCCCTTACACTTCCTCCCTCACCACCATTCAAGGCCCCAGACAGTCCTTCTAGGTGAGGCGAAACTTCACCTGTGAGTCGGCTGGTGTGGTATACTGCGTCTGGTGCTCCCGGTGTGGCCTTTTATATATCGGTGAGACCCGACGCAGACTGGGAGAACGTTTCACTGAACACCTACGCTCAGTCTGCCAGAAAAAGCGGGATCTCCCAGTGGCCACACATTTTAATTCCACATCCCATTCCCATTCTGATATGTCTATCCATGGCCTCCTCTATTGTCAAAATGAATCCAAACTCAGGTTGGAGGAACAACACATTATATACCGGCTGGGTAGCCTCCAACCTGATGGCATGAACATTGACTTCTCTAACTTCTGTTAATGCCCCTCCTCCCCTTCTTACTCCATCCCTAACATGTTTAGTTGTTTGCCTGTTCTCCATCTCCCTCTGGTGCTCCCCCCCCCTTTCTTTCTCCTGAGGCCTCCCATCCCATGATCCTTTCCCTTCTCCAGCTCTGTATCACTTTCGCCAGTCACCTTTCCAGCTCTTAGCTTCATTCCCCCCCACCCCCCTCCGGTCTTCTCTTATCATTTTGCATTTCCCCCCCCCCACTACTTTCAAATCTCTTACTATCTTTCCTTTCGGTTAGTTCTGACGAAGGGTCTTGGCCCGAAACATCGACAGCGCTTCTCCCTATAGATGCTGCCTGGCCTGCTGTGTTCTACCAATATTTTGTGTGTGTGTTGTTTGAATTTCCAGCATCTGCAGATTTCCTCATGTTTGTGCTGTAAGAGTGTCAAGAAGGGTAGACAGCTGATAGGACAAAATCGCAGCCAGCAGGGTGAATATCAGTGCATTAGGGATGCAGAATCAAAAAGGGTAGCAAATACAGTACTCAAAGTATTATATCTGAAAGCACCGAGTATAAGAAATAAGATCTTGTTGTACTATTACAGATTGTCAGATATGATGCTATGGCCATCACTGAACCATAGCTGAAGGATGGTTGTAGATGGGAGTAGAGTGTTCAGTTACATGTCGTATCAAAGGGATAGGAAGGTAGGCAGAGGGGGTGGCGTGGCTCTGCTGGTAAAGAATGGTTTCAAATCATTAGAAAGATGTTACATAGGATTGAAAGATTTTGAATCCTTGTGGGTGAAGTTAAGAAACTGGAAGGATAAAAGGACCCTGATGGCAGTTATATACAAGCCTTCCAAAAGTAGCTGTGGAGAATAAATTACAACAGGAGATAGAAAAAGCATGTCAAAAGGGCAGTATTATGAAAGTCATAGGAGATTTCAACATGCAGGTCAATTGGGAAATTCAGGCTGGTAATGGATCTCAAGAGAGTGAGTTTGTTGAAAGGCAATGAGATGGCAGGGTTGCCAGCAGACCAGCAATGGTCTGAGTTTCTGGGAAAAATAAAGAAAGTGCAGGATAGATGTATTCCAAAAACAAAGAAATACACTGTGCTCAAATGGCAGAATAGTACAACCACAGCTGACAAGGGAAGTCAGCTAATGTCAAAGCAAAAGAGAGGGCATATAACATACCAACAAATAGTGGGAAGACAGACAATTGGGAAGCTTTTAAAACCCTACAGAGAGCAACTAAAAGAATCATTAGGAAGGAAAAGATGAAATATGAAAGCAAGCTAGCAAATAATATTAAAGTGGATTTTAAAGTCTTTTTCAAGTATGTAAAATATAAAAGAAAGATGAAAATGGAAATAGGATCTCTAGAAAATGAGACCAGAGAAATAATAATGGGGGACAAGGAGATGGCAGATGAAATAAATTAGTGTTTTGCATCAGCTTTCACTGTGGAAGACACTAGCAGTGTGCCAGGTGTTGAAGGGTGTGAGGGAAGAGAAATGAGTGCACATACTGTTACAAGGTAGAAGATGCTCAAGAAGCTAAAAGTCCTAAGGGTAGATATGTCACCTGGACCAGATGAACGGCATCCTAAGTTTCTGAAAGATATAGTGGTAGGGATTTTGGGAGCATTAGTAACAATCTTTCAAAAATCATTGGATTCAGGCATGGTGCCAAAGGACTGGAAAATTGCAAATGTCACTCCACTCTTTAAGAAAGAAAGAAGGCAGCAGAAGGGAAATTATAGATCAGTTAGCCTGACCTTAGTGAATGGGAAGATGTTGGAGCCAATTGTTAAAGATGAAACTATGGAGTTCTTGGTGACACAGGACAAGTTAGGACAAAGTCAGTATGGTTTCCTTAAGGAAAAATCTTGCCCGATGAACCTGTTGGAATTCTCTGAGGAAATAATAAGTAGAATAGATAAAGGGGATGCAGTGGATGATGTATATTTGGACTTTCAGGAGGTCTTTGACCAGGTGTCACATATGAGGCTGCTTACCAAGTTAAGAACCCATGGTATTACAGTAAAGTTACTAATGTGGTTAGAGCATTGGCTGATTGGTAGGAGGCAGTGAGTGGGAATAAAAAGATCCTTTTCTGGTTGGCTCCCAGTGACTAGTGGTGTTCTGCAGGCATTGGTGTTGGGACCAGTGCGGTATATCTTTTTATGCTGTACATCAAAGATTTAGATGATGGAATAGATGACTTTTTTGCAAAGTTTGCAGATGATATAATGACTGGTGGAAGGGGAAGTAGTGTTGAGCAAATGAGGAGGTTGCAGAAGGACTTAGACAGATTGGGAGAATGGCAAATGAAACACAATGTTGGAAAATGCATGGTCATGCACTTTGGTAATAGAAATAAATGTACAGGGAGAAAATCTGAGATTCAACAGGACTTGGGAGTCCTTGTGCAGAATACAGTAAAGGTTAACTTGCAGGTTGAGTCAGTGGTGAGGAAGGCAAATGCAATGTTAGCATTCTTTTCAAGAGATTTAGAATTCAAGTGCAGGGATGTGATTCTGAGGCTTTATAAGGCACTGGTGAGGCCTCACCTTGAGTATTGTGAACAGTTTTGGGCTCCTTTTCTCTAAGAAAAGATGTGTAGCAATGGAGAGGGTCCAGAGGAGGTTCACAAGGATGATTCTGGGAATGAAAGGGTTATCATGCAAAGAATGTTTGATGGCTTTGGGTCTGTACTTGCTGGAGTTTAGAAGGATGAGGGGGATCTCATTGAAACCTTTTGAATATTAAAAGGCCTAGATGGAGTAGATGTAGAATGGATATTTCCCATGGTGGGGTAGCCTAGGACAAGAGGTCATAGATAGAGCGGTGTCAATCTAGAACAGAGATGCGGAGAAATTTCTTTAGCCAGATAGTGGTGAATTTGTGGAATTGTTACAACAGGCAGCTAGAGGTCAGATTATTGGGTGTGCTTAAGGCAGAGCTTGATAGGATCTTGATTGGACATGGCATTATGGGGAGAAGGCCGGGGAGTGGGGCTGAGGAGGGGAAGAAAGAATCAGCCATGATTGAATGGTGGAGTCGACTCGATGGGCTAAATGGTCTAATTCTGCTCCTTTGTCGTCTTATGGTCTTAACTCTGTAGTCTTATTCATTATTGATAAAACTGCCTCACCTACACCGACCCTGCCCTTTCCTAGCAGTGCAATTTGACTTGCTCCAAGTGCCCTTCATGTTCCCGGGACAGAAAATTTGGTACTCATTAGATAGCGTGCATTCAAATACATGTTGTAAAACATCCATTTACTGACTAGTCAAAGCAGCATGCAGGGATTACTTCAAATTTGCATTGATTCTATTCTATCTCATAAGTACTTGCTTTGAAATGACCATATTTCCCTTTGAAGGTATGTGTTAGTTAACTATTCTTTTCTCAACATTTCTACAGTTTTGTCTATTTTGACAATGACAACTACCGAAATATTTAATCTTCATGGGCAAGAGTTGATCCAATGCCAAAAGTAGCACAGATGCCATCTATTTAACTCCACCAAGCATCAAAATGGAAAAAGAAGTCTGGAGATCTTGCCTTCAGAGTAAAATTTACTGGGAATAATTACCATGATGCAGCAAAACATGAGCCTGGAAGATCTGTTCCAGCTTTAGGCTCTAGAAATCTGCTCAAGCTTTTCCTTGACGGAAAATTGATACTTTGATCACAGCAGATGGGGTGGGGGGTGTGCGCTATAGAATGAAACTAGAGTTCACACTAATCCAGGGCCAGTATTAGTGTATATAGCTGTGCCCTTTCCTCCATGTTCAAAATGTTGGAAGGGAAATAAGGTAAAATTAAAGAACTATAAAATAACTTGTTTCTTGGGATGTTAGGCCCCATTGTGCATCCAAAATAAAGCACTGGCATTAATAGCAGGGCACCAAGTATATACTTATGAGCATTAAATTATAATCTGAGTCCAACTAAGCATTGCCTAGAATGGACTGCTATAGTGTAAACAAATTTAGGGACTGATTCTTGAGCAGCGACATCTGCTGATTACTGTTTCTACTAAATGGTGAAATCAGAGAGTAATATCATCACATCACTTATGATCTGAAGATACACTGCTGACCAAGAAGTATATACTCAGTGGCCACTTAATGAGATTAGTGGCCACGGAATGTATATTTGAGGTCTTCTGCTGCAGTAGCCCACCATTTCAAGGTATGACATGTTGTGCACATGATGTTCTTCTGCACACCACTGTTGTAACGCATGACTGTTTGAGTTACTGTCAGCTTGGTCATTTTCCTCTGACCTCTCATAAACAAGGCACTTTTGCTCACAGAACTGTTGCTCACTGCCTGTTTTTTTTTTGTTTCTCTGTAAACTCTGGAGGCAATTGCACATGAGATCAGGAGATCAGCAGTTTCTGAGATACTCAAACCACCCCTTCTGGCACCAGCAATCATTCCATGGTCAAAGTCACTTACATCCCATTTCTTTCCCATTCTGGTATTTGGACTGAGAAACAACTGAAACTCTTGATCATATCTGCAGGCTTTAATGCATTGAGTTGGTGCCACCTGACTGGCTAGTTAGATATTTCCATTCCCGAGCAGGTCTACCGGTGTATCTCTTCAAGTGGCCACTGATTGTATATTTGCATACATTCTATAATAATTTAGCATTGCCTGGAGTGGACTGCTGTGGTGTAAATCAATTCAAGGACTGACTCTTGAGCAGCAACATATGCTAATTACTGTTTCTAATAAATGGTGAAATCAGAGTAATGTAAGAAAAACTGATCAAAAATATCTGCAGAAAGAAAGCTCACCAGCCAGTTTGGAGAAGCACATTTTTACTAAATTTCAATAATTACCTTAAAAGTTTCTGTAAAGGCTGCAAATAATTACAATGCAGGGACCAGAATTCATGCTATGATGATACACAGCCAACAGAGATATACAGTATATTATATGTTTAAAGCAAGATCTGAGTGGTGTGCCTTAAACATACAGAAATGTACATGATTTTATTTATATTCACAATGTCTTTAATCTATATATTAATTGTGCTGTCAAGTCAATATATTTGTGACAGTCAACAAATTATTACATTGCACATACAGAGCACCAGTGTGGTTCATGTGGCCTCTTTCAAGTGTGTGTGGGGCTCCAAGACAAGATCCAGCCCTTCAGCGTCCATTGATTGCAGAACATTATATTTCAATCCTTCCCCACAATTGCTTCAGTGCATTCCTGAGAAGTACATTAATCGTACGTCCTGGAATGTGCCAGGCTGCACTTTTCACTTATGCTCATCTCATTGTAAGGAAGACTAGCAAGTTTCTAGCAGGAAAATGTTGTCTTTCATCGAGCTGATGCTCTTGCACCAGTACTCCAATAAATATTCTTCTCACTGGGCACTCAGAATAGTTAGATTCCCACATGCTGATACTATAAAATTTTCCTGGTCTTTATATCAAAGTATTGAATTTAAAGTGAAAAATAAATTACATTTTCCTAAACATTAATTTCTGTTAAATTATAGAATTCTTTTAACATGATTCAGTCTTTTCCTTAATTTATTTCAGACATTGTTATCACTTTTGCATATATTATCTTTTCAGTCAGCATCCAGCTATTTTGAAGATATTAAAGCTCTATGTAATCCTTAAACTATAATGGTTTAAATTCCAGCTATGCATTTAACAAAAAGGTAAACTTTGGGGATGGATGGTTAAAACGCAATTCTGATTTTATTCTATTCCAGCTTGCCTTTTCTTTATCCTTCCTCACCAGTCTGTTCATCTTGAAGTAGATGCTCGGTGCATTTTGCCACTTCAATTTCACATGTCCCAGGATGCTGAAATTGAACTACATCATTCTTTCCTTCATTCTGCAACTTCAGGCTTTTACAAAGTCAATCCATCAACTCAAGTCTTTCTGATTAATTTTACCCCTTCGATAAAGAACTGGAAACTTAGAGTACAAATCCTTAATTGGTGATCCTCGATAGGTTGATCCTAAACTCAGGTCAGATTACAGGTAAATCCAATTAATTCCATGTTCAGCAACAATGCTATTGGCCAAATTATTACATCTTATCACCAGAATTTTAAAGCAAAAACACTTTTAGTGGAGGAATAAGTATATGTGTAGATTTATGGCCCCAAGGGCTATAGGGGGAAGGAATAAAGCAGGTAGGAATTTAGTTTTCAGATTGTAGGTCAGTCTGTTTTATTGGGTATCATGACAAAACAGTTTTCAAACATCTAGTTTTATATTAACTAGAATTGTCTGTTGAAAAATAAGCATTCAGCAAGATTATCTGAATGGAATTATCTAATGTAGAATTAGAAATAAAAATGTATTTAGAAATTGTTCTGGAAATAATGTTAACATTTATCATTTAATTGGAGCCATTCAATATTTACTTTGGAGCAAAGATCAGATTTGATGTGCTTTTTATCAGGTGCATCATGACAAATATTCTAGCCAAGACATAAATCCAGACTACTGATTGGATCATATGTTTACCTAGGCAGCAACCCAACTGTAGTTGACATACACAGGTGGTTTCCCATCCATGTACTGACCAAGAATGTGTCTACTTAACAGGAAGCACGATGAAAACAAAGATCCATTGCTTTCCATACGAATAATGCTTATTTAACAATGGGATTCCCTGTTCAGAAGGGAATTAATAGTAAACACAAGAGAAAAAAAAGCCCCTGTCAGTTTTGCTAGTATCACGTGAAATGAGAAACACCTGAAGATCTGAGCATTTGTCAGGGAATGAGAGAGTTGCAGAGCTCAGATAAAAGCCTTTCAGCCTACAATGTCCATGCTGACATTCTTGCTGATCTACTCTAATTCCATTTACACCCATTAGGACTATAAGCCTTCTAAGCCTTAGCTATTTAACTGTTTAAATGCTTCTTGAAATTAATTATCATATCTGAGCTTTGGATCATTACCAGCAGCAAAGATTACACCAACACAATCTGTAACTCAACGCCAAACATTTTTCCTCACTGTACTATCGAGTCAATTGGTTCAAAGAGGGTCCAGAGACATACTGGAGCCAGTAATCAATACACTTAAAAATGAGGTGCCAACTTGGTGAGGCTGCACCATGGGATTGTAGACATGCTAAGCAGCAAAAAGAGTGCACCAAACAAAGTTAAAGGAATTTATAATCAATGGTTCAAGAAGTAGCTGAGAGAACTGGATACAGAAAAGCTTGCATGATCTTACAGCATCCTTGCTGTGGTGCCAAAGATCTGTCCTCTGGAATCAGCTGTCATCCAAGCCAAGGTGCTTTAGTACACTTACAACACTGACAACTACAGGTATGCCCTGTGGCTGTATATACATAAAACGTAAATCCAGTGTAGCAAACAGCCTAGTCTCAACCATCAAAGTGATGGGAGCAACCAAGTGAAGTTATTCATCAATGACGTGCTCACTGAGATCCAGTTCAAATTTTTTCCAGGACATTTGACTACAAGCTCATCACAACCTTGACAAAAACATGAATTGGATTACAGAAGCATGATGAGCCTGAAACATAATTTTAAAGTGGCTCATAGGGCTCACATGACCAAGTACAAGCTATCTCATTTTTATTCGGATATATCTCCCTATTGTGATAGATGTAACAATGGAGAAGCTTCACTAATTTATATGTTTTGGACATGTCCGAGTCTTGAAAAAAGCCAGAATGAAGTAGTCTAAACTTTCTCTGTACTTTTCAAAGTACATTT
Source organism: Hypanus sabinus (assembly GCF_030144855.1). Classification (NCBI taxonomy): domain Eukaryota; kingdom Metazoa; phylum Chordata; class Chondrichthyes; order Myliobatiformes; family Dasyatidae; genus Hypanus; species Hypanus sabinus. The sequence continues at coordinate 151,113,649 of NC_082709.1, read as the reverse complement.
TAAGCCTAACCCTCTGACTGCTTTATTTGGTATTGTTGGAGGAAAAGATATTATTTTGGAGACATCTGATTTGCACATTTTGGCTTTTATTTCTCTTATAGCTAGGAGGGTGTTCTTGTTTAAATGAAAGGATGTCCTTCCACCTACTCACGCTCAATAGTTACATGATGTTATGTCATGCTTAAATTTAGAGAAGATCCGTTGTTCAATTTCTGAATCTAGTCAAGACTTTCAAACATTGTGGGGACCATTTTTGAACGATTTTCAAAACCTTTGATTTGCTCTTAAAGTAAAGATGTTGGCTAATAACAAACCTGTGATTTCTATTGCCAACAAAGACAAGGACACCACCACCTTCAAACTCCTCTCTAGGTGGCATACCACCCCCATTTGAAATATATTTCCCTCCCTTCTGTTGGGTATTTAATATTTCAGTATTATTTGAGTAATCTTGTAAACATATTGTTTGATCAATCATTCTTGTTCACTTAAATAATTAGTTGTTGGTTAAATGTGAATTGCATACATCATCACGCTACCACGTGATACGTTCGTGCCTCGCTTAAAAATAAACTCAAAGTCAGACCTGCATTCCTGGACTCCCATGTCTTCCTTTGAATTTGTTTAATGTTTTGAGGTTACAAAACATAACACCTTCATTGCTGCTGGGTCTAAATCCTGGAACTTCCTATCCATCGCCACTATTTGGAGAATATTTCGAAGAACAATTGCTGTGGTTCTAGAAGATGACTCAGTATAACTGCGGATATAATAAAATGTAGAAGAGTAGCTTTAGCATTAACTGATTTTGACTTTCTGCCCATCATTCTGAGAAATGATGCACAATCAACCTCCCATTGATTCAATATATTGTCATTACATCCATGTTCTATTTAGTCAGTAACTGATATTCAAGTTGCTTTTACTGCCCCAAAGGCAGCATGTTTCAAATCTTCAGACTTTGCAAGCTCACAAAAAATTACTCAAAAAGAAGTTCAAAATGTTCTTTTGATTAGCTATCATGTAATAAGTTGTTCAATAACACATTTTAAAAGTGAGCACTGCTAAAACAAAGATGTTATAATCATTTTCATAACAAGTGTGTTATTTTAGCAGCATCACTAGTAGTAATATCTCAGAATAACTGGCTATTCGCAGGTTGTAGGAGTTTCAGAAGATGCAAGCATGCTATGACATGGCATTGTTTTCATTTTATTTAGAATTTATTCCCAGTCACAAAACCTGATCTATAGTCTGCCTCCTGCTCTGTGGTTTCCATATCCGCTTGCTGTTGACTGATATACTCAAGAAACTAATCATTAAGTGAAAGCTGAGCTGTGAGGAGAGCAGTTTGGAGATGTCGAGCAATTAGCCTAAACAGCTGAATTCAATAGGCCATGTGCTGAGTGAAGTTACTAATGACTATTGTCAGATTTCAGATACCGAATGAGAACGGGATGGAGAAGGAGGTGAAGTGTCAGAAATCACATCAGCAGGCAGAATTTTAGGATTTTACATAGTGCTAGGATTTTACGAATAGCACAAAGGGAAATGACAGGATGATTAAACTGTTCAGAAGCTACATTCCTGAATCACATCTGCACTTTAATCACTGTGGTTATTCATTGCTCTTGTTCTCATTTAGTTCACCTGCACTTCTAATTTGAAAATTCTTTTCTTCTCAAAGCAACCCCCTTTCCTCTTGTGCAACGTGTTGCTGATGGGAATTTATGATGCAGAAGGTAAATACATTTCACATACATTCATTGTGCTTTCTTTTCAGGCACATAGAATTTGATTTTAATTTGGGGTGGTTTTGCAAAGGAAGAAAGAAGAACGCATTCAGTAGAGACAATGTACCACCCAGACGTTTTTAAGCTATGGGCCTCATTAACTCTCTGGGCAGGAAGTGGTTGTTGGCCTCTGGAAAAGGCCACCTGGCAGCATGAACCACGGTAAAGGGAGTTTGGGGAAAGATCTTGTGCAAAGGGAAATAGGAGTCCAACATAGAGGAGGCCAAAACCTGACAGTTCACAAGTATTCAGTCCTTAAAATCTTAAGAAGCTGACTTGAAGCCAAATACCCTTAGAATGCTAAAAAAAACTATTTTATTCACCTTTGATGAAGGGAAGGCATGTGGAGAAGTAGAATTGGTAGATTAATGTCAGCTCTTCCATCTTTTTTTTCTTTAGGAGGTCTGTATTTCACACATGTAGACTACAGTTTCATGGGATATAATCCAGTCTGACTTCTGCTCAGAAACATTAATGAACTGAACATGGAAACCTGGAGAAAGTACAAATGCACCTTACACAATTTCTCCAGAGTCTGTGTTTCCTCTATAGAATTACGGCAAACCACGAGAAATTCACCCAACAATAAACCCATCATCTCTGCACCTATATCTAATTTGACATAAACAGACTGCAGGGAGATTGCTGTACATTCAACAAATTATTTTTTTGTAGTGCTTTATCATTGTCACCTCTCGGAATGAGTTTGACAGGCCTCCTGCCACGTGCAGCAGCTCAGAAATACAGTACCTGCAAAATGGACCACAGTTGATGGTCAAGGCAATCCCAATAGCACCTCCTAAATCAACGACCTTCAGCACGCTGAAGAAGGCATGCCGGTCAGCAGGTTCCCTTCCAACTTGCACTGGAGAGATTCAGTACAGAAATGGGGAACTCCCTACTCAACTGCTCTGCTTGATTCCTCACCAGATTGACTGCTGTGGTTCGGGGACGCAGGACACCACCACCTTCTCAAGTGCAATTATAGATTGCTAATGAGCTTTATCCTTCTGTTGTCTCCTGCATCCAGAAATTAATGTAAGAAGCATCAACGGTATCATGTGGAGATATAAAACTAGATTTGCTCCTGGTGTTGCCAGGTATTCTACAGTATTTTGGCTGTGGTCCAAAAGAAAACTGAGTAGAAAGTTCACAAACAGCTAACTTCTTTGGAGTTCTTCCTGACTCTTTACCAGAGAAACAAACAGTGATGGATAGTGTAATACACTCCATTATTAACAACTGCACAGTGCCCTCCTGTGAACAATGTAACAAGTAACTTACACTGCAGTTCCTCGAGATGTTGCTGAAGCTACAGTGCTGTGCAAAGCCTTAGGCGCATATAATGTATATAGCTAGGGTGCGTAAGACTTTTGCACTGTTCTGAATTTGTCAGCGTGGAGCAGAGAGCAAGTTTGTAAATCTGGCTGGAGCAAAAGATGTTGGGAATAGCGAGGATGGAGCACTGGGGGGGGGGTGTTTGTGGGACAGGTGGCAGAAAAGAAGAATAGGGGTGGTCACACCCAGCTCTGAGACACCAGGCAGGGTCACTTGATCATGCATGTCATGAAATTTTGTTGTTTTTTGTGTGGCAGCAGTACAGTGCAATAGATAGAATTACGACAGTACTGTGCAAAAATCTTGTAGTGTGCACCTTAGCTATACCTTAGCAAGCCCATATAGTTCCCGGTTCTCCCGGTAACACCATCCACCATGTATTCTCTGGTCCGTATATCACAATCTCCCCCAGCTCCTGTGGCCCCTGTGGCTGTTGCACCCAAACCTTCCCCGAGTCCTCTTCCAACTCCACCTCCTCTAGCTTCAGAGGGTCCGATTCTAAATGTCGGGGCATTGGGGGCCCACCTAGCCTCACTGGCCAGCAGCTCAGGTGGTCCACCTCTTGCTACCATACCCCCAGTTGCCCCCGGAAGGTGTGGGTAGGGAATCACAGCTTAATCTGTTGCTTCAGAAAGAACTACATTTCAGTCAGGTCCGTGTTCAAGATTTCAAAGGCAGAGCTTCAAGCCAGTTCTCTCTGAGTTGGACAATCCACATCAGGGGTGCGTGAAAAGAGGTACCTTTTAATCAGGAGGGTGATCAAGATGTTGAAGGCTGAGTTTTTCTGAGTTGAGGAGTAACCAATCAGCAAGAGTGATTCATTAGAAAGGACCAATAAAAATAGCACAGGTGCAAGTGGAGTGGCTTTGGCTCATCAGGTTTGGGTGAGGTATATTGTCTAGTAACTTACTCTCTCTCTCTCTCTGTCCTTATTTGTTCATTCCTCATTTGTTAGGTCATAGTAATTTGGTGAGAATGGCTCTAGGGGCAGTGTTTTGTACTGTGGAATGTGCGAAGTCTAGGAGACATTCAGTCTCCCAGATAAACACATCTGCACCAGGTGCACTGAGTTGCAACTCCTGAGGGAATGTATTAAGAAACTGTAGCTCAATGACCTTTGACTCATATGGGAGAATGAAGAGGTGATAGATAGAAGCTACAGGGAGGTAATCACCTCTAGGTTGCAGAGACAGGTAACTGGATGACTGTCAGGAGAAAGGAGAGGAAATGCACAGCCAGTGCAGTGTATGCCTGTGTTTGTTCTCCTCAATAATTAGTATATAACTTTAGATACTATTAAGGGGGATGACCTACCAGGAGGAAGCCACAGTGACTGGGTCTCTGGCACTGAGTCTGGTTCTGTGACTCAGAAGAGCAGAACGTTAAGAGGACTGCAGTGCTGATAGGAGATTCCTTTGTTAGAGGAACAGAGATGAGGCTCTGTGGGTGCAATAGAGATACCTGGATGGTCTGTTGCCTTCCAGGTGCCAGGATTATGGACGTCTCAGATTGTGGCCATGGCATTCTCAAGGGTGAGGGTGAACAGCCAGAAGTCTTGGTATGTATTGGCATCAATGACATAGGCCAACAAGGTTTTAGGGAGCTGGACAGAAAGTTGAGAAACTTCCAGAGGGTAAGAATAGGATGACTTGCCAGGTGAATGTGTGGCTGAAGAACTAGTGCAGGGGCAGGGTTCATATTTATGGATCATTGAGATCTCTCCAGGGCTTGTATGACCTGTACAAAAGGGACAGGTTGCACCTAAACCCGAAGGGGACCAAATTCTTTGCAGGCAGGCTGGCAAGAGTTTTTCGAGTGGGTTTAAACTAATCTGGCAGGGGGATGGGAACCTGAGTGATAGTGTAGAAAATGAGGTAGTTGGTTTACAAACAGAGACAATGTGTAGTGAGACTCCTAGCAAGGATAGTGCTCAATTGCAGTTAATAGGATGAGTTGCATTGTAAAAGGCAGAAAAAATTGAAAAAGGTGAATACAGGACTAAAGATATTATATTTGAATGCACACAGTATATGGAATGAGGTAGATCAACTTGTAGCACAGTTAGAGGTTGGCAGGTATGCTGTTGTAGGCATCACTGAATCATGGCTGAAAGAAGATTATACCGGGAGCTTAATGTCCAGGGATACACATTGTATCGAAAGGACAGGCAGGAAGACAAAGGGGGTGGTGTTGCTCTGTTGGTAAAAAAATGAAATTAAATCATTAGGAAAAAAATGACATGGGGTCAGGAGGTGTTGAGTTATTATGGATAGAGTTAAGGAACTGAATGGGTAAAAAGACCCTGATGGGAATTGTATACAGACCCCCAAACAGTAGTATGGATGTGGCCTTCAAGTTACAATGGGAGATTGAAACTGCGTACCAAAAGGGCAATGTGACAATAGTCATGAGGGATTTCAGTCTACAGGTGGATTGGGAAAATCAGGTTGGTGCGGGATTCCAAGCAGGGGAATTTCTAGAATGCCTACGAGATGGCTTTTTAGAGCAGTTTGTGGTTGAGCCCACTAGGGGATCAGCTGTTCTGGATTGGGTGTTGTCCAATGCTTGGAATTGATTCAAGAACTTGAGGTAAAACAACCCTTGGGGGCAAGTAATCATAATACGATTGAATTCACCCTGATATCTGAGAAAGAGAAGTTGAATTCAGATGTATCAGTATTACAGTGAAGTAAAGGAAATTAGAGGCATGAGAGTGGAGTTGGCCAGAATTGACTGGAAAGGAACACTGGTAGGAACGATGGCAGAGCAGCAATGGCTGTAATTTCTGGAAACAATTTGAAAAGCTCATGACATATACATCCCAAAGAGGAAGAAGTATTCTAAAGGCAAGATGATACAACCATTGCTAACAAGGGAAGTCAAAACCCACATAAAAACCAAAGAGAGGGAAAATAGAGCAAAACTTATTGGGAAATTAGAGGATTGTGAAGCTTTTTAAAAACCAGCAGAATGTAACTAAAAAGGTAAAGATGAAAAATGAAAGCAAACTAGCCAATAATATTAAAGAGGGTGCCAGAAGTTTCTTCTGATACATGAATGGTGAAAGAGGGGGAAGAGTAAATATCAGACTGCTGGAAAAGCATACTGCAGAGGTGGTAATGAGGATCAGAAAAATGGCAGATGAACTGAATAAGTATTTTGCATCTGTATTCACTATGGAAGACACCAGCAGTATGGTCAACGTTCCAGAGTGTCAAGTGGCATGAAGTGTGTGAAGTTACATTACTAGAGAGAAGGTTCTTGGGAAAATGAAAGGTCTGAAGGTAGATAAGTCACCTGGACCAGATGGTGTACAATGCCAAGGTTCTGAAAGGGGTGGCTGAAGAGATCATGGAAGCATTAGCAATAATCTTTCATGAATCACTACATTCTGGAATGGTTCTGTAAGACTGGAAAATTGAAAATGTCACTCCACTCTTCAAGAAGGGAGAAAGGCAGAAGAAAGGAAACCATAGGCCAATTAGTCTGACCTGAGTGGTTAGGAAGATGTTGCAGTGGATTAAGGATGAGGTCTCAGGATACTGTGAGGCACATAATAAAATAGGCCTTAGTTAGCATGGTTTCCTCGAGGGGAAAATTTGGCCTGACAAAACTGTTGGAATTCCTTGAAGAAATAACAAGAAGGATAGACAAAGGAGAATCAGTTGATGTTGTGTACTTGGATTTTCAGAAGGCCATTGACAAGATGCCATGCATGAAGCTGCTTAACAAACTACAAGCCCATGCTGTTACATGAAAGATTCTAGCATGGGTAAAGAAGTAGCTGATTGGCAGGAGACAGAGAGTGGGAATAGAGGGAGTGTTTTTTGGTTGGCTGCTGGTGAATAATGGTGTTTCACAAGGGACTGCTTTGGGACCAATTATTTTTACATTATCTGTCAATGATTTGGATGATAGAATTGATGACTTTGTTGCAAATTTTGCAGATGATAGGAAGATAGGTGGAGGGGCAGGTAGTTTGGAGAAAATAGGGAGGACTTGGGCAGATTCGAAGAATGGGTAAAGAAGTGGCAGATGGAATATGGTGTCAAGAATTGTATGGTCATGCGGTTTGGTAGAAGAAATGAGAGAGTTGACTAATTTTTAAATGGAGAGAAAATACAAATAACTGAGGAGCAAAGGGATTTGAGAGTCCTTGTGCAGGATTCCCTAAAGGTTAATTTGCAGGTTGAGTTTGTGGGGAGGAAAGCAAATGCAAGGTTAACATTGATTTCAAGAGGACTAGAATATAAAAGCAAAGATGTGATGTTGAAATATTGTGAAGCACTGGTAAAGCCTCACTTGGAGTATCGTATGCAGTTTTGGACCCCTCATCTTGGAAAGAAAGTGCTGAAACTGGGGAAGGTTCAAAGCAGGTTCATGAAAATGATTCCAGCTTTAAAAGGCTTGTCATATGAAGAGCATTTGATAGCTCTTGTCCTGTATTCACTGGAATTTAGAAGAATAAGGGGTGATATATTTGAAACCCGTCAAATGGCAAAAGGTCTTGATAGAGTGGATGTGGAGAGGATGTTTCCTATGGTGGGAGAATCTGAGACCAGAGGACACAGCCTCAGAATAGAGAGGTATCCTTTCAGAATGGAGATGAGGAGGGATTTCTTTAGCCAGAGAGTGGTGAATCTGTGGAATTCATTGTCTGAGGCAGCTGTGGAGGCCAAGTCATTTTGTATATTTAAGGTGGAGGCTGATAGATTCTTGATTGGTCAGGACATGAAAGGATACGGGTGGGAAGGCAGGAGATTGGGGCTGAGAGGAAAAATGAATCAGCCATGATGAAATGGTGGAGCAGACTTGATGGGCCAAATGACCTATTTCTGCTCCTGTATCCTATGGTCTTCAACGACCCATTCATGTGTTTGATCAGCCCTGTCACCTGTGGGTAATATGGGATATGAAACATCTACAAAATGCCAGATTCCACGGTCCTATCGTGGACTTTAGCTCCCATATAATGTGACTTATTGTCTACTCATGTGAACATCACAGGGGATGTCATAGATGGATGACAAGTGCTGTAACCCTTTTATTGTGTTTCCTTGGTCAGCATGGGCATATGACACCAGTATCAGGACAAGAAATGCATATCGACTATGATCAGCACCTACTGCTTTTTATTTTCTCACAGCAGAGATGCAGTATAGTCTTCCTGCCAGATCTGACTGGCTACCATTCCCACCCCCAAGGAACCCGTCGGCCATTCCTGGACATACAGTGGTATTCTGGGCAGCAGGATGTATCTAAGAAGACCAAGTACAATATCTTTACATTTCCCACGTCCCAGGAGGAGACAGTGTTTTGTAGGGCTCCTTGGGTATTGGCACCAATGTATTTCACATCTGGTTCGAATATTACGCACCCTACAGCAGGCTTCCAATAAAAACCCCATTTTCCAATGGGGTCCCAGACAGCCAGCGGCCTTCGAGGATGCAAAGCAGGCAGTGGAACAGGCTCTCATTAGCCCCTAGACAGAGTGGGATATCCTTTGAGCTGTGGGTTTCAGCTACCCCTAGAATGGCTGAGTGAAGCCTGTGGCAGTTGTTGAAAGGGCATCGTGTTCTCTTAGGGATTTGGACAGAAACTTTCCCTGAGGAGGCAACCTGACATGCTCCCTTCGAGAGGCAATTGTTGGCCTGTTATTGGGCCCTCCTGGCCACTGAACGCCAGATAGCCTCTGAAGCAGTCATGCTGTGACCATACCTCCCCATCGTGCAATGGGTGAAGTCCGACGATGCAACTCACAAGGAGGGCCATGCACAACGGTCTTCAGTTGTTAAGTGGAAACGGTATATTGCAGGGGAGTGAAAGTCCTGATGGGGTGAGCCATCTCCATGAACAGGTTATGGCCCTGTGTGATAATGACCACTGTACCAACACTGAAGCCCCTACTATTGACCCCTCAACCATAAGTTATACGATGATCTGATGCCAGGGAAGAAAGAGCGAGTCTCGTTCACCGACGGTTCTAGCCACTGGCGGGGTGGCAAGCAGTGGTGGAAGGCCATGGCTCTCCACACTGTGACAGGCAAGGTGCAGGAGGGAGAGGGGTTGGGTGTTGGATTCCAGACAACTGGCTGAGTTGGTGGCTCCTCCAAGAGATGACCGGGCATATTCGAGTCTATACCAACTCCTGGGCAGTGACCAATGTCATGGTTGTCATGGTAGTATAGATGCCTTAGCAGCATAAGCAAAACTGGGAGGTGCATGGGTGACACCTCTAGGGGCATCCTTATAGGGAGTGTATCTGAAGGAATGCAGAACAGTGGCAGATTACAGCCCACCATGTGGGTGCCCCCAGCTCTCAGGACCCTGAGGAAGCCATACAGAACACTACTGTAGATAGAACAGCATCAATCAGGATGGCCATGGTGTGTTGGGAGGAAGAGGACTGTGGTTGCCTAGCAGACTGGGCACACTGAAAGAATGGGCACTTGGGGCTGGAAGGGGCAATGAAATGGGCAGAGGCTTGAGAGGTGGCATTAATTTATGATGAGGTCAAAATGGCAGCTGTAACTGTCCAACCTGCCAGCATGTTAAGCCCATGGGATGGCCAGTGGGTCAGATCTGGCAGATAGATTATATTGGGCTTCTGCTGCTCAAAATAAAAAGCAGTATGTGCTGACTGTGATCAACGTGCATTCCGGTGTCCTGCATCTTATCAGGGTTGATAGATCAACCCTGCTCCCTCAGGCAGATAGTCACTTCACCCAGTGTGCCTGCCTCACAATGTTCTGCGAGGGCCCCTGTATCAACTGATTATCTATATAGTGGGGTATGGAGATGCTGGGGTTTAGCTGTATCTTCTGTAAGTCACAAGCTACCAGGCCGTGGCACAACATGGGACTCCCTTGGGGGAGCCTGCAAAAGGTGTACTGCCAACCCTGCCATTTGAAGGTGAACCGGTGTGACTCAGGGCAATGGAGAAAAAGGCATTGATCAGGTCCAGTGCTGCATGCCAAAGCTTCTCCTCCCTACTTCATGAACACCTCGTCTGGGACAGCCACTGTGGGGGGGGGGGGGGGGTGGTGCGGTACATGGCTTGTCCAACTGTCGATAGTCTACTGTCATGCACAACGTTCCGTTTCCCTTCCACATCAGCCACACCAGGCTGTTACAGGGAATGACGGCAGGACAAATGACTCCCTCATACAGCAGGGTATCTAAAGTTTCCACAATCTCTTTGGTGCCTCCTGGGATCTGGTACTATTTGATGTTGACCATTCTACGAGGAGCAGGATGAACAAAGGCTCCCGTTCGACTGATTGCACCAACCAGTGCCTTTGCCTGGTCCAGCTGAAAGGTAAAACAGCCCTGACTTGTCTGCAGGGATCTACCCCTCAGAGCATTCATTCCCAGGATGCAATTGGGAGAAACTGTCACCAAGACAGTTTGGTGGCCTGGCTGGTCTGGTCCAAAGGCCATCCTCCTGGGCAGGAAGGAAGAAACCCCCTAAACCCTCTGTTGTTACCCGGCAACCCTGCCAATGGTCAGGGCTACTTGGAACTGACCCCACCACTACAGGAGTGGGGCAGGAGGGCACCACCCCTGCTGCTGCTGAATGTCCACCAGTGCCCTGTCCAAATGCTGCTGGTTCTGACCCTCAGAATCCTCTCCAGTAACTTCCCCATTACTGAAGTCAGCCTGACTGGCTTGTCCTTGCTATCCTTCTTAAATGATGGAACATTAGCCACCTCCCATATGTGACTCAGTGACATCAGAAGTGTAATTCCATCTTCACTTACATTGCTTCTGTGACTGTAGAAATCTCCTGAGATCATTAACTTCTGTTTTCCTGAGCCATCTCAGTTTTCCAGGAACCTACAATAAAAGAAAAATAAAGCACTCATATGAATGGGTTTAATGTTTCATTATTCCAAATGAGGGGTTTCTTAGGCTGAGTAGTAGGAAATAGAAACAATTAAAAAATACTTCACTGGCTCTTGGGTTCAGAGGTAACTGTTGTGCAGTCTCTCATTTAAGCTTATTAAATGCACAATTGATGTATTGATTTGAATTAGTAAATAGGTTTAATGTTCAATATATTTAATAAGAGAAAATAATTAATATATCTATTCATGACATAGTCCAAAGTAGCTAGACTACTAACTAACTAAACCTCTTGACTGTATTCAAGAGAGAGAAGTTTTCACATAGCTGAAACATTCATTTTCAAAGTTTATTTATGTACACAGCTGAAGATGTAATAGAACTGGGTGTTCATTGATAAACAACTACTTCTAGTTGTTTTTTCCTGCAGAATTTATCCAGATGTGGAGATGAGGCTCAATGTTTCAGGCTCGTCCTGAGGGGATGCAACCATTTATGCAATTTCTTTCTTCATAACTCTTGATGAGTTAATTGTCCTTATGCGTGTTCATCAAATACAAATAAAAAATGTTAAATGTTGGGACTTGGAATGACTGATCCAAAGAATAATCTTGAAGTAAGTCATTAAGAGTGGCAATAGAAGAGTGAGTGTAGAGAAGAAGAGTGAGACGGTACGGCGTGTGAGGGAGTGAGGTGACTTCCTTTCCTGTAAATGTGGCTGAAATGAGTATTTATAGTAAATAGTAAATCCTTCCCTCAAGTCAATCCTGCAATACCAGCATTAAAAAGATTTCCCTCTGTGAAATAATTGCACTAGATATCTTTGAAGTTTTGAATGTTAATCAAGAGAAGTAATTAATGACATGCACATAAGAGATTCTTAACGATAGATAAAATATGTTACAGCTGCAAGATTCAGCATACTGTAAGCTAATTTTGTATTTTTAAACCTGTCCTTAATAGCTTTGCTGCAAGTTGCTATAATAGTGTGTAGCTAAGGCCAAACAAAACATGGTGGTTGTGGTGTAGACATCCAGCTGTCGACTGTAGCTATCCATTTTTATTGCTGTCTATATTGAGCTTCAAGATTTTATACCCCATCACCACAGTTTGTGATCCTACTACCTCAGCATCTACTGTGTCTTGCATTTTTCACAGCACCTATTCTTCTGACCCCTAGCTGAGTTTGCACCCAAATTCAGGATTCTTTCTTCAGTGTATTGGGAAAATTCCATCCTGTTACTCACAGCTGAATCTGACGCCAGATTGTACATGAAAGCAATATAGGAACCGAATGGTGCATTGCCCAATGAAACGAGAGAGAGGTGGAAAAACTGGGCTTTTAATTCTGATGAGAAAATTTCCAAGTTAAGTGTGCATGCTAGTAAATAACACAGAAAATTGAAACAATGCAATATTTGGAAGGGGGAACACGGGTTTAATCTAACACAGTAAATTCAGGGCTGATGTCAGAAAGTTCTTCCTAGGAAAGTCATATTTCTATGTGGATTCACTTCATTGTACACCAGTGGGACATGGAACTTGGGATTACTTACAGTTAGTTGTGGTAATTGATGCTATATGTATTTTTGGAAATTGGTCAAAATTTCTTTACGTTCATATTTTCATTTTGTAATACCTACCATTTTTTTCCATTTGATATAGAGAACATCTACAAGAAGATTTTGAAACATAGCCAAACATCTTGCATTCAATTTTGCAGGCTGATATATTATCTCTGAAACAACAGGAGTAAGGATATTCATAACCATATTAAAGCTGTTCCTTTTTTATGTATTCCCTGCAATAAATAAATGAATACTAAAGTAATTACAGTCCAACATCATTAAATTTGGAGGACACATGAAAATGTGGACAGAGTTGCTATCCTAAGTAATGAATGGTGCAGATTTACTCAGGACTAGTATTTTGTAATGAAGCTATTTCTATAAATCCCCGTATAAATGAATCATTCCTTTTAGACAGCATCATTACAGAGGAAATCACTCCATCTGCCTGTTTAACCAGTGAAGAATCCTACAGACTGATTTGTCACACATAACATACACAGAAGTTATGCTTTGTGGAAGATTGAACTTGACGCTTTAATGAATTACTAAAGTGGAAAGGCAATCTTGACATAGCAATAAATGTATGATGATAGTCATAACATTTACCGCACTAATCACATCCATTTCCCGTCTGCTGAGCTGCATAGTTTCAAGAACCACCATGTAAATTTAATTGGGATGCTTTATGTTGTGGTGTGTAAAGGATATATTGCAAAATATCATGTTATGTTCCCAACTAGTCTCTTCATAAAGTCTACAGCATTGTCATGAGTTGTAAACATACAAGCTAAAAGTTATTCTTTAAAACATGTCAGCTGCTTTTTCAATCATTTCTAAACTGAACAGACTTCAATTAAAAAAAATTGGTTTAGAATGTTTCATTTTCATAACATTTAAGAAATAAGTTTCTTTATTGTCATATTCAACTGCAAGGATGAGGGCAGTTATCCAGTACATTCTGAAACTTCTAATCAACTAGTTTCTGTAGTTAACACAGCAGACACTCTCAGGTAAGATTATCATTAAAGATAATCAATAATATTAAAAGATAAACATTAACCAACTCCTTATTCCAACTTTAATTCCTCAGTTTATTCACACTTTGAGCTACCCAAACATGCACTGTTGTACAGATCCACTGCAAGCTTGAGGAAATGCACAATATCTTTTGGCTGGGCACAGTCTTACACAAATGCACAATATCTTTTGGCTAGTCTTCTGAACTCAACAATTTCGGTAACTCATTTTCTCTGTATCAGAACTGGATAGTTCTACTGAATGTTATCGATCTGCAAAATCAATACAACTCAAATAACACTGCCTGATCTGTGGGGCATTTCATTCGGTCCCACATTTCAGAACATTTGCACACAAATCTGTAATGTTTTTGTGTGCGCTGCATTTATCTAAAGCATCTAGCTAATGTGTTGTAGCTGAGGTGGAGCACCTGACCTTTTTAAATCTGTTGTACAGTAAGCAGTTAGCTAATTCAGATAACAGTTTAGAGAGCATAGGAAACCGAAACTGCAGGAGCAGGGAAATTACAAGAGCACACTACTTGCCCGTTGGTTTAAGCAAGTGTTCATACTCCATACAAGCTTCTTATTTTGTTTGCATATCCCACCCACTTATTCCACTATTCTCCCTTACCCTCATGTAAGTGTTCAAATGTCAATTGTTTCAATCACTCCACTTCCTACATTCTTATTTGACTCTTAGTGAAGTTTGTTGTTGGTTCTGTTCTTTATTCTGAACCTAGTCAACGAGGAAGAACCTCAGTCATGTCCAATGGCTTAAAGTGTAGGGCTATGGTACAAGCAAGTGATTCATGTCTTTTAATTTCACAACTTTTGGAAATTCTGCTGTGTTGAATGTATAAAACTAATATAATTGTAGTACAAGGGCACAAACAAAGGCAACATTGTTATAACATTTTTCCTAAGGCAATCCATAATATAATTGTATAGATTAAAGGAAAAGCTGAAGAATTTATTCTGATCCATTATTATTGTTCTAATAAGTTTTGAAGCCATTAAAGAAAAAATCTTTATGATGCATTTATTTTAATTTCTGAGAACATTCTAACTTCATGAATAGTATCTTGAACTAAAAACTATTCTTCAACAGAATTCTACTCTTGCAGTGCATATTAATCATTCATGAAGGAGTTAAGGGCTGACTTTGAAGAAAACAGCAAGATATTGGCCAAGGGATATCCTTGCAACAGCGTGAGTTCCATTATCAGAGGAAGAAACTAATACTGCAGGGGAGACAGTTCTTGAAGGATGAGATATAGCTAAAGGAAACTAAATGACATGAGCCTAATTGCAACTAAGATATAGTGCAAAATCCACAGAGGCCTACAACGGATTTCTGGAGAATATAGTACAATCTGAACAAAATAACTAGGAGCCCTTTGCTATATAAGTTCTTACATTAGTTTCACCAATTCAATCTCATTACTAGCATGTATTTTGATTTTCATTTTTAACGCAAATTGCAGATGCTGGAATGAGTTGCTTCATTTTTTAAAATATTATTTGCTTATAAGTAGATGCATGATAAGACCCTATAACATCTATTGGCAGCTATTACATTATTTTGTAATGATTAAATAAGATGTGTATCTTTGCAGAAGAGTCACTCAACTTCAGTGAGTAAAGTGTTATTCTTCTGTGAATAAACTTGAGAAACTTTAATCTCATTTACTTTTGAGAAAAAGTATGTCACAGTCTTTAGTAGCCTCTTAGCTCCATAGTGAGTTAAATCAATCAGTTTTGATATCCTTGCTTCCCAAAGGCTTTCTGAATTGCACAGCTGAAAAGTTCCCCACTGTTAGGGAAAATATCACATGTCATTGATAAATGTTTTGGATTTACCTTACCAGACAAGCAAAAGACTGGAGATGTTGGAAACATGAAGTACAAACAGAAATAGCTGTAAATACTCTGCTGGTCACGTAACATGTTGGAGAGATAAATAGGACTATTATTTTGGTGCAATGGTCTGAAATGTTAGCTCTGTTCGTCTCTCCAAGATGCTACGTGACCAATGGTCTTAAAATAAATTTTAAGCAAGTATGGATTGGGACGAGGAAAGGAAAAAATTCATAAGGCAAGCCCTGTGGGTACAGGGCATATTAAGTAACAAGATTGGAGTGGAAATAGTACAAGTAAAGAAATAATGCACAAGTTTAGAGGAGAGAAAAGTTGGACTGGACTACACAGAACTGTAGTTTGGAAGCAGAGTAAATACTCAGCTGGTACAACATGGCATTGTTTGCTGGTACAAAACAAGAATGCATTTCTTGGCAGTTGTTTTTCCACAGTGATGCCTGTTCTGAAAGAAAATTCTTAGCCCAAAATGCCAACTGTTTATTCCTTTCAATAGATGCAGCCTGAACTGCTGAATTCCTCCAGCATTTCTATATATGTTATTCTGGATTTCCAGCATCTGCAGAATCTCTTGTGTTTATTATTTTCATCACTTTTGTTCTTATATGATATGCTTTGAGAAATCTTGCTTATTGTTGACAATGGAAGGAACTAAAAGTTTCCAAAGCAAGAAATAA
This sequence comes from Hypanus sabinus, assembly GCF_030144855.1. Classification (NCBI taxonomy): domain Eukaryota; kingdom Metazoa; phylum Chordata; class Chondrichthyes; order Myliobatiformes; family Dasyatidae; genus Hypanus; species Hypanus sabinus. The sequence goes on along the minus strand of NC_082709.1, from coordinate 151,097,531 downwards.
GCTGACTACTGGAAGAATTCAATGAGTCAAGCAGTATCTGTGGAGGCAAGGGAATGGTTTATATTTTGGGTTGAGGTCTTGCAATAGGGCAGATGTGCTCCAGATTCTAGCATCTGTAGTCTCTTGAGCCTGTATGTTATGGCTATTGGTCCCTTTGCTGGTGTGATAATTAAGGGAACACGTACTAACAAACAAAACATTCATTATTTTGGTTAAAGGCTTTGGGAATGTTTAGGCAATTTTCATCTCAAGATACAAATTCATTTTTACAATTGGGTTTCCATAACAATGCATTTTAAAGTCAAGTTGTCAATGATATTTATGATGTCTAAGTCTATATCATTTCATACCATTGTTGTTATGATTAATAACTTCAAAATATTAAAATAATTCAAAGGAAAACAAGAGAGCCAAGAGATGTGAGTCTTAGTTCATTCTTTGTTTTTAATGTGGCACACCCTTATTATGTGCTAGTGTCATAACGTAGGCAATTTATGTATTCTTGCACATAACCCGTCAAGAATTATTTAAACATACAAAGAATGCTTTATCAACAACATATTTAGAAACTTACTCAAATAGTTCTGAAATATTAAATACACAATTGTCAATGATTTGGATTGATTGCTTGTATTATTGTCATCTTGAAATCGTATATCATGGCATTCTGATAACAGTAGGTTGTCAAAGTGAGCAGAAGGGGGACCTTTGAAACCTTCACGAAGTGCTGGAGGAACACAGCAGGTCAAGCTGCATCAATGGAGAGGAATAAGGTCAATATTTCAGGCTGAGATCCTTCATACTTCCTGATGGAGGTTCTTAGACCAAAACATCGACTCTTTATTCCACTCCATAGACGGTGCCTGGCCTGTTGAGTTCCTCTAGCATTTTGTGTCTGTTACCCTGGATTTCCAGCATCTGCAGAATCTGTTGTGTTCATGTAACCTTGTTCAAAGCTAGAATGGATGACTAAGCTCTGCCTGTACACACATTCTGTAATCAACTCAGAACTAGCCTGGAAGAATGGAATCACCAATATGTTCAAGTTTGATATTTTGTTCCAGTGTTCAGTTGACCCGTCATGCATTGATAAATGCACACTATCCCATTAAAACATCCTGTGCTGTGGAAGATGTCCTGCCTTGTCCCTGTACCGAAGATGCTGTGCCCCAGTGGCTCCAATGACTACAAACCGGTGGCATTGACTTCCCACATCATGAGGACCCTGGAGAGACTTGTTCTAGAGCAGCTCCGGCCTATGGTTAGGCCACACTTAGACCCCCTCCAGTTCGCCTACCAGCCCCGACTAGGAGTTGAGGATGGCATCGTCTACCTGCTGAACCGTGTCTACGCCCACCTGGACAAGCCGGTGAGCACTGTGAGAGTCATGTTTTTTGACTTCTCCAGTGCGTTCAACACCATCCGCCCTGCTCTGCTGGGTGAGAAGCTGACAGTGATGCAGGTGGATGCTTCCTTGGTGTCATGGATTATTGATTACCTGACTGGCAGACCACAGTATGTGCGCTTGCAACACTGTGTGTCAGACAGAGTCGTCAGCAGCACTGGGGCTCCACAGGGGACTGTCCTGTCTCCCTTTCTCTTCACCATCTACACCTCCGACTTCAACTACTGCACAGAGTCTTGCTATCTTCAGAAGTTTTCTGATGACTCTGCCATAGTTGGATGCATCAGCAAGGGAGATGAGGCTGAGTACAGGGCTACGGTGGGAAACTTTGTCACATGGCAAAATGATCTGCAGCTTAATGTGAAAATGACTAAAGAGCTGGTGGTGGACCTGAGGAGGGCTAAGGCATCGGTGACCCCTGATTCCATCCAAGGGGTCAGTGTGGACATGGTGGAGGATTACAAATACCTGGGGATACAAATGGACAATAAACTGGACTGGTCAAAGAACACTGAGGCTGTCTATAAGAAGGGTCAGAGCTGTCCATACTTCCTGAGGAGACTGAGGTCCTTTAACATCTGCCGGACAATGCTGAGGATGTCCTACGAGTCTGTGGTGGCCAGTGCTATCATGTTTGCTGTTGTGTGCTGGGGCAGCAGGCTGAGGGTAGCAGACACCAACAGAATCAACAAACTCATTCATAAGGCCAGTGATGTTGTGGGGGTGGAACTGGACTCTCTGATGGTGGTGTCTGAAAAGAGGATGCTGTCCAAGTTGCATGCCATCTTGGACAATGTCTCCCATTCACTCCATAACGTACATAAGGCACAGGAGTACATTCAGCCAGAGACTCATTCCACCGAGATGCAACACAGCGTCATAGGAAGTTATTCCTGCCTGTGGCCATCAAACTTTACAACTCCTCCCTCGGAGCCAATAGGCTGGTCCTGGACTAATTTCCACTTGGCATAATTTACTTACTATTATTTAATTGTTTATGGTTTTATATTGCTATATTTCTACATTATTCTTGGTTGGTGCGACTGTAATGAAACCCAATTTCCCTTGAGATCAATAAAGTATGTCTGTCTGACTGTCTGAAATTGGTTTTCTGTAGAAGAAAGCCAAATGGCCTGTCTGCTATTGTTTGATTTAGAATGTGACTATAAAATTAATCAGAATAAGTAACCCCTAAGTCAAAGTTTACCAAGACTGTATTCTTCCAAAGATTGATGGACATCCTGGGTAAAAAGCAGTTAAATTTAACATGATTAGTTCCATTAAAACACAATTGAACTATTATTTATTATAGATTTGATTGGAGTTAGGAACGAATATTGTGCTATGATCAGATACTTTACAAGACATAATGAGCCCTTTGTCAGTCAGAATCGACAATGGATTTGCTTCCTAGCTGTCTAGATGCGCAAGTCTGGGCAGTGTAATATGGAAAGCCAGCTGTTGCCCATGTAAGAAGCTCCCCCTCACCATGCATCTGATGAACCCAAAGGAATGGCAAAGACTGATACAGTTTGGTACCAGCGCCATCGCAGGAGTTGCCAGCCAACGTTGAACTCAACGTAGGATGCAGCTTTGGATTTTTCCCTTGGGGTTTACTCCAGAAGCCTCCAAAAGGTAGCAGAGGTTTGAGATCAGAGTTTTCCTTCTCCTAAATGAGCTGCCAACCACAGTTGACGAGCCCATCTGCCCAAAGTGACTGGTTTTAAGGTGCCATTCATCCATCTTTGCCCCTTCTCCTGTCAGTAGAAATTATTCCACTGGGCTTAGTAGCTAAGCCACACGTGAAGGCCAGGAGCTGGACAATATTGTCAGAGGCATGCGTCATTGGGAACATTTAATAGGTAGTGGAAGCTTGTCCCCATTACCACCCCCACTATAACAAACTTAGGGAACAAGACATAAAAACACAAAATGCTGGCAGAACTCAGCAGGCCAGACAGCATCTATGGGAGGAGGTAGTGACGACGTTTCGGGCCGAAACCATGCTGTCTGGCCTGCTGAGTTCTGCCAGCACTTTGTGTTTTTATTTATCTCCAGCATCTGCAGATTCACTCGTGTTGCCAGGGAATAAGATATATACAGTTGTGCTATTGAGGAATTAGGGTGTTATTTAATTCTGTCAAAGGGAATTAGAGGACCCTCTATTGTTATGATATAATGCCATACATGAGATATAATCAAAACATATTATGGATATTACGCTAATATGGAATGAGAATTGGTCAACTGGCAGAAAGCAAAGAGAAAGATAAAGCATGTCATTTTTTGGCTGGTTGAGACTAACATGGTGGTGACTTGACTGGAGCTTGGACCCCAGCTACTTAAATAATTGGGATGAGGGGACCAATAGTAATACATCCAAATGTGATGATGACTTTAAGTTGGATAGCAGCTTTAGGTGTCAGGGCAATATAGGGAAGGATTGGGGAATATGGAGAGGCTAAGTGAATGAATGGTGGATGGAACACAATGAGGAAAGAGTTCAGTCATACACTTGGCAGAAACGCAGAATAATTTTTATATGACTATAAGGTGTTGGTGTTCAGAAAGATCTGTGTGCCTTAATGGATAAATTATTGAAAGTAAATAAGCAGTAAAGCAAACAATTAACAAGGTGAACAGTCTGTTGGCCTTTAGTGCAAAAGCAGCAATGTCTTACTGCAGTTATTGAGGGCCTGGTGAGGCCTCACCTGATATATTGTGAATACATTTGGTGTCTCTATCTGAAGAAGGATATCCTTGTGAGACAAGCAATGCTGAAGGTCTCGAATAGCTGATTCTTGGAATGCCAGGTTTCTTCTATGGGCCTGTACATTTGAATTTAGAAGAATCAGAGGAAATTTCATTGAAACAAACAGGGTACTTATTGGGCTTGACAGGGTGACTACAGGGTTAGTGTTTCCCCTGATGTGGGTGTCAAAATAAGTAGTTCATTCATTCATAAAAACAATTTCTAGACAATCAGTGTCAACAGTTTGACATGAGAATTTTAAGAACTCATAACTAGATTTATTTTCTCACTGTGAATTGCTATTGGCTCAGCGATTTGTCTTCTCAAAACGTTTTTTTAACGTTATCTCATAATGTTGCCAATCTTGTAATTATTTTGTTCAAAACATGAAAGGGTTATACAATAGTAGAATCACAAACCAGAGGAAATCTGTAGATGCTGGAAATCCAAGCAACACACACAAAATGCTGGAGGAACTCAGCAGGCCAGGCAGCATCTATGAAAAAGAAAACAGTCAATGTTTTGGGCCGAGACCCTTCGGCAGAACAGAAAATACAGCCTGGCCTGCTGAGTTCCTCCAGCATTTTGTGTGTGTTTCTACAATAGTAGAATTGCTGCAGTGTTAAAGTTAACATTTTAAAGTATTTGATCCGACTATTTAGGAATTAAAGAACTGATTTAGATGCATTGTGACTGAAGTTGCTTGTTCTTGCAAATGTCCCACTTGCCAGTATCTTTCTGATAATCAGAGCACCTCAGGGGAAAGCAATACTATCTTTGTGTGTTCTGGACAGTATCTGACCTTGTTACTGCCTCGAATGAGTGAATTATAACTTCATTAGCTGTATCATTTACTCCGTAAATCCTTTTGACAATAAAGGAGGTCATGCAGTTGAAGGTTAGCACTGGTTAATTAAGATTATTTGATCCCAGTATTGAATACTGGGATACTGAAATACTGAAAGTATTTCTCAAAAATTCATTACTGTCTATTAATATTACTTCTATTTCCTTCTGTTTCTTTTCAATTCTACTACAATTGAGATAGATTTGAGAAGAATACAACACTTTTAAAAATATTAAAACTAAATCATTGGAAGTTATTTTCTTGTCGTTAGGGATAAACAGAAATATCGGAAGCCATCATTCTTATATTTCAAACTCAGAAAATCAGACTGTCCCCCATTTACATTACAAAATGGTGCATTGTAAGTAGTGGACTATGTAATTTTTTTGCAATATGTCTCTTATGTATTCAATGTAAATTTAAGTACAATGACATTGTATTTAAAGTTTGTGAATCACTGATGCTGCATGTTGATGTTGTATGTCAATCACACATCAAAACTGAGGCTTAAGAACTCCAAATCCAATGAAGATAGGCAGATTCTTCAAAACTATAGTGTGATTAAGTCAACAACACACACAAAATGCTGGTGGAATACAGCAGGCCAGGCAGCATCTATAGGGAGAAGCACTGTTGACGTTTCGGGCCGAGACCCTTCGTCAGGACTAACTGAAAGGAAAGATAGTAAGAGATTTGAAAGTAGTGGGGAGAGGGGGAAATGCAAAGTGATAGAAGACCGGAGGGGGTGGGGTGAAGCTAAGAGCTGGAAAGGTGATTGGCGAAAGTGATACAGAGCTGGAGAAGGGAAAGGATCATGAGATGGGAGGCCTCAGGAGAAAGAAAGGAGGTGGGGGAGCACCAGAGGGAGATGGAGAACAGGCAAACAACTAAATATGTCAGGGATGGGGTAAGAAGGGGAGGAGGGGCATTCATGGAAGTTAGAGAAGTCAATGTTCATGCCATCAGGTTGGAGGCTACCTAGCCGGTATATAAGGTGTTGTTCCTCCAACCTGAGTTTGGATTCATTTTGACAATAGAGGAAGCCATGGATAGACATATCAGAATGGGAATGGGATGTGGAATTAAAATGTGTGGCCACTGGGTTTCATCTTAGCTTCATCCCACCCCCTCCGGTCTTCTCCTATCGTTTTGCATTTCCCCCTCCCCCCACTACTTTCAAATCTCTTACTATCTTTCCTTTCGGTTAGTCCTGAGGAAGGGTCTCAGCCCGAAACGTCGACAGCGCTTCTCCCTATAGATGCTGCCTGGCCTGCTGTGTTCCACCAGCATTTTGTGTGTGTTGTTGTTTGAATTTCCAGCATCTGCAGATTTCCTCGTGTGTGATTAAGTCTCTCCTTTTCAGTCTGAATCCCTGACCTTGTCTCAGCTCACCCATTTTTGAATGTCAAGGTTCAGTCGATGGTGCCAATCCAATTTTCAGCTGAAAGCAATTTAACCAATGACAACCAAAAGCTAACTTCCAGTTACAGCCATCTTTTCACTGTACAAATAAGAAATATCATTGATTTCAAATTAATTAATGGTTTTGGTTGAACCAACTGCATACATTTGAAAAGAGATACTTCTATCGGACACCCTATTGAGAGGAAGGATGGAACCTTAGTATTACCTACCCAGGTGCCCATTTGTGAGCAGATTTGTTATAGACTGGTCATGTTTAGTCCAGGCTGGGTGAAAAGAAAACTTAATTATGTACATGTCTGTGTTCTATGACTGCATGCCTTGTGGTAAAACTTGTGTTCTTGGCAGATAACTCACTGTGATAGTTTGAAGCCAGGGTAAACTAGGTGTCAAATTCCCAATTTAAGCATGAGTGATAGGAATGGAAAAACAAATTTTAAGATGGAGAAATAAAGTTTGTTGTTTTAATAATCTGTGTTGAGATTTCTTAGCTCTTAGTTTATTTATCTGAATGTAATTCTGCATAAATTCTGTATCTCCTCCCAAAGGGACATCAGTCATAATGTTTGTCTAACCTTGTAGTCTACATTACTGGACTACTTGCTTTCCGTTGTATAACAATTCTTTGATCCCTGTGTCTGAGCTGCCACCGTAACCTGTGCATCATTTAATCATCTGTATTTAAACATCCTGCCACAATGGCTTTTGCTTGTTCTAAAGGTGTTAATTGACACAGGATTAACTATCACTATTGAGACTTAATCATATCTGTCCTTCTATTCTTTCTATTTTTGAGTTTTTCATGATTTTTGTTTTACAGTTAGATGTATGCTCAAATTTTAAATTAAATAACCAATTTTACCTACTTTGAACTATCCTTTTACTATTTACAAATCCTGTCCCTTTTCTGTTTTCATTCATGATCAAAGCAGATATAATTCTGTGACCTTACTCATAACATTGACTCAGGTTTCCTAAACAGTAAGGTTGTTTATTTCCGGATTCTCTACTTAAAGCTATTTTTCCTCACTTCTTGGAGAATCCAAATTTTCCTGTACTAACTTAGTTGTTTAGTTCTATTCATTCATTTCTTCCTCACTCAATTTAGTTAAATTAATAAAAACTTCTGAGTTCAAAGAGGACCCAGAGCACCAATGGGCTTCCCTAACTGCACTCAATATTTAAAAAGAAGGTCACTGATGATAAAAACAATTGTAAGTTAGAGAAAATAGTGAGAGTTGTAATCCTGGAATATTTCAATTATATCAGGAATTAGTTATTTCAGGAAACAAACTGATTGAATTTTAGATTGTTTACTCTTTATATTTCCTACTTGTCAATCCACTTTAAGATAAATGTTTCAAAACGTTGGAAGTTTTCTGAAGTTGAGCAAGTCCAATGAAAACAATGGTTTCCACATTTGACTGAAATGTAGTTTTCTTTAAATAAATTCAAATCGGGCAATTTAGATTTATTGTCTTGGTCTTCAGGTTTGTTGCTTGGTTGAAAAACTCCAATTTTCACAACTTTTGATTACACATAGCATGTAATTCTAATACCTTAACAAGCTGGTAACACTTAGAGACTACTGTAAAGGTCATTTGACAGGGGTTAAAGTTTGAATTGTAGACCATCCCTTCCCCTTCCCCATCAGAATTTGGAACTACTGCTCATGCTGATACTGGATTTAGAGTTCACATGCTGTTTGCCTCCACTTATCAACAGAATGACCCAGCATCAGGATCACGCTGGGATTCACAACTTGCCACCACATAGGTCACACTTGCCAGTTAGTTAAGAAAACAGTTGTACTGCTTTCGGCTTCTGCTCCTATTATCCCTATAAGGAGCTCAAGGTCTCCCAGGCATTTTACTAATTTTTTACCACAGCAGCCATTCTGTCTGCCTTCTAAAGCATACTAATGATTGCCATGAGGATTAAGAAACAATTAATGAAGTACAAGGATAGAGGTAAATTGGAGCAAAAGACTTCGGTATCATCAAATGACCGAGGGAAATCCTATAAATAATTAAATTGATTTGGAGAGCCACATAAGGAACTTTTTTATGCATTCGGTAATACTCTTCAATTCTGTTTTTAAAAATATCTACAATGCAATTTCTGCAAGGTCAATAGAAACAGCACACTCTGTCCTGCTCCTTGCCATCACCCTTGTCAGACGAACAACACTTGCAAAATTACATTAAGAGATTTTTGATGCAATATGATAAATCCAAGTCTTTCCTCAACGATGAATTGGTGGGCACTGGAGTCAGCACATGTCACCAGCTGGCCCCTTGCAGAATACCCAGAGGGCCAGGCAACATGAAAGGAGTAAAGTCATCAGTTCACGTACAGGATCCTTCACCAGAACTGAAGTAAGAACTATCATTCCACTGATGGGCCTGCGCCGCTGAGTGTTTCCAACATTTTCTGCTTTTAATTCAAATTTTCAGTATCTTTAGTTTTTCTCAGATTTTCAGCTCCCAGCTGCATCTCTGGCTAAGGGTACCTTACCTGAGTTCATATTCACCTGGGTGATAGGTATAAAGCTCAGATTTCCTTAGTAAAACAGGCTGACTGGACATATACAATCAGTACTCTGAATAATTGGGGTTGTAACAGGGCCATCTTTCAAGTAGGCCTCCATAGAGCATCAAAAAACAATGTTTGAACATATTCCCCTCCACCAAGAAAAATAGTCTATAGACAGCTAATTCATTCAGTAGAAGCAGACAGTATCCAGATGTAATCCTGAAGATCTGTGATAAAGGATCAGGCCTATCTCTGTTCCAGTGCATTTACAATATTGCATCTAGCACCAATTTGCAACAAAAAATAGGTGTTGGCTTTTCTTGGAGGCAAAACATTTTAAATTCCAATTCCCATTCTTGTACTCGTGTCGGTCCATGGCCTCCTCTGTGCCAAGATGAAGTCAACCTCAGGGTGGAGGGGTAACACTTTCTATTCCGTCTGAGTGGCCTCCAATCCGATGGCATGGTCATCAACTTCGCCTTCCGGTAAGCAATCCTCCCTTTCCTCTTTTGCCACTCTGACCTTTTACTTCCTCTCTCCTGTCTACTACTTCCCCCTGGGTTCTCTCCTCCTTCCCTTTCTCCCATGGTCCACTCTTGTCTCCTATCAGATTCCTTCTTCTCCAGCCTTTGACATTTCCCACCCACCTGGTTTCACCTATCTCCTTCCAGATAGCTGCCTTCCCCTCACACCACCTTTGTATTCTGGCATCTTCCCTCTTCCTTCTCCGTACTGATGAAGCGTCTCAGCCCAGAATGTCAACTATTGATTCATTTCCATAGATGCTGCCTGATCTGCTGAGTTCCTCCAGTAGTTTTTGCGTGTTGCTTTGGGTTTCCAGCATCTACAGACTTTCTGTTTGCTAAAAGTAGGTCTCATCATTCCACAAAGAGCAGGAGGAATCCAATCAAGCTGGTAACCATTCTCTAAATCTGTATTTTCCAAACCTTTTTAGCCCAACACCCCTCTAAAGCACCTTCATACTTGCCAACACCTGTCTTAGCACAGCAATAGTGTAACAACATGTCTACATATGCTAACATGAGAAAAACTATTCTGCTTTAAATTTTTATTTGACTTGAAACCTAGCTTACACAGTACCTATGCATTTTACAGCAGCTTCGCTATCAATGTGATCCTAGAGCTTGATGGTTTTTAGCAAGAGTTGAAATATCTGGTTCAAGTTTGTGACAGCAAAAGCCTTAATATCCCCACGTGTATCAATGTTGAAGCGGTTTCTGTTTTCTGTGAGTATGTGGTTCACTGCACTTTTTGCCTTTTTCAACAAGGTAGGAGAATGGAAATGCAATGAAGAGCAGAGTGGCTCTTCTCCAAATACCAGGAAACTTCGTCTGACAGTGTAGCCACACACCACAAAAGACAACATTTTTGTAAGGCATTTCTACTTCTTCATCATTCTGAATTCTGATAATTTATTTTTTCAAGCTGTCTTTCTATTCTTCCACCTTTCAAAGAAGTGAGAAAATTACCCAGTGTGGAATTTCCAGATGGTTCAAATTCTCAAATTGACTCTGAAAATCCTTCTTTGGTAACTGCAGGTGTAAGCAGTACTCCTGCAAATCAGCATCTGTGAAAGGAAGTGCCATACCTTCCATGCAGGGAAACTGTGAGAACATTCTTCTCCCAATGTTTTGCTTATATATTTCCAATTTTTCAATAATAATCGACACTGCGCTTTTTGCCTGGATTAAATTGAAATTATCCCCCCTGCAGTTTCATATTTAGAATGTTCATTTTGTCATTCAGTTCAGCTAGGTATACCACATCTCCACGTAGAAGCTTAAACTTATTTTGCAAGCTATTGTTGACTTGGAGCAAAAATTCAACCATGGTCTTAAAACTTTTCCATTTTTGATAAACAGTACATATGCCATTAGTAATGCCTCATTGTCACACACAGTTAATTCAAGTCAAGTGAAGTCAAGTCACTTCTTATTGTCATTTCGACCATAACTGCTGGTACAATACACAGTAAAAACGAGACAACATTTTTCAGGACCATGGTGCTACATGAAACAATACAAAAACTACACTGAACTACATAAAAACCATATAACCATATAACAATCACAGCATGGAAACAGGCCATCTCGGCCCTCCTAGTCTGTGCGGAACTCTTAATCTCACCTAGTCCCACCTACCCGCACTCAGCCCATAACCCTCCACTCCTTTCCTGTCCATATACCTATCCAATTTTACCTTAAATGACACAACTGAACTGGCCTCTACTACTTCTACAGGAAGCTCATTCCACACAGCTATCACTCTCTGAGTAAAGAAATACCCCCTCGTGTTTCCCTTAAACTTCTGCCCCCTAACTCTCAAATCATGTTCTCTCGTTTGAATCTCCCCTACTCTCAATGGAAACAGCCTATTCACGTCAACTCTATCTATCCCTCTCAAAATTTTAAATACCTCGATCAAATCCCCCCTCATCCTTCTACACTCCAATGAATAGAGACCTAACTTGTTCAACCTTTCTCTGTAACTTAATTGCTGAAACCCAGGTAACATCCTAGTAAATCGTCTCTGCACTCTCTCTAATTTATTGATATCTTTCCTATAATTTGGTGACCAGAACTGCACACAATATTCTAAATTTGGCCTTACCAATGCCTTGTACAATTTTAACATTACATTCCAACTTCTGTACTCAATGCTTTGATTTATAAAGGCCAGCGTTCCAAAAGCCTTCTTCACCACCCTATCTACATGAGACTCCACCTTCAGGGAACTATGCACTGTTTTTCCTAGATCTCTCTGTTCCTCTGCATTCCTCAATGCCCTACCATTTACCCTGTATGTTCTATTTGGATTATTCCTGCCAAAATGTAGAACCTCACACTTCTCAGCATTAAACTCCATCTGCCAACGTTCAGCCCATTCTTCTAACCGGCATAAATCTCCCTGCAAGCTTTGAAAACCCACCTCATTATCCACAACACCTCCTACCTTAGTATCATAGGCATACCTACTAATCCAATTTACCACCCCATCATCCAGATCATTTATGTATATTACAAACAACATTGGGCCCAAAACAGATCCCTGAGGCACCCCGCTAGTCACCGGCCTCCATCCCGATAAACAATTATCCACCACTACTCTCTGGCATCTCCCATCTAGCCACTGTTGAATCCATTTTATTACTCCAGCATTAATACCTAACGACTGAACCTTCTTAACTAACCTTCCATGTGGAACTTTGTCAAAGGCTTTGCTGAAGTCCATATAGACTACATCCACTGCCTTACCCTCGTCAACATTCCTCGTAACTTCTTCAAAAAATTCAATAAGGTTTGTCAAACATGACCTTGCACGCACAAATCCATGCTGGCTACTCCTAATCAGATCCTGTCTATCCAGATAATTATTAATACTATCTCTAAGAATACTTTCCATTAATTTACCCACCACTGATGTCAAACTGACAGGTCTATAATTGCTAGGCTTACTTCTAGAACTCTTTTTAAACAATGGAACCACATGAGCAATACGCCAATCCTCTGGCACAATCCCCGTTTCTAATGACATATTAAAGATCTCCGTCAGAGCTCCTGCTATTTCTACACAAACTTCCCTCAAGGTCCTGGGGAATATCCTGTCAGGATCCGGAGATTTATCCACTTTTAAATTTCTTAAAAGTGCCAGTACTTCCACCTCTTTAATTGTCATAGGTTCCATAACTTCCTTACTTGTTTCCCACACCTTACACAATTCAATATCCTTCTCCTTAGTGAATACCGAAGAGAAGAAATCGTTCAAAATCTCTCCCATCTCCCTCGGCTCCACACATAGCTGACCACTCTGATTCTCTAAGGGGCCAATTTTATCCCTCACTATCCTCTTGCTTTTAATATAACTGTAGAAACCTTTCGGATTTACTTTCACCTTATTTGCCAAACCAACCTCTTATCTTCTTTTAGCTTTTCTAATCTCTTTCTTAAGATTCCTTTTACATTCTTTATATTCCTCGAGCAATTCCTTTACTCCATGCTGCCTATATCTATTGTAGACATCCCTCTTTTTCCGAACCAAATTTCTAATATCCCTTGAAAACCATGGTGCTTTCAAACTTTTAACCTTTCCTTTCAACCTAACAGGAACATAAAGATTCTGTACCCTCATAATTTCACCCTTAAATGACCTCCATTTCTCTATTACATCCTTCCCATAAAACAACTTGATCCAATCCACTCTCTCTAAATCCCTTCGCACCTCCTCAAAGTTAGCCTTTCTCCAATCAAAAATCTCAACTCTAGGTCCTGTCCTGTCCTTCTCCATAATTATATTGAAGCTAATGCTATTGTGATCACTGGACCCGAAGTGCTCCCCAACACATACATCTGTCAGCTGACCTATCGCATTCCCTAACAGGAGATCCAACACTGCCCCATCTCTAGTCGGTACTTCTATATACTGTTGCAAAAAACTATCCTGCACACATTTCACAAACTCTAAACCATCCAGCCCTTTTACAGAATGAGCTTTCCAGTCTACGTGTGGAAAATTAAAATCTCCCACAATCACCACCTTGTGTTTACTACAAATATCTGCTATCTCCTTACACATTTGCTCTTCCAACTCACGCTCCCCATTAGGTGGCCTATAATACACTCCTATCAGTGTTACTACACCTTTCCCATTCCTCAATTCCACCCAAATGGCCTCCCTAGTGGAGCTCTCTAATCTATCCTTCCAAAGCACCGCCATAAGATTTTCTCGGACAAGCAATGCAACACCTCCTCCTCTGGCCCCTCCTACTCTATCACACCTGAAGCAACTAAATCCAGGAATATTTAGTTGCCAATCACACCCTTCCTGCAACCATGTTTCACTAATAGCTACAACATCATAATTCCAGGTATCAATCCACGCTTTAAGCTCATCCACCTTTCTTACAATGCTCCTAGCATTAAAATAGATACATTTAAGATACTCTCCACCCCCTCCTCTCTTTTCATCCCTAACAATGCATTCAAATTTATTATCCTTTTCTTTCTTCTCCCCTACATCTTCGGGCTGAGCACATCCCTTCTCAATCACCTGCCTTTCCTCCCACACACACTGTCTATTTACTTGCTCTACTGGTGAACTAACCTCCTCTCCCATGGCATCCTCAAATTGATTCCCACCCCCCCCCCCCCCATCTTACTAGTTTAAAGTCTGCCCTGTAGCCCTAGCAAACCTCCCCGCTAGGATATTGGTCCCCCCAGGATTCAAGTGTAACCCGTCCTTCTTGAACAGGTCACGCCTGCCCCAGAAGAGGTCCCGATGATCCAGAAACTTGAATCCCTGCCCCCTGCTCCAATCCCACAGCCACGCATTCATCCTCCATCTAATTCTATTCCTACTCTCACTGTCGCGTGGCACAGGCAGTAATCCCGAGATTACTACCTTTGCGGTCCTTCTTCTTAACTGCCTTCCTAACTCCCTATACTCTCGTTTCAGGACCTCTTCCCCTTTCCTACCTATGTCATTGGTACCTACATGTACCACGACCTCTGGCTCCTCACCCTCCCACTTCAGGATATCTTGGACGCGATCAGAAACGTCCCAAACCCTGGCACCAGGGAGGCAAATTACCATCCGGGACTCCCGGTCACCTCCACAGAAACGCCTGTCTGAGCCCCTGACTATTGAGTCCCCTATTACTATGGACCTCTTTCTTCTAACCCTACCCTTCTGAGCTACAGGGCCGTCCTCTGTGCCGGAGGCCCGGCCACTGTCGTTTCCACCAGGTAGGCTGTCCCCCCCCCAACAGTACTCAAACATGAGTACTTATTGTCAAGGGGTACAGCCACTGGGGTACTCTCTAGTACCTGCTTCTTCCTCTTCCTGACCGTGACCCACCTATCTGCCTCCCGTGGCCCCGGAGTGACCACCTGCCTGTAACTCCTCTCTATCACCTCCTCACTCTCCCTGACCAGGCAAAGGTCATCGAGCTGCAGCTCCAGTTCCCTAACTCGGTCCCTCAGGAGCTGCAGTTCGGTGCACCTGGCGCAGATGTGGACGTCCGGGAGGCTCGGAGACTCCAGGACCTCCCACATCCGACACCGAGAACAACAAGCTGCCCTCACACTCATACTTCCCGAAAAACTGAAAATAACAAGAACTAAAAGATAAGCCTACTGTGCCCTCTTCCGCCTAAGCCCTCTGAGCCCAAGCCCTACACTCTGCTCCCGGCGCACTCCGCTGCCCACAAATGAAGCTGCCCGCTTCTTAAGGCTGCGTTCTTTTTATATCTTCCCTCCTTCCCAGGCCTCCTCACGCGCCTGCACAGTCCCGCCTCTCAGAACTCCGATCTGAGATGCAATTGGACAATTTGAAAATGGCCGCCGCCGCACTTCCTCTCAAGCCTCGCTGTCCTCTTCCAAAAGAGAACTACCTCACTCAGTCTCTCCTTTTTTATATCTTCCCTCCTTCCCAGGCCTCCTTCACGCGCCTGCGCCGTCCCGCCTCTCAGAACTCTGATCTGAGACGCAATTGGACAATTTGAAAATGGCCGCCGCCGCACTTCCTCTCAAAGCTTTGCTGTCCTCTTCCAAAAGACAACACAGAAAAAAATACCTACCCAGAATTGCAAAAAGTGCACAACACAGTGCAGGCATTACAATAAATAATAAACAAGACAATAGGCACAGTAGAGGGCAGTAAGTTGGTGTCAGTTTAGATTCTGGGTATTGAGGAGTCTGATAGCTTGGGGGAAGAAACTGTTACATAGTCTGGTTGTCAGAGCCCGAATACTTCGTTGCCTTTTCCCAGATGGCAGGAGGGAGAAGAGTTTGTATGAGGGATGCATGGGGTCCTTCATAATGCTGTTTGCTTTATGGATGCAGCGTATAGTGTAAATGTCTGTAATGTCGTGAAGAGAGACCCCGATGATCTTCTCAGCTGACCTCACAATCCGCTGCAGGGTCTTGCGATCCAAAATGATGCAATTTCTGAACCGGGCAGTGATGCAGCTGCTCTGGATGCTCTCAATACAACCTCTGTAGAATGTGATGAGGATGGGGGTGTGGGAGATGGACTCCTCAGCCTTTGCAGAAAGTAGAGACGCTGCTGGGCTTTCTTTGCTATGGAGCTGGTGCTGAGGGACCAGGTGAGATTCTTTGCCAGGAGAACATGGAGAAATTTGGTGCTCTTAACGATCTCTACCAAGGAGCTGTCGATGTTCAGCGGAGAGTGGTCGCTCCATGCCCTCCTGAAGTCAACAACCATCTCTTTTGTTTTGTTCACATTCAGAGACAGGTTGTTGGCTCTGCACCAGTCTGTTAGCTGCTGCACCTCCTCTCTGTATGCTGACTTGTCGTTCTTGCTGATGAGACCCACCACAGTTGTATCATCGGCAAACTTGATGATTAGTTTGAGCTGTGTGTTGCAGCACAGTTGTGGGTCAGCAGAGTGAACAGCAGTGGACTGAGCACACAGCCCTGGGGAGCCCTTGTGCTCAGTGTGATGGTGCTGGAGATGCTGTCTCCAATCTGGACTGACTGAGGTCTCCCAGTCAGGAAGTCTAGTATCCAGTTGCACAGGGAGGTGTTCAGGCCCAGTAGGCTTTCCAGTCAGTTCCTGAGGAATGATTGTGTTGAAAGCTGAACTGAAGTCTATGAACAGCATTCGAACGTACGTGTCCATCCAGTTGTATCCTAAATTCTGTTTTTTATGGCTCTGTGCATAGTTGATATACAATGTCTTCACTCATTTCATCACTATGACGAGCTACAGAGTTATTACTCAAAGGAATTGATTTTAAGATACTGGTGTCAATTTTGAGAACAGTGGTGAGTACTTCTGATACAGCAGGCATTATAAATCTTTCGCCAATAATATGAGATTTTCCTTACTTTGCTATAATTTTGGAAAAAGTTATAAGAAACAATGAGACCACTATCAAGATCGTTTTTAAATTTCTTGGCAAATGACTGGAGTGTGCAACCCTTTCCAAATGCTTCTTTTATCTTCTGGAACTGAGTAGCCTTTTCAGGGTGTTTTCTAAGGAAATGTTCCTGCAATCTTGATGATTTCATGGCTTCATTAGACTGTGCAGTATTGTAAATATGACACATGGAGCATCGCTGATCTGATGGGAATGGAATAAAAGCATACTCCAGGAATGTAACATTGGCTTGACACTCTTTCTGTAGTTTCTGTTTCTTAGCAGGATTAGTGTTCAAGGCTTCACTGCCTTCAGGCTGGGAGAGATCATGCTGTACCTACTTATCCATCATTAACAGGGCTAAGTTAAAATAAAAAATTAACATAAACTGGGAATGCCTATCGGATGTTGACGATGGCAGCCAGTTAACATGGTCGGTTAGGTCTCGTGCCCCAAGCTAAGATGCCACTTACCGTGCCCCCCCAAGAATCTTGAATGCCCCCCCAAAGACTTCTATTTCCCCTAATGCCCCCTTGGAACACGTAACTGCCCCCGCTGGGAATCACTGCTGTAAATCTACTCTCAAGCCTCAGAAATGTGATAATGTAATGGAGCTGTCTTCAACAGCACTATCGAGTGGCACTTACTTAGCTCACTGAAGTCCAACCATAGCTCGTCATATGAGCTGAAGGTGAGGCCAGAATGATTGGCCTTGATATCAAGGCAGCATTGGCCAAATACGGAATTCAGGTTTCCTGGTAAAGCTGAAGCAAAGGGAAAGTGGTGTGACACTTGGTGCCATACCTCAAACAAGGGAGGATGCTTGTTCTTGATGGCAGTCAATCATTTGAAGCAGAAGGCATTACCACAGGAGTTCCTCGGACCTACAGGGTGTGAGGCCTAAGCAATTGTAGATGCATCATCAGAAGGTCAGAATGTTCAATTCTATTGGCAGCTCCTCGGTGCGGCTGTCCATGACTGCATAAAGAGACAGCTGCTCCAAAATAGGTGAGGGAACACCCCAGGGGTCAGGGGTGACCCTAAACTTAACTGGACCAGCTACATAATTACCATGGATGTAACAGCAGGCCATGGGCAGGTACCCTGCAATGAGTGGAAATGGAATTGGAATTGGTTTATTATTGTCACATGCACTGAGATACAGTGAAAATCTTGTCTTGCGTACTGCCCATGCAGATCAAATCGTTACACTATGTATGAAGGAGAACAAAGCAAAAATAAAACAATAACAGGGACACTGTTGTTAACACTCTGGAATATTTGGGTGGTTATCTATGCATGGATACGAAAGAGATGGGGAGATCTTAAATGAATTTTTTGCATCCATATTTACTCAGGAGACGGACAGAATCTGCAGAAGAGATTCAGAGCAGCAGTGAGTTCATGGACCTGATACAGATTACAGAGGAGAAGGTATCTCTTGTCTCGAGGGTGGATAAATCCCCGGACCCTGTGGAAGGCTAGTGCAGATATAACATTATTGCAGTAATGTTACAGTATTTAAAACATCCTCAGCCACAGGTGAGAAGCTGGAGGATTGGAGGATAGCTAATGTTCTGCTGTTTAAGAAAGGTTCTAGGAATAAACCAGGAAATTATAGGCTGAAGAGCCCGCCATCAGTAGTGGGTGAGCTTTTGGAAGGTATTCTAAGGGACTGAATATGTAAGTATTTGGATAGACGGGGACTGATTAGAGATAGTCAGCACGCTTTTGTGTGTATTCAACCAATCTTAAAGAGCTTTTTGAGGAGATTACCAGGAAAATTGATGAGGGCTAGGTGGTGGATGTTGTCTATAAGGACTTTAGCAAGGCACTTAACAAGGTCAAGAAGGTTTAGTAGCTTAGCATTGAGGATGCAGTAATAAAGTGGTTTAGGCATTGTCTTCACGGGAGAAGCCAGAAAGTGACAGTACATAGTTGGCTGGAGGCCTGTGACTAGTGGTGTGGCGCAGGGATTGACACTGAGTCCTTTGTTACTTGTTATCTATATCAATGCTCTGGATGATAATGTAGTAAGCTGGGAGGCAATTTTGTGGATGACTCTGAAATTGGCAGTGTAACGAACAGTGAAGAAGAGTACCAAAGCTTGCAATGGAATCTGGAGTAGCCGGAAAAATGGGATGAAAAATGGCAGATAACAGTTAATGCAGACAAGCATGAAGTGTTGCACTTTGGGAAGTCAAAACAGGGTAGGTCTTACATAGTGAGCATTCAGGCACTGAGGAGTGAAATAAAACAGATCTGGGAATACAAATCCATTATTCCTTGAAAGCTGTGTCACAGGTAGATAGAATCATAAAGAAAGCTTTTTCCACATTAGCCTTTGTAAAATAATGTATCGAGCATAGGAGTTGGGATGACATATTGAAGTTGTATAATTTGGAGTATTGTGTGCAATTTTGGTCACCTACTTACAGGAATGATGTCAATGTTTAAAAGATTGCAGAGCATGTTTACAAAGATGTTGTTAGGACTTAAGGACCTAAATTCTAGGGAAAGGTTGAATAGGTTGGGACTTTATTCCCTAAATGGTAGGAATGAGGGGAGATTCAATAGGGGTTTACAAGATTATAAGTGGGATAGATGGAGTAAATGCAAGCAGGCTTTTTCCACTGAGGTTGGATGGGACTACAACCAGAGATCATGGGTTGAGAGTGAGATATGAAATGTTTAAGGGGAGCATGAGGGGCAACTTCTTCATTCAGAGGGTGGTGAGAGTGTGGAACAAGCTGCCAGTGGAATTCGGGGAAGCGGGTTCAATTTCAACATTTAAGAGAAATTTGGATAGGTACATGGATAGGAGAGGTATGGAGGGCTATGATCCGGGTTTCAGGTTGATGGGATTAGCCAGATTAATACTCCGGCATGGTCTGTTTCATCCAACAGGGCCTGTTTCTGTGCTGTAGTTTTCTACAACATGACTCTATGCAGAATAAAGTGTAATAACTACAGAGGAAGTGTCATCCAGGTAAATGTTAAGGTAGAACATCATAATGAAGTAGACTGTGACATCGCGAGGCTCATCGTCCTTGGGAATCATTCAAGATTCAAGGTTGTTTAATGTCAATTTCAGTAAGCAAATGTAAAGGAGAACACAATAATTGTTATCCCAGATCTGAACCCATTCAGAAAAAACTCACAATAAGATAAGGAACACAATAGACATAAATAGTTCTAAGGTCTCTGTTGGTCAGAGTGGACGTTGCGCCCCAGCTGTCTAGATACGCAGACAAGCCTGGGCAGTCCAACATGGAAAGCAAGCTGTTGTCCACGTAGCAAACTCCTCCTCTCCTCACAGCTGATGAATCCTAAAGAACGGCAGAGACTGAAACAATTTGGCACCTGCAGCGCCGCAGGAGTTGCCAGTCAGCCTTGAACTCAACTTAAGACTACATTAGAGATTCCAGTCTGGATTGTTCCCTCGGGGTTTAACCCCAAAGTCTTCCTCAGGAGTGGAAGCAAGGCAGCAGAGATTTGCAACCAGAGTTTTCTTCTCCTACATGAGCTACCAACCATGGCTAACAAGCCCCATCTGCCCGAAGTGAATGGATTTCAGGTGCCAGTAACCCGCCTTTGTCCCTTCTGTCGGTAGAAACGGTTCTGTCAGGCTTAGTAGCTAAGCCACACGTGAAGGCCAGGAGCTGGACTTGCTTGTCAGACACCATTTGAGGTGCATGCCATTAGGAGCATTTAATAGGTAGTGGGAGCTTGTCCCCACGACCACACCTGGCTATAGCAACCTTAAATAATCAAAATATTTATATAAATACTTAAGACAGCTTACATACATAGATCAGTTGTTTGTCCATAAAGTGATGCTAGACACAAAAATTGTTTGTACATAAGGTGATTCTGACAGAAAATGATAAAGACCTTCAAGCTTTTTAGCGAGCCATGACTTCAGAGATCCTTTTGCCATAGGGGAAACCTAAACTGCCTTTCGACTCCTGCCAGGGATTAGCACTGAACCTTCTTAAGGTCATGTTCATTTAAGATTCAAGGTTCATGAAAGTTTATTGTTACTCTTCAGTACACGGATGTAAAGGAAAACAAAGTGATTATTACTCCAGATTCAATGCAGCATTAAAAACACAATAAATGCAAATATAACAGCAATCCTATAAAACACAATGTACAAGAGGCCATTATATACACAGACTAATTGTATGTACCGTAAGTAATGCTAGGTGATGTATTTGCAGCTGTAGAGGGGGTTGTGGAGGGGTGGGTTTGTGGGTGGAGGATCGTCCTTACTGCTTGGGGAAAGTGACCGATTTGAAGTCTGGTGGTCCTGGGGTGGATGTGATGTTGCCTCCTCCCTGATAGGAGTGGGACAAGCAGTCCATGATCAGGGTGGGTGTTGGCCATTTCTGGCACCTTTCTGTATAACCTGTCCTTGACGGTGGGTAGGCTGGTGCCAGTGAAGTACTGGGTGGTATATAGAGTCTTCCTGTCTGTCGCATTCCGGTTTCCATTCCACGCAGTGATACAGCTTGTTAGGGTGCTCTCTACTGGGCATCTGTAGGACATGAGTAGACATGTGTAGTCCAGCTCTCTTCAGCCTCCTCAGAAAGTTGAGGTGTTTCCTGATTGTGCAGGATGTGTTCTGGGACCATAAGAGGTTGTGTGTGATGTGCATTCCCAGGAGTTTGAAACTGCTTATAGTTTCCACTGCTGTGCCACTGAGGTAAAGAGGGGTGGGACTGGTGCGAGTTCTTCTGAAGTCAATAAACATCTCCTTTGTCTTATTGAGATTGAGGAAGAGGTTATTTGCCCAGCACCAGGTCTCAAGCTCTTCCACCTGCTCTTTGTAATCCGTTTCATTATTGTTGGTGATGCTCCCCGCCACTATGGTGGCATCGATGAACTTGACAGTGTGGTTTCTCGGGTGTTTGACCATGCAGCCACGAGTAAGCAACGAGCTCAGCACACAGTTGCTGTGTGCAGCTATGTTGAGGATGATGGGGAGGGAGAAGCAGTTGTTGAGGTCTGAGGTCTGTTGATTAGAAAGTCCAACACCTAGTTGTACAGTGGTGTTTGTAGACTCAGGAGTAGGACTATTTCCCAGTCTCAGGACCATTATCATCAAGAAAGGCAAAGTTTTCAGATGTGAAAGGATCAATACTGGGCAAATTGCATTCTGCTGACAAATCATATGTTTCTGACATTCAAATTCAGTACAATTTAGAAAGCTAGTTCATCATCACTGAATGCTTCAAGCCTTCGTGACAGGGCTCCCGACATAACAACTTGCCAATCTTTCCAGAAATTGACCTCTCAATATGTTTGTGGACTACACTGATGGGCCTGAGAACATATTCCAATCATCCCTGAGCATCCCAGACAGCAGGGAGCTGAAATCTCATAGGCTTTACTTGAATGGATCAGCTGTTCTAATTGAACAAGAAAGAAAAATAATGACTCAAATTTTCTATTGTTTTTTTTTTCGGTTTGGTGCTGAAAGCTGTTGTGGCAAAGTGGTTAACAGCCAGAGCCTCCAGATACTGAGATTATAACAACACAGAGAAACATTTTGCATCTTCTCATCAATAAATACTTTGGAGATTCCTTGCTAAATTATGAAGAGCCTTAATACTACTCAGAGGCATCTCCCAACAAATGCTACTGCTTAATATTGTGCATATCCCAGGTTTGTCTGCTAACACAATATCAGGCACAAGTAAGCTCATATGTCCCAATTACAGTAAAACAGAAATTCCTGAAATACTCAGCAAATCAGACAGCAGGTGCTGCTGGTTCTCCGGTGTATTTCCAACACTTTGTTTTTATTTCACTCGGAGAAAGTTTTTTTTTCTCTCAGTGAGGATTTAGGATGCAAGGGAACAGTGCCAAGGGAGGAAGGGCTCTGTGGACAGGTCTGTGATAGGGTAGTCGAGACTGAGGATTAAATGGCAGAGTGTATAATGTTGCAATGGTAAAGTGGCGGTGGTGGTGCTGGAGATGGGGTGGATCAACAAAAGGTGGGTCTAATTGGTGAAATAATGGCAGAATTTGGAAGACCATAATGTACTTAGTTGATTGATGAGATGTGTCTTGAGGTTACATTAAAATTTCACTGGAGACTGTAGTCACAACTGTCAGAATGAGGGTGGCACTGAAATGTAAATTTACAGGCAATTCTGCACCAGCTTGTGGTGTGAGCAATGGTATTTGTAAAGTCACAAGTTTGTGTCTGGTCTTCCCAATGTAATGGCCAACAAATAGAACTGCACCAATTCGAATTAAGTAAATCACTGCTTCAGAAATGTTGTGCCTAGATGATAGGAAGTGAAGAAGGAATAGGATTGATGGTGATGTGGGAGAGAGACAGGGTGACTGAGAAATGGGCCAGGATGTCGTTGAGAGAGCAAATCTTATGGAGTACTAACAGGAGAAGTGGTTGCGGTTCCATAATTGCAGATATCAGAAATAAAAGTCGTTGATGTGGATGTTGGTGAGGTAGAAGGATAAGAGAATATCCATCATAGCCCGTGGGAAAGTGTAGGAATAGAGAAATCAAGCTGGAGCAGTAAATGTCAGTTCTTAAAGGATGGGAAACATTTACAGAAAGAAAGTCATAATTAATATTTCAAATCGGAATTGGACCAAGATGAAAATGTAAGAATTTTTGAGTAAGTGCATAAATAAACAAAGAAAATGTGTGGTATTGTCAGTAGCAGGTAGCAGGAAGGAAGGAAGGAAATAAATGATGGTGCAGGATAAGAAGTGGTGCCCACAGGTAAAATGGACTCCACAATGGACTCAGAGGAATTGTAAAAGATTATTCACTGTGACACATAGCTGTGGAGGCAAAGTTTCTGGGTATACTTAAAGTAGAAGTTGATATGTTCTGGATTAGTAAATTGCCAAAGATTATGAGGAGAAGGCAAGAGAATGGAATTGAGAGGGAAAATAAACCAGCCATGATGAAATGGCAGAGCAGACTCAATGGGCTGAATGCCCTAATTCTGCTCCTAGATCATTCAGCATGATGGCAGGTCCTCCAACCCAATTCGTCCACGATGACCCCGTTGCCAAATGAGCTGGTCCCATTTGCCCATGTTTGGCCCACAGCCACTGGGCCTCTCCCAGCCATGATTTTTAAACTTTGCTAATGTCCCAGGCACAGCCACTGTGGCTTCCTGAGTGCATTCATGGTATTGGGATTAGTTTATTATTGACAGGCGTACAAAGATAGAGTGAAAAGCTTGCCTTGTATACGGTTCATATAGATTAAAATTATCAGGGTCTTGGCCCGAAGTGGCAACTGTTTATTCCTTTTTAGCAATGCTGCCTGACCTAATGAGTTCACCAGGATTTTACCTGTGTTACTCTGGATGTCCAGCATCCCAGAATCTCTTGGGTTTATAATTTGGCTCTTTTGGACTAGTTCTTCATTCAATGTAATTGCTGATCATCTATCGCAATAACCTTCTCCTGCTTCCTTCCCACATCCCCTGTTTTCTTTAGCATTAAGAAATACATTGGCACTTCAAGAATTAGTGAGACCTCCAATGCCATCTAATGGCACTGAATTCTGCAGGTTCATCATTCTCTGAGTGAAGACATTTCTCCTGATCTCAGCTCTAAATGGCATAGCCCATAGCCCTGTCAATGGAAACATCCTTCCTACTTCCAGTCCAGTTTTATTGGTAGAATGTTGGTCTGTCTGAGATCCCTTTGCATTTTCTAAATTCCAATGAATATAGACATAATTAGCTGAATTGCTCCTCATGTCAGTCCTATTGTTGTAGGAGTCGTGCCAAGAATGTGTCTTCACAATGATGTGAAGTCCTTTTCAACTGTAGTGGCAAACTATATAAAAGTGTTTTCTGCTAACAATTGATCATGAAAATAAACTGAAAACACAAAGGAATTGTATTTTGTGTTTTTGTTTTGGATGTAAAGACTAAAATAATTTACTTTCAACTAATAAACAAGATAGCATAAAATTCTGTACCAATTTGCATTAGTTATTTAGTTAGGAATCCAAATAATTTAGTATTGTCTCAGCTGAGCGTTCAATCTGCATGGCAAAATTTGCACTACTGTCACACGTGTAAAGTATGTGTGTATGTACACACAATGTGCTGGAGGAACTCAGCAGGTCAGGCAGTATCTATGGAAAAGAATAAGCAGTTAACATTTATTCAGGACCTAAAGGAGGGTCTCAGCCTGAAACTTAAACTGTTTACTTATTTCCATAGATGCTGCTTGATCTGTTGAACTCCTCCTGAATTTTGGGTGTGCTGTTTTGGATTTCCAGCATCTGCAGAATTTCTTGTGTGTATATACATGATCAGTCTCAATAGTTATTGTTAAGAAAATTATACCCGCACTACCAACTTCATTCATTATTGACAAATAGGAAAAACTATTAATCCTAAACCAACAATTTATAAAGAGTCAAACATTGCTGTCTGAACCAGAGGTGAGGGATTCTACTAGAGACTTTGCTACAACTAGCTATATACAAATTCTACTGACTATATTGGTAATCAATTATTGATATACCAGGTTTCAGCTGCTGCAGAATTCGGCCTCGGAAGATCTGCCTTCCATTTGCTGTGGTGATTTGATGCAGCTATGGCCTCTATTCTGGTAAAAAGTTATTGACCTGAAATGCTAACTCTGTTTTCTCTCTTCACTGATGCAGCCTGATTTGCTGAGCATTTTTGTATTTTATATTTTATTTTAAAATTCAGTGTTGCCTTGGTAACAGAATAAATGATATTGCATTTGAAAATGTGTTGCCTCCAGTATTATGTGGTAAGGGTGATGGTAATCTCAATCAGTCATAATTTCTAATTTTCCATTACTTGCCTCCCTTAATTCCAACCTCTCCTTTACACACCATCCTTAAGTGACGGAAGTGTACCATATTCCAAGAATTGCAGAGTAAACAAGGAAGGTTTCTTCTCAACTGTCAATACAAAAAACAAAGACTTCAGTGCTCTGATATATCAGGCTGAATAGCATAGTTTTAACCTCCCAATCATGGTATTTTTTTCAAAGTGCTGACACAGGCAGAATAGCTCAAATAACCCTAACCCTTCCAAACAATTCTGCATCATTTTTAATAAGCACGGAGAAAACATTATCTGTGAAGGTGCTAATGAAATAACTGATCTATTTGTTTTGTTTTCTGCTTAATAACTGATGGTAACTGAAACGATATCTGGAATTTTATTGTCAAAAGGCAACAATTTCCTTACGCCCACAAGTCATCTGCATGTTATGTATAGGTTTCATTTATACAGGTTGAATTTGTTCACAGGTTGGAAAATATGTCTATAAGTGCACAAAATCACTCAATGTGGTAACTATTATTCCACAATGCTGAAGTAGATACTACTGGTTCTAGAAATTATGCTGAGGTGGAGGTGGCTGGTTCTGATTTCCTTTCAAACTTTTTTATAATGTATCAAGTGAAAGTTTTTCTCTTCTAAAATTTTTTTGTATAGGTTGAGTACCTCATAACTGAAATTCTAAAACATGATCCAAATTTTTTTAGAGTGCTGACATGACGTCACAGGTGGAAAAATCCACAAGGTGCTGGGAAGCTTCCCAGGCAATGTACAGGTCTCCGCACACCACAGGCAATTCTGAGAAGTGAGCTGACATTGAACAGAAGCTAATGAAAAATAGAAAACGCTGCATAAAGTGAAAAATAAAGATCTTGATTGTGTAATGGAAGAGTGGGTTCTGCACCATAGGAGTGAACATATGCCGCTTAATGGTATGCTGGATCAGGAAACAAACAGAAGTTCTATCATGATGAACTGAAAATTGAAGGTAATTGTGAATATTCAGCAGGCTGGTTGCAGAAATTTATGAAAAGGCACTGCACTAAATTTTTAAAGATTTAAAAAAATTTAAAGATAAAACATCTGCTGACCACGAAGCATTGATGAGTTTGCAATGAACGTCCAACACCAGAACAAGGTCTAAAAAGCTTGTTTGTTTTTATGCCTTACATAAAACATAAAGAAGTAAAATACAAATAGAGTTTGCTGTAACTTTTCAATCAAAACACAGCATCAAGGGTAGAAACTGAAAGTGTGCTGTTGTTTAACAGCTGATTCAGGAATTCTCTTGATGCTGCTGTGCTGCTTCTGTTACCCTGCACACATATTTTTCACTATATTAATGGTATGTACTATTTTTTACCAGTGAGTACATATATGTGATGAACAAATGTAAGACAAAGACTGCTTACCGGTAGCACAGAAATTCAGTCGGAAATTATAGCAATCCCAAGCTACCTCGTTATATATTCCAAAATCTGAAAAAATCCAAACTCCAAACACTTCCGGCCACAAGCATTTTGGATAAGGGGTACTTGACCTGTACTACCAAGTACTTTCATTGACACCTCTATAAGCCCTAGTGCTTATTGCTAAGTTTGGAATCTTCCTCTGATAGCATTACCAAATCTTCTTCAAATTTCTTCAAAGTTTTTGCCAATCCTTTATAATAGATTCTTTTTCCCTGCTGGGTTTTCAACTTCTCACTATTTACCCTCTTCTAAAAACTTTTTCTAGTAAAATAAGTCTTTGTTGTGTAGCTCTTTGACATGAGTTTCAAGCAAATTAGTTATATCACTATCTTTAATCTCAAATTGAAGTTGATTAGAAAGAACCACCCCTTTCTCGTTCTTCCACACATTAATCAGACTTGTTTACTTTACCTCAGCCCAAGTCCCTGCAATACACTTCACTGCATCGCAGATGTTGTATAACTTACATAATTCCTTTAAAGTCTTGCTTTTTGCTGTAATGGTTACTTCAATAGCTTTAGGAAAAGTCTTCGGGGGGTAGTATGCTTTAAAAGGTGTAATTACATCTTGGACCATTATTTGGAAAATGACCACTGTGTTTGGTGGTGAGTACACAATCTTGACATTTGGATGAACTAATAAAATTGTGGATGGCAAGTTATTGTAAGCAGATTTTCCTTCCACTTAAGAAACAATATCGTTCATAAACCAGTCTGTTGGAATTCCAGATGATCAGAACAGAGGCCTTCAAAATTCCTTTCAGAGCTGAAGGTTTTTGAAAAGCTAAACAAGCAAAGGCGCAACATTTCCATAAAACAATATGGGCTGGCCTCGCTTCTGCTGTTTGACGTAATGGAGTAGTCTTTCCTTCCCTGGCCATATACTGTATGTGCTATACATCTAGACACACAGTTTATTTCTAATACAACTGGGTCTTGTTGCCATTTGAACACTTGTTCAGGGCAATATCCAACCACCCTCCAATCACCTGAGCCAATGCATCAGTAAGTGCACATGCTGCTGCATAGTCAGCACTTCCTGCTCCCCCTTGCACTTTAATGTTACATCTATGGGATCTACGCAAGTCCAGCATTCGTACCCTGGGGATGACCTGCAAATTGTTTGCCTCTGCACATTCAACCTGCATCATGCATGCAATAAGCACCCAGATTTGCAGCGCAGTTTAAAATAACATATACACATGCTGTAAATTGGACAATGTAATATTTTTGTTCCCTGGTGTAATTTCCTCCATGCATTGTCCTATTGGGAAATGCTTAATCCTTGAGAAGATACTTGTATTTCACTTTTCAGTTAGAATCAAATATTTTAATACTCTCCTGGCTTTCTTTCAACCTTCCACTCACGATTGTTGGAATCTGGTGTTTTAATTTAGGGTTATTTTAGAAGTCAGGAAAGAGGCACAAAATTTGTTGCTCCACAGTTGTTTTATTATGAGTTAATAAAACAAAGAGAAATTGAAATACACACTGATGAGGATCTATTAGTGAAAAGAAAGCTAAGGTTAAAGAACTAAGAAGATGAAGATGACACGGTTTTGTATTTAGCTATTTTATATGCACAGAGATAGGGAAAATTCCATTCAAATCTGTAGATAAGAATTAACCAATTAGAAAGTACTTATTCAATACTGCAGTGTTATGTTAACCAATGAAAAAGCACTTATTCAAGTAATGCAGAACAAAGAAACTTCCAGTGATTTCTAGAATGATGCTGTATAATTACTAGAGGCATATTAAACTTGCATATACATAAAAGGCCTACTTAAAATACAAGCGGATAATTGTTGAACAGCAAAGAAAATAGCAATTAAACGGTCTAATCAGAGAATTAAACATTTGCATCCAATACTAACTTCCTTCCATGCTTTGATTGTTAGTCCACCAGTACCTCCAAAGCCAGACTTCAGATCCATATCCTTGTGTTTGCATGTCTCCGTGATGTACCCACCCTTGTCTCCAGAGCTGCCTTTAGCCTCAGGGCTCGACAAACATAACTCAATGGACTCAAGTGGATGGATTAATTGATTCGTAGAGCTGCACTGGACAGAAACAGACTGTTAGGTCAAACTCATCCATGCTGACTTAGTCTTATTTGTCTGTTTTTGGCCCTTATCCCTGTAAATGAGAGCAAAACACACAAAATGCATGAGAAACAGCTGGTCAGGCAGCTTCCCTGGAGAGGAATAAACAGTCGATGTTTCAGGCCAGGACTGTTCATCAGGACTGGAAAGGAAGGGGACAAAAGCCAGAATAAGAAGGCGCAGGAGGGAAAGGAGTACTTCGTAGGTGATGGGGGAACCAGGTCAGGGAGATGATGGGTTGATGGGAGAGGGGTCTCTAACCATTTCTATTCATGTACTGGTCGAGATATAAGTGGGCTCTCCCTGCCTCTAACACTTCTTCTGGCAACTTGATCTGCACTGTTTGACGCTCACTAATGGCTATACTTTCACCTGTGCAGCCCTTGATCTCTGAAAGGTTCTTCTTAAACAAGCCTCTGTTAAGTAGTTCAGCTACATCATGATAAAACTGGAATTACTGTTCACTTGATAAGTGAACAGTACATAGATTATTTCATGGAAGCCAAGGGAAAATAGCAGAAGGGCACCTGTTCATACTCCATGAGATCATAAGACATAGGAACAGAATTAGGCCATTCGGCCCTTCAATTCTACACCTTGCACAAATACCACCTTCCTCCGACTGTGGTAGAACCTGCAGTCCTTGCATTTGCCTTATTTGTCACCTCATAAGCTGCAGAATTGGTATGGAAGCTAGTGATCGGCCAGCTTGAAGGGATTTACTAAGGAAAAAATATCTCTGGAAACTTCAGACTTGTGTAGTCAACCTCCAGACTTCTACCATTTCTAATGCACATTTACATTAATCACATATATTTAATGTTCAATGCATTTTCTAAAACAAAACCTAAAGC
Organism: Hypanus sabinus; assembly: GCF_030144855.1. Lineage (NCBI taxonomy): Eukaryota > Metazoa > Chordata > Chondrichthyes > Myliobatiformes > Dasyatidae > Hypanus > Hypanus sabinus. The sequence continues at coordinate 151,067,412 of NC_082709.1, read as the reverse complement.
AGAAATGTTTGCACAGGAACAAGATTGCTTCATGGTGTTGTCACGTTATTGTCTGTTTCTTCTTTGCCTTTTAAAGTGAAAAAAATATATATAATTGAATATGAATTTGTACTGTACAACATAATTGGAAGGAAATAACTCTAATAAAAAGAAACTTTGGATAACTCTTTTGGTGTGTCTGTGGAAATGTAACACTGCAGCCTCTGTTGGACATCCTTCGGAGTGGTGGGCTACAAGTGGGAAGGAAAATATCACACAGACACTCTTTCAAATTGGACTTGCAAATGTTTATCAGATTCAGCTTCATTAAAATGTTCACTGATATCCTTATAACTGCATGCTTCACTAAACAAAATGTAATTACTAGTTGATAATTAAGTGCACATGCACGGGGAAAGGTAGGAGGAGGGAGAATTCACATTAAAATGTAGTTTGAATTTTATTGCTAAACGATCTTTCCAATAAATTGGAGTGTTTTATGGTTCTACTAAAGACAAAAAAAGTACAAATTACAGCAGGCAGATGGGAGAGCAGAGGGTCTGAAAAGCCTATAATAAGTAAATCCTTTCTCCAGAGAATCGAGGGTGTGCTATAAAATCTATATGAGGGGGTGTAAATCAGCCAGCAGCCCAGAGAGCTTTGGTGGCAGCGTCAGCTCCAGGGGACGGGGGTCTGCACAGTATCCACTGCTTTTTCATTTCCTGTTGCTTTCCATGTTTTGCAGAGTTGGAACATTCCTACAATTATGGATTTTTATATGTTAAACAGACCCTCTGGAAGACGTGGTACGTATCTGGAGTCTGAAGAACATATGGCTGGCACTTGGGCAGATGTTTATTCATTACTTCTACTTTCAATGATGTCCTGTTCAAGGATTTTTTATGTAGTACAAAAGACGTTTTAAAACATCTTTCTTTTATTTTATGGTAATTTGCTTCTTTTTAATTTATTTTGCTAAATTAACCCATTAGCATTCAATCCTGTAGCAACTTAAATTGAAGTTATCGTTATAATAATAGAACATATTAGAATCATTGTTTTGCTGCATATAGGATGGTGATAGTAGTGATGAAGTCAACTGTCTCAGGGGTGAAAAAGAACAGGCAAGTAGGGGAAAACTTAGGAAGGGATCTTGTCTATACAAATGTCTGCCTTTATCAAATTTCATTTTGGCCAGAACTACCACATTTGAAAAGCAGGCGGCTCTTTTAATACCTGTATTGTGTTATCCCAAACTTGGAGAAAAAACCTGAATTACAAAGACAAGGTGAGATCGATTTCCTGTGACATCAAACAACATTTATCAAATTATCAGTGGAAATCAAAGAGAAAATCTACTCTGCCTAGAGTCACAATGGAATAGAGATGTGTTTGTTTGAGAGAGGCCAAGCATTTAAGAGCCGGGATTTTGAATGCAATCTCTCAGCCCAACATACTTCAGCTGCTTCTTCGGTGACCCTTCCTCCATGAATAGATGGGGGCAGAAGGCTCAGTTTCACTTCTAACTCCTCACTCAATGCATCAGCCATTGTGTGATTGGACAACAGTCAGGCCTTGGTTTAAATGTAGACGATCAGTCTTAGCACACAGAAGATCCATCAACAAAGTTTCTAACTAGCTAACCATGACATTCCCCACTAATTCAGAAATGAGGGCCTCTGTTATGCCACTAAAGCACATCAGAGACAATTATTTTGCAGCTATTGACTCAACTACACCTCAAAATATTTCCTTTAATTATATGGCAAGATTAAGGTGGAATTCACTCCATTTGGATCCTAGACACTAGACACTAGAACACTACAGCACAGTTCAGGCCCTTTGGCCCTCAATGTTGTGCCAACCCATATATGTGATATATGATAGATGAGTACAGCAACAATACTGGTGAATTTCAAGCCATTGAAGACAGAGCACAAATCCTCCAAACTAAATGATCATTCTCTTCACTGTTCATTCACTATGGCTGTGGTGTTCACCATGTACAGCAGCTTCCAAACCTCATCAGCACTTGCCAAATTCCACCTAAAGTCACACTCCAACCTTTGCTCTTTCATGATCATTAGGTTAAATTTGATGTTCTTATACAATATCACAGGGGAATATCTCCATCACGAGGCTGAAGTGGCGTAATAAGATTTTGACTATAACTATTCACAAAGGCAGTTAAAGTAGACCTGACAATGACACCTATCTCAAACAAGGGTAAATAATGTTCATGGAGCACTGGCTGCAGTACTCCTCAGTTATGCCTTTTCCCTGTCATGAAGAGGCCTTACAGCAAATTTCTTGTGTCCAGGAGAGTTATTTTCCATCCCTAACATCAATAGATATCACTTACTGTCTGGTAGGAGCTAAAACAACGACCATTTTCAACATGGACAATTGGTGGGCTACATTAGGATCCCTGTTTAATGTTATAACCTACAGTAATGCATTATGAGGATGTGAAAATGAAAATGATTCACTTCTCTCTGTAGTCCCATTGATTATGTTGATTTTGTATCCAAATGGTGCACAAAAGGGTTGCAATACCTTCACACAATAAATACAAGTAAGTCCTTTTATTCTTGCAAAATCTTCAGTATCACTTAGGGGAGAACATAGGTTAAGAGTACATTAAAGAGAATAGATCCTTATATGTCTCTTATATCTCCTGAATTATTTAACATGTATGGTTTAAGCAATGCCAGCGATTTGTGAAGCTATTGATAATCCTGCATCACGTCATTGAACAGTTCCACGAGAGGAGATAGGTTTACGATTTTTGAGTTATGATATTGCTTGTAACTAAATACAAGACTGTTTTTATTGTGATCTTTGAAAATGCCAGTCCTTATTTAATGCCAAGCTGTTCTTCAGGTTGCTGTTGGTAACGCTTGCTGGAAAATGTAGTTGTCATGGATCTCAAATAGAGCCTCCATGGCATTATTGTGGATGTTCCAACTGACACATGGCCAACAATTGTCTGTGTGGAATAACCTCTTAGATGAAGTATCTATTAGCTGCTTAGGGGTTCTGTAACATTTTGAAAATTATTTGTAACTTACAGAATGGTGTCATTTGGTAATGAAAAATATAAAAGCTCATATTCAAGCATACTTGCTTGCTGGATGTGATTAAACTTTTGACAGGAATTGTGTTGGTAAACTAACTTAACACCTGCCTGTGGCTAACTTCAGTGCTCTTGGCCTGTTTAATTCACACAGTCTAATTTCACTTTGGGAAATCTCACAGCCTGGAGGCTACCTGCAGAGAGCAGATAAATGACAAATTGGCTATCAGGATCTGTCAGTGTGTCACATTTGGTATGCAATCTTTGTCAGAGGATATTGAACTTTCCTTGTAATAACTGAAATCTATATATTTCTGGTCTTCCTAGTTCTTTAAGAAGATAAAGAAAAGTAAAATTATTAACTATCAGATTTTTGAGTATCTTCTGATCTGGGACTGGCCTAGCGGATGGGCCCTAGAATTACCATACCGTACCTAGCTTCCTGCAGTCCCATACCTGCCGCTCAGCAATCAGTCTGCTTTCATTTCATCACGTCTAATGAGATGTTCTAGAGATGAGCTGTGGACCAACAACATGGGAGTGGAGGACAAGCACCGATGAATTTCTAGTTAGTTGCAGCATATTTGGAAAATATATCTGCCTTCATCCATTTCCATCAAGAATCAGATGTGTGTTATTGGAGTCCCGCTGGAGGACAAATAAACTCTTATGGAATTTTAATAATTACTGTTCAATTCCAGTGGGCTGCACTTGTTATATCTCCTCCTCCTCCTCTGGGTATGTCCATCTTCACAGAGCTCTTAGTCAATGACTCATTTACTAGGACAGGGTACTCTCTAGGTATAGGGTTGTCCCTGAGCATTGCAGGGTGCCTGCAGGGTGGAGGGACAACTCTCTTGATGGCTGTGGTATTTGCCAGTGAATTCTTGCAGATTCTGCAACTAGCTTCAGTGATGATATGCTTGGTTTCCATTCCACTTAACATCACCCCAACTACATTCAGGAAAGTAAAGCAGGAAGTCTCCGCCAGGTCATTTATTTTTGAGCACCAGAGTTGTGGCCAGTGCAGGTGCATGGCCAGTGATAGTCTTTTTAACAATCCCTTAAAATGTCTTATTTGCATGGGGATCTCATTTCAGAGAGTCAATGCACAGGAAATGGTTGTGATTCAATGATGCTTTCAATATATAGCAAGCGCTCACTAACAATTGGATGAAAGGTGAAAGATAGACGTACATGTACAGATGAATATACTTCCAGCAGGGCTGATTGAGGAACATACATTTGGCAGGATCTTATGAACATATTGTGAACTGTCCTTTGTAAATAGTGGTAAACAAAGCCCACAACTTTATACCTCATCTGGAGGATGTTTCTTCCAACCATGCCATGCCATCTCAGTAATGGTGGCACAAGGAGTGCTGGCATGAAAAAGCAACATCCATCCCCGAGGATCCCTACCATCCAGGCCACGCACTCTTCTTGTTGCTGCCATTGGGAAGGAGGTGCAGGATCCTTAAATCCCACACCTCTAGGTTCAAACATCAAACTCCTGAACCAGTGTGGATAACATCACTCACCTCAGCTCTTATCTGATTCCATAACCAATGAACTCACTTTCAATGACTCTTCAACTGATGTTCTTAGTTGTGTCTGTCTGTCGGTTTATTAATTACGTGCACAGTTTGTCTTCTTTTGCACATTGGTTATCTGCCATTCTTCATGTGCAGTTGCTCATTAATCCTATTGTATTTCTTCCTTCTACTGTGAATGCTTTCAGGAAAATGAATCTCAAGGTAGTATATGGTGACATATATATGTACTTTGATACGAACTTTACTTTGAACTGCAGTACAATGTGTAGTTCCCTTTCAATATTTTACTGAAGTAATAACCTCTTCAATTTCAAGTTGCAAAATGAATGTAGCACTGGTTTAGCTTTTGTAAAGTTGTTTATTTAGGACAGAATATCAGAAAAAAAGCACAGAGAAAAGAATGCACAACAAAAAGAATGGGTAATTTAGCATGGGGTTCTGTGTTTTATTCATGGTAATGCACCTGCCATTCATTTCATGTGGCTTTCACACACAGTAAAATGTCCAGCCTTGTGGCTTTATGCCCTTGTCACACAATTTTAATGAACCACTGCTGAGTTGGAAGGATCTTGCCTAAAGCGAAGAGTCTGGAACTCATGACTTATTTAGGTGTTTTTTTTTAACTTGGTGACTGGCTAATTAAATTCAGTTCCATCAACAGGTTAACCTTCTCCAAGTTACCTGCACCAAAAGGGAAGGTTTCCCAGTTTAGTAAAACCTGAAGCACTTCTTAATAAATTGTTTTCTGATGTCATTAAACTTGAAATATGGAAAACGCTTGATCCAACAATGGTAAATGCACTCAAAAGAATCTGCTTGCTTACAAATCCCTATAAAATGAAGAGGACAATGAAAAATAGACAAAAATTATTGTGGTAACTATTATTTTTCTGTGAGTGCTTATTTCACGACAGATTTTCCCTGCAAGGCCCCATATCAATAATCCTTACACAAGTCAAATTTAGGAACTAACTGATCTATCCAAAATTCTGTCTAGAGATTAAAAGAAACCTCAAAAAACTCTAACTAGCAAAACTATGAAATTGTGTGCACCAGTTCTGACTTCTTTGCCAATTATATCAAGCCTATTTTGCATACAGTTGCTGTTCATTAGCTTGAAAACGATTAGTCTGCACTTAACAAATGTCTAAAGGCCTTCCCTTATGGAGAGCTTTTGGAAGAAAGAAACCATTTCTGAGGTATATTTAGTGCAGCGGTTAGCATGACAATATCACAGCTCAGGGTATTGAAGTTAAGAGTTCAATTCCAACGCCGTCTCTAAGTAGTCTGTATATCCTTCTCCCTCCCGGAACGTGTGGGTTTTCTCCGGATGCTCTGGTTTCCTCCCGCATTCCAAAGGCGTATCAAATTAGTCGTAGTGAATTGTCCCATGATTTGGCTAGGGTTAAATTGGGGACTGCTGAGAGGTGTGGCTTGAAGGGCCACAAGGGCCTATTCTGTGCTGTATCTCAATAAGTAAAATAATAAAGTACTTAAGAAGCCTGTAATAGCAGATATTTTGAAGCAACAGCAAAAATGTTCCTAACTTACATGAAAAGGATATCAGGAACCTTCTTCATTATTTTCAGCCAGGCAAAATGGACTTGATGTCTGCATTGACACAATTATTGATTTCCCTAAATGCATCAATTATTTTACCATCAGATGCCCTGCAGCTCTAATGTAGCTGTCGTCCTTGATACAATTTGTGCAGGAGGGTGCCTAGTTTAGCAGCACTATCAAGATGCAGTATTTATTTATCCAACCAGTTATTACAAACACCATCAGTACAAAGAAATATTTTTGGCTGAGATTTAAGAAATAAATAGACTTAGATCCTGAGTCAAATATTCAAGACTAGACTCAGCTCCTTTTGCAAGTAGCTCTACCAATACTACTCAGAATACAATGTAAAATGCAGACATTTCAGCTATATCCCTGTTTGAAACTGGAATGATTTCAAATTTTAGTTACGCTGATGGTGTAACTTCTTAGAACTCTAGAAAGGGATTGAAACTAATTTGTAGATTTGATTTCCATGCATCTGGTTATAGGTGGGTAGGTGGTAGGGGCTGTGTTAGAATATAGAGCCATACAGCACCAATATAGCCCTTTTGACCGATGAGCTCCATGACGATCACAGTGCCCACCCAGCTAAAGGAGTAACAAATTCATAGAAATAATACTGCAAAGTAGGCAACAGTCAGATAATGTGGCAAGCAACCAGGATGTTTGGATTTTGATAGCAATTATATTTCCAAATGATGGCCCTCGGAGCCAAGAGGCATACAATGATTAGAGGGACGAGCACTGGTGTGGACAAGGACGCTGTTTGTCATTCAGTCCCATAGAACTTCATCTGGGGAGCCCATGTTCAGAATTCTGTCTCTTTGAAGGCACACTTGATTGGCCCACTGAGTTCTGTCATTGTTGCTCGTGCCGTACATTGGGAATTCCCCCCATAAAGTATTCTGTGTTAAGTTGGGTAGAAGCGCTGAGTGAAAAAGTGGAAATCATTTCCATTGGCCAATGATTTCACCTTCCATTATTTCAAACAACTGGTTTGGTTTGGTTTGGTTCCGATTTGTGTTCACCTTTTTCCTCAGCAGGATCGTTGAATTCTGACTCTGGCGGGGTTGCTTCCAATACTGGTTGTCTTCTTATCTAACTCCAATTTTTCCATTCCAACCAAAAGGAAGTTCAAGAATGGTTTCACTACCTATAGTCCAAACTCTTGAACTCAAAATTTAATCTAGCTATACAGTTGTGCCAAAATCAGAAATATATATTTTAGTCTACATGATATAGGAGCAGGATTAGACCATTTGGCCTATTGAGTCTGCTTCCCCATTTCACCATGGCTGATCCAATTTTCCTCTCAGCCCCAATCTGCTGCCATTTCCCCATATCCCTTCATGTCCTGAGCAATCAGGAACTTATCAGCCTTAAGTATACATAAAGACTTTGCCTCTACAATTGCCTATGGTCAAGAATTCCATAGATTCACCACTCTCTGGCTAAAGAAATTCCTCCTCATCTCCATTCTACAAGGAAGCCCCTCTATTCTGAGTCTATGTCCTCTTAGACTCTCCCATCATAGGAAACATTTTGCTGGAATACACAAGAAATGCCTTTCTTCTCTGCATTCTCATTCTCCAGATCAATAAGCATAAAAGCATTAACTGAATATTTTTGGAAAGTAAAACCCAATTATGTTTTTCAAACTTCCTTGTGCTTTATATGACAGGTAACAGTTATTTACATATTATGAAGACGCTAATGGAGTGGGAAATATTCCAAGGAACATTTTTCCCATATATTGTATAATAGTATTTAATTTACTGAAAATTAGGTAATTGTGAAGTTCTAAAATTGTTTTAATTATTTCTTTTCTGGCTTAAGTTAAACATATTTTCTGGAGCAGTGTTCATTTCTATTGGGTTTATAAGGCTTTTGCTGGCAATGAGATTGTTGCTCATTGATATTTTGTAAAGCAAAAATGTGCAGTTTTCCTTCTGAACGGTAAATATGCAGGAATGATTCAGGACCAAACAAGAAGCCTGCAGGAAGTCCAGTTGACCTTGGGGGACATTTTCCTGTACCGGGGTCTCAGCAGTCATTAGTTGAAAATGCAAGTACCAGAAGCTTGTAGGAATGCCCCCCTTCAGCCCCCTCTTCTATGAAAAGTCAGAAAAAACAGATGTTCCTAGATTTACAGCCCACATGCCTTCACAGGGGAAAGTGTGTGGTAAAAATTGACTGACATCGAACGAAAAGAATCAGTAATAAATCCCAGCTGAAACAAAATGCAAAGATTATTTCTAAGATGAGGTTGAGAGAAAATATGAATAAATAAAATCTAGCTTTTTTTAGAAGAATAATTTGTAAACGATTTATCACTGCAATTCACTGCATTTTTCATAGCTCAAAATAGGGGAACATTTAAGAACCTCTACATTGTCATCTCTAATCTTTAAAATACAGCAATACTTGCATTATTAAAGTAGATAATTATGCAAATGAAAATCATTTAATTTTGAATCAAAGAGAAAGTCAAATAAATGTCAATTTTCTATGATATGTGCTAGATAGTAAAAAATAGTTTTTAGCCTTTGAGCTTACTCTAGAACTTGTGTACATAATACTTCAGTATAATGCTAAATGGAGTGCTGCATTGTTAATGGTGTATTTTTTGAATGGCATTTTAAGATAATTACTTTGCTGAACTTGATCAAAAGAACTTCTGGTACAATTTAAACTACACTGTGTAGAACTATGGAAAAGCAAATCATTAATTTTTCTTATTCACTGAACAACTTATATTTGTATGCTATTGAGAAAAGGAGCCCAAGATCTTTTGACAATGTGTAAGGAATGTACCTACATGTTCCACTGTCACTGTATCTATGAACACAGCAGATGTTTCACATTTAATTAGAAGGTTGAAAGTAGGAATGACAATGAGGGATACAATCGAAAAGTCATTTTCTGAACAAGATCAAGCTAGATGCCAGGGCTTAATTAGTTTTGATAATGATGTGAGAGAAGAAAGGAGTAGTGATGCAGTGAAAAGCTCATCCTGGCCTTAAGCACGATTCTTGGGCTGGTCACTATCTGGTTCAGCCTGAGAGAGCTGGACCGCTGCCAGATTTGTGTAAATACTGAGCGCAACAGGAAGGATGATTTCAATTTTCCTGCTGTTCAGCTGAGAAAACAGGAAACTTACCCTGGCGTCCTGGCCAATAGTTATCTCTGTTAGAAAATCAGATTGTCTAGTCATAATCAGAATCAGAATTAATTTTAATATCACTGCTATATGTCATGAATTTTGTTGTTTTGCAGCAGTACAGTGCAATAAAACAAATACTATAGATTACAAGAAGAAATTCAAAAATGCACCCACTGTGGTGAAAATATTCATAAGTTGAATAAGAAGCTCTAAGACTTTACCTCAGAGAATCGAGGATAAACAATATTTTTCTGAACAATTTTGTTATGTTATTTTAAGGATTACTTTTCACTAGGTTATGTTTCTGTGCCCTTGTTATGGGTTTTGTGAGGTGCTACCAAAGGGCTCGGGAGTTTCGGCAAATGTCTCGTAGATGGTCATCAGTAGAGCTTGGAGCAAATAGTTAAGAAGACAGATAAGGTGATAATCACGGGATAATCTATCCCGGATGTTGTTAATATTGAGTGTTGTTGGAATTATACTCATCCAGTCAAAGAGAAAAGATTCCAACCCCTGATATGTGTCCTGTAGTTAAGGGAAGGCTTTGGGGAGTCAATAAGTCATGCACTGTAAGAAATCAAACTTTTGCATTTATGTAGTTGATTCTGATGAATGGTAAATCCCAGGATGTTAATGATTAGGGCATGCTGTTGAAAGGGAGATGGTGAGACCCATCTTGCTGGAGGTTATCACTGCTTTACAATTGGATGCTGTGAATGTAATGAATCACTTATCAGCTAAGAGTTTTGCTACATACAGTCAAAAACTGCTTCTTTACTTGGGGAACTGTGAATGAAACTGAACAACATGTAATTCTCTGAAAATATTCCCACTGTAATAGAAGGGTGATAATGGATGAAGGGTATGAACAGTTCATATCCTTGGAAACTGCCCCAAGAAACTCCAGTAATGATGTGCAGGGAATAAAATGATTTGTCTCCAAAAACTACAATTATCTTCTTTTATACAACTTATGACTCCAACCGATGAATTCCATCATCTTCAAGTTTACCTGGTCTCAATGTCGTGCTCTGTTGCAAGATGCACAGAAGTCACTGCTATTCAAATTTTGATGAAGGAAGTAGCAGACTAGTGAAAACTCCAAACTAAGCACGAGGGTGGTGCTATCACTTGATAGCACTTTAAAAAATGGCTTCTGTTATTTGCTGAACGCTAGACTGAAGAGGCAGTACTTGACTGGAATGGATTTATTCTACTTTCTGCTGTGCAATTTTCAATTTTGTCAGTAGGTGCTAGTAATTTCCTGCACTAGAACAATTTGCATTGAAATACACCTGCAACACAAGTCTTTAATCTACCAGTTGAGGTGTTCTCAAGACCACAGCTTTCACTGTATCGTGTAAGTGGAAGGCAACATCCATTATGATGAGAATCTCAGGAGGAGGTTGAAATGAAGTTAAGTATATGCATAAGTGATCTGTTCAATGAAATCATGGTTCATTTTTTACTTCAGCAGTCTCTACCCAACCAACCCCATGTCCACTGACACCCTTAAGATCTAAAACATTGACTTCTGAATCGAATATACCTAGTGACTGAACTTCAGCATTCTTGGGTTCAAGATCTACTATTCACTGAGTGAATACATGTTTTTCTTCTCTCTGTCCTGAATGCCCAACCACCTATTTTTAGATCATACTCCCTAGTTCTCTATACCCCTGCAAGGGGAAACACCATTGCTACATCTATTCTGCCACCCTCCTTAGGAAATCTGAATGTTGCAATAAGATCATCTCTCATTCTTCTAAACTCAATAGCTTAGGCTCAGTTTGCTTAATCTCTCCTTATGCAACCAATTGGCTATCTTAGGGATCGAACAGTGAAACTTCTTGCACTCTTTCTATTGCAAGTAAATCCTTCCTTAAGTAGGAAGACTAGTCCTGTGCACACTATTCTTGGTGTCATAAAGAAATAGGAATAAAAATAGAAAATGCTTGAAAAACTCAGCTGGTGAATGGAATGGTCATTGGCCTGAAACATTGACTGTTTCTCTTTCCACAGATGCTGTCTACAGGAACCAGGAGGCCCACACTCAATGTTTTAAGAACATTTTCTGCCTCTCCACCACAAGGTATTGGAATGGTGCATGGATACAGGGACACTAACTTGTTATTTGTGATTTACACCATTTATTTATTTTGTAACTTAGAGTAATGTTTATGTCTTGCACTGTACTGCTGAAATTTCATGACATATCTATGATAATAAAACTGACTTTGATTCTGTCTCAGTTATCTAGCATTTGCAGTTTAAAAAAAAGATTTGTAACAATATAATTGGAGCAAAATGTCTCTACTCCCTTATAACAATCTTATTGCAAATATTGCTCTTGTTCCTAGTTTGATCCTCCTTCCACCGACAGACAGGTCTTCCCTTGGTAAGAACAGGGCTCTGTTCCATAAAACATGGAACATAGGAGTAGTACCAGGCCATTCGGCCCATTGTGTCTGCTCCACAGATCCTGTGAACTTTACATAACCTAAACAGTTTGCAAGTTGGAAATGCAGCCACAAACTGAGTTCCCATAGAGCAGAAGATGTCTACTGTCTGCAAATCTGCCCTACTGATATCCTAAATGCACGCTTGTCTGTACAAAAGTCTTAGGTACATATACAGTATATAGCTAGGGTACCAGGACTTTGGAATAGCAGTGTAGTCATTTCATGGATTGCACAGTACTGCTGCTGCAAAAGAAAACCCAAATTTCACAATATGTGTGAGTAATGATAAATTTGATTCTGATATGGGTCTCTTGTGGAAAGAGGGACAGGGAGAGGGGAATCATGGTTGGGAAAAGGGAAGGGAGCGAGAAGCACCAGTGAAACATTCTGTAATGATTAATAAATCAGTTGTTTGGAATCAAACGACCTTGCCTGGTGTCTCAAGGCTGAGTGTGTCTGCACTTGTGCCACCATTCCCTGCACTTGAGACTTCTCTGCCACCTGTCCCTCACCCCTCCTGTGGCACTCCACCCTTGCCATTCCCAACGTTCTTTTCTCCCACCAGATTTACAAACTTGTATATGGTCAACCCTGCTATCTATATTTAAATTTCCAGCTGTCACTATGAGATGGAACAGAGAGATCATATTTGTGTCATTTGTCCAGGAAGCTTGATTACTTGCTTTATTAGATAACCATTATGTTCCCAATGACAGATTTAATGGTTGGAAAATATTGTAGAATGGGATCACAAAAGCACACTGGTGTTGAGCAAGACTACAGTAGAGAAAGAAGGAGCTGATGATGCAACTACTTACTAAACTGAGTAAAGAAAGTTAATTTAAGGGATGAAAGCAGTTTGTGTGAGAAAGAGAAGCCCCGCAAAAAGGGTCAATTGTCTGTGGCTCTCTTTCATGTATGAGAGAGTTCAAGACAAATGCCAAACATCCCCGATTATTCAATGCAGCAAGAAACCTAACAATGTCACAATTTCACAAATTGATGGGGATATAAGTAGACGTCTTTGATATATGATCAAATCAGAAAACAGACAAAATTTACGCTGTATGTTCATTTTCAGCTTTATCCATTGCACCCTGACCACTCAATGCACTTCAGGTACATTGGCAAATGGTGATTACATTCCACAAACAGCAAGACGCTTCATCATTGGAACATTAGATAGGAAATTGTGAGAAGCATTAATGTCTGTTAAGCTTGCAGCTGGATAATAATGTCTAATTCTAATTCATTTACTTCTACAAGATGCATTGCTCATGTAAGACATTCTGCATTAAAGTAACAATACAGTAAGCTTAATGCAAAAGTTTTTGGTGTCTTCCTGGGGAATGGATTAAGAGTCTGAAATTTACCCCAGAACTTGCAAAAAAATTTGTTTCATCCTTCAAGAAAATCTTTAAACTCACAAAATATTTGAAGGACACTTACTGTGTTCATAACTGATCTTGGAACTTAAGTTGCTGCAGGTTTCCAACCCTAATGCAACAGAATATGATAGGACCTGGCAGACTTCAATAGCCAGGCATCAGTTGCTGGGGACCATTATATATGTATATTTTGGAAATATATGCATATAACAAGAAAACAAATTCTAATATAAAATTATATGTTGCTAGAAATAAGCAACATAAGTAAGTATATTTCTTGTGCAAAGTGAAATATGAAATGAGTGATGAGTCAAAATGTCAATTTTACCAAATTAACTCACATGCAGCCTACTTTTAATGTTCTAATGACAACCTTTCAATGGTCTACAGGTGTTCCCAGGTCAATTTTGTTCTTTCTAATATCATCTGATGTTTGAAAATTCTCATTTAGTCAGAATATTTTAAAACATTGCCTTGATCTGAACATTTGTATTTCCCTTTGAATAACCATTTTAGCCAGTCAAATGATGAATGATACAGAAAGTGTGTAATATCCAGTCACTTCTGTGAAAACTTACATCTGCTCTTTTTTTTAAAGATTGATTTGCTAAATGGATGATTGAATGGATAATAGATTAAACAGGTATGAATTTTGCATATTTTTTTCTTAAAATCCTGACTTAAAGGGAATATAAAAAAAGAATTACTGTAAACATTTATTATGATTTTTCAACAATATCTAAGACTGCTGAAGACTTGTTCTTCATTGTTTCTATAAATACTGTTTGCATTTTGTAATTGTTATCTTCACAATTATGCCCTGTCCATTTAAAATACCAGTATTTATTTATTTGTTTATCTGTCAATCCATCTATTAATTAATTATATAATGTCTTTTGCAAATCCCACTGTTCTTATTGAGTAAGCAGTCCTTCAGTGGTTCAGGTTAGTAACAGAGAACATATACAGTATACAACCTGAAATTCTTACTCTTTGCAGACATGCTTGAAACAGAAAAAAATTCAGAGAATTAAGGACAGAAACACCAGAATCCCCAAGCCCCCTTCCTCCCTTCCATGCACAAGCAGGTGCAAAAGCATCGACCCTCCCCCCACCCTGCAAGCAATAGCAAAGCCCCCAAAGAGACTTTGACCTAGAATCCCAATACTTCAGAATCGGACTGGCTCTCTTTCACTAGAGAGGTTGCTCCAGCATAATGAGAGCAGGAGAACAACAGCTCACTGTTTGGATGTTACAATCATCTCTAATAAATGCCATAAGTCTGACTGGTATTTGTTGATATGTTCAAGAGGGATAACAAACATTGGAAGCCTAATACCTTAATAACCCGAACAGTTCATATTGTAGATAGTGAAATTTTCCTTTAGATACCAAACTGACACTTGCAGCCTACACTTGATTCAGTTTGTGAAATAGATACTGCAGTTGCTGATAAACTAGATACGGGGGAAAATCAATTAATCCAGCCTACTGACAGGACATCAACAACAACACAAACAGCCAAAGTTGTCAAGTCTTTAACTTTGTTGATAAACTGCAAACAAATCGGTGATAATCCCACACTGAAAGGGATTGGTTAGCATCAAACATAGTCTATTATTAGCGGAATAGGGACATCATTTTAGCACAGTAGCTGAAATAAATTGTACATAGAGCTTAGATTGCAACCCTCCTGTTCTTAAGGGACTGGGCATGATGAATAATCACTGATTCCTCTCAATTAAAACCTACTCTGGAACAGCAGAGAGACCCCTTGCAGACACCACATAGGATTTCTATTTAACTGCTGTGCATTTTGACCTTTTCTTGTAAAGGCTTTGGGCTGATGGGGGGAAGGGTGGTTCATGCCACTTGCAGAAATTAGTGATTCACTTTCATTTTATGAATCTAATTTAATTTTTCTTTGAGTTGCTAGTTTCTGGAGTTCAGGATAGAAAACTCCCCATAACTCAGCACTAATTGGTAATCTCACTGACGGGAAAGGCCAGAAGGATAGCTATTGAGGGAAGTGGGTTATTTTTAATGAGCCAAGTGTAATGTATTTTGCAATTTAACAAAGGGATTTTTCCGATAAGGTTATTGTTTAAGATTAAGTTTTTGAAAAGTCGATGCTACATATCCGATTGGAATTGTGTTTTAGGCAATCAATTAGTGTGGTTGGAGCTCAATTATTTACTGCCTTTAGTCATTGAGCAAATTGGAAAATAAAGTGAACTGAGAATGAATTACAGCTGAAGTTTACAGCAAACTTATAGTCTTAATCTTCAATTCATACCAGAAATGCTTGTGGATGAGGCGTCAAAGAATGAAGGCATATGAACAGGTCTGTGTTGGTGTAGTGAAGTCAAGATAAATGGCACATGGGATGTTTGTGTATAAGATTTAATTGTTAAAATAGCTACTGTTATTTAAGAAAATGTAAACCCCTTTAAATTTGGTGCATTTGGCCAAAGGGCCAAGAGAATTCCTTGTAACATGTCCTCTACTGAATCTTTGTGTGTTCAAGAGTTCCAACGTCTGCAGAATCTCTTGTGGTCATGCTCTACTGAGTTTGCCTGTCTGTCGAGCCCTTTGATTTACCTTGGTTCTGGTGTTTTTGAGCCATTCCTAGAATGCCACCTTAACAATGGTGCTGGTGTTCAGTTTGAACTCTTGTGCCGAGACCTGGTCTGCTCAGGGTTGAGAAGGATTCACCATTCTCCCCGACCCTGCTGTAAGGTGTCTATGTAATAAAGCAGGCTTCCAACTTTTTAAATTACAAAGTTGAAAGGTACGACTTCAGAGATCCTTGCCATGGGGGATACCTAAATTGCTATTCGGGTCTCACTTCTGTAGCTGATGTCGGTAGACTTCTGCCAGGGATTAGCTCTGTCCTTCTCAAGGTCATGATCATTCAAGATTCAGGATTGTATATTGCCACTTTTCAGTGCAGGAGTGTAAAGGAGAATGAAATGGTTGTTACTCCAGATCAAAAGTTGCATAAAAAACAGTAAGTATAAAGAACATAAAAAACACAGTAAATATAAAGATAAAAGTAATCCAATCAAACACAATGTACAAACAACTGTTATATACATAGACTGATTGTGAAGTGATGCTTGGTGATGTGGGTTAATGATTGGAGATGTTGATCGCCTTGGGCAGTAACTATTTTTGAGTCTAGTGGTCCTGGCGTGGTTACAACGTGGCCTGTTCCCTGACGGAAGTGGGACAAACTGTCCATAAGGTGGGTGGGATCCTCCACGACTTTGCTGGCCTTTTCCAGCACCTTTCTGTAGCTCGATGGTGGGTAGGCTAGAGACGCTGATGCATTGGGCAGTTCTAACTAGGCTCTTCTGCCTGCTGCAGTGCAGTTCCCATGCCACACAATGATGCAGCATTCTAGGATGCTCTCCACTGCGCATCGATAGAAGGCTGTGACTATTGATGTGCATAAATTGGCTCTCTACAGCCTCCTCACAAAGCAGAGACATTACTGAGCTTTCTTGACTGTTGAGGATGTTTTCTGGGACCAAGAGAGGCTGGGTGAGAGGAGCACGTATATATTCCCAGGGCGACAGTCTCCACTCTTTAAGCAAACATTCTTGCTTGAGATGGTAGAAGCTCTAAGTCCAGAATGACATTTTGGAAATGGAGTGCAAGAGTGTGACTCAGTATATCTTTGTTTCCTCCATGATCAGGATATCTTAAGGGTATGAAAAGTATGGTTGCATTTAAAATCCAGAACCAACAGACTCTGGCCATCAGACTGATTAACTCATGCTGATTTGAGTGTACTCTATGTTACGTGACTGTTGTATTTATTATAAATTATTATAAGTTACTATGATTGCACATTGCACAATTAGACAGAGATGTAATGTGAAGATTTTTACTCCTCACTTATGTGAAAGATGTAAGAAATAAAGCCAATTCAATCATACACTACATCATAATCTTCAGATAACAAAAGATTTTATAGCTAATGAAGCTTTACCAGTGTATTCTCTATTGTAATAGAGGAAATACGGTAGGCAGTTGGCACACAGAGAGCCCTCACAAAAAAATAACTTATCAGGAACCGGATGACTTGATTATTAATGGTGTTAGTTGTTGGATAATTATGTTCTGGCTGAAATAAATTGGAAAAAGAATGGATTTTCACTTTTGGGAGAAATTTCAACATGTTGACAAGCTGCTGAGTAGCATAGTTGGAATAGGTGCTAGAATTAAAGATGTTTCATTTAGCACAAATGATCAAAAACATTGTTCGGAAAATGAGATTAATTCTGATATGTTCTGACTTTTCACAACATGGTAGTCAAATAACTGTGCATTCTTTAGTAGAATATGTAATAATGCTATTGCAAACTTTGCACGCAATTATTTCAATTTAAGTGATAAAAATCTCTTAATCAGCTGCTGTTGTACAAGAGCACAACCAATTCCTGCGTCTGACTGAGCAGGACTGCTAAGCTTCAACATTCAGCTGTTCACTGCTCTCCAGCCCAGCAGGTGAATGGGCCCAAAGCGCCTGTCAGATTGTTATGGTAGCACGACAAATAGTAATGACTTGAAACCACCAGACATCCATCAGGTTATAGTGTGTCCCTGCACAGCCTGGTTCCAAACATAGTATTTTTACTGTAAAAGTCTATGTGCATGGTTAATTAGTCACACTTATGGAGTTTAATTGAATAACCTTTGGCTCTATGGAAACATAGTGTTTATTTGTGCTAAAACAATAGACATACTGTGCCTTATTAAATCAATTAGCACGCCAAACAGCAAGTAATCACATCTGGTTCAGGTTAGGGAAGGTGTAAGAAGGTATTAAAGGTGCCAAGGCTATAAGTTTGAGAGCAGTTGACAAACCATAACTGTCTGTTTACCTACAGTTTAATAGCTCTGGTAAATAGTTGCAATAAAGGGATGACATTATCACTATGTAGAACTGTCATACACAGGCATAATTGCACCCACACCTGATATAACTTTTAGTTCACACATTCACATGTTCACTGTGTCCTGCTGGCTAGCAAGGACTCCGGTTTTGATTTATTCAAAGAAAAAGAGACTAAAATATCTGTCATGACCTCTAGGACAAAAAGTTTCCTGATCCAAAGAGTCCCATTGTTGTGAGTGAAAAAAGTGCAACGTTTTTCTCTTTGTACATAAAGGTAGATGTTAACTTGGTGCATTGTCATTGAAGACTTAACACATGTTCCTGGTTCCTCTATATTAGCTGCCTGTCCTATTGGCTGTAAGCTCCACTAGTGTCCCTGGGCAAAGGAAATGCTTCAACGATAACTTCAAAACCAGCCTGAAGAATTTCAACATTACATCCAAAAACTGGGAAGACATTGCACTCGAAGCACCTGAGGAAATCTGCTCGAGAGGGAACTGACACGAGAATGACTTCCACTGTGTGATAGAGAACAAGTGGCAACTGTGAAAGGACAAACTGAACAACCAGAAGACCCAACCACTAACCACCACTTACACTTGCCCACACGCCACCAGAATATGTGGATTCTAGCTCAGACTTTACAGCTTCCTGAGGACCTACCAACAGACAACCCCTTAAGAGAACATCACACTACTGCTACCATTACCGACAGTGCCAGTTTCATCCACAGGGCTGCATTCTTTACAATGTATTTTCCTCCATAATGCACGCAAATTAGAATTGCATACATTAACCACTATACCATTTAATGCCAAAAGAACAGGTCCAAATCAATACCAAACCCTGGTGATACATTAGGGACATTAAAAAACCTTTAGATAGGCACATGGATGATAGGGCTATGTAGGAGGGAAGGGATAGATTCATCTTAGAGTAGGTTAAAAGATCAGGGGCCTGTATTGTGCTATACTGTTCTATGTTCATAGACATTTCTTAGTACTAAAATTGTAATAGGATAATGGTGCAAGATGAAAAACAAGACACAAATAATGTATCATAAAATCAAATAATTTTGGAATCATAACCCAACATTTGACACAAATGACACATCTCACTATGTTTTGATATACATGTGATTAAAAAAATCTAATCTTACCTACAATAATCTAACTTACAAGGTGGGCCAAATCTGTGGTGAATCACAGTAGGGCCATCCATTCATTCTTAACCCCCATGTTCTTTTTTGTTATCTCTGATAATGATTTTGTCTTCAAACATTTATCCAATTACCTTTTGAAAGCCAAAGGTAAATCTATATTGGTTAAACTTCCCAGCAGTAATGTCATGGTGTGAGCTCTCAGGACTGGATCCAAATGCAGTGGAATGTCAGACTCTGTCACAGTGGGCACTGGTGACGACTTGACCCAGGAGCGGAGGAACAGTAGACTCCCCAGGAAGAGAAGGAAACAAAGCGTTAGACATAGGAATACCAACAGAGTATCAGAGGCGCAACCAACTGACTATGCGAGATAAATCATTCAGCAAAAACACATAAGGACTTCCCTACAGAGACAAACAAGAGACCCTTTTAAATAATTTTAGAATATGGGAAACAGGTGCCAGTCCTAATAACTTGACAAGATTAAGCCGAAAGCATCTGGATTTAACGGTTCTAACATTTAGTAAATATAGATGCTCAAGAAAACTGGTCTCCCAATGCTCTACAGCAAGCCACAGAGGCCCGCAAGGCTCCTAACAAGTACATTCCCAATCACAGCTACTCACAGTGCAAAAAGGTGTATTTCTTTTTCATCCATGGAGTTCTTGCATCTCCAATTATGGAAACTGTATGAAGCTATAGAAAATGTGGCATCATTTCAAACATTAGGTATTAAAGTCCAATAAATATTTTGGTAGAATAATTTTAACACTCATTTAGGTGAGGTGCACAGTGTGAGGAAAGAGATTTTCTCCTGAAGTTATTCGTTAGGTGTGTAGTCACTATTGGGCTTGAGTTAATATGATCTCTCTCTGCAAAGCAAGATTTCACAAACAACAATATCCAAAAAATATTATAGTCAAGGACACAAAATTACTATAAAATACAAAATAAATAAAATAAAGTAAAATAAAAGTAGAATGATGAGATAGTGTTCATTGCTCATTCAGAACTCTAATGGCAGAGGGTTTTCATGCTCCTGTACTTCCTCCCTGATGGTAGAAATGAGAGAAGGACATGACCCAGATGGTGTGGGTCCTGAAAGATAATTGCCACCTTCTTGAGGCGCTGCATCTTCAAGTTGTTCTCAATGGGAGGAAAGTTGTGCCCCTGATGGAGCTGGGTGACTCTACTATCCTCTACAGCCTCTTGTGCACTGGAACCTTCGTACCAGTCGAGGCTCTCCACCATATTAGAGAAATTTGGAAACATGCTAAATCTTCTGAAATTCCTAACAAAGTGCATCTTTTGCATAATTGCCTCAGTCTGTTGGCCGCAGGACAGTTCCACTGTTGATTCCTCAATGAAGACTGGTACGTGTTCTCCTGACTTCCTATTCCTGAAGTCCACAGTCAGTTCTCTTCTCTTGTTGACACCGAGTGTGAGGTTGATGTTGAGCGAGTAGGGCCCTCTTCCTTTAGCTTTATCTTTATTCTAGCTTCTTCTTCCTTCCTTTCTAGTCCTGATAAGGGTCTCAGCTCAAAACATCAGCTTATTATTCAACTCCATAGATGCTGTCTGACATGCTGAGTTCCTCCATTTGGTGTGCCAGTCTACATAAGAAGACTCACTGCAACAACTTTCACTAAAACCAAAAGACAGTTACAAATACGTTTCCTAAATGTTGATCTAATGTAGCTTTGGAAACTTTCTATGCTTCGATTAAATACCTGAACACATCTGAGTAAATAGCTTAATTTTCTTCAGTGATTTATATTTGGGAGGCAATTCCATAAAGTAAATGAGCCCTATTTCAAATAAAAGTTGATTTGATTAAAATATTGAATTGTTCCAAGCAAGTCTATGTTAAATCAGGGAAATGAACACTGCTTTTGTCTATCAGTCCAATATTGGAGTGCATGCTCGAAACATACAGACAGAACGAGATTACAACTTAGTCATTATTCTTTATTCATCTGTCTGAAATATAAAACATTTTTGCTGCTTCTGTGTTTCCACAACATAGCTATGAGTAATTTATAAGCCCCGAGGAATGAAATTCTTGCTGTCAATAGGTCTACCTAAAGAGTTGGCAACACAACATGAAAAAAAGTCCTGTTTCACATGTATGCCAATGTTTTCACAGAAGTACTGGCAAGCTCTATTGCAGCCCCAGTTTGTTTTTGCTTTAACATTAGAAAAAAATACAGTCACTTTCAAAAATCAGGTTTTCATTACTGAATAGTTCAAAAGAATTCCAATATTCTAAATTGTTTCCTATTTGGTAAGATTTTAGATTTCCAATAGTGCAAATCCCTTTCCTGTCACTTCCATATCATTCCATTGCACCAAACTCAATCCAGTCTTTTCCATGATATAATTCCCATGTGTGAGATCTTTTCTCAATTATGTCTGTTATAATATGAAGAATTTCAATGCATCAAGTTATTTTCCATCTTTCCCATACCACAAGGGAAATATACCATACTGCTTTCCATTTTTTCCTATTATAAAGAATTTCATAATATTAAATCATTTCTCTTCTATTTCCATTATATTGCCTTTTAGCTTCGGCTATAAAAGGCTTCACTAGAATGTAGATAATTAAGGAAATGTTTACAGAATGGAGGTCAGTTCTCGGTATCTTTTTTTCAGGCAGATATAGGAATTACATTCCAA
This sequence comes from Hypanus sabinus, assembly GCF_030144855.1. Classification (NCBI taxonomy): domain Eukaryota; kingdom Metazoa; phylum Chordata; class Chondrichthyes; order Myliobatiformes; family Dasyatidae; genus Hypanus; species Hypanus sabinus. The sequence continues at coordinate 151,045,475 of NC_082709.1, read as the reverse complement.
TTTCCTATACTTCATACTATATAAAATAATTCTGGTTTTGTTAAATTCAGAATATTCAAAATGTAACTCTTCTTGTCCCTGAAATATGATCGTAGTTTCATTTTAGGCACCTAACTGCCACTTGGAATATCTTCAAAGGTTCCCTTAATTGGATGTCACTCTTTGGAGTCATCCTTTAAGGAGGAGGTCTCCATCAGTCATTTATCACTAACCAATCAAGCAAATCCCTAAGGAATTCCTGGAAGCTGATTTTGAATTGCTTTATTTTGAGCTTTGATTGGCATTGGAGATTCCAGATCAACAGCTACCTTTTTCTCAGTGATATTCACTCTAACATTGTTGCAGTCAATTCTTAATTAGTTCACCATCTAGATTCCTAGTTAGTCTGGTATGCCATACATTTGAGAGTTAACAAAAATATCAACAGCATTGCACAAAGTGAGAGCTTACTTCATGAAAGACGTTTTAGGAAAAGTGATGTGATAATACCATGATGAGTTCGCTGGATAAATATGCTGCCATTGTTACCGACTTCATTAAAACCTATGTGGATGAGTGTGTGCCTGCAAGGACTTACTGTACATTCATAACCCAAAAGCTGTGGATGAACCAGGAGGTACGTCGTCTGCTGAAGGCTAGATCTGTGGCATTCAAGTCTGGGGACCCAGGCCTGTGCCAGAAAACTAGATATGACTTGTGGAGGGCTTTTTTAAGGGCAAAGAGACAATTTTGAATGAGGTTGGAGGCAACATTGGATGCATGACAACTCTGGCAGGGTCTGCAAGACATTACTTCCTACAAAGCAAAACCCAATAGCATGAATGTCAGCGATGCTTCACTAACAGATGAACTCAATGCCTTCTATGCATGCTTTGAAAGGGAGAATATAACTGCAGCTGTTAAGAATTCTGTTGCACACAGTGATCCTGTGATATCTGTCTCAGAGACCAATGTTAGGTTGTCTTTAAGGAGGATGAAACCTCACAAGGCAGAAGGCCACAATGGAGCACCTGGTAAGGCTCTGAAAACTTGTGCCAACCAACTAGCAGGAGTATTGAAGGATATTTTCAATCTCTTACTGCTACGGGTGGAAGTTCCCACTTGCTTCAAAGTGCCAACAATTATACCAGTGCCTGAGAAGACTAGTGTGAGCTGCCTTAATAACTATCACCCAGTAACACTCATATGATCAGAGATGAAATGCTTTTAGAGGTTGGTCATGGCTAGACTGAACTCCTGCCTCAGCAAGGACCTGGACCCACTGCACTTTGCTTATTGCCACATTAGGTCAACAGCAGATGCAATCTCAATGGCTCTTCACTTGGTCTTAGACCACCTGGACAACACAGACACCTATGTCAGGATGCTGTTCATCAACTGTAGCTCAGCATTTAATTCCATCATCCCCACAATCCTGGTTGAGAAGTTACAGAACCTGGGTCTCTGTACCTCCCTCTGCAACTGGATCTTCTACTTCCTAACTGGAAGGCCACAATCTGAGTGGATTGGAGATAATATCTCCTCCTTGCTGACGATCAACACTGGTGCACCTCAGGAGTGTGTGCTTAGTCTCTAGACCCATGACTACGTGGTTAGGCATAGCTCAAATACCATCTACAAATTTGCTGATGATACAACCATTGTTGGTAGAATCTCAGGAGGTGACAAGAGGGTGTACAGGAGTGAGATGTGCCAATTAGTGGAGTGGTGTTGCCGCAACAACCTAGCACTCTTCGTCAGGAAGACTGAAGAGCTGATTGTGGAGTTCTGGAAGGGTAAGATGAAGGAACACATACCAATCCTCATAAAGGGATTAGAAGTGAAGAGAGTGAGCAGTTTCAAGTTTCTGGGTGTCAAGATCTCTGAGGATCTAACCTGGTCCCAACATATTGATGTAGTTATTAAGAAGGCAAGAGAGTGACTGTACTTCATTAAGAGTTTGAAAAGATTTGGTATGTCAACAAAAGCACTCAAGAACTTCTAGCGATGTACTATGGAAAGTGTTCTGACTGCATCACTATCTAGTATGGGAGGAGGGTGGAGGGGCTACTTCACAGGACCAAAAGAAGCTGCAGAGGGTCATAAATTTAGTTGGCTCCATCTTGGGTACCAGCCTACTAATACCCAGTACCTCTTCAAGGAGTGGTGTCTCAGAAAGGCAGTGTCCATTATTAAGGACCTCCAGCATCCAGGGCATGCCCTTTTCTCATTGTTACCATCAGGTAGGAGATACAGAAGCCTGAAGGGACACACTCAGCAATTCAGGAACAGCTTCTTCCCCTTGGCCATCTGATTCCTAAATAGACATTGAACCCGTGAACTCTACCTCACTTTTTAGATATATATTATTTCTGTTTTTACCCAATTTCAGTCCTTTCAAAATGATTGGTTTCCTTGCCACTGACTCAACCTGCAAGTTAACCTTCAGAGAACCCTGCATGAGGACTTTCAATACCCTTTGCACCTCTGAGTTCTGAATTTTCTCCCCATTTAGAAAACTGTCTGTCTTTATTGCTTTCACCAAACTGCATGAACATGCACTTTCATACACAATATTCCATCTTTCACTTCAATGCCCATTCTCCCAAGCTTTTTAACTCTTTCTGCAGCCTCCCTGTTTCCTCAAATTTACCTGCTGCACAGTCTATCTTTATATCATACGCAGACTTGGCCACAAAGCTATTAAAAATCTGCCATTCGAACCATTGGCATACAATGGTCCCAACACTGAGAAAGTCTGCAGATGCTAGAAATCCAAAGCAACACACACAAAATGCTGGAGAACTCATCAGGTTAGGCAGCATCTATGGAAATAAATGAACAGTTGATGCTTTGGGCTGAGACCCTTCACCAGGACTGAAAAGGAAGGGGGAAGACACCAGAGGGAAAAGGTGGGGGAGGGGAAGGAAGCTAGCTGGAAGATGATAGGGGAAGCCAGGTGGGTAGGAAAGAAGAAGGAATCTGATTGGAGAGAAGAGTGGACTAGGAGAAAGGGAAGGAGGAGGGGACCCGGGGGGGAGGTGATAGGCAGGTGAGAAAAGGTAAAAGGCCAGAGTGGGGAATAAATGAAGAAGGGGAAGAGGGTGGGGATTCTTTTTACTGGAAGGAGAAATCAATATTCATGCTATCAGGTGGGAGGGTACCTAGATAGAATATAAGCTGTTACTCCTCCACCCTGAAGGTTGTCTCATCTTGGCACAAGAGGAAGCTGTGGACTGACGAGTTGAACCAGGAACGGGAATTAAAATGTTGAGCTACTGGGAAGTTCAGCTTTTGGCGGGTGGAATGGAGGTGCCCGATGAAGCGGTTCCTCAACTTACTATGGGTCTCGCCAAAGCAGAGGAGGCCACAATAGACGACCCCAGCGGATTCATAAGCGAAGTGCTGGAAGGACTGTTTAGGGCCCTGAACTGAAGGCAAGGGAGAAGGTGAATGGACAGGTTTAGCACTTGGGCTGCTCACAGGGTTAAGTGCCGGGAGGGAGATTAATGGGGAGGGACTCGCAGGGGGAGAAATCCCTTTGGTGGAGGGGGGCAGGTAAAGATGTTTAGTGGTAGGAACCCTTTGAAGATGGTGGAAGTTGCAGAGGATGATGCGTTGGATATGGAGTCTTATGATTTGGTAGGAAAGGACAAGAGCAGCTCTATCACTATTCAGGTGTCGGGAAGATGGGGTGAGCATGGACACTTGCCAAATGGAAGAGATGTGGGCAGCTTCAATAGAGGGAGGAGGGAAACGTCATTCTGTGAAGAAGGAGGTCATCTCTGACGTCCTAGAACGGAAAGCTGCGTCCTGGATACAGATGCAAACCGACCGTACTCATTACCACAGAGCTCCTGGTCATGATCACTCTCAAATACCTGCCTTTCCTGTCGTTTCAGGTTGCTACTGCTGATCTCGATCACGTGTTCCAGTTTGCTGAGTACCGGCACTTGAGGGAAGTGAAGCAAATAGCACGTTAAAGCATAGCAGGCTTCATCTGCTTTCCCCTCAGTTTACTGGAGCAGGCAGAAGTGACAGAGGCAATTGCCTACGTTGAAGGCTTCCTCCAGGTGCTGGAAGCTCATTGGAAGTGAGGTGCAGCAATGCAGTGAGGACGAGTAGAAAGTTGAAGCAGATAGTTTTGACACCAGTCTGCACTAAGACCAGTATTGCCAAGAACATCTATGACATGATAGGAGGTAAAAGCAGAAAATGTCTCAGACCAGAAAATGGACATAAGAGTTAATATACGTGTACACAAGAGATTCTGCAGATGCAGGAAATCTTGAGCAACACACACAAAATGCTGATAATGGTCTCAGTCTGACATGTTGACAGTTTCTTCCTCTTCAGGATCAGATTCATTATTTTTTATTTATCACATGTCTTATTAAAACGTTTGTAATTTTTAAAATAATTGCAAATATTTGTATTTGCATTGTTTCACTGTCCCTGTCCCTAAACACTAACATGAGCCCTGACTCTCCCCTTTGTCCCCAAAACCATCCTTAACAAAACTAAAAAGCTACTGTACCATCCAGAGCTGCTGACCAGCTTGCTGGGTTCCTCTAGCATTTGTGTATGTTGCCCTAATTTCCTAGCACGTGCAGAATCTCTTGTATATAAAAATTAATTTCCTGTTGCTCATTTTCTGATAAATACGATGCACTTCTTAAAAATTGTTTAACCTGCCAGTTAGAGACTTAGACAGTTAACTTTGAATATACGGTAGCCCTAAAATCTTGGGGAAAAAATGCTACAAGTAAGTTACTAATGAAGCATTTCTTGTTCACACATGTTAATGTATATCATAGAATCACATAGCATAAACCATACCCTTCCACCCATTGAGTCCACCTAGCACACTAATTCTACATTGACCTCAATTTTATTCTCCTCAAATACCCTTTAATTTTCCACTGACATTCATACCAAAGACTATTTAAACTAGGGGCTAACCTAATTGGGATGATGAGGATAACAAAACCTTGAGTTGTTCATCTGTCCCATCTTGGAGAGACAGAAGACTCCATCAGCACATCAAATCCTACTTCTACAGGACAACCAAAAGTCTGACTTAAATTTAATCAGGTCTCAGGGAATTTCAAAGTGTAGGAAGCCAGGAGGTCAGGGTCCAGAAGGTAAGTACTTTCTGTAACAAAGCAAGATATAAGAGGGACAATAGTGCTTCTTCTTTCACAAACCCCTGGACAAAAAAGCTTTGTTCCCACCTCTGTAAATCCTGAACTTTCTCTAGTAACTGTCACAACTAGCCACTGTTTCCCATTGAAATATCCAATCAAAATTTCTTCCTGAATCCCCTGCAACAATTAAACTATATCATCACAATTGTTCTCGGGTTCCCCTAATGGTCCCTGTCTACAGCTTCTAACTGCTGGCTTTCCCATCTAGCAGATGGTAAATCAGCCAGCCTGCCAATTTAGCCAGCTGCTAGACAGGAAGTGGAAGATGAAACGATAGTGAAGGCATGTGGTTAAATTTGGCAGGACCTCGACAACCCCATCCTTGCTGAGATTCCCAATTCCACTGTGCATCGCTGCAACTTCCCTTTTAGGATCCGTATAAATCCAACAAAGATTAGCTTAATTTGTCACAAGTACATCAAACCATAGAGCGAACGGCATCATTTGTGTCAGTGAACGAGGCAATCTGAAAACGCGCTGGGAGGTACTCGTGAGTGTCACCACATTTCCAGCACCAACATCGCTTTCTCCCAGCTTACTAACCGTAACTGTAGGTCTTTGGAACGTGAAGGTGAAATCAGAGCCAGCTGGAGAAAATCCACGCAGTCACAGGGAGGACATACAAACTCCTTACGCACGGTGCCTGAATTGAACCTTGACTGCTGTTCGCTGAGACTGTAACAACATTGTGCTAACCCTTATGATACCGTGTCTTAACTACTGATGCACGATTTGTGTGTTACCAGATGCAGTCCATTTTGAATACTTTCCACAGCAACAACATGGATCAAGTCAATAGGCCATTAGTATTGCATCAATTTGAAATTGAATGGAAACATCACCACGTATTTCTGATCAATTTTTATTTGTAACAGTCAAGACCATTTTCACCAATGAGGAAGAAGATAACTAAAAGAGAAAGAAAAGGAGCAGTAAGTAGCATAGGATCCCAATAATTCTCTTCATTAATCTTCAGAAGCTTTCATTACTCTTCCCATCCAAAAACAACATATGCGAGGGCCCGCTGATTGATGCCACGCCTCACTTCAACTCCAAATTCTAGTGCAAGGTTAGCAGAGCTTCAAGCAGAAATACCTCCTAGAACTAATTTTCATTCTCTGCCTTCAAGCATTATGCTTAACTAAGCATCTTTGACAGGAATTAAATATTATCCCATGTACTTTTTTGAACTAAGCCCAAGTAGTCATTTGATACATATATATAATTTGATATGCAAATATATAATCTGAAGAAAGTTTGTGGTCCATCTAGCATTGAGGAAAGTTATTCTCATGGAACAGCCTGGTTTCTAAAAAAAAAAGTGGACACTACTAAAGTGATGGCTAGCTTGTCTTTTATCATTCAATTTTTGCAAGTTTTGTACCTCTATGATTTTAATCCTTGAGAATAAAGGACCGGGTCATCATTTTGACAAGGTAAATTTAACAGGCATTATGGACTAGGCACAGTAAAAATGACAAAACTCATGAATCTCTCCAGAGAGAGTAAATAAATATTTTTGATTATTTCTTGAAAATAAGAACACCAGACCATAAGTAACAGAATTAGGCCATTTGGTCAATCGAGTCTGCTTCACCATTTCATAATATTCTTCTCAGTCCCAATCCTCTGTCTTCTCCCCGTATCTCATCATGCCCTGACTAATCAAGAACCTATCAATCTCTGCCTTAAATATATCCAATGACTTGGACTCCATGGCCACCTGTTGTCACAAATTCCACATATTCACCACTCTCTAGTTAAAGAAATTCCTCCTCATCTCCATTCTAAATTGAAGTCCCTCTACTCTGATGCTGTGTCCACTGGTCTTACATCCTCTGCACGTCCACTCTAACAAAGCCATTCAATATTCAATATGTTTCAATGACATCTCCCCTCATTCTTCTGAATTCCAGTGAGTACAGGCCCAGAGCCATCAAATGCTCCTCATATGATAAGCCTTTCATTCCTGGAACCATTTTTGTGAATCTCCTTTGAACCCTCTCCAACGTTGGCACATCTTTCTTAGATCAGGGGCCCAAAACTACTCACAATACTCCAATGACACCTCGCCAGCATCTTATAAAGATGCTTCAAAATTACATCCTTGCTTTTATAATCTAGCCCTCTTGAAATTAATTCTAACATGCATTTGCCTTCCTCACCACTGACTCAACCAGCAAATTAATCTTTAGGGAATCCAGCACAAGGACTCCCAAGTGTCTTTGCACCTCAGAGTTTTGAATATTCTGCTCATTCAGAAAATAGTCTACACTTTTATTTCTTCTACCAAAGTCAAGACAAGTCAAGTCAATTTATTGTCATTTTGACCATAACTGCTGGTACAGTACACAGTGAAAATGAGACAATGTTTTTTTAGGACGATGGTGTTACATGACACAGTACAAAAACTAGACTGAACTGCGTAAAAAACAACACAGAAAAAAACTACACTGGACTACAGACCTACCCAGGACTGCATAAAGTGCACAAAACAGTGCAGGTGTTACAATAAATAATAAACAGGACAATAGGGCAGTAAGGTGTTAGTCCAGATTCTGGGTATTGAGGAGTCTGATAGCTTGGGGCAAGAAACTGTTACATAGTCTGATTGTAAGAGCCTGAATGCTTCGGTGCCTTTTCCCAGATGGCAGGAGGGAGAAGAGTTTGTATGAGGGGTGAGTGGGGTCCTTCATAATACTGTTTGCTTTGTGGATGCAGTGTGTAATGTAAATGTCTGTGATGGCAGGAAGAGAGACCCTGATGATCTTCTCAGCTGACCTCACTATCCACTGCAGGGTCTTGTGATCTGAGATGGTACAATTTCCGAACCAGGCAGTGATGCAGCTGCTCAGGATGCTCTCAATACAAACCCTGTGGAATGTGATGAGGATGGGAGATGGACTTTCCTCAGACTTTGCAGAAAGTAGAGACGCTGCTGGTCTTTCTTTGCTATGGAGCTGGTGTTGAAGGACCAGGTGAGATTCTCCACCAGGTGAACACCAAGAAATCTGGTGCTCTTAACGATCTCTACCGAGGAGTCGTCGATGTTCAGCAGGGAGTGGTCGCTCCATATGACCATACACTTCCCAACACTATATTCCATCTGCCACTTCTTTGTCCATTGTCCTAATAAGTCTAAGCCCTTCTGCAGCCTTTCTGCTTCCTCAACACTACCTGCCCCTCCACCTATCTTATCATCTACAAACTTGGCCACAATGCCATCAATTCTGTCATCCATATCATTGACATATAACATAAAAAGTAGTCTTTACACAGACCCCTGTGGAACACCACTAGTCACTGGTAGCCTATCAGAAAAGGCACCCTTTACTTCCACTCTTTGCCTCCTGCCAATGAGCTAATACTCTATCCATGCTAGTATCTTTCCTATAGTACCACAGGTCTTAACTTGTAAAATAGTCTCATGTGTGGCACCATGTCAAAGGCCTCCTGAAAATCCAAGTACACAATATTCACTGATTCTCCATGGTCTATCCTGCTTGTGTGGTGCATGGCCAAGCGGTTAAGACATCGGTCTAGTGATCTGAAGGTCACTAGTTCGAGCCTCAGCTGAGGCAGCATGTCGTGTCTTTGAGCAGGGCACTTAACCACATATTGCTCTGCGACGTCACCGGTGCCAAGCTGTATGGGTCCTAATGCCCTTCCCTTGGACAACACTGGTGGCATGGAGAAGGGAGAGTTGCAAGCATGGGCATACAGCCTTGCCCAGGCCTCAGTCATCATCAAAAATTGATGGACAGCCGAAGAAGAATCCTGCTTGTTACTTTCTCAAAGAATTCCCTCGAGGAAACCATGCTGACTAAAATAAACAATTTCTGAAGCTGAAATACTTGCTGATCAATAAGAAAAATACTATTGCCTTGTAAGTTGCATTCTATTTCAATTATTACCATCTTCATGCTGGTTCCTCATTGGACAGAATGTTGTTTTGTATTCAACTGGAAAGTAGTCAAAGCATCTTATGATTGTGGCTGTCTTTAGTTGGTGGTTAGGGATACTTCTCAAGGTCAGATCTGGAGACTAATGGCTAATTCTTATGACATAATGGTTCCTTTATAATGATTTTTATATTACTGGTTCATTCCAAACCAGTGTTATACTTGGTAAGAAGGAATGCTATGAAGCTGTTGACGCCTATATGTTTCCAGTTTGATTTTGGCTAAAAATCATACAGCAAATATGTGGTTTGTCAACTTTGCTTCGTGGTTGCTCCCTTAACTCAATGCCAAAGCAATGTGCTGTAAGTTCAAATCCCATTTCAGGACTGAGTATTTTAAACTGATTTTGCAGTGTACAGCCATTCATCAACTTATTAAAGGAGTAAGTTCAAAAAAGTTTCCATGAGTTTAATTTCATTAGCCAAGAAGGTTGGGCTAAATGCATTATGAGCATTTCAGAATAATGGTATGCTATTCATCATAGCAAAAAAGACCTCAAAGTATTAAAGGCGTTCTGATGAAAATTCATAACTTAATTACTTGCAATTGAAGCAGTGCGATATATCAGTTGTCATCAAGGATTAACTCCTGACTACTAGTGCAGGCATTACCATGTGTGATCTTGCAATTATTGTGTGGGATGGTATCTAAGTACAATCAGCATAACGTGAGAAGTTCTGGTGGAACGCAGCAGGCCAAGCAGCATCTATAGGGAGAAGCACTATCGACGTTTCGGGCCGAGACCTTTCATCAGTCCTGACGAAGGGTCTCAGCCCAAAACGTTGACAGTGTTTCTCCCTATAGATGCTGCCTGGCCTGCTGTATTCCACCAGCATTTTGTGTGTGTTGCTTGAATTTCCAGCATCTGCAGATTTCCTCGTGTTAACTTGAGAAGCTCATTGGTTTGTGGATCTACCAATCATTTAATATAATTGTACATTTGATATATTTAAAGCTAGCTTGAACTCTTTAAAAGACCTAAAAATTACAACCAGGAAATACTACAACATACAAAGACTAGTGGGAATTTGGAGGTCTTTTGCTTACATTAAAAGGCAGGTGATATGCATTTTTAACCAAACACACTTCAATATTCATGATAAGGCCCGATGATATTAATAAACTTAATGGGCTAACCAACCTATAACTGCCCCATCTTCCTAAAATATCACTGTGCTGACCCGATATCAATATTGATTCACATCATAATTTCCTGCTCTGCATACTGTTGGAGGACATTTGATTATACTTGGCATACTTCATATCAGAACCATGCAAGTTAGGTTGGAACCATCAGAAACACTGGAGCAACTAATGGTAACCAATCCAATCTTACTCCTGCTATCTTCTTGAGGATTTATCCCAGCCACTTAAACCTAACTATTTGAAAGAAGTGGACAGATTAAAGCTGCTAGAAACATACAGTTTAGAAGGAACACACTTAGCTATGATACTTAGCTATTTAATTGATCCCATTCTCTGCTTCTTCTCTATAACCCTGTAAATTTTCCTTTTCATGCATTTATCCAATTTCTTTTTTTACTTATCTATTAATGACTCACCTTTAAAAAAAGTACATTTCCAATCATAATTTTCTGCATATTTTCCCTATACTATCTCTAGTTCCTTTATCAAATAACTCAAAACTCTATGTTGCCATCATGGCTCCATCTTGTACTAGAAATAATTTCATATTTACTCTCATCAGATCTATTCATGATTTTGATTACCTCTGTCAAATCTTTCCTTGTGCTCCATTGAACAAAGAATGTGTAACTCAAAGCCTTTCTTTGCCTGTAACCATCTCAATTATGTTCAGTTATTGATGTTGACTTGTAAAATCATAGCACTGAGGTGGATGACAGTCCATTCTTTGACTTCACAATTGCTAAGGGGTGCTGTGAAGAAACATACAAGCAGGAACAGATTTAATAAACCATATATATCATCTTGTACAACTATCTAGATTAACTCTTGATCCTAGGAGAATGAAAGAAGACATTGACATTAAAAGTAAGCTTTTAGCAACACCTATAGATTAGTCTTAATGATGCTTTGGTAGATTTTGCTATCTTCCTACTGCCATTCTTAAAGGTTCTGCGGATCTGCAGAAGGATGTGAGTATAGACGCGCGTGGTCCAGCTCACCTCAGCTTTCTCAGGATGCAGAGGTGTTGGTGAGCTTTCCTGATTGTGTGGCATTGTTCTGGGGCATTGAGAGGTTGTAGGAGATGTGCACTTCTCGGAGTTTGAAACTACTGGCAGTTCCCGCTGCCGGGCTGCCAATGTAAAGAGAGGTGTGAATGGTGCGAGTTCTCCGGAGGTCAATAACCATTTCTTTTGAGTTTTAGGAAAAAGTTATTTGCCTGGCACTCCCTCTCTGTAGGCCGTCTTATCATTGATGGTGAATGAGCCCCACCACTATCTTGTCATCGATGAGCATGATGATGTGATTATTTGGGTGCTTAGCCATGCAGTCATGTGTGAGCAGAGTGTACAGCAAAGGACTCAGATCACAGCCCCGGGGGATGACGACAACCATCTTGAGGATGATGGAAAGGGAGGAGTAGTTGTGCATCCTAACTATCTGAGGTCTGTTGGTTGAGAAGTCCAACAGCCAATTGCACAGTAATGTATTTAACAACCAGGAGCTTGTTCACTAAGATCTGTCAGGCATTAGTGTTGAATGCTAAACCGAAATACAGAAACAGCATTCTGACATATGAATCCTTGCTTTCTCGATATGCCAGGGCTGGATGCCATGGCACCTGTCATAGAGTGTTTCTGTTAGTAAGGGTATTGGTCTAATATGTCTAATGTGGCTGGAATGGAGTTTTTGATTTGTGCCTATCAGTCATTCATAGCACTTCAAGGTGATTTGAGTCAGTAGTCGTTTAGTTCTGAAGCTGTAGAATTCTTTGGTACAGTGATGGTGGTGGCACGTGGGAGATAGTAGCCAGGATGAGTGAAGTGAAGCATTGAAGGTGTCAGTCAGTCAGCCAGTGTGCACATTCCCTGAGTACCCGGCCCACCTTATGGGAGTTGACTTTCTGCACCGTCATTGTCACATCCGCTGCTGTTATAGGCAGTGGCTGCTCACCTGGCAAGGGGGTAGCTTTCGTGGCTGCTGTTGTTACATGCCTTAAAGCATGGATAAAAGCTATTTAGAGCATCAGGGAGGGAGGCTACACTGGTACAGTCAATGCTGTTTTTCCCTGTGTAATCAATGCTCAGCTATGTACTCCAGGAATGCATTTGCAATCAGAGGCTGCAATGAGGCAGAGGCTACAGAGCTAAGTGTGGCCAAGTACCTGACCTCCATGGGTATAGTGTTCAAGGTGTGTGACTTTGAGAAACCAGAACTCAGTGAGGAAAAGGAACGATATTTAAACATTGGTCCTTCAGGCAGAACAGTTTCAGCAGAAATAAGGATACTGAAAGTACATTGTTCAACAAATGAACATACACTGTCCTTTGTCAGAGCTTTGAGGTTGACGTTCATTCTAGAGATGAACTTTGAATGTTGTTAATATTATTTTATATATACTTTTCCCTGGAAAAGATATAAACTAGTAAAAATCAAAATCCCACTAAAAAGTCAGATACTTAACTTCCCAACAGAAAACGTTGTGCTACACTTGGTTGAACTAATCTTCAAGAGCACCATTTCTTTCAGGCTTCTGTAAAGACACATCTGGGCCAACATTTCATGTTAGAACTGCACAAGTTTTTGGGAAATACACTGAAGATGATGCATCTCCACTTCTTATGGTCAGAATGTCCCAGCATGAGTAATTAGGCTAAGAATGGTCCTGCTATACATTGTGGGCTTTACTTGGGACTAGTATTGTCATAAAAGACTACAACCACACTATAAATATTAGATCATATGACCATAGGACATAGTAGCAGAATTAACCCATTCAGTCCATTAAATATGCTCTGCCATTTGATCACTGCAGATTCAAAGGCTTCAAGGTTTTAAAGGTGTAAAAGGTCAAATTTAATGTCAGAGAAATATATACAATATACATCCTGAAATACTTTTTCTTTGCAACCATCCATGAAAACAGAGGAGTGCCTCAAAGAATGAATGGCAGTTAACTGGTAGAACCCCGAGGTCGCCCCCCACCCCAGCTCCCTTCCCACCTGCGCGTAAGCAGCAGCAAGCAAATGATCCCCCCCTCCCTCCACCGCCAAAAAAAGAGCATCGGCTCCCGCCACCGAGAACTCAAGCGTGAACAAAGCAACGGCAAAGACACAGACTTGCAGTTACCCCAAAGACTAGGCGTTCACCTGCCACAGGTTCTCTCTCTCCCTAATAAGGGAGAAAGAGGTGTCTCCGGTTCACTGCAAGGGAAGAGACATAACAAAAAACTCGCTGGTTTGTGATGTTAAAAGTCCATTGCTTCATCTTTCTTTTCGAGCTCTGTGCCCGAAAATCTCAAAGATCTTGGGTCACTGGGCACACAGCTGTAGATCTTTCAACTCCCCCGACGACACACGGATCTCCTGCTGTGACGCCGCCCTTCGATCCGCCCGTCTCCGGAGTCCCGAGATCCTGGGCCTCCAACGACGAGCCACAATCTTAGGGCGATCCCTTGGCGTGCTGATCAACCCCCGAGAGTGGGTCTCATTCCTGCAAAGAACTGTAGTCAGCCTGTAACTCCAGGTCTGGGTCTTCAAAAGAACCCTGAAAGGGAAAAATAGAGATATTAAAGATAGAAATAGAGCTGTTTCCGAAGATGCAAGCAAAGGAGTTGCAGTTAAGGGCCATTAACCTTCCTAAGCTCCTCCCACATTATCCCTCGCAACCCCATTCTCCTGCCTTAGCCCTGTAACCTTCAAAGCCCTTACTGATCAAGAAGCTATCAACTCCTGTTTTATATATACCCAATGACTTGACCTCCACAGGCGTCTGTGGCAATGAATTCTGCAGATTCACCACCTTCTGGCTAAAGAAATTTTTTGTTCTAAGAGGATGTCCTTGTACTCTGAGTCTGTGCCCTCTCTTCCAAGACCTCCCCACTATAGGAAATGTCCTCTCCACGTCCACTCTATCTAGGCTTCTCAATATTCAATAGGTTTCAATGAGATCTTCCCTCATTCTGCTAAACTCCACTGAGTACCTACCAAGAGGCAGCAAATGTTCCTCATATATTACTCCTTGCATTCGAGGAAACATTCTTGTAAAGCTTCTGTGGACCCTCTCCAATACTAGCTCATCCTTCCTTAGCAAAAGGGGCCCAAAGCTGATCACCATAGTTCAAACATGCACTGACCAATGTCTCAGCGTTAATCACATCCAGGCTCTTATACTGCAATACTCTTACAATGAATGATAACATTACATTTGTGTTCCTTACCACCAACTCAATCTGCAAGTTAACAATGCACTAACACTCCCAAGTCCCTTTGCACCTCTGATTTCTGAATTTGATCCCCATTTAGAAAATAATCCACCTTTATTCCGTCTACCAAAGCGCAGGACCATACACTTATCTACATAGTCTATTTGCCACTTTTTTGCCCAATCACTAATCTATTTAGTATCATTGTAAAGATTTCAGTCTAGAATGTTATATATGAACTGACAATTCTTTGTTCAAAATTTGAAATCAGTCCTGGAGTGGTATCAGTTCTGGGATGTGTAATGAGTTTCAGTGCATGTTTCTCTTTGTTTAGTCTTTTTTTCCCAGTGCTTCAATATAGATCATTTTGAACAATTTACTCATGCCATTGTGCCAAAATGTATGATTTTGAGGCCCTCCGTTGGCCGGGGTCAACCCTGGTTATTGCATTGTAGCGTTCTACATCATACACAAGCCAGGGCAGTACAACATGGAGAGCAAGCTGTTCCCATGCAGCAGGCTCCACTCCCCCCTTCATGCAGCTGTTGACTCCAAATGAAAGGCAGAGACCAATACAGTTTGGCAGCAGTGGCATCGCAGGAGTTGCCAGTCAGCAATAACTCAGTGTAGGACTGCCTTAGTGACTCAAGCTCTGGAGTTTCCCTCGGGGTTTACTCCTGAAGGAGTAGGTATAATCACAAGGCAATGGAGGTTTGGAATCAGAGTTTTCTTTCACCTAGCTGAGCTGCCAACCATGGCTAATGAGCCCTGTCTGCCCAAAGCAAATAGTTTCAAGGTGCCAGTATGCCACCTCTGCCCCTTCTCCTGTCAGTAGAAATGGTTTCACCGGAGGCTTAGTATCTAAGCCACATGTGAAGGCCAGGAACATAACTTTGTTGTCAGAGGCTTTTTGAGATGTATGCCATTGAGAGCATTTAGTAGGGAGTGGGAGCTACCAGCCTCAGCTATGACAATCTTAGGGAACCATCTTGTACAATTTTATATCACTATTATTAAACATTACACCAATCAGGCAGTCCTGATAAAGAGACTTGGCCCAAAAAGACAACTTTTTATTCCTCCCCATAGATGTGCCTAACCTGCTAAGTTCCTCCAGTACTTTGTGGTGTAACTCTGGATTTCTAGTATCTGCAGGATCTCTTGCATTTGTTAAAAACTACATGCTTGAATTCAGCAGTAAACTTTGGTCCTGATCATCCAAGTAATATGACATTGTTTCTTTCATTTTCAGACAGAACATCATTAAGAACCAAGAGCATTAATGAGATCGGGACAGTTACACACACACACACACACACACACACACACCACTCCCCAACTGGATAATACATTGAAGAATCAAACTGTTTGTTTCAACAATTCTTCTGTACATTCATTGACTTAACACATATAAATATATTTACTCAATGAATGATTAGGTTTCATAATGAAACTCAAAATTAATTTAAGTTGACTCTAGGGTCCATTTCAGACTCTAATGAATTCAGTGAGGCTGTGCATAAGGTTCAGCTACATAGGTTGGTAAAACTACTTTAATAAATGCTCTAAATTACAATACTCCTCTGCCTGGTAATAAAAGCAGTGCTTACAAATTCATTTCAATATAACAGGCTAAAATCCCATCTGGCTAACAATATCATTGGAACTGTGGAGTTTGCAAAATTAATCCACAATTTAGAGTCCACCTGAGTGTTATAAATACCACTAATAAATTTAAAAATGCAGGCTATAGAAACACTCCCCATGTTTTGGCTGAGGTTCTGACCAATGAATGAGGAATGCAATGGTTCATATTATTTTATAGACTTTAACAACATACAGCATATAGTTCACCATAGAATAGTCAGCCTTTGTGTATTTCATAATCAATGTTTTCATTATGTATTTTGAGTTAATTTTTATACCTAAGGTGTTGTAGATTCTGCTATTAAGGATAAGTCAAAAAGTGCCTTTGCCCATTTTAATTTGCTCTGTAAAGAAAATGTAGTAACTGCCCAAGGAGCCAGATGAGTTTATAAAATGACTGGCTTATGCACTACATTCACCATTTTAAAGGGGGAAAGTATATAAACACATGCGGGAGGAAGTGGAAGGATGTGCTGATAGAGCTAGATAAGGAAGGGGATGAAGGTCGCATGAAACATGAACACAGGAATAGAACAGTTGAATTAAATAGCTTGGTTCTTTGTTGTAAATCCAATATTTAACCATGTAATGTAACAACTCCCCTTTAAATACATCTATACCATTTGCTCAACTACTTCTTTGAATCTTATGCCTAAGTGAAAGAAAGAGAATAGACCATGATTTTCAGAGAAGAAATTTAGATTCAGCTGGGAAGAAGTACCCTGTCTGGCTCCTGCTTTGCCAGGATTGGAATAAAGATACCCAAGAGAGCCATGTGCATGTGTCAATACTGTTTTGGCACCTCTCCTAGCAGCTAAAAACTTAAATATTTCAAAAATTGGGAGAGAAAGTTCCTCACTCTGTAGACACTTAAATTGAAGTTAAGTGGCTGTACAGAAGAATGGTCAGGGGGTTGAATTCCCCAAACATATTGTAGAGCTGGGTTGACACAGTGCTGTACTTACAAGCATGCGGTGTCAAATCAAAGTGCTGTGAGACAACCTACTCCAGGGAGTCCCAATTCATTTCATTCCAGAGTCAGGTGGAACCCTGACATCCAAGTTTACACTGCCAATTTAGCATTACTGTGAAACCCAAATTGCTTTGTGTCGATGTTAACCTTACAGTGTTAATGTATTCTAAGTGTGGTCTGAGAAACTGGAACTCAGTTTGCGATTACATCTTTATGATTGCAACCAGCACAAAGATTTTTCTTTACACATTAGTTGAAAAGTTGGAACCATCCCAGCTGGATTGTCTCTACATTTTTAATAGCAAGAAGTTGGCTGGATTGTTGGCTCTTTACTGAAATTGCTAATTTCGCAAATTTCCTAATTGTCAATGAGAAAGACCCAAATGGCTGAATACCCTCCTTCTGTTCTGTGAGTGGTTATGATGGTAACCCAGGGCTTAGCTTTGATAAAATAAACATTGATGCTGGGTAATGTCAAACTTTCCTAAGGCAAGTACCAATCTAATGCCTGTGATGTAAAGGAATCACAAGTGTCTCCTATTGCTAACATTTTAATTTCCTATTTCTAATTTCACAAGTCCCAATTTGTAAATCCAATTCAAATATTTATGCTACAAATAATCCTTTAACTGGACACTGACAAGTTTTTATATACTCCACCGCATTGAACAAGAAAACATCATAAATGTGCACTGTTTCAGCTCATTTATCTTTACATCCCAGTGGGGACAGATTAAATGGCTTCTGAACTTTGCTGTCTTGGTAAAAAGGGGAAGCAGTTAAATGTCAGACTATAACATGAGCTGACTGGTCCAAGGCAGCTTCCATTATCTTTACCCCCTTCTTCCCTAGAGAGAAGTGGTTTAATTTCCTGTCCTGGGCTGGACTCCACCATTACATGTTTGTGTTTCTCACCGAGCAACACAAGTGATGAAATACGACATCTGGCTGGGGAGCGATTGTGGAGAGGTAAATTAATTGTGGCTCCCCTGAGTATCAGTAGAGAGTAAGTAATGAAGCCCAAACTGGCAGGATTAGCTCTGTGCTTTTCAGATTTAGGTCATTGTATTAACCTTGTGTAGTCAGTGGTAATCTGTTATCAAATTAAATAATTTATTAAAAATGATTTTCCTATCAAAATATTATGATTTAACTATTGAAATGCTAATGCAAACAGTTTAATGTTTGCATACATTTACCAGCATGATATTAACCCTTGTGAGGTCTGCCAGCCATATATTTTTTTTCTTTCAGAAATCCTGTGGATCAGATATCTATTTTCAAATGCTTGCAAAGAAACTGGCAAATTTGTCATGCTTTCTGTCATGGCAAATTATCACAACCAATTTTCAAAATTAAATCTGCAGTTAGCTTAGCTAATAAAATGGATTTGAATTTAATTGAGTTGTACTTATTTTGAAAGGACTAATTACTCACATTCCATCTCAGTTTAAGAACTGAAGATGGAATTCTATGTCTGCAATTGGCAAACAGCTGTGCCGACAGGGAGAAATCTAACAAATGATCAAATTTTAAAGAAAAAAATGTTAACTTCTCTGTCAAATGTTCAGAACATTTTACAAATAGAAGAATTCTTATTTATGTGGCAAGTTAAAGGCAATAGTTTAAAAGCAGAAATTTGAGTTATATAAGAACATAGTGTATTTTTGAAAGGAGCACACATTTTCCTTAAGTTTATATATTTATTTTACTTCATGTGCAAGGAGTTAATTCTTACACTGCGGCTGTTTTAAGAGTGGGAATTACCATATAATTGCTTGAAAATGCATGTAAAGTTAATAAGATTAAAGAAAGAGTTTAAAGTTCACGCTGTCTTGCTTCTCAGATGAAAAGGAAAACAGATGCATTTGTGATTAACGAATTAAATGTTTGGTTTGTAGATTTACAGTGGTAGAGTAATGGACTTAAACAGAAATTTGTATTTGTCACTTCAGGGTCACAATATGAGCAAGTATTTAAAAGATCAATCAATTCAGATCTTCCTAAGTTTTATCAGATCAAGTAGGTTATTTTTATGCCAACTTTCTGGCTTATCAGCTCTTTATATTTTCCTGCTTTCAGATGAATCCATGTCCTTGCCTCAAACGCCTTTTCAATTCACTTGTTTCAGTTGTTCAACTTGCTCCAGAGGGAGAAATTCCCAGGCTACCCTCCCTCCCCTCTACCTATGAAATCATGCTTGTGACTCCAGCAGATGTGATTGCCCTTTGGGTTTTCATGCACATCTACAGTTGCAGTTCATTTTGGATAGTTACCTTTATTTCTCTCTATTACAACTGGAGCTGTGTTGTATGTACTACTGGTTGTTATACAATCTACACTGCTGTTTGAATATCCACATTGTTGGTCTACCCTAAGGTAGGGAAACACTCAGGAGGTCAAACGTAATCCAAAGGGCGAGAAAGAGGGTTGATGCTTCAAGTTTCCAATGAAGGATCCTTGACATGAAACTTTGTTTCTCTTCAGAGATGTTGCCTGAGTTACTGAGTATTATGTTTCTTAAGTCCAAAACATAAAAACTAATTGCAAGAAAAACAAGGGAGCCAGGAATACAGGTCTAACTTTATTTTTACTTTAAGCAAGGCACACATTTATGATGTGGTGGCATGATGACATATGCCATTCATGTACTCTTACATAATAACCCACGACACATTATGTGAACAGCAAACAATGCTTAATCAAACAATATATTTACAATATTACTCAAATATTACTGAAGTATTAAACATACAATAGTCCTTCTTGCTTCAATATAAACACCAGCTCAATATAGAATGCGTCTCAACTTATGTACAGCACACAAGTGTAAAGATCTCTTGTGAGTTAACACCTTTCCTGACAAGGGGAAATCTCACTGCTTGGCAGGTGAGACCTGTGGCTGGGAAACTATCTCAGGTTCTGGGGCCGCCTCCTATAGTGGTTGTAGGAATTGACTCTGGGACTGTGGGAAGTGGTTCTGACAGGTCTGCACACCTTTTTTCTGGACGTGTTGACATTCCAAACAGTATGTGGAAATCTTCACTGTATGATGTGGATCACGATGTGTGAGCACAGTGACTGATGTTAGCATTTCCTTTACCTTTTTGAAAGCCACATCTTGCTTAGTTTAAAGAATTCACACTTGCTAAGTCATGCTCTGAGCCCATAATCTTCTAATCCTTTTAACGCTGTGAGATTTTGGAGATATTCCTCATCATCCTCACTAGTGACAACGATGCCATCCAGATAACACTTGAGTGCTTGGGCAGCTTTACAGCACCTGGTCCATAGCTTTCTGCCAGAGTGCAAGTGCAGATACCACACCAAAATTAGGCCTATTAAGAGGAAGACTTTGAACTTATTCCATCTCCATCTGTCGGTAGGCATCACCTAAGTCTACTTTGCAGAAGTGTTTTCCTACAGAAAGGTTTGCAAAGATATCCTTTATCTTGGGCAGATTATCTTGGTCTACTTTCAGTACTGGGTTGATGGTGCCCTTCAAGTCACCACAGATTCTGACAAATCCATTTTTCTTGGCTAGCAGGGCTACTAGCATTTCCCATGAGCTCCACTCGACCTTGGAAAGAATTCCTTCAGCCTTCATGCAATCTAGTTGACTGGCTATTTTCATATGGATGTATAAGGAACTGATTGGGCTTTGCAAAACTTGGCTGTGGGATTTTCATTTAATACTATTTTACCTTTGATATGTTTGAACTTTCCAAAAATATCCTTAAGCACCGCTCTGGTATCATCAAATACCTTTCTTAGTTCACTTTCAGTGGATACTATTGCAAGGGATGTGGCTTGCAAATGCTGGATGGATCTCCAATTAAATTGTAGTTGTCTCAGCCACTCATGACTCCATAATGCTGGCTCTCCTGTTTTTACAATTTATAAGCCCAATGTGACTTATTGGTTGTGTATTTTATTGTTACAATTGTCCTTTGCACAGTTGTCTTTTCTCCAGTATAAGTTCTTAGATGGATATCTGCAGGCTTCAGTTCAGTATCTTTGGAAAGGCATTCAAACGAATTTTGTGGAATAACTGAAGCAGCCAAGACAGTGTCCAATTCCATTTTAATTAATTTGCCATTCACTTCTGGTGTAAGCCATATTGCTCTCTTGTTAGTTTTCACATTGTAAATTTTAAGACTTCTCAGTCCTGTGTCACTCTCTTCATTATCAGATTTTTCATCAACAGCATGCAGGTTAGCACTCTTTTTGAAATTACAACTTGAATTTTACTATTTTTCTCTTCCTTGTGCAGACTATTTATTTTGTCTGCCTGACTTGCACTTTCTATGCATCCTACTTTGGTGCATTTTATGCAAGTTTTGCCTTTAGATTTGCATTGGTCTGTGAATGAGAGCCCCTGTCACAATGGGAACATAACTTGTTCAGCCAGTCAGATTTCTGTTCAGACTTTGCAATTTTATTCACGTTCACTTTCATTGTGTCTCTGTCTGTTGTATTCATTACTACAACAATTTCAACTGCTCTTTTAAATGTAAGTTGTGCTTCAGTTAGGAGCTATTTTTGAATGCTTTTATGTAAGATTCCACAAACCAAACAATCTCTCAATGCATTATTAAGCCTCTACTGAACTGACAATGCTCAGACCATCTCCTCAATTTACCTACATATGCTGAAAAGGACTCCCCTTCCTTTTCATTCCACTTATGCAAACTAAAGTGATCTGTAATCTACAATGGTTTCAGTTCTAAATTTTCTTTCATGTCAGTGATGCACCATCAATAACTCTCTCTGAGACGTGAAGGTGAGATATCGGCTTTTATTGACTGGAAGAAAGAACAAGCAGTAGCTGACCACCATGCTACATCCTGGAGAATGAGGGCTGGGCTCAGGCTTCAATCACCTTTATACCGGGGTCTGTGGGAGGAGCCACGGTCAGTGGGAGGGGCCACAGGAGCAGTCAGCACAGGTGCATGTCCAGACAGGTTCACCACAGTCAGAAAAGTTCATTTCAGCTGGTTTGTTTGGAGCAGTCACACTTCTAACCAAACTGCATGCTTTTCCACTCAATGCGCTTTGCAAAACTAATACTTGTTTCTCATTAGCTATTGCATTTGCCTGAAAATGCTGCACAATTTGTTCAGTTATACATCCTGTATTCCTGTTACCTCTTGTATAATTAAATATGTTTCAATAGATGCACTTAATGTCAGAGAAATGTAGACAATATACACCCTGCTCCACCCTCTCACACACAAACAGCAACAAGACAACAACCACCCCCCCACCAACAACAAAAAAGCATCGGCGCGTCCCACCGGGCACTCGAACGTGCAGGAAAGCATCCCCAAGACTATTTGTTCACCAGATATTCGACATATCACAGGCTCTCTCTCTCCTGAACAGGGGAAAAAGAGGTGTCCCCATTTCATAAAGAGAGGGGAGACAATACAAAACAACTCTCTGATTTATAGTGTTAAAAGTCTGTTGCATCGCTTTATCCAAGCTCTGTGCCTCTGGGCACACAGCCAACAGCAAGCCCGCTGCTACTGACCTTCATTGTTCTCCTGTGACGCATCAGTCGGTGACACCGGCCTTGAATCGGCCGGCCTACAGATCCATGAAAATCCGGCACCCTGACGGTGCGCTAACCTTCCAGGCCGCGTCCTTGGCATATCGAAATGCAGCTGGTCCTGAGGCCCTGAGAGCGGGTCTCATTCTTGCAAAGAAGCAAAGTCAGAGTCTAACTCCAGGTCAGGATCTTCAATAAAACTTTGAAAGGGGAGAAAAGAGTTATCAAAGATAGAAATAGGGCTGTTTCCAAAGATGCAAGCAAGGGAGTCGCCATTCAGCGCCATCATCACTAAGCTCTGCCCTCTTCTACAGCATCTTTCCGATGTAGTCAGCCATTTCTCCTTTTTATTTTAGTTTTGATTATTATCACCTGTACTCACTGTATATGAACACATGAATCTGTCTACTTTTTTCCTTTTTTTAACTTGAATGTCTCCTTTTTCGTAAAAGCAGTGCTCCACTCCTTTTTTTCACTCGACCACTTCTCGCTGCAGCTTTCTTTTGCTCGAATGTCTTGCTGTGCTTCGGAAGTAGGGAGTCGTCTCGGGTATAACATTCTCATCACCACTGTTATGTTTTCTAAATCCAAAACATAGAACTAGCTGCAAGAAAAGCCAGGAGCCCAGGAGAACAGGTCTTAGTTTTGTTTTCACTTGAGAAAGACGCGTGCATATGCACAGTGACATGAAGGCATATGCTTTTCACGTGTTTTTACATATAACTTGAAGTGCATCATGTAAACAATAAAAATGCTTAATCAAACAATATATTTACAGTATTACTCAAATATTACTGTTAAATATTACTATTAAACACACAACACTGGGAAATTCCAGCATTTTCTGTTCTGTTTTTGGTTTTTCCAATATTTGCAATCTTTTACACCTAAGTTTGAAGTTGTTGCTGAACTGCTTTATTCCCCAAGGATGGTAAGGTGACTGACTATAACACAAACACAGGGAGCGTTTCCCATTCTTTATTAAGTGAAATTTCAGGAAGTGAAGCAGAGGAGAAAAAGAAGAGAGTCAGAGTAATCATATGAGCTTCGAGAAAATGAGTGCCATTCTGACTTGACATCTGAGAGAGAGGAAAACATAAATTGACATGTGAATCAGGGAGACTGATTTGTCAAAATGGCATTTGAGAATGGTAGGAAAGAGTCACAAGGCTGATCAACAGCGACAGCTGTTTTATTTACAGGGAGAGACTGAAAGTGGAGCTGGAGCATTAGCTATCAGTGGGTTTCTGTAAAAACCTGCTAAATTTAGGTATGTTTCTCCTACACTAACCCAGCCTGCTCACCATTATGTGACTCTAGCTGCAGTCAAATACCACTGTTCAG
Source organism: Hypanus sabinus (assembly GCF_030144855.1). Lineage (NCBI taxonomy): Eukaryota > Metazoa > Chordata > Chondrichthyes > Myliobatiformes > Dasyatidae > Hypanus > Hypanus sabinus. The sequence continues at coordinate 151,021,462 of NC_082709.1, read as the reverse complement.
AGCCAGTTGGATCAGTGGACTGCAAATGGATTATCTTAATATTAAAGTTGGATTTGGGCATCCCAACAGGTAACCAAAATGCTCACCTACCTTTTACTTTACAGGCAGAGTTGCAAAAATCCTGTAAACACTTAGAGGAAGTAAAAAAGTAGTTTTGAGGACTTTGGAAATATTAAGCCTTATTATTTCTTTAAAAAACAGAAGCAGAAATTGGTAGAACGTAATTAATTTGTTCAGTAATATTGGAGCTCAATTTTGACGATGTTTCTTTCCACAATGATATAGAGGAGTGAGATAGACTTGGCTGGTTGAATGATGTTCACACTCAACGTTAACAAGACCAAGGAATTGATTGTGGATTTTAGGAAGGGGAAGCTGGGAGAACGCACAATTCCTATTGAGGAGTCAGTGATGGAAAGGGGGAACAACTTTATGTCCTTAGGTGTCAATATCTCTGAGGATCAATCCTGGGCATTCTGATTCTGAAGCGAAATCTTCTTCTAAAGCAGAGCAGGAAAAAACCTTGGAAACATTTAAAGAAAGAATGACTTACATCTGATCCAGACTGAGGTTTCCACACAACACTAAAGACTTGAATGATCAGTTAGCAAATGCAGAATCCCTGAATTCTTCTACTTTCAATAATATATTGAAAAGTGCAAGGGTTTCCAATGCTTATTGATCTCTACCCTACTTCAATGCATAATTAGAAAGTACAATGTTGGACATTGTCCTACATCTGATCTGCCATCAGTTCTTCACTTTGAACTGTTGAAAGTTTTAATGGGACTGAATCACCAGCTACATCCAGGCCCTTAATTTCACGTTTCATTTAGCTGTGTATTCTGTTTACTTTATCCAGCCTTCACCAGCAGGAAGCACTTCAAATTGTGCTAAAATGTATTTCTACCGCTAGACATGCTGCATGGTGTCTAAAGAACCTGTTAATTGATGTCAGCATGATATTCTTGTTATGTGGAATGGCTGGAGACCTCCAACAGAGCCTATTTGAAACCCTTTCTAAGACGAATGATGTGGCCAAACTGTAATCATATAAAATATTATATTTTATTAACATTACAGTTGAAGAGAAAACTTTTTTACATAATATCATTAAATTTAAATATAATTATAGCTAATTCATACTAAGTTCAAAGTACAACAAGAACACTTTGGAATATGTCCAAAAAAATGAAGTAGGCGCAACGCAAGTTCCTACAAGTGGTGACCAACCATTTGTCATATGTTGAAAAATTCTAAAGTATGAATTGCAGACTGTTTAGTTTTGGCCGTTGGACAACTACAATTATTGAACGACTATGGCTAGAAAGCTCAACTCTATGGCACACTTTTTGGTTGCTGGGCTAAGTTGTCTCAAATCCAGTCCCTGGTGCATTGTCACAATAACCAATGAATCGCAAACAATGTTGATTTATGCAAGCAGTTTGACCCATCGACGAACACCCTTTCTTAACCTGGCTCAGCAAACCAGTAGGATGCACTTTACAGCTGGATTTAATGTGATGTCATTAGTTTGAGGGTTGGGTGCTCATTCATTTCTACAACTGGCTGCTATGATTGTACACAAATTTTATTTCATAATTCATAGAGGAACAGAAGAGGCAAAAGGAATGTAAATAAGTGCATGTAACAAAATAAACATAAGGTGAGGGATTGAATAAGTTGATCTTCAAAGGAAATTACTTTTTACAAGTTGCTGAAGGCCAGTATACAGGTGCAACAATCAGGTAAGAGGTATTACAGGAAAGGTACTAGTATGGACTGCAGATTGACTGCTTGATAGGCAGTGAAGAGTAGAAATAAGGGGGCCTTTACTAGTTGGCTACTTGCAACTAGTCGTATTCTGCAGGGGTCGAAGTTGGAAACACTTTTTTCATGTTATATGTCAATGATTTGGATGATGGAAATGATGGTATTGTGGCCAAGTTTGCCAATGACACAAAGATAGGTGGAGAGGCAGATAGTGTTGAGGAAGGAAGGAGTCTGCAGAAAGACTGGAAAACGGGACAGGAAAATGTATGCACTTTGTTAAAAGGAATAAAATAGTGGACTATTTTCTAAATGGAGATCTAATTCAGAAATTGGAGGTGCACAGGAACTTAAGAGTCCCAACACAAGATTCCCTAAAGGTTAACTTGCAGCTGGATTGATAGAAAGGAAGGCAAATCTAATGCAAATGCATTCATTTCAAGAGGATTGGAATAGGACACACTGGAGGCTGTGGTAGAACAAAGAATCCTCTGGAAAATCCGGGCAATTCTGGGCAATGTTTCTCACCCTCTGCATGCCACTTTGGCTGAACAGAGGAATAAACTTAGTAATAGACTCAGACAACTGTGCTGTTCCAAAGAGCATTATATGAGGTCATTCTTACCCTCGGCCATTAGGCTCTATAATCAATCACCCTATAGCCTGGGAAGTGATGACACCCCTTCTGTTAGACTGTTTGAGGTAACTTATTTTTTATTCTTTCTTACTTCTAATACTTGTATACTTGTATTGCTGTGGACTTATAATGCTACTGCGACATTGCAGTTTCCTTCGGGATCAATAAACTATCTATCTAACTGTCTACCTATGAAGGCAAGGATGTAATGTAGAGGTTTTATAAGGTTGCTGTTAGAATATTGTGAGGAGATTTGGGCCCCTTATCTAAGGAAGGATGGGCTTGCATTGGAGAAAGTCCAGAGGAGTTTTATGAGAATGAATGTGTGATTAGTAAGGGCATCAAAGGTTCCAGGGAGAAGGCAGGAGAGAGTGGTTGAGAAGGAAAATAAATCAGTCACAATTGAATGGTGGAACAGACTTGAAGGGCAGAATAGCCTGACCCTTCTCCTATGCCTTATGGAACACAACGTCGGTAAACTCGAGATCGTCCACTTTGGAAGGAACAATAGCAGAGCAGATTATTATTTAAACAGTGAAAGACTGCAGCATGGTGTTGCACAGAAGGACTTGGGAGTGCTTGTTCATGACTCACAAAAAGTTGGCTTGCAGGTACAACAGGTTATTAAAAAGGCAAACAGAATGTTGGCCTTCACTGCTAGAGGGGTTGAATTCAAGAGCAGGGAGGTCATGCTGCAACTATACTGGTGAGGCCGCACCTGGAGTACTGTGTGCAGTTCTGGTCTCCATACTTGAGGAAGGATCTACTGGCTTTGGAGGCAGTGCAGAGGAGGTTCACCAGTTTGATTCCAGGGATGAAGGGGTTAACCTATGAGGAGAGATTGAGTCGCCTGGGACTATACACTCTGGATTTCAGAAGAATGAGAGGGGATCTTACAGAAACATACAAAATTTTGAAAGGGATAAATAAGATAGAAGTAGATAAAATTAAACATCGACTGTACTTCTTCCTACAGATGCTGCTTGGCCTGCTGCATTCCACCAGCTTTTTGTGTGTGTTGCTTGAATTTCCAGCATCTGCAGATTTCCTCGTGTAGAAGTAGGAAAGCTGTTTCCATTGGTAGGTGAGTCTAGAACTAAGGGACATTGCCTCAAGATTCAGGGGAGAAGATTTGGGACGGAGATGAGGAGGAACTGTTATTCCCAGAGAGTGGTGAATCTGTGGAATTCTCTGCCCAGGGAAGTAGTGGAGGCTTCCTCACTAAATATATTTAAGTACAGTTAGATGGATTTTTACAGAGTAAGGGTTATGGGGAAAAGGCAGGTAGATGGAGCTGAGTTTACGGCCAGATCAGCCAAGAACTTATTGAATGGCAGGGCAGGCTCGATGGAATGGATGGCCTACTCCTGTTCCTATTTCTTATGTTCTTATGTCTTATGATCTAAAGCAGTGCTTCTCAACCTTTTTTACCTCAACGCCTCTTCATATTTGCCAACACCCCTCTTAGGCTCAGTATACTTTCTGGCACCTCTATAAATTTCTGCTTTAAATTTTTATTTGTCTTTAAACCTAGCTTTCACAGTATCTATGCACTGTACAGCAACTTCGGTATCAATGTGATCCTGGTGTTTGATGTTTTTTAGAAAGAGCTGAAATATCTGGTTCAAGTCTTAATGACCCCACGTGCAACAATGTCCAAGCGGTTTCTGTTTTTTGTGAGTATGTGGCTCACTGTATTGAAGCCTCTTTCAACAAGGCAGGAGGATGAAAATGTAATAAAGAGCAGTTTGGCTCTTCTTCAAAGACCAGGAAACTTCATATGACAGTTTAGCCACATACCACAAAAGCTGGTATTTTTAAAAAAGCATTTCTGCTTCTTCAATCTCAATTTCAATAATTTATTATTACAAGCTCTCTTCCTGTTCTTCCACCTTACAAAGAAATGGGTTAATTACCCAGACTGAAATTTCCAGATCGTTCAAGTACTTGAATCGATTCTGAAAATCCTTCTTCAGTGACTGCAGATGTAAGCAATACTCTTGCAAGTCACCATCTGTGAAAGAGAATGCCATATTTTCCATGCAGGGAAAATGTGAGAACGTTCTTCTCCCAATGTTTATATATTTCCAATTTTCTGATGATTAAATTGAAATCTTCACATGCAGTTCCATATTTAGAAAGATCATTTTGTCACACAGATCGGCTAGGTATGCTTCATTTCCATGTAAAAGTACTATATTTTTTTCCCAAGCTCTTGTTGACTTTGAGCAAAAATTCAACCACAGTGTCAAAAAGATCAAAGAAGCGTTTTAAGCAGCAGCCTTTTGACAGCCAACACATCTCAGTGTCCCGGCCAGTGCTGTATTGTTGCATGAACTGTTTTCTGTAGATCTGTAGAGAAAGCTGAGAGGGTGTACTTTACTTACCAACTGTTAAGTTGTATGAATGCATTCTGTGCCGTGAGTCAGTGGGGAATGTTGGGCACCCTACGTGCTAATTTATGCAGCTCCAATAATGGCTATTTAATTGGTCAGGCTGGATGAGATTGCTGGGTTTCAGGTGCATTGTGACAATGAGTTCTCATCACCTGAGGAGCTATGGTTTTCCTGCGTTGCAGTGCCTCACCCTTTATTTGGGAAGTGCCTGCTCTGCCAGTAGTTGATCAGGTCTTGTGCCTCAAGTTAAGGTGCCACAATATCCCTCGTCCGAAGAACCTTGAACTCCCCCTGACAAATTCTATTTCTTCTAACGGCCCCTTAGGACATGTAACCACCCCCATTGGGAATCACTGATCTAAAGGGTATGTTATATTATTAAAATATTTGAAAATAGAATGTCCTATTGTAATTGTACAGGGCCATGGTGAGGACATTGCTTTGTATACTCCAGAATTTAGAAAAACAAGAGGAGATCTCATCAAAGCAGACTAATGTTCTCAAATAACCTGCTAGAATACAGAGAAGATGGAGTCTAGGACCAGAAGGCATAACTTTAGAATAAGTGTGAGATAAGAAGAAATTTCTTCACTCAGAGCTTAAAGAACCTTCGGAATTCTTTACCATGATGGGCTTAGGAGACTCAGTTGTGTGAGATATTAATAGATATTAATAGAAACTATGGACATTAAGGGAATCAAAAGATATTAAGCTGAATACATCTGATTTACATATTTTGGCCTTTAGCTCTCATATAGCTAGGAAGACACTTTTGTTTAAATGGAAAGACGTTTTCCTCCTACTCATGCTCAATGGTTATACGACATTATGTCATGTTCAGATTTAGAGAAGATTCGTTGTTCAATTTCTGAATCTCATCAAGACTTTCAAACATTGTGGGGACCTTTTCAAATTATTTTTAAAACCTTCAATTTGTTGTTTAAACTCAGATGTTGGCTATTATTAATTTCTATTATATGAGAAGGTATTTTACCTTCTTTTCTCCTTAATAGCTTTGGTCCTGGTAGGGGTTAGAATCTTTTTCTCGTAATAAATTAGTATATTTCAATATAACTATTGATTAACTTGCATGAATATGGGGTAATGAGATTGTTATTATGAACAGATATAATGTAATTGGTAGTTTTTAAAAATCTTTTTTGACATTTTATATACACTTTCTTGTACTCTGTATTCTTCTACATAGAAACTAATAAAAATATTGGAAAAAAATGGGGATGATGCTTAAAATTGATACTGATGAAAGAGATCAGGACAGTCTAATGGTGGGGTGGTCTCAAAGGGTCAAATGGTCCAGTCCTAATCCTATTCCTCAGTTTTCATATACATACCGTATGTCAATGCCATTGCTTTTGGTATTTTCAGTTTAGTTGCTGGTCACAGTCTCTCTGTTAACTGTTCCAATGGGGTTGGGCAGTCTCTCCCCTATGTCTGAATAAGATCTCTGTCACAGCAATCAAAAACTTTTCCCATTATCCACTGCCTCCCATTTTTAAATGTACTTTTAGCTGATTCTATATCATGTTACCCTATTATAATATCCAAATATATGTCTTCCCATAAAACAAGCTACTGTGCCCCTGTTATTTTTCTATGCCAGGAAGCCTTTGTTTAATAACCATAGATTCTTGATGTGTCTTTCTTCCCTCAGTTGTATAATATCTTGACTTGATCACTGTGTCTTACTGACTTTCCAGAGAAAATAATAAATCTGGTTATATTAGCATCTAAAAATGCTTATACTACTAATGCAGTGACCAAACCAGTGCTGGTTATATTGAGCTATGTACTCTATCACCTGAAGTTAAAAGCACCTGTCTGATAATTACACAAATCTCTTTGAGTTACTCGAATTATTTGTCAAGCCTTCTTCTTCATTAAGTACTCATAATACATTAAATAAATCCAAGATCAAATCATTCATCTTTACTAAGAAAAGTGCTTTCTCTTCTGCCCCCTAGGGGACATGCCTTTATCTCCAGCTTCATCTGAAGAAATTCCCATTCACTGTAGCTCTTTGCTTTCAGCCCACCAACTAACATCAGAATCAGAATCAGGTTTATTGTCACTGGCTTGTGTCATGAAATTTATTAAATTCAATACATACTGTATTTTTTCATCCTCTGCACAGTGACAATCTTTCAGCAAGCCTCTTCTCAGATACCTGATCGAAACACTCTCAGAAAATCACGCGTTATGCATTTCCTTTTACATGTTTTGGTCTAGTGAACTTCACTCCATTCAACTTTAATGTTTCTTTCCACTATAAAAATTCTCAGGAAGGCCAACTTGTTTTAATTTTATTTTTCCTTTAATCTTACTTTTGGAAAATCTATTTTCCAACCCATAAACTTCTGCAATTTCAGCTGGTTTCTCCCCAGTGTACTAGGATGTTGTTTCTTTGACAAGCAACATATATGTTAATGGGGCACCAGCAGGTTAAAAAAAACATTCTATTCATATGGTCAAGCTTACTCAAGAATGTTAGATTTCCCCAACACACATGGCAGTGTGAAAGGCACATAAATCTTAGAAGCACACAAATGCCTGATTTCAGAATTCTTTGGCCTTCAATATACTTGCGCTACATGTCCAATAAAGTTCCTTCAACATTTATGATATCGCCAATTTTCAGAGGTGGTCTGATACCCACTTTTTAAAAATCTGCTGGGAGTGGTATAAAACCTGCGCAAAATCATTGGATGGTTGAAGCAGAGATGCACATTCCACGTGGCTCTTCTAAAACTAGAACAGATGTGTTCCTGTCTCTTGTTGCTGAACATTGGTTTTGTATTTATGAACCACGTACCTTTGGCAGAATTAGATACATGTCTGAAGCAATTATCTACCAATTTCTTTGAATGCTTTTTTATTTTTTATGGAAACAGTCCATCTATGAGTAATTTTACTTCAGTTTCCTCACACTCCACCTCATAACATTTCTTTTTTTTTTGCTTTCTATTTATTTATTTTTTAATTTACATTAATTTTATGTTGTTGCACTGTGCTGCTGCTGCAGAACAGTGCATTTCACATCATATGAGACAGTGAAAATAAACCTGATCCAGATTCTGATCCCTAATTGAAAATACAAAAAGTAATGAATCTACTTCAGTATGGCTGTTTTTCTTTTGATGGGGGTGGCACATAGGTATATCTAGTAGAATTAGAACTTGATGAGTTATTTTCCCTTGTGTTAATCCCTAGCTCCCATTATTAGAATGTAGACTTCAAATCATAACACTGAAGGTGAGATAGTCTTGGTAAGGGATTTTAAAATAGTAAGAACTATTCAGAGTTCTCATGTGGTGATTATAAAATTGTGCTCTATGTTCTTTTTAACCTAGGAAGCTATGTTTATTAAGAAGTTAACGGGTGCCAAGAGTAATTTGAACATAATGACTTGGATTCTGATTCTGACCAGGATTTCTATATATGTGGGAATCAAACTTGAAAGTCAAGAATTTTACTTGGCTGTAATGTGTTGTGTATCTGCTGGGCTCTCCAACTCTTGAATCCTTTGCCAGGTTAGACCTTGTGCAAGATCTGTGATTCTACTGTTATCAATCAGGACTGGGGGGGCTTCAAAGAAGAAAGCAAAGAGAAGTTTTTTTTTACTGCGGCTGGGATACATCCTAGGGTATGCTGGGACACATTATCAGTAATGTAACCTGGGGTCATCAGGTGCTTCAACACGAGACACCCTCACCCAGGCAACCCAGCCAAGATTGACCAGCTCTTAGTTTGGTTTACAGCTGCTAATTATTTATAATTAGCTTTCAGAAATATTTGCCAATTTTATTTTAAAAGGTTAAATTTCATTAAGCAAAATTTAGCCTGCCAACCAGATTCGTTTTTTGCACTTCCAAGCCCATAACAGATTATAAAAAAGTGTTCTAGTTATACTGGACCTCTCAATCCTGGAGGCTGATGGCAAGGAGCAGTGAGGTCACACTGACAAACCACTAAAACCTTAATAGAGAGCCCAAGAAGAGGCAAAGCTGTATGGATGCAGCCTCATCTTGTCGAAGTCTGTGAGTCATTATAAGAATAATGAAATATATATATATAGTGCAGATTATCAAAAATTATTAAAATCAAATGTAAATAAAACTACATGCAAGATTGAAAATATCTCATTTACTAACACATAAAGAAGTAAAAAAGTAATCTGAATAAAAAATAAATAACTTTATATATACATATAAAATAAATAATTGAAATAATCAGTCAAAATGAAAGGTTTTAATCTAAAACATTGACTGTCCATTTTCCTCCACAGATGCTGCCTGCTCCCCAAAGTTCTTACAGGATCTTGTTTGTTGCTCCAGATTCTAGTACCTGAATTCTCCTCTGTATCCATAAATAAGTGAACTTGCCATTTTCTTCTTATTCTTCAGGAGAGGGAATGGTGATTCTGGTCCTACACTTGGTCTGGCTAGGATGTACTTACATGTGAGCAGATAAACACCCAAATCTCCTTTGAAATCGCCGGTGATAGCAATCCTAGTTTGATGGCATTTATAACTCTTCACAGGTTTGAAAGCACACAAAGTTGCTCTACTGGAGATTCTAGAATCTGGGCCAGATCAGGGCAGCAGGGTGGGCCCTCTGCATCCAGACCAAATCAGTTCAAACACAGAGTGACTCCAGGTAGTATGCTATTGTCAACTAATTATTGCCCAGTATGATTATCATAAACAACGTCAAGGATGTATATACAGAAAGGTGCCTGAAAAGGGCCGGTAATACCATGAAGGATCCCACTTACCTTGCTCATGGACTGTTTGTCCCAATCCCATCAGGGAGGAGGCAATGTAGCATTCACACTAGAACCACCGGATTCAAAAACAGTTACTTTCCCCAAGCAGTAAGACTGAACAACAGCTCCATCCACTAACCCACCCCACCACAACCCCCCCCACCATGGCTATTTTATCATCTCCTGTCAGCCACCTAATGCACAGACGCTCCTGTGCCTAGCGTCACTTTATGGACATGCTATCAATCTATGTATATAAGCTATCTTCTGTATTTATACTTAGTATGTTCTTATTATTGTGCTCTTTATCTTATTGTTTTTCCGTGCTGCATCAGATCCAGAATAACAGTTACTTTGTTCTCTTTTACATGTGAAGTGACATTAAACAATCTTGAATCTCAGTTTGTTGTAAATTGTATCACTGAATCGTGAATTTTGAAATTTATCATCTTCCATATGGTCAGCTAGAGAAATGGCAAAATCACCCACACAGGGACAGCTGAAACCTTACATAAAATATTGTACACAAGGGCCGCACGGTAGCAAAGTGGTCAGTGCAAATGCTTTAAAGCGCCACCAATTACTACTCAGGGTTTGATTCCCATTGCTGTCTGTAAGGAGTTTGTACGTTCTGCTCGTGACTGTGCGGGCTTTCTCCAGGTATTGCAGTTTTTTTCCCATATTCCAAAGAGGTATGCTTAGGGGTTAGGTCCTACATTGGTGCCAGAAACGTGGTAACACTTGTGGGCTGTCCCCAGCACATCACAAACAATGACACAAGTGATATATTCCGCTGTACAGTTCAATACTTTGATGTATATGTCACAAATAAAGCTGATGTTCACTTTTCAAAACTCTTATTGATATAAAATAGTATAAATTAACAATTTCTCTTCAGTGCTTTATACCAGCCTTATAATCCATATGAAGTTCAATAATTGTGATCTTAGGCAACAGACAAAAAGTACAGGAGGAACTCAACAGGCAAGCAACATCTTTGGAAAAGAATGAAAAGGTGATTTTTTGGGCTGAGACCCTTCATCAGTCTTGAAAAAGGGTCTCAGCCTGAAGTGCCAACTCTTTACTCTTTTCCATAGATGCTGCCTGGCCTGCTGAGTTCCCCCAGCATTTTATGTGTGTTGCCCTGGATCTCCAGCATCTGCAGATCTTCTTCTGACTGTGATCTTAGGACCTGGAGAAGAACTTTATCAATTTATTATCAAAAGCCTTCTGTCTGGGTGCAACATGGCAAATGCTCTGCACAAGACTGTGAGAAACTGCAGAGTTGTGGACATCACTCAGCATATCAAGGAAAGCAGCCTCCCCTCTCTGGACTCTGTCTCTACCTCTAGCTGCCTCAGTAAAGCAGCCAGCTAAATCAAAGATCCAACACACCCTGAATATTTTCTCTTCTCCCCTCTTCCAAAAGGGAGAAATGCAAAAGCATGAAAGCACATACTACCAGGCTCAATGACAGATTCTATCCCAATGTTATCAAGCTCCTAAACTAATCTCTTGGACAACAAGATGGACTTGGCCTCACAATCTATCTCATTATTATTATTTTGCACTTTAACATTTACCTGCACTGCACTTTATTTTGTATTGTTGTTTCCCTTAATGTAGCTCAATGCACTGTGTAATAATTTGATCTATCTGAACAGTATTGGATGACAATCTTTACACTTTATCTTGGTACATGTGACAATAATAAACAAATACCAATAATACCAATACCTAAAGCTTGTAGCAGCATAAGAACATCAGAAACAGGAGAAGAAGTAGAAGTTTCAGCCCTTCAAACCTCTTCCATCGTTCATAACTGATCCTTTATCTCAATAGCATGCATGCCACGAATGCTTGCCAGTGCTGTGTGCTGAAATGTAGCAGGAGCCGGAACATTGAAGACAGCGAGAGTGGCTGTCAAAGGCCTCTGTACTCAATGTTCAATCGCTCTCTCTTTTGGTCTTGATGGTGGCTGAGAGACTACAACCGATCCCTGAGTTGGGGAACTTGAAATAAACAGCAATGCTTCAGACTGATTGTAACATCAAAACAGCAACTGCTTGTCTCCCCTATCACTGTGGAAGGAGCAATATCTGTCTCTCCCTTGTTGGGGGGGGGGGGGGAAGAGAGAGAGAGAGAGAGAGAGAGAGAGAGAGAGAGAGAGAGAGAGAGAGAGAGAGAGAGAGAGAGAGAGAGATGTTGAAATTTTGCAGTAAACAGCTGGCTCTTAATGGACTGTAGACGATATTTCTTTGGGGGGGGGTAGTCTTTGCTTTTGCTTGCATGGTGAATGGTGGGAATGCTGATGTTTTCTGCTGGAATAATTGGGGGGAGAGGGAGGGGGTGGGTTGATGCTGCTTGTGCGTGCGAGAGGGCAGGAGGCTTTGGGGTTCTTTAGTCTTTTTTCTGACATTCCTTCTTTGGGGGATTCCTTCTGATTTGAGGATGTCCGTGGAGAGTAAGAATTTCAGGTTCTATATTGTATACATTCTCTGATATTAAATGGAACTACAACCCCTTGATGAATTGTGTGTCAAATAAATCCATCTATCTTAAATATGTCCAACAACTTGGCCTGTGAGAAACTTGTTGTTTCACTATCCTCTGAGGGAAGAACTTTAACATCTCAATCCTGAATGTTTTATCCCATATCCTGTCACCTTTATCTCTAAATTCTAATGCCTGTCTGCATCCTGCCTCTCCAGCACTAACAGAATCTTGTATATTTCAACAAGATCTCTCTTCCTTCTAAGTTTTTGCAAATACAGACCTAGTTAGCCCATTCATTCCTCCTATTACAGCTCCAGGAATCAGTCTGGTCAACTTCCATTGCACTCTGTCAATGACAAGTACATCTGTTCTTAGGTACTGAGACAAAAGCTGCACACAATATTTAAGGTATGATCTCACCATGGCTCTATAATTGTAGTAAGATATCTTTGATGCCATACTTAAACCTCTTCCAATGAAGGTCAACATAGTTACTGCACCTGCTTGTTTGCTTTCAGTGACTGGTGTACAAGGCCAGACAACCCCTTCGCACATTAACATTTCCCAGTGTTTATTATTTACATCATATTCTGCATTTCTGTTTTCCCCACAAAATGAATAATTTTATATCTATCTAAATTATACTGTATCTGCACTCTATCAACAAAATCTCCTGGAACCTCCTTGCTTTTTCATAAGAACTTGCCATCACACCCAGTTTGTGTGATGGCAAACTTAGAAATGTTCTGTTCCCTCCGCAAAATATTGATATATGCTCTGAATTGCAGGGGCACAAGTACTGATCCCTGGGGTTTGCAGAAGTCTCCAAATCCATCCCAAAAAAACCTATGAATTCATACAATCTGTTTCTCATCTATCAACCAGTTTCTAATCCACGCCAGTATATCACACCACCTCCCAGTGCCATGTATGCTAATTTAACACACTATTCTCTTACAAATGAGAGAAAATCTGCAGATACTGGAAATCCAAGCAACACACACAAAATGCTGGGGGAGCTCAGCAGGCCAGGGAGCAAGAGTACAGTTGACATTTCTGACTGAGACCCTTTGGCAGGACTGGAGAAAAAAAGCTGAGGAGTAGATGTAAAAGGAGGGGGAGGGGAGAGAGAAACACAAGGTGATAGGTGAAACCTGGGTGGGAGGCATGAAGTAAAGAGCTGGGAAGATCATTGGTGAAAGAGATACTTGGCTAGAGAATGGGGAGCCTAATGGAAGAGGACTATACCTCTGCCCACCCTGTTACTTGCAAAAATGCTATCCCCTTCTCTCAATTCCTCTGTCTCTGCTGCATCTGCTCCCAGAATGAGGCTTTTCATTCCAGAATGAAGGAGATGTCCTCTTTCTTCAAAGGAAAGGGCTTCCCTTCCTCCACTATCAACTCTGCCTTCAACTGCATCTCTTCCATTTCATGCACGTCTGCTCTCACCCCCATCCTCCCGCCACCCCACCAGGGATAGGTTTCCTCTTGTCCTCCCGCCACCCCACCAGGGATAGGTTTCCTCTTGCCCTCACCTACCACCCCACCAGGGATAGGTTTCCTCTTGTCCTCCCGCCACCCCACCAGGGATAGGTTTCCTCTTGCCCTCACCTACCACCCCACCAGGGATAGGTTTCCTCTTGTCCTCCCGCCACCCCACCAGGGATAGGTTTCCTCTTGCCCTCACCTACCACCCCACCAGGGATAGGTTTCCTCTTGCCCTCACCTACCACCCCACCAGGGATAGGTTTCCTCTTGTCCTCCCACCACCCCACCAGGGATAGGTTTCCTCTTGCCCTCACCTACCACCCCACCAGGGATAGGTTTCCTCTTGCCCTCACCCGCCACCCAACCAGGGATAGGTTTCCTCTTGCCCTCACCTACCACCCCACCAGGGATAGGTTTCCTCTTGCCCTCACCTACCACCCCACCAGGGATAGGTTTCCTCTTGTCCTCCCACCACCCCACCAGGGATAGGTGTCCTCACCTACCACCCCACCAGGGATAGGTTTCCTCTTGCCCTCACCTACCACCCCACCAGGGATAGGTTTCCTCTTGCCCTCACCTACCACCCCACCAGGGATAGGTTTCCTCTTGCCCTCACCTACCACCCCACCAGGGATAGGTTTCCTCTTGCCCTCACCTACCACCCCACCAGGGATAGGTTTCCTCTTGCCCTCACCTACCACCCCACCAGGGATAGGTTTCCTCTTGCCCTCACCTACCACCCCACCAGGGATAGGTTTCCTCTTGCCCTCACCTACCACCCCACCAGGGATAGGTTTCCTCTTGCCCTCACCTACCACCCCACCAGGGATAGGTTTCCTCTTGCCCTCACCTACCACCCCACCAGGGATAGGTTTCCTCTTGCCCTCACCTACCACCCCACCAGGGATAGGTTTCCTCTTGCCCTCACCTACCACCCCACCAGGGATAGGTTTCCTCTTGCCCTCACCTACCACCCCACCAGGGATAGGTTTCCTCTTGCCCTCACCTACCACCCCACCAGGGATAGGTTTCCTCTTGTCCTCCCGCCACCCCACCAGGGATAGGTTTCCTCTTGCCCTCACCTACCACCCCACCAGGGATAGGTTTCCTCTTGTCCTCCCACCACCCCACCAGGGATAGGTTTCCTCTTGTCCTCCCACCACCCCACCAGGGATAGGTTTCCTCTTGTCCTCACCTACCACCCCACCAGGGATAGGTTTCCTCTTGCCCTCACCTACCACCCCACCAGGGATAGGTTTCCTCTTGCCCTCACCTACCACCCCACCAGGGATAGGTTTCCTCTTGCCCTCACCTACCACCCCACCAGGGATAGGTTTCCTCTTGCCCTCACCTACCACCCCACCAGGGATAGGTTTCCTCTTGCCCTCACCTACCACCCCACCAGGGATAGGTTTCCTCTTGCCCTCACCTACCACCCCACCAGGGATAGGTTTCCTCTTGCCCTCACCTACCACCCCACCAGGGATAGGTTTCCTCTTGCCCTCACCTACCACCCCACCAGGGATAGGTTTCCTCTTGCCCTCACCTACCACCCCACCAGGGATAGGTTTCCTCTTGCCCTCACCTACCACCCCACCAGGGATAGGTTTCCTCTTGCCCTCACCTACCACCCCACCAGGGATAGGTTTCCTCTTGCCCTCACCTACCATCCCACCAGGGATAGGTTTCCTCTTGCCCTCACCTACCACCCCACCAGGGATAGGTTTCCTCTTGCCCTCACCTACCACCCCACCAGGGATAGGTTTCCTCTTGCCCTCACCTACCACCCCACCAGGGATAGGTTTCCTCTTGCCCTCACCTACCACCCCACCAGGGATAGGTTTCCTCTTGCCCTCACCTACCACCCCACCAGCCTTTGCGTCAGCACATAATACTCCACAACCCCCACTATCTCCAACGAGATCCCACCACCAGATGCATCTTTCCCTCCCCTCCCCCAACTTTCTGCTTTCTACAGAGATTGCTCCCTATGTGACTCCCTTGTCCATTCGTCCCTCCTCACTGATCTCCCTCCTGGCACTTATCCTTGCAATCGGAACAAGTGCCCCTACACCGCCTCCCTTACTCCCATTCAAGGCCCCAGACAGACCTTCCAGGTGAGGCCACACTTCACCAGTGAGTCTGTTGGGGTTATGTACTGTGTCTGGTGCTCCCAGTGTGGCCACAGTGAGACTTGACGTAGATTGGGAGACCACTTCGCTGACCCGTCTGCCAGGAGCAGTGGGATCTCCCAGTGGCCACCCATTTTCATTCCACTTCCCATTCCGATATGTCTATTCATGGCTTCCTCCACTGTCGTGATGAGGCTACACATATGATGGAGGAACAACACCTTATATTCCATTGTATGATGGAGGAACAACACCTTATATTCCATTGTATGATGGAGGAACAACACCTTATATTCCATCTGGGAAGCATCCAACCTGATGGTATGAACATCAATTTCTTGAACTTCCAGTAAATCCCCCCACTTTCATCATTCCCCATCCCCTTCTCCCTCTCTCACCTTATCTCCTTGCCCACACATTGCCTCCCTCTGGTGCTTCTCCCCACATTTCTTTCTTTCATGGCCTTCTGTCCTCTTCTATCAAACACCCCATTTCTCCAGCCCTGTATCGCTTTCACCAATCAACTGCCCAGCTCTTCATCCCTCCCCCTTCAGCTTTCACCCATCACAATGTGTTTCTCTCTCCCCTCCCCCACCTTTTAAATCTTTTTTCCATAGATATCGCCTGGCCTGCTGAGTTACTCCAGCTTTTTGTGTGTGACACTGTTCTCGCAAAGGTGTAGGTGAGGGCAAAGGTGTATCAAAGGTGTTCTGAAAATCCAGCTGCTGTATCCATTCCTTTGCCTATTCTATTGGTTAGATCCTCACAAAGACTTCAATGTTTGCAGTCAAGACTTCTCTTTCATGCATCCTTGTTGACTTTATCTAATACTGTTTTATATCCTTTATAAGATTAGCATTTTCCTAACTCATTCAAGTTCAAGTTTATTGTCATTCAGCTGTGTAACTGTATACAGTCAATTGAAACAAGGTTCCTCCAGACCAAGATACACAACACAGAAAGTAATATTACCACAGATAAATTAACAGATAATAAAATATATTCCAGAAGACTGGCATTTTGCATTAGATGTTTTTACAACACAAGTAAACAGTATAACACAAACGTGCTTCATAAGTGATGAGACCTGGGTGGTGCAGGGAACTCAGTCATCCCATGGCCTGGGGGAGGAAGTGATTTCTCATCCTAACAGTCCTTGTCCTGATGCTATGGTACCTCCTGTCTGATAGAAGGCAGTCAAAGAGATTGTGGAACAGATGTGAGGGATCCTTGACAATGCTACAGGCCCTGTGTATACGATGCTCCCAATAAATATCACAGATGGGTGGGAAAGAGAATCCAATCATCCTCTCAGCTGTCCTCCCAATCTTTCGTAGGGTCTTGCAGTCAGATGCCTTGCAGTTCTTGTAGCAGACAGCAGTGCAGCTGGTCAGGACGCTCTCAATGGTGCTCCTCTACAAATCGGTTAGAATGGGATGGGTGGTGGAAAGACTCACTCGCCTCTATATCCTCAGGAAGTGAAGATGCTGCCATGCTTTCTTAACTAAAGAGGTTGTGTTGAGGGACCAGGTGAGATCGTCTGTTACGTGCACTCACAGAAACCTGGTGCTCGAAACTCTCTTCATGGAGGAGCCGCATATGTGCAGTGAGGAGTGGTCAGCCTGTTTCTTCCCGAAGTCCACAATCATCTCTTTGATCTTGTTCACGTAGAGACACAAGTTGTGCTGGCACCATTCTATGAGCCCCTTTACATCCTCTCTACCTTGTCACTTCCTCCAATTTTCCTAAGTAATGGAATTCTATTTGCCACCCTCCAATCTACAGGACCTGATCTGTAATCAAAAGAATGTTGGGAGAAGATAACCACTGCATCCAACCCTGATCAGTACTTGGGGATGCAGGTTATCAGCCCTCGAGAATTTATTATCAGTCTGCCCTATTAATTTTCTGCAGCATTTTCTAGATAATATTTTCCTTTAATTCCTGCTTTTAGATGAAGAGTTTCACCCTGAAACTAACTGTACTTTCTTTCCATTGATGCTGGCTGACCTGCTGAGTTCCTCCAGCATTTTGTGTGTGTTATTTACTTTACATTTCTGAGGTAGTGGAAAGAGTGTGGCAGTTACAGCAATAAAATGAGGTGTCCGCTCACGAATATAAATACAGTTTACTTATTTAATGCAGAGTGACTGAAAATTCAATAAAATATTAGCATAATGTGTATTTTAGTTTCTATGGACTAGACCTTAGTGAAATGATCACTTTGACCTCCATGCCACCAATATCATCACATCTAAACCAATAAAGCAAGTAGCCCTATTGAGTGCCTTTCATCATAGGCAAAGCTGAACTGATTCCCAATAAGCATTCATATTCTTTGGAACTTGAAAACACACGTCTGATTTGACATTAAGATCAATCCTTTTTGGAAAGCTATGTTTGGCATTCCTATGTCCCATGTCTGCACAGGGTGTGGTGAACTACATATACCTGTCTGGACACGCCCCCTGCTGACTGCTCCTGTGGCTCCTCTCACAGACCCCTGTATAAAGGCGATTGAGGTCTGAGCCCGGCCTCTCAGTCTCCAGGATGTAGTATGGTGGTCACTCACTGCTTGTTCCTTCTTCCAGTCAATAAAAGCTGATATCTCGCCTTCACGTCTCAGAGTGAGTTATTGATGGTGCATCAATGGGGTATGGTCTTTAGTTTGTCAGACATATGTAGAAACATAGAAACATAGAATATAGGTGCAGGAGTAGGCCATTCGGCCCTTCGAGCCTGCACCGCCATTCAGTATGATCATGGCCGATCATCCAACTCAGAACCCTGTACCTGCTTTCTCTCCATGCCCACTGATCCCTTTAGCCACAAGGGCCATATCTAACTTCCTCTTAAATATAGCCAATGAACCGGCCTCAACTGTTTCCTGTGGCAGAGAATTCCACAGATTCACCACTCTCTGTGTGAAGAAGTTTTTCCTCATCTCGGTCCTAAAAGGCTTCCCCTTTATCCTTGAAATGTGACCCCTCATTCTGAACTTCCCCAACATCGGAAACAATCTTCCTGCATCTAGCCTGTCCAATCCCTTTAGAATTTTATATGTTTCAATAAGATCCCCCCCAATCTTCTATATTCCAGTGAGTATAAGCCTAGTTGATCCAGTCTTTCTTCATATGAAGGTCCTGCCATCCCAGGAATCAATCTGGTGAACCTTCTTTGTACTCCCTCTATGGCAAGAATGTCTTTCCTCAGATTAGGGGACCAAAACTGCTCACAATACTCTAGGTGCGGTCTTACGAAGGCCTTGTACAACTGCAGTAGAACCTCCCTGCTCCTGTACTCAAATCCTTTTGCTATGAATGCCAACATACCATTTGCCTTTTTTACCACCTGCTGTACCTGCATGCCCACCTTCAATGACTGGTGTACAATGACACCCAGGTCTCGTTGCACCTCCTCTTTTCCTAATCGGCCACCGTTCAGATAATAATCTGTATTCCTGTTCTTGCAACCAAAGTGGATAGCCTCACATTTATCCACATTAAGTTGCATCTGCCATGAATTTGCTCACTCACCTAACCTATCCAAGTCACCCTGCATCCTCTTAGCATCCTCCTCACAGCTAACACCGCCGCCTAGCTTCGTGTCATCTGCAAACTTGGAGATGCTGCGTTTAATTCTCTTGTCTAAATCATTAATATATATTGTAAACAACTGGGGTCCCAGCACTGAGCCTTGCTGTACTCCACTAGTCACTGCCTGCCATTCTGAAAAGGTCCCATTTACTCCCACTCTTTGCTTCCTGTCTGCCAACCAATTCTCTATCCACATCAATACCATACCCTCAATACCTTGTGCTTTAAGTTTTCACACTAATCTCCTGTGTGGGACCTTGTCAAAAGCCTTTTGAAAATCTAAATATACCACATCCACTGGCTCTCCCCTATCCACTCTACTAGTTACATCTTCAAAAAATTCTATAAGATTCGTCAGACATGATTTTCCTTTCACAAATCCATGCTGACTTTGTCCGATGATTTCACCTCTTTCCAAATGTGCTGTTATCACATCTTTGATAACCGACTCTAGCGTTTTCCCCACCACCGATGTCAGACTACCTGGTCTATAATTCCCCGGTTTTTCTCTCCCTCCTGTTTTAAAAAGTGGGGTTACATTAGCCACCCTCCAATCCTCAGGATCTAATCCAGAATCTAAGGAGTTTTAAAAAATTATCACTAATGCATCCACTATTTCTTGGGCTACTTCCTTAAGCACTCTGGGATGCAGACCATCTGGCCCTGGGGATTTATCTGCCTTTAATCCCTTCAATTTACCTAACACCACTTCCCTACTAACATGTATTTTCCTCAGTTCCTCCATCTCACTAGACTCCCGGTCCCCTACTATTTCCGGAAGATTATTTATGTCCTCCTTAGTGAAGACAGAACCAAAGTAGTTATTCAATTGGTCTGCCATGTCCTTGTTCCCTCTGATCAATTCACCTGTTTCTGACTGTAAGGGACCTACATTTGTCTAGCTGAATCGGTTGTTACCTTCCCTACAGATAACTAGTATGAAGTTTACCTGGACCTTGCAACTAGTCTTAACATCTGAGAAAGTGTCAACAAATTTATATACTTTTTCTAAGGAAGGCTCTTTCAATGGGGTGAGGGGAGTACATGCATCTAATATTTCTCAGTAGAGCAAAGCTCTCTTGACCACACTTCTTCTATCAAACTCACCATAAAATATATACCACAAGATGCTTTCTAATGGTCAGCAAACTATGGCAGGTTTGGAGACAGAAGGTGAAGAGGAAACGTTAAGCTGAGATGCACGCGCCTCCATGTTCAGGAGGGTCATGAATAACTGCACTTGCAGCTCATTCATTCCTAAACTTCAGGCCAGGCAACTATAGGCTTCTCCACATAACTCGTCAGATTGATGTTTGTGCTGTTAGTGTGTGATAGTGGAGTTGTTAAGTGGTGGCTTCAAGAAATAGTTAAATATTACTAGATGGAAATAAATAAAAACCTGTAATTTACAAGGTGCATTTTGTCAGGGCTTCACTGAAAATATTTCTGATTAAGTTCTCATTAACTCTATAATCCTAGCCATGGGTTATATGAACAAGTAGCAATTGTCAGCTAATGCACAGGTTCCTGACTCCATAGCTCTGTCTTGGACTACAAAAATCATCACTATTTTAGTACTAACTACAAGGGGGAGGCTACACCCTATAAATGTTCTTGTAAAAGATTCTCCTTCAGGAATGCATAGCCTGAGTAGACCGTGGTTAATCACAACACCATGTCTCGAGTTTAGGGGAAAGTCACGCTGTAAATTGTTTATGTCATCACCAGTATTTGCCCATGAAATTCCATCTCTGACATCATGGAGATGTACGGACTGAGGCAGCTCATCAGGAGTGCTGAATAGAGTTGCACTGTTAAACCCATTAACAGCTCCCGAGTGCCACTTAATTTATTTCTTACCCCTTTAATTCTTTTTATCCTGCTGATTACATGCAAATTTTTTTTGCTAGTGAGCCAAAGTGTTTAACAAAATATGTCATCCAGCCTTAAACCAAGGGTGTGGAACAGCATAGTTGTTGATTGGGAAGGTGCAAGACGAGTCAGAATAAGAAGTCAGGAAAAACTGGCATGGATCTCTTACTCCTGGGTTACAAAACACATTGCACTCGTTGTTTGGGCACTGTGGGTGGTAATTTGTTAGCATTCTGGCACCTGATATGTACATGTAAATTTGTAGTCCAATACAGCCATGTTGAAAAGGGTGTAAGTGGTTGACTCATTATCACTTGCTAAGAATATGCAGAATAGACAAATCATCACATCAATCAGTGCACAATGCTGACATAGCATCACTGCTGCCAAAATGGAGCTCAACAATGTAACTATCACCATGTAATAGGCATGCCCTGGGGATCATCAGTCACTTATAGATTACTTGCTGATTGATTCTATCTCAGTATGCTTTGAGTCAACTTGCATTTGGTGCATCTATGACTCTTCGAAGTTGATAAAGCTAAGACGCGATGTTTTTCCGGGAACTGATAAAATTGGTGTTATGATGTCACTGTTGCTTCCAAATTTCTGTGCTTTAATCACAATTTTTGTCAGGAATGCAGTGTTACTGAAGATGCTCTGTCAGAGAAGGTACAGTGGAGAAGCAGGTGAGTACCCCTTTTGACGGAGGGAGAAATGGAGAGTTGTTATATCTTTTCATTTCCTCTTTTGGCTGCATCACAATGAAAACACCAACGCCCTTGAATGGAATATCCTACAAAAAGAACTGGATATGGCCCAGTCCACCATGGGTCCAGCCCTCTCCACCATTGAGCATATCTACATGAATCACTGTTGCAGGAAAGTAGCTTCCAATTTCAGGGTCTCCCACCACCCAGGACATGCTCTTTTCTCACTGCTGCCATCAAGAAGAAGGTACAGGAGCCTCAGGGCTCACACAGTCAGGTTCAGGAACAGTTACTACCCATCAACCATCAGGTTCTTGAATCAAAGGGGATAACTTAATTCAACTTCACTTAATCATTAAAATATTCCCACAACCTATCGACTCACTTTCGGGGACTTTTCATCTCATGTGCTCAATATGCATTGCTTAGTTAGTTATTATAAGTATTTTTCTTTTTGTATCGCTCAGTTTGTTGTCTTTTGCAGACTGGTTGAACACTCAGGCTGATGCACTCATTCATTGATTCTGTTATGATTATTATTATATTGTGGATTTATTGAGTATATCAACAAGGGAGTGAAATTCATGGTTGTGCATGGTGACATATATAGAGTTTGATTTACTTTGAATTAGATCTAGGGATCATTTCGACAATGTCCTGTGTGTGGAACAATGCATAACTCGCCAGTATTTCACCACGTGTATCCTCATTGAGATATTCCCTGTAAGTCAGCCATAACTCCAGCTGCAGAACTCCATTCCAGAAGAGCAGGATACTACTCAGTCTCATTGCTGGACTGCAGCAGATGGACCAAATGTACGCAGTTGCCAGAAATGAGGTTTTCACTAACTCCTCACTGGCATATCCAGTTGAAGGAGACCTACCACATACATGCATGTACTTGGATAATAAATGTTTGAAATACCTTTATTGTGCACCTTGGCCAGAGGCGCATTGTTTCCTTTGGTGGTCTACACCAAAGCTTGAACTTGAATTTGACATGATTTTTATGAATGGTGGAACAAGTTCAAAGGGAAAATGGCTTAATCTTACTCCAACTTCTTATATTCTTTTTTGAGTTTTCTGTTTCCAGTTCTGGAGATAGGTTTGTTACCAGTATCTCTCATACATTCTCTCATAGCTACTTTGACTACACTGACTCCTAGCCTGCTTCCTTTAAGGAATCCATTAATTTTTTCCTATCTCTGGTTGTTCCACATACGATCATTACAGTGCTTCTCTCCGTCATATCAATTGCAACAGTTCAGTCTCCTGCATTTCTGTCTCACTCTCTGCTCCCACCTAAGAAAAACAGCAGTCTTCTTATCCTCACCTTCCACTCCTTTAATCTTCGCGTTCAAAGAATCATCCACAGTGATTTCCGTCATGTTCAAGTTGATCACACAGACGAGGAAAGCTGGTACAATGGCCGCCAGATGTCGTACCATATCTCCGAAAGTGTCTATTGAAGATGACTTTATGTGTATTGTTTGAAAAATGGGTTTAAAGCTCTGCAGAATACCCTGTGGAAAATTGATCTCTGTTAATTCACATTTCAAATGAGCTTTCAGCTGAGCTATTTGATGCTTCCAGAATTTAATTGCAAATATTCCATAGCAGTCTTCTATAGGTCATCCCATCAAAGTTCCCTACATCAGGACTTGTGTATAATTTTGCACTCTGTGCTTCTGTCCAATGCATGTGGGTCACTTAGTTTGACAGCAGTTATGAGCCACCTGCGCATGAGGGATGTATGCTATTGAACATTATGAAATGTGTTTGAGTAGTGTGGCCGAAATAGTGAAATGCTTTGTGGAGTCGGGGTACTGTAAGATGCAGTTAAAAGGTTTACACTGTAGCTATGTGCACAAGGTTTGGAACATAAGAATGCCATTATCATTAACTGATGGAGATTGTAGGTGTGTGACTGAGGAAAGGTGGGGCATTAGGCAGCAGTGCAGTTGGTGGGACATAGTCTTTAAAGGTGCATTGTACAAACTGCTCTGCAGACGATTAATGAATTCCATGTGACAGAGTTCCAAGCATTAGAGTGTAATTCCTTACATGTGTCCAGAGAGCTAGTGCTAAGAATGAAGGACGTAACTCTACCTTCAGTGAAGCCTCCAAAGAAAGACCAGAAAAATCATGGTGCACGTTCTCCCCATGGTACCTCTACAAATCTGAAAACCCTCCACTATACTATCCTCTAGAAGAGGCACAGCCTGACTTCGATACTCTGGAAATTGAAGCTTCTGCTGAATCAATCAACACGGTCACCTTTGGAAACATACTAAAATCTAACCAATTAGCAGAGAGATGCATAGCTGTGCTTGCTCAATTATGACAATTGAGCCTTTCTTTTCCATCACTGTCCTATTTAACTCTTGATTTCTTTCCTGCTCTGATTCGCTTTTTAAAATGTTTTTGTGGTGGCATCAAATAAAGCCTGTCCTTTACCACTCTGTTCAATGTATAGATGTCCTTGTCTTTTTATTTAATGACATTAGTTTCCATTCCTTCATGCTTCCTGTTACTCTTTTACTCCATTGAAGAATAGTTTGCAGCACAAATCATAATGTACCTGCCAGATGTACATTAACATGCACAAATCTTTGAAGATGCCATGACGATGAGCAAAGCAGTCAACAAAGCATGGGAATTCTGAACTTTCTAAGAAGAGGGTTACAAATGTCAGGAAATTACGCTAAACTTATAAAAACATTAGTTTTACCCTAGCAGGAGTATTGGAAGCAATTCTCTGCACCACAACTGAGGAAGGATGTGGAGGCTTTGGAGAGGCGCAGAAGAGATTTATTAAAATATTTCCAGGGATAAAGGATTACAGTTACGCAAATGGACTTAAGAAGCTGAGCTTGTTCTCCCTTAGAGTACAAAAAGCCAGGAGGAGATTTGAAAATCGATGTAAGATCATAAAGATCTTTGTATAAACTGAATGGGAACTGTTTTATGTGTTGAATGTTAAAGGAAGGGCGCAGATTTGGCAAAGGAACCATTTGAGACAGAGCAAAATCCCATTGCAAAGCAAGTGGCTAAGGTTTGGCTGACAGCATCTGATGGAAAGGTAGTGAAAACATTCAACATCAGCCTTACAAAAGGAATTGGTTGAATACTTGTAAATTCCAGGGATGAAGGGAAGGGAAGCAGTTAGATTGTTCTACAGTCCAGATCATAAGTTGAGTCAAATGCCCCACTCTCTGCTTTAGAATATACAATTATGTTCCCCCTTCAGTGGGCTCACATGCAAACTTGGTTCATTAACTGGCTCTGCTAACAGCCGTGGGACTCAGCGGTGAGAAGGCCACCTTTTGTAAGTCTGTGTCCAGTATGATATGGGGTTCAACCAAATAGGAATGGCATGATGCTCTGGTTAAAGAAACTTGGACTGAACATAATGCTGTGTAAATATGGCCCATACACAATTGTTAATCAGCAAAATATAACAGATGGTACACTGCATAAAATTATAAAGGAAGTATATTTACACATTTTAGCTTTACCTGACAGTTAGTAGGAAAGAGAAATGAAAATAAAATAAAAAAGCCCATTCCAGTTAAACCAGTTCAATGTGCACATAAACATTGGAGCTCATCCTAGAATTGTCTTTTACTCATGCGCTGGACCCACATTCAGCGTGAAAACACACACCACATTCTGAACTTTGCTCAAAGTCCATCTAGAACAAACAGCTCTCTCTCTCTCGAGAGAGAGGTCTGGCCCTTCCTCCTTGAAGCCAGTCATCTGCACAAAGCACTGTGCAATGGGGACGCTCCCTCCTACGACATTCTCAGGCATCTTCCCTCTGGTCCTCTTCACAGCTCCCACCAAAAAGACCCTGAACCCAATCACAGTTCGTCACAAATCTCCCTCCGCCCTGCTCTCTCTAGAAATTTCTCCTGATTCTACCATCCTGATTGGCTAACACAACCTTCCTAAGTTGAACAGCAGGGCTTCTTATTTCTAGTTAAAACCAAACCATTCTACCAACAGGACCCACTGCTTTTGCAGAAGCTGCTAAAATGAAATATCAGCAGCATAGCAGTAGAAATCTTAACTGGGGAATAACAATTAGATACAATGCACATCTATTGTACCCACTAAATATTAAACTCAATATACATTACTTATGAACACAACAAGTTGGAAGTGACATTGAATCATTTCAGAAATGGTAGTTGAGTTTATGAACAATATTCAAATATATTGGGGACTTAGTTTTGCAGTTATTTATTTCTCTCTGAATACATGATGACCAAATTTAGCATAGCCAGACAGTAATACATTTATTTAGTGCATACTTAAGTTGAATATTTTACCATGTTATTCTTATACAAGATAAACTGAAAAGTATATCAGGATACTGGATGACCGGAGGTGGAAATCTTAGGTGGCTCTATAAAATTTGCTAAACATTGATTACAGAATTAGTAGGATTAATCTTGTAATGCTAATTCCAATGGGTTAGGTTGGATTATTGTAAAAAGAGATATTTGGCAGCCAATCCAATGGAGGGAGGGGAGAGTATAATGTAAAAAGGTCAAGTTTACACATTTAATTTCAACACAAGACATTCTGCAGATGCCAGAAATCCAGAAAAACACACAGAAAATCTGGAGGAACCATTCAAGTCAGGCAGCACCTACAGATGAATAAACAGTTGACATTTTGGGCGAAGTCCCTTCACCAAGACCTCTCATCTTGATGAAAAGTTTCAACCCGAAACATTGACTGTTTATTCCTCCCCATTATTTATTTATTGCAAGACAGTGCAGAATAAGCCTGTTTGACCCTTCGAACTATGCGGCCCAGCAATCCGGTAATTTAATCCTAGCCTAATCACAGGGCAATTTACAGTGATCAATTAACCTACGAACAGGTACATCTTTGGACTGTGGGAGGAAACTGGAGCACCTGGAGGAAACCCACGCAGTTATGGGTAGAACGTACAAACTCCTTACAGGCAGCAGCGGGAATTGACCCCGGGTTGCTATACTGTAAACCGTTGTGCTAACCACTAAACTACCATGCATACTGATCTAAGTACTACTGATGTAATCTGGGAGTGAAGCATCACTACCATTCTTGATACACACACAAAACTCTGGTGGACCACAGCAGGACAGGCAGCATCTATAGGAAGAAGTACTTTGTCTGTCCCGATGAAGGGTCTCGACCTGAAACATTGGCTGTACCTCTTCCTATAGATGCTGCCTGGCCTGCTGCGTTCCACCAGCATTTTGTGTGTATTGCTTGAATTTCCAGCATCTGCAGATTTTCTCGTGTCCGCCATTCATGATGTTATGTTCTGCTTTGCAAAGCCTGCCAGAGCTGTTGAGCATCTGATCCCACCTCTAATCTCAAAAGTAATTGTTTTCTCACCTTAAAGTAGCCTTCAGTAGGTCTGTACTTCTTGTATAGTTCTGGATCACCAGTCTTGAATGCCACAGATCTAGCCCTTACAGGCTATGAATTGCCTAGTTTTTGATTTAGATATGTCTGTTATGTTCACGCTCAGCCACACAGGCCTTGATGAAGTCAGTGACAACTGTGGCACATTCATTCAGATTGGAAGATGAATCCCTGAATATTTTCCAGTGCACTGACTCAAAGCAGTCCAAAGTGCTCCTTGATCATACCAGCTTAGTCCTCACCACTGGTACTGTGGTCTTTAGTCTCTGCCTATATGCTGGGAATAGAAGCACAGCCAGTTGACCAGACTTTCCAAAATGGATGGCATGGTAAGCATGGTCATGTCTGTTGGCTCCTCAGGTTCTACAGGTGATATGCTTGTGGCAGTCGAAGACTTCTTCAAGCTGGCCTAGTTGAAGTCTCCCTCAATGATTGGGAAGGCATCAGGATGTGTAGTTCCATTCCTGCTGCTCATGTTGCTCAGCTCCTCCAGTGCCTCCACAAGGAGGTGGGATGTGCTCTGAGCGCTCTTTCTCGGGGTACAACAGAAGACTAATGTTGTATAGAGACAACGAGACTGCAGATGCTGTAATCTGGAGCAATAAACAAGCTGCTGGAAGAGCTGCGTAGGTCAGGCAGCATAGGCACTGCTCACTCCATGGAGTTCTTCCAGAAGATTGTTTCTGATTATTGCTACATAATGTTTAATGACTATTGACTGTAGTCAAAGTAAAGAAATATCTCTTTTCACAATGTTTACGAGAAGCTAGTCACTTCTGTTCTTTGAATGGAATGACATGCCTTAAATCAGAGACATAGGATCCACCCATTCGTTCAGTCTATCTCTGAATGTTGGCTTCCAGTTCTCGTGTTGGGTTCTACTCAAAGCAGCCATGTAAAGGATCATTCACTTTTGTTACCTAGTCCTCCGTACGCTCGTTCTTCTGTTTATAACAGCTTTTGTATTGCTTCTCTGGAAAGTCCCTGAAGGTGTTAACCTTCAAGTTCAGCTGTTTATGGTGCTCCAGCAGAAACTGATGTCTGGGGAAGACAGGCCACCAGCTGGGGGACCCCAAACATTAAGCTGCTGACAGGTTTCAAAGTGCAGGCTATCAAGTAGAAAAGAAACTTCCTGTCTGTGCACAATGTATATCTGTAGAAAAATGGCCCTTCCTTGTCAGATTTATACATGCAGTAAAATAGTTTCAAAGCAATGGAAGCTTTTGAGGTCAAAGGAAAGCCAAATGCCTCCCATACCAGGAGTCAAAATTAACAAAATGCATAAAATTGTTGACCAGAGAAATGCAAAGGTCAACGAAAGCATTGAAACTGCATTTTACTTTTGTTATGCTTTTTATACATTGTGTTTTGTCATTCATTTATTCATTCTGATTTGATCTTAATCTTTGCTTCTAATACTCAATTCCCTCTTTTTCTCAGTTTTTATGGTTTTTACCCATGTCACACATCATTGCAGCTGAAAAGTATTACATTGAGATCTGGATTTTAATCAATATCAAAGATTCAAAGCTTCAAAGTGTGGTTATTGTCAACAAATGTATAAATTATACAGCCTTGAGATTTGTTTGCTTACAGGCAATTGCGAAGCAAGCACCCAAAAGAACCCAATTAAAAAAAAGACCAACTGCCCAGTACCCACATGGAAAGAGAAAAAGAAACAAATCATGCAAGCAATAGAAACGAGCAAAAACACCAGCATTCCAAAGTCCTTGGAGCAGACTGGAGTAGGCCCAAAACCTCGGTATCCAGTTCATCGTATTAGTGAGGCAATTGGCCGTAAAGTTCGCGGACATGAAGCACAGCAGCCGGGGGCAATCTCACAGCCTCAGCATCATGGAGTAAGGAGCCCCCACTCTACCTGGGCCGCCATTTAAATTGTCCAAAGCTCGCATTGGGATCCGGGCACCACCAAGGTGAATTGCTCTGGGCCTAGATTTTGCCGCCTCACCAACACCAATATATTTTATTAACTTAAGAATTAGCAATGATGTTTTTGGTATGAACTACTGGGGAATACAATGTAAGAGCTTAAAATAGTACTTCATTGCATATAAAATGGATATATACTGCGGTCATTTATCTAGAACATCATCATACTAATCACTTTCTAACATTACATTAGTTGTGCATGTAACCTAGTGTCCATCACCCCTATTACTGATGAATAAATGACCAACACACAAGGAACTGAAGCAATTCAGCAGAATGCAGGGAAATGGACAATTACATTTCAAGTTGTAACCCTTCATCAGGATTGGAAAGACAGAAGGTATGAAAAGTGGGAGTGTTGGACGTAGAGATGGCAGGTGATCGGTAGATCCAGATGAGGAGGCTTGATAGGCAGGTGATGGGGAGGGAAAGTTTGATTGATGTAAGAAATTGGGAGGTGATAGGTGGAAGTAACAAGGGGCTGAAGAAGATGGAATCTGATAGGAGAGGACCACAGAACATAGAATAAAGGGAAGGAGGTGAGGCGTGGAACTGGAGAGAGAAAAGTGTGGGTGATGGGCAGGCTGAGAAGGTGGGGGAGGGTAAAGAGGTGGGGTGATGTGGGCTGGTGGGATAAAGGAAAAAGGGATGGGGGAGAGGTTACAGGAAATTATCAATGTCTGTGCTGTCAGGTTGGAAAGTACCAAGGCAGAATATGTGGAGCTCTAATTTATTCTTAGCCTCAATTTGGTAGTAGTGGAGGGTATGGACAGACAAGTTGGTATGGGAATAGGAAAAAAATTAAAATGGATGGCCATGGCTAGTATGACGAACAAAGCAAAGGCGCTTGATGAAGTGATTGTCCAATCTTCATCAGGTCTTACTGATGTAGAGGGAACACTGAATGTGATAAATGATACTAATGGATTACATGTAAATCTCTATTACCTTCCCCCTCACCTGGCTTCACCCTATCATCTTCCAACTTTCTCCTTCCCCTACCTCCTTACTCTGACTTCTTCCCTCTTCCTTTCCAGTCCTGACAAAGCATCTCAGTCCAAAGCATTATTCCTCTCTATAGATGCTGTCTGACCTGCTGAGTTCCTCCAGCACTTTGTGTGTGTTACTCTGGATTTCCAGCATCTATAGAATCTCTTGTGTTTACAACTCACCCGGAAGGACTGTTTAGGGCTGGACATGGTGGTGAGGAAGGAGATGTAGGGGCACATGTAACAGCTAGCATAGTTGCAAGGATAAGTGGCTGCAGGGGGATTGGTGGGGATGGACGAGCAGACAAGGTGTCATGGAGGGAGTAATCCCTGTGGAAAGCAGAGAGGAGAGGGGAAAATGTGCCTGATGGTGGGATCCTATTGGAGATGGTAGGAATTGTGGTGAATGATGTGTTGAATGTGCTGGTAGATGAGATCTAGAGGAACTCAGTCTGGGAGTCTGGGGGTTAGAGACGAATAGGAAATAGAAGAGATGTGGGTGAGAACATCATAAAGATGGTGCCAATAAGGGGTGACTCATTATATGCAGCTCTGATTGGAATCATGAAATATTCCTGTTAGGACTGCTACAGCTGAAATCCACAGTAACTGCCAATGGGTACTTCAGTAAGCAACACCATTTTAAGACATTTTAAAGAACTATTGATATTCAAAATCAACAGGCCCTGGACTGCAGATTCAGGTTGTAAGTGCAACGTCCTTTTAAGAAGAAAGGAAGGAAAGGAAGTATGCTGGGCTGCAAGTAGAATTGAAACGCAAAGGCCGGAATCCCAACTATCCTGCCGGCAAATGTCTCTGGAAAATAACATTGAAGACCTCAGAGCAAGATTGCTGTGCCTGAGAGACATCAACGAGTGCTGTGTACTTTGCTTCACAAAAACATGGCTATTCCCTGCCATTTTGGGTGCAGTGCTGCAGCTCAGTTGCTTCACCATTCACTGTAAAGACAGAACAGCTGTCCTTTAAAAGTCAGGGGTGTGGGTGTAGTGTGCTTTATAATTAACCTATTATGGTGCATAGATGAGGCAGTTCTATTTACCTGACCTGGAACATCGAGAGGTCAAATGTCGTCCTTTTCATCTTCAGAGGGAGATTTCTGAGGGAGGTTCTACCTCAGACCAACGTTAGGCAGTCTCTGGATGAGCTGAACTCCATAATCAGCACGCACGAAACAGCACAACCTAATGCCTTCCCTATCATTGTTGGGGATTTCAACCAGGCCAACTTGAAGAAGTCTTTGAACAGCTACTACCAACATGTCACCTGAGGACCCAGAGGAGCCAACACACTTGACTCCATTTATTTCACCATCTAGAATATTTACTGTCAAATCCCACGCCCACACTTTACTATGTCAAATTACCTGGCTGTACTTCGACTCCCGGCCTATAGGCATAGACTGAAGACTGCAACACCAATGGTGAGGACCAAGAAGGTATGGTCAAGGGAGGTGGAGAAGTAGAGAAGCTCTTTGAGTCGGCACACTCTACAACGTTCAGGGTTTCGTCTTCGAGTCTGAATTAATATGACACACTTGTCACTGACTTCGTCGAAACATGTGAGGATGAGCCAAGAGATTTGTAGTCTGCTGAGGGCTAGATCTATGTGTGGCTTTCAAGATGGGTTATCCAGATCTATACGAGCAGTTCAGGTATAAACTATAGAAGGCTATGTTAAGAGTGAAAATACAATTCCTATTGAGGTTAGAAATAGAATTGGATGCACATTAGCTCTGCCAGGGTTTGCAGGCCATTACTTCCAACAAAGCAAAATGTGACGGAATGAATAGCAGTGATACTTCCCTCGCAGATGAGCTCAATGTCTCTTATGCATGCTTTGAAAGGGAGAATAAAGCTCTATCAATGCCTATCCCACAGCACCTGGTGATCTCTGTCTCAGAAGCCGACTTCAGAACATCTTTCAAGATGGTGAACCCTTGTAAGGCATCGGGCCCTGATGGAGTACTTGGTAGAGCTTGGAGCACCCATGCCAGCCAACTGGTGGGAGTGTTCAAGGACATCTTCAATCTCTCGCTGTTGCGGTCAGAGGTCCCCACCTGCTTCAAAAGAACAACAGTATTACCAGTGCCCAAGAAGAACAAGACGATCTGCCTCAAGGACTATCATAAGTTGTAAGTGGCACTCGCATTTACTGTGACAAGTGCTTAGAGAGGTTGGTGATGGCTAGAATCAACTCCTACCTAAGCAAGTACCTGGACCCACTGCAATTTGCCTCATGCCATAATAGGTCTACAGCAGATGGAATCTCACTGCCTCTCCAGTTGGCTGGTTGAGTGGTGTCACAGCAAAAACCTTATACTCAGGATCAGTAAGACCAAGGAATTGATTGGGGATTTTAGGAGGGAAAGTTGAGCAGTCATTGAGAGATGTAGAAAGAGTGAGCAGTTTCAAGTTCCTGGATGTCAACATCTCTGAGGATCTATCCTGGGCCCAACATATTGATGCAATTTCAAAGAGGGCATGACAGATGGTGTACATCTCAGAGGTCTGAAAGAGGTAGCTGAAGTGACTGTGGAGGCACTAGTAACGATCTTACAAGAATCACTAGATTCTGGATTCATTCCAGAAGTCTGTGGAAAATTGCAAATGTCACTCCACTTTCCAAGAAAGGAGAGAAGCAGAAGAAAGGAAATAATAGGCCAGTTAGCCTGATCTCAGTGGTTGGGAAGATGTTGCAGTCGATTGTTAAGGATCAGGTCTCAGTGTACTTTGAGGCACATGATAAAATAAGGCATATTCAGCATGATTTCCTCAAGGGAAATTCTTGCCTCACAAATCTATTGGAATTCACTTAAGAAATAACAAGCAAGAGAGGCAAAGGAGAATTAGTTGAAGTTGTGTACTTGGGTTTTCAGAAGGCTTTTGACAAAGTTCTACAGATGGGGGTGCATAACAACCTGTGAGCCCATGGCATTACAGTAAAGATTCTAGCATGGATAAAACAATGACTGATTGGCAAGAGACAAAGAAATGGAATAAAAGAAGCTTTTTCTGGTTTGCTTCTGGTGACTAGTGGTGTTCCACATGGGTCTGTATTCAGAGTGATTCTTTATACATTACATGTCAATGATTTGACTGATGATATTGATAGCTTTGTTGCAGAGTTTGCAGAAGGTATGAAGATAAGTGGAGGGGTAAATAGTTTTGAGGAAGTAGAGAGGCCACAGAAGGACTTAGACAGATTAGGAGAATGGACAAAGAAGTAGCAGTTGGAATACATTGAAGAGAAGTGTATGGTCACGCACTTTGGTAGAAGAAGTGAAAGGGTTGACTGTTTTCTAAATAGGAAAGAAAAACAAAAAGCAGAGGTACAAAGGGACTTGGGAGCCCTTATGAAGGATTCCCTAAAGATTAATATGCAAGTTGAGCTTGAGGTGAGGAAGACAAATGCAATGTTAGCATTAATTCCAAGAGGAATAGAATTTAAAAGCAAAGATGTAATATTGATACTTTATGAAGCACTGGTGAGGCCTCACTTGGAGTATTGTGAGCAGATTTGAGCCCCTTATCTTAGAATAGATTTGCTGAAACTGGAGAGGGTTCAAAGGAAGGTCGTGAAAATGATTCCAAAACTGAATGGCTTGTCAAATGAAGAGCGTTTGATGGCTCTGGGTCTGTACTCACTGGAATTCAGAAGAATGAGGGGTATCCTCATTGAATGATGAAAGGCCTTGATAGAGTAGATGTGGAGAGGATGGGAGATCTCATGATGGGAGAGTCTAAAACCAGAGGACACAGTCTTAGAATAGAGGGGCATCCTTTTAGAATGGAGGTGTGGAGGAATTTCTTTAGCCACAGGCAGGTGCGAAGGCCAAGCCATTATCTATATTTAAGGCAAGTGTTGATATCTTCTTCAACACGTACAAACATGCTGGAGGAACTCAGCAGGTCGGGCAGCATCCACGGAAACGAGCAGTCAACGTCTCAGCCCGAAATATTGACTGCTCGTTTCCATGGATGCTGCCTGACCTGCTGACTTCCTCCAGCTTGTTTGTACGTGTTGATTTGACCACAGCATCTGCAGTGTACTTTGTGTTTGATATCTCCTTGTTTGGTCAGGGCACGAAGAGATGCGGGGGGAATGTAGGACAGGAAAATTGGATCAGCCGTGATGAATGGAAGGACAACTTGATGGGCTAAATGGCCTACATCTTATGGTCTTGTGGTCCTATCACCAAGACTCCAGCAAATCTGCAGATGTACCATGGAGAAGATTCTGTCGGGTTGCATCACTGTCTGTTATGGAGGAGCCACTGCAAAGGATCTGAAAGAGCTGCTGAAAGTTGAAAACTCAGCCATCTCCATCATGAGCTCCAGACTCCCCAGCATCCAGGACACCTTCAAAAGGAGACATCTATCATTAAGGACCTCCATCACCTAGGACACGCTCTCTTCTCATTACTACCATCAAGAATAAGGTACGGGAGCCTAAAGACCCACACAACTTTTCAGGAACTACCTCTTCCCCTCCATTATCAGCTTTTTGAATGGACAGTGATCCCATGAACACTTCATCAACATTTTTCCCCTCTCTTTTTCATTACTTATTTAATTTAATTTTTATGTATTCTTGTTACAATTATAGCTATTTTTGCTATGTATTGCCTTAGGCTGTGGCTGCAACACAACAAACTTGATGACATGTGTTGATGATATTAAATCTGATTCTCATTCTGATTCAGCAGTCAGGTGAAAATTCCATTGTCTGAAAAAGGAGGACAGTTTAGATGTCTTGGAGTGAAAAGCCTCATCAGGAGAATGAATATGGCAGAGATAGAGGAGTGAATTGCATCCATGTTAGCAATGGGGGGGGTGGGGGGAGGAGTAAGATATGTAGTTGAGGTAAATGTGGGTTTGTAGAAGATGTCAGTGGAAAACTTGTTTAGTGAGCTGGAGAGAAAGAGGAGAGAGATGTCAGAATTGGACCAAGTGAAGTTAAGGGCAAGGTGGAAGATGGTAACAAAGTTGCTAAGTTAACGTGGGTGCAGAAAGCAGCAGCAATGCATTGTCAATGGAGCGGAGGTAAACCGTAGTTACATATTTGGTCTGGTGAAAGTGGAAGGAGTCAAACAAGAAGTTGTTGATGGTGAGGACCAGGTCTGCCAGACAGAGGAGGGTGGTGGAGGAAAGGATCTAGTTGGGTCTGTAATCAAGAAAGTAGCAAAGAGACTTGAGGCCTCGCTGATGGGGAAATGGAAGTGTATAGGAACTGAACTTCCGAGGTGAAGATGAGGGAAGTGGGATCAGAAAACTGCAAGTTATTGAAGCGATGGAGATCATGTGATGAGTTGAGGCAGCTTGGATAGGAGCTAGAAACAGGCAGTGTGTGGCTTGGAACTCTGAGCTTGGAAGCTGTAAGGAGGAGATCTCAAGAAGTTAGGAAGTTGGTGATGGCGCAAGAGATGATGGCCTAATGCTTCTCAGTGAGGTATCTGGTTCAAGGATAAATAAGTAGAGGTCTCTGAGAACTGCCATCAGACCTCAACAAAGTGGAGATCAACCTGCCAGCGCTTGTCTGGGGTTAGTGCAGAGAGAGTTGAGAGCAGTGCACTCAGAGGTGGCATGATTCAAATAGGTGAGGGGAGTAGTGAAGTCAAGAATATTAGTGTCCTGTTGGCAGTTGTCCAGAGTGTGCAGGAGGCCAGAGCTGGGTGTCCAAGAGGGGGAGGAAACTTTGAGGTAGGAGAAGAGTCATCGTTAGGGATGGAGAACCCTTGCTGAAGAGGTAGGCTCAGAGATGGGAAGGACAGATGAGCTCGTCGTCATTGTAGATGCAGAACTCACTGGGGTGTGGGTGTGGAGGGACGAAGGTAAGTCCCCTGCTGAGGCAGAATGTTCTGCCATAGAGAGGGCATAGTTTTAGTCAATAGTGAAGACATTTCAGGGGTTGGAGCTGTGCTCAGGAAAGGCTTGTTTGTCAGGCCTGCACAGGCAGGCACCTCCCAGTTCCCACCCAGCTAACAGGAGTTACCTGCCACACGTTTTCAACTCATCACCTGCAGCCTATTTAAACTCAGCTCTCATCCACGTTCCTAGTTCACCCATTGAACCAGCCAGCCTCAAACATTTGCTCCTGGCTTTCAGTTACCATGCTGCCTTGTCACTAAGTACCCATTCCCTCTTGTTTTGTGGCCCCTTGAAGCTTGTTATTTTGCAGTTTATTATTAAAGTGATCACTCGCTGCTGTATCATCTCTGCGGCTCTGTGTTTGGGTCAAGCCTCCTCTACATTTCCTGACATAATGAAGGCTAGAGGATTGAAATGGTCTGGGAAACCTGGGTGGGAAAAGTAAGAAGGCTCAGAAAAGTGAAGAGGAATGAGGGATAGGGGCTAGGCATAAATGATGACAGAGTTTAGTAGATTCTTATGAATGAATTTTAACATGAAATTTCATTTTTAGAAGTTGACAGCATTTAAAACATTGACATAGAAGTGGTGTGGCGGGGGTTAGGAGCTGATTAATCATCATTAAGGGTAGATTTTATGACAGTAGGTAGCAGGGAGATGTCCTTATTTGGCATCTGCATTTCATCTCCAGCTGAGTGAAGGAGGCAGTTAAGTAAGGAATTTTCACAAGGAGCTAAATAAATCAAATTTCTCATTGCAAACCATACTGCCTCTCGAGTATATTTGCTAACACCAGCATAATGCACCAATTATCAGCCACAAGAGCCCAGGTGACACATAAAATCCCCTTCTTTTCTATTATTCAGCATATGTAATGTGCCAATGAATGTCCACTTCGTTTAACAGCTGGCTACAATTTCCCAAAGAATAGAAACTCTCCTTAAGAACCTGTACCTCTGCAGCAACATTGCATATTTCTCAGGTGTACATGGTGACATACTGGTCAACATGGCATACTCTGTGAAAGATGAGATTCACTTTTATGCATTGTGTGGGATTGTAACTCAAACAATAGATTACTATATGTGTTACCTTCTGCTAATGTTTCATCAAAGCTGGGAAGTGCCTAAGATAAACCAGCCTCATATCTCTCATTTCCAAAACTTACTTTCGTTACTCTCTCCTTTTTCAATAACTTCAAGTTTTGTTCCTTTCCATTTTGGTATTCATTTGCTTTCACTGCCCACTTTCAACCAGCAATATTTTGTTATCAAGTTTCTGCTGGTTTCCTCTCTAGCTCAGATAATAACTTCTTACTCTTTCATTTTACCTCTAGCAAATCCAATTACCATGTTTGGAACTTACATTTTTAAGTTAAATCATTTAAATATTGGAACTTTCACTACAGAGTACAGATCATCATCACTTCAATAGTATTAACCACAGAGGAAACTTGGAACTCAAGTTAATGGAATGCTAGGATATAAAGCCACTTTTGGATATGTTACACAACTTTGTGGGTTACCCTGCACTTTCAAACTTCACTTTCACTACATTGTAAGTGTAGAGTCCAGCCATTTGTTTCTGATGATAAACTTCAATGACTTCCCCATAACTGATGTTAAAATGACAGATGTCTAATTAACTAGTATCTTTTTCCTTTCCTTCTTAAAAATGTGGATATATTCACAAGTTTTCATCCATTCCAAAAACTTACTGGTAATTCCTCAGTCGAGGGCTTTGGAAAATTATGACTCGTATGCTTGCTATTTCATCTATTTTTTAGATTATTTATCAGGCCTGGAAACCATCAGATCAAGGAGATTCATTATTATTACAAAACTTGTATAACATTTTTTTCTCAGCTCAAGCTGGTAAAAACCTGGGGTGTAGGCATAGTCAAACATGCTCATTTCTAGGTTGCTAGGAGCATTTGGACTATTCTATTGGTGTTCAGTATTGTGGCTTTTTATAGATTTACATAAATATTTTGAAATTGCGGCAAGAGGCAGAGAGAGAAGAGGGAAAAGAAGCTCAGAGAGAAGCTGTTTTTTTTTAACTGATTGGGGCAAAGAGGCTAGACTGCGCAGGCGCATGACGTAGTGCGCCAAAGGGTTAAAAAGAAGAGAAAGTTTTCAATGGTTATTTAAATCGCAGCAAGAGGCAGAGAGGGAAGAGGTAAAAGAAGCTTGGAGAGAAGCTTTTTTTTAACTGATCGGAGCAAAGAGGCTAGACTGCGCAGGTGCATGACGTAGCGC
The DNA here is from genome assembly GCF_030144855.1 of Hypanus sabinus. Classification (NCBI taxonomy): domain Eukaryota; kingdom Metazoa; phylum Chordata; class Chondrichthyes; order Myliobatiformes; family Dasyatidae; genus Hypanus; species Hypanus sabinus. Next base: position 150,983,070 of record NC_082709.1, on the reverse strand, counting down.
GCCAAAGGGTTAAAAAGAAAGACTGCCGTATACAGCGGCCATCGTCGGAGTGGACTGAGGCAGAGTGGGACGGCTTTGGCTCAATCAGGCTTCGACGAGAACAGGCAGAGGCGCAGTTGAACGGGGCACGACTGCACGAGTGCGTGAAAGCCGGCCTCTGAGATCAGCAGGGGAATTTAAAAAACGAGCAGAGGCTGAGTACGAACTTCACTCCAGGTGAGGTAAGGCCGGGTAAGCTCCTTTCATTAATGTAATTACCTTAGGAGTAGGTAAAGAGGCAGCAGTTAGGGCAGTTGGGTGCTCCGTTTGCAGTATGTGGGAAGTCAGTGTGAGCACAGCTGTCCCTGATGACTACACCTGCGAAAGGTATATCCAGCTGCAGCTCCTGACCAACCGTGTTAGGGAACTGGAGCTGGATGAACTTCGGATCATTCCGGAGGTAGAGGCAGAAATAGACAGGAGTTTCAGGGAGATAGTCACCCCTAAGAGTAAAGGAGACAGGTAGTTGGGTGACTGTCAGGAGAGGGAAGGGGAATAGACAGGAAGAGCAGAGCATCCCTGTGGCCGTTCCCATCAACAATAGGTATACCATTTTGGATACTGTTGGTGGGGATGACCTACCAGGGACAAGTTGCAGTGGTTGCATCTCTGGCACCGAGGCTGGACCCTCAGCTCAGAAGGGAAGGAGGGAAAAGAGGAGAGCAGCAGTGATAGGGGATTCGATGGTTATGGGGACAGATAGGAGGTTCTGTGGAAGAGATCGAGAAACCCAGATGGTCTTTTGCCTCCCTGGTGCCAAGGCCCTCGATATCTCGGATTGAGTTCTCAGTATTCTCAAGAGGGAGGGTGAGCAGCCAGATGTCATGGTCCATGTAGGGACCAATGATGTGGGTAGGAAGAGTGAGGAGGTCCTGAAAGGTGAGTTTAGGGAGCTAGGTGCCAAGTTAAAGGACAGGACCTCCAGGATAGCAATCTCAGGATTGCTACCAGTGCCACGTGCAGGTGGGTTTAGAAATAGTAAGATAATGCAGATCAACACGTGGCTGAAGACATGGTGCAGGAGAGAGGGCTTCAGATTTATAGATAATTGGGCAGTTTTCCAGTGTTCTGGTGGGACGGTTTACATCTGAACTGGAGGGGGACAAATATTCTTGCAGGTAGGTTTGCTAGAGAGGCTCCAGTGGATTTAAACTAGATACGAGGGGGGAGGGGAACCAGAGTGTAGGAACAGATGTAAGGGAGAAGGAAGAAAAAGAAGACAGTGAAGTTCTTTGTACTGTTAGAGATAAACAGAGAGGAAGAGGTGGAGAATTTCTTAAATGCATTTATTTTAATGCTACGAGCATTTCAAGGAATTTCAAGGGATATTGGAAATTTGGTTAGGAAAAAGAGAGATATCTACAATAAATATAGGCAGCATGGAGCAAATGAGGTGCTCGAGGTATATAAAGAATGTAAGAAGAATCTTAAGAAGAAATTAGAAAAGCTAAAAGATGATACAAGGTTGCTTTGGCAAGTAAGGTGAAAATAAATCCAAAGGGTTTCTACAGTTATTAATAGCAAAAGGATAGTGAGGGATAAAATAGGTCCCTTAGAGAATCAGAGTGGACAGCTATGTGTGGAGCTGAAAGAGATGGGAGAGATTTTGAACAATTTCTTTTCTTCGGTATTCACTAAGGAGAAGGGAAACAAGTAGGGGAGTTATGGAAACTATGATGATTAAAGAGGAGGAAGTACTGGTGCTTTTAAGGAATATAAAAGTGGATAAATCTCTGGATCCTGACAGGATATTCCCGAGAACCTTGACGGAAGTTAGTGTGGAACTAGCAGGGGCTCTGACAGAAATATTTCAAATGTCATTAGAAATGGGGATGGTGCCAGAGGATTGGCGTATTGCTCATGTGGTTCCATTGTTTAAAAAGGGTTCTAAGAGTAAACCTAGCAATTATAGGCCTGTCAGTTTGACATCAGTGGTGGGTAAATTAATGGAAAGTATTCTTAGAGATAGTATATATAATTACCTGGATAGACAGGGTCTGATTAGGAACAGTCAACATGGATTTGTGCGTGGAAGTTCACGTTTGACAAATCTTATTGAATTTTTTGAAGAGGTTACTAGGAACTTTGACGAGGGTAAAGCAGTGGATGTTGTCTATATGGACTTCAGTAAGGCCTTTAACAAGGTTCTGCATGTAAGATTAGTTAGGAAGGTTCAATCGTTAGGTATTAATATTGAAGTAGTAAAATGGATTCAACAGTGGCTGGATGGGAGTTGCCAGAGAGTAGTGGTGGATAACTGTTTGTCAGTTTGGAGGCCAGTGACTAGTGGTGTGCCTCAGGAATCTGTACTGGGTCCAATGTTGTTTGTCATACACATTAATGATCTGGATGATGGGGTGGTAAATTGGATTAGTAAGTATGCAGATGAGGTAAGGTAGGTGGCGTTGTGGATAATGAAGTAAGTTTTCAAAGCATGCAGAGAGACTTAGGCCAGTTAGAAGAGTGGGCTGAACGATGGCAGATGGAGTTTAATGCTGGTAAGTGTGAGGTGCTAAATTTTGGTAGGAATAATCCAATTAGGACATACATGGTAAATGGTAGGGCATTGAAGAATCCAGCAGAATAGTGTGATCTAGGAATAATGGTGTATAGTTTCCTGAAAGTGGAATCTCATGTGGATAGGGTGGTGAAGAAAGCTTTTGGTATGTTGGCCTTTATAAATCAGAGCATTGAGTATAGGAGTTGGTATGTAATGTTAAAATTGTACAAGGCATTGGTAAGGCGGAATTTGGAGTACTGTGTACAGTTCTGGTCATCAAATTATAGGAAAGATGTCAACAAAATAGAGAGAGTACAGAGAAGATTTACTAGAATGTTACCTATGTTTCAGCGCCTAAGTTATAGGGAAAGGTTAAACAAGTTAGGTCTTTATTCTTTGGAGCGTAGAAGGTTGAGGAGGGACTTGATAGAAGTATTTAAAATTATGAGGGGGATAGATAGAGTTGACGTGGATAGGCCTTTTCCATTGAGAGCAGGGGAGATTCAAACAAGGGGACATGAGTTGAGAGTTAGGGGGCAAAAGTTTAAGGGTAACATGAGGGGGAACTTCTTTACTCAGAGAGTGGTAGCTGTGTGGAACGAGCTTCCAGTAGAAGTGGTAGAGGCAGGTTCGGTATTGTCATTTAAAGTAAAATTGGATAGGTATATGGACAGGAAAGGAATGGAGGGTTATGAGCTGAGTGCGGGTCAGTGGGACTAGGTGAGAATAAGCGTTCGACACGGACTAGAAGGGCCGAGATGGCCTGTTTCCATGCTGTAATTGTTATATGGATATATTGTTGTATAGTCCTAATTGTTTAATGCTGTTGTTTAATGATCTTTAGGATGATACCAGTTGTAGATATTACTGTCAAAACAATGTATATACCCTGGTCATGTTCCAACATCTTTCAATTTCCTCTTTTAATTCAGTATATTTCTGGTGTTTTATATTTATTGATTTCTACAAAGTAAGTGTGTTTGGAATATCTATTTAAAAAGTTGTTCTTGCTTGTTTATCCTGTATTATTATATCCAGATTGTTATTATGGATTGCCCTATCTGTAAGAATGGATCAGTTGTAATATAATTTGGATTCTGACTCTAAAATTGGATCTGGCTTGTATTTATAGTAAGGTATGATTTATTTTATGAGTTTATATTTAAACAAGACTTTTGTGAATGATTTTTGCCACTTGTTTGTGCCTGTGTAAGTAATCAGATTGAGTTAAACTGCTACAAGGTCCTGTAATGTGTTGAATTGTTTCTAGTTTTTCTTGGAATTTTCTACTTTATCATCTTGAATTTGTTGGCTTTTTATTATATATTTTTGTTATTTTTTTGGTGTTAACCACCTGATCCCGTATTGCCATGATGGAACCCTTCTGTTTCTAGGATGAAGTCTCCAACCCTGAACCAGGAGTTCAATGTTGAAATTTAGTCTGCTCAGATCATGGGAATGTTTTCCATGGAGGGTCATGCTCTTCCATTGGGTAACTTTTACTTCAATGGTGATAATTTCTTCATTTTTCTGTTATGCACTCATTTAAGTTTAATGGTATATACTTCTTATCAGAATTGCGTATGCTCAAGTGGTGTGCTGAATCCTGTTTTCATTAACTAAAGGTTTATCCTTAGAAGTTTTATCTGTCTGCTGTGTAGATGTTTAATGTCTGTTAATTCTCTTCCCTGATCTGTCCTAGGTAGTGTTAATCTAGCACATTCGAGTGTACATAATATTTTCTGAAATTTGTCATTTCATTTCTTATTTTTCTTTATAAATTTTCCAGATCAGTTTTGGACCAAGATATTATGCCAAAAGACTATGTTAATAAAGGCATAGCAAAAGTGTTTATTGCCTTTGTTATATTTTACTGTTGACCTCTGTTTGGCAGATATTCTTAAGCCTTGAAGTATATACTGTCAGAAGTTTTTCTATTATCGCACTTTGATCCATTTTCTTTGCTCATTGATATCTCAGATAGTTATGTGCTTCATATCCATCCATCCATCCATCAGTTGTGTTGTATTTTGTTGGCTTTATTTCACCTTTCTTTATGTTTAATGGTCTGCATTTATCCACTCCAAAGTTCATGCTTATATCCTTCAAAAAAATTTCCATGATTTGAATTAATTGCTTTAGCTTTATTGATGAGGGAGCATATAATTTCAAATTATCCATGTATAGAAGGTCTGTTAAGGTATAACTCATTTCATTATATCTGATTTGATACCCAATTTTCATCTGATTCAGTAACCTAGAGCAGGTTTGAAGCTAGACCAAACCATAGTGGATTAGAGAGTCACCTTGAAAAATGCCTTGGTTTATTTTGATAATAGTAGTTGTTAGTAGATAGGGTTGTTATAGTATGCCAATGCTTCATCAGATGTTGAAGAAATTTCACACGAATTAGGTGTGGGCATTTGACACTTCCTTGTTGACATCTAGTCCTCTCAGATTGTGGGGATGTCTTCCTTGGAGGGTTATGCTCTTCCATTGGGTAACTTCTTCATTTTCCTGCAGTGTGCTTTCATTTAAGTTCAATAGTACGTACTTCTTATCAGAATCGCATATGCTTAGAGTACTGAAATCTGTTTTTGTTGCTGAAAATATACTCTTAGAATTTTTACTGACTGATGTATAAATTTTTTATGTCAGCTTTGCCTCTTTCTCCTTCTGCCCTCAGTAATGTTAATCTGTGCATCGAGTATACAGAGTGCTTTTATTAATTTGTCATTTCAGTTCTTATTTTTCTTTGTAAATTTTCCAGATCAATTTCAGACCAAGATATTGTGCCAAAAGGATACGTTAATATGGGTGTAGCAAAAGTGTTTATTGCCTTTTTGATATGTTTACTATTGAGCTCTATTTGGCAGATTTTCTTAAGCTTTGAAGTAAATTCTGTTGTAAGTTATCCCATTATTGCACCATGATCCACTTTCTTTGCTTGTTGATATTCCAAATACTTATATGTTTCATATTCACCCATTGGTTGTATTGTATCCCTCAGCTCAGTTTTATATGCTACTAGCTCGATTGTACCTTCCTTTATGTTTCATGCTCTGCACTGACCTAGTTCTAAGTTCATGGTTATATCTTTAGAAAATAGCTCTACCATTTGACTTAATTCCTTTATTGATGAAGAAGCATATAATTTCAAATTGTCCATGTGTGTCAAGGTATAATTTGTTTGGTTGTTTCGGATTTGATACCCAAATTTCATCCGATTCAGTAAATTAGAGAGCAGGTTTAAAACTAGGTGTAACCATAGTGGCTTAGAGATTCACCCTGAAAAATAATCAAAAATTATTTTGATAATGGTGTTGTTCTTCTTTGGTTGTTAAAAGATAGGGAGATTATAGAACACCAATGCTTCATAAGATGTAGGAATTTCACAAGAATTTTGTATTGTTTATATATTTTCAGAATTTATGTTAACCATGAGTGTGGACCACTCATTGTTAATAGATTATTACTATTATTATTATTATTATTATTATTATCATCATCATCATCTTCATTATGATTCCCTAAGGTTGTTATAGACAGGGGCAATGGGGACAATCTCCCACTATCTATTAAATGCTTCCAATAGTGTGCACCTTAAATAGCCTCTGAAAACCATGTCCAGCTCCTGGCCTTCACATGTAGCTTAGCTACTAAGCCTGGTGGAATCATTTCCATTGACAGGAGAAGGGCAAAGGTGGGTTACTGGTGCCTTAAAGCCAGTCACTTTGGGCAGATGGGCTCATCAGCCGTGGTTGGCAGCTCACCTAGGAGAAGGAAAACTCTGATCCCAAACTTCTGTTGCCTTGTGGCTATACCCACTCATGGGGAACTCTGGAGCTGGAGGCCCCAGGGCAGTCCTACATTGAGTTCAATGTTGACTGGCAACTATTGCGATGTTTCTGATACCAAACTGTATTGGTCTCTGCCGTTCCTTTAGGTTCATCAGATGCATAGAAAGAGAAGAGCTTGCTATATGGGCAATAGCTTACTCTCTATGTCATACTCCCCAGGCTAGGTGTATTTAGACAGCTAGTTTGCAATATCCATGGTCAACTCTGATCGATGGAGGCCTCAAATCTTGTATTAACTTTACTATATTCCTTCCCTTGGTTTCTCAATGATGTCTTAGCACTTTAGCATTCATATAAATGTTAATAATTTTTTTCTAACACAGCATTAAATAAACTTCTACATTATCAAGAGCTCATGTCAAACCTTGAGAGTGAATAGGCTACATTAACAGAAGACCATGAACAAACACTCAGAGAGTGTATAACTGCTATTATTTGGGAAAATTCTTCTTCCTGGGCCCTTAGTTCCTAGTGGATCATAGGCCATTGATGACCTGCCATCTCCATTGTCCAAAGTCGATGACATGGTCAGAGTTCATCATTGTTTCTGTAATCCATTGTATCCACTGTACAAGGGATTGGCTTGTACAGCTTCACCAGAGCCCTGTTGGCCAGCCTTACCCATTCCCACCTCTCACAACAGGGAAGTAGAGTTGGACTTTGAGAGGCATTTGAGAAAAATAATCCTCCTTTACTTTTTACTGAAAAGAAAAACATAACACAACAGTTAGTGATGGTGGGTCTCAAATTTTCTTTCAATTAACTGTAGCAGGCACACAATTGGCTTGGTGATAGGAAGCAGAGGATGAAAGTACAAGATTGTTTTTTGGACTAGAGGCCCATATTTGTTAACATTGGTTCTAGGCCCATTAATATTTATTATCTCTATCAATGGTTTAAATGAGAACCTACATAACATAGTTAGAAAGTTTGAAAATGACACTAAAAAAGTGATGCTGTTGACCATGAAGATGGTAATCAGGATTTACAGAGGGATCCTTGATCAGCTAGGTAAATGAGTTGAGGAATGATAAATGGAGTATAATTCAGATAAGTATGAGGTGCTGCATTTTTGGAAGATAATTCAGGGTAGGACTTTTCCCATTAACTGTAGGGCCCTTAATAGAGTTGTAGAACAAAGGGACATAGGGATTCAAGTGTATGCTTCACTGAAAGTAGCAGTGCAGGTAGATAGGGTGGAGAAGAAGGCTTTTGGCATGCTTGCTTTCATCAGTCAGAGAAGTTGCGATGAGATGCCATGTTGCCATTGTACGAGATGCTGGTGAAACTGTATTTGGAATACTGTGTTCAGTTTTGGCCTCGCTGCTTTAGGGAAGATGCAATTAAATTGGAAAGATTATGGAGGAGATTCATAAGGATGTTTGCTGTGACTTGAGAGCCTAACTTATGGAGAGAGGCTAAGTAGCTTGCAACTTCTTTCATTGGAGCACAGGAGAATGAGGGATGATATTATAGTGGTGCATGAAATCATGAGGGGCACAGACTGGATGAATGCCTAGTCTTTTTCCCGGGTTTGGAAAATATAAAGGGTCTAGATTTAAGGTGAGAGGGGAAAGATTTAATAGGAAACTGAGCGGACAACTTTTCACCCATAGAGCAGTCAGGATATGGAATAAACAGCAGGGGAAGTGGTTGAGGCAGGCACAGCAACAACAATTAAAAGATACTTGGGCAGGTACATGGATAGGAAAAGCTCACATTATATAGGCCAGATACAGGAAAGTGGAATCTTGGTCTGTATAGACCAATGGGCTGAATGGCTTGCTTCCTTGCTGTATGACTCTATGACTTCATATATACAGAAGAGCAATGTGCCTTCAACCACCAGTTTGTACCTTCCTTCACTGTAAGGTGCTTACTTTAATAAGCTACTACTTTCACAATATGCTTCTCAACTTCTCTTCAAATATTTACTCCTTGTATTTGTGCAGTCCAGATTATTCATCATTTTGTATAGAATTCTGCATCAAAGGGTACTTCCAAAGTCCTGAGCCCGAAAACAAACAAAGAGAAGTCAATTCCCAAGAAAAACGGGAAAGTTTGAGATAGAAAATAGTCAGGCTCATCAAAATGTCACAAGTCATGACACCGAGATAAAAGAAAGAAAAAAATGAATTAACAGATGGGGTTTAATTTCTTTAAAAGGAAATGTAACAGTTTCAACTTAAATTCTTTGAAAGTTGACTTAACGTTTCAACATTCCAATGTTCAGCTCTAATCAGCATTTATCGTTCTCATACAGTGAAAAAGAATGAGATGCAAATTTAAGACAGCTGAATACTGAACAGAATGGAACCGTATGTTTAGCAAGGATCCTGCTGGAAGGGGTTTGTGTATGTTTCAAACTGGCTGTGCAAACCTGTAACCATGAAAGGGCTTCAATTCATTGCAATGTGTCAAACTTGTAAGCATTTACACCCACCACGCTCACACCACCCTACCCCTCCCCCCCCCCAGCCCCATCATATCTCATTGGAGAGGAAATCGTGGTCTTGACTAGTGACTTAACAAGACATCTGGTGGCCATAGAGGCACATCAAGGAGTTTGCAAGTTTCAGTTGACAAGTTTATAAAAATCTGCTCAACTGTGTTTCATGCCAAAACAGTTCCGTATGTGGTTAAATCTTTCATAACACTGCACCTTGATCATATTGCCTGGTTCAAACTTCAAAATTACACTTAAAATTAAAATGCTCAGGCTATTGGTGAAGCTATTCTGTATGCCAATAACATTCTACCCAATTATCAGCAGGGGTAAAGAATGATTAAATTAAAGGAATAGAAAGCACACTCTTGATTATTTGTGTTAAATGTGATATGGAGCTGTCCATCTTGTAATCCACATCCAAATTTGTTCCACTAAAGTCAATAGAAGTCAAGGATAGGCGACATATTTTAACCCTAAGTGGCTGGTTTTGTTAGTCTGTGAATGAATGCACAAGCCAAAGCTGGGAAATTAGAAACATTCAACACACATAAAATGCTGGAAGAACTCAACAAACCAGGCAGCATCTATGGAAAAGAGTAAACTGTCAATGTTTCGGGCCCAGACCCTTCATCAGGACAAGAAAAAAAGAGAAATTTTTCCATCATCAGCAGAATTCCTTGTGTTTGTGAATTAGAACTATAAATCATTTTGATGATATACAATCTATAGCTGGAAATTCATGCAACTGATTTTACATTTTTGTGGTCAGATAAAGAGAGGAATAGATATGGGTGGGTGGCAATATTGCCTATGGAATCTTTCACATCATGAGAAGGTTAGATGTTCTAAAGTGAAGTTACTTCTGGAGTTGCTGAGCTTTGCTGAGCATATTTTCAGCAGAAGTCAGCATATTTTCTGCATTTCAAATGCAAAGCTTTGTAATTTCCCGTGATATGAAAGGTCTTACTCCCACATCTCCAACTATTTATTGGTGTGGTTCCCATAGATAGCAAACCTCTGCCTTGCTGATGTAGACCACGCCAAGGCAATTACACTTAATCACTGAGTAAGGTATGCAAGGATCCACCAAGTTCTGCAGAGAAGGTTTAAAATCAGAAGAAAATCTCCCTAATCTTCAAATCCTTCAAATTTGATCTTGAACTGCTGTGTATTAGAAGGTAATAAAAGCCAAAATAATTTAAAATTATAAATTGGGTGTCAGCAAATTATTACAAATAGTGGGTAAGCCATCTAATGTCTAAAACATGATGGTAAAGTGCTTCCGACATTATGGCTTACAGCAGCACCGATTTTGGTGGAGACCAATGTCAATTTCCTACATACTCCATCCCTAACTTACTTCCTTGTCCTCTTCTCTCACACATGCTTCCAACCTATCATCCTGCCACTCAACCACAATAGGGGCAATTTACAGTGGTCATTTGAGTTACTGACTAGCATATCAATGAAACTATATGAGGACCTTTAAAGATTTGAGGGAAATATTTAACATAGAGAACATAACTCACACGAGAAAATTTGCAGATGTTAGGAATCCAAGCAACGCACACAAAAAAATGCAGGAATTTAGCAGGCCACGCAGCACCTATGGAAAAGAGTGAGATGTTTCAGGCCGAGACCCTTTGCCAGGACTGGAAAAAAAGATGAGAAGTCAGTGTAAGAAAGTATGGAGAGGGGAGGAAGAAGTACATGGTGGTAGGTGATAGATGAAACTGAAAGAAAGGAGGGCTGCAGTAAAGAGTTGAAAAGTTGATTGGTGAAAGAGATAAGGGTTGGAGAAAGGGCAATCTGATAGGAGAGGGTGGGAGACCATGGAAGAAAGGGAAGAGGGAGGAGCACCTTCTTGTTATAACTTCTCATCTTGTTTTTTCTAATCCTGAGGAAGTGTCCTGGCCCAAAGCATCAACTGTTTACTATTTTTCGTAGATCATGCCTAGCCTGCTGAGCTCCTCCAGCATTTTGTGTGTGATATCTGGAATTTGATGGCAGAGGAGATGGTGGAGTTGGATACAATCACAATGTTGATAACACACAAGGACAGGCTCTTAAATAAGCATAGGAAAAATAATAATGAACCTAGTGAGCAAAATTGGCATGGACGTAGTGGACTGAAGGGTGTGTCTCTGTTTCTCTACTGTATAACTCCATGATACTGGGGGAAGCTCATGCCGAATTAAAGAGAAAGTGTAAAACTTCACTTTGACGGTACCAGTAGTCAGGATTGAACTAGGTCACAGGAGCTGGTTGGTGGCAGCAAGACCTTTTGTACTATCATACTACTGAACTGCACAATGCAGATGATATTTTGTTTCAATACACCTAGAAGATGCCGTTCAAACTGGTGTTGACTTGTTTACTCCATACTAGAGGGAGAGCCTCACACTCAACATCAGTAAAATAAGATCCTCTGCTAACACTGCCTTCTGACAATATTGGTTCATGGTGAGACCGAGAAAATTTGTATTACTTTTCCTAGCTCATGCGTCATTTTTCTATGAAGGATGATGACAATTACCACTACCTTCAATGTATCCAAATTGAGGATGGAGATGTTTGAAGATCAAGATCTCAGATCTGGCACAAAACCCATGGACTACTGGGCAATAGTGATCCCTGGCCTTCTTCGAGGTGTGTCTACATACTCTAAAACTCCAGTAATTTGTCAGTCAATTTCCACTTGTTTCTGTAAATCTAACAGCAGGAAAAGTGAACCAATGTCCGAAGTCCACTCCGGCCAATATCCCCAGGCTTGTGGCCCTGCGTATAGTCAATTGGCACACTACAGTGGCCGCTCACCTGTTATCAGATTTCAAAAACAACCACTCTGCCGCAGGAAGAGATTGGCCAACAGATAGGGCAAAAGATTTCAAGGATGTGCTCAGGACTTCCATAAAATGAAATGATCGCATACCATGACTCCTGAGAATCCTTGGTCCAAATTCAAAGTGGAGAAGGAGTATTTGAGATTGTATTAGAGAACCACAGATGATTTGGGTGAAAAGTTTGCAGCTGAGCTGAAATTTTGTGAAGCTTGTGAAGGAGATTATCAAAAGTTATAACAAGACATAGGGTAGTTGGGTGGTGAAATGACAGATGGAGTTTGACTTGCTCAAGGAAGAGATGATGTAATTTGGGAGATCATGTGCAAGATGGAGGCAGACTCTTCTAGCATCAATATTATGGTAAAAGTCCATAGCTCCTTGAAAGTGAGCACACAAATGGAAAGGGCAGTAAAGAAGATATCTGTCCTGCTGAAAGGTTTCGGCCAGAAATGTCGACTGCACTTTTTTCCATAGATGCTGCCCTGTCTGCTGAGTTCTTCCAGCATTTCTCACGTGTTGCTCAGATATCCAGCATCTGTAGATTTTCTCTTGTTTCTGGCATGCTTGCCTTCATTGTTTGGGGCATTGAATGTAAAAGTTGGCTGTTCATGTTGCAGCTGTATAAAGCTTTGATTAGACCACATTTGGAGTATTGTGTGCAGTCCTAGTCACCTCAATACAGAAAGGATGTGGAGACTTTGGAGACATTGCCATCAAAGTTCACCAGGATGCTTGCTGAATTTGAGTGCATTATCTATAAGGGGTGGTGCGGAAAGCTTTGACTGGTTTTTCTGGAGCATCAGAGGCTGAGCAGTGACCTGGTAGAAGTATTGTCAGAGCCATAGATGGGGTAGATAGGTCAATGTCTAATTCCAGGGTGGAATTGGCAAATACTGCAGGACATAGCTTTATTGTGACGGGGAAAAGTTTAAAGGAGCTGTGTGAGGCACGTGTTTTTATTTAAAGAGAGTGGTAGTGACCTGGTACATACTGCCGGGGAGGTGGTTGAAGTCAATATGATAGCAATGCTTAAGAGATATTTATAGAAACCAGTGAAGAGGCGGGGAATAAAGGAATACAGAACATGTGCAGGCAGATGGGAATAGTAACATTGGTTTCATGGTTAGTACAGACAATGTGGGCTGAAGAGCTTGCCCCTGTACTTCACTGTTCTATGTTCCACCTCATGTCCATGTATTAAGGACCCATAGAAGTCCTGTAGCAACTACCCACCCATCCTATCCAACCAAACTTTTGCCCCATCTATGAGGGATCTGTGGTTCATACATAGGCCTCTTCAACCATCCACAATCCTGAGAGACAGAAGGAGAAGAATGCAAAGAGGAAGGAATAAAAGGAAAACTAACTATAATAAGAATGAAGTAGGATTGCTCCGAGTATTTTTTTCTCATCATATATGGAGTCTTAATCACAGTTTTACACTAAAATAGATGAAAATACTTCAGTTCAGGGCTACTAAAGCATGGTGGTTACAATAGTAATCCGGACACCTGGACTAATGATACAGAGACACGAGCTCAAATTTCATCATGGCAGCTGGGGATTTTAAATTTAACTCACTGAGTAAATCCAGAATTTAAAAAAAATCAGTAATGGTGCCCAAGAAACTATCAGATTGTTGTGAAAAGAAACATCTGGCTCACTCATGTCCTTTAAATCTGATCTTCCAACTTAGTTTGAGCAGTATGTGACCACAGATCCAACATTCAGCAGACCTTGGCAGTGATGTTCACATCCAGGAATTGAACATTTAAAAACAATCATTAATTGTAGTAGAAAATGATTACTTTACTTACAAGCCCAAATTCAGTTGACCTTCATGCTGGATGTAAACCTACTCTCCTGCCTGCTGTCCTGAATAATTTTCTCTTTATCAACTAAAATTAATGCAATTTTATCATTTTTACAGCTGCAAATTGTTGGATTAACAGATGCAGGTGCTCTTTGTTTAGGCATGTGTAATTTTATGACAACCTTCTACAGGACATATGGAAGCAGAGATGATGAAAATCTGAAATCAAAGCAGAACTGCTGGAAATGGGCAACCAGGCAGCATCTGTGAAGAGTGAAACAAATTAATCTTTCAGGTTGATCAACTTTCTTCAGTTCTGAAGAAGGCTTCCAACATTTTGTGTTTGTATTTCTCTTGCCATATGCTGGCTGGAGGGTTACATCTAGGTCACCACATTCTTGTCAACATTCTGAACATGCACACCATTAGTCCCTTCTCTGAACATATGCTCTAAATTATTGAGCTGCATCTTTGGCAGTCTCCCAAAGTACTTGAAGAAGATGGAGGAGCCGTTCATTCTCCAGCTGAAGCTTTCATGTAATAATTCTTCTTGGATGAGAATTCTGAGACGTCAATGTGTTTTCTTGGATGTATTTTTGCATGCTTCTGCATGTTTACCCCTCAATCTAAGCTAACAAGAACATAGCTATGAAAAAAAAACATGGCTCACAACCTTCTATGTTCAAGGTAGCTTGTTGGTTCTACCTCTATGATGAGACCCCAAACAAAATCACAATACTTTCCATCTATTAATCGCACATGTAAGGTTGGTGTTGAAGGTGAAAATAGAACATAGGTCACTACAGTAGAGCCCAGGAGAGGCTATTAGGCTCTCAGCCCTGTCTGTGCTGACTATAATGCCAGTCTAAACTAATCCCATCTCCCTTACCATGAATCATATCCCTTCATTCCCTGTCTGCCCACATGTCTAAATGCCTTGAATTCTGCTATCATATTTGCTTCTATCAAAATGGCCAAGAAAGTGTACCCATTCATGCTTTTATTTCAGTGCATACTGACCTAGCATTGACATAATAGCAGCTGCAAGGTTTTCTGTGCCAGAAATCGGACTGAGCATATCCAGTCATATTCACTGTAATTCCATGACATTATTCCTTTCGGGACATAACATGGGAAATTGTATTACTGACCTGTGAGCAACTGGGTCCTTCCAAAAGCATCCATGTTTAATAACCAGAATGGGACAGATTCCCATTTAGGTCCCTTTACTCCTTTACTTGCATATGTCTTTTCCTTGACCTTGCAAAGGCTGGGCTTCCCCCGCATTCAACGTCCTTCCTGACCCCTGACCGAACTGCATCGCTTGATCATAAGATCCCTGAACCTCAACCTATGAACTCTGACCCATGCTTGCGTTCAGGTTGATATTCACCCACCCCCCCCCCCCCCCCAGAGAACCACACAGCAGCTTCCTGGCTCTGACAGCCTACCCTCCACCTGATCCCGCCCATAACGAGAACTCCCCTTCCATGTCTCCCAGAACCCCCAGCAAACTCCACCGCAACTCAGCTTAGCACTGATGTTCATAGCCAGGCCTAGAGTTGCAGCCACTCCTTCCCTGACGTAGCATGGAACATGAAACAGAAAAGGTTACAGAGACAGGGCCTTCAGCCTTCAATGTTGTGCCAGACTAATTAAACTAGTAATTAAATACCTAACTAAACCTATCCCTTCTGTCTGCTCAATGTCCATATTCCCTTCATTCTCTGCACATTCATATACCCACCTAGGAGCCTCTTACACACCTCTATCGTTTTTGCCTACAGCCCCACTCAGGAACATGCTTCAGGCACCCACCATATTTGTGTAAAAAAACTTGACCCGCATAACTCATTTAAACCTCCCCTCCCTTGCCTTAAATGCATGCTCTCCAGCATTAGACATACTGACCCTGGGAAAAAGATAGTGGCTGTCTACCCCATCTAGGCCTCTCATCATTTTATAAACTTCTAACAGTCCTCCCTTCAGCCTCTACCTCACCAGAGAAGACAACCCTAGTTTGCTTAGTCTTTTCTTAATACACATGACATCTAGTCCAGGCAGAACCCTGGTAAAGCATTTTTGTACTTTTTCCAAGTGCTCCACGTCCTTCCTATAATGCAGCAACCAGTATTTGTTCATTTGTTTGTTTGTTTATGTATCTATCTATCACACATTTATCTATCTATCTATCTATCTATCTACCTATAGGTTATTTCTTCAGTGGTTTGAATGGGTCACAACTGTGAAAGCATGTGGAGGTCAGCCAGCGAGAACAGTGAGAACAGTTTAAAAAGAAGACAGATGTATACAGTGAGTGTCGGAGAAGCTGGCATTGGAGTAGAGGGAGACAGAATAGGAAGGCTTTGGCTCAATGGGATTTGGCGATAAAGGGTCAAGGCAAGATAGATTGTCTGTGCAGAATACAGACAGAAAGTATGTGTGTGAGGCCAGTTTTCTGTGCTAGGTGTCAGAGGTGGGAGGTCCTGAAGACTCCCAGCCTCCCAGACAGCCACATCTGTGCCAGGTGTGTCGAGCTGCAACTCCTTAAGGACCATCTTAGGGAACTGGAGATGCAGTTCGATGACCGTTGTCTGGTCAGGGAGAGTGAGGTGGTGATAGAAAAGAATTATGATGTGGTTCGTCCTTCGGAGTCAAAGACGACCACGACTTCTGTCAGGTGGAGGGTTTGTGACTGTGGGTCCGGAGGTGACTGGTGAGGCCAATCCGGGCCCTGAAAGCTCGCCCACATGTGGGACACATGAAGGTAGGTGCTGCAGTGGAAGTGGAGGTAGCTCGAGCCTTGCGCATGGCGCGTTTCCTCTGAGCCTCTGCGGTACATCTGATTTCTGCTGCATACGCTCCTTTAGTGGTCCTGCTCCACCAGGTTGGGCGGTCCAGAGCAAGCGATTCCCAGCCACTGGGATTGATGTTGAGGTCTTTGAGGGACACTTTGAGGCAGTCTTTGAAACGTTTCTTCTGCCCTCCAACTGAGCGCTTGCCCTGGCTCAGCTCTCCATACAGCAGCTATTTTGGTAGTCGACAGTCAGACATCCTGACAACATGGCCAGCCCATCTGGCTTGGGCTTTCTGTAGGAGGGTGTAGACGCTGTGGGTGCTAGCCCGCTCCAGGACCTCCGTGTCTGGGACTTTGTCCTGCCATCGTACGTGGAGAAGTCTGCGGAGGCAGCTCAAGTGGAAGTGGTTGAGCTGTTTAGTGTGTCTGCTGTAGACAGTTCAGGTCTCGCTGGCATAGAGGAGGGTGGTGAGAACCACTGCTTGGTAGACCTTCAGCTTGGTGGTAAGGCTGAGTCCTCTCCGCTCCCATACATTCTCACGGAGTCTCCCAAAGGCGGCACTGCCTTGGGCAATTCTGTTGCTGATCTCTGCGTCTATGTTCACCGCTCGTGATAGAGTACTGCCCAGATAAGTAAAGCTGTCTACTGCCAGTAGCTTCTGCCCCTTTACTGTGATGTGTGGTTCCTGGTAAGGATTTCCGGGTGTGGGCTGGTACATAACTTTGGTCTTTTTGGTGCTGATTGTAAGTCCGAAGTTGTCACAGGCTCGTGAGAAGCAGTCCATTTCTCGCTGCATCTTCTGCTCTGTGCTGGCGTTGAGGGCGCAATCATCAGCGAATAAGAGGTCTCTGACGACGGTCTCCTTTACCTTTGTAACAGCCTGTAGACACCGGAGGTTGAATAGCCCACCGCCAGTCCTGTATCTGACGTGTATACCATCCTGACAATCACGGAAGGCGTCATTCAGCATAGCAGAGACCATGCTAGAGCGTAGGGGCGAGAACGCATCCTTGCTTCACACCGTTTGTCACTGGGAAGACTTCTGACTCGTCACCATCATCCAAAACTTTCACCATCATGCCATCGTGGAACTGCCAAACTATTGTGATTAACCTGCTAGGACAGCCAAACATCTCCATTATCTTCCATAAGCCATCTCTACTGACCGTATCAAATGCCTTGGTCAGATCGACGAAGGTCATAAAGAGGTCACTGTGCTGCTCTTGACATTTTTCCTGGAGTTGGCGTGCAGCAAATATCATGTCGACAGTTCCACGCTCTGCATGGAAGCCACACTGGCTTTCTGGGAGGAGACCTTGCTCAAGGTGTTGGAGAAGGCGATTAAGCAGGACGCGAGCTAAGATCTTCCCAGCTGTGGACAGGAGGGAGATGCCTTGGTGATTGTCACAAGACTGGCGGTTGCCTTTCCTGTTGTAGATGTGGACTATGCTGGCATATTTCAACTGTTGCGGGACCTTTCCTTCGTTCCACATGGACTGGAAGAGCTCAGTCAGCTTCTGCATCATGAATGGGCCTCCTGCTTTGTAGACGTCAGCAGGGATTGCATCTGATCCTGGGGCTTTGCTGCAAGAAAGTTGCCTGATGGCTTTTCTGACTTCTTCTTCTGTGGGGAGGTTGTCAAGGTCCAGGTTGATCTCCACCTGAGGTAGGCAAGCAATGGCCTCATCATTGATTTCAGCAGGGTGGTTGAGGACCTGGTTGAAGTGTTCAGCCTATCTCTCCAAAATCTGCTTTTTCTCTGTCAGCAGCCGAGTCCCATCTGCACTGAGGAGGGGGGAGGAGCCAGAGGACTGAGGTCCATACATAGCCTTCAAAGTGTCATAGAAACGCTTGGTGTCATGACTGTCTGCATAGCCCTGGATCTCATCGGCCTTATTGCTGAACCAGACATCCTGCATCTCACGGAGTTTCTTCTGCACTTTCCGTCTTGCACTGGCGAAGGCATCTATCTTTGCTTGTGAAGTGGGATCATTCTGGTGCGCTCTGAACAGTTGGTGTTTCTCTGACAACAGTGCCTGTATCTCCTCGTCATTCTCATTGAACCAGTCTTGATGTCTACGGATTGCTGGTCCGAGGTGTTCGAGAGCGGTAGAGTAGACTGCATCTTTGAAAGCCGTCCACTGCTCTTCAGTGCTGGTGTTGTCATCCTGGGGTTTGTCAAGCAGCCTGCTATCTAGGTCTTCACAAAATTCTTCTGCAACTACACTGCTCTTCAGCTTGAAGACATTGAGACTCTTTGCAGTCTTCTGACCTTGAGGTCTTCTCACAGGCAGGATGCAAAGTTTAAGCTTGGACACTATGAGTCGATGATCCATCCAGCAGTCGGCACCACACACGGCTTGCCAGTCCCTCTTTCTGGTGATGATATTGTCAATCAGATACCAGTGCCTAGAGCGTGGAGGTCATGTGTAGCGCATGTCTTGAGGAGCAGCAGGCCATTGCTGTTACACTTGTCAATACCATGTCTTCCAAGAATCCCTTCCCAGGTCTGGTAATCTGTTCCCACTCTGGCATTAAAGTCCCCAAGGACAATAAGCTTCTCTGACAGTGGGACTGCTGCTATGAGGGTGTCATAGTTTTCTGTGCTAGGTGTCAGAGGTGGGAGATCCTGGAGACTCCCAGCCTCCCGGACGGCCACATCTGTGCCAGGTGTGTCGAGCTGCAGCTCCTTAAGGACCACATTAGGGAACTGGAGATGCAGCTCGATGACCATTGTCTGGTCAGGGAGAGTGAGGAGGTGATAGAAAGGAGTTATAGGCAGATAGTCACGCTGGGGCATGGGGAGACAGATAAGTGGGTAAAAGTCAGGAGAGGGAAGGGCAAGAGGCAGATGCTAGAGGTGCTAGTGGCTGTACCCCTTGAAGTACTCCTGTTTGAGTACTGTTGGGGGGAATGGCTTACCTGGGGGAAACAACAATGATCATGCCTCTGGCACAGAGTCTGGCCCTGTGGCTCAGAAGGGTAGGGAAAGGAAGAGGATTGCAGCATGATAGGGAACTCTATAGTTAGGAGGTCAGACAGGCAAACCCATAGACGCAGGAAAGAAACGCGGATGGTAGTTTGCCTCCCAGGTGCCAAGGTCGGGCTGTTTCAGATCGCGTCCAAGATATCCTGATGTGGGAAGGTAAAGAGCCAGAGGTCATGGTACATATTAGTACCAATGACATAGGTAGGAAAAGGGAGGAGGTCCTGAAAACAGACTACAGGGAGTTAGGAAGGAAGTTGAGAAGCAGGACCTCAAAGGTGGTAATCTCAGGATTACTGGTTGTGCCACGTGACAGTGAGTGTAGGAGTAGAAAGGGGTCAGTAACTCTACTGGGTGTTTTTTATAGCCCACCCGGTAGTAACAGGGACATTGAGGTGCAGATAGGGAGACAGATTCTGCAAAAGTGTACTAATAACAGGGATGTTGTGGTGGGAGATTTTAATTTCCCAAATATTGATTGGCATCACCCTAGAGTGAGGGGTTTAGATGGGGTGCAGTTTGTAAGGTGTGTTCAGGAAGATTTCTTGACACAATATGTAGATAAGCCTACAAGAGGAGTGGCTGTACTTATTCTGGTATTGGGAAATGAACCAGGTCAGGGGTCAGATCTCTCAGTGGGAGAGCATTTTGGAGATAGTGATCACAATTCTATCTTCTTTACCATAGCATTAGAAAGGGATGGTAACAGACAAGTTAGGGATACGTTTAATTGGAGTAAGGGAAAATATGAGGCTCACAGGCAGGATCTTGGAAGCATAAGTGGAAAGCAGATGTTCTCAGGGAAATGTATGGAAGAAATGTGGCAAATGTTCAGGGGATATTTGTGTGGGGTTCTGTATAGGTACATTCCAATGAGACAGGGAAAGGGTGGTAGTGTACTGGAACCATGGTGTACAAAGGCTGTTGTAAATCTAGTCGAGAAGAAAAGAAGAGCTTACAAAAGGTTCAAAAAACTAGGTAATGATAGAGATGTAGAAGATTATAAGGCTAGCAGGAAGGAGTTTACAAATGAAATTAGGAGAGCCAGAAGGCGCCATGAGAAAACCTTGGACAGTGGAAAAGTGTGTAGGGAACTGGAGGAGCTTGCTGAGGTACTTAATGAATACTATGTTTCAGCATTCACTACCGAAAAGGATCTTGACGATTGTAGGGATGACTTGCTGGGGGCTGAAAAGCTTGAGCATGACACTTTTCCACTGTCACACTTGATTGGTTCTATTCTCTCACGTCTTACCCTTTTGTTCTTCACATACTTGGAGAATGCCTTGGGGTTTTCCTTAATCCTATTGACCGAGGCTTTCTCATGGCACCTTCTGGCTCTCCTAATTTCATTCGTAATTTCATGAGTTAAGGAAGAGGATGAGCTGGAGCTTTTGGAAGGTATCAAGTTGGGTAAGTCACCGGGACCAGATGGGATGTACCCCAGGCTACTGTGGGAAGGGAGGGAGGAGATTGCTGAGCCTCTGGTGATGATCTTTGCATCATCAATGAGGACAGGAGAGGTTCCAGAGGATTGGAGGGTCATGGATGTTGCTCAAGAAAGGGAGTAGAGACAACCCAGGAAATTATTGGCCAGTGAGTTTTACCTCAGTGGTTGGTAAGTTGACAGAGAAGATCCTGGGAGGCAGGATTTATGAACATTTGGAGAGGCATAATATGATTAGGAGTAGTCAGCATGGCTTTGTCAAAGGCAGGTTGGGCCTTATGAGCCTGATTTAATTTTTTGAGGATGTGACTAAACACTTTGATGAAGGAAGAGCAGTAGATGTAGTGTATATGGATTTTAGCAAGGTACTTAATAAGGTACCCCATGCACGGCTTATTGAGAAAGTAAGGGGGCATGGAATCCAAGTGGACATTGCTTTGTGGATCCAGAACTGGCTTGCCCACAGAAGGCAACGAGTGGTTGTTTTCAGGTCATATTCTGCATGGAGGTCAGTGACCAGTGGTGAGCCTCAGAAGTCTGTTCTGTGAACCCTACTCTTCGTGATTTTTATAGGTGACCTGGATGAGAACGCGGAGGGATGGGTTAGTAAATTTGCTGATGACACAAAGGTTGGGGGTGTTGTGGTTAGTGTGGAGGGCTGTCAGAGGTTACAGTGGGACATTGATAGGATGCAAACCTGGGCTGAGAAGTGACAGATGGAGTTCAACCCAGATAAGTGTGAGGTGGTTCATTTTGATAGGTCAAATATGATGGCAGAATATAGTATTAATGGTAAGACTCTTGACAGTGTGTAGGATGAGAGGGATCTTGGGGTCCAAGTCCATAGGACACTCAACGCTGCTGCGCAGGTTGACTCTGTGTTTAAGAAGACATTGGCCTTCATCAATCATGGGATTGAGTTTAGGAGCTGAGAGGTAATGATGCAGCTCTATAGGACCCTGGTCAGACCCCACTTGGAGTACTGTGCTCAGTTCCAGTCACCTCACTACAGGAAGGACGTGGAAGCCATAGAAAGGGTGCAGAGGAGATTTACAAGGATGTTGCCTGGATCGGGAGCATGCCTTATGAGAATAGGTTGGGTGAACTCAGCCTTTTCTCCTTGGAGCAATGGAAGATGAGAGGTGACTTGACAGAGGTGTACAAGATAATGAGAAGCATTGACAATGTGGATAGTCAGAGGCTTTTTCCCAGGGCTGAAATGATTAGCACGAGAGGGCATAGTTTTAAGGTGTTTGGAGGAAGGTACAGAGGAGATATCAGGGGTAAGTTTTTTTATGCAGAGAGTGGTGAATGTGGAGAATGGACTGGAGGCAGAAACTTAGGGTCTTTTAAGAGACTCCTGGATAGGTACATGGAGCTTAGAAAAATAGAGGGCTCTGGGTAAGCCTAGGTAGTTCTAAGGTAAGGGCATGTTCGGCCCAGCTTTGTGGGGTGAAGGGCCTGCATTGTGCTGTACGTTTTCTTTGTTTCTATTTATTTACTGAACTATCCGTTTAGTTATTTACTTAGTGATACAGCATGGAACAGGGCCCTTCCTGTCCAATGAGCCACAGCGCCCATAACACCCTATTTAACACTAGCCTCATCACAATGACTCAGTAACTTAATGACTGGCATGTACTTGGACTGTGGGAGGAAGACAGAGGTCCCAGAGGAAAGCCATGCACTCACAGGGAGAACGAACAAACTCCATACCGACTATGCTGGAATTGTACTCTGAACTCCAGAACTTCCCGAGCTGTAATAGTGTCTTAATTCAACACTCCACATAGCCCCTAACCAGAGTTTTATGAAGCTACAACATAACTTCTATGACTCTTGAACTCAGTTCTTCAACTAATAAAGGGAGGCATGCAATATGCCTTCTTTACCACCATATCAACTTGCGTAGCCACTTTCAGGGAGCTATAACCTTGCATCTCAAGATCCCTCTACACATCAACACTGTTAAGAATTCTGCCATTAACTGTGTATTTTCCATCTGCATTTGATCTTCCAAAGTGCAACACTTGCCTGGATTAGACTCCATCTGCCATTTCTCCATCCATATCTGCAATTGATCTGTATCCTTTGGCAATATTCTATTGCATCCACAGCACGTCAGTCTTTGTGTCATGGACCACATTTTTGTCCAAGCCTTATCACAAATTGCAGAGTGTTCAGTAAGGATCCTGCAGAACACTGGATCACAGACCTCTAGCCAAAATAAGACCCATTGACCATTATTCTCCACTTTCTAAGGGGAAGATAATCTTGTATCCAAATGGTCAAGTCAACATGGATTCTCTTGATCTTCTCGATGAGCCTACTGTGAGGGACCTTGTCATGTGTCTTACTAAAATCCACATTGGCAACATCCACAATACCACCTTCATCCATCACACTTGTAGACTCCTCAAAAAACTCAATCAAGTTAGGAAGACATGATTTGGCCTGTACACAGCCAAGCTGACTGCCCCTAATTAGACAATACTTTCCCAAATGACCATACTTCTGAAATCCTCTTCAAAAGCAGATGGACAGATTTCAACTGTAAACATGAAAATCACCTTTTGAATGAAGGCAAAGAGTGGAGATCTACAACTATAATGTTATAACAAATCATATATTGCAGTAAATAATAAGTTATTTCTGTTCCTTTTTTTTCTTTTTTAATCTATTCATTTATGGGATGTGGGTGTCACCAGCTCAGCTAGCATTTATTGCCCAACCCTAGTTGCCCTTGAGATGGTGGTGATGCGCTGCCTTCTTGAACCATTGCAGTCCCTGAGGTGTAGGTACACCCACAGTGCTGTAAGGGAGGGAATTCCATGATTTTGACTCAGCCACAATGAAGGAATGGTGATATGTTTCCAAGTCAGGATGATGAGTGACCTGGAGGGGAATTTCCAAGTGGTGGTGTTCCCAGGTATCTGCCGTTCTCATTCTTCTAGATGGTAGTGGTCGTGGGTCTGGAAGGTGCTGCCTTAGGAAATTTGGTGTGTTGTTGCAGTGCATCTTGTAGATAGTACACACTGCTGCAACTGTTCATCGATGGTGGAGGGGTGATGCTTGTGGAAGGGTACCAAGCAATTGGGCTGCCTTGTCTGGATTGTGTCAAGCTTCCTGAGTATTGATGGAACTGCACTCATCCAGGCAAGTTGCGAGTATTCCATTAAACTCCTGACCTGAGCCTTGTAGATAGTGGACAGGCTTTGGCGAGTCAGAAGGTAAGTTACATGCCACAGGGTTCCTAGCCTTTGACCTGTTCTGGTAGCCACAGTGTTTATATGGCTAAACCACTTCAGTTTCCTGTTAATTGTAAACCCCAGGATGTTGATAGCAGGGAATTCAGAGATGCTGATGCCACTGAATGTCAAGGGATGATGGTTAGAGCCTCTCTTGTTGGAGATGGTCGTTGCTTTGCAGTTGAATGCCACTTGCCACTTGTCAGCCCATACCTGGATATTATCCAGGTCCTGCTGCATTTGGGTATGAACTGCTTCATTATCTGAGGAGTCACAAATGGTGCAGAACATTGTGCAGTCATCTGCATACATCCCCACTTCTGTCCTTATGATGGAAGCAAGGTCATTGATGAAGCAGCTGAAGATGGTTGGTCCTTGGACACTTCCCTGAGGAACTCCTGCAGTGATGTCCTGAGGATGAGATTATTGACCTCCAACCACCACAACCATCTTCCTTTGTGTCAGGTATGATTCCAACCAGTGGAGGGTTCCCCCCTAATTCCAATTGACTCCATTGTAGCTAGGGCACTTGAATGTTATACTTGGTCAAATGCTGCCTTGATGTTGAGGGCTATCACTCTCACCTCACCTCTACTATTTAGCTCTTTGGTCCATGTTTGGACCAAGGAGGTGATGAGGTGAGGATGTCTCCATTGGTATTCAACAAAAGAATCAGAATCAAGATCAGAATCAGATTTAATATCACCCCTCACATGTTATCAAATTTGTTAACTTCATGGCAGAAGTACAATGAAATACGTTATAAATGAATATAGAGAAAAATTGAGTTACATTAAGTATATATAAGTCTGTTAAATAGTTAAGTTAAAATATGTAGTGCAAAAAAAAGAAAGAAAAATGTGGTAAGGTTGTGTTCATGGGTTTAATGTCCATTTAGGCATTGGACGGCAGTGGGGAAGAAGCTGTTCCTGAATCACTGAGTGTGTGCCTTCAGGCTTCTGTACCTTCTGTCTGATGATAACAGTGCGAAGAAGGTATGTCCTAGGTGGTGAGGATCTGTAATGATGGACGCCGTCTTCCTAAGGCTTGCTAACTTCCTAACTCCTTGAAGTTGTCTTGGATACTATGCAGGCTAGTACCCATGATGAAGCTGGCTAATTTACAAGTTTCTGCATCTTGTTTCGGTCTTGTGCAGTAACAATCCATTCCTCCCCACCCCCCACCCCCACATACTGGACAGTGATGCAGCTCTCTAGAAGGCTCTCTACTCTTGTAGAAGTTTTTGAGTGTTTTAGGTGACAAATCAGATCTCGTCAACTCCGAATGAAAGATAGCTGCTGTCCTGCCTTCTTTATAGCTGCATCAATATGTTGCATCCAGGTTAGGTTCTCAGAGATATTGACACCCAGGAACTTGAAATTGCTCACTCTCTCCACTTCTGAACCCTCTATGAGGATTGGTTTGTGTTCCCTCAACTTACCCTTTCTGAAGTTCACAATCAGCTCTTTGGTCTTGCTGACGTTGAGTGCAAAGTTGTTGCTGCGACACCATTTAACTAACTGATACATCTTGCTCCTGAATGCCCTTTCATTACCATCTGAAATTCTGCCAACAATGGTTGTATCACCAGCAAATTTATAGATGGCATTTGAGCTATGCCTAGCCACATATTGATGGATGTAGAGAGAGTAGAGTAGAGAGTAGAAAATTTCTTTGAATACCCCTGCCAGTTGTTTGGCATAGGTTTTCAGCGTCTTACTAGGAACTCCATCAGCATGATCCTAACACGTGGACTTGCACATCTGACAAGTAGCCAGCTAAGTGTCTTCTGCTTCACTCAATCGACTTCACCAGCAGAGAGATTTAGAAACATGATAGCTATCACCGAGTGACTTAGTGAAGTCAGTCTTAACATACCAATCGGTTATTTCTTTCTGCAATAAATTAAAATTGCTACTGCTAAAGCATTCTACTCCTGAAGCAGTTCTAATGTATCTGTTGAACTTTGAGGCAAATGAGTAAATCGTGTAAGAATTTGCTGTTGAATGCAAAGTATAGACAACTGAACCACAGCTATAATGTGGTCTGCACGTCAGTGTGTCTGCCAGGATTAAATATCTACAAGGTGCCATTCTCTTTGTTCACTTTATATTAATATTACAAGAGAATGCCTGTCACATGATTGTTTCCAGTAATAGTAAGATGTTATAATCCTGATTTTAACTTGCAGCTCCCAGTTTTAAATGCATGTGCTGAGCCCCCCTGCACTTTCACCCACAGTGCAGATCAAGAAGAGTTGCAAATGCTTTGCTAAAATTGGTGTGAAAACAGGTTTAACTCAAGCGGTCAGACAGCAGATTGGATGGGAGCAGTGGAACCGAAATTTCAGCAGCCAAATGTTTCATATCCAAACCACAAATCCCAGATAATTGCTTTAAAAAAGTGTCAAAATTCAAATAGGCATTGAAATAAGATTCCATCCCCAGAATATCAGATGACCTCCTACTGGTAGTGTCTGTAGGTTATTATGTTCCTTCAAATGAACATCACAGGTTAATACATAGATAAAATTCATACAACACAGTACATTCAATTCTTTAACAGCAATAGAACATACATATAAATAAATATTTTTTTCCAAACCCTATGCAAGCCAGAGAATGCGTTGCACCCTCTTTTCCTTACAGTGTAGATACACCCTGGGAAGTATAATTTCAAGCTCTTGGACTTTTTCCAACTCTATAGTATACTGGACAGTAGCTACAGTGTCTCTATGGCCAGGCAAACTTGTTTTCAGATGGCCTTCTACAGTGGTATTATGCTTTAAAGAGACCTAAGCATTAAACTGGGGGGTTACCCCTGTGTAAAAATGGCTAAATAGTCGTAACTTAAATGCCCCTTTAATACCCAAGATGAAAGCGTCTTTTTCAAATGGATTAAGGAACTATTAAGGTTTTTATGGTTCATGTAAGAGCATAAGATATAGGAGGATAATTAGGCCATTCGGCCCATTGAGTATGATCCACCATTCCAACATGGCTGATCTGTTATTCCTCTCAACTCCATTCTCCTGCCTTCTCCCTGTAACTTTTGACACCCTGAATAACTAAGAAACTATCAATCTCTGCTTTAAATATATTCAATGACTTGGTCTCCACAGCCGTCCATGGCAATGAATTCTACATAGTCACCAACTTCTGGCTAAATAAATTCTGTCTCAATTAAATTCACTGTATGTAAATTATTTAGGATGTATCTGGTGATATTGGTAAAAATTTAGATGACCTGCAGCATCTTGACAGCATTGTATTTATTTTTCTTCTGATGTAAAAATGAATTGTTTAAAAAGCTTGGGCCTGGTTAACAGAGGAACTGAAGATGGGAAATGTTGATTTATTCCATGCTGTTTTTTACCCCTTGTTTAATTCAGGAAAGTACAATTTGATTTGAACATTAAGACAAAAGAAATACTGCCTAACTGAAGGTTGGTCTTCTGAGATGCTGAGGTAAATGACACTTTTCTTTCTTGAAGGAACTAGCTGTCCTTGTTTAACAGGAAGACCAAATTAAATTACACACTTTCAAGTGACCAATCTTTCAACACAGATGGCTGAGTTTCACAAAGAACGTTCAGATGTGATGGACAGGGACCTCTGACCTCTGCCATGAGGAGAATGCCTGGATATACACACAAACCCTGTCATCAGCAGCTGCTTCAGTGCATCCCATTATCATCAGCCCGTTGCTTACTCAGGCCATTCCACACTAAACTGTGACCACTGGTGTCCAATTTTCATGTTTATGTCACACAGATTGTGGTTTTCTAAATATTTGCATTTGTGCACTGTGATCCACTGCAAATATTTTCCTTGGGTTGTTATGTTTTGTCACTCCAAAACATAAAACTGAAAACATGGAGTTGTGAGTAACATGTCTACTTCATTCTTTGCTTTAGTGAGGCGTGCACATATGATGTGGTGGCGTGATAACGTAGGCCATTCACATACTGTTATGTATAACCCATAATGAATTATTTAAACCAAGAATGATTAATTAAGCAACACTTTTACAATATAACCCAAATATTAAATTCACAACACTCCTCCCTGCTTAGCTATAAACTCAAACTCAATATAGAATGCATCACAACTCCAATATGTAATGTAATGGATACAGTAGGGTCTTTTAAAAGACTCCTGAATAGATTCATGGAGCTTAGAAAAATAAAGGGCTAAAGGTAAGCCTAGTTAATTTCTAAAGTAAGGACGTGTTTGGCACAGCTTTGTGGGCCAAAGGGCCTATAGTGTGCTGTAGGTTTTCTACGTTTCTATGTATTGCTCTCTAGTTATCTATAGTTATCTATCTATCTATCTATATGTGTGTGTGTGTGTGTGTGTGTGTGTGTGTGTGTGTGTGTGTGTGCACGCATGTGCGTGCATGTATATATCTGTATATATAATACAAATCAACTACTATATAGACATCCACAGATTAGTAATTTTTAAAATTGTCCTATTTAGGCCTAAGGATTTAATGGCTGTGGAGGGATGGTACTCTTGTGGGGAAGTGTCCTTTCTCACTGTGCTTGGCAGGAGAGAAGTGTCTGTAAAATAATCTCAGGTTCTGGGGCCTCCTCCGTGGTGGTTGTAGGAGTTGACTCTGGGACTACAGGAAGTGGTTCTGACAGCTCTGGGCCTATTTCTTCTCTAACAATTGACTCTGCCCCTCTCAACAGATCGATGTGTCCTCTCCAGATGATATCAAACACAATCTCCAGTGTGTAAGGGAGTGACCCAATCCTGTCCTCAATCTTTCTAAGTACCCACTTTTGATCACCGCTGTAGGACTGCTTGTCCAGGAGTGAAACATCGAGCCTCCTTGGTTGAAGAGCCCTCAATCTGTATCAGCCTCTTGTCCTGCATACTCCTGGGTTTGGGTTTGAGGAGATCCAAGTGTGATCACAAGGGATGACTGAGGAACAGCATAACTGGTGGGCTATTGGTTGTGGAGAGTGCTGCATTATGATATGTAAGGAGGACGTTTGTGAGCTTCTGATTCCGTGTCAGTGTAGTGTGTTCTGCTGACATTGCTTGCATGCGTTCTTTGGATTCTAGACAAACCTTTCTACCAAGCCATTTGTAGCTGGGTGGTATGGTGAAGATTTAATGTCTTATTCCATTTATTTTCAGGAACGACTGAAACTGTTCTGCAACAAACTGTGGTCCGTTTTCATTGACTAAGTGTGCTGGGACACCAGTCCTTGAGGAGAGGCTTCTCAGCACATTAACAGGCTATTAAGAACACTTCTGGCCACTTTGCAGCTACATTTACTACTACCAACAAATTTGTGCCCATGAGTGGTCTGGCAAAATCCACATGAATCCTCCATCAGAGCAATGTAGACCATTCCCAGGGATGGAAAGGTGCTGCCCTTGTCATCCTGAACAGCACATGGCAAGCTGCTCGATATGCTGATCAATCCCAGCCCACCTAACAAAGCTTAAAGCCACTGCTTTCATTCTGACTGTGCCTTGATGACTGGCAAACAGCTCCTGCAACACTTTAGCTCCCAGCTTGGATGGTGTAACTACTTTCACACCTCGCATAAAGAACCTCCATCAAGGCCAAGTTCATCCCAGTGCAGGTAAAGGTTGTGGAACTGGAGTTTCTGCTGCACATTCCATCCATTTTGGGTGGAAATGTAGACCTGAAAGAGTGTATTTTTTTTTACTGGCTCCTCCTTTGGATCATCTCTGCCATAATTAACTTATGGCTGAGAGACTGTCACAGGGGGCCGGGCTTCAGATTCCTGGATCATTGGGGTCTCTTCTGGGGGAGGTGTGACCTGTACAAAAAGGACGGGTTACACCTGAACCCAAAGGGGTCCAAAATCCTAGCAGGCACATTTAATAAACCTGTTAGGGAGGGTTTAAACTGATCTGGCAGGGGGATGGGAACTGGAGTGATAGGCTGAGGAAGGGGAAAACAGAAATAAATCAAAGATAGCGTGCAACAGAGATGATAGAAAGAACAGGCAGGAGAAGAGTCTTTATCAAAGCCAGTGGCATGAGTTACTGGGCAATAGAGACCTGGTGCAGTTAAAACAGAAAGAACAAACACTGGACTGAGAGGGTTGTATTTGAATGCACTTAGCATGAGGAATAAAATGGACAATCTTGAAATTCAGCTACAGACTGGCAAGTAAGACGTTGTGGACATCTCTGAAACTTGGCCGCCATTGGGAGCTGAACGTCCAAGGGTATATGGTGTATCAGAAAGATGGGTTAGTAGGCAGAGGGGGTGGTTTGGCTCTTTGTATAAGAAATAATATTAATTCATTAGAAAGAGATGACATAGGATTGGAAGGTGTAGAGTCTCTATGGGTTGAGTTAAGAGATGGCAAGGGTAAAAGGATCCTAATGGCAGTTGTATACTAAAAGGATCCTAATGGCCTCCAAACAGCAGCCAGGATATGGTTTATAAATTACAGCAACAGATAGATAAGCCATATCAGAAAGGCAATGTCATGATACTCGTTGGGGATTTTAACGTGAAAGTGGATTGGGAAAACCAGGCCCATACTGGACCTCAAGAGAGAGAATATGTAGAATGTCTAAGGGATGGCTTTTCAGAAAAGCTTGTTGTTGAGCCCACTAGGGGATTGGCTGTGCTGGATTGGCTGTTCTGCAATGATACAGAGGTGATAAGAGAGCTTACGGTTAAGGAACCCTTAGGGAACAGTGATCACATTATGGTCGAGTTCACTTTGAAATTTGAAAGAGAAAAGATAAAATCTAACATGTTGGTATTTCAGTGGAATAAAGGAAATTACAATGACACGAGAGGGGAACTGGCCGAAGTTGACTGGAAAGGGACATTTGCAGGAAGGACAGCAGAGCATCAATGGCTGGAATTTCTGCAAAAAATGAGGGAAGTGCAAGACAATATATTTCTTATATTGCAAATAAGAAGAAATTTTAAAAGGGAAGAAGGACATTACCGTGGCTGACAAGTAAAGTCAGAGCCAAAGTAAAAGCAAAAGAGAGGGCATACAAGGAAGCCAGAGGCAGTGGGAAGATAGAGGATTGGGGAGCTTTAATAAACTTGCAGAAGGAAACTAAGAAGGTCATTTAGAAAGAAAAGATGAATTATGAGGGGAAGCTGGCGCCTAGTATCAAAGAGGATACTAAAAGCTTTTTTAAGTATATAAAGGGTAAAAGAGTGTTGAGGGTAGATGTGGGACCAATACTAAACGACGCTGGAGATATTGTAATGAAAAATGAAGAGATGGCAGAAGAACTGAATGCATATTTTGCATCAGT
This sequence comes from Hypanus sabinus, assembly GCF_030144855.1. NCBI lineage: Eukaryota > Metazoa > Chordata > Chondrichthyes > Myliobatiformes > Dasyatidae > Hypanus > Hypanus sabinus. Next base: position 150,951,804 of record NC_082709.1, on the reverse strand, counting down.
CTTCACAGTGGAAGACATATGCAGTATACCAAACATTCAAGAGTGTCAGGGAAGTGAGGTTTGTGCAGTGAAAATTACGACTGAGAAGGTGTTCAGGAAGTTTAATAGTCTGAGGTTGGATAAATCTCCTGGACCTGATGGAATGCCCCCTCAGGTTCTGAAGGAAGTAGCTGGAGAGATTGCGGAGGTGTTAACGATGATCTTTCAATAATCTATAGATTCTGGCATTGTACCGGATGACTGGAAAATTGCAAATGTTACTCCACTATTTAAGAAGGCTGTGAGGCAGCAGAAAGGAAACCATAGACTTGTTAGCCTGACATCAGTGGTTGGGAAGTTGTTGGGATTGATTGTTAGTGATGAGATTACGGAGTACCTGGACGTACATGCCAAGATAGGCCAAAGCCAGCATGGTTTCCTGGAAGGAAGATCCTGTCTGGGAAGCCTACTGCAATTCTTTAAGGAAGTTACAAGCAAGGTAGACAAAGGAGATGCAATAGACATGGTGTACTTGGATTTTCAATAGGCCTTTGACAAGGTGCCACACATGAGGCTGCTCAGCAAGATAAGAGCCCATGGAATTAGAGGGAAGTTACTAGCATGGGCAGAACATTGGCTGGTCGGCAGTAAAAAAGAGAATGGGAATAAAGGGCTCCTATTCTGGCTGGCTGCCAGTTATCAGTGGAGTTCCACAGGGGTCGGTGTTGGGACCGTTACTTTTTACAATGTATGTCAATGATTTGGACTACGGTATTAAGGGATTTGTGGCTAAACTTGCTGATTATGCAAAGACAGGTAGAGGAGTGGGTAGTATTGATGAAACAGAGAGCCTGCAGAAAGACAAATAGTTTAGGGGAATGGGCAAAGAAGTGGCAAATGAAATACAATGTTGGAAAGTGTATGGTCATGCACTTTAGTGGAAGAAATAAATAGGCATACTATTATTTAGATGGGGAGAGAATTTAAAACGCAGAGATGTAAAGGGACTTGAGAGTCCTTGTGCAAGACACCCTAAAGGTTAATTTGCAGATTGAGACAGTTGTGAAGAAGGCGAATGCAACATTAGTATTCGTTTCTAACGGTATAGAATATAAGAGCCGGGATGTGATGTTGAGGCTCTATAAGACACTTGTGAGACCACACTTGGAGTATTGTGTGCAGTTTTGGGCTCCTAATTCTAGAAAGCATATACTGACATTGGAAATGGTTCATAGAAGATTCACGAGAATGATTCCAGGAATCAGAAGGTTGTTGTATGAGGAACGTCAGGCAGCTCTTGGACTGTATTCCCTGGAGTTCAGGAGAATTAGGTGGGAATGTTAAAAGGCCTGAAAAGATTAGATATGGCAAAGTTACTTACCATGGCAGGGGATTCTAGGACAAGAGGGCACGATTTCAGGATTGAAGGACTTCCTTTTAGAACTAAGACGTGGAGAAATTACTTAAGTCAGAGGGAGGTAAATCCGTGGAATTTGTTGCCACGAGCGGCTGTGGAGGCCAAGTCATTGGGTGTATTTAAAGCAAAGATAGATAGGTTCTTGATTAGCCAGGGCATCAAAGGGTATGGGATGAAAGCAGGGGAGTGGGGATGACTGGATGAAGCGGATCAGTCCATGATTGAGTGGTGGAGCAGTCTCGATGGGCTAAATGGCCGACTTCTGATCCTAAATCTTATGGTCTATAATAGGAGACTTTTGATTTGCATTAGAGGAAAGTCCTCTGTTGTAAATTTCTCAAGTATTTCTTTTCCCAAGGGTAAATAGGACAATCCATTAGCGTTTTTGTGATTAATTTTCCTCTTGAATTCAATCTTGTAATTGTACCCTCCAAGAAACAGAGCCTTTCACTGCATTCGTGCTGCTGCTGCTGTTAGTGGAACAGCCTTGTGTGGATTGAAAATGGACACTAGTGCTCGATGATCAGTAATGAGGGTAAACAATATCCCATAAAAGTACGTTGAAATGTTTTATACCCCAAACCAGACTCAAGGACTCAGTGTCAATCTGTGCGTAATTTTTCTTTACAGCGGTATGGGAACGTGATGCAAAGACTATGGAGTGATCACTCCCATCACTCATAACATGTAACGTGACTGCTCCTATACCATAAGATGAGGCATCACGAGTGAGCTTCACTGGACAAAGTAGATCATAATGTGTGAGTACAGTGTCAGATGTCACCAGTTCCTTTACCTTTTAGAAAGCCACCTCACACTGCTTTGTCCATTGCCTTTTCTTCCCAGTCTGTTGTAACGAGTTCAAAGGGAGGAGCATGGTAGAAGTGCAGTAGCTGGGTTTGGCATGAACCTTTTGCAGTAAGTGACAAATCCTAAAAAGGATCACAACTGCGACATGTCCTTTGGCCTTGGGATGTCCACCACTGCCTGAATTTTCTCAGCACACTTGTGTAACCCTTGTGCATCAATGTATGTGCTGCTTTGTTTAAGTAATTCACTCTTGTTGTATTGTGCTCTGAGGCTATAATCTTCTAATCTTTTTGACTCTGTCTTGAGATTTTGTGAAGCTTCCTTATCACCCTTACTGTAATGATGATTCCATCCAGGTAACACTGAATGCCTGAGCAGCACCTGGTCCATAGCTTTCTGCTACAGTGCAGGCACAGATGCTACTCCAAAAATAAGCCTTTTATAGCAATAAAGCCCTTTGTGAGTGGTGATGCTGAGAAAGACTTTGGACTCTTCTTCCAACTCCATCTGTAAGTAGGCTTCAGCTAAGTTCACTTTGCTGAAATGTTTTCCTCCAGGAATGTTTGCAAATATAATGTCTATCGTGGGCAGAGGGTATTGATTTGTTTTCAGTACTGGGTTGATGATGACCTTAAAATCATCACAGATCCTGACAGACCCATTCTTCTTAAACAGTCAAATGTGCACTTGGAGCTCATCATGAACTCGTCTGTCACTCATGCGCTGGACCCTTTGTCTGCACGAAAGCTCACACCACCTTCCGAATGTTGCTCAAAATCCATCTCAAACAAACAGGTCTCCCTCGGGAGTATTGGTCCTTCCTTCTTGAAGTAATTCATCCACACAAAGCACTTCATGCAACAGGGAGGGCATCATCAGCCATCTTTTTCTCCTGTCTTCTCCCAGCTCCTGCCAACAAAGACCTCTCCCCTCAATTCTACCATGCTGACACCACATTCCCAAGTTGAATAACAAGCATCTTAACTCAACTCAAACCCAGACAGGTTGAAAGCAGAACAGACTGCTCTTACAGAACTGCTAAAATGAAATACCTTCAACATAGCAGTGAAAATCTTAACCAGGACGTTACCCCTGCGTTTGTTTGGTGTATGCAGGCCTTGCCACAACAGTAGCACAATTTGTTCAGCCAGGCCACTTTCTGTTTAGATGTTGCAATTTTGTTCACACTCACTTTCATTCCGAACTGCAACTCACTTGCGTTTCCAATGATACATTGATTTTTTTAAAACGTGAGTAGTGCTTCAATTAGGAGCTGTTTTTGAATGCTTTCTGGTAAGATTCTACAAACTAAATGATCGCTCAGTGCATCACTGAGGCTATCTCTAAACTGATAATCTCTTCAGTAAGCTGCATCTGCTGAAATGGACCTTTCTTCCTTTTGATTATGCTTCTGTAATCTAAATCATTCTGCAGTCAACAATGGTTTTAGCTCTAAATGTTCCAGCATACTTTCATGATATCAGCAAAGCTCATTTTGGTTGGTTTGGTTGGTGTAGTCAAACTTCTAAGCAAATTGTTTTCTCTTCCACCAAATGTACTCAACAAAACTGACACTTATTTCTCATTGGTTATTCCATTTGCTTTAAAACATTGCTCTATTTGTTCTGTATACATCTCCCGTTTATCTGCTGTGTAGTCGAATATGTCCACCTTTCTGTTGTAGCCAGCCATTTATGATTTTGTCACACAGTAATCACTATTTAGGAACCTGTGAATTTCATCCATTTTTGCCTTTTTTTTTAACTCAGCTGTCTCTCTCCTTTTCCAAAGAGACATATGCTGAGGTGTTTTTGAACTTAACTATCCGTCTCCTTTTGTGAAGAGAAAACATATTGCACTTCATTAGGTAGGTAGTATTCTTGGGTTCATTTTAAAACTTACTCATCGCTACTGTTATGTTATGTAAGCCCAAAACATAAAGCTAGTTGAAAGAAAAACATGGAGCCAGGAATAACATGTCTACTTTGTTCTTTACATTACTGAGGCACACACTTATGATGTGGTGGCATGATGACGTATGACATTCATATACATTTACATATAACCCAAAACGAATTATTTAAATAGACAAATGATGCTTAATTAAGCTATATATTTACAATATTACTCAAATATTACTGAAATATTAAATGCACAACTGGTGTTAGATACTTTCATTTTCAAATTCTGTTACTCTATTCATTTAGCCAGTTTATGTCATATTTGTTAGTGGTTGGGTACACAGCACTGAACACATACCAATTTTAAATCTACTTGAGTAACAGCATATCTACAAGCGTTTCAGGTGTTGTTCTGACACCATCCTTGCAGAGGTGTTCTGTGTATCAATTTTCATGCTGAAGCATCTCACAATTATGTCTAAGATAGAAATGCAAAATATTGGAATCTGATTTTATGAATCAGATCTGCTTCTGATTTTCTCCTCGATATGGAATATCAGAGAAGCACAAACCTCCAGCTGAAAAGAGAGTTAATCCAGATTTCTCTTGAAATGACTAACTTAATGAAATGGTCTGCCTTTGGCAAAATTTAATTATTTCTTAAACTAATTTGAACAAACAACACATTTGAAATTCTATAAGATCATATCAAAAGGATAAAATTCGCATTACAGTAACCTTGACCGCCACCATTTTAAAAGTACTTTCGATGTCTGCATGCATAAAGCTCTGTACTCTGTCACTTTGTCTTCACACAGGGTGCATGACTGAGTTGAACACTGAGATAAAGAGGTATTCATAATGATAATTCCAAATACTTTATCTGCTATCTATAAGGATTTTGAAATATTCTGCAACAGGAACCCATCAGTGAAAGCAGTCACAACACCCTCACTCAGTTGAACATTCTCCCTCTTTCTCCTGAAAATTAATTCCAACCACAAACTGAAGCAATCCTTCAGTCTCTGATTAGTGGATTCCAGCTCTTAAGTGCCTTCAAAAACAACATTGACACCTAAATCCTGTATTGTCCCTGCAGAACTGACAGGCATTAGTAAAATCTAAGTACTGATTTTAAGGCTGTCCTGTACCAAGGCACAGTGAAAAAATCTTTTGTTTTGCGTGTCATCCATATAAATTATTTAATCTCTTCAGTACATCAAGAAGAAAAAGGTAACAGGAACAACAGGAGGCTGAATACCATGTTACAGGGAAAGTGCGGTGAGGACCGATAATAAGGTGCAGGGCATGCAAAGGTAGATCGTGAGGTCTATCCTATCATATGAGATGTCTGTTTAATAGTCTGATAACAGCAAGATGTGAGCCATGCTTAAGCCCAAGAGTACATTTTGCAGAATTTTGTAAGTACTGCCCGAAGGAAGGGAGAATGTCTGCATTGGGCAGAGTTAGCTACTTTACCAAGGCAGCGAGTTGCGTAGACAGAGTCGATGGAAGTTAATTTACATGATATGCTGAGCCATGTGTACAGCACTGCAGTTTCTTGCAGGCTGGTGAAGAGCGGTTGCCATACAAAACCAGATAGGATGCCCTCTATTTTACAACTACCTGCTTGAGTTGATGGAAATCCAAAAGGTAAAACCCTCAAAAATGCACACTGAATGGAAACTTCTGAAATTATTTGAAAATGAAATCAAATTCACATTTTTAGGCCTGGGTATCAGTTGATTGGAGGATGTATCTTGTATCTTTTGGTTAGTATTAAGCATATTTATATAAAAATAAATTCCAAAGGAAAGTTCATTTGACTTTTCAATGCAGTTACTTCTCTCCTACAATCCCCTCACTGTTCAGTGTATGCCTGTTGGCATCGTATTCTTCTCTTCTGATACAGTTCAAACCTTTTGCTGTACACTCCAGGGGGATGTTAGCCATTCAATTTATAATGCTTTTTATCTTGAACATCACAAATTTCAACCACAATTTTTTTTAACCAGGAACTTTGGGCTTGATGAGTTTTCAAAACGTAGAGTTATTTGATCAACAATTATGGTAATTAACTTGCCACCTCACAGATCAACCTAGAAGTTGTACGTTTGCAAATATCAGCTGCTCATCCTTCTTTCTTCAAAGCACTTCTACAACCTTTTATTATATTCCACAATATCATTCTGCATGTCTTCTATCTCCTCACATTTCAGCTCCTGCTCCTTTCCTTCCTCAGCTCTCTGCAAACAGAAGCTCATCGAAATTCACCCACCTGTTTCCTTAAAAGCACTAGAGTTTCTTCAGCCATAACTTTTATGTTTATTGATGAACATGGGCTCCCAGTTTCATGCTTGAGGATTAAATTTTTCATCTCCGATAATTCTTTACCTTGCATCTTTTGCTTTGGACTCAATATTTTCTCTTGCAGCTCAGTGCCAAGTTTTGTTTGACATTACTTTTGTAAGGAAAGGCTAGCTTTGCTACAAGTTGTCAATGGTGATTTTGCAAACTGTATTTGTATATTAGAAATTCTGAACTATTTGTTGTTGTTTCCTAGAATGTCAAACTACACACAGCAATAATAATAGATCTTAATTATAAGGAGCAAGAGTCCAATTGAGATTCCAGTTGATTTTGATTTTCTCCATTGACCAGGAACCAGCAGGCTGACAAAGTTCATGGTAATCCTTGTTTAATTGATTAACTGGAAATTTGACCAAATATTAGAATTATTTCCTTCTCTCCAATCTAAATTTATTAGTGGTTATGAATTTTCCACATGTATGTAAAAAAAACAGCAAATAACACAATGGTTTACAAAAGCCATAACAACTGTACAACATTGCACACAACTTGAAATCTTGGCACTGATGAGTTTGCCCTGCAGATGGTATTTAACTCAATAAGGTCAACTTGAATCAAATACAATAATTCCTGAGCCCTTACTGGCAAATAAAGCAAGGGCGAGGTTCACTGGCAGCCCAGTCGTATGTCAGAATTTGTTGCAATCAACAAAAACTGTTGCAAACAGGATGTTTCACTGCATCTGAATCTGCCACATATCAGAAGATAATTTTAATTATAACAGTATTTCCCAAGTGGAGTTATGTGCTTGGATCAGAATTTTACTTGGATTAAGTGTATGCTTAATCTGCTGAGTCTGTGAGTGGTTTGTCTGCTGGTTCGGCTCCAGACAGATCAGCTTGCAAGTCAGGCAGCATTTCTCAGCTGATGAAAGTTGTGACGGAGGTAATTTTCCTCTGGTGAATACCAAGAACATTAATCCCTCTCCTCGGTTCCCCATCATACACCCACTCAATTCTGCTTACCCAATTGCTATTGGAATTTTGTGAACATTTGCCATGAGAAGCAAAGACATTGTTTCTATTAAAAAAATCAGTGTCAAGTGCGATGCAATCTAGTTTACAACCTCTACAGTTATCAATGTTTTAAACTAGATTAAATCTCCATGTGATTTCCTTATGAACGTGAGCTGGATAAATTCTCATATGTATAGGAATTGTTTCTATAACATTCTCCTTTTATGGCATTTTTCACCATTCTACAGAGGTTGTACTAACTTGCGGGGTAAATTTTGTGGATATAATTGAAAATTGAGTAACAAATGAACAGTTCATCTAGGACCTTATGTACATTGAATCCAAAGGTTTCTTTAACTGAAAGCAACAGAGCAAATGACAGAAGGAAGATCAAAAGAAGGGAATGAAAGTAAGTGAACCAAAGGGTTAAGGGTTTTTTTAATATTAAAATTCAATCATCTCCAAGGAACAATCCACTGCTTGCAAGAGTAAGAATCCACAGTTTTACTATTTACTTTCTTGGCCTGCCAAGACTCAACTGCAAATCCAGAACATTAATGTCAATAAATATGGTGTTGGCATAAGATAAGTGGAAATGCAAACGCTAACCCAGGATTTGTTTCTACAGTGATTTTGGGTGATGAATGCCTTCAACTGGAGGATTTTGTGTGTCAATCCTCCAATTTTAAATATGTGCCAGAAAGTGAAAGAGAATTAATTAGATTAAGCTGGAGTAAACTGAATGTACTGTGGCTGACAGTCAGTGTAAAATCTGTTCTAATGTGATCATCTTCAAACCCAGACGTACTTCACATAATTATTTTATGACTGAAATACGAAGGAGAAACACGTGCAAATTCAAAATACAAAGAATGACAATCTTTATATCTGTCTGGTTAAGTTATAGGATGGAATCTTCTACTAAAGTTATGCAGGGAACTTGAAGACTTTTGTTACATCCACAGTTTTTAATGCCTGCAACATTTCTGACTTACTGCTTATATTCAAAATTCAAAGTATACAAATCATCAATCAAAATAAGTCAGATTCAGGTGGTATTTTAAGTCTAGGAACTAACAAATTACATCCAAGATTTACATTATTTCTGTTGTTTTGCACTTTTCAGCAGTAATCCTGGATGCGGTCAAAATTAAATCACTAATTATAAAATAATTGAACCAAACAAAGGGCTATATAATCATCTCTTAATTCAGACATTAGCTAAAATTTTAATAGTGAACTGAGCAGAACTATTTGGATGCTAAGAAAGTTTGCAGATCACAGTAACACTAATTTACAGATATGTCTTACCTTTGATTTCTAAAGATTATGGGCAGGAACTACTTTAATACCTGTTGTACGATAATGATGAGGAAAGCAGTGAGGTGCTGCACAAATCAGCGAATTATGAAGTTGTTCACTTTATGCCATAATTTCCTGAGAACATCAAACTTCACTCCATAAATTACAGATACAGATTTCAGAGCATCTAACAAATTCTGAGCCATGTTAATTTTCTCATTAAAATTATAATGAAATAGTAGGTAAATATTGTATCTTTTTGTTAGTAAATGGTTGAATATTATATTAATTTGGCTGGATTCATTTGTCTAATGCTTATGGATCTTGGATATGGTTTGTTTGCGTAACTTTCAACTCAGAAAGGTAATGCTGCTAATATGCTAGTAGGAAACTCGTCGAGCTCTCTAGAGGAACAAACAAATGACAGTTTAATCTGTCCATGTCATTTCTCTGACCACCTCAACAGGTACCTGCTGTAGAACAGCCATGACACTTCCAATAGCTCTTTAAATATTTGTTATACAACGTGTGAAATATTCCCTTGTCAGCTCATCATTTTGAAGTCTACCATAAAGACAGACAATTTTGTGTAGCATCAGATGTTTTGGATTTAATTCTTTATTTCAATGGATTTTTACTCAATTAAACAGTATTCATTTTGCTATTGTTTACCATTAATATTATAGTTGATGTTTTATTAGTGAAAACTGATAGGCATGTTAATCATTGCTAAATGTATTTTCAGCTATTAAAGTACAAAGAAACGTCAACGTGTGATAGTTTGCAGTCTGCCTTACATAACTCAGCTAGTGTTCCGTTCTTCATGAAACATCATGAATGCTGATGAAGGGTGTCGGCCTGAAACTGTTTATTCTCCTCCATAGATGCTGCCTGACCTGCTGAGTTCCTGCAGCATTTCTGCAGATGCACAATCTCTTGTGTTTACATCATGACCCACCTATCTTTTGGCAAGAGTTCCATTTGAACTAGATTTGATTAATATGGATATTTACAGTAGACCTAAACTTCAAGCATCAGCACATATAGAGAAGAATCTGCCGGAACAGGGCATTTGACAGCATTTCTTATGATAATTTCTCAACTGCTTGGAAAATCTCTTGAGTCAGTTAATAGCATTGCAACAAAGGCAGTTTAAGCTACTGTGCAAACACGAGGAAATCTGCAGATGCTGGAAATTCAAACAACGCACACAAAATGCTGACAAGGGGTCTCGGCCCGAAACGTCAACAGCGCTTCTCCCTATAGATGCTGCTTGGCCTGCTGCGTTCCACCAGTATTTTGTGTGTTTAAGCTACTGTGCCTTTTCTCTGATCGCCTCACCAATCTGACTGCACAGTAGGTGGAGGGTAAGATGTGCATGTCTCACAATAACTCCTACAATGTGCACCCCTCCCCAAAAACCGGCAAAATTTATAGCCCCATGCATGTCGCTATGGAATCAATAATCCTTGTTTAAAAAGGATTAATAATGTGGAGAGGTAAACAAATCTTACCATAACAACTAGAATATATAAATTCAGTTGATTAAATGCAGCTGGGGTTGCAATGCCAGCCATCGATCTCAGTGAGGAGGAAATAAACTGCCAGGAGAATTGCATTGGTCAGGCAGCATCTATGGAGGTAAAGAGATGGTTAGTGTTTTGGATTGTGATCTTGAATCATGACTTGTCATGCAGCAAGTGTATAGAAGTGAGAAGCAGGTAAGGGTGAGACACATGGTGAGTGGAAACAGAAGAAAAAAATAAGCAGATGGACAGGGTGGACTCTCTCCCTGCCCCCTTCCACACTCATTCCAAGAGTACAGTGCAATACTTAAAATTACTACAGTACTGTGCAAAAATCTTAGGCATCCTAGCTATATATATAGTATACACATAAGACTTTTGCACAGTACTGTATGTGAATGATGGGAAAATGGATAAAGGTTGGGGGTAGGTGGGTGATGTGCCTAGTTAATGATGAGGGGAATGATGAAAAATGCAAGACAGACCCTGCATGGACTAGTGAGATTAGGAAAGGAACACAGGGGGAGTGGGTTACCTTAAACTGGAAAATTTGCAGTTCATGTTACCCTTTAAGATGCAGTGTCAAAATGGGTGTAAGAACTGCTCCGTTTGTAAGTGGGAATGGATTGGACAAAGGAAGTCAAGACAACGTATGAGAAAATAAGTTTGATGCAGCAAGATGTGTAGAAATAATGGGTCCACAGGGCTGTTGTATCTGTGCACATTAAGCAAGAGAAAGAAGTGAGCAATGAAGGGTTGAGGCTCTGTTAGATCAGAGACTGAACAGAAAACCTGCTGACGTGGTGTAAAGTGAAAATGTATGTGATTTATTTGAGTATACTTTCCCATCATAATATTAGTTCATTCTATTCACACAGAGCCCAGCACTGCAGAGGAATGCAAGAAGCATGGAAATCCAAGCCAGTAATTAGGTGGGGGGAAGAGGAATGAAGAGGCACAGATGCAATATGAAGCAACCCTAGCCCCAGTCTAGTGGGTAAATAAAATGTTCCAAGAGAGGAGAGAGGGAATACAATAAACGAGGTAAACCTCATCATACCTCGCCCTCCTCCCTGTCTCTGGGGTCATTTGGAGTTGCTGATACATGCTGGTGAAACTGGCTGTATTCTTTCAGAAGATTAACTGAATGCATCAAGATGAGCTGAACACTAGTGGCTGCCCACGAAGCCCAGCCAGTGGTAAGGTCTGACACTGGCTCCCTCTATGGACACAATCCAGACTTAATAGCACCCAGTTACTGAATAACACACACAAAATGCTGGTGGAACCCTCAGCAGGCCAGGCAGCATCTATGGAAAAAAAGGTACGGTTGATGTTTTGGTGCTGCTTGGAATTCCAGCATCTGCAGATTTTCTCTTGTTTGTGACCCAGTTACTGAAGATGAGCCCCTCCACAAAATTCAGATGCCAATACTGCCAAAACAATTTCTATCTATGTCTCCTCAGAGATCATCACCAAAGTCACCATGGTTCCCCTTTGATCTGTAAGGCCCAAGCTCCCTGACACTCATGCGGGATTATTATTGAACAAGACGTTGAAGAGAGTAGGAAGCTGAACAAAACACTATTCCCATACAGTGATCCTGCTTACGTTCACTCATAGCTGATGTCCTTCAACCCAATGTACCCAGTAAATAATTCTGTTTTTCACTGTTTACCCTGTAGTTGTGTTTTAGTTATTGTTTATAATAATTATTTGAATTCTTACTCATGGTTGAAATTGTTCATGCTGCTGTGGTTTAATGATTCCAGGAATCATCTGAAGTCTTTTTGAAATTTTGTAAATGTCTTTATAACAACTTCAAGATGTTTCCATCTGTTGCCAGATTAGAAATCTAGCATTATTTTAAACATACGCGTACAGGAGCAAGGATGGCTTGCTGCAGCTGTGCAGTCCTCAGTGATACCCTGGACTGACTTTTGTGTTCAGTTTTAGACTTAGCTGAAAAAGGATGCACATGTCACTGGGTCAGGGGGAGAAGGGTAACAAAGTCTTACTAGATGGATTCCTGGCAGGTGATATAAGGAGGAATCGAGTATGTTTGATCTATATTCAGCAGAATTTAATAGATTACGTGGGTTTCTCAAAAACAAAATCAACAACAGCAGAACAACAGACTATATGCAAGGAGGATGTTCCCGATGGCATCAAAGTCCCAGCACACTGGATACACCACGTAGAACTGAGACCAAGAGAGATCTCTTCACTAGCAGATGGTGAACCTGAGGAACTCTGTATGATAGAATGAGACAGAGGCCACAATATTCAAAAAGGAGGTAGATATATATTTTAAACGCCAAAGGACCAAGAGATAGGGTAGAGGTGGGAACTGGACACTGAAGTGCTTGATTGGTCATGATCATGTCTGGGTGATATGTTGGTGCAGCGGGAAGAACTGCCCATAGCTCTGGTGGCCCATGTACAATTCAGACCTCGGGCTTGTCGGTATGGAACACTGCCTCACTCAGAGGTGCCTGTGAATGGTTTGAATGATAATTCAGCTTGATTTGATTTCCATGTTTCCTCTGTGACAGTGTGGTGTTCCTCTGGGTGCTCCGGTTTACTCCCACCTTCCAAAGCGGCTTTTCAAGGGCGAAGGAGAAGGAGACAGGGTTGTCTAGGAACAGAGGGGGTGAGGAGCAGAGAAATTTGCTACATTTAATTGCTCCAACTGTGGGTGGTAAAATAGATGAACACTGTATAATGTAAGTGTGTGAGAGAGGATATGTTACAGGAAAATAAGTGATGAAGAGGCTGCAGCAGTGATGCCTGGCATTGCGTCTTCAGTTCAGTAAAACTTCAGTTCTGGTTGCAATTTGCTTACTTTTATTGTTTGCACGATTTTTTTCCTCTCTGCACACTAATCTTTTTTAATGGGTTCTTCTGGGGTTTCTTTGCTTTGTGGTTACCTGTAGGGAGAGGAATCCCAAGGCTGTATAAGGTGTAAATACCTAGTTCACAAATGTACTTTGAGTTGATTGTCTGAAAGACTGCAGACTGAATGGGCTAAACAGTCTCCTTCAATGTCGCAAGAAAATATGATTGTGAATGGTGGTGCAGAGCATAATGCCTTTACACCTCAAACGCTCAACCTCTCCCACTGTTGAGTTCAGTCCTACTTGTGTAGAGATTGGAGAATACTACATAGTGTTCAAAGTAAATTTATTATCAAAGTGCATATATGTTGCCCTATACCACCGTGAGATTCATTTTCTTGTGGGCATTCATATTAAATATAAAGAAAGACAACAGAATCAATGAAATAAAAGCACACACACACACACACACACACACAACAAAGATGGACAAGCGACCAATGTGCTTAAGACATCAAACTGTCCAAATACAAGAAGAGAAAAAAACTGAAAATAATAATAATGAATAAAAATTAAATATCAAGAACATGAGTTTTAGAGTGTGAAACCAGTTTAGTGTTGGGGTGGAGTGAAGTTAGAGTCAAAAAGGCCTTTCAGCCCATCTAGTCCATGCCATACCCTTTAAGCTGCTTACTCCCATCGGTCTGCACCAGGAACATAGCTGTCCATACACCTACCATCCATGTACCTACCCAAACTTCTCTTAAACATTAAAATCAAGCTTGCATGCACTACTTGTGCTGACAGCTCATTTCACATCTCAAGACCCCCTGAGTAAAGAAGTTTTCTCTCATGTTCCCCTGAAACTTTTCACCTTTCACCCTTAACCCATGACCTCTAGCTGTAGTCCTACCCAACCTCAGTGGAAAAAGCCTGTTTGCATTTATCCTATTTATACCTCTCGTAATTTTGTATACTTCTATCAAATCTCCTCTCAATCTTTTACGTTTCAAGGAATAAAGTCCTAACTTTTCCAATTTTCCATATAACTCAGGTCCTCCAGATCCAGCAACACCCTTGTAAGCTTATCTGTACACTTTTAACCTTATTTATATCCTTCCTTCATCTAGTGACCAAAATTGCACACAATGGTTGAGGGGGTAACTGATCCTGAACCTGGTGGTGTGGGGCCTGAGGCTCCTGTACCTCCTTTCTGATGGCAGCAGTGAGCTGAGAGCGTGTGGATGGTGGGTGTTTTTGACGATTAACTCTGCTTTCCTGTGATAGCACAGGAGGAGGGCTTTACTTTTGATTCATGCCAATTTAGACTTTCTCCATCTATTGTGAACTTCATTTAGTTTTCATCAGTGGAGAAACTCCGCTGGTCAGACTGCATCAGTGGAGGGGAGTAAACATGGAGGGGAATAGTTAACATTTTGGGCTGAGACCCTTCATCAAAACCTTCATGATGTTGTCTGACTTGATGAGTTCCTCCAGCTTTTTTTGTTTCTTGCTCTGGATTTTCAGCATCTATAGGGTCTCATGTGCCTTTAGCTCTCTGTCAAAGTGTAAACTTCTGTTGTTTCCTATGGCAGGGACTTTTCTCTTCACACTTCTTTGTCAAGCTGCTCCTCCAGCTCATGGCCACCTCGATAGACCTTGGCAAAGCAGTCTCAGATCTTGGTGAGAGGGCATCTTTGGACTAAGTGGAGGACTTCCTAGCTTGGGGCACCACAGGGGGAAGCCGGAGTTTGTCAGGCTTGATTCATGATGAAGTTTGTCCCAGAAGGGGCAGACATGAGCCTGTCTGTTCAGGAGCCAGGGTTGGATCAATCTTCACCTGGCATCTCATCCACAGCCGTCCCAACATGGGTGTCCCTAAGTTGGCATTGCCTGATGGAGTCCCTGAAGCATGTAAGCCTCCACAGGATGACAATATGTTGATCCAGGATGTGTAGTGTCAACTAATTCTGACTGAATAGGATAATTAAAGAACAACCCCCTTGAGAAGGTATTGTAGTATGGTATGCCAATAAAACTACAACCTGATTAGAGTCACCACCTCAGATGGTGACTGAGTTTTTCTTTAGTTTTTGCCAGTTGTGGAGAGTTGATGGCCACTACACCATTCCCAACTTAGCTCATGTACAGCGCAGGAAAACAAACGGTGACCTTCTCACCTGCAAGTCCAAACTATGCTGTGTTCCTGTACTTAATCTGCTGCTATTCTCTTATCCCTAATATACTTTGATGTTTTTCCTGCCGTATGTCACAACAATAAAGTTCTGACCCAATATGATCATTGATACTTGAAGAGCAATAAAGTGTATGTTTTCCAAGTAGTAGAATAATCATTTTGCAAATTTTATTATCTAATGTATTCAGGCAACGCTTCTTGTACCTAACATGGGCTGGTCTCTTTTTTGCTAAATCCACATGAACGATCATTTATTGAACACTGACCTAGCCCTAACCACCCCCTTCCCCCCACCGCCATTTTTCAAGTCAGTTTTTTTTTCTCAAAAGCAAGTCCCTTTCCTCTCCTGTGAACTTTTCCACTGGATGATATCATGCCTTTTGAAACAAACAGATTATGTGAGGAACGTGGCTGAGGTTCAACTCATAACATAAGCAGTAAAGCAGTCAGCTTAGAGCAGGATGGTGAATAAATCTGACAGATCAAAATTTATATATCTATAAGTTCCTAAATTACAATTTTTAATAAGGATCTGTATTGGGGCATTTGGAGGATATTCTGTTTGTAAGCAAAGCTGCAAATTTACTTTCAAGGATTAGTTTCATCATAGCAAACATATGAATAGTTTTCATGGAACCATATGTAACGTATTTTAACAGTGTTATTACTGAACATACAGCTGTAATTGCTTTGGCATTTTAAGCCTCCAAAAAGTAATCCTGGAATTGAAAAAAAAACAAGGCTAACAGAGTTTTTTTTCTTTTTTCTCTACGGGTTAATGCTATAAGAACATCCCCAACCATAATCTGAAAAATCATGGGAGGTACTTTAACTTGACTTGTTCCATTATGACACATGAAATGCCAGTGGGTATGTTATTAATTGCCATGAGCCTAGGGAAGTATAAATCTAAAAGAATCAAGAAGAGGCTTATCAGATGAGTTTAAAACACTGCTGTTGGCAGAATTTCAGATGGTGATGAGGAGGCGACAGGAATGGAGTAGATGAGCAGATTTAGCAGTGTCGCAGCAACAAACTTGCACTCGTCGTCAGTAAAGTTAAGCAAGTGACTGTGGACTTCAGGAAGGGAACCTGGGAGAAGACACACATTAGTCCTCTTTAAGGAATCAGTGATCTATCACTGAAATTTCACACAGTCAGTGAAATTGGGATCTATCCTGGCTCCAACATATTGAAGCATTCATGAAGAAGGCAAGCAAGCAGCTATACTTCATTAGGAGTTTGAGGACATTTGGTATGTCACCAAAGCTTCTGGCAAATTTCTACAGATGTACAATGGAGAGAATTCTAACTATTGGCATCACTGCCTGGAATGGAGGTTCCAATGCAAATGATGGTAAAAGGTTGCAAAGGGTTGTAGACTCAGCCACCCATCATGGGCACAACCCTCCCCATCATTGAGGACACGGGCATGAGGTGGTGCCTCAAAAAGGCAGCATCTATCATTAAGGAGCCTCAGCATCTGCATCACAGCCTACAAGAAGTAGTGGATATGGCCCAGTCCATCACGGGTAAGCCCTCTCCATCATTCACCACACCTACACGAAGCACAGTCAGAGAAAAGAAGCATTCATCATCATCTAAGTTGCAAAAATAGGGCATGCTCTCTTCTCGCTGCTGCCATCAGAAAGAAGGTATTAGGTAACGGCTGCTGCCATTAGGACTCACACCACCAGATTTAGGAATAGTTACTACCCCTCAACCATCATGCTCTTGAACCAATGGGGATAACTTCACTTCATCATTGTAATGTTCCCTCAACCTATGGACTCCTTTTCGAGGACTCTTCATCTCATGTTCTCAGTATTTATTCCTTATTTATTTGTTAATATTATTTCTTTCTTTTTGTATTTACACAGTTTGCAGTCTTTTGCACACTGGTTAAATTCCCAAGTTGGTGTGGTCTTTCATTGATTATACTATGGATCTTATTCTATTATGGATTTATTGAATATGCCCACAAGCAATTGAATCTCAAGGATTTATATGGTGACATATATGTACTTCAAAAATATATTAATTTTGAATTGTTTGAACTCTGAAAACAGCAATGAAGGATTGGTGGAGCAGACCCAATGAGCCAAATGGACTAATTCTATTCCTATGTCTTATGGTCAGTGAGTTGGAAGCTGCATAAATAATGAACACTCTTTCTCAAAGTCTGAACCCTATATATGTGGCCATTTGAGATGATTACTCAGGTAGCTCTTCAACTGGCATGCTGAAACTTGGAATTTTTATTATGCAAATAAGGGTCATATATGCAAAGGATACTGTCAGATATTACCCTTAAAAGTTATGTTTTTCAGCTTGTAGTTAACTTGATTCCAAGTTTATCCATTGCACTTTTCAGTCCCTTTTCTCCAATAACATGCCATCCCAATCTCTAAGTCACTAAAGTAAGGCCATATTCTTTTAAAACTACAGCTCTAAGCTCTACCCAAAATATTCCTACTTCATTGTAGCTCTGTCCATATTTAAACTGTGGGCAGGTGAAGGCATGATTTCCTGACTAAACATATCCTCTGCACCCGGCGCAATTTCATAGGCAGGCTTACTATCGCTATCCCAGCTAACTTGAAAACAAGAGACTGAATGTAGTTGGGCATAGTCCTACCCAAACTGGCTTTTCAAGAGCAGAGCTTTTAAAAAGTAATAGTAGTTACCATGAGGAAATGCACCACTTTGATCTTTTGGGAGTGATGAAATAATAAAGAATTTGAGAAAAAGTGATTAAAACACATCAGAGAAATTTGTTAGTTATTTCAAATGATAATAATTAATGAAACATCGAACAACACAAAAATCGGAGCAGCAATTATACTGTTTTGTAGTATGGAGCAATTCTATAGATTCTGTGCTATGGATTGGCAATTCACTCCAATTCTGACTTTGTCATAGGTTAAAGGATCAAGCCATTAACAACATTTTCTGTTGCAAATGATTAATGTGTTAATCAATGTGTTATTTGTATTTTCATTCCCAGAGTCAGCTTACATCCTGTTCGTGCTGCAATAGCCAAGAGAGACAGTGGAGTTGGATGGCAAAGCTTCCCATTACTTGGACAACTCAAACCATAGGATTATGGGCAAAATAATGTTTGAGATATATAGTAGGTTCTTCACAAAGATCTACAGCCACTGAAGCTGTTCGTAGACTCTATAATCCTCATTATTGATAATGTCCTGTCTGCTTCACCTTAGTTGCAGAGATCATGGGATAACGGTTGCCTGTATTAGACCAGAACACTCAACTGCTGTCAGGAACATGGAAACAGCCACATTGCAGAAGAAATAAAAGAAAATGGATCAGTTTATTTGCCAGGATAACCATTTTCCTTTGATCAAAATGGGCATCACGTCTTTCATGGGATATAGGCTTCTCTGAATGTGGCCTCTTTCTGCTTTCTGCAAGAAGGCAGGGGAGTGTTAATGAGGTGCACTCACTGTGGATGGCAGAGGAGTTATACGCTGTAACTTTAGAGAGTGGAGGACTGTCAAGTTGTAATATTGTGAGAGTTGGGAGTGTTATGTGAATAGGAGGAAAAGATGGTGGTGAAGTGATTGATGAATAAACCGACCAGGAAGCAAAGTGCAGAGTGGTTGCTATTGTGCCTGGGGCAAATACGAGGATTGGAATTGTTCATTGAACTTGTCCTGGGAAATAAGGTCTATATATTGACCTCAACTTTAGTTTAATTCTTCCAAAAGCCCTAGGAAGTTTTGTTTTAAGTGATCCTTCATATGTCTTCCAGCTACTGTATCTATGTTACAATGATTCCCAGCTGCTTACAGCCATAGTGTGCTTTCCCTTAAAAGGGTGCGAGATGCTTTAGATGACGTCTTTTTTCTCATCCCTCAAAAAAGGTATGTAACCAGAGTACAGCCAATGAATAGCGTGAAAATTGTTGCTTATGTGTCTAACTCGTGATAATAAATTGGCAGTACCAATTTCATATGATCACTGTGACTATGTGAATGCAGCAACACAACACCCCCAGGCATCTGCATCAACTTTGTAGACTGATGTTCCCAAACTCCCGCTGTACAAAAAAACAAAACTTTAAAAAGCACCAGAACATAATTCATCACTATACAAAGTTTACAGACTTGGAAATATTCTAATAAAACCAGAAGTTTTTAGATTTTGGATGTTCATCATGCTTTTCCATTATGCATAAACTGATATAACATTGGATTTTTGACATCTAGTTTACTTGGTTTCCCTATACTAACACTGAAAGAGTTCTACATCAACAAAAATTATATTATAAATTATAATCAGTACAACCTTATAATTGCCTTTGCACAAAGAGGTTGCTGAAAAGTAAAATAAATTAAACGGTCACAAGATTAATGTCATGGAAGAAATGATAATCAATGAGATTGCTTCAATTTATGCCAACTATGGGAAAGTTTACCATTACTACATTGGCTAATAAGATCGCCTATTGTGATAATAATAAATTATGTGACAGACTTAAATCATTGTCTCTTTGCTTTCGACCTCTCCCTCAGAGTAATCTCTTGCACCTGGTTAATTTACTGAATGATTAAATTAAAAGTAATATTGTTTTTGAACCTTGAGTTCTGCTCTCAATGGCCCAGAGCATCCTTCCATATTCCCTGCATACTGAAGGACAGAGTCAAAAGGGGAAATATTATTTGGTCTGTGTGTTTTTTTATATTCCATGTTGATATTCTAGCACAGACCAGGCATTCTGGGAGTATTAGTTGCTGAGGGAAAGGCACAGGTTCCTGTGTTATAATCAAGCTGGTATAATCCACATCACAGCTGTTCAGTGTTATCTTGGAGCAAAAGGAAATTAAATCTGTGGTTGTGATGTGTAAGTGATGATATATTCATTGCTTTAAGATTGCCCAGCGAGTCTGTAACACGTGCCCACACATTGCATGGGAGCAACCTGTTGACATGTCTAGGGAGCTGCCTGTTGACATGTCAGAGGGGATGTGCATTATGGAGGCAGAATATATCTCTTTGAATATAGGCACCTTCTCATGATGTGAAGTTATTATAATACTCAACTCTATAGTATATTTTACAGTGATTTTAACTAGTTGGGTATCCTTAAATAATAATCACAATTAAGATGTAAATGTTAATGTGAAATATGTGCAAAATGGACAGTTTCAAAAAACAACTTCTTATGAAGTGTGGTGATGAAGGTAGTTTTAAGACAGCAAGATCTCATAGGCAGCATCTCCAGAAAGTTCCCAAAGAAAGAATGTAAGGTATAGTGCTAATGATTCCATCAAGGCGGGATAACATCTTATTTCTGTTCAGCGTGGGGCTGAGTTGCTTGTGATGTGAGAATCAGAAGTGGTATAAATGCTCACGCTGTCTCTTTCTGGCTGAATTAACACAAAACAATTTGGCAACTCGTCAAGGAGCTTCTCAGAAAGAATTTCACAGACCACAGTCTTAAGTACTTGTTTATCTTTTGTATTTTAAGGACACTTTTTACATATACAGATTTCTAAAATAACTTCATATTCACATAAACAGAGTAGTAAAAAGGACAACTGAAAACAGTATACAATAAGAACTGTAAATCTTGCACCCTTTAATTTTTCCAATAAACACCAGATATAAGCATATTATTGATGACTTGTTTCCCTCATTTATCACTTGGAACAATGGCTAAGCTAAATTGTTAGCCTGAACAGCATAATGTTATTATCTCATTTACCATTCATCCTTATATTTTATATATCCCCTTTCACAGAATGAAAATGAAATTATTATTTATCATTTATTTAAACACACTTTCTTCAAAATCTCATGAGTTATTGGTATTGCCAGAAACATGTGATATTTAAACCCCAAACCAAAAAAAAATGTTCATTATCTGTAGTGTGTATCGACACTCACATCATTAAAAGCTCAAATCAGAAATAGGCTTAAATGTTAAGTGATTGCATTTGCAAAATGAAGTATAAAGGAAGCCTTGGTTACAGTTGTAACCATCATATTAACATACCGTCACATCTGTAAATACAGATAAAAGTCATGTTTTTCTAATATGTGTTTCTCTTTAAGCATTTCAAAACTGAACAGTGTTCCTTCTTTCATTATATTGCAAAGAACTGAGTGTCATATGATGGGTTGCACCAACATATCGCAGCTCTCAACTGTGCTGCAAAATAATAATCTCTAAGAGAAGGCAGGCCCCATCCCCCCTTTTCCTTGGCTAATTGCAAAGTTTTGAGATGAACTCTAGGCCTTTTACCTTGCCAAATATACCTTGATAATATCTTGTTCCATTCATTGAATTGATTTTGATTAATCTCTATTAGTAGGGTCTGAAAGAGATATAATAGGGCAGTATATTCATTTTAATAGACTCAATCCTTGACCTGAAATTAAAAAAAGGAATTAGGATCCAGGAGATTAGTGGCATATATGACTATATGATATATATATACAATATCTGAAATACATCTTATGGAAATGTTTGTTTGATGATGAACTTCAATAAAAAATAAATTACAAAAAAAAAGAATATAAAGGAAGATGGTTGTGGATCTTAGATATCAATCCTGTTTGTATCAATTGGGATGGCTTTGTAGGTACAACTATCTATCTATATGCATAGAGTTTTTCAAGGAAGTTACCAGAAAAGTTGATAAAGGCAAGAGAGTGGATGTTGTCTACATGGACTTTCGCAAAGGCTTTGACAAGGTCCTGACAGTGGAGAGTGAGGCAGACTATCAAAATTTGCAGCAGGATCTGGATCGGCTGGAAAGATGGGCTGAAAAATGGCAGATGGAATGTAGTGCAGACAAGTGTAAGGTGGTGCACTTTGGGAGGATCAACCATGCTAGGTTTTATACAATGCATGGTAGGGCACTGCGGAGTGTGGTAGAACAAAGGGATCTGGGAATACAGATCCATAATTCTGTGGAAATGGCATCACAGGTAAATAGGGCTGTAAAGAAAGATTTTGGCACATTAACCTTCATAAATCAATGTATTGAATACCGGATTTGAGATGTTAAAGCTGTATAAGATGTTGATGAGACTTAATATGATGTATTGTGTGCAGTCTTTGTCACCTACCTACAGAAAGATTGAAAGAGTGCAGAGAAAATGTCTAAGTATGGTGCTGGGACTTGAAGACCTGAGTTATAGCGAAAAGTTGAATAGGTTAGGACTTCATTCTCTAGAACATCAAAGATTGAGGGGATATTTGATATAGATATACTAAATTATGAGCAGTATAGATAGGGCAAATGCAAGCAGTCTTTTTTTGTTGAGGTTGAGTGAGACTACAACTAGAAGTCATGGATTAAGGTGAAAAGTGAAATGTTTAAGGGGAATATGAGAGGGAACTTCTTCAGTCAGAGGGTGGTGAGAGTGTTGAACAAGCTGTCAGTGCTAGAGGTGGATGCTGGGTGAATTTCAACATTTAAGAGAAATCCGGATAGGTACGTGAATGGGATGGGTATGGAGAGCTATGGTCTGGATGCAGATTGATGGGACAAGGCAGATTAATGGTTCAACACAGACTAGATGGACCAAAGGGCCTGTTTCTGTGCTGTAGTGGTCTATGACTCTATCTTCAGCTGCTTCATCATTGACCTTTCTTCCGTAATCTTAAAACCAGAAGTGCAAATGTTCTGCATTAATCTTTCCCCAGTCTGCCCAAAATATCAACGGTACTTTTTACCATTGATGCTGCCTGGCCTGCTGAGTTCCTCCAGCAGTTTTTGTGTGATGTAAGTGTTCTGTATTAATTTCAGGTATTTATTTCTATTCCTGATTCCTTAAACAATGAGATGGTCAGTGCCATATGCAGCATGAACAGAGAAACATGAAATACACATCTGTAGATGTGAACTTCCCACTGTTCAGGACATTTACAAAGACAGGTGTGCAAAAAGGGCCCAAAGGATCATTGGGGACCTGAGTCACCCCAACCACAAACTGTTCCAGCTGCTACCATCCAGGAAATGCTACCACAGCATAAAAGCCAGGACCAACAGGCTCTGGGACAGCTTCGCCCACCAGGTCATCAGACACAACTGTAGTGCTATGTTATATTGACTGTCCTGTTGTACATACTATTTCTTATAACTTACTATAAATTGCACATTGCACATTTAGACAGAGACATAATGTAAAGATTTTTACTCCTCATGTATATGAAGGATCTAAGTAATAAAGTCAATTTATTAATTCAGTTCAATCCAATTCAGTATTGGATATGGGTCTAGCTTTTTGGTTCATTGTAGTGTCTTAATTCTGTAGACTCAACACTCACAGGTATGCACCCTCTGTACAATAAAACCAACATCCATTCTGGCTGAGTGTTGTTGTGCCAGGAACTCTTACCTTTCCCTTCTGCTGCCTACCATGGCTCTGACTGATTATTTGTACACTGGGTTTGAAGTAATACTCACCTCTTGACTGGGTGAGCACATTGCAATAACGTTCAATATGAATGAAACCATTCAGGCCATAGCAGACTGCTTGATTAGCAACCAGTCTGTCACATTAAATATCATCTCCCTATACCAACATCTGAGCTGTTTGCACTCTTGACAGGATGAATATAACTACAGAGAAGTGTCAAATTAGTTTAAACCCTCCCCAACAATTCTGGCAAACCTGCCCACAAGGATATTAGTCACCCTTGGGTTCTGGTGTAACCCGTCCAGTTTGTGCAGGTTATGCCTTGCCCCCAGAAGTGACCTACTGTGATTTTCATGCATGGCAGTCCAGAGTTTACAGAGAATGGTGCAAAAAACAAATTAAAAATCCGGTAAGCGGCAATTCTGTGGGCGATGAGAGGAGAAGGGCCAGACTGGTTCGAGCTGACAGGAAGGCGACAATTACTCAAATAGTCCCATGTTACAGCGGTAGTGTGCAGAAGAGCATATCTGAACACACAGCACATCAACCCTTGAAGTGGATGGGCTACTGCAGAAGACCATGAGCATGCACTCGTAGGACATACCTAATAAAGAGATTACTGCATGAACATTGTGAGATCTGTTCTTTTGTGGCATCAGTACAGTGCAATGCATAAAGATAATATAAATTACAAAAATAAACGTAGATAATTAAATAGGTCGTGCAAAAGAGAGCAAAAAATAATGAGGTAATGTTCATGGTTGCTTCATTGACTGTTCGGAAATCTGATCATGGAGGGGAAAAGCTGTTCCTAAAACTTTGAGTGTGTGTCTTCTGTCTCTTGTATCTCCTCTCTGATGGTAGTAATAAGAAGAGCATGTCCTCAGTGATGGGGATCCTTAATGGTAGATACTGCCTTTTTGAGGCATCATCTTTTGAAGATGCCCTCATTGCTGGGGAGGCTAGCCCATGATGGAGCTGGCTGAATTTTCAAACCTCTGCAGCATTTTTTTTAGGTCCTGTGCAGTGGCCCTTCCATACCAGACAGAGATTCAATCTGTTCGAAAGCTCTCTAAGGTACATCTGTAGAAATTTGTGAGAGTCCTCGGTGACATACCAAATCTCCTCAAGCTCCCAATAAAATATTGCTGCTGGTAGGTCTGCCATCTTCATAGTTACATATATGTTAGCCCCAAGAGAGATCTTCAGAGATGTTTACACCCAGGAGCTTGAAAGTGCTCACCCTTTCCACTGCTGAGGACTAATGTTCCCTTGACTTCCCCTACTTGAAGTCCACAATCAAGACCTTGGTCTTACTGACATTGAGAGCAAGGTTAGTGCGACTCCACTCTTCTAGCTTATCTATTTCACTCCTGCATGCCTCCCCATAAACATCTGAGGTTCTGCAGTGTCGTCAGTAAATTTATAAATGATGTTTGAGCCGTGTCTAGCTACACATTCATGGGTGTAGAGAGGACAGTGCAGCAGGGGAAGCACGCATTCTTGAGGAGCACTGGTGTTGATTGTCAGTGAGGAAGAGATGTTATTTTGAATCTGCATTGACTGTGGTCTCTCGATGAGGAAGTCAGGATCCAATTAAGAAGGAGGTATTGCGGCCCAGGTTTTTTAACTTGTTGGTTAGTACTGAGGGGATGATGGTGTTAAATGCTGTGCTGTAGTCAATAAAGGGCAATGAGGTATTGTTGTTGTCCAGGTGGCCTAAGGCCCAGTGGAGAGCCAGTGAGACTGCATCTGCTATAGACCTGTTGTGGCGGTATATAGTACTCTCTCTGAATTAACTCTTCTTGGCCTACTGAATAGGAATGGACTAAAGAGCTGGTCTATTAAAGTTCAAAGTAAATTTATTATTAAAATACTTATATGTCACCATATACTACCCTGAGATTAATTTTCTTGCAGGCAGACTCAATAAATGCAATAGCCATAATAATCAATGAAAGGCTGCAGCAACAGGGTGGACAACCAGTGTGCAAATTACAACAAACTTCGCAAATACAAAAAGAAATAAGAAAAAAAGAAATAATATTAATAATCATCATCATAATCATAATAAATAAGCAATGGATACCAAAAACATAAGATGAAGAGTCCTTGAAAGTGAGACCATAGCTTGTGGGAACAGTTCTCTGATGGGGTAAGTGAAATTAATGCAATTATTCCCCCCCCCCCACCCGGTTCAAGTGCTTGATGGTTGAGGGGTAATAACTGTTCCTGAACCTGGTAGTGTGAGTCCTGAGGTTCCTGTACCTCCATCCTGATGCAGTGAGAAGAGAGCATGACCTGAATTTTACCCGCTGCATTATTTAATTAAAATATTAAAAAGTATAATACCGAAATATAAGTGCCTTTCATAGATACATACAAGATATTAGAACACAGAAGCTGAACCTCTGAAGTAAAAACAATATAAAATTTTACCATCTTTAAGTTGCATAAGACGGGGGGTAGATACACAACAGACCTACTAACATCTGGAGAGAAAACTTCTTTGCTTTATCACTTTATCATTTTGGTTCATTGCCAGAACTTATTCATAAAACCATACAATTACTAGTACTTCAATGAAAGATTGCAGAACTACTACAGTGTCAGATGCCTCAGCTTTTGCATGAGACAGTAACTGAAGCCTCATCTTCTTGCTTTAGTGGGCCCTAAAAAAATACTTGGCAGTTTTGAAGGTGAGTGCTTTCCTATTGTCCTGAAGCAATATTCTTCTCCTGGGATTGTCCTTACTGTGCATAATTTAGCTGTCTTGATTGCTATGTAGCAACAGACCATATACAGTACTTAAAGATTTTGGACAGCTTGAAATTGTGAACAATACAGCAGACTGCTTGTTATTTACTTTTGATTAAAGTTTCAACAGAAGGACAATTTCTAAAAAGCTTTATCTCTAAGGGACAAATGTCTTTTACTTTTGGATACCCATGAGCTTCCTGTGTGGATATTCAGCTGACTTTTGTTTTTGTTAAGCTGTAGAAAAGTGGAAATATTGAGGAGGTACGATATAAGTTTATTTCATATGAATCAGTGTTCACTATACCAGAGTTGCCTCCCTCGCTGATGGTCTAAACAAATTTTATGCACACTTCGAAGCATGCAACACAACGCCAACCATGAAAACTACATCACCCCTCCACCCCGCACCCCAGGCAGGCAGCTACTGTCTGTTACATCTTTATCTTTATCAGATGGAAGAAGATGGTGCTAGTGAGTAAGGGGACCACAGGCAACATCCTTCGGACAGTCACAGAATTACTTCCTTTACTGCTTTCAAACATGATTCAGCTGTTAATGGAACCTGTGATCTACAGCTTGGTGGTGAGTGATCGGGCACCTTGCTGTCTCTGAACAGGGTGGCTGAGGTTTCAAGTGAAGTGTGTGGCCTGGACGACAAGAAGCCTGGAGATGGGGCGTGATCCCAGGATCAACTCCGTTTCTCGTCGATTAAAGCATCGAGCAAGATTGAAATCCATGAGGACGAGAGCAGAAGGTGCAGGTGTTCCAGGCAATCTGCCTGTGAGTGAATGGTCTTTCTCAGTTTTGCTTGCTGCTCCCAGAAGAAGGTGCCTACGTTCGATCGGTCTCTCACTGCTGGAGTCTTGGTCCTTGGGCAAGGTTTCACCCATACCGCTTGTGGATTGGACTCTGCACTTCATGTTATGATGTGTTTCTGATTTCTGGTTACTCTTTTTCTGTTGTTATTTTGTACAATTTTGACTGGGACAGAAGGGCTCTGCAGCTTGCAGTCAACAACCCAACACATTGCTCGATTGAACTGAACTGAGCTGAAACTAAACATACTTACTGTTTCATTGACTTTGTTGTTTATTGTTTTACATTCTGTGTGTTTTGCTCTCTTTTTTGCCATTTGTGTGATTTGTTCTTTTTTGAGTGTTGCGGGTTTGGTGGTTTTCTTTGTTTCACGGCTATCTATGGGAATCTCAGGGTTGTATACTGCATCTTTGAATTTTTAATTCTTGCAGCAGAAAAGGAGGGAAGGACCCTGCAGAGAATCAACCCACATAAAGCTGCTGGGCCAGACAACATCCCAGGCCGAGTTCTCAGGGAGTGTGCATGCCAGCTCACTCATATCTTCACAGATATCTTCAGCACTTCTCTCATCCAGGCTGCTGTCTGCACATGCTTTAAATCAGCCACCATCATCCCTATACCAAAGAACTCTATACCTTTAGAACTAAATGAATAATGCCCAGTGGCACTATTGCCAATCATCTTGAGTGCTTTGAATGACTGGGAATGGCACATATCAAAAACTTCATTCCTGCCACACTGGACATTCACCAATCTGCTTACCAACAGAACCACTCTACAACAGATGCCATAGCATCTGCCTTGCACCTAGAAAACAAGGACACTTATGTCAGAATGCTATTTTTGGATTTTAGTTTGGCATTCAACACAATCGTCCAACAGACCTTGGTGAACAAACCTCCTGCCCTTTGTTCTAATTACCCCTCTGTGCAACTTGGATTGGATGCCCTAACCAACAGGCCTCAGATAGTCAGGATGCACAGCTGTTCCTCTCTGCCCATCACCCTCAACATGATATCCCCCCAGGGCAGTGTGCTGAGCCCCTTGCTCACACATGACTGCATACCAAACACCAAGCAATCACATCGTCACGTTTGCTGATGATGATGGGACTCATCGCCAGCAACGATGAGACGGTTTACAGAGAGGAGGTGGAAGAGCTCGAAGCCTGGTGTCAGGCAAACAATCTCATCCTGAATCTCAACAAGACAAAAAAAGATGGTTATCGATTTGAGAGGAACTCACACCACTCCCACTACTCTTTACCTCGGTGGCACAGCAACGGAAGCTGCAAGAAGTTTCGAACTCCTGGGAGTGTGCACCTCGCACTGCCTCCCAGCGTGCCAGACACAATCAGGAGAGCTCACCACACCTCAACATTCTGAGGAGGCTGAAGAGAGATGGACTCTGCAAATCCAAACTCACGTTCTTTTACAGATGAGCAGTAGAGAGCATCCTAACAATCTCCTCTGTGACGGACAGGAAGCCTCTACAACAGGTAGTCAGGACTGCCCAAAGCCTCGCCAGAATCAGCCTACCCACCACCAAGGACGTACGTACAGAAAGAGGGCCAGCAATATCAAGAAAAATCCTGCTGACCCCACTCATGGGCTGTTTGTCCCACACCCATCAGGAAGGAAGCTATGTATCATCCACACCAGGACCACCAGACTCAAAAACAGTTACGCTTCCCAGGCAGTAAAGTTGATCAGTGCCTCCAGCAACTAAACGACCCTTCCAGACCTCTCCCTACCCCCACCCACTGTCACTGCTTTATCTTTTCCTGTCACAGTCTCCTTATGTGCAGACACTCCTATTCACAGAGTAACCTTATGGATATACAATCAATCTATGAACAGAAGCTATGTACTGTATTTATATTTACTGTGCATTTTTTTATTATTGCATTCTTTATCTTATTGGGATTTTTTTGGTGTTGGATTGATCTGAAGTAACAATTATTTTGTTCTCCTTTTCACTTGGGTGCTGCAAATGAGATTAAGCAATCTTGAATAATATTTTGTTAATTTCTCCCTGCCTGGGAAGATGTACTCTGGGGATTCAGCCTGTCTATGTGTCATTCGACCTGAATTAATCTGAAAGATTTCCAATAATTCAACAGTATCATCAATAATCTTCACCAATTCCTTGAGAAGGTTCCCAATGGAATAAATGTTTAAATGAAAATAAATAAATATTGTATATAAATGAAACATTGAATCTGATTTAGTGAAATATAAATCAAAAAAATAACACCAATGGGAATTTAAAAAAAATTGTCACCCTGACTATTTTGCAGTTATATTGTGAAATAGACCAGCTTTCACCACTGGAGAGCTGACTGTCAGGTTGTAAGAGCAATACCCGTTTATCATTAGTGCAATTGGAATTTCTGTTGCAATCTGATACATGTTAAAGGAGAAGGTAGCTGGTGGCAATTAACAGGGAGTTCATAGATCAGCTCCACATGTTCAATTTTGAAACCTTGCTTTCTACAGTACTTGTTTTTACAGGGCCCATGAAATTCATTCAGGCCCATTTTCAGAGCAGTAAAGTTTAACATGCACTGTCCTGTCAGCAGTGAGCAGACATCCAGTGTTGTACATCCAGAGTCATGCCATTGCACAAACATCCACACAGGGCCAAACAATGTAAAATATGAATAATGACAAAGGATAGTTACTGATAATAGTTACTAAGAGCTGATGATGTGCTGTGTGTTTTCAGCATTTTCTCTCTTTATTAGGTTCAAATTAAAGCAGATAGTCAAAATAGAAACATATTAAATGAAGAGAGGGAAAAGGGCACATAAGTTGAAGAGCATGATTTTAACAGCATTATAAGCTGATAAATTATGTGAAATCATTGACTATTCAAATCTACACATTTTAGTATGGTGCTGCAAAACTGATAAGTAACAGTGGACTTTTGATGGGGTAGGCTGTAGACTGCATCTTCTGATGTGTAAGTCCCTTCAAATGACTGTGAGAACAACTGAGAGGATCACAGGGGTCTCCCTTCCATCCATCGGGGCATTTACTAGGAGCGCTGCATACGCAGGGTCCTTACTATTATTATTGATCCCACCCATCCATCCAGCATCCCCTTTGACTCTCTACCATCAGGCAGGAGACTCCGTTGCATAACAACAAGAACGGTCAGGATGGGAAACACAGAATTCTCTGCCACATCATATTCAAAGTATTACAGGACACTCGAAGCTGCTGCGTAGGTTGACAGTTTTCTTAAGAAGGCATATGGCGTAATGGGCTTCATCATCTGTGAGATGGATTTCAAGAGCTGTGAGGTGATGTTACAGAAAAACAGCGCCTTAGTTAGACCCAACTTGGAGTACTGTGTTCAATTCTGGTCACCTCTCTACAGGAAGGATGTGGACGGAGGTTTACAAGTGTGTTAATCTGTTCTGTATATTACAATATTTAATTGTACAATATTTAATTTTGGCATTTTAATTTGTTGCTTATGTTTGATTGGCGAAATGTTGTCTCATTTCTATATGTGTTGTATGGTTATAATGTTATAATCATGTATATAGTAAAATGACAATAAACTTGACTTTACTTGACTTGAGTTGAGATGGTATTTCTGGGATAGCCTTGAGTGCCTCTGTGTCCAGGCCCTGCTTTAGACTGCACTCTCCCAGTATGACTAGAGTAGATGACTGATCAGACATCCCACCCGCAAAAACTCATTTCAGGGTGGTAGCACCCCTGCCCCCACAACCCCATATTCCCCCCCCCCCCCAGTTGACCTCCAACAGTGTATGTAATACTATGTTTAGTGACTTTGTCTGACCTGTAAACCAAGTTGGGTATGTGCAGAAAATGTGACATTAAAATATGTACTTATATTATCATGGAGTCATTTTTTATTCCAATACAACTTTAAGCAAGTCTACAGGGAGTTTGGCCTCATCATGTAGGACATCAATAGAGTAGCTCCTTAGCACCTAGCCAGCTAGTTTAAAGAACATTAGCTATGCTAATGAACGGATGACACCTGTTAAGCTCACCTCAACATGTCTTTTACACTTTACCCCACCGTAGGCAATAGAAAAGTCACTGTTGCAAACAGTGCAGTGAGCAACACTGTCATTATTTTTGAGGTTGACTGTAAAGCCTGCCCACAGTGAAAACTGATAGGTCTTGATGCACCATCAATGACTCTCGGAGACGGGAGGCGAACGATAGGCTTTTATTAGCTGTGAGACCACGATCAGCAGCAAGAGACCACCACACAACACCCTGGAGACTGAGGGGGGAGCAGTGCCTCCAACTGCCTTTATACAGGGGTCTGTGGGAGGAGCCACAGGAGCAGTCAGCAGAGGGGCGTGTCCAGACAGGCACATAGTTCACCACATATCTACTTAGCATGAAGAGAGACCAATCAGGATGCTCCCTCTCACTCTCCAAAAAATTGATTTCCAGGATATTGTATATAATTTGCGGGCATCAGGGAGCCGCTATCAATATGTGAGAGACGCCGAGAACTGCCAGGAGAGGTGGGATGTCTGACTGATAAACAACAAGAAGGGCAGTGCAGAACAGTACCTCAATAACTTGAGTCATCTGCTGGGGGGCAGATTGTGGATTCTGTAGCATTCTGTAGCCTACATTACATTCTGTTTTCCACAATACGATGGTAATACCCTGCATGAGGTAAGCTGAACCTGTACAACAGTAGAGTGAACTTCTAACATTCTTATCTTTGACTATACTTTTGCCTAGATGCTCAGTAACTGCAATTTGTGCTGTATTGGAAGCTAAGGCAATGATCACGTGACATTGCATGTTATCCAGGTAAGTGTTTTGTTAGAGTTGCCCATTATTTCCATTCTGGAAATGGACAGGCTCCAAATTCTCTGCAAAGGTCTGTGAAAGGTGAAAGGTTATGTTACACTCCCGCATGCAGCATGAGAACCATACTGGTTTTCTTGAGTCTGCAGCTGCATCAGGTATGTTCATTGTCCATTGCTTTCTACGTCAGGCTTTTCTACGGAAGGCTTTCATTTGAGTTCTTTACAGCAGAACTTCTGCCAGACTTCGCAGCCATTATCTGGACTAGTCTTCCTTCCTATGCTGGCTGACAGCCACTTGCGCCCGAGTTCGCTATTAAAGCAATGAGACAACAACTAATGTGATTAGAAAGCAACAGAGACAAATTAAGTACATCCCTTTGCAACACAAACGAAATATTGGAGGAATTCTGCAAGTCAGGCAGCATCCGTGGAAAAGAGTAAACAGTAAAAATGTTTTGGGCCGAGACCCTTCTTCCGTTGGGATAGCCTCCAACCTGATGGCATGAATTTCGATTTCTCCTTCCAGTGAACAAATCTACCCCACCCCCTCCCCTCCTCTATTCCCAACTCTGACCTTTCACTTTTTCTCACCTGTCTATTACTTCGCCCTCCTTCCCTTTCTCCTATCTTCCACTCTCCTCTCCTATCGGATTCCTTCTTTTCCAACCCTTGACATTTCCCACCCATCTGGCTTCACCTATCACCTTCCAACTAAGCTTTGTCCCCTCATCCACCTTTTAATTCAGGCATCTTTGCCCTTCCTTCATTGTCCCGAAGATGGGTCTCAGCCTGAAATGTCGACTGCTTACTCTTTTCCATGGATGCTGCCTAATCTGTTGATTTCTTCCAACGTTTTGTGTGTATTGCTTTAGCTTTCCGGCATCTGCAAACTTTCTTGTGTTTGCAAATGCCTTTGCCTATTTGGTGGGGCTATTTAATTTAGGCAGCATCCTTAAAGAATGGCCACCATGCTGTCACCTGGTTTTATAATCAAATACTGCAACTGGCTCATCAAGTTTCATTTATGCAGGGAAACACTCATTTATATTCATGCCAGGTCCACTTATAATTCCAGTCATAAACCAATTTGACATGAAATTTCCCCTTGTGGTGGTTCAGCAAGAAATGGAGCTGTATCAAGCTTCACTCTCAATGCTTCAAAGTGGCCTGTTACAACCGTTTCAGGGAAACTGGTGATGATAAACTCCAACAACGGCACTAATGCCCACACCCTGAAATGGAATCAGGTGTGATCTTAGTGGATTTCAGCTAGAATCACTTAAACCTGCTATTTTGTAATTTGTTGTTTTATTCCCATAAAATTAAATTTAGTTCAAATGCAGTGTATGCTCATTGGCTAATTTCAATAGTGCTCAGAGATTGAAAAATAATAGATGAATAACAATGGAAAGTGATGTAGTAGCAAATCTGATGCATAAGGAGATAGAACTGTTTATTGGTTATAACTTGTTGCTACACTAAATCATTTGTAAACAGTTGTATATTTCAGTAACACTGTTGAAAACTGCTTGCTGACTATCTCATATTAATGGATTAGAGATAAGTCTGTTCCAGAAGGGAACAGTGAACAAAGTGGAAACTTCACAGCCCAGCAATTTAATGCAGTCCAAGCATTTTGGCATCTGAGCAAAACTGAAGATAATAAACGTCAGAGGAATATTTATGGGACAGTAGATGGAGAATTTCCAATCCCCTCTACAGCATTCAAAGACATGACATCTGCTATCTGCGTTAAAGGTCAAACAAGGGGGAGATTTCTTTCCATGTAACACTTTGTTTCTTGCATATCTTATCCCTTTGTACTGCTTCCGTCAAAATGTTAACTCTTTTGAATCACAGGTTGGTTCGCACTCTGTCTGATTTTGTATGTCTTCTACCTTCACTTAAAACTGGGTTCAAAACAAATACAAAAGGAAATATCAGTTTGTATGTCTGCAGTAGTTAACATTGCATGGTAGAACTGCAATTGGTCTTTAGGGCTTTCACACTATTTCTCTCTAAATCCCCTGGCTGCATATTAAAGTTTGAGCTTCTAGCTGCTGGCCACTGGCTAACCAGTTAGGTTAAAGAGCTTGCTCTTGTTAACAGTGTACCACCACATTGATGCTGGGTGAGTTTGATATATTCCCCATCGTTACTTCTCCCCCTCCTTCCCCTAACCATTCTTGTGTATATTAGCTCTGTTTGGTCAACAGATTTATAGACACACTGCCCTCCCAAGTGGCTATTCTTCACATGTGAATTGTTAACAGATTACCCTTACAGCTAAAGTCATTACCATCCTCATCTAACGTCTATTCATAGACATTTCTTGCGTGTACCTGGACGATGTAACTGATTTTCCTCTTTTTCTGGACTAGAACCCATGCAGCCAAGTAAAATGAGCCCATTTAGTACTGTGGATGACATTAGGAAGTGTATTTGAGACAAGGCGAGGCTTTTTGAATCCTCCATTCACTGCCTCAACCAGCTGTGTCATGTCAGTGTCCTCTTACAGGACATATTTAATTACAAATCCAGAGCAATTAAACATTGATCAATGCAAATACGAAACAACTTCAGTTAACTTTCATTTTCAGATTGGGAATGGTTTGATCAATAAGCAGCTAAAAGGAAGTTATGTGAGGAAGCAGTTTATATCAATAATGCCTCTGCTGGCAATTTGTTGGACATGAGTTTGCATCAGGATTTCAAGCTGTGTGGGGAGATGAAAGTCAGATATTCCCTGGAGAAGCAAATATGGTAGTCAGGAAAGATAGAAAGGATCATAATTGGTCACTCCTCAATGGCAAAAGTATTGGCAGAAGTTTCGGAGTTTGTGGCATGCACTGTCATTTCAGCGGGTTGAAGGAACCAATGGGAAATACAAACAGAACTATCAGCAGAGAATGAC
Source organism: Hypanus sabinus (assembly GCF_030144855.1). Lineage (NCBI taxonomy): Eukaryota > Metazoa > Chordata > Chondrichthyes > Myliobatiformes > Dasyatidae > Hypanus > Hypanus sabinus. Next base: position 150,916,803 of record NC_082709.1, on the reverse strand, counting down.
ATCTAGACTCACAGTTGGCAACAGAGACACAGACGTGCAAATCAGACAGAATAAATGTATATTTAAACTTTACATACATATTTAGAGATAGAAGATATAAATTCTGCTGTAACAGCTATTCATGGAAAAAATGCTGCTTTGTTCCTTCAAATGAAATAGACTACATAAAATCAAGTAAAATTGCAGAACTATTTACTTAAAAGCAAAAAGTCAAACAATGTAAAGGGAGATTATGGAACAAATAACCTCCTTCATTTTAATAAATCCACTTCATCCATAAATCCATATACTTTCCTTATTGTGGGTTAGAGGTTAACATAAGACATTCACAATAAATATACACCAAAAACATTACTGAAATTCAAACCAAAGGCACACGATAATATTAAGAGGACATCAGTGAAAGGTAATTCTAAAGAACCATTAAACATTTCTTAGAATCAATGAACATTCTTCCATCGTAAGATGCTGCATAAAACACATTTAATCTTATTTACAATTCCCCCTGTAAAGCTGCCAGCTACGTCAAGTATTTGGTTATCATCAAGGACAGGAGACATTTATAATACATGGATATTAGGCAACAGCAAAAGAAGAAGGCTTTCAATGGCATTTGTAAGAACCTCATTATCAGTATTACAAAACAACATTCACCAGAACTTTATCCCTGAATCCAGTTAGTGGTGAGATCAAATGTGTACCATTCTTACATATGTGTACTGTATCAATTGTTCTGACAAATCCAGTAGTATTCCGGACTAAAACAAAAACAACTGGCATCTTAAAGCCTTTAGGATATTAAAGCCTTGTAAGCTACTTCACCAAAAAGGACAATTATTTTTTTTTAATCCACTGTTGTTGGACATCAGAAATAAAATAAAACAGAAAATGCTCAACTTGTGTTATGAAATTTAAGATTTCATAAATGGTGGCATAGAATATTGAAAAGGGAGAGTATTTAAAACATTAGTAAAACACTGGCTAAACTATAATTATGATATTTTGGTTAATCCTTTGCATCGTATTTTTGGGGCTGTGAATGTCAGTCGGAGGATGCAGTAAAGATTAACTATAATGGTTTCAAGGATAAAGATGTTAGCTCCAAGTTTAGAATCGAGAAGCTGGATATAGTGGATTGGATATACAGATATTTCAAAAATTGGGGAGAGGAGTTGGGCATAAGTAATGGCATAAGATATAGGGGAGATGAAATGATTTTATACAAATACAGGGGCAAATTTTATTGGTAATTATAGAAAAGGCTTTTGATATTTATATTTAGAAAAATAACTGTACAACAGGTGAACAGATCTCCAGATGATTAAAACATCAAGCTCTAATATATTCTAGGCTGTTGAAATGGAGTAGACAGGAATTGTTAAAGTCTACGGCTATGGCTGCCTTAACCTGCAAGTTGTGCCTTGGGACTGGAGAGTAGCCGATGTAACACTTGTTTAATGACACTAATCGAGTTAAGTGGAGTAACTATTGACCAGTTATTCCAATATCTTAGTATGTAATAAAATTAGATTTCTTTACTGAGGATTTAAAGACTTAAGATGGTTTGAAAAACTCATACATATGGAAGTATCATAGTAGGCTCACTAATAAATTAGAAACAAATAGATATTCATATTGAAGAAAAGGTTTGGAGAAGCAACCATAGTGAGAAAATCTAAAAGATAGAGCAGCCATTAAAACAAAAATGAACCAGGTTTCAAAAAGGACAAGGATAGGTGCAGGAGTATTTTCTGCGAAGAGTGCTATCCATCAATATAGTGGCAAAAGGCAGCTGGTTTGGGTGTCTGGATTCCAAAACATGTATTTGAATATGTTTTCATTTTTAAATTTCCAGTTCTATGGCACCACTTTCCCACATCCAGAACATTAAAGCAAACTATGGATCTATGACTTTCAAAACTGTATTTAATCACCTGCTGTTATCTTTGTATGTAAAGTTATAACACCCCAATTTACTTTGATTTCAGAGAGATTCCTCAAAATCTTTCATCACGTTTCACCTGCATGTCTGATTCTTGTGTTGAAAGTGGATATTTTATCTTTACCGCTCTGGTCTCTATGTGCCTCATTCAGTCACAACAGTGAAAATTTTCTACTTTGGTTCTCAGTACTCATTGCTACCTTAACTTATATATAGAAGCAGGAAAGCCTTGGTATAATTCTATAAAACATCGATCAGGACACAGCTAAAATACTGCATACAGTTCAGGTTGCACACTTTGGAGAGAACATGATTGCACTGAAGAGAGTGCAGAAGAGATTCACCAGGGTGTTACCTGGGTTGAAATGTTTCAGTGTGGGCTGAACAGGCTGTATTTGTCTGATAAGAAGCATCAGTTTGATAGACAGTAAGAAGCTTTACCCTGTGACAGGGGTGTCCAAGACTAGACAGCACAGGTCTAAGTTAAGGATTAAGAGCTTAGAGGAGAGCCAAAGAAGATTTACTTTTTTCACCCAGAGGAATCAGGAATGTAATACCTGTTGAAGAGAGTAGAAGCATGTGCTCTCACAATATCTAAGAAGCATCTGGATGAGCACTTGAATTGCTAAAATGAAGTAGACTACAGATCAGATGCTGGTAAATAGGATTATTATAGATGGGTACTAGATGGTTGTAACGAACGTGGACGTGGTGACGTGGTGCTCAGAGTTTGTGTTACATGACTCTATAAAGACAAATAGGAAGCAGAAAGTGAATAACATTTAATGTGGCTATGAGGCAATTTCAACATTAAAATGATTTATTTTCTGTTTATCTTTTCTAGGATATAGTTGTGGCAGTGACTTTTGCATTTTTAAAAAAGAAAATTGAAGAAGTTTCTGAAATAGCTGTAGAGCAATGGATTAATTTAATAGTTTGAGCAACATACCAAAAAGAATCCTTCTGCCATGACCAACTCCTATGGCTCTGTTCCCATTGAGATTCATGGAGGAATAAAATTGGAACAGCAAAATCACTCACTTACATGCCTAAACTCTATCATGAATTGGGAAGGCTACAAAATGCCTCCTTGAAGAACAAGATGCTGTCCGTTGAACTTTTAGTGATTCTTCATTGAAATTATGTCAGAAGCCAAGGACTGGGATATTCAAGTGGATTTGATACAGAGAGGCTAATTAAGTATCATGCAAACAAAAAATGAGATACAAAATTTGTAGACCAAAACACTGAGAAAAGTGATCAACCAATATTTATTCTGTCTTGCCATTGTATCAACACTAATAGTTCATTACTCTATATAGAAAAAAAATCTTGTGGATGGTGGAAAGAGAAGTGGTAAAAGGATCAGTGAAGTGTTTCCTAAGTTTCCAAAGAGGGGCACTGTGGAGAGAATATCTCTGAAAGCTGAGAGAAGGGGTATTTGGTGGTGATACAATGCAAAGCATGCTGGAAATAATAATGATTCATTCAACATGGAAGTTGGAAAATGAAAATACATGCTGTGATAATTCTGTTAAGAAAAGAACAAGGGAAATCAGACAAATGGAACTGGAATGAATGCTATTGAGCATTCAACAGGTCAACAGAAGCAATACAAGAATGTGATTGTCACAGATTGTGATAAACATGTTGGAAAGGGATCACATAATCACTCCGAAGAGATTGAGTAGTCAGACAGAGCCACAGACTATTTCTTGTTGACCTGAAACATTAACTCTGTTTTCCTTTTCACAGATGCTGCGTGACCCCATAAATGTTTTTTGTTTTTGATTCAGATTTCTTATCATGTATACTGTTTATCCCGTATGCTCATCCAAATAAGGAATTTCATTGCACCCTAGTGTGTACAATAATAAACTAATCTAATCTGCAGATTTTTGTGTTTTTCATTCACTTTTGGATAGCAGGTTCTAAGTATGGGAATGTAGAACACTAAAAATAAATATTATTAAAATGAACTAGAAAATAATTTTATAAGCCACAAAAATTATGTTTATTTTATGGCCATGTAGTTTGTATATAAATATATAAAGAGTTAATACAGCATGCAATTATCAGATGATTTCAGTAAATGTAGATAGTGCATTGTGTTACAATCATTCTCCCCACCAGAAACCTCAGCAGAAAGAGATTTTTGCTGTGTATTATGTTGCCTTAGAAAGGTGCCGGGTGAAAGAGTTAGAAAAGGCATGGCTAACACAGAGGCCTCGGAAGCAGGAAAGGTTTTTAATATCAGCGAGGTTAGAAAATTACTGTTAAGTCCACAAAAGAGCAAAGCAACATTATCCCTTTGGAAATGTCAGCTGTAAATGCATTTCCTCTATTGTGAGGTGGAACTGTGTAATCAAATAGTTATGCTGCATCGTTCAAAAATAGATCAACTTCATGTCACCTGAAAAAACTTAAGATTTTTGTTAACAACTACTAAATCAATCCCTGTTGAGTCCCATTTCATAGAAGGAATATTTAAGACGTGGTACTCTATCACTGGCCAGCATCAGCAACAACATTACCACTAGCAATATGTTGGTGCATGAGTGATGTTTCTATTATTTTTGTTTTGTCAAGTCAAGCTCTGAATCATACCATATCGATGCTTTTGGTCAACTGTTAAGGCTGTATCAGAACCAAGAGAGCTTCTACATATTAGAAGAAAATAATCTTGGACAGCAGAATATGACTTACAACATCTCTGTATTCCTGATATAATTAAAGGCAATCAGTTTTGATGGCTTGATAATGGCCATACCCCTTCTGACTGCTTCATATATCAAAACAAGGATAACAAGGAATTATAGAATATGATCCATTTGTATTGAACAACTTAGAATCAGAATTCAGGACTTGAATCAGGTTTATTATCACTGACAGATGTCATCAAATTTGTTGCATTGTGGCAGCAGTACAGAGCAAGATATAAAAACAGCTATGTTACAAAATTCAATCAAACTATCAATAAACAGTGCAATAGCAGAATAATGAAGTAGATTTCACTGTTTCAGAAACCTGTTGGCAGAGGGAAAGAAGCTTTTCCAAAAAAAAAGAGAGTGGGTCTTCAGTCTCCTTCTCAATGTTAGTAATGAGAAGAGGGCATGTCCTGGATGGTGAGGGACCTTAATGATGGATGCCACCTTGAGACACCTCCTATGAAGATGTTCTGGCTCATGGGTAGGGTTGTGCCATGATGGAGCTGGCTGAGTCCAGAGCCAGCTCCAGCCTCTTTTAATCCTGCACATTAGAATCTCCATAATGGGCAGTGATGCAACCAGTCAGGATTTTCTCCACCATACATCTGTAGAGATGCGCAAGACTCTTTGGTGACATACTGCAAAATTTAAGATAGATGCAAGGAAGTTGCTTCCAGTGATAAATCAATCTAGAACTAGGGTTCACAGCCTCAATATGTAGGGAAATAGGTTCAAATAAATTCAGGATGGATATGAGAAGAAACTGCTTTTCACAGAGAGTAGTGAATCTGTGGAATTCCCTTCCCAGCGAAGCAGTAGAGACTTCTTCATTAAATATATTTAAACACAATTGAATCAATTCATGCATAGCAGGGAAATTAAAGGTTATGGGGGAAAGGCAGGACAATGGAGCTAAGTCCATGGTCAGATTAATTAATACACTTGAGAAAAACACTTTGTCACTGTACTTCCATGGCTCAAGTATCGAGCCAACAGTTCTCAGACTCCGTGCTTGGGAAACCATTTGACAAATACGATGAACTTGTTAGACACAGCAAGCTTCGACCTTGTTTTTTAGTAGGTTATTAGTTAGATATAGCAATGAAAGTGAGAAATTTAAGACAGACCAAAGATCACAACTACAGAATAAATTTCATTTAAACAGCAATTGTTATGCTATTCAATTGTAGTTTTCCAATAACACAAATTGTCTTGAAATAACCATCTGACGTCAACTACGTCTAAACGTCCATTTCTCTACGGCACCCTACAACAGGTGCCTTGATATCTCTAACCAGAAAACTGGGACATATTGTAGTTAGACCATTTAGCTCTTTAAATCTTAAGATTTATTTAAAAATATAATAATGGAAAATCACCATTAATTCTAAAATCTAAACTTTTTATGCTTATCCTCTAAATGTTTATTTTTATTAGTGCATGATAAATACTGGAAGGAGGAACATTTATAGTTAAACCTTGTTCCCAACGACAGATGGTATAATGAGTCTTAACCATGGTGATTTATTAGTACAATTGAGTGGCCTGCCATAATTGAACTAGGTACTGAATGCATTGCAGTCAGATAAAGGTTAAACCAAAATAGCAGTAGGTTTCATTCCCTTACAAATATAAATTAGCCCATAGGATTTTTGTAACCCACCAGCAATTTACACGGTCATCTTATCTGAGTAAGCCTCATTTTTTTACATTCATTCAATTGTTTAATAAATAGTCCCTAATAGGATCTGCACGAATCAGGTTTCTCATATAGTAACATTATCAATGGAAATCTATGCCCATATGAGATACAGTACACCGTAATCATTTGTCATTCAATGAACTGACATTTTTATTGACTTTTAATAGAAACCATATGCCCCATAAATGGTCTTATCTGTAAATTGTCCCATTAAGATGAAGAGCATTATTCAACAAATTTTATATAAGTTGTATCTTTGACACTCATTCATATCAATCCAAATTTTTTAAAGGTATACAGCTCTCACATCATAATACATGCATAGGTGGTTTACGTTCTGTAACCACTATCTAATCACCTGGAATTTTCTGAGCACTAGTTTATTGTAAAGGTCAATGAAAATCTCTGCTGATCTGAGATTTTCAATATGTGCTTGGAGATCTTATTATCTTATCAGCAATGTTTATCCATAACTTTTTAGTAAACATCATTGAAAATAAAAACATATTAATTCCAGCATCATTTAGGTGATGGTAGAGGTAGGAGATGGTATTACTGTGGGACGAATGAGGAGGGTGGTTTTGTGAGATGAAAAATGTAATAGCAGATATCTCAAACCTCTATCAATAAGTGAGAGGCTGTGGGAATGGAAGAGTAAGGGAAAAGGTGAAGGTTAATGCTTCTTCCACCTGTCATCTGTTTCTGTCTTGATAACACAGTAATGATGAGGCACACAGTACCAGTTCCTGAAACCATTCAATCTTTCTGAAATTCATTGCTATCTGGAAAGGGGTAACTAATGAAAGCTTATAAGGTAAATAACTGCTAACCTGAGGTTGCTCATGCAGCTGCAGTGTGTATTTCACAAGGATGGTGGCAAGAACATCTCATTTTTTTAAGCAAATGTTCATTGGTTCTGGATTAGAGATGGATCATTTGGAGTGAAATTTCATAGTTAGGAGATCCATCCCAACCCCACTCCAGCTAAACCAAGATATTCAAATTAAAATGCCCTTGCCATCAATAATTATAAAAATGCCCATAGTGATCTGAATGCTATAATGGTTTCACTCGCTATTCTTCTTGAGCTTTGGGATGTGATCTTGAGAACAAACTTGAAAAAAATCAAAATAAAATCATCTCTGTCTGTTGTCCTTGAGGAATGTTTGTGTTAAAGAAATGGCTGAAGAATTCACAACCATGTTCAGCCAGAAGTGGTAAGTGGATAGCCCACCTGGTTTTCCTCCTGAGAAGCCCACCATCAGAGATGATAAAAAAAGCTGGGAGCATTGGATATAGCAGAGACAAGGCAATGTCTCAGGTATAGTACTTGAAGACCATCACTCCAGAATTATTTCTGACTTTTGCCAAACAGTTACGTTTCTGGCCTCTATGTGACAATGTGGAAAATTCACAAAAAAGCAGGGCAAATCCAGCCTAACCAATTACTAACCAATCAGTCTCCTCCTTGTCATTAGCAGAGTGATGGAATATATTGTCATCAGTGCAATCAAGTGGTGTTTATTCACCAAAAAACCTGCTACCATTGCACTGTTTGAGTTTTACTTAGATCATGTGGCTCTAGATTTTATTACAACCTTATTCAAGCATGGACCAAGAATTAATATCAAGGCAACAATTGACTGAATGAGATATCAAGGACACTGCTGAAACTGAGATCAACAGCCATGAAGCAAAAGACAATTCTGTGGTTAGAGACATACTTTGCACCATGGCTGACGGTTTCTTTTTAAGTTTAAGTCAATCACACCATCTTCTCAACACCATTCCAGTATTTTAGACCCAATCATCTTCACTAGCTTCACAGATAATGTTCTTTCCATTATAGAATTAGGAGTGGTTCAGAAAACAAACTTTCTTTTTATTTCTTACTATTCAAAAGATCAATCAATCCACACCCACATGCAGCAAGATGTAACACCTGTGCCCCAAAAGTGTTGGGCAAAGTCCATCTTTAACAAAAGTATCCAAGTGTCATTACTACAACCCTCAACCACTAGCCCTTCTCCACCCCCTGCACACCCCTCCTTGCACAACATCCTAGGAAAACAACCTTATCCAGAAACTCATTGGAACCAGCCACACCTATCACTCAGGACAAGGCAATTCACAATAATGTTCAAGAAGCTTAACTACACTTAACAGTTCAAATATCTATCATCAAACCCTCTATCACAGACATAATGTGAACCATCTACAATCTGAATTATAATTACCCAGTCTACTCTGATAACATCTCCTATTCCCACCATGAGGAATACAGTTATAGCAGACACCTGCAAACACCAGCCCTGGCAGGTTTCTTTTCAATTCACCACCATACAGGATATATTAGTGTACTTCATGGATGATGGGTGTAACATCTCCTTAACATTTTGCAAGCATTTTCATCAAAAAGATTGAAGTGGTTCAAAAAGGAAACTCACCACCACTTAGTATCTTAGGCAACTAGGTACTTGCAATAAAAGCTAGTCTTGCCAATAGTGCGCTGATCCTAAAAAATAATACTAAACTGGTGCTATCTCTTTGAGAAGTTAAAGAAGATAATACCAGAAGGATAACTATTCATAAAATAGTGAACAGCCGATGTGCTGCATCTGACATTGGCACATTGCGGGGCTAAGTTGAAATAGAGATTTTGATTATAACACTGCAATAACTATTAAAATGTTTCTCACTTTAACACTATCAGGACCAGGAGCACAATATTAAATATGACTGAACTAATTTATTACCTCTTTATATAGATCTGCCTTCATGCTTGTAAAATAGAACCAACCAAAGATACTGTATATACTAATGTTACGCCCGTGGCCCCCTCCTTTTTGAGAATCGCAGGATCGCTATTGATTCAGGTCAGGAGACCCAGGAAATGAGAGAAAGACGTGCAGAATCCACAAAGAGTTTGGAATGTGTCCTGGCCTCTGAAAGGCGGAACCATTGATAACGGCTATTGTCTCTTGGAGACGGAATTGTGTATTGACTCCTGTACGATGCATCGAAGCCCCCAGGCAATGAACCGAGGGGGAGGTTGGTGGAGGGATTGCATCATCACAACCTGATTGACATCTGAGACCCTGTGAGCCAGGATAAAAGGGGATCTGTGGGAACAGCCCCTCAGACGCACCAGAAGAAACGCTAGTGATCCCGTATTAGCGAAAGCCGGTGGGAGGGCCATGTGTGTCCTTTTCCATTTGCCACGGAATCGGTGGTCCTTTACCATGGAAGAACGGTTTTTAGCTAACAACGGGGAAATCAACTCCCAACGACTCTCGAAGGATTGACATCATAAAAGGAATGGGCAAGTTTTAACCCGTCTTTCTCTCCAACCAAAAAGCTGCAGCTTGAATGAACTTGAGTGACTTTTATATTTCCATCGGACAATACATTATCCCCTAGACAACGATAGAGCTATTCCTTATTGATTATTATTATACCCGCACTTTTAGATTTAGTATTGATGACATATATTATCTGTATGTTTGCATTGATATGATTTTTGTGTATTTTTATCAATTAATTCTGTTAAAAATAGTACCATCAGACTTCAACGGACCTCTCTATCTTTGCTGGTAAGTGACCCAGTTACGGGGTACATAACACTAAAAACACAAAATGCTGGCAGAACTCAGCAGGCCAGACAGCATCTATGGGAGGAGGTAGTGACGACGTTTTGGGCGGAAACCCTTCATCAGGAGTGAAGTAACATGGGATGGTCGAGGGGGGATAAGAAGTGGGAGGAGGGATGAATTAGAGAGCTGAGAAGTGATAGGCTGAAGGGAACTGGGCTGGGGGAAGGTGGAGAATTATGGGAAATAAATGAGAAAGAAAGGTAGGGCTGGGGGGAAATTATAGTGAGGGGGGAAAAAGATATATATACTGTATACACTCTCTCTTTACCTTTCACATCTTCTAACTATCCCAGGAGAACAAATCTGTCTGCCCTGTGTTTTTAATATTTTGTTTAACTGAAGCCCTAAAATCTCTTTCTAACCTGCTGGTTGTAATTTTGACCCCCATTGCTGTCCCTATAACAGCACTGTGGGATGCAGATGACAAAGTGAAAACAAAATTGATACAACACGTTTCACTTCCTCCACCAAAGTAAATGCAACGTGATAACTAGTACCAAGAGGTTAAATCATTTTCAGATGAAAAATTATTTAATATAATTGGTTTGCCATTCTGTTATTCAGATCATCAGTCTGCTGCTTTAATAGTGATGCCATCTGGTGGTTTTATTGGGACTTTGGATGATTGATCATTGAAAAGTAATAGGAAGATTATGCAGGAGCTTCCATAGAGAATTTATAGGCAAATCTATGAGCAATATTTATCATTAGCTTAAAGTAAATATGGAGGGATAAAACATATGTTGCACTGTATGGAATCAAAATCCTGGTCACTTAAACTACTATTTCCAGCAACTAACTGCATGTTACCCTGACATGCTTTGACAAAGGGTCATTGACTTGAAATGATAGCATCTTTCGATAGATGCTATCTGTTCTGTGGAGAATCCACCAGCAATTTCAGTTCTTATTTTGCACTGAACCATAGATTGACAATATGCTGTCTCAAGCACACATTACAGCTAAACACAAGTGTGTGGGTTACACAATTTTCTTCATTTGTCACAATGACAATGATTGACTATCTATAGAGAATCTAGTGAAGTGACCATATTTGCAATCATCTTCTGTCTTGAAAATCTTGAAAAATGGTTAAAAATATATCTCCTTCCATAAATGGAACTTGTATGTCAAATTAAAGGACCTTGTTGCCCTTGGTGTTTGGTTTAAAGCCTATAAACTACAAGAGGTTCGTGACATGTGTAGCATCTAAAGCAATGGTGTTGACCATTTATATGTCTGGGGTAGATTCAAACAAAGTTTCAATAAATGAATAGAAAATGTCAAATGAATTGTAATTATATGTACTTCTGTCATCCCTTTTGGGAAAATGAATCATTATCCCATCTCTCCAAATTGAGTTTGATCATAAATCACAGGGAAAATGGGACAGTGTTGTGGAAATAGATTAAACAAATCATTTCCATTAAAAGAGAGGAAATTCTTCGTGGTTTGCATTTGATTATAGCAATCATACCAGAAATAAGAGATCATACCTGTCAAGACAAATTGCATAGATGAGGGCTCATTTCCCTGTAAAAGAAAGGGTTGACTTGACAATCATGGTAGGTTCAAGATTATGGGAAGAGTTTCATTGGGTAGACAGAGAGAAGATTTATTGTGAGGCAAACAAAAACTAAATGGGATTTATAAATACAAGAAAATAAATCCAATGGAGAATGTAGGTGAAAATTCTTTACACAAAGAAAATGTGGAACTCATTATGATAAAATGAAGTTGAGGCAAGTACCAAAAGTGCATTTTAGTTGAAACTTAATTAAGCACACGAAGGGAAAATAAATATATAGAAATGTAAAATATAAACAGAAAATGCTAAAAGTTCTCAAGAGGTCAGGCAGCATCTGTGGAGAAAGAAATAGTTAAATGATCTGTTAAACATAGTGGAAAAGCAAGAAATAAACAAGTTTTAAGAAAAAGTAGAAGGTATTTCTAATCCTGAATGAAAGTCGATAAAAGTTGTTAGACGCTGTCTTGCACATGTGAAAACACATCTCTACATGGTTAAATCACAATTCAATATAAAGGTTTAAATATTGCATTTTACCTATGCACTGTAATTTATTCTATTTCATATAATCCATTAAAATTCATCCACTTTGTTTCGTACAAAACATTTGAATTACTTGCAGCTAGCTAATGTGCTCAGAGTGGCATATAACCAAACCTTTACCATTCTTTTTCTTAAGTACAAACTGGGAGTTCAAACACTCTAAACACAAGAGATTCTGCAGATGCTGAAAATCTAAAGTAACACGTACAAAAATGCTGGAAGAACTCAGCAGATCAGGCAGCATCTATGGAAAGGATAAAGCAATTGATGTTTCAGGCTGAGACCCTTCATCAGGACTCATCTTGTACATTAACTGTTCATTCTTTTTCATAAATGCTGCCTGACTGCTGAGTTTGTATACTCCAAACATACTAAAGATGTTGATGTGAATTGAAATGGTTAGAAGCAAAACCTAGCAAAAACTGACCATCAGCTACACAAGAATCGTGGATATTCTTTCTAACCACTTGCTGTTCTCTACTCTTAGTTCTTTTTCTTCTCACACTGCTACAAACATCAGAATTTTCATAAAATCTGTATCAGGTTTATTATCACTGATATATGTCGTGAAATTTACTAGTTTGTAGCAGCAGTATAGTGCAAGGCATAAAAATCCCTGTAGGTTGCATAGAATAAATAAATAGATAGATAGATAGATAGATAGATAGATAGATAGATAGATAGATGGATGGATAAATAGGGCTCAAAAGGGGAATAGCAAAGTAATATTCATGGGTTCATGGACCATTCAGAAATCTGACAGCAGAAGTGAAGAAGTTGTTCCTAAACTATTGAGTGTGGATCTTCAGAGTCCTAAGCTTCTTTCCCACAGGTAGTAATGTGAAAAGGGCATCTCTTGGATGGCGAGCGACCTTAATGATATTTGCACCTTTCTTGAGGCACTGCCTTTTGAGGATGACCTAGATGGTAGAGAGGTTTCTGCCCACAATGTAGCTGGCTGAATCTAAATCCTTCTGCAGCATCTTTCAGTCCTACACATTGGAGCCCCCAAACCAGGCACTGGTGCTATCAGTCAGAATGCTCTCCGCTATACATTTACAGAGATTTGATAGCTTTGTTGACATACTTAATCTTCTCAAACTCCTTCTTCAAGACCTCTCAAGGTCTTGCAAGCCATTTGTGGTGAACTACATATACCTGTCTGGACACGCCCCTCTGCTGACTGCTCCTGTGGCTCCTCCCACAGACCCCTGTATAAAGGCGATTGGAGGCACGGCTCCTCCCTCAGTCTCCGAGATGTCGTGCTCCCCTTTTGCTGCTAATAAAAGCCTATCGTTCACCTCCCATCTCCGAGAGTTATTGATGGTGCATCACCATTCTGACATATTGGTGATAAAAATAAAATTTGTATTGCTTTCTTCATTCACAGCATAGTTTTATGTATTTTAATTTTCTTCATGCTCTGAAATGTGTTAGCTGTTACTTATATTAAAAAAAAACCTTTCTGGTTAACTTCCAAAGCTCATTTTCATCAGGAGGTGAGGTAAATATTAGAAAGTGGTTAAGGAAGCAAAATTTATGAGGAGAACATTCAAAGTTCAAGGAGCAGGCAGCCTGAACAGCTTGGGTCAGGCATCAAGAACAAATCAGTAGTTTTCTTTTAAGTGTGGAATGAGCTAGATTATTTAAAGATAAGGAGCCAAAAATAGAGGTGAAGGAAATGCTTGAAATCTTCAACAGGTAGATTAAAGGGGAGAAGTGTATTTTTTAAATTTATTGCAGTAGTCTGAGTAACTAATGGTGATAATATAATAAATAATCTTAGTATTGGTACAACTATTTTGAGATAATAAAGTACTAATCTTAAAATCCTTAGGAAAAAGAAATTCTTTTTACTGACAAAAACTTGTTCTCATGCCCACACAACCAGAATACATATAAAAACACATCTTAAATTAGTAGATATAAGAAACTGAATTTTCTCTGATGGCAGCACTTTCCATGTTAAATAGGAAGCCCCATTACTTTATTCAAAGATGAGCATGATGAGATCAGAATATCAAATATACATCATCATATGTCAAACATTAGACAAAATCAAGCTTATAGCATTTATGTCCAACCTTTGCACAGGCAAGTCCCCCAATAAACTCTAGGAAAAAAAAGCATCTGAATAACTCTGAAGATTAATTTTGTGCATCTGCTTTTTTTCTTGTGTGTTCATTCTGTATTCTACACAATACCGTTTACAGTGCATCTGTCCCTCATCATTTTCTTCGTTCTGCTTTAAAAATAATTAAATCAGTGTATTTGTTTTTCTAATGTCTGCTTAATATCAAATCTAATTAATTTAATTAATGAATTGAATGACTGGGGATGAGAAGTACATTCTTCTAGATCTACGTCTTCAAAATGGAAACAGCTTAAGAATGCACAAAGCACAAAATAATAGGTCAAGCACTATACTTTTGGCAGTCTGAGTAACTACAATATATTTTAAGGAAAAAAAATGGAACTTAAAAATGGAATAGTGCTCCTTATACATAATTGTCTAATTTATCTTTTTGCACAATGCAAAGGACCAAATAAAATTCAAAGCTGAGACAAATCTTGGATGGATTTAGGGTTATTTGAAGCATGGTCAACCAGTTTCCTGGGCACTGTACAATGGTCTAGGGATGGCCTGGATGATCTTGGGGTTTTCTGAAAGCCAGGTATGATGGGAGGAGGAGTGTGCATTGTGGGGTGGATGCTTTGGGCTCTGCCAAGTGGACATCGGGAAGGAACAGCAGATAAGAGATTAAAAGCTGGACATAACCATCCCTAGTTAATCATTACTGGGTGGACAGGAAGATGATGTTTACAACACAACGCCTGGTTGACAGGGAACTTGCTTGTCTGGTGCTGACATGGTACTGGGTAGTAACTTATTCCAAGAGCTAGACTTTCCCTCCTCTTTCCATATTCCAGAGTCCTGGAATCCTAGTGTTGCTGTGTTCAAAATGAAATAACTTAATGAAAAGCTGACAACACAACCTCATCAAAAGAAGTCAGCAACCCTGGAACATCTAGACAGCAAAGAAGCATACACCAGCATGCTCTTTATTGGCGTTAAATACTATCACTCCCTAATCAGTAAGCTTCAAGACCTTAGCCTCAATATCTCCTTGTGTAATTGGATCCTTGATTTCCTTACTTGCAGATCCCAGTCAGTTCAGATTGGCAACAACATCTCCTCCACAATCTCCATCAACACAGATGCACCACAAGACTGTGTGCTTAGACCCTGCTCTTCTTGCTTTACACTTATGACTGTTTGGCTAAGTACAGGTCCAATGCCATATTTAAATATGCTGATGACACCACTGTTGTTGTCGAATGAAAGGTGGTGATAAGTGAGTGTATTGGAGGGAGATTGAAAATCAGGCTAAGTGGCGCACTACAAGCACCGCTCACTCAATGTCAGCAAGACCAAGGAGCTGATTATTGACTACAGGAGGAGGAAACCAGAGGTCCATGAACCAGTCCTCATTGGAGGATCAAAGGTAGAGAGGTTCAAAAATTTTAAATTCCTCAGTGTTATCATTTCAGAGGACCTGCTCTGGGCCCAGCATGTACAATAAATGTTTGCAAAGATTTGGCATTACACCTGAAACTTTGACAGATTTCTATAGATGTGTGATGGAGAGAATATTGAGTTGCTAATTCACAACGTGGTATTCAAACACCAATGCCCTTGAATGGAAAATCCTATTAAAAGGTATTGGATATGGCCCAGAACATCACAGGTAAAGCTTTCCCCTCCAGTGAATGCAACTACATGGAGCACTGTCGCAGGAAAGCAACATCTATCATCAGAGACCCCACCACCTAAGCAATGCTCTCTTCTTGCTGTTGCCATCAGGATGGAAGTACAGGAGCCTCAGGATTCACACTACAAGGTTCTGGAATAGTTTTACCCCTCAACCATCAGGCTCTTGGGTATAACTTCATTCAATTTCACTTGTACCATCACTGAACCATTCCCATAACCTGTGGTCTCACTTTTCAACAACTCTTCATCTCATGTTCTCGATATTTATTGCTTATTTATTTTTTATTATGATTTCTTTATTTTTGTAGTTGCCCCATTTGCTGTCTTTTGCACATTGGTAGTTTGTTTGCCCTGTTGGATGCTGACTTTCATTGACTCTATCTTGGTTCTTTGACTCACTAAGCATACCTGCAAGAAAGCAAATCTCAGGCTTGTATATAGGGACGTACTGTATATGTACTTTGATAATAAATTTACTTTGAACTTTGACTAGTTACCCACACTCAGGCCCTGCTGTTATTAGATTATAAATGTACTGGTTGGGGATCAAGTTTCCTGCATTTTAAATTTTAATCTCTCAACTCTGCTCCTTCAATGCCTGTACCTGTTTGGGTGGAAACTACAGAATGAATGTTTTCAAGATATAGATTTGATTGGGCTGCATAATTAACTGATATGAAACCATTGTAAATAATGATGAGCATTTTTAGAGCTCCAGGATTAAGTGATGGCTGCCTGGCCAAGTACGGTCTAGTCTAATATATTTGAAATTCATCTTGTCTTTAAATCATCCATACTCTTAGAAATTTTAAACAACATACACATCAATACTCAATGCCATTTCAGACAAATCTTACTATTTTCATCAAACATTTTAGTTGAAGTAATTAATATTACTTTGCTTGTGTGATGTTTCCACATCCTGCACAATGTCCTCCTGTGTCTCTAGGTTAAAAGTCATCAAAAGAGCAGTGTGGGCTTGTAATAACCAAAAGAGCATTGGAAAAAATATTAATTAAATCTTAGATGTCGTCAACAGAAATATGAGTGCAACTTATCGGGTGACACGTAAATAGTTGCACGCAGTTGGATGTAACAACTATTCCAAATATAAACGCCTCCAGTCTCCTCATAACACCAACTGCACCCATGGATAAAAAAATTGGCAGTAATACAAAGGTCTCAAGTTGTTAGAGCTTAATCTGGATGTGTGATCCAGGGGAACTTGTTTGCAGCACATAGCACATCCCAAATTAAAAGTATTGAGAGTGATGGGGAGGTTATCATCTTTTCATCGCACTAGCTTTGGGTCTTTAGTTTCTGGGTATGCTTATTATAAGCACAACATCCTTTCAGCTCTGTTCCAGTGCTCAGTGCTAAACGAGAACGATGAAACATTATCTCTGGATAGTTTGAGCACTGCCTTTAATCCACATCTATTAAGATTCTCATTTTTGCACAGCTGAATTATTTATCAAATTCTTTACACAATTTCTGTCAACGTGTTTATATCATGTCTGTAGTTGTATAAAATAATAGTAAAACAGAGATGGTTTAATGTAATTTCCAGCTTTAGTAATGGCATGCACGACAGATATTTTCCAGGAATTACGTATCTTTTATCTGAACGTTTGAATCAGTGTTTGTATGCTAACCATGTCCTTAATATTAAGCTCTTCTCTCCTTGAAAATGGGTGGAGGATGGTTGGGAGAATGTTGAAAATTTTAAATAAAAAGAGACAAAGTTCATCAACTATCAGTGTGAGACCAGTTTTTACCTTTCTGATTGAGGGAGATTTATGTCCCGCAACAGATTATCTTTTGATTAATGCATTACTTCATTAACATATTCATATCAAGCTCCCTCATTGCAATTGACTCCCTGAATGCCTGACTTAAGATTAAAACTAGTGACAGTATTTCCTCACAACTTGCAATACTGTGAAAATCCCTTCTCCCCAATAGTGCAGGCGGGCAAGAGTATTCAGATTTCTGTGCTTGCTATCTTGTTATCGGGCAAGAGGTGTCAGAGACCATGCTAATAGTTTAGGCGTTATCTTTACGACCCCTGCTTTGCTGGTCTTCCCCTTACTTCAGTGCTACCATATTTCCCTCCTTTTACTACTGTGCTACCTTGCTTCAGTGCAGGCACCATACACCATGCCTACTCAAAAATAGCAAAGCTATGAACACTATATATCATTAACTGCTTCAAACTGTAAAGGCTGCATTTTAGATCTGTTGTGAATGGTCAATGGAATACACCTCCATGGTTATCTGGATCAATGTAACATTTACATATTTGGTACATACTGTAGATAACTGCATATTGAGCTTTTATATCTATTTTGCAATTTACATAATTTTCTGTTCTTCATGACTGTGCACATGCTGAAGAATACAGTTCCTCCCCAGGTAATGAACACTCAACTTATGAACAGTCTGGACATACAATCAAAGCTTAAAGTAAATTTATTATGGAAGTACAACACTGAGATTCATTTTCTTGTGGCATACTCAATAAATCAATAGCATAATAACCATAACAGGATCATTGAAAAACTGTCCAACTAGGGCATTCAACCAGAATGGAGAAGACAACAAGCTGTGCAAATACAAAATGAAGAAATAATAATAAGAAATAAATAAACAATAAATATTTAAATCATGACATGAAGAGTCCTTGAAAGTGAGTCCATTGGTTGTGGGCAAGTGGAGTTTAGTGAAGTTATCCTCTTTGGTTCAAGAACTTGATAGTTGAGGGGTGTTAATTGTTCTTGAACCTGGTGGTGTGAGTCATGAGGCACCCTTACCTTCTTCCTTATTGTAGCAGTGAGAAGAGAGTATGTCCTGGGTTGTGT
The DNA here is from genome assembly GCF_030144855.1 of Hypanus sabinus. NCBI lineage: Eukaryota > Metazoa > Chordata > Chondrichthyes > Myliobatiformes > Dasyatidae > Hypanus > Hypanus sabinus. The sequence continues at coordinate 150,898,091 of NC_082709.1, read as the reverse complement.
GGGCCTCTGATGATGGACGTTGCTTTCCTGTGAAAGTGTTTCATGTAGATGTGCTCAATGGTTAGGAGGACTTTACCCGTGATGGGCTGGGCCGTGTCCACATCTTTTGTGGGATTGGAAGACCGGTGAGGCGAATCTAGTGGTTGCTGCTAGCATCCTCTGCTGAGTGGAAAGAGGACATTTCCACGTGCCTTCTCTTCACCTTCCCCCTCTCCCCCACTAACCCCTAACAACTGGGGAATGGGTGAAGCCAAGCAGAGCTAGAAGTGCTGAGCAGGCTCACTGAGTTCAGTAAGGCTGACCGGCTCCTGATCTTCCTGCGCCTGCTTGCTCTCCCATCACAGCTGTTTCTGGGATCCACTCCCATACCCTGCTTTTGTTCATTTCCAGCTGATGAGCAGGTCTTAGGAATGGAACCCTGCCGTAACCTGGGAAATGCCTGCATACATCCATATGTTAAGAAGCCACTTTCTTCCATGCACCTTATGTATTCATATAAAATTAAACCAACTGAAATATGTAGCCTCAGTTACACACCTGGACACATACTTCCATGAGGCCAGTGTCACTGACCTACAGAAGTATTCTGGCCACTTAAACAGACTCTATTGAAAATAAACCTTTGTATCACATTTGCAGAATAAATTACATTCGTCCATTAGGAGGGATTAGAATATGGAATTTAGATTCAGTTTCACATTCCTCCTCTATCTAAAATTTGAAAGAAGCAATCCCATAATGGAGACTTATGGTGGAATGCCTGGTATGATAAAGATGTGGAGCTATTAGATCTCCAAAGAGATCAGGACACTCAGCAGAATTTCTCACCTTCCTAGCATGGAGCTTGGATTCACACATTCAGAAGAACGCACACAAAAATAGAAGACACAAGAGATACTGTAGATGCTGGAAATCTTGAGCAACACTGCTGGAGGACAGAGGTGGGACGAGAGGGGGAGAAAGATCTCAAAGGATTGGAAATAATGGAGTGTCAGTGGAAGTGGGGTGGAGATAGAATGGGATCTGGTACCTTGGTGTGAAGTGATAATCAATCTCACTTTGGTGGATCTCTAGCTCCACGCTGCACCGAGATGTCCTTGGAGTGCCCAAAGGAAATCCTGCCAAGTTCACAGGAGTGGATTGTGAATGAAGTGGCTCATCAGGCTTGCAGAGGGTAATGATTCAAACCTGTCTTTTGCTTTAGAAGTAACAGATTTTCAGATGTGTCAATCTGAAAAAGAATTAATTATTTTTTCCTTGAAAATGAACACATTTCTAGATAAATGACCCAGTAGAATTGTTTATGGACTCATTCAGCATGGAAACTGGCCCTTTTGACCACTGAGTTAGGGCTGACCATCAACCAGCCACTTTCACCAATCACTGGGTAATGTCATTTCATTCTCCCCGCATTGCTGACATCTTCCCCCAGATTCTACCATCTGCTAATGCACTCAGAGCAATTTACTGTAGCCAACTAACTTAACACTCCACGTATCTAAGGGATGCAGGAGGAAACTGGACTACCCGGAGGGAATCCAACAGTCACAGTGTGAGCATGCAGACTGTACAGAGGTAAACACCAGAGGTTTATGCACAAAGCATTGTGAAATCATCAGAGGTGGACAAGCCTTCTTCTGAATGATGGATCTACTCGATTTGAATCACCTGTGGCCAGCAGATTCACAACTTTTCATGGTGAATTTCAATACGTTCAATCCACTGTTTTTCATTATAGTTTAGAAGTAATGTGCAGGCATGAAAGGGTTAAACAAAAGGCTATTAATTTGTTTTTTTTCTGACAGCAATATTCTCATTGCCATCCCCTTTGTGGAAACGAAAGGCTCTGTTTGTGTAATCTGGCCCAATGCATGGAAAGTGTGAATTTTCAGAAAATTAAAACTTCAGATCAGGGGGAATAGAAAAGGAAATGGAGGTCAGAGATTTCTATGGCTTAAAGCTTGTGATGCATTCAGACTTCATTGGCTTTCTCTTCACAGTACATCAACATTTACAGCCAAGGGGCTGGAGGGTCCTTTCCATCAGCCAACAAGTGAACTCATCTCTCTGGGGGGAGGATCGAGGACATGATGTGAATGGACCCTGATGGTTAGCCCATGCCAGCATTTGTTATTAGTGTTAATACCAGATAGTACTGCACTCCAAAAGTACTGGGCTAAAATATCACTAGTTAGTGTCTTTTTCAATCTCTGAAACAAGTCTTAAATTGCTTTGTGATTTGAAATCGGTTTGTTCGCATTTCTTCTGTGGATCTGACTTTGCTTTGCACTTCTTTTTGCAGCTGCTTGGAGAACAAGAGTGATCCTTCTGACCTATTTCCATTTTAAATATTTTTAGAGAGGCAAGAATTATCACAGGATTTGTGAACTCCAAATAGCAAGTAAGATAATTGCATTCCATTGTTCTGTCATGATATCACTATTTAAGGGGCACATATTTTGCAAATGTACATCTGTTTACATGACCAATGTGTTTATTTTCATCTGTATGCAAATATATAGCTAGACTACAGTCCACATGAACATGCATCACAGAATACACATCAGTCGTGCTTTAGGCAATGGAGAGCTTTGGAAAGCTGATAGAAATGTAATTATTTTTCTTTATAGAAACCAAGTGAGCAAATGTGTCTTTAGGCAATCATACATATATCAGAAAGCAAAAGTACTTGGCAATGGCTTAGTCTTGAGAATATTTCTGAGATCTGTATTTAAGTTATTATTCACCTGAAAGAAATTTCCAATGAAGTGAAATTTGTTTCAACCAAGTCAAATTTGATTATTACCATGAATAATCTTTTATTTTTCTCAGTGCTCTAAACACCAATCCAAATTCAGGATTTTCAGAGGAACTCATCATATACAACAGCGTTGATACAAGCGTTGATAAGGAAGATGCAAATACCACCACTGTGCACCAGCTGTACAAATGGCACAGCTCACTTTGATTCAGTGTCAACTGGTTTAAATTCACCAGGGAGTAATGATTACAAAGCCTGTAATGGTTACAAACTGATTTAATTTCTATTATCATGCATTATAAATTACCTCTATTAAAATAATTACTTACACATCGTTTGCACAGTCAGATTATATATACAATCTATTCATTGCTTTACTAATTGATGTTGCTGCCATAATTTATATTTTCCGTCAGATTGTTTGTAAAGATCTGTTGACGTGCTAGATTACATTCACCCACCACCTTCTGCCTTGAATTCCTTAGGTTAGATAATGACAATTTATTCATTCTGCATGATCTCCAATACTTAAATAAAACTGCAGGCTCTCTTTGAATGTTCTAATCTGGCTACTGGCTTTAATTCCAGATGATGTGTACAGTTCTGAAGTACCAGCAACGTTCTGTGACATTCTCAGTGACATTGATTCAATTGTGACTTCAGTAGGATGGAGCGATGGTAATTATTTGTTAAAGCTAGTTATACAGTCATAGAAAAAAAGCCCTTAGCACATCTAATCCATGCCAAGCTGATCTTCTGCTTAGTTCCATTTATCTGCACCTGAGCCATATCCCTCCATATCGCTCCCATCCATGTAGTTAACCAAACTTCTCTTAAGTGTTACCATTGAACCCGCGCCTACCAGTTCTGCTGGCAGCTCATTCGACACTCACATCACCCTTGAGTGAAGTCGTTTAATCTCCAATTTCCCTTAAGTATATCACCTTTCATCCTAAATCTATGACTTCTAGCTCTAGTCTTGCCCAATTTAAGGGGGAGAAAGGTGGCATCAGCACTGGGCTCCGAGGTGAAACGGTTTGAATCCATCTGGGTCCTAATCTGGGTGGAAGAAAAGCCTGGCCATCTACTTCCGTATCTTGTCATGAACACCCTATGGACAGATACACTATCCATAGGGTCACCATGCGTCGATGATGACTCAACGACACTCAGCAACTACATTCAACCAATCTATACCCTTCATAATTTTATATACCTCTATAAGATCTCCCTTCATTTTCCTGCACTCCAAAGAATAAGGTCCTAACTATTCAACCTTTCTCTATAACTCAGGTCGCCAAGTCCCAGCAACATCCTTGTAATCATTTTTGCTCTCTTTCAAACTTACTGATATCTTTCCTGTAAGTGGATGTCCAGAACTGCCCACAGCACTGTTTAATCCAGTAATTCAGCCTCACCAACATCTTGTACAACTTCAACATAGCAGCCTTGTACAAATGCAAAATAACAGAGAGTTCTAGGAAATGAAGGAACAGTACAGGTAACAGAGGAATTTGCTTATGGACTCTCAATTGCTTCCACTGACATTGGTGAGCCATGAATTCCTTACATAAGCAAATCTACTGTTTCAGACCAAATACCAGGTGTGATTGATAAGTTTGTGGCCTAAGGTAGAAGGAGTCAATTTTAGAAAACCTAGCACATTTATTTTTCAACATTGTCCCCTCCTACATTTACACACTTAGTCCAGCAGTCGTGGAGCATATGGATCTTGGACCTCCAGAGAGTGCCCACAGATGGGTGATTGATAAGTTTGTGGCCTAAGGGGGAAGGAGATGAGATATACAGCTCTTGTTACATGCACATGCAGGTCAACTCTTTGAGTGATTATGCAGGAAGTTTGAAGTTAATAACTCAATTTGGGTGGTTGATAAATTTGTGGCCTAAGGTAGAAGGAGATGAGCTTTTAACTTCAAACTTTCTGCATAATTACTGAAAGTGTTGAATTGCATGTGCATGTAACGAGAGCTGTATAACTCATCTCCTTCTACCTTAGGCCACAAACTTATCAATCACCCCTGCTGTGAACCACCTGGAGGTCCAAGGCGCTCTTGTTACATGCAATGCAGTTCAACTCTTTGAGTAATAATGCAGAAAGTTTGTTAATAACTCATCTGCTTCTACCTTGGGCCACAAACTTATCAATCACTCTGCATATATTGACACAAATGCTGCAAGCTTGACATCACTAGAAAATTTGCTCTTCTTCATCAGTTCTCTTTTCCACAGAAAACACGTTATTTAACCAAGTTAAACTATAATAAATTAAAGGTTTGTAACTGGTGTCTTGGATTGATTCAACGAGGTATGTTCTTTCCCATTCACTGATCAAAGACTGAAGTTACCCGATAAGCTAGTCAGCCAAGTGGTTCCCTATGGAGCCAACAGGTAAGAGTTGCAAGAAATTATAGTAGTGAAAGAGAACATGTGAGATACAAGTTCTGGGTATTCCAGGCAGTGGTTGCATTTTTGATTGTGCAAGTTTGATAAGCAAATGGAAATGGGTAATTTGTAGAATTACTGGAAGAGAACAGGAAAGGGAACAAGTTGGACTGCTCTTGGACTTAAATGATATGGACTAAATAATATGAACTTTGTTCCCTGAAGCACAGGAGATTGAGAGAAAATCTTAAATATAAAATTTTGAGGGGTATAGATAGGGTGAATGCATGTAGACTTCTTCTGTGGAGTGAGACTAGAACCAGAGGTCATATCTTAGGTTAAGAGTGACAGGTGGAAATATTTACAGGAATGTGAGGGGAATCTTCACTTGGGGGCAGGGGCTTCAGAAATCATTCTATGATTCCAATGGATTGGGTATTTATTGATAGTAAAACATACAAAATGAAGAGCAGGAAAAGGCCAACCAGCCCTGGCTCACCTACACAAGGATCACTTGACCAATGTGGCTAAGTGTTCCTTTCCTTCCTTTCCCCAGCCCTTCACACATGCACCTACAATTATGAATTCTCTTGAGATTGGCACATAAATAAGAACATAAAGCAGGATTGGTAAAGGAAGGAAAAATATAAAATTCCTTTCCGCAGGCTTTGGAAATTCTAAAGTATTCCAAGGATCACATTGATCAAGAATTACTCACTGACGTGAGTATTTTCTGCTCCATTTAGGAACATATCCTCTTGCTTCTAGAAAACATAGTTACCTCCCTTCAAAACATATTTCAGAAGCTAATCCTTGTCTGTAAGAATCACCTAGCATGCAATCTTGTCTTAAAGTTACAGAGTTCTGTTACTGTTCCAATTTGTTAGACTGGAATAATCTATCAAATGTGATGTTATTCAACATTTTCAGGCCATCCAGAATGTTCTAAGAAAATAGATCCTTGCACCTATTTGCATAGCTGAGATTCTTGAAACTAGAAATGATTTTTGGCTTGAAAACTTTTCCAAGGCCAGTCCATGACCAACAGGTTAGAGGGATTCAACACAGGGCACAATATCTCAGATATTGTCTGAGCAATGTGAAACACAAGTAGATAATAATTCTCTTCAATCATTTAACAATAGGTCTGCAGACTTACCATAGTTTCACCTCAATGTGTTTTATTCAAAACATCCAGTCAATTTAGTTAGACATGAAATTTTGACCTGGCTAATGATGTCCACATACTATAAATGAATAGAAATTAATTATCCAAGCATCAGTATTTGAATGTCTGTTTATTCTCTTCTCTGTCTCATTTAAGCCTGATGAATAATTTGCCTTTAATTCCATGAAGTAACACTATCTCATTTGAAAGCATTATTAATTCATTTATAGTCCCATTTCTCTCAAGTCAGCTGAAAACTTTCAAGGTGTTGTGTCATTCCATCCATAATCTTAGAATCCTGGACTTTCCTAATAATTGATGTTAGCCTTACATTAATGGCCAAGAATTCCATGGTTCCTCCCCTATGCCTTTCTTAAATAAGAGAGCAACACATGAAATTTCCTTATCTAAAGTAACAGTTCCAAATTAAAACAAAAACTTTGCAAGGATATTATTCTTGCCTATTCAATTCAAAGCACTACAACCTAAACCTTCTGGTCCTGGAGATTTGTTGCTCCCCAGTGCTCTTACTTTCCTGACAATTGATAAAAATTCACTGATGTTCATTTCAGCCAGTCCTCATCTCTAATTCAACATTAGTGCCCTTGGCAAATCCAGGATGCTTTTCTCTTCCTTTACTATAATTACTGCCATTAAACAATTATTTAATATTCCAGGGGGTCTTTTATTTTTAACAATTTTCAGTTGCACATAATTCATCTAGCTATCCTTTTTTTCCTTTAATATGATCAGAAAATGTTTGTGTCAAGTTTGATATTCTTTGTTTTTTTTTCAAAACTACCAGCTTTGATTCGAGTGCTCCATTCAACCAGATCAGTGCTCATTTAAAAGAAAAATATTAATAAAGCTGGAAATCCGAAATAAAAATGGACAATGCTGGAAATACTCAGAAGGTTCAGCAACATCTGTATCAATAGAAACAGTGTTAACATGTCAAGCTTTTTCTAGCTTTTGGTGTTTCGTTTGAGTGGAGTTCTTAAGCATAGGACTGAAGAGAATCATTGGTGCTGGGAAATCAGCAGAACCACTGTTCAGAGACATAATGAAGAGGTCTTAAAGCTCACAGTTCAAACACTCCTGCTGTAACCTTCAACTTTTTAATTTCATTAATTCCAGTTTTGTGAATTTAGCTCTCTTAAGGTATAGTTTCGTACTGCTGACATTAATTTTGCTTATGTTTTCAGTGGTTCCTCTGACAAAGGAATTTTTTTTTTCTATCTTTGTCTTTTTGTTGGATTTGAATTTAGATCCTGGAGCCAAAATAAATGAGCACTTCCAGTTCCTTTGCAGCTAGTTATATAAGGTTCTGTAAATATCAGACTGCTTCTCAGTCATACACACCCATTGCTGCTTCTCACCTGGATACGTGTGTGTGTGTGTGTGTGTGTGTGTGTGTGTGTGTGTGTGTGTGTGTGTGTGTGTGTGTGTGTGTGTGTGTGTGTGTGTGTGTGTGTGTGTGTGTGTGTGTGTGGAAATATTGATACTATTCCTGGGTTTGCTGATAGAATTGAGTCTCCTAATAGATGTTTAGAAAATACTTTGATAGTTTCGGTTGGAGTGAGCATATTCAGAACTGAAAATGAATTAGATGTTCAAAGAGCAACTGACACTAAAGTGATGCTCACATTGGGGCACAATGGTGTAATGATACCATTATGGTTGGATAAGGTTTTAATCCCTCGTTTTGTTGCTAATAAGCTCGGATATAACAGAAGAGTCTGATGTGATGAGATCCTGTGCTCAGGAAGAGGTGAAAATGAGGGCATGAGTGAATCTTCAGTGGTGTCCTTCCAGCTGCCTGTAAGGTGCGGCTTGCTCACGCACCAGCTGTGCATAACCCTATGCTGCCTGATAGGGAGGCTGTTTTCAAAGTTTTGCTAACTTCCGTGCTGCAGATGAACTCATGTAACTTCTTGTAAATTTCAGCTGATCTCTTAGGCAGAAACTAAATTTTGAGTATTTTTCAGTTCTGTTCATTAAACACACCTCTTTAAATCCTTTAAATTAAGTTTTAAATTTTTAGATAGTGCTTCCCAAAGCACTATGCAAGTCAACGAAAGCTTTTCAAATACAACGCCACTGAATTCTTAGACAAAATTACTTGTAATCCGACGCAGCAGAGCTAACGGCAATGCTGAGCGGATTAGGGCTTCTATGGACACTGTGTGTATTTCAATAACATTTACTGCATAAACTCCTCCGTAGTTAGCAGTCACTGTTCTGTGGGAATTGAAGATCTTTCTATTAAATGCTAGTCATATTACCGGCCCCTCGTACACTAATGCCAAGGACATACTGGGAGAGACTTACAGTATCTACAAAACAAGCACCTGGATGGCTTATTTTATAATTTATTCATACACTTGGTTGTACATTGCCTTTTATAGGATTTTAAAAATATTTATATTGTGTTCTTTATGATTAATGCATTTTTTTACATATGCTGTTTTGGAGCCGGGGTAACAATAATTTTATTCTCCTTTAACACTTGTACTGAAGATTGACAATAAGCAATCTTGAAACTTGAACCTTTCCCCCCCAAATAAAATTGAAGCTGCTTCAAACAATTTGATGACTAACATTCAGCCATCATCATGTAGGGTAATGAAGTTTTGCAGACTACTCAGATGCAAAATCAATTTTAAATGCAATTACGTTTTACTGAATGTCCAGACTCACGCAATTGCAACAGAGATCAGAAGATAATAATTAGGGGCAGGAGTTCTAGTTGACTCATCTGCCTCAAAGGCCATCACTCCAGCTGCTTCGGTGCTTTACTCCATGACTTGAACTGGGCACTGTCCTGGATTTTATGATCCAGTCAATCATTTCATAAATTATTCTGACCATTCAAAGAATGTGGCTCTCAAGTTTCAATCAAGGAGCTTTTCATATTCCTGATGGTATGTATCTAGTTTTGCATTCTTCTTCCTTCAGGTAAGAAACATGTCCATCCTCAGATTTAAACAAGGTAGATATTTGAAAATGCCTTTGGTATCATTGTGCACAAAGATGTTGATTGAAAATGTGCAATCATATAATGGTTTTCTAATTTAGATTATGGCGATGTTACCTTTTGCAATGAAGGAATCTGAGGTGTTCCCAATAATTGAGATAAATTATTCACTCTGCAAAGTTGAAATACCACTAAAAGCAAATTACAAATTACTAAAGCAAAAAGAACTTTAAAAAAAGTACTGGAATTCTGGAATAAATTATTAGGGACAGTAATTGAAACAGACAGTATGAATAGGTTCAAGAGAAAGGTTTATGAATTTCTGTATTTAGGGATAAAATTCAAGCTGTGATTGATCAATCAAAAAGGGGCCAATTTGTTGCCTATGAATGTATTCAGATTTATTATATTTTTTGTAGCTCTGAATTTAAATTAGCAAATCCCCTTAAGAGACGGACCAATCTTATGCATACATAGTTCTCTTATTATATTTTTTCTGGCAGATGGAAAGTATAAAATAACTAATATTCAGACCTCAGTACAAACTTAGCTTGTGAGCAAAGTTGGACACGAGCTGAAATCCAGAGGAACTACATGTTAGTTGACAGTGTGCATTAGTAAGGAACCTTAGTAAAAGTCAAGTGAATGGGCATAAGGGGAAAGACTCTGTACAGGCTGGAGTCACGTTTAACACAAAGGAATATGGTTATAGTTATTGGAGACCAATCATCTCACCCTCAGGACATGGTTGTAGGAGTTCCTTTCAGCAGTATCCAATCTCCAGCCATCTGCCCGGTTACTCACTGATAAAAGATCAGATGTGGAGATTCAAGATGATAATTGCAAAGTGTTTCATTATGTTTGCAAATCCTCAGAAAATGAAACAGCGCATGTCTGTCTGGTACAAAACTGGACAACATTCAGGTCTGGTAGGTAGGTGAAAGTGATATTCCTGCGAAACAAGTGCCATACCAGGACCTCCTCCAAAAAGAGACATTTTAACCACTGCTCTATGAGATTCAGAGGCACGATTGTCAATGACTACCCTACCATCACTAACCTGCAGATCAACTTTGATGAGTGGTTTGATATGAAGTGTTGTGGCTTCACACAAAGTTCAGGGGCGAGGTATTTTGACTCGCTTCCTGAAACACCCAAAGTTTTTCCCACTTTATCTGAGAGACCAGTCTGCAATGTGATGGGATATTTTGTTGCTGCAGCTCCATAGCACACAGGAGGGTCAGTATCATGCATGATAAAGCAGCCCGCATCATCTGAACTGCTCTGTCACCATGACCATTCATTGGTTCCACCTTGAGCGATGAGGCTTCATTGCACAATAGTTACAAAATACATTACAGGAATTCTCCAGGTTAATCTCTCTGCCTTTTCTCTTCCACCTTTTAGATGAAAAAATGCAGCTAGAATAAGGGGAATATTATCATTTCTAAGCTGCTGTCAAAATCACATACTCTGATTTAGGTATTTTCTTTCCAGATTCCGGCCCTTCAAGCTGCACTGCCCAGTAATCCCTGACAACCCCAATTTAACCCTTCCTTCACCATTCTAGGGTACAATCCTGGAGCTCTCTGCACAACAGCAGAGCAATATCTCGATCACACACGCACACACAGTAGTTTAAGAAAGCAATGTCTCAAGGACAAGGAAGTTTATTTTAGAATTATAAGAACAGTTTAATCTCTTTTCCATACAATCTTGAGGAATAATCAACCTTGAGAAGGCATATAACATAATTGTTACTTTCCACGTAAGTGTCAGTCTATGACCGTCTTTAGAGAGGCTCTTAGCTCCCTACCTTTGGCAGGCAACAGAATTACAACCACTGACTACCCTACCGTTTATCCCATATGAGCAACGTATTACTGTATGGTGCTTTCAAGTAACTATACGTTCACTTTTGTGGCTATTCTTTTACTCTATTTCCACTCTCTGTCCATTAATTCCACACAATCAAGGTGACAACATATTTAGATTTACATACATAATAATAAATTACTAAAAAGTATGCTTGTTCAAATATCTCATGCATTTAAGTCTGGCATCTCTTTCTGTTTGCTTCTTTTGAACTGTTCATTTATACATATGACAAAAATTCTGTTCTAGTCAGCAAAGAGTTAAGATGGTGGGTCAATATCATGGACGGAGGATTTACTAGAAATAAGACCCCTCTCCCCAAGTTCATGCAGCTGTCTTTTCCCTTATAACTTTTCCCTGTCAGGCATTTAGGCTATAATTAGCCTGAAGACCTTGGTGACACTGCACAAGTGTGAGTGTGTCTGCAGAGCCTGTCACCCAGGGCCTTAAGCCTGTCTCCGTGATTGACAGGTTCATATGGAGAGACCTTTACGGCTATTGGGAGCCATTGGAAACACGAGTTTAAGTAAATATGTCCAGATGGTTGAAGCTAGCCAGTACCGAGCATCAATGACGGACACTTCAGATAGCTATAATTCTCAGATCCTGTGGAAATGACTTGGCAGTGGAGAACAGAATTAGACTCAAGTGAGAATTAATTAGCTGATGTCAGCTGGAGGATCAGAAGAAGGGTTCAGGCTTCTATGGTAACCTTTCCTGTAATGACTGCAGGTTTTACAACACAAATGGTTGACTGAAATTGAATTTCACTGGCACTTCAATTACTTAAAGCACAAGTAATTCCTATAAAATATTCACAATGGATCTCCATTGAAGTATGCATACCTTGCATATATGGCTGGCTGAAATTTGCTGATGCAGTACTTCAAAACAGACATTAGAACTTCACAGGATTAAACTTTCAAGAATATTAAAGGCCATTAAATTATACCTCATTCCTCTAGCAACACCATTGGAAAAATGATCTGTCACATCATAAATAATGGAAAATAAATAAAGGTAAATTCACATTTTTGTGTATAATGAGAATATTCTCAAATGTGTCTTAGTAGATATATCCACTTTACATACTTTACATACTGAAATACCCCTGCATTATGTACCTATGCTCTATGAGACAAAGTTTTTAAAATACATTTTTCTAATGAGACCCTTGAAATTGAGAAACAGAACCGAAGGGAATTGCATATGGGAGAGCTGAAGCGAGACCTCATGTGGACTATAGGCACTGTCAGAAACCTACTAAGCCAGTCACCTGCTTCTGTGCTGCAAATTTAATGCAAGAATAAGAATCCACAAAAATTGAGCAAGTACCTCAGCATTTTGAAAACTGGCATTGAAAGCTGTTCAAAAACAAACTAAACTTCAAACGCTAGAAATCAGGGATAATAACGGAGGCTTCTGGAAGCTTGCAGCAGATAACCTACACACTCATCTTCAAGGACTGTATAATACAAGTTTGTTTTTTTATTTATTATTTGCACGCTTTGTCCTCTTTTGCATATTGGATATTTGTCAGTCTTTGTTATGTATAGTTTTTCATAAATTCTATTGAATTTCTTCATTTTTAAAGATTCAAAGTACATTTATTATCAAAGTATGTATAAATTATACTGCCTTGAGATTTGTCTGCTTACAGGCAGCCACAAAGAAAATACTTGCAAAAAAGTATTTCCTGTATTTCCTGTAAATACTTGCAAGAAAATTAATCTCAAGGTAGTTTATGGTGACATGTACATAATTAATAAATTTAATTTGAAATTTACTTTAAATTTTGATAGGCTGTATATGTAGAGAGAGAAACATTTCAGAGCTGATATTTTAGGTTGAAGACCCTGCTTCTATTATTAGATGGGTTCCTTTTTTGTCCCAGTGTAAAATCTAAATGTATGACCTGTGGTGCACATGTACATTATGTTATCCCAATCTTAAACTGTGTCCTTGACAAAGGGAACTAGAATAAAATTTGCTCTGATACTAAAGTTTAGGTTTTAACGGAAGGTTAAAATATTAAATATACCCCAAAGCTACAAAAATATTAGTAGAATTAAAGAGCCACCATAATGGCAGATGAAATTTAGTGCCAATCAGTGAGCAGCCCACAAGCAGAAAAAGACTAGTGTGCAAATATTTCATGTATGGAGTTTTTAAAGCTGAGGCTGAAAGAAAACCTTGTTTTTAACTCTGGGACATTTTGAGGCTTCTGGCCAATAGTGTTTAGCTGGAAAGACATCTGCTTTAGGCTGGGGCAATTTTTCCCTTAGGCCTTGAATCTAACCAAATCCTCCAGAGATCTTGAGAGAAGATATGGGGGATCCTCCCAGTATGAAAGATGTCCATGAATATCATTAGGAGCCTGAAAAGCAACATAGTCACTGACCCTAACGGGATCCCAACAGAGATCCTCAAGAAAGGTGGATCAGCACTCCTGACCACATACACGCCCTTTTTCTGAAGATTTGAGAAGAGGAGCAACTGCTCTTACAGCTCAGGGATGCTCTAATAAGTGACCATATTCAGGGAGGGAGATAAGACAGACAACAGGCTCTTATCCTTGTCAACTAGCTCCTTCTGCTATCTGAAGAAGTTATTTCTGAATCACAGTGTGTTTTCTGCCCATCCAGAGATACTACGGACATGATCTTCACAGCATGCCAATTACAGGAAAAATATTGAGAACAAAGACAGCCCTTGCACCATTTGACAAAGGCGTGTAACACAGTAGACCACCAAGCTCACTGGCGTACACTATCAAGGCATGGCTGCCCTGACAATATTTACAAATACTGAGGCTACTACATGATGACATGCCAGCCACAGTATTCACTATAGTAGCTCTGACTCAGAGCCCTTCCCTGTCAAGACAGGAGTCAAACAGGACTATATCATTGTGCCCAGCCTATTTGTCATCCTTATTGCTGTCATCTTTCACCTCCTTGGCCAAGATCTGCCACAGGGAATCACTATCATGTATAGAATAGACAACAGGCTTTTCAACCTCAACCACTTCAAGGCCAAAACAAGGTCAGCACCACCACTATCATAGAGCTTCAGTATGTGGGTGACAACGCCATCGCAGCACACTCTGAAGAAGACCTCCAATGTATCCTGAATGCCTTTGCTAAGGGATATAGGGTCTTGCTTTGACTATTAGAAAGACACAGGCCCTATATCAGCCACCACCCAATGAGCCATGTATCCAGCTTCCCATAAAAGTTGATAATATTGCCCTTGAAAATGTTAACCACTTCACCATGGTAGCATTGTCTCCTTAAAAGCGGATGTCGACTCAGATATCAACCAGTGCTTGAGTAGTGCTAGTGAAGTTTATATAAGATTAAGGAAAAGAGTCTTTGAAGATCACAACCTACCTGTCCAAACAAAACCTTTGGTCTGTAGAGCAATCATCCTTCCTACATTACTGTATGGAGGTTATTCATGGACCACCTACAGTAGGAAAATGAAAGCCCTGGAACTCAACCACCAAAGATAGAAATGATTTTGAGGATGAGCTGGAAAGACAGATGCACTAACATCAGCATACTGGAAGAGGCCAACAGAAACAGCAACTCCATCTCGAATGGATAGGTTATGGTATCCAGATGCCTATCTCATGATTCCCCAAACAGATCTTTTACTCCGAGTTGAAGGAAGATCAGTGAGCTCCAGTGCGCAAAGGAAATGCTTCAAAGATAACATTTAAACCAGTCTGAAGAAATTCAACATTACTTCTATAAATTGGGAAGACATTGCATTCAATCGGTGCACCTGGACAAAATCTGTTCAGTTTTGAAAATGACTTTTGCTATTCACTGAGAACAAGCGGCAGCTGTGTAAAGAGAGACTGAACAAACAAAGATCTCAACCACTAACTACAGCCACCATTTACTCTTGCCAACACTGTACCAGAGTATGTGGATCCCAGATTGGCCTCCACAGCCACCTGACAACCTACCAACAGACAGCCCCTTAGGATGAGCTTATGTAAAACTCGTTGCTCTTCCAGCTGAAAAGGAGAAGAAAATTCCCTATTCTGGAGCCAACTTCTCAGCTGGAGTTAGGATCTGCTGCTTGGGCAGTCCAACAGGAGTGTTGCCATAACATATATAGCATTGGTTGTTAATTTGAGGATTGTATTACGAGAATAACATTTCTCTGGGGAGCAACAATATTTATGGAAAATTTCATAGATAATCTTTGAAGCATTTGGTTAAACTGAACACACTTTGTTTGAGTTCCTTGTGGCTCAGGCGTAAAAGCTTGAATTCTCTGCATGACCAGGGTTACAAGATTTCACCAGTTCTTGCTTGGAAGATCATACACATTTATAACTGACTACAAATTTAATTTGACCATTATGGAACCCTGAGAGTGCTATTTCCACAACAGTAACATCAAGTTAACAGATGTGCGTGATGCCAATAAAACTGAGTACAGAGCAAATAAAAAACATTATGACTGACTCATGAAGAAGCCACAACAGGAGGAAAGCAAAATTCATAGCTCACCAACAGGACAGTTTCTCTTTCTCAGCATGGGACTGTGTATGTAAAAACACTTGATATTGAGATAAATTTGTAAGTACACTAACTGGATGGACTTTCTCAGATATAGATCTAAATGAAGACTTGAAGCTGGAACACAGCAAAAACTTATGAGTTGTCCTGAATCATGGAAGCATAAAGAGAGATACGATATAATGATATCAAAGGAATTTCAAAGCAACATTATGGAAAAGCTCCATGTAGAACAATTGGGTCTACTGAATACAAAGCCATTGACTATAAGATTTGTCTATTGCTAACGATAGATAAGATATTGAAGATTTAGCCACTAGATGTGAACTTTGTCAGGATTGTAGGTCACAGCATCATGGAGCACCACTCTATATGTGGGAATGACCATTCTAGCAAATATAAGCAAATTATTGTGAAAACAAAACTGGACATTTCAAAATTGATTGACCATGCACCCCCATACCAAAAGAAAAGAAACATAGAAACATAGAAAACCTACAGCACAATACAGCCTCAGGTACTGGGTCCAATGTTGTTTGTCATATACATTAATGATCTGGATGATGGGGGTGGTAAATTGGATTAGTAAGTATGCAGATGATACTAAGATAGGTGGCGTTGTGGATAATGAAGTTGGTTTTCAAAGCTTGCAGACAGATTTAGGCCAGTTAGAAGAGTGGGCTGAAAGATGGCAGATGGAGTTTAAAGCTGATAAGTGTGAGGTGCTACGTTTTGGTAGGACTAATCAAAATAGGACATACATGGTAAATGGTAGGGCATTGAGGAATGCAGTACAACAGAGTGATCTAGGAATAATGGTGCATAGTTCCCTGAAGGTGGAATCTCATGTGGATAGGGCGGTGAAGAAAGCTTTTGGTATGTTGGCCTTTATAAATCAGAGCATTGAATATAGGAGTTGGGATGCAATAAAATTGTACAAGGTATTGGTGAGGCCAAATTTGGAGTATTGTGTACAGTTCTGGTCACCAAATTATAGGAAAGTTGTCAACAAAATAGAGAGAGTACAGAGGAGATTTACTAGAATGTTACCGGGGTTTCAGCACCTAAGTTACAGAGAAACGTTGAACAAGTTAGGTCTTTATTCTTTGGAGCGTAGAAGGTTGAGAGGGGACTTGATAGAGTTATTTAAAATTATGAGGGGGATAGATAGAGTTGACGTGGATAGACTTTTTCTATTGAAAGTAGGACATGAGTTGAGAGTTAAGGGGCAAAAGTTTAGGGGTAACATGAAGGGGAACTTCTTTACTCAGAGAGTGGTAGCTGTGTGGAACGAGCTTTCAGTAGAAGTGGTAGAGGCAGGTTTGATTTTGTCATTTAAAAAAAAAATTGGACAGATATATGGACAGGAAAGGAATGGAGGGTATGGGTTGAGTGCAAGTCGGTGGGCCTAGGTGAGAGTAAGCGTTCAGCACAGACTAGAAGGGCTGAGATGGCCTGTTTCCATGCTGTAATTGTTATATGGTTAATACAGATCCTTCGGCCCACAAAGTTGTGCTGATCTTGTCCCTACCTTGGAAATTACCAGGCTTACCTATAGCCCTCTATTTTACTAAGCTCCATGTACCTACCTAAAAGTCTCTTAAAAGACCCTATCGTATCCACCTCCACCACCGTTGCCGGCAGCCCATTCCATGCACTCACCACTCTGAGTAAAAAACTGATCCCTGACATCTCTTCTGTACCTACTCCCCAGCACCTTAAACATGTGTCCTCTTGTGGCAACCATTTCAGCCCTGGGAAAAAGCCTCTGACTACATGATCCACATGATGAATGCCTCTCATCATCTTATACACCTCTATCAGGTCACCTCTCATCCTCCGTTGCTCCAAGGAGAAAAGGCCAAGTTCACTCAACCTGTTTTCATAAGGCATCCTCCCCAATCCAGGCAACATCCTTGTAAATCTCCTCTGCATCCTTTCTGTGGTTTGCACATCCTTCCTGTAGTGAAGTGATCAGAACTGAGCACAGTACTCCAAGTGGGGTCTGACCAGGGTCCTATATAACTGCAACATTACCTCTTGGCTCCTAAATTCAATTCCACAATTGATGAAGGCCAATACACCGTATGCCTACTTAACCATAGAGTCAACCTGCGCAGCTGCTTTGAGCATCCTATGGACTTGGAACCCAAGATCCCTCTGATCCTCCACACTTCCAAGACTATTACCATTAATATTATATTCTGCCATTATATTTGACCTATCAAAATGAATCACTTTTCACTTATCTGGGTTGAATTACATCTGCCACTTCTCAGCCCAGTTTTGCATCCTATCAATGTCCCTCTGTAACCTTTGACAGCCCTCCACACTATCCACAACACTCCAACCTTTGTGTCATCAGAAAACTTATTAACCTATCCTTCCACTTTCTCATCCAGGTCATTTATAAAAATCACAAAGAGTAAGGGTCCCAGAACAGATCCCTGAGGTACACCACTGGTGACCAACCTCATGCAGAATATGACATGTCAACAACTACTCTTTGCCTTCTATGTTCAAGCCAATTCTGGATCCACAAAGCAATGTCCTCTTGAATCCTATGCCTCCTTACTTTCTCAATAAGCCTTGCATGGGGTACCTCATCAAATGCTTTTTCAAAATCCATATACACTATATCTACTGCTCTTCCTTCATCAAAGAGTTTAGTCACATCCTCAAAAAATTCCATCAGGCTCATAAGGCCCAACCTGCCTTTGACAAAGTCAAGCTGACTATTCCTAGTCATATTATGTCTCTCCGAATGTTCATAAATCCTGCCTCTCAGGACCTTCTCCAACAACTTATCAACCACTGAGGTAAGACTCACTGGTCTATTTGAACAAAATTCAGGGAAGTTAGTGATCAAAGGTTATGGATCTCTAACCCATGTCACCCCAAGTATAATGTTTTTAGTGACAGAACCAGTTGAGAAGGACGAGTGAGTATTGAAGGAAGTGCAGAGTAGAGTAACCAGGCTAATCCTGAAGCTTGGATATTTACGGGATCATGTTAAACACGTTGGGATCCGGAAAGAGAAACACTGAAGTATGAGTTCCTTCATTTACAGTAGATTTTTAAACTTTATAGATATAGCCATTTGGCCCTTACAATTTTTTTTTTACGCAGAAATCTGACTGTCTGACCACTCTGGAACGGTATTTTCAATCTCCAATCAAAGAGATTAAGGTCAGATCACTGACAATGAGAACAGTTTGGTACTAGTCAGGGAAAGAGAACTCATCCACTTCCTGAGCTCTAAGAAGTGCAGACAGCGAGAGATTGGAGCAGGAGGCACCAACAAAAAAGGTATTGTAACATTGACTTGAGGGTGTACCAGCTTGATTTGAGTACATGGACTGGAAAATGTTCGAGACCACTTTATCCAGCCTAAAGGAGTATAGCTCAGTCATTACTAGTTCCACTTGAGAAATGTGTTGATGGCTTCATTCTGATGAGGACAGTCAAGCTCTATCTTAAGCAGAAAATTTGAATGACATGGAAATCAGCTAAATTCCAGAGCTAAGGCTTTCAGGAAGGATGAACCCATACTATTCAAGAAAGTCACAAATATTGTCCATTAAGCTATCACTGATCCCAAGAGATAATACCAGGTCAAGTTAGAGGCTCAATTCAATTAAGTGGGTGCAAGCTGATTGTGGCAGGGCCTGAATACCATCATGGTCTATAAGCCAAAACTGGAGAGGGATCTCTGGCAATGACACATCTCTAGCACGATGAGCTCAATGCATTTTAGCCCATTTGTGTAGGCTAACAAGGATCCACCAAGATGTGATCTCCTCAACCCCTGGTGGCTCAGTCCCGTACACCACAGTGGCAGAAGTCAGACCTGCTTTCACAAAGGTATGTAAACTCTCAGAAAGCAGCCGATCCAGATGAAGTCCCTAGATAGATTCTGAATTTATGGGTCAATGTCCACTGTCTTTGCTGATATCATTATTCTATCACTTCAGTGGAAATCTATTTGCCTCCATCATTCCAGTCCCCAAGTAAAATCATGTCCTTTGTCTCAATGACTGTCAACCAATAGCACTAATACTGAACATAATGAAGTGCTTTGAAAGATTAGGAATCAGAGCCAACCTTCCAGACAACCTGAACACCTTGCAATTTACACATGGGTCTACAGAGGATGCAATCTCCCTTACACTATGTTCAGCTCTGGATCACTTCAACAACAAGAATACTATATGTCAGGATGCTATTCACTGACTGTAGCTCAGGCTTCACCACTAAAATACCAAATAAACTGATCTCTAAACTCCTGCGTCCCATCTGCAACTGGCTTCTCGACTTCCTACTGGTAGACCTCAGTTAGTTAGAATTAACATTTCATGCTCCTGACCCTCAACATCAGAGCTCGTCAGGGTTGTGTGCTCAGTCTGTACAACCTGCTCCCTGCTCCCCGTACAACCATGGCTGTGCGGCCAGATACGGTGCCACTGTGATCTTTAAATTCACCATTGATAGGCTGGATTAAAAACAATGATGAAATGGAATACAGGAAAGAGAGATTGTGAACTTTTGTGTCACAGTGTCACAACAACCTAGCTCTTACCATCAGTAAGGCAGAATAAATTGAATTGAATTGGATTGGTTGTACTTCTTACATCCTTTACATGCATGAGGAGTAAAAATATTTACGTTCCTTTTCCATCTAAATGTGCAGTGTGCAATCATAGTAATTTATGATAAATAAAGCAGTCAATGTAATTGACTTAAATCAGCGTGAGTTCATCAGTCTGATGGCCTGGTGGAAGAAGCTGTCCCGGAGCCTGTTGGTCCTGGCTTTTATGCTGTGGTACCGCTTCCCGGATGGTAGCAGCTGGAATAGATTGTGGATAGGATGACTTGGGTCCCCAATGATCCTACGAGCCCTTTTCACACACCTTGTAAATGTCCTGAATCATGAGAAGTTCACAACTGCAGATGCGCTGGGCTGTCCGCACCATTCTCTGCAGAATCCTGCGATTGAGGGAGGTATGGTCCCCGTACCAGGCAGTGATGCAGCCAGTCGAGAAGCTTTCAATTGTGCCCCTGTAGAAAGTCCTTAGGATTTGGGGGCCCTTACCAAACCTCCTCAACCGTCTGAGGTGAAAGAGGCACGGTTGTGCCTTTTTCACCACAGCTGGTGTGTACAAACCACGTGAGATGGGAATTAACCAAAGCTGGGGGTGAACACAAGCCTAATCTCATCAGTAGAGTTTGTGGCATCCAAATCATCAGCAAATCTACCTGGTCCCTTCACCAAGAAAGCACATCAGCACACTTACTTTCTTAGGCATCTCAGAAGATGCATCTTGCCCATGAGGATCCCCTCAAGCTTCTATGGATGCAGTATAGACAGTATCTTAACAGGTTGTTACTCAGCCTGGGGCAATAGGACTTGCAGAGACTGATAAACACAGCCCATCTTGCCTCATCTTTCCATCCAGTCCAGCTTCATGGTGCTTCAGGAAAAGTAGCAAGGATGTCTGCCAACTTAGCCATTCCCTTCCGACTATTGGGAGAAGATATAAGAGCTCGAAAATCCAGACATCCAGGCTTAAGAACAACTTTTTCCCTGCTGACATCAGACTTCTGGAGCAGGCACCTCCTTCGCAGTGGTGCTGCTGCAACATTCCTGTTCTCTTAATTCTACCCCTCTGTTGTGCTGTTAGAACTCATTTTTGCATGATTTCACTTTGCACTACAATCTTTGCAACCATCTTATTTTTAGCACTTGACATATTTATAGTTGTATTTATTACCGTGCACACCACTTACTCTGCGAACGGTGTGAGCAAGGAACTTCATTGCATTCTGTTGCTTATGACAACAAACTAATCAGAACCTGAATCTGAAGCTGTTGAGGCACTTGCTTTTCCCTGGGGCTGAACGTGCCACACTGAGTTTCCTAGAACTTGGCAAAATCAGAAGCCAAGCTTCGATGTACTGTTCAGTCCTGACGAGGAGTCTCGGCCCGAAGCATCGACAGTACGTCTTCCTATAGATGCTGCCTGGCCTGCTGCGTTTTGTGTGTGTTGCTCGATGTGCTGTTTGACATACATGACAGTAGGTTGGCTGCTTGCCACCTGTCTGGTCCATTGAACCCCAGAGATCAACTGCTGGAAGCTGGCCTCCCAACTCACATCAGGGAGATCTGTTCAAGCTTTAAATTGGGAGAATAGCTAAACACAGCTGGTAAAACAAAAATTGTGATAACCTCTTTTACCTGGTGACATAGGCACAAAAGGAAAGGAATAATACCATCTATATACCTGTAAATGATTGGTTTGGTTGTGTCAGGATTATGAAGGGCAGTCAAGTACCAACTTTAGGAAAGAAGGTGCAATTTATTGTTAGGACCTCTTCTTCAGATTTATTCAAATAACATGGATTCAGAAATTCAATGATAAAACACTGAAGTAATGCTATAGAGACAGGGACAATGGAAGCAAAGAAGCAATCCAGACTAAGAGGAAAGACCAATGGAAAAAAAATTAATGCAGGTAATTTTAGATAATTGCATAGAAGGAAAAATAGAGGATATAGTATTGCAAAATTAACAGAGTTGTAGGAAAAGTATCTGGTCGTGCAGTATATATGCAGAAGGAACAGTGCTGTCCGACTTGCTGGATACTTAAAGGCTCATTGTTTGAAGTTTGCAACAGGATTGTTTTCCTTTTTGATTTAAGAGGAATGTACAGCATGTACACTTACTAGACTCTTAATCTTCAATAAAGCCCTTTAAGGGTTACAAACTTATATATCTGAAATACAAAGAGTTCAAAAAGAATAAATGTAGTTTAAAAGCACAACCGATGCAAAACAATAGTTTTCAGAGAAACAGAGCATCAAATGATGTAACTAGACCATTAGGATATATACCAGAGAAAGACATTTCTTAATTTTTTAGTGCTCTGATTATGCTGCATTTATTACTATTGATTTATTATTATTTCACCATCTAAAATATGTGATTCTGATAGGCATGAGCTGTATACTTTTCTTTCCAGAAGATCAATAAAATAATTGACTTTCAGACAGGATTTGAATGAATGTGTTCCTGTATTATTGAAGCAACCATTCCTCCCTTTTCAGTTCTTTTTTTACTTGAGATAAAGTACTTCAGTTTAAATTTTTTGTGTGTATTTGCCCTTGGCTTTGGCAATATGCCCATGCTGATGCTAGATTTCTCTGCTCTTTCATTTTACCTGGTCACACACCAGTAAAAATATTCTAATTTTTCCTTTCTCAGTTGCAAATTACATTTCCTTAGCTTACCAAGTCATAAATACTGCAGACGCTAGCAATCTGAAATAAAGCCAGGCAGTATGTGTAGAAAGAGAAATTGGCGCAGCCTGGCCTGTTATAGTTCTGGACTTACTATAGTTTTGTCCAGTGCTGTCAATGTACCTTCATAGTTTCTTGTGCACATCCAAACAATGTTCTGTGCCTTTTAGTGCCATCTGAACATTACCCAAACAAAAACTGCTACGCACTACACAGTATATCCTTTTTTATTTTGAGATCAGCAGAAGGGAACATCAGGCATGATATGTAATGCCATGAATTGTTTACTTCCATAGATATCTGCTCCTGCCAAAGTTGAGTTTGAGCCCAAAAATAATGACACATTATTAATACAATACCACATAGTAACTTCAGAATATGGTTTTATGGAATTCAAATAATCCACTAAAACTGAAAATCAACAATTTGACAGCAACCGACACAACCCCCTCCTGCAGTCCTAGACAAGAACCAATGCCCTCGGGAAGGAAGGCCATGATTCAGCAATCCACCAATGGAAACAATTAACCTATATTGAGCAAGCATTGAGAGAACCCATTCCTCCAGCATTTCCACATATTTCCATGTGAAGCCACATGTGTTATAAATAAAACAAGTGACAAGGAGGGTATGATACATAATACAGCCTGCCCCTATAAATTTATGCAGCTTAGAACTACATCCCTGCTGTGCAGTTCCATGTCTCTCCATCTGATTGTGTCAATGCTCAGTAACTTAAATAACCTGGGGTCTCAATAAGTAAAATCACTTAATGATATGGAAGACTTAGATACAAGCCATGATGCAGCTGTAGGCCAGGGACATAGCTAGTGATAGTGTGTTACAACATGACCAGAAAAGAAAAAAATCTATGCAATTTCAATCCTCACAAAGAGAGAAAACACAGAGGGGATATAAATTACAGCAGCAATGTCCTTGCTACTACGTACAGCAGAGGATTTTATACAGAATAAATGTTTGCAATAAAGGGCCATTTCTACTCATCAAACAACAGCTCAGCCTAATCTCTGCCTAAAAGTTGATTGTATGTCAACTTCATAGACATACTGTACAAACAATCTATATGTATCTAAGCTATCTTATGTATTTATACAAATATCTCGATCTCCTTTACACACTTGTGTACTGGAAATGACATTAAACATTGAGTCTGGAAATGTCAAAAGTAGGATCATTTGCAGCGCAGTATCACACTCAGGCTAAATCCACACTAGACCGGATCATTTTGAAAAAGCCGGTTTCACGTAAAAACGATGGGCGTCCACACTGTGCGTTTTTGAAAATATCTCTATCCACACTGAAACGGAGATTCCGGTGAATCTCCTCCTCCTGCGCATGCACAGGACACACCTACTGAAAACAAGCGACATGCTTGGTGTTGAATTTCGCTGTAAAAGTGCGCGTCTGTGTAGTTACAGACTAGAAAAACTTAAAACAACGGACAGCTGTTGGCTCTCACACAGGAGAACTTAAAAATAAATAAAAACAAATACTGGCGCGTACGGCGGCAACCTACAGGCAGTTCACGGACAGATTGACCCGGCTGACGACGAACATTGAAAAACTGATTACTTCTGTTGCATTAATAAAGCACCTTGCTAAATGTATAAAGCATGTCTGCATCACTGTTATCTTCTATTTCCATACAATGTTACATTAGGCTGTTACACATCTATTGTCAGAGAAGTACTTGCATAAATAGGTAAACCACCTTCATACGAGCCTGGACAGAAAACAGGGCAAAGTGAGTATACTTATTTATTCTGTCAGTTATGGGTCAAAGTATTTGGTGAGTACACTTCTAACTCTTCTGGCTTCAGTCCCGTTGCCATCTGTTCTGAAATTGTTAGGTTGAGTTCAAGAAAACAGTGAAATAGCGCGCTGCTGTCTGATAGCATTTTCAAAAGTCTCCGTTTACCCCGTCCACACTGATCTGCCCGAGTAGCATTTTCAAAAATATCCACCTTGGAAAGTGATTTTGAAAAGCTCTGGTTTCAGGAGATGAAAACGCCGTTTTAGTGTGGACGGAAGGTAAAAACAAAGAGAAAAAGCTTCGGTTACGGATTTATCCGGCGTAGAGTGGATGTAGCTTCATATTCTCAGATTTCTCATGACAAGATTCAGTCCATTAAATCAATGCTGGCCTTCAGGCATTTCCATCAATCTCATCCCCACCATATTTTGTGGTAATCTGTTCTGTTACAACACCTCCCTGCCCGGCTACTCTCCTGTTAACAACTTACAATTGCAATCATTTACAGAAATAATTTACTATCAACAAGCAGATCTTTGAATCTTTGGGATATGGGAAGAAATGGAAGCGCTTCAGGAAATTCATGTAGTCATGGGAGAATGCACTGATTCCCTTTGTGGATTGTCATTAATGTGTAATTTCAACAATTAGAAAGATTCCAAAGGATTGAAAAATGCTTAACAGCTTCAGTTTTTGCAAGGGTATTAGAAGTCTAACTGATGATCTACTTGGCTCAGACTATTTGTAAGAGTTGATCAGTTTTACCACCAAAACTCCTCCATGAAGAGCACAGAGATCTGTGGCTATATCATTTTGCAGAGCTGAGTGTGTGTGTGTGTGTGTGTGTGTGTGTGTGTGTGTGTGTGTGTGTGTGTGTGTGTGTGTGTGTGTGTGTGTGTGTGTGTGAGTGTGTGTGTCTGTGTGTGTGTGTGTGTGTGTGTGTGTGTGTGTGTGTGTGTATACCATATCTTACTTGAGTGAATGGATTGTACACTCATTGAGTGAATGGTCGTGGTCTTCTATCGCTGTAGCCCAGCCACTTCAAGGTTCAACATGTTGTGCATTCAGAGATGCTCTTCTGCACACCACTGTTGTAACTCATAGTTATTTGAGTTGCCACCATCTTCCTGTCAGCTTGAAGCAGTCTGGCCATTCTCCTCTGGCTTCTGTCATTAAGAAGGCATTTTAGCCCTCTGAGCTAATGCTCACTGGGTGATTTATAGTATTTGCACCTTTCTCTGCAACTCTAGACTTGTTGCTCATGTGTTCATAGGTGCGGACCAGGGGACCTCTATACTGTTATGTCTGGGGGGAAGGGGTGAGGGAAGACATAGATGAAGGTAAGGGCTATGTCAATAGCAGTTGGGGGTAGATATCGGGAAGGAATTCTATTTTCTGAACAAAAGATATCTCTGATAAGCAACACACACAGAATGCTGGAGGAATTCAGCAGGCCAGGCAGCATCTATGGAAAAGAGTACAGTTGATGTTTCAAGCCAAAACCCTTCAGCTGGACTCCTTTCCAAGATCCTTTCAGCACACCTTTCTAAAATATGGGCCCAAAACTGCTCACAATACTCCATGATGCCTCACCAGGGCTTTATAAAGTTTCAACATTACATCCTTGCTTTTATATTCTCATCCTCTTGATGGGAATGCTAACATCACATTTGCCTTCCTCACCACAGACTCAAACTACAAATTAACCTTTAAGGAATTCTGCACAACGATTCCCAAGTCCCATTGTACCTCAGGTTGTTTTTGTATTTTCTCTCGATTTAGAAAGTAGTTCACCCTTTCATTTCTTCTAGCAAAGTACATTGCCCGTACACTTCCCGACACTTCCCATCTGCCATTTCTTAGCCCATTCTCTTAACCTAAGTCCTTCAGTAACCTCCTTACTTCTCTAATTCCTCAAAACTCCTTGCCCCTCTACTTATCTACATATCATCTACAAGCTTTGCAGCAAAGCCATCCATTCCATCATCCAAATCACTAACATAAAATGTAAAAAGTCTGAAATTCTGAACAGTGCTGATCCCCTATCTAGTCTCTCCAGATCTGATCCCTGCACAACTACAGCAGGAACTTCCAACCACAGGAGAAGTGATGCAGGAACTAAAAATCATCCAATATCACTGTCAGGATAAGAGAAGCAATGTCAGGATGTGGAGCCACCCTAAAACATCCAACACCAAATTAATTGTACTCATTTGGCTTCACAAGGTATGCCACGTTGTCTGCCTGCTCGATTCCAGACTCTTAAGCTGGGCACTCTGACCTTCAACATGAGAAAAGTTTAGCAGGTGAACAGACATTTTGAAAGCTTTATTTCCAAATTCTCAGAGGAATCCCCAGTCCATAATTGCTCAAAATGGCGATTGAGCATGGGCTGAATTAAGGAAACGCAAAGAAGCCCATGACAAATGACAAATGGAGGTGCATCACTTCACAAGTTACCTCAACTGCCTGACAAAGTGGCCAAGTCAGCAAAGCCCACAGAACCAGAGTGGAAACAACTCATCGACAATTCTGAGGCACTACCTAAGAAGGAAAGGATAGAATAAGACAATACTAGAATATTTTGCAGATACATCCATGTCAATAGTCTCATCTTATCACTATATTAACGCCAAGTAAATTTATCATTTTCTATACAGTTTCCAAGATTATATTTTCGTACAGTAAAATCAAAGAACGATTAGTCATTTCTGTCTAATGCAATGGTTTACCTGGCACACTTGTGTCAAATGGTTGTTGTGTCGCGCCTAGTGTGGTAGTGTAGTGGGGAGTGTTTGTCACTCTCACTTTCAGCTTTCACCGCTGGCCAGCAGTCTCGTGAAAAGGAGAGCCGAATGTGAGAGTCTCTCCCTCCAGTACATAGCCTTTCTTTTTTTTTCTTTTTTTCTTCCTTCTAAATCTTTTTATTAATATTAGTAATATGGACAGAATACAAATGATATATTGATAAAGAAATTACCAACATACAAATTCCATTACATATGAAAAAAAAAACATACATAATAGTTACAATATAAATGAGTACACCAAGACATAAGCCATAAAATATATGTATGAACATGGTAAGTCTAAATATTTCATAATATATGATATAAAGAAAACAGAAAAAAGAAAGAAAAAAAATATATATAATGCAAAACTAGCTAATCTAATCTAATAACTAATAACTAATATAGAAGAAAAAAGAAGCAAAAAAAAGAGAGAGAGAAAAAAAGTGGGCTGTTTATAATATCTCACAAAAATAAGTATTCATCAATGCCGTCACTTCCGGTCCTCTCAACATACATAAGCTAAAAGCTGGGAAATCAAATGAACTTGGCACAGGGTCATATTACATCATATGAAAATGTTGAATAAATGGTCTCCATAACTTTTCAAATTTAATAGAAGTCTCAAAAGTACCACTTCTAATTTTTTCTAAATTTAAACATAACATAGTTTGAGAGAACCAATTAAATACAGTGGGAGGATTAATTTCCTTCCAATTCAACAATATAGATCTTCTAGCCATCAGAGTTAGAAATGCAATCATTCGACGGGCAGAAGAAGATAAATGCAGTGAGTCTAAAATTGGTAAACCAAAAATTGCGGTAATAGGATGAGGTTGTAAATCGATATTCAAAACCACAGAAATAATATCAAAAATATCTTTCCAATATTTCTCCAAAAATGAACAAGACCAAAACATATGAGTTAAAGACGCAATTTCAGAATGACATCTATCACAAATAGGACTAATATGAGAGTAAAAATGAGCTAATTTATCCTTGGACATATGCGCCCTATGTACGACCTTAAATTGTATTAATGAATGTTTGGCACATAACGATGATGTATTAACTAATTGAAGAATTCTATCCCAATTCTCACCAGAAATACTAAGACTAAGCTCTCTTTCCCAATCCTTTTTAGTCTTATAAAGAGGCTCTGAATGTATCTTCATAATTATATTATAAAGTTTTGAAATAAGCCCTTTTTGAAAAGGGTCTAATTCAAATAAACTCTCCAAAATATCTGAAGGCACAAAATTTGGAAACGTAGGGAGTACAGAACTTAAAAAATGTCTAATCTGTAAATATCTAAAAAAATGAAATCTAGACAAGTTATATTTGTTGGATAATTGCTCAAAAGACATGAAACAATTGTCTAAAAATAAATTAGAAAATCTTAGTAATCCCTTAGTTTTCCAAGCCGAATAAGCTTGATCTATAATGGAAGGGTGGAAAAAACAATTAGATATAATAGGACTATTTAAAACGAATTGAGTCAACCCAAAAAATCTCCGAAATTGAAACCATATACGCAAAGTATGTTTAACTATCGGGTTGTCAATTCGTTTCGGCAATTTAGAAAGAGCAAAAGGGAGAGAAGTCCCTAAAATAGAACCCAGAGCATAAGCTGATACCGATTTAGTTTCAAAACTCACCCAACAAGAGCCGAAAGATCCACCCCCATCTTTCAACCAACATAACAAATATCTAATATTAACTGCCCAATAGTAAAATCTGAAATTAGGTAATGCTAACCCACTTTCCTTTTTTGTCTTCTGTAAATATATTTTACCTAACCTGAGATTTTTATTCTGCCATATATATGAAGAAATTTTAGAGTCAATATTAGTAAAAAAAGATTTCGGGATAAAAATTGGTATCGCTTGAAAAATATATAAAAACTTAGGTAAAATAACCATCTTAATAGCATTAATCCTACCTATTAGGGATAAAGATAAAGGTGACCACTTAGTAAACAAACCTTTAATCTGATCAATTAAGGGTAAAAAATTAAATCTAAATAAATCTTTATGGTTTTTTGTGATTTTGATCCCTAAATAAGTAAAAGAATCATTAACTAATTTAAAAGGTAAATTTCCATAAATTGGGACTTGTTTATTCAAAGGAAACAATTCACTTTTATTAAGATTTAACTTATACCCAGAAAACTCACCAAATTGAACCAATAATGATAAAACTGCTGGGATGGATTTCTCTGGTTTAGAAATGAATAGTAATAAATCATCTGCATACAAAGATAACTTATGAATATCTGTCCCACGATTAATACCCAAAATATCCTGTGATTGTCTGATGGCAATTGCCAAAGGTTCTAAGGCAATGTTAGATAGTAATGGACTAAGAGGACATCCTTGTCTAGTGCCCCGAAATAGGCGAAAAAAGGGAGATCTTTGATTATTGGTAAACACTGAGGCTACTGGAGTATGATAAATCAATTTAATCCATGATATAAATATCGGACTAAAATTAAACTTCTCCAACACATTAAATAAGTAAGGCCATTCAACTCTATCAAATGCTTTCTCCACATCTAATGAAATCACGCATTCTGAAGTGTCATGTGAGGGAGTATAAACAATATTCAACAATCTCCTAATGTTAAAAAAAGAATAACGATTTTTAATAAAACCGGTTTGATCATCTGAAATAATTTTGGGTAATGCCTTCTCCAATCTAGATGCCAGTAACTTGGAAAAAATCTTGGAGTCTACATTCAATAAAGATATAGGTCTATAGGAAGCACAGTTAGTAGGGTCTTTATCTTTCTTCAATATTAGAGAAATGGAAGTTCTATAAAAAGATTGTGGCAAATTCCCCAATCTAATGGCTTCCTCAAAAACCTTACCTAACCAAGGGGAAAGAGCAGCGGAAAATTTTTTTAAAAATTCAACTATATAACCATCTGGACCCGGTGCTTTCCCAGAATTCATTGAGGAAATAGCCCCTTTAATTTCTACATCCGTAATAGGAGTATCCAATATCAAAAGATCATCAGATGATAATCTTGGAAAATTTAATTTCCCAAGAAAATCAGACATGGTATTATGATCTTGAGGAAATTCAGGTTGATACAGGGAGGTATAGAAGTCTTGAAATGCCCTATTTATCTCATCATGATTAACTGTCAGATTCCCATTCTGCTGACCAATCTTAGTGATTTGACGTTTAACCAAAGCATTCTTCAATTGACTAGCTAACAGTTTACCAGATTTATCACTATGTATATAAAAATCAGATTTAGTTTTCATTAATTGATTTTCAATCGTGGATGTAAGTAATAAACTATGTTCCATTTGAAGTTCAACTCTTTGTTTGTAAAGCTCCTTACTAGGAGCAATAGAATATTTCTTATCAATCTCTTTTATTTTATCAACCAATAAAAGAGTTTCCATCTTAGTACGTTTCCTCAAACCAACAGAATAAGAAATAATCTGTCTACGTATATACGCTTTAAAAGTGTCCCAAAGTGTTCCGCAGGAAATATCATCTGTAGAATTAGTTGAAAAGAAGAAGTCGATCTGCTCCTCCATAAATTTTATAAAGTCAGAGTCTTGCAATAAGGTAGAGTCAAATCGCCATTGTCTGGCATTAGAAGCTGTATCCGTAAATTTCATAGAAAGTAATAATGGAGCATAGTCAGAGATAGCTATAATATCATAGTTACGACCGATTACCAATGGGATAAAACAAGAGTCTACAAAAAAATAATCAATTCTCGAATAAGAGTGATAAACATGTGAGAAAAAAGAAAACTCTTTGTCTTTAGGATGCCGGAATCTCCAAATATCAAAAACTCCATTGTCAGTCAAAAAAGAGTTAATACAAGTGGCTGACTTATTAGGTAAAGTCTGAATAGATAAAGATTTATCCATCAGAGGATTTAAACAACAATTAAAGTCACCACCCATTATTAACTTATATTCATTTAGATTGGGTAAAGAGGTAAATAAGGACTTAAAAAAGTCAGGACAATCCACATTTGGAGCATAAACATTAACCAAAGCAACCTTTTTATTACAAAGTAAACCTGTAATTAACAAAAATCTGCCATTCGGATCCGAAAAAATATCATGTTGAACAAATGAAATAGAGGAGTCAATAAAAATTGAAACTCCTTTTACTTTAGCATTCGAATTTGCGTGATACTGTTGACCCCGCCAAAATCTAAAAAAATGAAATTTGTCCTCCTTCCTCACATGAGCTTCTTGTACAAAAATGATATGAGCATTAAGTCTTTGGAATACTTTGAAAATCTTCTTTCGTATAATTGGATGATTTAAACCATTAGTATTCCAAGACACAAAATTAATGGTCTGAGCCATAATTCTAAAATCAACCCTTTGGTATAGAAAGGGTTAACCAACTTATAAACTCATGCATCCGGAAGAGGAACAGAAGTAATGAGAAGACCCGGAAGTGACGACAACACAGACATATTTGAAGTTCAAAAACAGCCCAAATAAAAAAACTAACACAAACTGGTACAAAAAAAATAGAATTAGAAAACAGACCATCCCCCCACCCCCCAAGAGAAAGAGAAAAAGCCAAAATATGACTTAAAAAGGGAAAAAGTAAGACTAATCCTACCCCCATGTCAGCTGAAGAACACTCCACTCCATATATAAAGGATATATATAAAAGAATCACCCCAACTTTAAAAATTAAAATCGCTATAATAAAAACCATATTTCTAAGTATAGTTAGTTGTAAAAAAAAATAAAAATATAATCACTAAAAAAAATTATAAATCGGGCTCTAGCCCAGACAAAACAAAAAATATTTAAGCTATGATAAGCGATGCATTGTAGGAAAAAGACGAAGGAAAGAAAAAATAACGCCATCTTAAGCAAAACCAAAAATCTTTTCCAAAAAACCACCATCTTAATCAAAGAAAAATTCACCTTCAAAGAATTAAAAATATATCTTCGAAGGAACAAAGTTAATGGACAAGTATGTAGTTAAATGGTTAAAGTGTATAAGGCAAAACAATTAATATGACGAAAACACACTTTAACTTAAGTATAAAGTATTGGATGAACCTACACCAATAACCAGATTTTAATTCAGGTTTAAGAGATCGAGAACCATCTTACACGATCAGAATCGCTCATTTATTAGAGACTGGTGTCTGTAGCAGTAGGGAGGTTCTCCTCCAGATATTTTCTCACTTCTGAAGTTGAAATGAAAACCTGTCGTGGAGCATTTGACGGAGATATTCGAAGCTTCGCAGGGTATAGAAGTGCAGGTTTCAGATTTTTCTCATAACATTCAGCCATCAACGGTTTAAAAAGAAGTCTTCTTTTTAAAAGGTCAGGACTAAAGTCTTCAACCAGGCAGAAGCAGAATTCTTTGAATTTAATCATTCCTGCCCGACAAGCTGCTCTTATAAGTTGTTCTTTGTCATGTACATAATGGAACCGGTCAATTACCACCGAAGGTTTGTCTGTAGCACTCGGTGATCGACGCCGAATTCTATGTGCCCGATCCAATAAAGGGGGGTTATTCAGGAAAATCGTTGGAAATGCTTCTTTTAAAAGTTGAGCAAAATATTTCGAAGGGTCATCTTTTTCTATGCCGTCTGGAAGACCAAGTATACATAAGTTCTGTCTTCTGGACCGATCATCAAAATCGTCACTCTTGGCTTTAAGGGCTTCCATCAGCTTAATGGTTGAAATTAAATCCTGTTGCAGTTTTTCAATAGTCAAATCTCGCTTCCGCGCATCTTCTTGCAGAGACGCAATAAGAGCTTGTTGCTGTTTAATTACTAAATCCGTCTTAACCATGTACTCTTGAAAAGCCTTTATATCTTCTTTAAAAAATTGTTGTAGTTCAGCAAATTTTTTATCCAAAACCTCCATAAACAATTCAAAAGTTAATTGAGTTTGTTGTGGCGGAGCCTGCTTCTTTCCATTACCGTTCAGGTTGCGTCCGGGATCCCGTCCCTTAGACCTGAGAGACATTTCTGTTTGCATATCTTCAAAAGTTCACAACAAACTCTTGGCAGTAAATCCCAAAAAAAATTAACGAAGAAACTTTCGGTATTGGTAAAAATAAGCTGAATAAGGGTGATCAAAGGTTAAAAAAAGTAAAGGTTATGGAGCGAATCCAAAACAGTACTCACTCCATGAGCGTCTCCAGCTGACTCTAGTACATAGCCTTTCCAACAGCAAACTGGCGACACACAGAAACTGAGCTCCTTCCAGACTCAGACTGAACTACAAAGCACAAGGAGGAGGTCTAGCCACTGCACACAGGCCCATTAACATGTGGACACACCCTGGTGCTCATGATCCAGCTTCCCAGATATGGATAAATAGCCCCACTGCCTTGTGGGCAGCCTTGGGAGAGACGAAGACTATGGGAGTAAATTGAGACAGCAAATCCAGAGTGGAGCCCCTACAGCAGCTGAACGTCATTGAACATCCTTCTGGCAGTTCCTGCAGCCAAGCTAGTGTCAAGCACATTTTTGATAAGCTTTCCTTTGGACTACACCAGTGAGGCTGAGAGGGAGGTCTTATGACAAGACATCTCCATACCTTCCACCCAGGCTTATGATGATAATGATCACCCATTGTCCTCGAGACAGGTGGATGCCAGCTACTACCTGAATGTGGCTTCTTTTATCTCATTTGCATTTTTTATGTCAACTGAAGGACAAGAAAAGGAAGTGTTTAATTGTTCATTTTCTTCAACAAGAGTAATGGACCAATTCTAGTTCTCCACTCACTGGAGCTATCCACGGGCTCCGTACTCTCACCTGCTTTCCACTCTTGAAATCATTCATTTGTCTTCTTACTGTTGCCACCATAATCTTGTCCACCAGTTGGATATACCAGACAACTGCGTCCATCAGCAAACTGACAGAAACCATTGCCAGGCCATTCATAGAAAAGCTGTCTGCTATCATTTTCAACTCCATGTCTAATCAGAGGTCTAACCATCTACCAGCTTGGCTCAACCACTGGACAAGAACTGTAAAGAAATAGTAGAACAAGCAAAGAACTTGAATGATAAGTTTCAGGAGTAGAATAAGAATGATTAAGCAACAATATAATCATCTTAGTATTAATTGGAAGTATTAGTGTGGACTTGCTTGGTTCTGACTTTCATAGCTCATACAAGAGGGGACACTGAGGTTTAAGTAACAGTTGGATGCCTCTGCTCTGTCAGCATTGGGCTTGGATTTCCCATGGCAACTGGATTTCTATCCTAGTACTCACTGATTTATAATTATTCAGTCATGGAAACAGGCCTCTCAGCCAACTAAATCTGTACCAACCAGCAGGCACCCAGTTACATAGGTTCTGTTCTTAGTATTCTCTCCATATTCCCATCAATTCCCTTCCAGATTCTACCACTCATCTACAGACTAATGGTATCTTAGAGTGGTCAATTAACCAATCAATGACGAGGGCAGTTAGAGGACACCTACATGGTCACAGGAAGAACTTGTAAACACCACAAAGATAGCACCCAAAGTTGGAAATGAACTTGGGTCACTGAACCACAATTGTTCAATGATCATCCTATTATCATTAAAAGGAAAAGTACCAACTAGATGAAATACTTCTTCAAATCTAATGCTTTGCAAAAATACATCAATTAGTGGGAGAAATTATGCAATCATTTGCGTCATCAGCTTGTGAGATTCAGTGATCCGATGCAATATTAGCACTACAAGGAAAAAAGGTAATTTACAACTGAAATCAACCAATCATACGGCTAGTCAACACTGAACAAACATTATAAAAAATCTAAACGGCATTGTCACCAACAAACTTTACAATCAAAATCTACAAGACTGCTAATCTGTTCTTTAAAAACATTATGACTAGGATGCTGGAAAGAACTCTTCTTTTGAATAATGCCTTGTGATCTTCGATCTACATCTTAGTTTGCAGACAATTCCCCAGTATTCTAAAAAAAAGGCCTACATCAATTCAGCCCTCACATTAATGCACTTTGATGTCAGCATACATTTTGTACACAGTTCTCTGGAGTGAGACTGAATGAGGATATTTCCCCTTTGGCAAAATTGTCCACATTCCCACAAAATGACATGAGGCCACAATGAAGCAGACATTTTAATCATTTCAGGCAGTTTACATTGGTAGCAGTGGAAGTCCTGATTCACTAAAATGGCACATTGTCATTGCTAATATAAAGTAACTAAAAATAATTTCTGTACAAATCAAGTACAAGACAAGAATATTTTTAACTCCATTAAATACAAGCAAGTGTATTCAAACGTCTGCATTGATTTTAATTCTGATGCTGAAAAATTTAAAGGGACACAGCCTTCTCATCTGCCACCAACTCCATCAGCTCACCTCAATCTTGTAAAACCCAAATTCTCACCCTGATCACTTCCTCCCTTTGCTGGTATTATGACTGGTCAGAGATCACATGTACCACATGACTGGAACATCAACAATCAGTATTCACTATGGAAAAGGATCTTGGTGATTGTAGTGATGACTTGCAGCAGACTGAAAAGCTTGAGCATGTAGATATTAAAAAAGAGGATGTGCTGGAGCTTTTGGAAAGCGTTGTTGGATAAGTCTCCAGGACTGGATGAGATGTAGCCCAGGCAACTGTGGGAGGTGATAGAGGAGATTGCTGAGCCTTTGGCAATGATCTTTGCATCATCAATGGGGACGGGAGAGGTTTTGTAGGATTGGAGGATTGCAAATGTTGTTCCTTTATTCAAGAAAGGGAGTAGAGATAGCCCAGGAAATTATAGACCAGTGAGTCTTACTTCAGTGGTTGGTAAGTTGATGGAGAAGATCCTGAGAGGCAGGATTTATGAATATTTGGAGAGGTATAATACTTTGTCAAGGGCAGGTCATGCCTTATGAGCCTGACTGAATTTTTTGAAGATGTGACTAAACACATTGATGAAGGAAGAGCAGTAGATGTAGAGTATATGGTTTTCAGCAAGGTATTTAATGAAGTATCCCATGCAAGGCTTATTGAGAAAGTAAGGAGGCATGGGATCCAAGGGGACATTGCTTTGTGGATTAGAACTGGCCTGCCCACAGAAGACAAACAGTGGTTGTAGATGGGTCAGATTCTGCATGGAGGCTGGTGACCAGTGGTGTGCCTCGGAGATCTGTTCTGGGACCCTAACTCTACATGATTTTTATAAATGACCTGGATGAGGAAGTGGAGTGATGGGTTAGTAAGTTTGCTGATGACACAAAGGTTGGAAGTGTTGTGGATAATGTGGAGAGATTACAGCAGGACAATAATAGGATGCAAAACTGGGCTGAGAAGTGGTAGAAGTAGTGTGAGGTGGTTCATTTTGGTAGGTCAAATATGATGGCAGAATATAGTATTAATGGTAAGACTCTTGACAATGTGGAGGATCAGAGGGATCTTGGGGTCTGAGTCCATGGGACGCTCAAAGCAGCTGTGTAGGTTGACTCTGTGGTTAAGAAGGCATATGGTGTATTGGCCTTCATTAATTGTGGAATTGAATTTAGGAGCCAAGAGATAATGTTGCAGCTATATAGGACCCTGGTCAGACCCCACTTGGAGTACTGTGCTTAGTTTGGGTCGCCTCACTACAGGAAGGATGTGGAAACCATAGAAAGGATGTTGCCTGAATTGGGGAGCATGCCTGATGAAAACAGGTTGAGTGAACTTGGCCTTTTCTCCTTGGAACAATGAAGGATGAGAGGTGACTTGATAGAGGTGTATAAGATGATGAGAGGCATTGATCGTGTAGATAGTCAGAGGCTTTCTCCCAGAGCTGAAATGGTGGCCACAAGAGGTTAGAGGTTTAAGGTGCTGGTGAGTAGGTACAGAGGAGATGACAGGGGTAAGTTTTTATGCAGAGAGTGGTGAGTGCGTGGAATGGGCTGCCAGCAACAGTGGTGGAGGCGGAAACGATAGTGTCTTTTAAGAGTCTTTTGGATAGGTACATGGAGCTTAGAAAAATAGAGGGCGATGCGGAACCCTAGGTAATTTCTAAGGTAGGGACATGTTCGGTACAACCTCGTATTATGCTGTATGTTTCTGTGTTTCCTCCAATGTGAACTTGAACCTGCTGTGTTCATTACTGGGGATAGTGCAGAGCACACTAGGACACCAACATGCAGAATACTCCACTGAACTTTATTGATAACCCCATTTGTACTGTATGTGGGAGCAGTTAACTGAGAGTCATAGGAATAATACTATTAACAACCCCTGCATCTCCCCTTCTTGAAAAAAAGAAAAGCTAGGTATGTATTTCATTTCCACAGAACTGCATTGAAATTACAGTCAATTAAGTTACGTGATCCAGTTCACTTTACCCACAGCACATAACTTATGCTCCTTATATAAACATAAATAAGAATTGCCAACATTACAACAGTAGTTCTGTTTGCTTTAACAATCTCTCTCTCTCTCTTTGTTTTATTCCTTTTTTTCTAGCAATTCTTTTTTTAAGATCAGTCTCATTTTATGAAATGTTTTCAACGTCAGAGCTCTTAATAAAAATAAACAAATCTAATGGAGGTCAGGGTAGAGTACCTGAACATCCCACTCTGACAAGTGAGAAGATTATTCTGCCTCTTTAGTCATTTGCCCTAAGCTATTAGGCTATGGAGTATATGCCTGTGGTGGGACAGATAAATGACCCAATCTGGTTTAGGTTCCTGGAAGTGTTGGAGTGGATGAAGATTCTTGAACAGATGCGTTCTCCTCAGGTAAGTGGTCCTCGTCATAAGGATCAGACCACTCTATTTCTTTCTCTACTTTTTGTGGACTTTGAAAGCACACAAGTACACACCTGTTCCGCCTGATTTCTCCTTGTGATGTTCTGATCACAAACGGCCGTGGTGCAAGCTGCCAGACTATTGTTCCTTTGGTGAACCGGTCTGAAAGCCAAACAGCTTCACCACTCCTGAGCAGCAACAAATATCTTGCTCTGTGTCTGGGAT
Organism: Hypanus sabinus; assembly: GCF_030144855.1. Classification (NCBI taxonomy): domain Eukaryota; kingdom Metazoa; phylum Chordata; class Chondrichthyes; order Myliobatiformes; family Dasyatidae; genus Hypanus; species Hypanus sabinus. The sequence continues at coordinate 150,859,555 of NC_082709.1, read as the reverse complement.
CATGCATGCTCTTCATTTCCTCACGCTGCGTTGTCTCAAAGCTTCTCACTTTGTCAAAGTCTGGTAAATGAGGTTGGAGAAGGGAAGGAAGATCGGGCAGGATTGTTCTCATTCGACCCACTGCCAGCTCTGATGGACTGTAGCCATTCACAGGAGGTGTGGAGCGATAAGTAGCAGTGCTTTGTAGGTGCCTCTTGACTTCAGTAGGAGAAAGTCACGGAAAGTTGTGGGACAGAGGGGTTCAGCATGATTTTTGTGCAGTTTTCTACACACTTCACATTGCTTTACATAATCTCCCAGCGGTGTGCTCAGACCAGGCCACCACATGGATTGCCCTGCTCTTAGGTGATATTTATTGATGCCTTGAATTTATTGAAGCACCTCTGTGTGGTGAACTACATATACCTGTCTGGACACGCCCCCCCACTGACTGCTCCTGTGACTCCTCCCATCACTCTGGGAGCATCTCCTATCACTGAACATTGTTTAGTGAATCCAACCTTGCAATGAGATTCTCAAAGGTGTGTCATCCCACTAGTGGTGAGAAGAGATTCTGAACATTATAGATACCCTCTTTTAACTGTTTCTTGTCTTTTATTCATGGAAGTAGTAAACATTCTTTCACAGTGAGTTTATGTTTCTCTGGCCCCGTTGGATTATGTTTCTCCATTAGGTTTAGCATAACAGTTCCAGTGTCCATTTTGAACGTCACTGCCTCATTCTGCAACAGCCTTTTCTATTTGAATCTACAGACCAAAGGAAAGCTCTCTCTTCATGTGACTCATGGTCTTCTTTGACTTCTTGAAGAACTATTTTTGAGTGACGCTGGCTTTTTTAATGGTTAACTCTATTGCATTGGTTGCATTGGTTCTTTTGTTGGACAGAGCTCTCTGATGCGAAATGGAGATGTGCCACATTTCCTGCAGTTGGACAGTTTACCTGCTCTTTGTTCTGCTTGTCTGTAGTGTTTGAGCTGAGCTCTACTATCACCTCTTTCTGACTGGATTTTGTTTGTATTCTTCTTTTTCACAGCTTCTAGCTTTACCTCAGCATCGTTTTCGTGCCTGAGTTCTGCCTGTTGCTGGCGAACATTCTCACTCTGCCTGACCATAATAGCTTTCTCTAGTGTGAGATCTGTCTACAACTGAAGTCTCTCTGACAATTTGGTGTCTAATAGCCTGACAACAATCCTGTCTCTAATGAGCTCAACTCTCTGACTTCCATATGCACAGTCATCTGACAGGAAATACAATGCTATGATGAAGTCACTTACACTTTCATCTGGCTCCTGTTTCCTGGAGTTGAACTTTGCCCTCTCATATTTCTCATTTCACTTTCTGTGAAATATTCTTTGAATTTTCTCTGCACTGTTTTGTACTCATTTTTCAACCATGATGTAATCTGCTTTTTCACCCATGCCATATATCAGCGTGTTTACTTGATGTTCCTCTGAAACCTGAGTGAGATTGCTTGCAACCCTAAATCTCTCAAAGCTTCTGAGCCATCTCGCAAAGTCCCCTGGTTTAGAGAAGTCAAATGTATTGGGAGGCTTTACCAGGTAAGTAGATGTAGGTACTGCAGGTATTTGCTCCATTTCCTGTTTGTTTGTTTATTTAATATTTTATTTATTTGGACTACAAATATCTTCTTTTCTCTCCCTGAGAGTTTGACTGACTTCTCTGACTCTGTTGCTGTGCCTGTGTCTCTGTCCACTTTCCCAGGCTAGTGGCCCACAGATTATTACAATGTATCCACTTTTGGGTGTAACTTGAGGATGTTGCCTAGCAACCTTGGCCCCTTCTCAGCTCATGGCTCATGGTGCATTCAGTTAGCAAACTAGCATAGGCAGTTCAGATTGATAAATGCCTGGATATTTTTCATAGATAGATATGGACAAGAACAGCCTTACTGTAAATTATTTCTTGTAGGGGGTCTCACTTGGTATGTGGCATCAATTCTTCAATGATCAACCACTTGTGACACCATGCTGTGTTCATTATTGAGGGATAGCACAGAGCACACCAAGACACCAGCATGCAGGATATTCCAGTGAACTTTATTGATAGCCCTGCTTCTACAATATGTGAGCTCCTCCCATGTGTGAGTGACTAACTGAATGGCATAGGAATTACACTATTAACTACCACTACACAACTTGGACTGATCATCCACTCTCTTGAGAATGGCAGAGATCTGCTCTATTATATACAATAATGTGGACCTTATGCCCAGCAGGATATGACAATGGTGAGCCCTCATACCAATAAAATGCATTGATCCACTGGGCACTCCATGTTCAATGTGTCTTGCCTGGCCCCATTGTGCTCCCAGTTGAGTGTTTCTTCATATTTAATCATGGGTGCTACTTCGATGATCCTTCCTTTATTACAAGGCATTAAGAAGCATCAAATGCATTCAATGCAATACAGAATTACAGGGACCAAAATCAGGATCACAAAGCAGCGCACGATTAACACTTACATGTGGCTTTGATGTAGGCTTTACACTAACTTTGCAGGCAAGTACACCTATAAATTAGCATGATTGTTCTTTACAGCTAGTGCTTTCCATTCTTGAAGTGCCTGCTTTCTTCAGCAGGGAGTCAGTATCATAAGTGTTTAGCTTCTGTTAAAGTTACAATTTACTACTTCTACTTCCACTTTGTGTAACTGGGAACAAAGAGTGGAACCTCGTGATATCACTGTGACTATACCCTGCAGCATGACATAGACTGATAAGAATCTTGAGATCACCTCAGTGAAGTAATGCAGGACACCTTCAGACGAACCCATTTCCAAGGTCCATTGCTTCAGTGTGCACCAGAGATCTGCTCCATCAGATTTCGTGTGGATGTTGTTCTTTATGTCTGTGGCTCCAATTTAACTCAATACAAAACAGATTTTAAAAAGTTAATAAAGGAAGAAGGAGCAAGTAAGCTGTCTAATAAAATATACAACTCCCATTTCCAAACTATGACTTAATTATTATTTACTAAGAAACCATGGTCACATGAGCAGCATGGTTACTGACAATTATATACGTATGAGTGATATTTCCAAATGTGAAAATGAAGCCAGAGTCCAATTTCATTATTTATTTAGTTTTTAACAGGAGACAGCAGATCACCACCTCTGGCGATAAGAGAGCTGATGATGATTTATTGGGTGCTTGGTTGTTAATTTGATCATCTTTACTTCTCTGGCTCATGGGTAGGACTTCTGTCACTTGTTGGTAAGTTGTGCTCCCTGGTCTTATTAATTTCTTTTTAAAGGAAAAGGATTGTTTTAACTTTAACAGGTCTCATCTAATTCTATGTAATGATTGACTACTTGTACTTAATAGAAGGCTGTATATTCACTAAGGACGTTACAAATCTTCCACCATTCTTCCTTATATGTACTCACATTAATTTCCTGATGCCATGTTTCCACATATCACTGCATGGAATAGTTTCCTCATATTACTGCATACTAAATTAATGGAAATGAAAGTAATATTTCGAGGAATTTGGATAATTTGAAATTCTGCCACCTTACAACAACTTCCCAATCAACATCAGCAAGACCAAGGGATTGATTGTGGACTTCAGGAAGTGAGAGTCGAGGGAACACACACCGGTTTTCGTTGAGGGGTTAGCATTGAATAGGGTGAGCAGCTTTAAGTTCCTGATTGTCAACATCTCTGAGAATCTATCCTGAGCCCAATACTTGGATGAACCTTGCATGCCAGCAGCTCTGCTTTGTTAGGAATTTGAGGAGATTTGGCATGATACCAAAGACTCCTGCAAATTTCTATAGATGTGCAGTGGAGAGCATCCTAACTGGTTGCAACACAGCCTGTTATGGAGGCTCCAAAGTGAAGGATTGCAAGACTCAGCCACTTCCGTCATGGCCACCACCCTTCCCATCATCAAGAAGATCTTCAAAAGGCAGTGCCTCAAGAAAGAGGCATCCATCATTAAGGACCCTCACCATCTGGGCCATCCCCCTCTTCCCGGAAATTCCATTAGGGAAGGAGGTACAGGAGGATGAAGCCACACACAATGATTCAGAAACAGCTTCTTCCCCTCCACTGTCTGATTTCTGAATGGTCCATGAACCCACAAACACTACTTCATTATATCACAATAATTTTTATGTCATATAAGACAGTGATAATAAACTTGATTCTGGTTCTGATTCTGACATGCCGAATAGGGAAGTCAGGAAATCTGGAAGATCAAGTTTCTTGTCCTGAATTTTATCCCAAACCCAGATTCACATTTTTACAACACCCTTCTTTTCATCCATGTTCGTTAATCTGAAACCTGAAGTTCTCATCGAACTTAGCCAGAACAGGACAAAGAAAAGCTGAGTAATTTCAATGAGGCCACTGATCAATGTACTGTATACTCTTCAAACATGTAAACAATTAAGAGTTAATCATTAAGAGAAAATCTATCAGCAATTAAAAAACAAAACAAAATAAGTTTTGTATTCCCCTGTTGGTATAAGTTGATACTGTGGTTCTGTCTTATTATTTCTCCTTTGTTCATGGTAGATTGCAGGTGTTTGTTACTAATTTGCACTTTTACCTTTGAGACAAGACTTGTTCTGATATTACTGAAAATTGTGTGCATAACTATTTTGTTTCAGAGTCTGGTTAAAAAGGCTGGGTCTCTATTTGTCATAAAGTCAGCTTTTCTTTGTGGAACACCACCCGAACTCTGCCACATCGATTGCGTTTTTTTATAACTTTTATTATCATTCTGTTGATATTATTATGCAGATTAGTTTATAATCAACATTATGAGTGATGTTTACATCGTCCATACATTATAATTGTATACACTTTGTGACAGTTACTTTTCTGAATAACTAACATGAAAGCCATCCTGACCTCACAATTTACCCAGCAATCAACACTGAACTCATGAATATCTGTATGAAATCAGATGAAATGTAAGGTGGCATTTTAATTTATTTGTTATTTGGTTAATGCAATATATCTGTCTTATTTGATAATATATCTTTAAATTTCACAGAGAAGCATCAGCTGGAAATCTGACATTATGTTCACACGTTTATCAACTTTCCTGTCTCCACTAAAAATATGATTGATGATTTATGTAAATTGTTTCAAAACAACTTGACAGGGCTGGTGCTTGTGCTGTCAGTGCTGCGTCTGCACAGTTAGTCAAATCAGGGACATATATCAAGTGTTAGAATTAGCACGCACAAACACCAAAAATATAGCTGCTCTATTTCAGTCTAACGTGGTGTGGAGCAGTAGTTGGATGAGCAAGCTGCAGAAAATTGGGATCTACTTACATAAACAGTGTAGAGTTGCATTGTCACCTCTCTTTGGAGTGTTAGCAAATCCCAGTGCATCCTGTCCTTCTGTTCAACTTAACATTACTGCCACCATTTTTAAGACAAAGTTTGCTCTTTTTCTAAGAAACGGTCACAGGCTTAGACTTGTAAGTGAATTAACTACCAGCATCTAACCCAGCAGATAGGACAAGGGAAGAATTTAAGGCCCATTGTCATGTCAATGCAGTCTATAGAGGACAACATAGTACTTCAATTCCATTTTCCAGCTTTTTTGTGTGTGAAAGTCCCTTTTTTTTTGTTTGAAAACAGTCCAAAATCCCAAGTTTTGTTTGACTAACCAAAATAATGTGTTCCAGCATGATGAAAACTGCAGTAAATTCTTTAGATAGTAGAGAGGTTGCACAGGGACATCTTGTATTACATAAGCTGGCTCCTCATGACATGACATTAAGGTCAATCACATGAGATAGATAGGTGGGCAGACAGGCAGGAAGGCAAATTAGATTGCAGTAATTGATTGCAGTCACATTCACACCATATTATTGCAGTTGGAAACTAATCTCATAATGTGTTCAGATGAATATTTTGATTTTCTATATGTCTTGTAAAGGGGTTAACCCAAGTTAAAATTGGGCAACATGAGTCCTCTACTGTGTTTGACTTTCGTCAGGTTACAGATTTGTCACGTTGTTCGTCATCATCCAATCTATTAATGCAATGTTTTTGACTCAGGTTTTGATACCTATCTGTGGTTCATTCTGTAAAACTTTGTCCATTTTAATCATTTAGTAGATAAATATATTGAATGATGCAGGATGCAAAACTTTAGATAGAGATAAAAAAAAATTCCTTTAAGAGCAGCAACATCTGCTGAAGGCCACAGGTGAAGATCACAACCTCAAGAGCTCCCTGGGCCTTCTTATTAGTTCTGGTGCTGTAGGTGAAGCTTGGATTGCTAGAAAATGTGGAAACAGCTAAAGTGAGTCCCTGAGGGCATTGGGAATGTGAGTAAAACTTTTTCAGCAATGCATATTTAAACAAAATTTTGTTAATAGGAAAAGGCTGAATTGTTTTTTAAATATTAAATGTGTGAGTACAGTGAAGTACTGAGAAATTTGATTTTATCAAGTGAAAACATTGCTCTGTGGAGATACTTGTTTACAGAGGGGATGCAGCCTGAATAGACTGGGTTGAAGTATTGCCATAGAGTATAGATGCTAACATATTTCAAGTCCAATTCAAAATCCTGATCTTTTTTGTATCAGTCTGAAGGAGATACTAATGAGGTTACAGTTAATCAAAGGCAAGGGGAACCATTTACTGACATCTCCCCCCCCCCCACCTTTTATTCTGGCATCTCCCCCTTTCTTTTCTAGTTCTGAAGAAGAGTCTTAGTCCAAAACATTGAATGTTTGTTCACTTCCATGGATGCTGCTTGATCTGCTGAGCTCCTCCAGCATTTTGTGTGTGTTGCTTTGCATTCCCCGCATCTACAGGACTTCTCGTGTTTATCCCTTTCTTATACATTATTGATGACACCATTAATATTGATTTGGACTAAGGGCATCTGACTTTCTTACCAGGGATAGCCAATAAAAGCTTGGATAGCGATACCAAATCCTGGTAACTAAATATATTTTTTTAATAGTTTATTGGTGCATTACTAAAACCACAGGAGAATCAAAAATCTAAAAATAAAGAATTGAGGGGCTTAAATTCTGGTAGGTGGATTTGTTGATTGAATAACATAAAAGTTGAACATGCTATTTTCAGATAGAAGGTTGAGATTTTCTACCAGACAAAATTATTGCCTAAGGCTACACAAATTAATTTAGCTCTCACCTAAATTCTGGAACGCTTTAGCAATGTAGTGAGTTTCTGCTCCATGGAGATGCAAAAGTAATGTTAAGATAATAGTATAATTTCATATGGCCTTTCTGCATTTTATAGTTTCTCTGTGTATCAGCCAGAAGTATTAACAGTAAATGCGAGAAGTATCTAGGGGCCGAATCCTGCTCTCACTTTTCAGTGGTAAGAATAATGTCAAAGTTTTAAATCAGCAGTGACAGGAGACAAAACTGCAAGAAAGAACATTGAAACAAGAGCTATTAGATTATTTAGCAGGACTCTAGTTTAATCACAACTCAACAGAATTAGTCACTGGTGTGCCAATGTTCCCATGATACTAAAAAAGAACACAAAGAAAATGAAAGTTTCAATCTACAATGAAGACATTGTTCACGGACACACACCTCAGTACAAAAGCAATAGGGCAAAACTTGCAGGCGCTCTCTCCTGAAGGCAAGACCTGATCTCTGTTCCATCCCAAAGTAACTTTATTGACCCAGGATTTTGCCTGCAAAAGCATTTCAGCTGTACCCTGTGGCTTAACGGCAAAGCAGCTCACATTCGCTCCATTTTTTTGTGTTCCCATGATTGTTCTGGACTGAAAAAATAAATTGGACAGAAAATGCTTTAATTCCCAGTGGAGTCATTGGGAGGGAAAATTAACTTTGGCACTGGGGCAAAATAGACAGAAGCAAACTAGCCATGATTTATATTGGCTGCCTGATTTTAATGGCCCTTGATGGGACTGAGTTGGGTCACCTAGGTCCCAAAACTGAAGCATTTTCAAATGATCCTAAGATGACCTATTCTCGACCTTAAAAGGAATTGGTGCTGCAACACCTGCATTTTGTTATATCATTTACAATCTACTTGACTGTAGGGAGTATATTCAGTAAGATCACGGTTGACTGTAAAGTTGGTGGTGGTGTTTCAGTGAGCAGGATCATCTTTGTCTAGAGAACTATATTGATCAGTTGGTAAAATTGGCACAGAAAGGGCAAATGTAATGAAATGCGGAAGGATGTGTAAGGCTGGAGTATAAACAATGAATGATAGCACAGCAGAAAGTAGTGAGGAACAGAGGAGCTTTGGTGATCCCTGGAGTAGCAGCAAAGTAGTCATGAAGGATACGCCTTCATGAGCCATGGCAGGGAAGGTATGGCACAAGTATACAAATAAATAGTTAGGCCACAGCTGGAGTACTGTTCGTCAATCTGGGCAACTCACCATAGGATGTTTCGGCCTTGAGGTAGAGGATGGAGCATTGTAATTTATAAACGGATAGAACACATTGGTTTCCTTTGGTGTAGAAAAAGGAGTAATCTGGCTAAGGTGCAGAAACTTTTTAAGACATAAATAAGGTGGATAATGAAAAACATTTTCCCTTAGGAGGGATACTGTATATATAATCAAAAGGAATGGGTTTGAGGTAAAGGGTAAGAAGTTAAAGGGGATTTGAAGAAGTACTTGTCAGCCAAGACTCTGAAACACATTGGGAAAATAGGTGGTGAGTGTAGGTACTCATTAAACATTTATGAAGTAAATCTTCTTAGTAGTTGGGTGAGCACTTGAAATAACATGGCATAGAACATGTGCTGAGAAATGGGATTAGCATTGATTAATATATGATAACAAAATATATGATGACACAGACCCACAGGCTGCCAATGATTTAGATGATGGAATTGGTGGCTTTGTTGAAAAGTTAGCAGATGATATGAAGGTGGAGGGGCAGGTTGTTTTGAGGAAGTAGAGAGGCTGCAGAAGGACTTAGACAGACTAGGAGAATGGGCAACAAAATGGCAGATTAAATACGGTGTTGGGAAGTGTGTGGTCAGGCACCTTAATAGAAGAAATTAAAGGGTTGACTGTTTTCTAAATGGAGAGAAAATACAAAAAACGGAGGTGCAAAGGGACGTGGGAGTACTCGAGCAGGATTCCTTAAAGGTTACTTCGCAGGTTGAGTCTGTGGTGAGGAAGGTAAATGCAATATTAGCATTCATTTCAAGAGATCGAGAATATAAAAGCAAGGATGTAATGCTGAGACTTTATCAAGTACTGGCGAAGCCTCACTTGGAGTATTGTGAGTGGATTTGGGCCCCTCATTTTAGAAAGGATGTGCTGAAACTGGAGAGAGTTCAAAAGAGATTCATGAAAATAATTCCAGGATTAAGTGGCTTGTCATATGAAGACCATTTGATACCTCTGAACCTGAACCAGATGGAATCTGAACTAGAATTCAGAAGAATGAGTGATGACCTCATTGAAATCTATCAAATGGTGAAAGGCCTTGATAGAGTGGATGTGGAGAGGGTAGTTCAAATGGTGGGAATATCTAAGACCGGAGGACACAGCCTCAGAATAGAGGGGCAACCTTCTGAAATAGCAATGAGGAGAAATTTCTTTTGCCAGTAAGTGGTAAATGTGGAATTCTTTGCCACAGGCAACTGTGAAGGTCAAGTCTTTATGTATATTTAAGGCAGAAATTGATAGATTTTTGATTGGTCAGAACATAAAAGGCTGTGGGGAGAAGGCAGGAGATTGGGACTGAGAGGAAAATTGGATCAGTCACGATGAATTGGAGAGCAAACTTGATGGACCTAATTCTTCTCCTATATCTTATGGTCTTAAAACGGAAATTTTCCCTACAGTGTGATGCTATGACCTTAATGCAGGTTCTGATGATTTTACATATACTCTAATATTTGATATAGCCCCTTATAAATCCCTTTAATGATAGGTAAATATTTTCTTTTTTTATTTGCTTGTGTCAGACTTCTGTTATTCTGTTATCACTTCAATTGCTTAATCATTTATAGCTCTTCTCTAAATCAATTTCTTTTTGTCCCCCTGGCTTTGTTATCATTATCTTTATTGCTCCATATCACATTCCTCCATTTTCACCAGGTCTCATTAGCCTTAAGTTTTATTTGACCTTCCCCATTCCACAGATGCTGTCTGATGGGGAGTCCATTTCCTTCAAATGCTTTATGACAAACGGGATGGAATCCTGGCAATACTCTGTTCACAATGTCCCTTGCCCCATTTCCCAGTGGGAATCAGTCTCAACATCTTCTGATGTTTCAGAATCATTAATTTGGAAGGCATCCACTATGTAGCTTATAATTCATGGTTAAATGGCATAGAAATATTTATTGTTGGACAATAACCTTTGTGTAATTGCAGTAGACAGGAGAGCATATTGCAGTACTATGGTTGGAGCAGGTGTTTATTGGATTCCATGGTATATGTCAACCAATTTGAACTGAAAGGGAAAAAGAAACAGCTGGAAAAAATAAAGTCTATGGAATTTTAAAGGTCGTCAGGGCAGAAATTGAGATGTAGAGGTAAAATAATCAATGGAAAAGAGCAATGGAAAGGCCATAAATCAGTAAGGTTTCTGAATCTGATGACAAATCCAAATCGTGTGCGATGAGAGTCGAGTGATACCCTCATAACTGTCATCGAATCCTCCTGTAATATCACAGTTGCCAGGGAGGAATTTCTGGATTCTACTAAGACATGTGATCGTAGGTTTCCTTTCACCCAAGCAAGACAAATCCAGAAGCTAGTAAATTCCACTGTGCATTTTGTTACAAGCCACCTCAAGACACTTGTTGAAGGGCATGAAGGATTACGAGCAGGATGATGGATTTTGGTGGAATCGGCAATTGGACGACAAACTGCAACCAGAGGTGTGATTCCCTTACTGTCAGGATTAGCTCTTTTTTCTCTGATTAACTATTTCATTCCTGATTCTTTTTTGATAAGAAATCACAGAACTAAATACCAGTGCACTGTGATCTTTACAGGAATACTTAGTCGTCTAGTTGAGTGTATTGTCACTTTAAGGGCCCCCTTCCCTCCACCGACCGCAATGTCTATTTTCTCAATATTATCGACGAATACTCGCAGTTCCCCTTTGCCATTCCCTGCCCCGACACCACTACCACGTCCGTCATAAAAGCCCTGCGCCAGCTCTTCACTCTGTTCGGATACCCCTGCTATATCCACAGTGATAGAGGGTCCTCCTTTATGAGTGACGAGCTGCGCCGGTACCTGCTAGCTAGGGGCATTGCTACTAGTCGGACCACGAGTTATAATCCCCGGGGAAATGGACAGGTGGAGAGGGAGAATGCCACAGTGTGGAAGGCCACACTTTTAGCCCTTAAGTCAAAAGGGTTGCCGGTCTCTCGCTGGCAGGAGGTCCTCTCTGAGGCACTCCACTCTATCCGCTCCCTGTTATGTACGTCCACCAATGCCACCCCTCATGAGTACCTATTCTCTTTTCCCAGGAAGTCTGTCACTGGGACCACCCTACCAGTTTGGCTGACGTCCCCAGGGCCAGTGCTGCTCCGGAAACATGTGAGGAGCAATAAATACTCCACGCTGGTCGAGAGGGTTCACCTTCTACATGCGAACCCCCAGTATGCCTACGTGGTCTTACCTGATGGGCGGGAGGACACAGTCTCTGTCCGCAATCTGGCGCCAGCAGGAGCAGCAGACCACTACCCCGAACACTCCACGGTAACTATGAACCCTGTACCCGAGGTGACACCACGTACACCAAGCCCTACACAGACTCCTCACGACACTCCTATACCGGGCGCTTCATACGCATATATACCAAGCGCTTCGCACACGCATGAGGGATCACTGACGCCTAGTGGGCTGACACCTCCAGTTAGGCCGGAACCAGCACAACCTCCATCTCCGGTGCAATCACCACCGGCACCTGTGCAATCACCACCACCGGCACCTGTGCAATCACCACCACCGGCTCCTGTGCAATCACCACCACCGGCACCTGTGCAATCACCACCACCGGCTCCTGTGCAATCACCACCACCGGCACCTGTGCAATCACCACCACCGGCACCTGTGTAATCACCACCACCGGCACCTGTGCAATCACCACCACCAGCACCTGTGTAATCACCACCACCGGCTCCTGTGCAATCACCACCACCGGCTCCTGTGCAATCACCACCACCGGCACCTGTGCAATCACCACCACCGGCACCTGTGCAATCACCACCACCGGCACCTGTGCAATCACCACCACCGGCAACTGTGCAATCACCACCACTGGCACCTGTGCAATCACCACCACCGGCACCTGTGCAATCACCACCACCGGCACCTGTGCAATCACAGCCGGAGCTATGTAGATCACAGCGACAGATTCAACCACCTGATAGACTTAACCTGTAAATATACTCGTCAGAAACTTCGCCCCATGGGGACTCTCTTTTAAAACAAAGGGGGGGGGTGAATGTGGTGAACTACATATACCTGTCTGGACACACCCCCTACTGACTGCTCCTGTGGCTCCTCCCACAGACCCCTGTATAAAGGCAATCAAGGCCTGAGCCTGGCCTCTCAGTCTCCAGGATGTAGTACGGTGGTCAACCACTGCTTGTTCCTTCTTCCAGTCAATAAAATTGATGCACCATCAATAACTCACTCTGAGACGTAAAGGCGAGATATCGGCTTTTATTGACTGGAAGAAGGAACAAGCAGTGGTTGACCACCATACTACATCCTGGAGACTGAGAGGCCGGGCTCAGGCCTTGATCGCCTTTATACAGGGGTCTGTGGGAGGAGCCACAGGAGCAGTCAGCAGGGGGCATGTCCAGACAGGTATATGTAGTTCACCACACTAGTGCACTGTGATCTTTACAGGAATACTTTGTCATGTCTAGTTGAGTGTATTGTCATATGAATAAGTACGTGTATGCAGAGGTGCAATAAAAACACTGGGGCAGCATCACAGGCACATAGCATCATATAAGTAGCATTATGTATAATCATAAATTAAACATAACTTACACAAGTTTTATAAGAAAAAAGCACAATTAAAACAAATAAAAAACAAAGAAATTCATAGTTCGAAGTGATCAGAGTTATCATAGCGTTGCTAAATTGTAGTAATGACTGTTAGTGAAATATGGACTGTTGTTCGACTGAGTCATAAACACAAGAGATTCTGCAGATGCAGGAAATCCAGAGCAACATACACAGAGCGCTGATGGAATTCATTTGGTTCAGCAGCATCTATGGAGGTGAATAACCAGTCAACATTTTGAGCCAGGACCCTGGATAAGTCTGGATGAAGGAACTCAGACAGAAACCTTGACTGCTTGCCTGACCTGCTGAGTTCCTCCAGCATTGTGTGTATTGATCTAACTTAAGGCTGCTTTTGACCATTGAAGTTCACTTCTCAATGTGAAAACAGCCATTGTACCATGAGAGATTGTATTAATTATTTTGCCATGTGGGAAAGTTAAACCATTGCTTATCATTGGACTACCTGCAACTGGATCAAGAGATATGAAAATACGAAGCGTTGGGTCTGAGATCAGTATTCTCAGCAAGACTGACAACTGTACAGTTTTGAACAGGGGATCTTGAGGAACCTCAGAATCATAGAGTCATAGAACACTACTGCGCAGAAACAGGCTGTTCAGCCCATCTAATCTATAATGAACTATTATTCTGCCTAATCCTGTCAACCAACACACAGACCACATCCCTCCATACCTCTCCCATCCAAATTGCTTCTCAATTTTTTTTGAAACAAAAAACTGACACATTATTTTACATCATGTGTGATGTCACCCTGAAGCAAGTATCTGTAGCATGTTGTCATTATATGTTCCTTGGTCTAATCAGAGGTTCAACAATTGCAGCAGGACAATGATGTAAATGCTACTTGTACATTGGATTACAATATTAGCCATAATAAATCCTAATAGATAAGATTGTCCATGTGCTGATTGTTTTCTGAGTTGTTCCATCCATTGCATGGTGCTTATAGTAAAGTTATCTTTCACAAAGCTTTCCTCCCAGATTTTTAAGGGTTGTGAAGTGAGAGGCAGTGGTTCATGTCTTTTGAGAGATCATGTGTTGAGTTACAAGATCCTGAAGGTCTCTGTGAATGAGGATTGGGTTGCTGTTTTACAGGTTGTTTCTCTGTATATAGTTACATCCCAAGAAGTGGTGATGTTTGAATGGCTTCATCACCGCTGAACGGAATTGACCTTAAAATTCCAAAGAGTATCCCCGTTACTGAGTAAAGTTGTATGGCGATGAATTGGTGCAATAATGCAGCCTTTTTATAACCCACCTTATTTAAACAGCTTCCAGAATTCATTACTGTTGTCTTCAAAAAGATGGCTGCATGCCTGTTATTGGCCTCTCAGCCAAAGCAGTGGAACTTGAAGTCAAAGCAATCTTGAAAAATGAGAAGAAAGAATAGATCTCCAGCTCTATGACATAAAAATGTCCAGAAAACAACTCAACTTTAGCTCATTATAGCATTCCTGAGCATCAGTGCCTCCATGTTTCATGCTAGAATACAAATCATGCTATGTGAAATATACACCCTCTGCTCTGAAAGGTTTATTTAAGCACACTCATAATCAGCCTTCTTCATCTTTGACTGTAACTTCTTTTCATTATTTCCCGTGAGCCACAACTCTCTACATCACACTCATCTCAGTTTACTCTGACTCTGTGGATATTAATCATTAGACAACTTCTCTTCCAAGCCCCTCCAAGACCTGTTTTATCAGGTGCTTCATCTTGTCAATCCTGTTGGTTGAAATTGTATATGAAGTAAAAGGGGGGGGGGTTATAAATTGACTCAAATTTGACTATCTTTCTTCTTGTTGCTATCATCAGGATGGAGGTACAGGAGCCTGAAGGCGAATACTCAGTGTTTTAGGAACAGCTTCTTTCTCTCTGCCCTCACATTTCTGAATAGTCCATGAATTCATGACACTACCTCACTATTCCTTTTTTGCACTATTTGTTTATTTCATTTTTATTGTAACTTAATGGAATTTTTGGTTATGACTTGCACTGTAGTGAGGACACAAAACAATAAATTTCATGACAACACGTACAACAAGCTGGAGGAACTCAGCAGGTCGGGCAGCAACAGTGGAAAAGAGCAGTCAATGTTTCGGGCCGAGACCCTTCATCAGGATTGAAGAGGGAGGGGGCAGGGGTCCTATAAAGAATGTGGGGGGAGGGTGGGAAGGAGAAGGCTGGTGGATGTCAGGTTAAAAACCAATCAGAGGAAAGATCAAGGGGTGGGGAAGAGGAAGCAGGGAGCAGATAGTCAGGAAAGGTGAAGGAGGAATGTAGGGGGAAAGCACTATGGGTAGTAGATGAAAGGCAGAATCATGAGAGAGGTGATAGGCAGCTGAAGGAGGAGGCAAAGTGAAACTGGGATGGGTGAAGGGAGAGGGAGGGGGAAAGTTGGAGAATTCGATGTTCATGCCAAGGGGTTGGAGACTACCCAGACGGTATATGAGGTGTTGCTCCTCCAACCAGAGTTGGCCTCATCATAGCAGTAGAGGAGGCCATGTATGGAGATATCCGAATGGGAATTTGACATATGTCAGTGATAATACATTTTATTCTGATTCCAATACTGTTCATCCATTTTATTTCAAAGATTCAAAGTACATTTATTATCAAAGTGTGTATGCAGTATACAACCCCGACACAGATAGCCATGAAACAAAGAAAATCATGGAACCCATTCAAAGAAATAAATATCAAAGCTCCCATGCACAATAAAAAAGAACAAATCACACGAATGACAAAAAAATTTGAAAAACACAGAATAACCACATTTGAAAGAAAAAGATGAAGCAAATGAAGTGAAAAACGTAGATTCGTGACCCATCAGCAGGTGTCACCCTCAATCGCATTGTTCACTTTGCGATTGTTGGTCTTCTTCCAAAGATTTCCACCTAACCTGAGTGGTTCAAATATTGCCGATGGTTGTTTAACTCACACTTGCCATTGGAATGACTCTGGATTGCTTACTCTTTTTTATGTTACATACAATAATGCCATAAGGCAGTGGGTTTATAAAAGGTCCAGAGATAGAGACAGAGAGATCGAGAAATGGGAGGGAGGTGTCGGAAGTAAATTTGAGGGTGGGATGGAAGTTGGAGGCAAATTGATGAAGTCATTGAGCTTTACCTTCGACTTTCACTTTGCCCTCAAATTTGCTTCGTCCATTTCCAAACTCTTCCCTCCCCTTTCTCAATCTCTCTGTCTCTATATCTATACAACCAATCTACTAATAACTACCGATAAACCAACTGATTCTCACAGCTAGCTGGACCAAACTTCTTCCAACCCTGCCACTTGTAAAAATGCCATCCCCTTCTCTCAGTTTCTCCGTTTCCCCCACACTTGCTCTCAGGATGAGGCTGTTTATTCCAGAACGAAGGAGATGTCCTCCTTCCTTCCTCCACCATCAATGCTGCACTCACCCACATCTCTTTCATTTCGTACATGCCTGTCCTCACCCCATCCTCCCACCACCCCACCAGGGAGAGGGTTCCTCTTGTCCTCGCCTACTCCCTACCCTCCTCTGCATCCACCAAATAATATTCCATAACTTGCACCATCTCCAATGGGATAGTATCACCAAGCACATCTAGCCCTTTCCCACTTTCCTCTTTCCACGGGGATCATTCTCTTCATGACTCCCTTGTCCATTTGTCCCTCCCCAATGATCTTCCACCTGGCACATACTTGCAAGCAGGACAAGTGCCACACCAGCCTCTACACCTCCTCCCTCACCACCGTTCAGGGCCCCAAACAGTCCTTCCAGGTGAGGCGACACTTCACCTGTGAGTCTGTTGGGGTCAGCTACAGTATCCGGTGCTCCCTGTGTGGCCTCCTGTATACTAGACCCGACATAGACTGGGGACCACTTCACTGAGCACCTATGCTCTGCTCGCCAAAAAAGCTTGAACTTCTGGTAGGCACACATTTCAATTCCACCTCCCATTCCATTCTGACATGTCAGTCCATGGCCTCCACTATTCTGTCTGGGTAACCTCCAACCCGATGGCATGAACATCGAGTTCTCAAACTTCCATTAATTTGCTCCCCCACCCCACACCCTTCAGCATTCTCCATTCCTGCTTCTCTCTCTCTCTCCTATCTCCTGACATACCTATTACCTCCCTCTGGTCTTCCTCCCCTTTCCTTTCCTTCCATGCTTTTCTGTCCTCTCCTATCAGATCCCCCTCCTCTAGCTCAATCAAAGTCCCAGTTCTTTACTTCACCCCCTCCCCTCTCCCGGTTTCACCTATCACCTGCCCCTTGTACTTCTTCCTCCCCTCCCCCCACCTTCTTGCTCTGACTTCTCAATTTTTTTCCAGTCCTGATGAAGGGTCTTGGCCTGAAATGTCAACTGTTTATCTATTTCTATAGATGCTGCTGGACCTGCTGAGTTCCTTCAGCATTTTGTGTGCCTTGGTTTGGAATTTCCAGCATCTGCGGTTTTTCTCATGTTTGTAATAAGTTTCATGGTTATAGTTTTGCACTTGTTAAATAATTAATTACTGTGATGTAACTAATAAGTAAATAATATTATACAGGTTACTTCATCTGAATTTATGCTTGTGAAGGGAAAGCCCGGTGCAGAGGCTCAGTTCTAGCCAACTGAGGCTATAAGTATTGTTCATTGGGGACTTGGCATAATCTGTTCTTTCTTTATGCCAGTTAATCTGGCAGTTTCTGCTGGCCCATATAAATCTGATCAGCAGAGGGCACGATTATAACATGTTAAGCTTAAGATCTCAATTAACAGCTTTTGAAAATTACTCATACATGAATGCTATTGAACAACTCCCTAAAACTATGCGGCTTTATAATATTCTAATTACAGTCTACATGTAATACTTTTACAATTACAAATGACGAAAAGGCAAAGATTCTTACTGTATCTGATTCAAATCCATCAGTCTTAATTAACTATCATGCCAAGATTTCACAAGGAAAACTTTTCCACTCCCAATATAATTCTGTAATTGCAATCAGATTGAGCAATTGTTGTGGAAATCTGGAAGTACAGATCTAAATTCTCCAGAGGAACACCAGAGTTCTCTGGATATGACCAAGGAATGAATACAGTTTACTCTGCTGTCAAATTTCCTTACTCTCAGTGCTCTATGATTCCCATTCTGCAGTCATTTGTTAAAATGCATCTTGCACTACAATACAATTCATGTACTTTTTCAAACTACGGTTCACTGTTGGAAGTCTCATCTGATGTACCAGGACCACTGCTA
This sequence comes from Hypanus sabinus, assembly GCF_030144855.1. Taxonomy (NCBI): domain Eukaryota; kingdom Metazoa; phylum Chordata; class Chondrichthyes; order Myliobatiformes; family Dasyatidae; genus Hypanus; species Hypanus sabinus. Next base: position 150,841,284 of record NC_082709.1, on the reverse strand, counting down.
GACTTAAAAGGAATGGCTGCTTAAAATTGAGGCTCAGGGTGTAGCCATGGGTCCCAGCTCTGCCTGCCTTTTCATCGGCAGTGTGAAACAATCCATGTTCCAAGCCTTTCCTGGTACTGCTCCCCAACTCTTTCTGCACTACATTGGTGGCTGCATTGGTGCTGTTTCCTGCACCCATGCTGAGCTCGTCAATTTCATCACCTTTGCCTTCAACTCCCACCCTGCCTTTAAATTCACTTGGTCCATTTCTGATACCTCCCTCCCCTTTCTCGATCTCTCTGTCTCCATCTCTGGACACAAACCTCCATCTTTCATAAACCTACTGACTACCATGTCTATCTTGACTATTTCTCTTCCTACACAGTCTCCTGTAAAAATGCTATTCCCTTTTCTCATATCCTTTATCTCTGCCAAATCTGTTTCCAGGAAGAGGCTTTCCTTTTCAGGATATCTGAGATGTCCTCCAAATTCGAAGAACGGGTATTCCTTCCTCCATCATCGATGCTGCTCTCACCTGCATCTCCTCTATTACCTGGACATCCACACACACTATCTTCCTGTCACCTTAACAGTGATAGTTCTTCTTGTCCTCACCTACCACCCCATGACCAACACATCATTCTCCACAACTTCTGCCATCTTCAACAGGACCCTATCACCAAACACATCTTTACCTCACCCCACTCTCTGCTTTCTACAGGACCACTCTCTCCATGACTCCCTTATGCATTTGTTCCTCCTCACTAACCTCCCTCCTAGCATTCATCACTGCAAACAGCCAAAGTCCTACACCTGTCTATTTGCCTCGTCCCTCACCTCCATTCAGGGCAAAATATAGTCCTTCCAGTTGAGCTAGCACTTCTCCTGCAAATCTGATGGGATTGTCTACTGTATCTGGTGCTCCCAGTGCAGGCTTCTCTACATTGTTGAGACCCAATGTAGATTGGGGGATCTCTTTGTCAAGCTCCTCCGCTCCATCTGCAAGAAGCTGTATTTCCAGTGGCCAATCACTTTAATTCCTTCTCCCATTCCCAGTCCAGCATGTCAGTCCATGGCTCCCTCTTCTGCCGTGATGAGGTCACTCTCAGGGTGGAGGAGCAACACTTCGTATTCCATCTAGGTAGCCTCCAACCTAATGACACAAACATCGATTTTTCTGACTTTCAGTCATTTCTACCCCCTCCCATTTCCTTCTTCTTCAATTTCCCATTCTGCCCTCTTACCTCTTTTTCTCACCTGCCCCTGGTGTCTATTCTCCTCCTTCCCTTTCTCCCATGGTCCACTTTCCTCTTCTATCAGATTCTTTCTCCTCCAGCCCTTTTCCTTTTCCACCCATCACCTTCTAGCTTACACTCCTTCCCCTCTCCCCACCTTCTTATTCTGGCATTTTCCCCCTTCCTCCCCAGTCCTGGCAAAGGATCTTAGCCCAAAACATCGACTGTATATTCATTTCCATAGATGTTGCCTGACCTGCTGAGTTCCTCCAACGATTTGTGGAAGTTGCTCTGGATTTCCAACATCTGCAGAATCTCTTGCGCTTAAAATTACATCTCATTTCATAGATTGAACTCTCATTCACTGTTGATAAAATAGAAGTAAATTTATTCAGGATATTTTGTGTGTGTAAATTAAGAACCCTACAAGCAAAGTGGTCTCTGTCACTTAAACTTTGGTTTGGAAAGATTGAACTGGGTTCTGGCCCTTGAGTTCTACTGGTGATCTACAGATAGAGTGTGTGCACGAAGGTTCAGGTTAATAACAGGATCATGGTCACATGTAATGTCCCCAGTGGATAAACTACCTGCCAGCACTGACTCCCAGGATAGAAATGTGAGCCATCAGTTCTTGGTTAAAGTACAGCACCATAAACTGAGCTCTGGTCAGTCCTGGAATTACACAGCAGAGAAACAAACCCTTTGGCAAATGAGTCTGCATTGACCATCAAGCACCCATTTCCATTAATTATACATTCCCTTCACCTTGCCATCTACAGGTACTACCGCTCAGCGATGTACAGTGATTAATCAACCTGCCAATTTGAGTGTCTTTGGGCTGTGAGAGGAAACCAGAAACCTGGAACAAGGCTCTGTTAGCCGTGCACTGTGCAGCCACACCCCACAAAAGGATGACTTCCATCCTACTTCTGCAGCAAGAAGATGAAGGATAATAACTCAGGTTAGTCCCTCACTCTAACGACATTGAGCTGACAGTCCCCAATTTTAGCATCCACAGCTAAGCAAGTAATGAAGAATCTTGCTAAGAAATCAGTGGAAGTGGGGGTGAAAGAGGTTGGGGTAGAGGGGAGCAACTTGACCATTATTCTAATGATACATTCAGTGCCCGAGTGCAATTTACAGACTAAACCTTAGCTGAAGGTTTTCTACCGGACTAAATGAATTAGAAAGCAAACCAGCATGAATGTATCTTACAGTCCAGGGGATCTATCACTGATTTTCTCTGTATCCAACTCTAATGTAAGCATCATCCCTGGTACTTCCAGAGTTTCAGAGTACAACTGACAAAATCTGATTCTGTTTTGCCATTCTCTAGCTTGGTTCCATCAGCTTGTATAATCAAGCTCTGTCCCTTCAAACAAACATACCGGCTGTGTGATGAAAAAAGCACAACAGTACCTCTTTCACCTCAGACGGTTGAGGAAGTTTGGTATGGGCCCCCAAATCCTAAGAACTTTCTACAGGGAGACAATTGAGAGCATCCTGACTGGCTGCATCACTGCCTGGTACGGGGACTGTACTTCCCTCAATTGCAGGATTCTGCAGAGAATGGTGCGGACGTTCCAGTGCATCTGTAGTTGTGAACTTCCCTTGATTCAGGACACTTACAAGGACAGGTGCGTAAAAAGGGCTCATAGGATCATTGGAGACCCGAGTCACCCCAACCACAATCTATTCCAGCTGCTACCATCCGAGAAGTGGTACTGCAGCATAAAAGCCAGGACCAATAGGCTCCGGGACAGCTTCTTCCACCAGGCCATCAGACTGATTAATTTATACTGACGCTATTGTATTTCTATGTTATATTGACTATCCTGTTGTACATACTATTTATTATACATTACTATAATTGCACATTGCACATTTGAATTGAGACGTAATATAAAGATTTTTACTCCTCATGTGTTTGAAGGATGTAAGTAATAAAGTCAATTCAATTCAATTCATTCTGGCATTGTGACTTCATGTAGATGCCATTTGCGTCAAAGGCAGGAAATTAGATCCCATTGAGAAATTCTTAAATGAATGCGCTGCCAGCGAAGGTGGTGGAGGCAGACACAATAGGGTCTTTTAGGAGACTCTTAGATACGTACAAGGAGCTTAGAAAAATAGAGGGTTATGCAGTAATGAAATTCTATGCAGCTTCTAGAGTAGGTTACATGGTCAGCACAAAATTGTGGGCTGAAGGACCTGTAATGTGGATTTTCTACATTTCTGTATTTCTATTAAATAAAGTAGCTCAAATCATTTGCATTAGCTACAGTTTGCAATGCATATGGGGTGGTTTGTATTCCTTGTGTTCTTTCCGAGATTTTGAAAGAAAAGAAGTCATTTTCTGAAACTCCACAGTGGATATTGAGAACCAGATGTAATTTGCTGCTCTGTCTCAGCTGTTTGGCAGGGTCATAGCTATAGAAGCTAGAAATTCCAGAAAACAGTCTCAAGTACTAACCTTACTATGTTTTTATTTGAAACTATGTTCCACCTCCCACAAGAAGCAGTGCATCTCTAGTAAATTTTAATGAGAAATATCAAAGAAGTGAGGGTTAGTACCAACAATGTATACATTTGTTTGTACAGATTTTCCATTAATCTGCTGAGTGCTCCAAAGATGAAATAATTGGTTATTTGGGGAAAGAAATAAATATATATACTAAAGTTATTACAAACTCCATGGAGCATGTGTGGGGATCTTCCAATATCCAGGCACTCTTTCTTTCTTTCTTTTTTTTTCCTTTCTTTCTTTCTTTTTTATATAGAGATGTTAGGGGGGAGGGGTTAAGGGGAGGGGGGTAGGGTATGTATATTTTTTTCATATATTTTCTTTTGTTTCTGTAATTATTTGAAAACAATTAAAAAAGTTTATTAAAAAAATAAAAAAATAAAAATCTGCTGAGTTATTACTCCTACGCATATTCTTGCATCTTATAGATCCTTTATTATTGACAGTTGAAATTCATATTCTCAGAGTCCAAAAACACATTAGCCTTTTAAAAAATTGTTTTCTGATATCCTTAGCATAATATATCCTAAGCATAATATTAATGTGAGTTTGAAAAATTCAAGGCTTGAGCTTAGAGTCAGTTGTATTACATTTTCAGAGTATTTCATTCGAAGTTGATATAACCACTGTGGGCTGAATTCAGTATTCCATCAGTCTTTCTGCTGGCTTCAAAAACTAATGTGCTTAAAGCAGACCCAACCTCACAAGGCTCTCAAGTTGAACTAGTCATTGCAAGCTGAAGTTTAGAGGGATGAGGTTCCGCACCCCCATCCAGCACAGTGTTAGTAAATTGCAGTCGCTACAGACCAAAAGTGAGCACCTGAGGGCAAGATTGCTATATTGGAGGGAAATGAGAGAATGGTGTGTTCTATGTCTTTCTTCCAGCACGCCAGGTACTGTGATCAGACCAGAAGGCTTCCCAGTTTATAAAATGGATTGAACTGCTGATTCAGAAAAGGCAAAATGCGGAGGTGAGTGTTTCATGACAAATCCTCAATGGAGCTCTGATGTGATATTTCTTTTCGAACTTGTGTTCCCCCAACCTTGGACACCCAACAGTCAAACGTTGTCCATTCAATTTACCAAGGCATTTCTCCACAAACCTGACAACAGTTTACATACCACCACCAGCCGACTATAACCAAGCACTTGAGATACTGCATGATGCATCTCCAAACATGAAACAGTTCATTCCATCATATTTTAAATCTTATTCGGGGACTTCAACAAAGCTAGTTTTAAGAAAACCCTGTCTAATTACCATCACCTGTAGCACCAGAGGTCCAAACACTGTTATACTGAGATAGGAAATGCCTACCATTCCATGCCCAGACCACATTTTGGTAAATTGATCACTTGGTTGTCCTTCTCCTACCCCTATACAGGCAGAGGGTAAAGAGCAATGCTCAAGAGATTAGAACAACCGAGAGGTGGTTTGCAGGAGGTAGAGGAGTAGCTGTGGGGTTACTTCAAGTTGGTGGATTGGGCCGTGTTCAAGGGCCCCTCTGTAGATCTGAATGAATACACCATAGTTGTCATGGACTTTATTAAAACAATTGCAGATGAGTTTGTCCCCACAAAATCATTCAGAATCTTCCCTAACCAAAGGCCCTGGATGAACCATGAGATCGCCAATCGCTCGAGGGCCAAATCAGAGGCATTCAAGTCTGGCGACCAAGAACGTTACAAGAGGCCCAGGTATGGTCTCCAGAAAGCCACCTCACAGGTGAAGTGGCAATTCTGGACTAAACTTGAATCTATGAAGTATGCTCAACTGCTGTGGCAGGGCTTGAATGCTATAAAGTGAAAGCAAGTGACATAGGGGACGACGAGGTTTTGCTTCCAGGTGAGCTCAATGCCTTTTATGCTCACTTTGACTGTCAAAACATTGCAAACTCCCACAAACCCTGATAATCATGTGATTTCAGTCTCTGAGGCCGATGCGAGAGCAACCTTCTGGAGTGAAAAGCATCCTACCCAATCCTGACCAAGTACCAAAATCCTGTGCTGATCAACTGGCTGATGTGTTCACTGAGATCTTTAATCTCTCGCTTCAGCTGTCTGAAGTACCCACCTGTTTTAAGCAGACTTCAATTCTACTGGTGCCTAAGAAAAATGTGGTAACCTGCCTCAATGACTATCATCTAATAGCAATTATTACATTCACAGTGATTAGTGTTTTGAGAGATCAGTGATGAAAAATATAAACTCCTGCATGGGAAGCAACTTGGAGCCACTCCAATTTGCCTACAGGAGAAACAGATCTACAGCAGATGCCATCTCACTGGTACTTCATTCAACCTGGAACATCTAGACAGCAAAGATGCATACTTCAAGATGTTCTTCATCAAATACCACTCAATATTCAATCACCTCCTCAAAACTAATCACTAAGCTTCAAGAACTTGGCCTCAGTGCCTCCTTGTGCAATTGTATCTGTGATTATCTCACTTGCAGAGCCCAGTCAGTTGGGATTAGCAACAGCACCTGTGCACAACAAGGCTGTGTGCTTAGCCCCCTGCTCTACTTGCTTAACACTTACGACTATGTGACAAGTACAACTCCAATGTCATATTCAAGTTTGCTGATGACACCATGGCACCATGACACCAAAGTCAGCATGGCTTTGTCTAGTGCAGGTTGTACCTTATGAGCCTGATTGAATATTTTGAGGATGTGACTAAACACATTGATGAAGGTAGAGCTGTAGATGTAGTGTATATGGATTTCAGCAAGGCATTTGATAAGGTACCCCATGCAAGACTTATTGAGAAAGTAAGGTGGCATGGGATCCAAGGGGATATTGCTTTGTGGATCCAGGACTGGCTTGCCCACAGAAGACAAAGAGTGGTTGTAGATGGGTCGGATTCTGCATGGAGACTGGTGACCAGCAGTGTGCCTCGGAGATCTGTTCTGGGACCCTTACTCTTTGTGATTTTTATAAATGACCTGGATGAGGAAGTGGAGGGATGGGTTAGTAAATCTGCTGATGACACAAAGGTTGGGGGTATTGTGGTTACTGTGGAGGGCTGTCAGAGGTTACAGAGAGAAATTGATAGGATGCAAAACTGGGCTGAGAAGTGACAGATGGAGTTCAACCCAGAAAAGTGTGAGGTGGTTAATTTTGGTAGGTCAAATATGATGGCAGAGTATAGTATTAATGGTAAGACTCTTGGCAGTGTGGAGGATCAGAAGGATCATGGAGTCCGAGTCCATAAGACACTCAAAGTTGCTACACAGGTTGACTCTGTGGTTAAGGCCTTCATCAATTGTGGGATTGAGTTTAAGAGCTGAAAGGTAATGTTGCAGCTATGTAGGACCCTGGTCAGACCCCACTTGGGGTACAATGCTCAGTTCTGGTCGCCTCAGTACAGGAAGGACGTGGAAACCATAGAAAGGGTGCAGAGGAGATTTACAACGATGTTGCCGGGATTGGGGAGCATGCCTTATGAGAATAGGCTGAGTGAACTTGGCCTTTTCTCCTTGGAGCGACGGAGGATGAGAGGTGACCTGATAGAGGTGTACAAGATAATGAGAGGCATTGATCGTGGGGATAGTCAGAGGCTTTTTTCCAGGGCTGAAATGGTTGCCACAAGAGGACATAGGTTTAAGGTGCTGGGGAGTAGGTACAGAGGAGATGTTAGGGGTAAGTTTTTTACACAGAGAGTGGTGAGTGCATGGAATGGGCTGCTGGCGGTGGTGGTGGAGGTGGAAACAATACGGTCTTTTAAGAGACTCCTGGATATATACATGGAGCTTAGAAAAATAGAGGGCTATGGGTAAGCCTAGGTATCTCTAAGGTAAGGAAATGTTGGGCACAGCTTTGTGAGCCGAAGAGCCTGTATTGTGCTGTAGGTTTTTATATTTCTATGTCTATGTTATAAGCAGAATCAAAGGTGGTAATAAATCAGCATTCAGGAAAGTGATTAAAAATCTGGCTGAGTGGTGTCAAAACAACAACCTTTTACTCAATGTCAGCAAGATCAAGGAGCTGACTGTAGACTTCAGAAGGAGGAAACCAGAGGTCCATTAGCCAGTCCTCATTGGAATATCAGAGGTGGAGTGGGTCAGCAACTTTAAATTCCTTTGTATTATTATTTCTAAGGGCCTGTCCTGGGTCCAGCATGTAAGTGTAATTATGAAGAGAACAGGGCAGCACCTCTGCTTCATTAGGAGTTTGCGAAGGTCTGGCAGTTCATCTATAATTTTGACTGACTTCTATAGATGAGTAGTGGAGAGTACATTGACTGGCTGCAACACAGCCTGGTATAGAAACACCAATGTCCTTGAACAAAAATCCTACAAAAAGCAGTGGCCCAGTCTATCATCGGTAAACCCCTCCCCTACATTGAGCACGTCTACATGAATTGCTATTGCAGGAAAGCAGCATCTATCATCAGGGACATGCTCTCTATGCACTGCTGCCACCAGGAAGAAGGTACAGGGACCTCAGTACTCACCCCTCCAGGTTCAGAAATAGTTATTACTCCTCAAACCATCTGACTCTTGAACCAAAGGGGATAATTTCACTCAACTTCACTTCACCATTGAAATGTTCCCACAACCTATGAACTCAGTTTCGAGTAGTCTTCACCTCATGTTCTCAATATTTATTGTTTATTTATTTATTTATTTTCTTTTTGTATTTACATAATTTGTTGTCTTTTGCACACTGAACACCAAGTTGGTCCAGTCTTTCATTGATTCTATTATGGTTATTATTCTATTATAGCTTTATTGAGTATGCCTAAAGAAAATGAATCTCATGGTTGTACATGGTGACATATCTGTACTTTGATAATAAATTTACTTTGATCTTTAAACTTTAGTAATTGCACAATTTGTAGGCCATCAAAGAGCCTCTGAAAATTATATTTATTCCCTTGGGCTCCAGAACATCAACAGGAATATTTTTGATGTTTTTGAAAGATTAACATCAGGTGTGGGGATGGGAAAGTGAGAAAAGAAAATGGGCTTTGGTAGAATTTATTTAAAAAAGGATGTTTGATGGTGTGAACACTGAAGACGAAAGGACTCTCTTCCTTGCTGCATCATCTTAGGACTCTGTTACTAAGCAAACCAACTAAATACCCAACTCTTTATTTTGTATTATTTTCCTTAACATTTATTTTAATGAATTTAAAATAATATTAAAATCAGGTAGCTCATCATAACTTCAACTGTATTCCTTAAATTGTAACAAGTTGTTGCTCTTAAATATGGCAGGCGTTGTTAGAACATAGAACGGTACAGACAGGAAGATGCCATTTGGCCCACAATGTTGTGCTGAACTAATTAACAGCTTCTTGAACAGCGCTCTCTGATATGCATCCAGCTGGTAGTGAAAAACATAGTCACACTAGCTTAGCTCTACCACCCAAATTCACATCATTTACTTCAATTTAGTGAATTTTGGAGTTGGGGGGGGGGGGAGGTTTGCAAGGTGCCAATGCAATTGTTAAATATAGTTAACGTAATTGAATAGAGCTGGATTTCCAGGCATGGGTATTTGCCTTAATTCAATATAGAATTTAGAATTATTGATACAGTATGTAAGTGAATGCGAATACACTTGAGAAAAGGATAAATTTCTCAAATCTTGCAGAGTTTTGACTATCAGTTCCTGCTGGAATTGGTTATAGGGCCTAAGGGGAAAAAAATCATCTACAGATTTTGTTTCACATCAGATTTTTAACTTTGACCGCCTCTTTGTCCTCGTGGGAAAAGCATGGGGACAGTTGCTCAATTCTAAGCAGAAGGCTCATATTGAAATGAATAAGAAATATAGACGAAACTATTATTTGTTTGGTTGTTTGGACAAGATACGATAAAATCCTTGACATTCAGACACATTGCAATATCATTTGTTCACAATAAATTTGCATCATTTTTTCAAGAAGTATTTTCTATTAATTTCAGAGCTTCCCCCATCCCCCCCCCCCACCACTGGTCAGAGACTGTTTAAATTCTTCAACAGGAGGCAGTTAGTAACATACACAACGGTCTGTACCTCATTTATTCTAGTTTATAAAGACCATAAGATGTAGGAGTAGAATTAGGCCATTTGGCCCATCAAGTCTGCTCCACCATTCAATCATGGCTGATCCCTTTTTCCCCTCCTCAAACCTATTTCCCGGCCTTCTCCCCATAGCCTTTGATGCCATGTCCAGTCAAGAAGCTGTCAAGCTCTGCCTTAAATACACCTAATGACTTGGCCTCCATAACGCATGTGGTAAGATATTCTGGCTAAAGAAATTTCTCCACATCTCTGTTTGAAATGGACACTCCTCTATCCTGAGGCTGTGCCCTCTTGTCCTCGACTGCCCCACCATAGGAAACATCCTTTGCACATCTACTCTGTCTAGGCCTTTCAACGTTTGAAAGATTTCAATGAGATCCCCCCTCGTCCTTCAAAATTTCAGCGAGTACAGACCCAGAGCCATCAAACATTCTTCGTATGAAAACCCTTTCATTCCAGGGATCAGCCTTGTGAACCTCCTCTGACCTCCCTCTAAAGCCAGCACATCTTTTCTTAGCTGAGGAGCCCCAAACTGTTATGATGGATGTACGGTTTATCAATCAGTTTATTAGATGCACTCTTTATTCACACCATCACAATTTATTTGTTGAGTTTGAACATGAATGGTCCATCTACTGAATTTTGCATGTATGTGAATTAGATATGGTAACTGGTTCCTACTATCCATTTCTGAGGGTAGGAGAATTTCCTGATCATCTTTGTTTATTTCATCATGGCAAGCTCTCAATAACCAGTTAAAAAAAACTCAATGACATTGTCTTGACTGAGTTCAAATGTCAACCTTGACTGGAATTCAAATGCATGATCTTCAGAGTTGGGAGTCCAATAGGCCTACCGATGCAGCTGCTGGGGTTACTCCTTGAAGTATGTGACATTCCAGGAATGAAATTCAAGTTCAAACCTAGCAATACCCCATGCCCTTTGCAGCTTTAAAATGTGCACTGTTTACTACAACAATGATTGTTAATTCATTTCCAGGAGTGAACGTGCTAAAAGGGAACTTTACAAGACTAAAGTACAAGGGAATATTAAACTGTATGAGGTAATTTGTAAGCACAATCTTATATATTACCTTTTAAATGCTTGGGAATGTTACAGCAGTAACTGCTGCACAAAAATAATGTGATTAATATTTTTTCATTGAGGTCAGAAGGTAGTCGGAGTACAATGTAAGCTTTTATATAAACCCAGCGATCAAGGAAGCTATTCAACTATTGTAAATCATCATGTTAGACAAGAATCTTGACAAAATACACTTGTCAGGAAGATAGCTTTCACCTTTATTATGAAGTTGAAGCAATGTGACCATAGCTTACATCAAAACAACCATTTTATGCTAAACTCTTGCAACGGTAAAATGCAGTGTGGCATCAATGGCACTGTTCTGTTCATCCTGTTTCTTAAGCTTGGAAAAGAAATCTAAAGGAAAACAGTGAAATAAATATACGTATACAATATTTCTACTAGTAGACTGACAAAAAGCACAACTGCACAAAAAATAGACCTACACTTCAATAATTCCTATCATTATGATGAGTGCACGAGACGACCCAGAGATACTAAATAAACTCTGTAAGATAAAGAAACATAAAAGCATAGAAAACCTACAGCACAATACAGGCCCTTCGGCCCACAAAGTTGTGCCGAACATGTCTCTACCTTAGAATTACTAGGCTTACCTATAGCCCTCTATTTTACTAAGCTCCATGTACCTATCCAAAAGCCTTTTAAAAGACCCTATCATATCCATCTCCATAACCATTGCCGGCAGCCCATTCCATGCACTCACCACTCTCTGCGTAAAAAACTTACCCCTGACATCTCCTCTGTACCTACTCCCCAGCACCTTACACCTGTGTCCTCTTGTGGCAACCATTTCAGCCCTGGGAAAAAGCCTCTGACTACATGATCCACATGATCAATGCCTCTCATTATCTTGTACACCTCTATCAGGTCACCTCTCATCCTCCGTCACTCCAAGGAGGAAAGGCCGAGTTCACTCAACCTATTCTCATTAGGCATGCTCCCCAATCCAGGTAACATCCTTGTAAATCTCCTCTGCATCCTTTCTATGGTTTCCACATCCTTCCTGTAGTGAGGCAACCAGAACTGAGCACAGTACTCCAAGTGGGGTCTGACCAGGGTCTTATACAGCTGTAACATTACCTCTCAACTCCTAAATTCAAGTCCACAATTGATGAAGGCCAATGCACCATATGCCTTCTTAACCACAGAGTCAATCTGCACAGCTGCTTTGAGCGTCCTATGGACTCGGACCCCAAGATCCTTCTGATCCTCCACACTGCCAAGAGTCTTACCATTAATACTATGTTCTGTCATCATATTTGACCTACCAAAATGAACCACTTCACACTTATCTGGGTTGAACTCCATCTGCCACTTCTCAGCCCAGTTTTGCATCTTATCAATTTCCCTCTGTAACCTCTGACCGCCCTCTATGCTATCCACAACACTCCCAACCTTTGTGCCATCAGCAAAATTACTAACTCATCCCTCCACTTCCTCATCCAGGTTATTTATAAAAATCACGAAGATGATTTATTAGTCTTGATGAAATATGAATATTTATCATAACTGCAACCTACAATTACAGTGAGGGGGTTGCTGGTCCTCATTTGAGGAAATCCCATGCAGAATTAGGTTACTGTGTTATTTGAACCTGTTCTTCCCACTCCCTTGTTGTGTTGAATTTAATTAGGGATGCCACCAGCTGGAAACTTACCAGATAAGAAGGGGAGAGAAAAGTAGAATTCAACTCAAGATTTAAAGTCCTGAAATAACCTAAAGGACTATCACTCTGCTTGGAAGCACAGCATCAGTTAAGTATTCTTAAGAGTGGAGAAGTTCTAAGTTCTTGGATGGAGTTGCAATATGTGCTGGATGGAGCAAGACAGAGGAAGGAAGTTCTGCTTATCCCAAAGTTAAACTACCTCTTGTGTAACATTGCCTAAGGGCATTGAAAGGAGGTAATTGTCATATCATCAGGATGCATTGAGACATGGCAAATATAAGATCAAAAAGAAATGTTTATTTGTAAGATGACACATTTAAAACAACAAACACAAAATGCTGGAGGAACTCAGCAAGTCAGGCAGCATCGGTGGAGGTGAGCAAGCAGTCGATGTTTTGAGCTGAGAACCTTCTTCAGAACTGGAAAGGAAGGGGGAAGATGCCAGAATAAAAAAGTGTGGAGAAGGGAAAGAAGGATATCTAGAAAGTGATAGATGGAGCTAGGTGGGTGGGAAAGGTAAAGGGCTGGAGAGGAAGGAATCTAATTGGAAAGGAGAGTGGACCATAGGAGAAAGGCAAGGACTGGGTGGAGGGGGAAATGAGGGTGAGGTGATAGGCAGTTGAGAGGAGGTAAGAGGCCAGAGTGAGGAAAAGAAGAAGAGGAGAGGAAGAGGGATTTTTTTTAAACAGAGGGGGAAATCAATATTCATGCCATTGGGTTGGAAGCCTCAGCTGGAATATAAGGTGTTGCTCCTTCACCCTGAGGGTGGCCTCATTTTTGCAGAAAAGGAGGCCATAGAACAACATGTCAGAACAGGATGGGAATGGGAGTTAAAATGTTGGGCCACTGGGAAGTTTCGCTTTTGATGGATGAAGCAGAAGGGCTCGACGAAGCAGTACCCCAACCTGTTGGCAAGAACATTAATAGGATCAAAATCTTAACACATACAGATGTGGAGAGAACTCCGTAAATACACTTTGGATACACGATGGTCACTAAAATGGGGAATGCCAATGTAGCTCAGAGCAATGCATTGCAGCCTAAAGGCAGACAAAAGGTGGATGGCTTGTTGAGTCCCCGCATACCTGATCTCTTTTTTGATGCATTACGTCCTTCAGCTATTTGAAACTCTCTTCCTAATTCTCACCAAGTACTGACAATTTTGTTTCTCTCCCAACTCCAAATTATACACACATCCTGTAAAGATCAGCATCCTTATCTTTAGATCCTAAACCTCTCTATAGTGGCTCTCTTCCCGTGGCAATGTAGCTGGCCTTCTTCCCAATAATAGTGTAAATCTTTTGTTTGTTTACTCAATACACACTTTCGATTGATGGCGGAAGTATGAAGAATCTAGTGCCAGTCAAGTGGCTGTTTTGTTGTGAACAGTTATTGGAACAACGTTCATTGAACCAAGTGCAGATTATTCTATCACACTCTTGTCTTTCACATCTTAGATGGTGCAGAAACTTTGCAGTATCTTGCCGCAGGAAATTCAGTCTTCAATCTATTCTTATATACACAGAATGAATATGTTCACTTTTTTTTAGAGATACTGCACTGTAACAGGCCCAGTAAGCCCATGCCACCTAATTAATAATGAACCAACGAACATATACATCTTTGGAATGTGGGAGGAAACCAGGACACCTGGAGGAAACCCACATGGTAAACTCTGTACAGACAGTGACAAAATTGAACTCGGATTGATGGCGCTGTAGTAGAGTTACTTTAACTGCTATATTACCGAGCAGCTCTTACATATTTTGATCAATCGTGATTGTGTGCATATTGATGGTGGTGGGCTCAGCAATAGTGATACTTTTAAATATTCAGAGTAGGTAGTTACGGGTGTATGAGGTTCTCTCTCTGGTGAGGAGCCAGGGCAGCTCACTCACCTTTGGGGCCCCATTGGACACTCAGCTCTTGCCTGTCACTTGAAGTAGCCGTTTGAATTTGACAGTGGCCACATCCTGGTACACCGCTTTGACAAGCGGGCTAAACCGGGTGAGGGTAGCAGGCGGGCCTCGTACCCTAGTGACATAGGGACATGCCTGTCCTAGCAAGTGAGCTCAGCTCCGGTGGACTGGGCAGATGAGATCAACAATAAAATCCAATGGCCAGGAAGGCTTCGTGGAGAGCGAAAGCCGTGATAAGGCACAGAAGAAGTCGTGGTCATCCATTGCAACCAAGGAAGACCCCAGTTTGTGACAACTACTTGTACCACTGGAACTGTCCCAGTGCAATGGGTTTTCCACTTTAACAACCCTCCACACAGCTCATTGTTGGATGCAATGGCCAACCAACTATAGGTGGTTAGACTTTCTCTTATTGGTCATTTCCTGGCACTGTGTGGCATGAATGTTATTGCAGTTCCTCAGCCTAGGCCTAAATATTATCTCAGTCGTTTTGTATTCAAATGTGAACTCCACCATTTAAATGAGTTGCAAATCGAACTGTTCTAAGCATTGCTCGCTGATGATGCCTCATCGTAATTTCTGATCTTGTGATGCAAGAAAGGTCTTTGAATAAATCCAAATTCATTTACCTTTGTTCAAAATGAAGCCATGCCTGGCATATTTTAAAATACCAATTGTGGCACTGAATAAATATCATGCTTGATGCTGGCTGTCAAATGTCTTTGTCTCTATTATGGGTCAATGCCAGAACACAGTACCTAAAGACTCATGCACCAGATATTAATCCTCTGTTGCACTATAAATACTCAAGGCATCCATTGAATAAGGTATATATAACTGCTGGTCTACTTTAATATTTTCAAAGACAACCAATCTGGGCTTGTGCTGAGGGGGTGTAGTTTTGTTTCTGGTGGGACTGTGACCTTGGTGTTATTGGAGGGAGCTGCAGAGTGTTAGCAGAGGCCTCCAATATTGTCCCTTCAGCCGGTGTCCTTTATTGAGCCCATGCGTAAGAAAAGCTGAGCACTGTTAGGGTGCTTTATACCAGCTGCAGGACGATTACTGAAGTCACAATTTCTTGCTGCAGTTTTTAAAAAGTTAAGTCTCAAGATTTAGGAGGTCAAAAAGGTTAAAGCCCATTTCACCAACATTAAGCCGTGTTGACGTTAAAGCTTAGGCCCTTTTCTATATTTTATTTTGTTTTCCCACATTAAAATTGTATGCTGCACCTGTGCGCATATGGTAGCCATATTAGATTTTACAGCTTACACATGAAATGATATCGTTATGCATATCCTTCATTCCTGACTGTGTCCTTTCTTCCACCTGCTTCATAATTTACCTCCTCAGAATTTCACAGCCATACAAGAATTATGCAAACTGTGAGAAAATAACTTAAAATTCTTAAATTTATTATGAGACTGATTTGGTAATTTCACACAGAATAATGGAAAACTACAAAATGTATATGGTACACCAAGAAAAGAATTGCGGATGGAGTCATGAAGGGAAAGGATTGTGTTTGGAATAATAGCTAGAAGAAGTTGAATTTGAAGTCATAGCTGGAAGAATGTTGGATATGAAATAATAAGTGAGCAGGATATAAACATAGAATTATGACTATCAAGGCTAGAATCGCATTTAAGACAGAAGATTCACAGAGTAACTTTGAAGTAATTTCTTGGGTAAGTGGAGGCTTAAGTCCTGATACATGTCCCATGGATGCTTAATGCTATGGCAGAGTGAAAATTGAAATGACACCTGACTTCTTAACAAAAGTTAAGCAAGCATTGTGACAACTTGTAGATAATGCCCTTTAATTCATTGCTTTAAGAAGCAGCATCAATCTACCTTTCAACACTTGAATTGTAAATAGTTAGTAGAGTGTAGCAACGGGACTGCCTTGCTTCAGTGAGAATTTTAAAGTATGTTTTCTGCGATGGGATAAGGAAACCTGAAGCATGGTCATTTCAATTGACATGCAGAGATCTCTCCAAGGATGCCTCAATTAAATAAATGTTGGAGTCAGAACAGAAGTCAGCTAGTCAAACAGCATCTGTGGAAGAGAAGCATTTCAGGTCAATAACTTTACATCGGATTGGTGGGGGAGGGAGGGAAGAGGGTGGAGTGTGGTGGGAGGGGAACGGATAAGGCAAAAAAAATTGGCATTGATTAATACTGATCAGGAAGATGTGTAAGGGCAGTTAGCAGAGCATTTTAGGTCAACGCTGAGTGAGGGACGTAAGTATGATCATGGGAAAAGATGAGAGCAGTTTACCTAAAGTTGGGAATTTAATGCTCATTCCAGAAAGATGCAAAGTACCTAAGTGGGAGAGGCTGGTGCTCTTTTAGTTTATGTCAGATCTTATAACAGAAGATGAAACCAGAGATAGGTAGGTCAGGATGGGGGTGGAACTGAGCACTGGTGCACAAAACGTGATCACCCAATGTGCATTTAGTTTCTCCAGTGCTGAGGAGAGTCCACATTATGAACACCAAATGCAGTGCCCAAGATTGGAAGAAGGGTAAGTGAATCTTTGCTTCACATGGAATGGCTGTTTAGAAAGGGAAGAAGCAAATGGGCAGCTGATGCATATCACCTAGTTTTCATCATTGCCTTTAATCTCCTCTTCTCTGACTCTGAGCAATCAGTCCGCAGCAGAGGCTCTAACTTTGTATCATTAATGAATTCTGAGCCTGATAGGATGTTGAATTGTTCTCTACTGACTTGCCTCTGCCCCATTTTGTTGGCCAAGATCCTTGCCTGAGACATTGAGTTCTTCCAGCATTTTGTCTCTTCTTTAAGTTTCAAGCACTTGAAAGTTTCTTTTTTTGACTTCTCTCCTCATGTTTCAGGAATTCTTATTTGAGTTTTGTCAACTAATATCCATTTAATAAGTAGAAGTCATTAATTAAAGTCATCTGAATCTTGATTTCAGCAGTCATTTCATTCAGATTTCAACACCATGCAACATTATGCCATGCTCACACTTTTGTGAAACTGACTAATAGCAGTGGATTGAGATCGTCCAGCCTCAAAGCACCCTTACAGCGACAAGAGTTGATCACATTCGTATGGTTCAGTTATGAAATCTGGTAGCAAAGTTAAAAGAGAATTTTAATTAAGTACTATATGTCAGAAAAACCATACTGTTAGTATTAATTCAATATGGCATGACAAAGATCAAATGGGGTTGGAAAGAATGATATTGGGGGAGTCAGACTCAATGAAGTCATAAAACTATACCTCACAGCACACCTATTAATTTTTCTATATTTATAAAAGATACCGAGAGCCCTAAAAACTCAGATGTTAAACTTTATTTAACAGTTTGATCTTTGACTTTATCAGCAGTAGTTCAAAAGTTTGTAACTTTTCTCTAATAAAGCTTTGATTTGTTTTAAGTCAAAGAAACATATATTAAATACTTTGTATAGCTTTGTTAGTTGAGACAGTGCTGTCATAAATTTAACTCAACATTCCTTTCATTAACAGGTGGAAAGCATTTGTCAAATCCACCGTCCAGACTGAAGTGGCCTATGGTTACAGACCAGGTTAAAGTGTGTAATTCTTTAAGCTCTTCTCTTAAGAGATATCAACAAGTGAAAGATAAAAGGAATGTGTGTCAGGGAAAAAATACTATTTGCCTTTACCGAAAAAATAATTAGAAATAATAAATGGACTATCACTTCCGATTAGATATTACCAAAATCTGAAACTGTTGACCATTCTTCAAGAGTCAATTCCCAAATAACAATTTGACAACTTTGTGCATTTCTCTAACTTTTCCGTGTGTTATGATATTATCACGTCAAAGTACATGTAGAAAACTGTTTGTGTATTTAGCAAAGTGTTCCTACTCTATGTTACAGCATAGGTTTAATGGCTGAGTGAAATAATTTCATCTACATCCAGATGTGCCATAATTGAGAACATCAAAAATTTACAAGTACAAAAGCAAGGTGTGGACAATTAATGCACCTCATCCAGAGAGTTGAACAGTTACACAAATGTTACCCAAAAACGTATGGATTTTCAGTTGATTCTGCCAAAGGTGTCTCAGCTTTGCTTTCTCTTTTTTTCACCTTTCATGCTTTTCCAAATATTATCCACATTTCCTCATTGGACCAAAGCGTCCATAAGCAGACTGAATCCCTTTAAAGTAAAAATATGTAATTTTAACGTAGCAAGACTGGGGTTACGAGAGGCATACATTATCAATTTTAAAATGCAGGAACTGGTGAATGAACAATATATATAAAAGCCACCGCATCCTCTTACAAGGGTTCCCAATCATTTTTATGCCATGGACCCCAACTAATAACTGAGGGATCGGTGAACCTCGGTGGGAACTTCTGTCTTATAACCTCAATATTCCTTTTTTGTACCATTTATTATTTTTGTGACTGCTGCCAGAAAACAACAAATTTCATGACATATGCTGATGATAAAAAAAAACAATTCTGATTCTGACTAATCGAGGTTAAATGTCTTCTAGTTTTGATTAAGAGAACTAGGTAGGAATAGTATTTTTTTTAAAATGTTTACTCAATTTCAACAAGCTATTCAAATATTTTGTAGTACTGACATATAATAGCTGTTCACTCTGACTGATATGGATTTAAATTAATTCTTCATTAAGAGAATCACAGACAGACCATAAATATTCAGATCATCTATCAAGGAATCTTTTCAAGCAGTAAAATTTTCAAGAGTCAGTGCTGCAACTTGTTTTGAAATTGGTGTTCATTATTTAGCCAGTTGGACATATTTTTGAGTTACAACAAGCAATATGCTGGAGGAATTCAGTAGGTGAAGCAGCTCCTGTGGGGATGGTTTCTGGTTGAACCCTGCATCAGGACTACCAACCCACAGATGCTGCTTGGCCTTTTGAGATCTGCAGCATCTGTAGTCTCTTGTATCTCCATGTTCCTGTGGTGACCTGATGAAGTTCAGCAATTTATTGATTTGAATGCAATGCCGCTAGCCGTATGTGTAAGTCACTGAGAGGCACAGAAGTTATAGTTCTGGTATGAAAAACTAAGCTAAATATTAAGCAGAAACACTAAAGTTACATAGGCAGAGCAGAAACTGAATTGTTAAAATAGAACGTTAACCACACTAACAAATTATATCTTTTATATGTGACTCGGCCTAGTTTCTAAAAGCAGGTGTGAGTTGAAACATTGATCTATAATAACCCATTCATTGGGAAAACTTTGAAATCTCATGAACAGAATAGCCAAACTATCGAAAATACATCAGGTTTGTGTGGAACATCCTAATGTGACAATGACTTTTTTCAATAACAAATTTTCTCGGCCATTTGCCTTATATGTACATCAAGTTTATAGTAGGTCAAAGGTGGAGACCTGTTGACAGTGATATTGAGATTGATTAAATATACACTCACAAGTCCTACATTAAATCATGTACCAAGTATGTAATCTCATCATTGAGGGCATCTTCAAGAGGCAGTGCCTCAAGAAGGTGGTATCCATCACTAAGGAACCCCACCAGCGAGAACATGCCCTCTTCTCATTACTACCATCAGAGAGGTGGCGCAGGAGTTGTTGAGTATAAGGAGGCTTACACTCAACAATTCAGGAACAGCTTCATTCCCTCCATCATCAGATTTCTGAAAGGTCCAAGAACATAAGCTCAATGTTCTCCTTTATTTTGCATTATTTATATATTTTTTATAATTTATAATAATTTTATATCTTTGCTCTCTACTGCTGCTGCAACACAATGCACTTCATGTCATATAAATCAGTGATAATAAACCTGATTTAAGCATGGTCAAAATGACACAGGAGCAAGTGAAAAAACACAATCAGAAGCCATTTATCTATCAATGCACGTGGTGACTATATGTGTGGCCTCCCTCCATCTAGCAGCACAAGGGACATAACCTTCACCAACAAAGAGCTGCAGAAGTTCTAATACGCAGCTCTTTTGATCTCCTCAAGGCCTTTAACTTCATTAATGGGATGTACTCTCTTCAGATTTAGCACTAAAAGCAGTATCCATCTTTGGCCTACTCCATAACAGGATGAAAGCCATGGTATTACAACAGAACAGTTGTCAGGTCCACCAAACAGGCTTTCTTGCCACAATGTTGCATCTGACCACCAACAGACTTCAAGCAGGAGTAGAGCTAATCCTTAAAGCAAACTTGAAGCTGTTTGGTCAGCTTATCATTCTATATGCAAGGTTAACCTAGATAACCTTGAACAGCAATTTGCTGATGATGCTTATGACGTGCATGTTTAGAGATCACGCACCAGCCATCAATGCTTTCACTGAAGCCAATGAGGGAATGGGTTATATAGTCAACACTCACTAGACAAAATCCCTCTAAAAACCTGTTGTTTTTCTTTAATCAAAATAACCTTTATTCGTATATTCAAATAAATCATGCAATGCCCTTCATTCTTACATTCATAAACAATGGATTTAGTGTTAAATTACATTTTCAACCAATAGCACCAACTCCACTCGTATGGCTACAATACAAAGAATTTCCAAAACACAGATGCAAGTCTATAAATTGCAGATGAACCAGTTATCTGTTGCAGAAAACATAGGCAGAGGAATGGACTCTAGTCCATCCCATTCTTCTTGATGTTCCTTACCCCATTCCTAGTATAACTGAACTGCTCTCTTCATTTACACAGTTTCTTTGCCATTTAGCTGAGTTCACACACGAGATATTCTTTCAGATACTTTTTAATACAAATGGTCTAAAAACGTCTTTGAGACATAGATCCTAGGTACCCACAAATCGTGCTGCCGCACTAACTTCCCTGAGTACATAAACCTTCCAACTTATTAATAGATCAGTTAGTGACGTGCTAAGTAACTGTCTCCATCTGGTCTGAACTAAACAACTAAGCCAGCACTATCTGCCTTGAAACAAGTTTAATTAAATAACCCTTGTCTTTTAATGTACCTCTTTAGCAATTATCCTCATGCTATGAACCTGAAAGTCTGTATTAAGTGCTTGTTCACAAAGCTGTGCGTTCAAACTTCAAGCTGATTATTGCTTTCCATATACATTAAGAACTAAAGACTGGTTCCCATCTATGACCAGAATCTGAGCAATGAATATTTGGTTAGAAGTTTATCTTATGCAAAAACAACCCTTTAATCTCAGAAGTGTCAGCTATTGTGATTAGAAAATCATGCTTGGCAATAAAAGAAGAGGCCTGTTGGTGCAGGATGTGAAAAACCATCATAAAACAGGAGAATCCTCTGTCATGCAGCTGCATGGGATGAAACGTGACACAAGTGCTTGCATCTTTCTCCACACCTTCTTTGCAAAATCACTGCCTGAAATGAGGTAAGCAATTATCTTGTCTCCTCTACAGTCCTCTCAGGGGCATCATGTTGTGGGAGCAATGTTCCAAGCACACAGAAAGGATCTGACTGGGAGGCTCCTTTCATTGCCAGCCAGGCAAGGTCTTGGTGCCTGCTGGTGAGATTTAGAAAAGTGGCAATCTGCCACATGGTCTGGATAGTTTGCTCAAGGAACCAACCCACTTTATCTGTTGAGTCCTTCTCTTGCAGTGGCTGCATGATGTACTGCGCTGAACACTGCCTGACAGACTTGTGGTCAAAGGTGTTGGACTGGAAGAATGTTTCCACGACTGGGACCCATTCCTCTTGACACCTGGGACAGATAGAAGTGGTTCTTGGTGTCCACATACCTAGATTCCAGACACAGCCGGATGCAGCTACACATGAAAGTGGTGATCAGAATGAGGGCAGTATAGGGAACACTTTTGCTCCCATTGTCTGGGGATTTATGCATTGTGACCCATCTGACTCACTCCATCATGGATCCCCAGATGAACCAGGTGATTTCCTAGTTGTACCAAGTACAGCACCCCTGAGAGCACCTCACATCTGATAGCCAGTTATTGAGAGGGAACTTTTTCCCCACAGCCACAATTCCTGTTTTACCTTCCCAATCCACTGCAGACAATTCCTGTTACACATCTTGGTCCCTCCTAACCAAAGCCCATACACCTTCAGGTAACCAGGCCTCACATGAAGAGGCACTGGATCAGTTGGGCCAGTTGCCAACAAGCTTGGCCTCACTCTTTGCATGGTTAACTCTGATGCCAATACAAACTGGTCACAGATGCTGAAAAATCTGTGAACTGACCTTCAATCCAAGCAGAAGATAGTGGCATTGTCCTTGTCTAGGGAGGTTTTCACCTACATCCCTCCACTACCTGGTTTTATCACTCCTTTTATGCTCTCGTCTTTCCTGATAGATTCGGCAAAGGATTCTATACAGCACACAAACAGGACAGGGGAGAGTGGATAACCCTGCCTGACTCCAGAGTTGATTGTAGAATTGATTATTTCCACCTGTTGATTTGGACTGCACTTCAGTTATCCATGTAGAGCAGTTGGACCCAGTTCCTGATTCCCTTCCCAAAGCCCATTTGGAGAGCACATGCATCATGTGCATGTGTGATATCCTGCCGAAGGCCTTCTTCTGGTACAAACTGATCAGACAGGCATCCGCCGCACTTTCTGTCATACAGACGAGCGTGCAAGGATCTGCAGATCATCAGTATGTCTGTCTGCGAGTATGTTACCAAGCTGTCTGCTTCATGAAGACTGGGGATCACAGTCCCCCCTGTGAATCTTTTGGAAGAAGGAGCATAAGCATGTCTCATCCTGCCCTACAGTGCGAACTCTCAATCACAAGATACCTTGAGGATTCAGAGGAAAAGAGTTCACTCTTCTCCTCTCGCAACTCCTCCCTCACATCCACCCCTCCCCCTTGACTGCAAAAGTGAAAGCTGCTGCAACTCTGTCAGGAGTTTGCACAGTTCCCTCTGACCCTGCCTTATTTTCTGTTCCGACTTGTGAATGGAGAACCTCTTGACGTTCTCCTTGGTCTCCTCCCACCAGTGCACAGGGGTATCAAACAGGTTTCAAGGTCTCCCACATGTGTACTCCCTCTTTATTTTCTCAATGCTCTCTAGACAGGGGCTTCAAGGTTCCCCCACATGTGTACTCGCTCTTTACTTCTCTGGAATCAGCAGCTTGACGTTCAGAGTTCACGTCCCCTTACCTGCCTTCTGCAGGTGACAGGAGACCCAGGGGAGGCAGAAATCAGAAAACACCGTCGGTGACCCTGATCATGACAACAGAAAGAGGGAGTCAATCCGGGAGCAGAATGAGCAGTACAATCTCGACCAGATGCGTTGCGGCTGTGTTCTGCCAATAGTCCGTGAGCCAGGAGGGTTGGTCGGTACCATCTAAAAGGAATAATGCTCATAGTGATTTTTGGCAAGGTATATATCTCTAGAGTTAGAAAATATGTGATAGCATTGCACCAGTGGCAGCTTTATGTGTGTTATCATGCATTTTATAACACTACCCTAAAATAAGCATTTCTGAAAAGTGGCTAATATAAAGTACAACATATATATTCAATCTAGTGATATTTTGTCATCAGTGATCCCTCAGCATTGAAATTTGTTACGATAGCTGAGTTCAAGCATCTTTCATCAAATGTTGTTATAAACTTCTACGTTGAAAACTATGTCATTGGTGGCACTCGCAGTACAGTGCCCAATTTCAGTAGAGTGAATCATTTCATTTTTAGAAAAATATTTGTCTGTTGTTTATTTTGGAAAACTCAATTAAAACCCTAGGACACATATAATCACATGGATTTGTAGAGAATTAATTCAGGAAATCAAATAAGTAATCACTTTTTGTATATTCCATATTAACATTAGTACAGCAGAAAATGTTACCACCCCCCCCCCACCCCAAAAAGGTAAAAATCCTAATTTGGAGAGATTTCTGGAGTTTTATCAATGTCATGATATTTTTCAAATTGTTGCCTCAAATCAAAACAATCTTAAGCTTTTGTCATAGCATATAGCATTACAGTACAATAGTTCAAATGTGGGGTTAGGCCCCATTTGGTTGTAAAATGAATATATTTAATCAAAGACTGCTTTCCATACACTGTATTCTATACTTTCATAACCTATTAATAATCATAATAATTTTCCAATTCTTCCACATCTTCATCTGAACTTTCCTCACTCTCTGAGGTGGATGCCTGGTTCTCACAGTTTGCCAGTCTACACATGTCAGTACACCTGAGGCCATTTGCAACAGACATACATCTCGGGAGGTAACATTTGTTTTTGGACAGTTACAGGCCAGTAGATCCAGGATGGCATCCGGTGCTGACTGACCTTCCATCC
Source organism: Hypanus sabinus (assembly GCF_030144855.1). NCBI lineage: Eukaryota > Metazoa > Chordata > Chondrichthyes > Myliobatiformes > Dasyatidae > Hypanus > Hypanus sabinus. Next base: position 150,816,584 of record NC_082709.1, on the reverse strand, counting down.
AGTGGACCACCGACTGTTCAGGTTCCTCTTCTCTCTCCATCTTCCATCCTCTGCCAACTGGGCTTGGCACTTGTGGGTCCTTCTCCAAACAGCATCTCCATATACCAGCCTGGTAGTTGGCTCGCTCTGCATGTTTTGTTAAGCAGTTCTTGCATGGTGGGAGTTGATGATTTTTGATTTCACCTTTTTTGTACCTGAGCTCATTGACCTTGGTGGTCAATGCTTTTGGGGCATACAGGAGACATGTAAATGCCTCCAGTTTGTCCATCAGTTCTAGGGAGAAGTCCCATTTCTGACCCAACTCTAAAAATGTGTCCTGAGTTTCCCTGCTGCTGGTCAGTAGTTTTAGGGCACTTGTCTTCCCTTTGCCTGCAAAAACGCTTACAGTGTCACATCCTGTATATGCGTGCAACCCAATGAAGCCCTACAAACCTCTATGCCAGCAGTGGCAGCAACCTTCCTGATGTCTACAAGCCTTGTACGGGTTCTAGTGCCACACTTCTGGAACAATGGAGCTGCAATCTTGTCACAAAATGCTGAAGACATGATAAAGACATTTGTGTCTTCTGAGAAGATCACTACAGATTGATATCCCTCTCTTGTGGAGTGGGCAGCATGGAGAAGTAGGCAGCCATCAGCTTCTTCTTGTTGTCACTGAAGAGCTGACACCTCTTCACCGTCTTGAGATGTGATTCTGTAATATTTGTCATTCACAGTTGCATACAGAATCTTCTCCTGTAGCTTTGCCCTATACTCCACTTTCCTCCATTCATGGCCTATGAAGCTAATGAGATCATTGTTGTTACTGACTTTGGTCAGGAAGCCCCTCCACTGCCCCACCACCTGTGTGTCTGTGATACCTTGCAACTCATGACCAGTCTCTTCAGCCCGTACAGGCCTTTCACTATTCTTGACAGAGTTCTCCTTGTATGTGTCGAACAGAACATCTACTCTGCTACTGAGTGCTTTCCCTCAGAGCCAAACCCAGGATCACACAGAAAGCTACCACTGCGGCAATGCTATCACATATTTTCTAGCACTAGGGGTGTATGTCTTGCCAAAAATCACTGTAAGAATTATTCCCCCAGATGGTACCGGTGGCCCAAATTTGGGGTCCTGGCTCACGGATACAGGGTGCTGAAGACGTCGCGCAATAATTGTTTCCATCAGGAACCTGGAGGTGCTGCCCGGAGGACGGCCAGCCGATCACATCAATGAGCCGGAGCAGAGTGTTTCGGTACATTGGGTGACTGAGAAGTTGTTTCCCCCGCAGCAGAATCCCCGAGTCGGAAGCGGGGCAGACATTGCACCCCGACTCCACAGACAAACGGCGGGACCACCATCGTGCTCACCTCCGATAGTTGCGGAGGCCCATCCGCCTTCACTTTGGCCAAGTATTGCAAGGCACGGATACATCACACGGCACACGTTTGAGTTCTGGGCTCACTCAGAGCCTCATGCCCACGGCGGTGATGAACTGCCACACTGTGGGCTCAGGTTCTGACGGTGACAATGATGATGGCGTGTCTGGGGAAGGTTAGTCTCCTCAACCCACGCCCAGCATCTCTCCGAGCTGGGGTGAGCAGGATGTTGTTCTGCCCCCAGACTCCCGGAGCTGGGGGTGAATGATGGCTTCTGTGCTGCTCCCGGTCTCCCG